>NC_045429.1:146906803-149306803 GCF_902635505.1 Sarcophilus harrisii
AGTCTTGTGATGAAGAGAATCATCTGCTTCTAGAGAGACTATGAAGACTGAATGTATATCACAAAATAGTATTTTCACCTTTGTTGTTATTTGCTTGCTTATTTTTTCTTTCTCATTTTCTTCCTTTTGATCTGATTTTTTCTTGTGCAGCACGATAAATGTGGAAATATATTTAGAAGAATTGCACATTTAACCTATATTGTATTACTTGTCTAGGGGAGGAGGAGAAGTTGGGGGAGAGAGAGGAGAATTTGGAACACAAGGTTTTGCAAAAATGAATGTTGAAAACTATCTTTGCCTGTATTTTGCAAAACAGAAAGCTTTTATAATAATAATAAAAAAACAAGAATAAAAAAAATGACATCTTTGGAAGAATTTTGAAATTATAAAGTGTATAAGATGCACACAATTATTTTCACCAGGAACATTAAAAAAGGTCTGTACACATATCATTAATACCATAGATAGGCTGTAGAGGTGTAAGAAAATGAAGTCAGAACAAGAATCTCAATTCAAAGGCAATAAATGAGAAAACCTATAAACTAGAATCAAACAACAAGACCTGAGCAGCAGTAACATCTCAGAAGAATTTCCTTCTATAGCAACATTTTATTATTTAGACTAAGGAAAGTAGAAAGAAAAAGTTAAAGGAGCACCAAAAGTCTTGGGTTCTAATCATAATTCCACATTATATGTGTTTTTATGGCCTTACTCTGTTTTAACTTCTTAATATCAGGCACACATGATAAACAGTTCGGAGGCTGGCAGGCTGGCTGTAGAGTCAGCAGGCAGGCATTAGTGAGATGTTTATTCAGACTGGTAACAGCTGAGACACAGCAGAATCTTTGGGCTAAAATGAAGAGCTTAGCAAGAGATGAGGACTCTGGATATATTATTTGGAGCAGCAAGCTGAGAGATGGCCTTGGATAAAGACCAAGTCAGGTGAATGAACAAGACAGATTGTGGTTTCATTGACAAGCAGAAATCAGGAGAAGCAAATCAAGAAGGCAAAAACTGAACCCATCATCTGAGATAGCACCAGGGAGAGCTCCCAGTTCTTAATGAATCAATAGGAATTCACATTAGTTTAACTTTTTTCTGGGTCTTTATTGAACTCTGCCCTTGGAGTGGTCTTAAAGAATGTAAGAGTTCTGAATCTGTTATGTTGGTCCCATTCCTTGAGGCCGATATGTCTATTCCTTATGTTTCCAAGCTTATGTGTGTGGGTCAGATGGCTTAATTATATCTTCTGGTTGGTTTAGGAGTTCAAGCAGGGAGCTAGGCTTTTCTATGTATTGGTTATAAGCTGATTTCTCTGGGTTCCCTGGAATTACTTAATAAGATTCTTCCATGGAGCCAACATGATACAACAAAGTGCTGAACATAAATACAGGAAAATCTGAATTCAAATCTTCTGTCTGGCACTTCTCATATACAAATTCAAGGGTAATCACTCAATTTTTCTGAGTTGCTGTTTCCTTACTGGTAACATGCAAATGATGATAATTATAGTCACTCTCTAACAATGTCATTGTGAGACAAAAGTAAATATATATGCTTTTAAAACTTTAAAGAGTTACATAAATGTCAATTATTTATCCTTTTGGCTCTAGGTCTGGAGTCCTGATAGCAAGGCTTCTGACTGGCTTCTGCACACTTTTAATACTTGACACTTGATAACTTCTCTGGACCTCAGTTTCTCCTATTTATATGAATGATAAAAAAATCTTCATCTTTCTGAAGGGATTATTAGAGGAAAATAATATATGCATCATGTTCCCAGTTCTTCGGAACAAAGATTTTATATCAATTAGTCTGCACTTCAGTTCATTTAGTTTTTTAGAACAAATATGGAGACACAGAAAAACCTAAGTTCATGTAAGTTATTTCTTTAAAACTTCTTTTCTACTTAACTTTTTAAAAAAAATTAATGAACCAAGAACAAATATCTTGCTATATTTATTTGCATTTCATCTCCTTTCCCTTCTCAATTTTTGGTGAATTAGTTTAAGGGCATTTAAGTAGAAAGAGGGGGGAAGAGAAGGGGAATGGATAATAGGAGCCTGAAGAAATCAGAGTTGATTATATGATTATATAATTTTAATCATTTCCTTTAAAATAGTGGAGAAATGTTGTGTAGGAGACTGTGGGGAAAAATTAGAGGGCCCAAATTACTGAGGACATTCAAGGATACTGAAAAAAGGTCTGTTTGATCTGAGAAAAAAAATGTGACCAATAGCCGAATAGTGAATATATGATGTGAGTAATGTAAATCTAGTATATAAGGGGAAAAGAGGTTAGCACATTATGATTAGAAAGAACCGAATTCAAATCCAGCTTCTACCATTCATTATTTGTCTGACCATGGACAAATCATTTAAACTCTTTGAATCTCATTTCTTCATATGTGGAATAGAACTAATATTATATAACTAATATAAATATAGAATTTATCTCACTAGATTGTTGCAAGGTTCAAATTAAACAATAAAATAAATTTGCAAATAGCTTTGAAAACTTCAAAGCATTATATAATTGTCAATTATTATTGTCATATATAATTGTCAGTTATTATCTCATTATTATCTTATTCAATTGTTCTGATGGAAATAATCCTTAGACAAGAGGCTCCCATGTTATCATTCTTTGTTGGTCTACAGACTGTTGCACAGGTGTGTAACATAATTTTTTTTGTACTTGAATAAAAGTATTAGAATATAATAATCTAAGCTTCTATGTGATTATTGAAAGCAGGCATGGTACAATTACAGTAGCAGACATGATAATGGAAACAAAATGTTCCTCATTCTGCTTCCATATTATTTTGATTTCTTCTGGTAGGACTTAATAATTTGAAAGCTTTTCATTCCATATAGGGTGGAGATTTTAAGTATTTGATATAGGAACATGAATTTAAAATGTTATATATCAATGTAGTATCCAGATAATCATGCTCCACAATTAACTCAGGAATGATGCTTTGCTTCTAACTTAGTTCTCAAGTATATTTTGAGCCCAATGTTTATAACATGGGGATTTGTCATTTGCTTAGTTGTGACAGAAAAGTAAGCTACTAATGTAAATTCTAGCCATCAAGTTATATCTTGCTAGGTAGGTGTTAAATATTGGTAACTTGTAGTGATATGTTGCAAAATTTCTACCACTTCCATTAATGACGAAGTCATTAATTTTTAATTTTCTGCATTTTATTCTAACCTTACAAAATAAAACAATTTCCATAACATAGTAGAATAGGGAAGAAATATTATTGTAAAAGAAACTGCAAATCTATAATGTATTACTTTAAAATATATAATAAAGTAATCATTTAATTTTTTCCCTTTTCCCCCCTCCCTTCCAACCTAGAGATGGCTATCATTTAATATACACAAATACAATCTACATAAATATATACACACATGCATACATAAGTAAAACCATTCTATACAAAGTCTATTTATTGGTTCTTTCTGTTGATATAGTTTCTCCATTCCGTGGAAGGCCAGAAGTCTAGAGAAGTATATCTGAAACAAGGATACTTACAATAAGGCGTTAACTCAGTGGAATTGATGAGATAATGGTTCTTTAGTATACATATACTTAGTACTTAGCATGGTGATGTAATGATTCTCTAGTTCACGCATACATAGTGTACTGTAATGATATAATCATATCAAGGTATTTAATGGCTGAGAAGGCCTGGAAGTAAAACATTTCATTTTTGATCATTTTCCTGGTGGCTCTCCTGCCTCCTGCACTCCTCCACTAAGATCAAGACTGGGCCAGAATAAAGACTCTATTCCTGACCATTCTCATGGTGTCTACCCTGCTGAGACCAAGGCCTGTCCAAAGGACCTCCAGAAAATTAGCCCAAACATTACACCATCAAACGTTCTTTGTAGTTAGTTTGGATATTTATTGTAATCAAAATGACTTAGTCATTCAAAGTTCTTCTTAAAAGAACATTGATGTTATTATAGACAATATTCTGTCAGTTCTGCTTATTTCAGTCTTCATTATTTCATGCAAGCCTATGAACATTTTTCTAAGATCATTGAATTCATAATTTCTTACAACAGAGTAGAACTCCACCATGATCATATATTATAACTTGTTTAGCTATTCCCCAATTGAAAGGTATCTTCATAATTTCAAGTTATTTGCCACTACAAAGAGAGCTACTATGAATATTTGACAACATATATTTAGAACATATTGGCAGCTCAATATAATGGAAAATGACAGTTTTACCTAAATTAATTTATATATTCTATGTCATTCCAATTAAATTACCAAATGTTTGCCGAATTAGAAAAAAATAACAAAATACTTTGGAAGAACAAAATACCAAGGCCATCAAAAAAATTAATAAAAAGAAAATATAAAAAATATAAAAAGATATTCAGCAGTATCTGATCTTATATTATGAGGCTGTAATGATGAAAACTCTTCTTTTTCAGTAATTAAATTTGCATGACAACCATTGGCTTGATGTTTTTTTGTTGCCATATTGTAGGCTAAAGTCATGAACAGCCTTTATTTCATTTTTATATCTTAGCTGTTTTGTAGGCTCCATATGGAAATAAACTACTTTCAGTAATATTTGACAAATCCAGTGGCATGCACCTGTTGTCAGCCTGTAATATTGTTCAAATGAAATACTCTCTACCTGTTTCAACAGTTTTTTTTTTTTATCAGTTTATCATGTGATCTAAGAATGTCTATCAATCTTCTTCCTCTTTTTTGATGAGGAAGTATTCCTCTTTTTGTTGGGGTAATAAAACCTGTATTTCATTAGTGCTGTACACATTTCTTAAAATATATATTTTAAATGCATGTTATGTTAAATTTATATATCTAAGTGATGTGTACTGCTAATCTTCCCATTGAGTTTTGATTTCAGGATGTCAGAAAGCCACTTAACATATAAAACTATAGTTTTCTTCTTAATAGGAGCAGCTGGGAGGCATACTGGATAAAATACTGAGCCTGGAGTCAGGAAGACTCATCTGATCTCATCAAATCTGGTTTCAGACAATTAATTACTAGTTGTATGACCCTGGGCAAATCACTTAACCCTGTTTGTGTCCTTTTCTTCATATATAAAAGGAGCTGGAGAAGAACATGGCAAACCACTTAATATACACAAATACAATCTACATAAATATATACACACATGCATACATAAGTAAAACCATTCTATACAAAGTCTATTTGGGATCTTTGAATCTTTGAATGGGATCACAAAGAGTCAGACATGACTGAACTACCTTTGTCCCTTGATTCCATTTGAGTTTTCTGTAATTTCTAAAAT
Source organism: Sarcophilus harrisii (assembly GCF_902635505.1). Lineage (NCBI taxonomy): Eukaryota > Metazoa > Chordata > Mammalia > Dasyuromorphia > Dasyuridae > Sarcophilus > Sarcophilus harrisii. The sequence continues at coordinate 146,912,118 of NC_045429.1, forward strand.
TACAGGAAATTACAGGAGATGAGAATCTCCTAAATTCACAATTGGCCAAGCACTCATACAAAAAGTAAAAACCCTTCCATTTATAGAAACAAATCTTCATGATTTGGCCATTTATTTGACATATTTGTTGGTCAAGTTCATGTGGATGTCATCCATATCACTTTTGAATATATTAGATCTCAATGATTTTACACATTGTATTTGAAGACAAACTATTTTGAGTATACATTTGGCAAATTCAGTGAGACTGACCTATTAAGAGCTTTCACTGTAGTTTAAAGAAATATGATTTTGCAAAATTATTTGTGTGAATTTTTACTTGTATATTAAATTCTATGAGAATATCAGTGTTCTTCTTCCTATCATCACCATCACCATCAGCATCACAGTTCCTCTTTTAACTTTTTGAAATAGGGAGAAAGATGTAATGCCAGAGTTTCACAACTGGGATGATCTTGTGAACAAAGTCAGATTGAGATGTAGATGAAGATGGAGATCAGATTTATTTTTAATGCTTTGCTCACTCTTCCTATGGCTGCTGGGCTCCCATAATGTTGGCCCACCTTTTTTTTTACTATCACTTTTTGTGTCTCATTCCACGGGACCTTATTCTTAGAAGGCTTTAGGTTTTCTTTGAGAATTATGTTCAGACTAGAAATCAGAGAAAAAATATATATAAAGAAGGAATAACCAACCAAAATAGGTAAGGAAAAAAATGTAAGAAGGTGCCTAGTTATTTTTAAGGACCAATTTTCCAGGTTTAGATGAATTGTATCATGCATTTCAAAGGAACTTGAAGGGATTAAGTGACTTGCCCAGGGTCACACAGCTAGGAAGTGTTAAGTATCTGAGGCCAGATTTGAATTCAGATCTTCTTGATTTCAAGGCTGGTGCTCTATCCACTTCACTATCTAACTGCTCCCTTAATTCTTTAGATTAATTCACAAACACTGTTATCCAGCACTGGTCACACAGTTTAATCCAAAAAGTATTGATAAATGGTTCTGTGTCAACCTGAAAGATGATCTTTAGTGGAATCCCATTGGACTCTATCTAAAGTCCTGTGTTGTTCATTGTTTTCATCAATGATTTGGCTAAAAAAGTAAAAGGGATGTTTACCACATTTTTAGAAGACAAAAAAGGAAGAAAGATATTATGATAGATTGCATAATAGATAAAGATTTACTGATATGAAGAAACCAACATGATAAAATCAAACAGTTTTGTATTTAGAGCCAAATAAATATCAAGATGAAATTTTGGTCCAAGAAATAATTTGCAAAATTATCATATGGAGATCTTTTGGTTGACTGGAGTTCATGTGAAAAAGAGCTAAATATTTTAATTGTACATGTTTACTAGTGGGATAAAGTTGCTCAATCAAACCCATTCTTAGACTACATTATCAAGGATTATATTGAAACTATAAAAACTGCATGTTTTTTTTTTAAACCATGTACGTAATATTGTGCTCAATTCTGGATGTCATATTAATAAACTATCAAGTTGATAAAAAATGCTTAAGAAACTTTACTGCATGTTCCAAAAGTCCTAGTGCAATTTTAAGCTTTAATAACTTAAAACCAAATTAAGACCTTTGGAATATCCTTTAAATATAGTTTGGAGAGGAGAAACCTGAGATAAGGCATTTTAAATATCTGAAAGATTATAATACAAGAGACAGAGACTTTTGCTGAATGGTTGGACCAAGTTCTTATGCAATTCAAAGATTTTGTGATTATTTAAGTCTCACTCAGGGCTTCTCAATACTCCATATTGATTTAATAGGGGTCTCCAGAAGACTTGAAGTAATGGATCTCTTATGTTGGGAATGTGAGAAACTAAATAGTGAAATGGATATTTTTGGTTAGAGAAAACTTCTTGAACTTCATCTGCATACTGTCAATTCTGCTACTTGACAAGTACAGTCATTAAAAAGTGTTATGAGATACCCTGAGAGGCAAAAATACTCCTCTCTTGCTCAGTAAGCTTCTCTGGCTCCTATTACCTATTAAACCAAATAAAAACTTTTCTGTTTGGAATTTAAAGCTTTCTATAGCCTGTATTCAACCTAATTTTGCAGGGTTGTCATATGTTACTTTATTGGACTCCTTGCTATCCTTTATATATGGCATCCTATCTTAGTATCAAAAATAATCTTGTGCACTGTGCATAATCTCATAGTAAGCACTTCAGCTCTTTAGCTGACTCAGGTGACATCTTTAAAATGGAAAGAATAATGTTTCTTATACCTTTCTTATAGGATTGTTGTGTCAATCATGAAAGTGATTTGGAAACTCTATAGCCCTTTTAATACTTCAAACTATTATTATCTCATTTATCTTATCTTGTTTAATGAAGCTCTGACAGAAACTGTCCTGAGAAACTTGCTATTCTACTACTATTTTTTTAGGTTGAATGTTCTGTGGATTGTTGTATAGGAGGATCAAATGATTGCTATTTATAAGTGAATAAAATTAGGATGCAGGCTAATCTTTAGTAAGTTCACTAAAAGGCCCTTTAGGACAACACCAAAAGAGACAGCTTTTTATTCCATAATAATTTAGACATTACGTATTTTGTATGGGAAGACACATTTAAAATGTTCTTAAATTATATATGGATTCATATTACATCTGGCCAATTATTGCTATATTCTTACTTTTTAATAAAAGTTCAAATCAAAATAGTCCTGGACATCACTTTCTAAATATTATTCTTTAATATTCCATTTTCTATGACCTATTGCACAGGGAAATTAAATCTTCACTTTTTATCATAATCATGTCCAATGATATTATTATTAGTAATACAGATCTGTGACTTCATCAAGATAGGAATACATCAAAAAGGAATACACCCATGATGAAGATTGTAAACTTACTTATAACTTACATTAATGAATGAGTGAAAAAGCATTTATGATGTGCTTATCACATGCAAAGCACTGGACTAAGTGCTGAATACCAATAAAAGAGCATATTATATGAAGTTTTGACTGAAAAGACTAGTGTCCCTTAGGGTGATGCAACAAAGCCAATGATAATACATCTTCTTTGATGTAACATTTAATACAATACTTACAATAAAACTGTAACTAATTCTGGTATTGAGCCATTTGACAATAAGAAGGACTTTGGGTGAAGAGAACATTCCCCCCCCTCTCCCCCCACCCCTTACCCCACCCCCCCGCCAGGTTTTCAGTAGATATGACTGTTGAGAAGATAGGGGTTTTAGCAGTTACTCATTGGTCGAAGATACTCATTAGCTAGTGGTGGTAGGATGGCAGGCCTTTCCTCCCCATGGATTACTGCTTTGATGGTGAATATAGAAGGAAACTAGGAAAAAAAGACCCGTGTATTTTATCACTATAACGTAGAGCATCTGCCTGGGATATTGAGAAGCTAAATGATTTGCCTCATGATCACAAATTAAGGATGTGTTGGAGGTTCAGGATAGAACCTGAATCTATCTTTTTTTAGGATTGCCATAATAGTAATTTTTTTAATTCAGTAAATTAACAAATGAGAATTCTGATTTATAGCTTTGATACTTCACCTTCCTTGTAAGAAAGAGCTCATATTGTTATGCCACAGTTCTTTTTTATTGTCCTGACTCAATTTCCCTAATTATCCTGACTCAGTCCTGCCTCAGTTTCCCTGCTTCTCAATTCTGCAAAACCTCCCCTCCCTTTTTATCAGAATACTTGATAAGGATAAAAGATCTTATGATTTATAATACCAGAATGCCTCTCCCCATCCCTTGGAATGTCAAATACTGTCTTATCAAGATACCTCTCTCCATATCTGGGGTGCCTTCCCCTGATTATGTCATCTCATCTCCAGTGGCTCATCCCACCTTGACAGAGTCCACTCTCAGCACTCTGATTCCACCCCTGCCTCAGTCTATCCTCTGCATCTGAACCATGTGTATATATGTCATTGAGAATTCTGATTGTTTGCTGGATTCTTGAAGATGATAGTCTCATTCAGCCCTGAGAGCAAACCATGGATCCATTGATTCCAGTAAATCTCTCCATTTAATAAATTATTAAATACTCTCTAATCTCTATTTTGCTCAGTTTCTCCAGCATTACAATATGAAAGATCAGTTAGCAGCATTGCCTCCATGGGCATATGAAAAAGGTCTAATTTTACTGTGGACTTAGGAATTAACTCCAGTCACACTATCTTATCTCTTTTTATCTGCTAAAATCAATCATATATACTTTCATATACTCATATATACAATCATATACTGTGCTACTATCACAAAATGTGTTCTGGATCTATTTTAGTTCCTTCTGCTCTCCATTTGCATATGCTTGCAAACTTTTAACTTTAATAAAATAATAAAAAAACAGAGTATTTTCTCTCCAATACGATATCTCAGAAAATGTGCCCTCTAACTGAAAACTGAAATTGAAAAGTAGGAGCAGGCTATTATCCATAGGCTTATTTATTTAGAGGAAATTCAATAAGCCATGTAAACATAAGTTAAGGAGTTAATCACTTAGTATAATGTGACTACTTACTCCTCTGAGAGGTTAAGTTCCAGGGTTATTGAAGGATAACTAAAGGGTGCCAGCTATCAGAAATAAGAAAAACCTTTGGGGTGACTCAATGGCTCTAAGCACTGGTAATGAGATGAAAGGCTTTTTCCTCTGGTTTTCTGATCCATGATGCATTAGCCCTTCAATCAGCCTAAGACAATAAGTATATAGAGAATTCTTTGAGAAGATAATCAGCTGTCTAGATCACATGGAATTCTTCATCACAATTAAACAGAAGAATGGTTTAAAAATACTTCTCAGAGATCTTTAAAAATACTTGGTATTATTTTTGACTTTTCCTTCTCAGTACCCACTCCTTGTCCACTCTCCCCACTCCCAAACTAATCAGTTGTCAGTTTTGTTCATTATAATTCTGCAACAGCTGATTCAGATTCTTTCTCTGATATTTCTACTATTAGAATCTATATGAGTCCTCATTACCTTCTTAGACATCTGCAATGGGCTCTTCATTAGACCTCATGATTCTTTCTTTTCTTTTTTTCTTTTTAATAATAGCTTTTTATTTACAAGTTATATGTATGGGTAATGTTACAGCATTGACAATTGCCAAACCTTTTGTTCCAATTTTTCCCCTCCTTCCCCACACCCCCTCCCCAGATGGCAGGATGACCAATAGATGGTAAATATATTAAAGTATAAATTAGATACACAATAAGTACACATGACCAAGTCGTTATTTTGCTGTACAAAAAGAATTGGACTCTGAAATATTGTACAATTAACCTGTGAAGGAAATCCAAAATTCAGGCAGGCAAAAATATAGGGATTGGGAATTCAATGTAATGGTTCTTAGTCATCTCCCAGAGTTCTGTCGCTGAGCGTGCTGGTTCAGTTCATTACTGCTCCATTGGAACTGGTTTGGTTCATCTCATTGCTGAGGATGGCCAGGTCCATCAGGATTGGTCATCATATAGCATTGTTGTTCAAGTATATAATGATCTCCTGGCCCTGCTCGTTTCACACAGCATCAGTTCGTGTAAGTCTCTCCAGGCCTTTCTGAAATCATCCTGTCAGTTATTTCTTAGCGAACAATAATATTCCATAACATTCATATACCACAATTTATTCAGCCATTCTCCAATTGATGGGCATCTACTTCCAGTTTCTGGCCACTACAAAGAGGGTTGCCACAAACATTTGTGCACATACAGGTCCCTTTCCCTTTTTAAGATCTCTTTGGGATATAAGCCCAATAGTAACCACTGCTGGATGAAAGGGTATGCACAGTTTGATAACTTTTTGAGCATAATTCCAAATTGCTCTCCAGAATGGTTGGATGTATTCACGACTCCACCAACAATGTATTAGTGTCCCTGTCTTCCCACATCCCCTTTAACATTCCGCATTATCTTTCCCCGTCATTCTAGCCAGTCTGACAGGTGTGTAGTGGTATCTCAGAGTTGTCTTAATTTGCATTTCTCTGATAAATAAGGACTTGGAGCATCTTTTCATATGGCTAGAAATAATTTCAATTTCTTCATCTGAGAATAGACCTCATGATTCTTTCCCACCTCATCCTTCATCTTTCTTTCCCTACTACTATCAGTCATCATCTTTCTGCACAGATCTGTAGCTGTGTGTGTGTATGTGTGTGTGTGTGTGTGTGTGTGTGTGTGTGCATGTATGCATATTACTCTTATGCTCAAAAACATTCAGTGGTTCCCTACTGCCTATCACAAAGTTCACATTCTTTAGTTTGTCATTTAAAGCTCTCTAAAATCTTTTATTTTTCCAGGCTAATCACATAATCATCTTTTTTCTTGGGTGCTACCCTCATAGGATCATAGATCTAGTTTTGGGGGTGATCTCACAGGCCAAATGTTCCAACTTCCTCATTTTAAAGATGAGTTTTTTAAAATAAAATATGAACAGATGAAGAGATTTTGTCCAAGGTAATCTATAAGTTTTAAACTTCAGAGGTAGAATTTGAATCCAAATTCTTTGATTCTAGAACCATCATTTTTCTGCCTATTAACCATATTCTCTAATTGCCTTGCATTGTCCTGCCTTCTTCCTTCTGTCCTCCCTTGTCAGGAATGCCTTGAAAGTGACCTTTCCCCTCAATTTTTATCTATTAAAACATATTCTTTAATTCCATTCTCAAATACTGTGATTATTGACCTGAATATTCATCCTTTTGAAATGCAAACCAAATGATAAGCTAACTTCATTCTAGTCCTATGTTTCAACTAAGACACCCAGTTTGTTATTCAGTTCTGTCTGATTTTCTCATCCCATTTGGTGTTTTCTTGGCGAAGATACTAGAGTCGTTTGTCTCTAGCTCATTTGACAGATGCGGAAACTAAGGCAAGCAAGGTTAAGTGACTTGCCCAGGGTCACACAGCTTGTAAGTGGCTAATGTCAGATTTGAATTCAAAAAGATGAGTCTTCCTGACTGCAGGTTCCACATTCTATGTACTACACCACTGAGGTGTCCCAGTAGGGAACATTAATTCAATTCTTCTTACTATTCTCTAATTGTCTTTTGGGGAAAGGTTTGGGATTGGGTTTGGGGATTTTGAGATTAGCCTCATTATGGGTATGATTCATGTCTCATACTTCTGTGTTTCCCCACAGTATCTAGTACAGTAGTAGATCCAGCAAATTAAATCTCTGACTATATTCTCAAATGATGGGGAAATCTTATTTTGACTAGAACAAATCAGCCTTGAATAGTTTTATAAAGCAAAACAAGAAATCAGTCTAAAATGAATCATAGAATTCACTTAGAAGAAGTCAGAGAAGTCATTTAATAATAACTGATAATATCTAGCATTTATATACAGCTTTCAAGTTTGCAAAGGACTCTATAAATGCTCATTTTATCCACATAGCAATCTTGAGAAGTAGGTATTATCCCTTTATCATTATCATCTTATTATCCTTATCTTATTCCCATCTTCCAAATAAGGAAATTGAGTCAGATAGAGAATTTGTTAACTTGCCCAGAGTCACCCAGCTACTCTGAAAGAGAATTCAAATTCAGATGTTCCTGACTCCAAGTAATACTTTATACACTATTCTAAATGGCTACTAATTCCCTAGGTCTTCCTATCATGCTATGATGATTCTCAAAAACAAACAAACAAAAAAAAAACAAACCCTTCATATTCTATTGAAATAGAAACAGAAACAAAATATAAGGTTCTAACAAACCATATCCCAAGGTGCTGAAAGAACTGACTTTGATTGTTCAGTCATTATGAATAATCTTTGAAAAATCATGGAGAATAAGAAATGTGCCATTTAATTAGAGAAGGATTAATGAGTGTTCAATTGGATGAAAGCATGGGATCACATGGTTATTAAATCCCCAAATAACAGAAATCTTAGAGGTTAAACCAATATGGTTGATGATAGACAGACTCTAAAAATATGAAATTGAATAGAGATAAATGTACAGTCCCATCCAGGTTAAAAATATCAGCTATAGAGTTCAGAATACTTGAAGCAAGATAAGCAAGTTTTGTTTTTTTTTTTTAAGAGTCCTGGGATTTAAATAGACTGAAAATTGGATGTAGTTATTATTAAAAATGATGATGATGATAATATTTATCTAGTACTTTATAGTTTACAAATTGCTTCATTTATATTCTCTCATTTGTCACATGGTAGTCAAAAATGTTTAAATAATCCCATTCTACAGTAAGAAAATAAAGAGAGTTCTAGAATGAAGCTAATAGTGATCTTCACTATTCCCTCTTCAGACCACATCTAGAGTCCTGCATTCTGCTCTGGGTACCACATGTGGGACAAACTGGAAGGTCTCCAGAGGAAGGAATTCACAATAATGAGGAGACTTGAGACTACGAATTCTCTAAGGATCAGTGGATGAACTAGGGCATATTTACTTGGAAATTATTAGAGGATATATGAGAGCTGAATGTAATTATTTGGAGAATTGTGACAAGCAAAAGGGATTAGATGTATTTTACTTGTCTCCCGTGATCAAATTTATGAGCAATATGTGGACATTGCAGAGAAACAGCTTTGGGCTTGATATACGGAAAACTTTTCAACAGTAGAACAATAGCCAAGTGGAATAGACAACCTCATGAGGTAGGAGGTTCTCCTTCACATGAGATCTTCAACCAGTGACTTGATGGAGCTGTGATAGAGAAGGTACCAGTTAGACTGGATGACCTCTGGTCTAGGTTCCAAACCTGAGATTCTGTGTTTACCTGTATTTTAGGAGATTTTTATCTTCAGCCACCAATCACTCCTTTTCTGATCTTCTTCCTTACCTTTCTTTCTTGAGTGAACAAGCAGATGCCATGATTTCAGAGCAAATACAAAAGTGTAGTAAGGTGTAGGAGGCATCCACGGAAAAATAAATAGCATGAAGTAAGCCCATTAAATAGTGATTGTGCTAATCCCTATGACACTAACATTTATATGGTTGATAGGTGGTCTAGTGGATAAATGTTAGGACTTGGATATTGAAAACTAAGGATTCAAATACTACCTCAGATACTTACTAATTGTGTGACTCAAAGCAAACCACTTAACCCCTGTCAGCCTTAGTTTTCTTATTTGTAAAATGATAATAACAATATAATAATATCATCTAACTCACAAGATTGTTGTGAAAATCAAATGAATTAACATTTAAAACATTGAAAATTCCAGTGTCATATATTATTATATTAAGCTTTAAGGCTTGCAAAGTATGTTAGATATATTATCTCACATTTCACTCAAAAAATACTCATTTTATAGATGAGGAAACTGAGACTGAGAGGTTATTTGTCCATATAGCTTGTGCTTGAGGCAGATTTTGAACTTCTTTTCTATTCCAAGTCTAATTGTGCCAACTAACTCCCTTATTAACATTGAATGACTAAACACAGAGAGATTGAATATTTTGCACAGATTCACATAGTTAGTAAGTATCTGAGGTAGGATCCAAATCTTCAAGTCTGTCCTGGCTTCTGTTTTCAGCATTTTCTAATTTCATGCCAGCTCCTAGTTCCAGTTATGCTAGTGGCTGTCCCAGAATTTTCCTATTAGCAGCTTTGCTGAGTCTCTTCCTTTCTTCCTCTGGGGTTATTTCCTGATAATCTTGTAGTTTCTGTGGACCCCTGTCCTCTATTCTCATATTACTCTGCCTACCCATATACTCCTATGCCTTATGTTCCAAACCTTTCATGTCTGTGGATCCTCAGATCAAATTGCTAAGAAAATCCCAAACAACATCATGAAGAGTCAGCTGAACAACAACAACGCTCTTCATCCTCTCAAAATTTAGCTAACTGATCAGAGAGGAATGATGATGATAACATTTATCTAGTACTTTATAGTTTCCACTTTCTTAGATTCCATTTGCATTATAAGCAAATCTTAACTATATTTTAAAAATAAAGAAGGGAATTATATGGAAAAGGCAGATACCCCAGCAGGACCATAAAAGAAAGATTTGTGGACTTCGCAGATCCTGCCAAATGAGGCTATTTGTCTCCTTTTAAGGCTGGCCAAAGGCCCAATTATGCCCATTGTTTTTTTTCACCTCAGTGTCCACTCTGATGTACCAGAGATAGAAAGCAATGGAGGCCACAGTATGTCTTGCTCTGTCTGCAGCAGGAGTAATCAGGTCTTAATCTCCTAAGGGAGGAATCAGGAAAAGGGCAGGCTAGATTCCTGACAATTTCTCTGATCTCAGCAGGAGCAGACGTCCAGGGGAGCTGAGCAGACTGTAAAGCATGAGAATTCTACAGACAGCAGAGAAGTTGGGTGATACCTATAGCTAGGAAAAAATGGTTTGGGAATTGGGCTGGTGGAGAAGATGAAAGATCCAGATAATCATAGACTTTGAAGACAGACAATCAAAGCTTTGAAGATCATCTGACCTACAGATAAGGAAAATAAAGCCTCCATAATGGATTAAGAAAATTTCAATAAGATCCAAGGTTACAAAGCTTTGTGACAGAAAGGGAAAGGGACAAGTTGTTCTGGAACCCTTAGTTCTCCTAACATAATTGCCCTGATGAGATATGGAGGTGAAGGGAATTCATGTGTGTATGCTTGTACACACATGAAATCTTAATCTATCTGGAGGATATTAAGTAGGTTCTATATAAATCTTTTCACTAACATTAATGCTATAGATAATAAGAATGGAATTTTGATATTAAGGATAATACAAAATCATTGAGTTTACAGAATGTTCCAGCTGGCATTTCAGAATTTTCTATAGCAAAATTGGTCCTAGGTGTAGATTTGAAGAGTTCAGCAAGACTTTGCCTGTATCAAAACATGCCTCAAATTAGTCCCACAGTTTTCCAAGGTGCTTAGCAAAAGAAGTATATAGCAGCTGCCTTGTGGCGGGATGAAATATGGAAGGCAGCATCTGCAGTCAGTAGCCTGGAGGAGGGCACCAGTCTGTGCTGGGGCTGCAGACAGACAGTGCTGCTATTTGGAAGCTGACCTTAATCATAATGGTTCTGCTGGGTATGGTAATACTTGGAGGAGGAAATGATTTGAATTCTGAAATCAGTTTATTCTCTCTCCTTTTTTAGGAAATGCTAAAATGCTTATCCTGGGAACTTAGTTTCCCAGTCTCTTATTACCATAGTTAAGGCAACCATGATTTTCCCAGACTGCCTTGATTAGCATCTTTAAGATATGTATAATGGGAACTTCCCAGGCTGTCTTAAGTCCTCATGAGATCCAAGTTTTCCCAGAATATCTTTAAAACAGTCTCAATATCAATACACCTCCTTTATCTCCCCATCTCTTCTCTGGTACTTCTTGCCCTCTTCTGAGAAACCTCCAAGGTTATATTTCCCCATTAAAGATGTGCTTATGATGAAGATCTTTGCTGTGTCCTTTTCAGGACTAAATGTGCTATGAGGTACTCTCTCCGTACCTCATAACATTTTCGAGTTAATGGCCTCTTACTTCTTATTACAACTAACTGATTAGTCTGCTAAACTCCTCTATGGATTTAGCCTGCCCATCAATGGCATACTCATATCTCATGGCATATTTTTCCAAACCCCTTTCTTTACTAACTGTATTGCTCTCCTGAATCTATTTCTAAGTTCCACTTCTGATGCCTATTTTACCTCTTCATTTTCTTTGAAATCTAGAGCTGGAGATCTAGATTTCTATCCAACTCCATTGCGCTGAAAATTGGCTGGACCACTCCTAGTAAGCTGTCCCATTCTACTGGAGATCTAGACCTGGAGCCAGTAATCTCATTCAATTGAAATGTCAGTCTTAGATCTCTTTTAAAAAGCAACTCTGGGGCTCATTCCTTGCAGAGGGCCAACAGCAGGACATGCCAGACCAAGGAACCTCTCTCTCTCCTTGGCATAGCTGCCTTTGAGGACCCTCTGCCTGCTGAGAATACATTCTCTTTTCAGTGTTAATCTTTTTTATCTCTCTCACCTATTTCCCTAACAGGACCACACCCCTCTTTACCTCTTTGTCAGGATTTCTCTTGTAGGAATTTTATCTCTCTCTCTTTTGCCAGGACTCCTCTGCTAGACTTTTATTTCCTATCAGGACTTTGCCAGTAAGGAAATCACCTTCCTAGCAAAAGCTGCCTTCCCAGTGCCAATAAACTTCTTTTTGCCAGTCTAACTTTTTGGGTTCATAAATTCATTTACAAAAGACCTGCACCAACCAGAAGGAGTTCCTATAACTCTCTGCCCTGTGCTGAACCTCATCAGAATCATGCCACATATTCAAAGTTAGAAGGAATCTTGGGGGTCAATTTTAGTAAATTACTCTCATTTTACAAATGAGAAAACTGAGGTTCAAAGAAATGATGTGTCAAGGTCATATAAAGTCACATTAATAAATATAAGAATAACAACCAAGGTTTATATAAAACTGAGGTTTCTATATTTATGTCTTATGCATATTCAGATACATGATCTCATTTGAGCCTCACAAGAGCCTTACACGTTCATGTAAAAACTTTGTTTCACTATGTGACCTCTATTAGTTTTTTTGCTATTCCCCACATACAAAACTCCATCTCCTAATTCTGTGCATCCTCAGTGGCTATATCTCCTACCTGAAATGCTCTCTCTCTTCCCTTTTATCTCCTAGTTATCCAATTTCCTTCAAGAGTCTACAAAAATCCTACTTTCTAAAAGTCACAGGGTCACACACATTCCTTGATTTGCTTCTCTCTGTCCCTAGTGTTTTCCCTTGAAGACAACCTCCTCTTTATACTATACATGTCTTATACATAGTTGTTTGCATGTTCTTTCCCCATTTAGAACATAAGCTTCTTGAGATCAGGCACTATTTTTGCTTTTTCTTCATATGTCTAAGGTTTAGCATAATGTCCAGCACATAGTAACCACATTTAAAAATGCTTATTGACCGACTGACTTTCTATAGGTGTTATAATTTATAAGATCTTGGACATGCTTTAAAAGCATGTCAGAGGTTGGGGTACACTGCCTGACCTACTATTTCCATCATTTGAATTGCTTTTTGTGGGCTAATCAACATTGGGCCAATGTATTTTTTCCAGAAGGTCACAGTTAAAATACACTTACCTTATCTTAGAAATATTATGGATATGAATAGGGTTAAAGAAGGGTGAGGGTATGGTCAGAAAGAATGAGGTATCTGAAGGAAACTTCTCTTTCAAGCACAAATTAGCAGCTACATTATTCTCCTAATAGATTATTTTATAGGATAACCATTTTAAAAGCAAAGAATAGGGCTCTTCAGATTGAAAGACAGGTAAATTCTTCTGTCAGGGAGGAGGGTTAAGACACCTGAGTTGTCTAGAATTTAAACAGAAGGACAGAGGACAGAAAATGCCGGCCAGAGACATCAAAACAAGAGAGAGAAAACACTTGAAACAAGCCTATTTCACCATTCAGCTTCAAGATGACTCTGACTTTGAGAAATCTTAAAATTCTCCTCTCCCTTTTCCTTAGCTTTTTCTGCATCACAGGCTATTTCTTCAACTCGACCAACTGCAGATTGCTCACACACAGGTGCATTACTTTCTCCTTCATTGCTTCAACCTGATTTCAGCCCAAGAAAGTATACAGTTTGAATCAGAGTCAAGTCTGAAGGCAATATGCAGAGGGAAAAAAAGCCTGGAGCCAAAGTCTTTGGAGTGGATTCAGTACATTTAGACTGATTGGTAGTCATCCTGACAGCATTTTCAGACATCTGCTTTTCTGTTCTTTCTTTCTTTTTGGAAGCATCTTTCTGCACTGAGCCACATGACAAATTACTACTATGGAGTAGAATGGAGAGAAATATTGACTGGGAAATTTGTTTTTGTTATCTCCCACACCATACTTCCCCTTCCCTCACAAATACCTTTAGTGAACCAAGAAAAAGCATATGGGAAATGTTTTGGGGGAGGGGTGGGAGAAATAAGGGAATTAAAGGGGACTTTAAATATTTATTTCACTTCCTCCTTGAAGGAAGATAACTTTCTCCTAAAGTATTATTTCAGGAAAGCACCAGACATGCTTCATTTTTTCGTCTTCTTTTTTGGGGCTACTTCCTCCACTTCCTCTTCTTTCCTTCCTTCCAGCCTCATTTTCAGCTCTAGAACCCATTTTGTTGTTTTTCCTGCATAGGGTGTATCAATTTTCTCTCCATTGAACCCACTCATTATTTCAGTAACTTGGAAGACTCCTTCCTTGTTCCATAGGCCCCTAAGTATGTTCTGTCCACCATTAGTATGTAAGCTTCCTGAAGTTAGGAACTATCTATTCTTTTATATTTATATCTCAGAAGATTAGTTCAATGTTTGCCATTATTGCTTTCATTCATTCATTCAGTTTTTGTGAAGTAAAAGAAAAATTAAGCCTTAGAAAATTAAGTAATATCAAAAGCCAATTCATAGGTAGAGTTATCTTAAAAACAAACAAACAAAAATGTCTCCCTATCTCACTTAGTTTGGAAGATGAAAGGCTTGGTCCCATTATGATCCACACGGGAGCCTTGATCAGATCCTCTTCCAATTTGGAATGGTTTGCCTCCTTCCCCTTTTTAACACTACCTAGTGACTCTTGTCATATACCAACTAAACTTAATATAGACATCTAATCACAGCTTAGTCCACTGCAGTTCTCAACTTTCAATGCCAAGAGATCTCTAAAGCTCAGCTTTGGTGGTATCTGCATATAAACCTGCACCAGCAGTTACATCTGAAAAACCAAGAGTGATCTTTGGCCACTTGATTTCATGCTGTGGATTTTTCAGTTGAAAGAGTCATAAAATACAGACGAGAAGCTAAGCACATAATATTATGAGATTATGCCATGTACACTTGCCTTTGTGAAAATTGTTCCTAGTTATAAACACATCACATGTAAAGAACCCCCCACCCTAATCTCTCTCATCTTCCCATTACTTTATCAGTAAGGGAAGATGACCTTATGAGTTATTCATATGACAAGAGCAAGGGATGACATGTGGAAAGCCAGAGTAACACCTTGGAATATCAGGAGTCAGCAAGAAAGGTTTTCAATTGGTTGTACGGACCTCCTTTGGTGAATTTATGGGATGACATGCGAGCATCTTGTCTGTGTCTCTGGAGAGAATTCTTAAATCCATGAGAGTGCAGATCCATATTAATGTCTGATTATTATTTCATAATTAAGTGTTGGTATGCCTATTGTTTTCCCCTCCTTGAAGGCAGAAAATATAGGTTTTTGCCTTTGTATCTATAGGACCTGTTATCTTGTCTAACACGTTGTTGTTATTGTTCAACTTCTCAGTTGTGTCTAATTCTGACACCATGGAACCATGGGGTTTTCTTAGCAAAAAAACTCGAGTGGCTTGCAATTTTCTTCTATGGTAGTTTAAGGCAAACAGAGGTTAAATGATTTCACCAGCATCACATAGCTACTAAGTGCCTGAAATTGGATCTGAATTCAGGCCTTCTTGACTTCAAATGCAGTGACCTACCTGTCTTTGGCACATGTTAGGCACTTAAAAATGCTTGTTAAATTAAATTGAATATACAGGGAGTCAAAAGACAGATTTTTTTCTTTCTCTAAAATTTTCTTTAATTATATTATATTGGCTGAAAGGCTAACTGCCTATACTGACAGGTTGCTATGTGAAGCAGTGGATGTAATGCTAAGACATGGATTCAAATCATGTCTCAAATACTGGGTAAGTCATTTAATTTCTGTTTCTCTCAGTTTCCTCACTTACAAAATGAGGGTGGGTAACAGTACCTACTTCTCAGAGCTGTTGTGATAAAGTCCAAACTATAGAAGAGGAAATCTCACACACTATATGTTAGAGACATGCCTTATGGTTGCTGAACAACTACCAAGAAATCTCCTTTTATTCCTAAGCTAAAGTCTTCAGGCTGTAAGTAGTATGACTTGGATGGAAATGAAGACACACTAATTATCATTCTTCATAAGATTTCAGATTCTCCCTCATTTTTTCTCTTCTCTAGTATAATTCCACTTTCTTTAACCTTTCTTTATGCCTTTTAAACACCTTTATTTTCATATTTTTTATATCTTTTATTTTCTTTCAACTGTTTCAAAGTTCCAGAAAAGAAGGATGAGACAGTGAAAAAAAAGTCTGGCCTTTGAGTTAGAAAAACTAGATTCAAATCCTGGCTCTGTTACTTGCAACCTTTGATCTTGGACAAGTTAGTAACTTTGCTGCTCTATAGTTAACTTATGGTTAAGATGAGCTGGTCAAGGCCATGTATTATACTAATGAAATCACAGGATTGCTTAAAAAAAAGGCCAGCCAGGAGTACATCTGGACAATTTGACAAGGTTAAAGAAAGAAGCACCTATTTGAGATGTGAATCATTTCTCTTTATGGAAGATATGAGATACTCATTAATATCAAAATGAAGTCATTGAGAATAACTCCATAAAGGGAATTTAGGAACACCATCTGTTTATTGTTGTTCATCCAATGTACTCAGAGAAGACCAATGACATCACAATGTTAGGATCAAGGTACAGTGTATCCAACTGTGGCTGATCAGTCCATCTATGTATGACTCATGAGGAAGAGTGACTAAATCTCATCATTCAGTGATGATTTGATTGGTTTAGAGCCATAAGTGATCTTAGCTGAACCCTTTGTACTTGGTCTTCAAAAGGGAGCAGAGCCAAAAAGATTGACTGGAACTACAAGAGGTGAGAGCCAACTGAATCCCTAAAGTCAGTGGGAAAGGATTGGGGATGAGGGCATTTAGAAAAGCCTTTTCATCCACAAAGTCTTTCTCCCAGGGAATCACTAATGGCAATTATGATTAGGAAATGGCAATGCCTCTTAGCCACACAACCCCAGGAAAAATGAAAGCCACATGACCTAATTGATGATGGCATCTAGGTAAAGTTGCCATAGTGTTCCTGGAGAGAGAACCAGATAGTCCCAGGTAGGGGAAATTTTTGCAAAGGGCTACCTAAAAATGTTGGACCAAGATTCATTAATTAGGATGATAATAATAGTAATGATGTTTATATAGTACTTTAAAGTTTGTAAAGTATTTTTTAGTTATGTCATTTCATAATAATATTATTAGCCACAATAACATTATTATTCATTCTATTAATAATAGCACCTCTCTCCATAGTAGGTACTATTATTGTCCCCTTTTTTACAGGGGAAGAAACTGATGCTGAGGGACGTTAATTAATTTGCTCAAAGCCATGCTAGTATGTCTGAGGTGGGATCTGAAGAGAGATTGTGTCATTTTGAACAATACTACACCTGTTGAGAGGGGAAGAAGAAAAAGAACACAGCTGCAAGGATATAAGACACTGAACCACAATGCAAGGGGGCAAGTCTGGGTCTTGCTCTAATCCTCCAGAGAGGAGAGAACCATATGGACCCAGAAATGATGATAGTGGAGTACTGAGATTTTCTGGTTATTTAGAAACAAGTCACCAACTCCTCTATAATTTAATAATTTTAGAGAGGTATCTGAGGCACAGAGATGATGAGTAATTTGTTCATGGATGGTAGGAGCAGGACACAGCTTAGGTCTGTTTGACTGCAAAGTGAACCCTCTATCCACAAGGCCATGTTGTAAGTCATTGAATATTTTTAGCATGCATAAAAATGAACTGTGGGGGAGGAGGGAGAAGGTTAGGAATAATAAGATTTAATAGGACATGTACTAGACTATCCTAAAGTGACCAATTTAGAAGTTAGACTTAGAAGGGTCAGTTAGCACTATGTCAATAAGTCCCTTGATATCCTTAACTAATTAAATAGTGATATTTTCTGTTAGAGAATAGGACAAATTGACAAGAGGGTGTAGAAATTTTCTCACCACTTTTTAATTAGCTACATTGATTCCCAAATTATTCAATCTGGGTTTAAGGTCCTTAACAATCAAATTGAGACTCCCATGCAAATACTCTTTATTTAAATGGTTGTGACATTTGAGATTAAACCCAATAAAGGTTTCCATAGAAACTAAATGCAATATAAAAACTTTGTAAAACATCAGAGGTGACCCAATTAAGGAAGGCAAAAATAAATGACAGAAGTTTTAACTATTAAAAGTAGGGAAAAAGTTAATACTACTTCCTCACATCTATTCTATTTTTAAAATGATAATAGCTCTTTATTTTTCAAAATACATGCAAAGATAGTTTTCAGCATTCACCTCTGCAAAACTTTGTGTTCCAAAATTTTCCTTCTCCCTCCCTATTTCCCCTCGCTCTAAACAGCAAATAATCCAATATAAGTTAAACGTGTGCAATTCTTCTAAACATAATTTCACTTTTATTATGCTGCACAAGAAAAATCAGATGAAAAGGGGGGGGGGAGGAATGAGAAAAAAAAACAAGCAAGCAAAAAATCACCACAACAAAAAAGGTGAAAATACTACACTCAGTCCCCACAATCCTTTCTCTGAGTGCAAATGACTCTCTCCATCACAAGTCTATTAGAAATGGCCTGAATCACCTCACTGTTGAAAAGATTCATGTTGGTCAGAAATGATTTTCACATAATCTTATTGCTGGATATAATGTTCTCTTGGTTCTACTCACCTTAGCATCTATTCATGTAAGTCTCTCCAGCCTCTCTGAAATCATCCGATTGATCATTTCTTATAGAATGATGATATTCCACAACATTTATATACTATAACTTAATTCATCCATTCACCAATTGATGGGGTATCCACTCAATGTCCAGTTCCTTGCCATTACAAAAAGGGCTGCTACAAACATTTTTGCACATGTGGTTTCTTTTCCCTTTTTAATGATCTCTTTGGGATATAAGTTCAGGAGAGATATTGCTGGATCAAAAGGTATGCTCAATTTGATAGCCCTTTGGTCATAACTCAAGATTGCTTTCCAGATTCATTAGTGTCCCAGTTTTCCCATATCTCTTTCAAAATTTATCATTATCTTTTTCCTGTCATCTTAGCCTATCTGAGAAGTGCCTCATACCTATTCTTACAAATGTTTATATAGAAAACTCTGCAGTAGTTTGTGATATTCTTCCCATAAATGATAATGGTATCTAAAATAATAAATCCTGAGACAGTGTTTTTTTAATAGCCCCTTTTATGGGTAAAAACATTTTCTTTTAAAAAATTTATTTAGTATTTTATTTTCCCCAATTACATGCAAAAACAATTTTAAACATTTATTTTTAAAACTAAAACAATTGTTGAGAATAGAATATTCTCAAAATAAGATTACTTATTTTTTTTTTGTTGAATCTTTTTCAGTCTTGTTCAACTTTGACCTCATTTGGGTTTTTCTTGGCAAAGATACTTACCATTTTCTTCTTTAGCTGATTTGATAGATGAGGAAGTGAGGCAGACTAGGTTAAGTGATTTTCTCAGAGTCACACAGCTAGTAAGTGCATGAAGCTGGATTTGAATTTAGGAAGATGATCTTTCTGCCTCCAGGCCAAACAGACTGTGTCACTTAGTTGCCCTATTTATTTAACAAGTTAACCTATATGGGTCTTTGACCTAAGGCACCAAAATTTCGAGTGTATGAACAGAAACAGATTAAAATCAACTGAACTTAATTAACATATAAATATTAATTTCAAATAGGAAGCCATCTATTGGTGGTCTTTGCTTCTTTCCTCTTCATCTGCCCCACTTGTTCTCCCGTCCTACCTATTAATGTTAGCAACCAAGAATTTGTTAGTGTATATTTAACAAGTAGACCTCTGAAAAAAAGTACCCACAATATATATAGTTTTTAATTTAACTTGCAGTATCAACATTTTCTCTACCATTTTCTTAAGTACTTCCCGTTATACACTCTATACAATCAAAAAGCAGGAAATCATGCCTTGATTTGTAGCATTTGTCAATTTCCGAGATATAAATGTTCATCCTAAACCAATTTAACAATTGACTTTCCTAAACCAGTATAATCTGGGTTTATCACAACTTTATTCTGCTCTCCAAGGTGTGGCTTCATAGTACCCTATTCTTAAAATGCTCATTTGAATGAGCAGGCTGATTTCAGAAAAGCTTGAAAAGACTTAGATTAAATGATGCTCACGGAAGTGAGCAGATCCAAGATTGCACATAGTAACAAGAAGATAATATGATGATCAATTGTGAAGATCTTGGTTCTTCCCAACAATATGTTGATGCAAGACAATTCCAATAGACTTGGAATACAAAATACCATGCACATCCAGAGAGTGAACTAAGGAGACTGAAAGTAGATTGAAGCATAGTATTTTCACCTTTTGTTATTGTTTTGTTTTGTTTGTTTTTTTCTTGAGTTTTTTTTTCCCCTTTTGATCTGATTTTTCTTGCACAACATGACAATATGTTTAAGAGAATTGCATGTATTTAACCTCTATCAGATTGCTAAAGTAGAGAGGGGAAGGGAGGAAAGGAGAAAAATATGGAATACAAAGTCTTTCAAAAATGGATGTTGAAAGCTATCTTTACATATATTTGGAAAAAATAAAAGTATTATTGAATTTTTTTTTTAAAAAGTAAAATGTTAATTTTTGGGTGCCCTAGTAAATTTTGCATTGTTTTCCCCAGGCATGAAAAACTGCTTGTTATTCTTCTACTATCTACATATATATCTATAAAAATAGACAGATAAGATAGATATACATATATATCTCTATATATGACATGGTAAAAGTGAGAATTGTAAAGTACTGCTTGCTACAAGGAAGGGAAATAGCAAATAAAGGCTTAGGTGCCTTGCTTCAAACCTAATTAGTGAAGATGAGATGTCAGCACAGGTGCATATATAAACATTAGCTAATCCTGACTTATAGCATGAATTATGACAAAAATTCAAACTTTCTTCCATTTCCAATAGCCTATTATCAACCAGTCAATAAATAAACATTTATCAAGCATCTATTATGTTTCAAGTACTGTGCTAAGCACTGGTAAAGAAAGAAACTCAAACTATGATCCTTACAAATTGAAGTATAACAGAAACTTATGTTCTTCAGAGGCAAAAAATCCTGGTTTTGAATCCTGTCTGCTTCAAAATTTTAGTAGCTTTAGATTAGGATTTATCTGTTTGGTCCCAGAGGGAAGAACTAGTATCAGAGGGTGGAAATTGGAAGTAAGGGGTGGCAGGAAGATCAGAATTCTGCCTTACAATATAGATTAGCATGAATGGCCTAGGCTTGTTAAATTTAGTCTTAGAGGCAGAAACCAGTGTCAGTGGGTAGAAGTTGCACACAAACAACTTGATGTCAATAAAAGACTTTGTCATAATTAGATCTGTCCAGAAATAAAACTGCTTGGAATTGATGATTTTTCTCCTCAATGGAAATTGTCAGGCAGAGAAGGTGACCACTTCTCTTATATGGTATAGTATATCTTCCTTTTGGGGGGAGGGGAGCAATTGGAGTTAAGTGACTTGTCACACAGCTAGTAAGTGATTGAGATCATATTTGAACTCAGGTCCTCCTAACTCCAGGGCCAGTGCTCTTACAGTAGAATTACCTTTTAGATATGGGTTGGATTAAGATGGTGGCCAAAGTCTCTTCCAAATCTAAGATTCTGTAACTCTATAATAGTTATATGACTACAAGCATTACTTAATTTTCTGAGCTTCTCTTTCATCATGAGGAAAATAATGATGATAATTCCCATGAGATTGCACATATGCCATGAGATAACACATATAAAGTGCTGTGTAAAACTTAAGGCACTACATAAGCACCGATTATTATTTTTCCCTTCTTAGCTAGTTTCATATTTAACCTTGTTACTTTGCAGTAGCATGACAAGTAGAAATTCACAGTATTTAAACAATATAATCTATCAATCCTTGATCATGAAGCTTCTAATTGTTCATCTATTTTATTCTTGTTTTTCTAAGTTGGCAGGTGTTTTTACTACTAATAATAATAATAACTAGCACTTGTGTAGAGCTTTAAGCTTTGCAAAGCACTTCACAAAGATTATCTCATTTTATCTTTTACCCCAGCCTTGGAAATTGGGTGTTATTAGGATCGCTGCTATATAGATAAGAAAACTGAGGCAATCAGAGTTCAGGTATCTTGCCTAGGATCTCGGCCTATTAAGCCCAGAACTCTATTTACTATACCAAAGGGGTTTAAGAGGGAAGCAAAACACTGGCTAATGATGATTATAAGAATAACTGAAGTTTATAAACCACAGAATGGTAAGCAAATCTTTGTATCTCATTTGATGTCTACAACAGTTCCATTAAGTAGGTAGAGCAATTATGATGATTCCTATTTTACAAAGGTAAAAACCAAGGCACAGACAATTTAAATCACCTGGCCATATTCACACTGTCAGTCACTGAGAAATTTTTTTAAAATTTATTTAATAGCCTTTTATTTACAGGTTATATGTATGGGTAACTTTACAGCATTGACAATTGCCAAACCTCTTGTTCCAATTTTTCCCCTCTTACCCCCCCACCCCCTCCCCCAGATGGCAGGATAACCAGTAGATGTTAAATATATTAAAATATAAATTACATACACAATAAGTATACATGACCAAACCGTTATTTTGCTGTACAAATAGAATCAGACTCTGAAATATTGTACAATTAGCTTGTGAAGGAAATCAAAAATGCAGGTGGGCAAAAATATAAGGATTGGGAATTCAATGTAATGGTTTTTAGTCATCTCCCAGAGTTCTTTCTCTGGGCGTAGCTGGTTCAGTTCATTACTGCTCCACTGGAAATGATTTGGTTGATCTCATTGCTGAGGATGGCCAGGTCCATCAGAACTGGTCATCATCTAGTATTATTATTGTTGAAGTATATAATGATCTCTTGGCCCTGCTCATTTCACTCAGCATCAGTTCGAGTCACTGAGAAATTGAACTAAGGTCTTCAGATTCTAAATCTAGTGGGTTTTCCCAATGCCCCACCTTACTGATTTATCACATTAATCAATAAATGGTTAGCGCCCCAGAACATGTGCTGACCTACAGTAATACAGAGAATTCTCTCTCTCTCTCTCTCTCTCTCTCTCTCTCTCTCTCTCTCTCTCTTTCTCTCTCTCTTTCACACACACACATATAACACACACACACACACACACACTTTACACAGCATTGTGCCCCTGTCATTGAAGTTTTCAAAGTAAGTCTAAGATACAGTCTCTGCCTCTAAGTTATAATCTAGTTGGGAAAACAAAGTTTAAATAAGCGAAATAATTAAAGAATATGCTCATATGCCAAGGATAATAGCAGGATCGTAGCATGGAAAGAACATTGTATAGGAGTAGTCCAAAGACATGTCTTTTAGACTAAATTAACTTTGTGATCTTGAGCAAGTCCCTAACATTTCTGGGACTCATGGAATATCCACATGAAGCATTTATCCAAAGGACTATATCTTGCAAATACAAAAAGTCCCTTATAATTCCAATTAGGTTATAAAGCCATTAAAGACATGAAATATCTTTTCTATTTCTTCTATGTCCCTACCCTTTTCCCTCATGAGGTTTCATAGTGCTGAACACACAACAGATGTATAGTCTATACTAACTGAATAATTAAAAACCCAAATGGAGGAAATCTAGAAAATGTAATAGAAGATGAGCCCATACTAGTGAAAATGCCCCTCATTCCTTTTGGTTATGCAGTATAATTCTTATAGTATTGCATTAAAACTCCAAAAATAAGAGAAAGAAAGAAGGAAAGAAGAAAGAAAAAAGGAAGGAAGGAAGGAAAGAAGAGAAAGAAAGGAGAGGGGAAGAGAAAAAGAAAGAAAGAAAAAAAGAAAAAAGAAAGAAAAGAAGGTTTGTCAAACTTTATTGCAAACAGAAAGAAAAGTAAAGCATGTTAGATCGTTAGTCACCTTTACACCTCTTGTAGCATCATTAATCTTTCCCTATTTATTAGCTGCCTACAACCTGTTCCAGTGTCCTTTATTCTTAAGCAAACAAAAAAAAATCCTTCGTTTGCCCTTGCCATTCCTCTGAGCTGTTGTTCATTATTTCTCCTTCTGTTGGTTACAAAACTCCTTGGAGGGATTTATATAAAAAATATAAAGTATGAATTTGCTGCCTTCCCTTCCTCATAATATACTCACTTCTGAACTGTTGGAAATTCACTCTCTTGATCCCATCAGTAGATCCCATCATCAGGTTACTCTTTCCAAGTTTAGTCTTTCCTTTTTCAATTAACTTAATTGCTACTCTAATGACTTTTTTCAATCACTGTGTACCTTTGTCTTTCTCTACTTTGAACACAAAGGGATCAACAGATCCCTCCCTCTCTCTGAATACTCTTTGCTTCCCTAGTTTCTGTATATATTTCTTCCAAATTGTCCCTTAAGTGATCTGATGATTCTTTCTCAGTATACTTTTATGGCTCATCATGAATTTTTTTGTTCCCCAAATTTCTCCCAAAGTTCTGTTTTGGGTTTTCTGCTTTTTCCTATAAATGTTCTTTCTTGATAATCTTCTCTATTCTCTTGATTTTGGTAATCATTTAAGTGAGGATGACTCTCAAATTTATATATCCAGTCCTATTTTCTACCCTAAACTATAGACCCACATTTTCATCTACCTATTAGACATCTCTACAAGGAGAAATAGCTAACACTCAGAATTACAAAATTAAACTTTTATCTTCTACCACAAACTCATACTTCTTCCAAATTTCCCAATTTCTACTGATGGAACCATTATCCCTAAGGTCACATTTGTTGATAATCCTGAAATTATCCTAGATTTTCTCATCTCCTTTATACTTGGCTAAGCAGTAGTCAAGTCCTAGCAATTATATTTTCCTATTTATCCCCCCTACCATATACAGTCATATGATCATACATCTATTTCAGACCATCTGTTCTTCCTTTGTCTATTGTAATAGTTTCTCATTTGGCTCTCAGATTCCAGTTTCTTTCTTCTAATCTATCTTGTACAAAGATGTCAAATTAGGCTTTGTAAAGCACCAGGTTTTGTGTTTATTTATGTGTTTATTTATTAGTATAAGACTCTATGTTCAGAAAACTCCAATGGCTCATTCTTTTTGAAAAATAGAATGCATATCCCTTAGGCTGGAATTTAAAGCCTTCTACATTCTCTTCTCACTTATCTTTCTACTTTTATTTCATATAATTCCCTATTATATACTCTATATTCCAGTCTGATTTAACTACTTGCTCTTTCACAAGGTCTACATTCCATCTGCCTAGATGCTCCTGCATCTCCATCCCCTTTTCCTCTAGAGATCCCTCTTTCATCTTCTTTTCCTCCCAGAATCCTTGCCTTCTTTCAAGCTTTAGCTCTGATAACTGCTCGTCCATGAAGTCTCCCTTATCTCTATAGTGCATAGTGCTTCATTCTTCCTCACATTGTTTTGCATTTAAAAAAATACCTGCATACATATTGTATGCCCTCATGAAATAGAAACACTTTCAGGTCACAAATTATTTCATTTTTGTCTCTTAGGCCCTAGAAACTAGCACTGTACCTCGCCAACAAGAGGTGGTTTATGTCTGTCTTCCATTGTTATTTGATTTATACTGTTATTTTTTTGTTTCCCTGAGTAGATCATGAGCTACCTGAGACTGAAAATCATTGATTATACTTGTTTGTATCCACTACATATGTTGATAAAAATCTAACAAGTCAATGAGTAAATATGTGACTGTAAAACATTAGTGCTCAATCAGACTTTTAAAAAAAGGTTGTCATCTCATTTTCCAGTGTTAATATGACACAAGCTAGACTCCTTCAGAATGGAAAGATATTTATGACATTGCTGAGTCAGAAAGACCTGAGTTCAAATCCAGCCTTTAACATTTAAAACCTGTGTGAAGGACATGCCATTTAACCCTGTTTGCCTTAGTTCTTCATCTGTAAAATAAGAGGGAAATGTTGAACCATTTTAATATCTTTGCCAAGAAAACCCCAATGGGGTTATGAAGAGTCATTCTTCACTTGACTAAATGACTAAACATCAAAAATAATATAATGAAGGAAAGATTTTATGCCTAAATAATGTAGAAAAATGTAGGGCATATCAAAATGCTTGTCATAATGATCAAATATGTGATTTTAATAAAGTGAAAAGTCTGACACTGTCACTACTGGGCTCTACCCTAAGAATTTCTCTCTTATCTCAGATTAAACTTGATCAGAATTGTTCTCCTAATTGCTCATAGAATTCCCTGTCCTCCTTTTTTGGAGCTGTGGGATGTTAAGAGACTGGGAGTGAGTGCAGAAGACCTAAGTAATGACCACTGCACTTACAAGTCAGTTCAATATGAGAAGCACTTACGAAGTTCCTAAACATCTATGCAAATCACTCTGTTAAACACAGGGAACACAAAGCTCATGCTCACCAAAACAAACAAACAAAAAACCTTCGCATGATATCAAAGAGTTATGTATGTGGGACTATTCAATATGTACCCAGCTAATTATATGATCATCTGAAGAAATATATATCAATATAATATTGAAAGAATATAATCAACTGCAGGGGTGAAGAAAGTCATTTCACAGGAAGTGAGCATTAAAAGAAACTAAAAAATCTGCTAGGTGAAGGCAAGGTTCATTTATAGCTTGTGCAAAAGCATAGAACTAGGAGATGGAATGCCAAGGAGAATAGCAAGCTGGCCATCTTCATGATAATAAAAACTATGGGAAAAAGAATGGAATCACTGTGTATGGCCAAGGAATAGATATATTAATCCTAAAAATAAGGAGACCCTGATTTACCTTGAACTATATTGTCAGACATGTATTTTAGGAAGATTATTTTGCCAACTTTGTTTCAGAAGATGAATTGGAAACTAAGAATCTAGACACAAAAGTGCTGTGATAATCCCAGAAAGAGGTGAGAAGGATATAAACTAGGGTGATGATTATGTGAATGGAGAGAAAACAAAGGGAAAGTATAATGTTCTTCTTTAAATTATAATGTTCTCTGGGAGTAGATTTCTTGGGGAGCTTCTGGGGACAGCCTTAGTTTCAGTTCAATTTAATAATCACCTCAAATTCAGCCAGGAGTTAGAATCCCAATCCTTTATTGTTTCCTTCAAAATGACCCAGTTAGCTTTCTTAGAGGCCTATCTCTCTACTTGGTTCCAAAAGCTCTTGCCACTAGTCCTTTGTCTCTACCAGTTTCAGTCTCTAGCTCCCTCCTAATCTAAAGCCTTCAGCCAGCACAAAGGTGGAATATGGAATAAATTGACTCTGCCTCTGAAAGAGTGGGTTTGTGAGCTTCTGACTTGTGAATCTCCCAAAATCAGTCTTAGTTGAGGCTCTTAGCTTATATATGCTCTCTAAAGGTGTGAACTCTAATGTGTGAACTAATGTGTGAACGCTCTTAAAAGTATGAACTCTAAAGGTATGAACTAAGTACATAAGTATTGTCTTTATCAATTCCAGTGGCTTAGCACTTTGTAAGAATTCTCACAGGAAAAAATGCTGGTTGAGATGTCTTAAGAACCTGACCAAGTTCTGTTGCTTCCACTTTTTACCAATGCAAACCTAGGCAAATTATTTGACATAATGAGTAAGAGCGCTAGAAATAGGAAGACCTGAATTCAAATCCTTCCTTAGATACTTACAAGCAATATGACTCTGGGCAAATCACTTAATCTCTCAGTTTCTTTTTCCTCATCTATAAAATAGGGATAATTTTGCATTTACTCATAAGGGTTATTGTGAGGATCACAAGAGATAGCATTCACATTATGGGATCCCATAATCATGAAATTGAACTAAATGTCTTCTCAAGTTCTTTCTGTTTATAGAACTATGTGCATGAGTAGTTGTAGAGTTAGAATTGACACAGCATTGACAGCATATTGAAAATTCATAAGTTTTCAAATTGATTTTTTCTTATCTATTGTACCAATGCTAGTAATCTAGTTCATTATTACATTGGCTTTCTCTCTGTCTTTCTCTCTACCTCTTCTACCTCCACTCTTACAATAAAGGTTGTTCAGAAGAGTGGGGATAAAAGAGGCAGAATATAATATTAGTCTACTATGGTCATACTTTCCATTAATAAAACATGATTTAAATTTCTTTCTGAGAGTGGCATACCTGTGCAGATTCTTTTAAAGTTCGGGTTTTCCAGAAGGTGTCCTGGAAGTCTGCACTGGAATCGATGCTGCCAGAACTCAGGGAACCATGGATTTCGAGTATTGGTGTCCAGCCTTAATTTTAGGAAGTAGTCATCAAAAGACCTGACCTCGGGTGATTGGAGCTTTATGGTGATACCTCCATTAGCTTCAACTTCATAACCTTCAATGACTTCATCTCTGTCTGCCCAGCCATCACTGAAAAGGAAATATAAAGAGTAAATAAACAATCCATACATGATAGAGCATTAGGTATGAAAGGGAACACTCAGCAATTAAACCCAATGAATGCAAGATGATAGACAAAAGAGCTGATCCATTTATACCATTAGTAGACATGAAAGTCTAATTACCTGCCTTTTGTCTGTGTAGCCAAAATCGTTGTTCCATCTCTTCACTTAGACACCTGTGGTGTTGTTGATTCCCTTCCCCATCCTCTCCCCCCCCCAATACCATGTGGATGAGTTTTCATTGAGCCATTCACATACTTTCTTGCCTGGTTTCCCTTGTGATGAATAATCAGCACAAAGACAAAATGAAAGTGAATATATTAATTACCAGAGTTGGCAATAGTGCTTGGCAGAGATAAAACTGGGAACTCCTAAACCGAAAAAAGTAAAAATGAAGCAAATATTAATTGAGTGCTTACTATGTGAGACATATACTATGTGTTGCAGTTGGAAACAAAGCAGTCCCTGACCTCCAGAAGCTTACATACTACTGGGAGACATAATTGTGGATAAACAAATATATAATACATACAAATAAACAAGGTAATTTTAAGAGAAAAAAAACTGAAGAGATCAGGAAAAGTTCTGAGTAAGACGTGACCCATAAATTGTGCTTTGAAAGCAGCTAGGAATTCTCAGAGGCAGAAGTGAAGAGGGAGCCACTTTCAGTTATGAGGCATCATCTGTTCAAAAATATAGAAGGAGATGGACAGTCATAGATTAGTTTTATTAGATCTGAGAATGCATATAGAAGTCAGCTAAATAAGATTGGGAGCCAAATTTCTGGAAGTACCACTGAAGATTTCTTGTGTTTTGTTTTTGTTTTTGTTTTTTGTTTGTTTTGTTTTGTTTTGTTTTGTTTTAGTATTGAGGTGACAAGGTCATATCTCTATTTAAGAATAACATATTTGGCAATGGTATGGGAGATGGATTGGAAAGGAAAGAAAATAGGGGCAGGGAGACCAGTGAAAAGGTCACTGAATCATGGAAGTCAAAAGATAATGAAGGCTATATGATTGCAAAGAAAGGGACAGTTGGGAGAGAGGGAGGACCAGCATATGCCATTACTTTAATGGTTCCCGATAGACAAGGGCTGGGGTAGGATCAAGGTGAGAGAAAATGGAAAAACAAATGTAGTTTTTT
This sequence comes from Sarcophilus harrisii, assembly GCF_902635505.1. Taxonomy (NCBI): domain Eukaryota; kingdom Metazoa; phylum Chordata; class Mammalia; order Dasyuromorphia; family Dasyuridae; genus Sarcophilus; species Sarcophilus harrisii. Next base: position 146,941,553 of record NC_045429.1, read on the forward strand.
GTCCTCTGGAAGGCCTCTGTGCAGCATTTGACACTGCTGACTACCCCTTCACTCCTGGACACTCTACATTCTGGGCTATCTTGTCACTGCTTTCTTGGTTCTCCTCTTACCTTTCTGCCATCTCTCAGCCTTCTTGACTGACTTACAATATCATCCCCTTAAATTGCAGCTGTTCCTCAAAGATTATTCTGGATCTTCTCTCTTTAAACTCTCTCACATAATGATTCTATCAAGTCCCATGAGTTTAATTATCTTTTCTACACAGGTGAAGGAGTGGAAGAAGGGAAATAAGCATTTATATAGCATCCAATATGTGTTCTTTGCAAACATTATCTCATTTGATCCTGAGAGGTAGATACTATTATTATTCCTATTTTACAGTTAAGGAAATGGAAACAGACAGAGGTTAATTGAGTGCTAGTAAATGTCTGAGACTGGATTTGAATTCAGGTCTTCTTGACTATAGGCCCAATTCTCTATCTACTCTGCTATCTAACTGTCTAGATGACTTCTACATCTACATACCTGATTCTAATCTCTCTGAGTCCTATGTCATCAATAGGCTATTGCCCATATCATATTTTCTTGTAATGATCAAATAAAACTCATTATTTTTCCCCAAATTCTATTTTTTCTCAACTTCCTTATTGTTGTCAAAGCCACTTAGTACCATCCTTTTCAGGCACTCAATTTTACAATTCTCAGAGTCATTCTTGACTCCTCACTCTTCATATATTCAATTAGCTGCTACCATGTTGCTCCATAACATATGATCTATCTATCCACTTCCTATCATTCACATGATCATCACTTTTGTTCAGGTCCTTATGTAAGAAATTACAATAGCCTCCTAATTGGTCTCCCTGTCCCAAGTCTTTTCTCTCTCTAATACATCTTCTATTTGCCTTTCAAAATGATATAACTAAGCCATAAGTCTGATTATATAACTTCTTTGATTAATAGATTATACTGATACCTAATTAAATATAATCTCTGTTTGGAATTCAACACTATTCATAATTCAGTTCCAACAGTCTATCCTCTGGGACAGAAAATTGTGAATTATACATAATATTTCATACATGCCTTTAACCTATTACATATCCAATAAGTATTTGTTGAATGGATAGATGGATGAATGAATGAATGAATGAATGCTTGTTATTATCTCTGTCAATAACCACAGAAATAGTTCCAGGGATAGAAAACTATTGAAATAGGAAAAGAAATTTCAGTCAAGAAGACACTGAAAGCTCATGTATGATGAGGAAGAAAATTGACTCACCTCCTGCCAGTGCTATCCAATATTTTTGCTCCTGGGAATTCAGAAAAAGGGAACAAATGCCTTTTACAAAAGGGGCTTCTTTCCTACATTCTGAAGCCAATTCAAAATGACAACATTAGAAAAAAACAAGTTACTCTGTCCCTGAGAATAAGGTGGCTAAAGTAAGGAAGAAACATGTTTGTTTGCTGCAAGATAAAGGCCACTTCAATATTTTATTTTATTAGTTTGAGAATTCAGTGACTCCTTTGGATTTAATTTTAATTAAACTTCCCGTGCAAGTTTTTTGAATAGTCATATTTTTGAACTTTTTGTGTCATCTGTGATTGAAGAATCTGTAGCTTCCTTTAAGTGTTCACATGACCCAGACAAAACCTTGCTTTGAATTGACTTAAGTTCACAGTAAAAGTACATTAATTTGGTATCTCTGAGAGCCCTATCCCATACTTTCTAGCCTCTCTCTTCTTTGTACTGAGTAGGGAACGAAATCAAATCCATATATGTAACTATGAGTAATGGGCTATCTTTTATATGAAATCAGTAAAATGAATATGTTTTCCAATTTGGGGAACTAGGTCATTGGTACATTCTAAAAACACCTGTTTCCAGCCTTCTAGGTAGGAAAGTATATTTTGTTTTCTAGTGATCTGGGCTGCAGAGCAGATGTCTGATTGAATGAATACCCCTGGTCTGGACAGGATCTCAGCTGGTCCAAACCACTCTTTGTAGGCTTAGGAGTATTGTAGCTAGAGCTTGGCTTCATATAATTTAAATGCTTTGTAATATAGATGAAGAAACTCATGAATATGAAATTTGCCCACAGTCACTTAAATTAAGAAGAAAGTTTATAGTTTGCAATTCTTCTTCAGGGAACTGTCTGTTCATTTCCATTGAGGAATGACTCTTGGGACATTTACTTGTAATCTTATGCTTCCTTTTCTCACCCACTCTCCCACCTTGAAAAAAGGGAAATGTAAATAATGAGCATAGTAATCTTGTTTTGTGCATTAAAATAATGATTTTTTTTCTAAATAGAAACTAAATTTGCTAAATAGAAGCAAAATTAAGAAGATGAAAACTCAGGGTTTGTTTCCTAATCCAACATTCCTTCCATTATATTATAATTCTTTTTTTTAATTTTTTTTAAATGATAAACTTTTTTATTGTGATAGGCCAATTTAATTGTGTATATATAATTTTTTTACATTAATTCACTTAGAACATCTGAATCTCCTTCTTATTGTAAAACCTTTATTATTATTATTATGGCTTTTTATTTACAAGATATATGCATGTGTAATTTTTCAGCATTGACCCTTGCAAAACCTTCTGTTCCAACTTTTCCCCTTCTTCACCTCACCCTCTCCCCCAGATGGCAGATAGACCAATACATCTTAAATATGATTGGTCTGTGTTAAATACAATATATGTATACATATCCATACAGTTATTTTGCTGCACAAGAAAAATTGGACTTAGAAATAAGGTAAAATTAACTTGAGAAGGAAATAAAAAATGCAAGCGGACAAAAACAGAGGGATTGGAAAGAGTTCACACTCTTTTCCCAGAATTCTTTTGCTGGGTGTAGCTAGTTCTCTTCATTATTGAACAAATGGAACTGATTTGGTTCTTCTCATTGTTGAAGGGAACCACATCCATCAGAATTGATCATCATATAGTATTGTTGTTGAAGTATATAATAATCTCCTGGTCCTGCTCATTTCACTCAGCATCAATTCATGTAAGTCTCTCCAGTCCTTTCTGAAATCCTCCTGCTGGTCATTTCTTACAGAACAATAATATTCCATAACTTTCATATACCACAATTTAGCATCCTCCAAGTGATGGGCATTCATTCAATTTCCAGTTTCTGGCTACAACAAAAAGGGCGGCCACAAACATTTTTGCACATACAGAGCTCTTTCCCTTCTTTAAGATCTCTTTGGGATATAAGCCCAGTAATAGCACTGCTGGATCAAAGGTTATGCACAGTTTGATAATTTTTTGAGCATAATTCCAAATTGTTCTCCAGAATGGCTGGATCTGTTCACAACTCCACCAATAATGCATCAGTGTGACAATTTTCCACGCATTCCCCTCCAACATTCTTCACTGTCTTTTCCTGTCATCTTAGTTAATCTGACAGGTGCGTAGTGGTATCTCAGAGTTGTCTTAATTTGCATTTCTCTGATTAATAATGACTTGGAGCATCTTTTCATATGGATAGAAATAGTTTCAATTTCTTTAGCTGAAAATTGTCTGTTCATATCCTTTGACTACTTGTGAATTGGAGAATGGCTTGATTTCTTATAGAGTCAATTCTCTATATATTTTGGAATTTCTAAGGATAGTGTAAAATTTTAACTAGGGTGGGATGATTGAGGTTTTGTAGTAGTCACTTAAATTTTGAAAGTGATAGGAGCATAGAAGCTTAGCACCTATTTGGCAAGAATAATTATCTTAAAAAGGAAGCTATCATCACATTTTTTTTGTATTCTGGGTTAGCTCATCTTTCCTGATATCCACATTTGTCACCCCAGTACTATTTGCAGTTACATTTCAGGATATTTCCCTATGGTATGTGCTATTTGTCCAAGACACAAAATGTGCTATTATATCTGTGGTCCAGGATAATTAATCATAAACTTGTATTTGAAGCTGGAGAGAATTGTTAGTGTTCAGTAAGCTTTTATCTTCACATTTCTAAGTTGAAGAAACTCCAGTACAACATGATTAAGGTACTTGTCTAAGATCACCCAATTTAAAAAATACCATATTTGAGCCTGTTTCCATTCTCTGCCTCCAAATCCATTCTTTTTCATTGTAGCAGGATGCCGATTAAAAGTTAGTCTCTTTATTCCACTTACTAAGTCCCTGACTTTCATTATAAAAAGGGAGCATGTTCTCATTTATTTAAGCCTTCAAGAAGTGCCACTTCAGAGTAAACATTTAAAAGTCAAAGCAACTCATTAGATATTATAATTATTTTCCAGGTCATTTTTAAGCTTCAAGTCCTTTCCTACTCCTCTGTCTCCCCCACATCAGGCCTTAATACCTTATGGAATTAATTTTGCTTCTATTTACCAAAGGGAAAAAAAGTCATTATTTTTAATGCATAAAATGAGATTCTTATTTACATTTCCTTTTGCAGCTCAGAGTTCAGAACATTTTTTCCAAAGTTGGGGAGTGGATGAGAAAAGGAAGTATAAGATTACAAATAGGTATCCTGAGAGTCATTCCTCAATGGAAATGAACAGACAGTTCCCTGAAGAAGAACTGCAAACTATTAACTGTATAAAAGCTTGCTTGAAATAGTTAAAGAAATGAAAAAGCAAAACTCATGTTTTATCTCATATCCACAAAATTGATAATGACACAGATAGGAAATGCCATTACCAGAGATGCTTCTTGGAGTCAAACATATAATTAGTCTAGCTATTCTGGGAAGTAATTTGGAATTATGCTAAAAAGTTGCTACAATCTGTATCATTAGACCCAGAGATTTTGTTGCTAGACATACCCCAAGGGGTCAAAGAAAGAAAGATCTCTCATATACCAAAATATTAATGGCAACATTACTTATTATAATTATATAGTAATTATATTGCTTTGCTAGACTATTAGCTCTATGAGGCCAAGGACTGTCTTAACCTAAACTTTAAAACTTTTAGAATTAGGCAGAATGTTACATCTCCAGTATAGTACAATAAATGTATGTAGATACAAAATCATCTATTTTAATAGTTACAAAGTAATTAATGTAGCCTAGTTGCAGGAATCTACAGCCTCCCTTATCTAGTCGTATAGCTGGTGAATATCTCCAGTGATAAAGATTATGATGATAATGTGATTTACCCAGACTTGAGGAAGTAAATTAATTATATCTGATTTCAAGAACCTGAAAAGAAATTCCTACTCAGTTTTCTGACAACCATCTTAAAATCAGCAGAAACCATGAAAATAGTCTTAATTATTATGAGCTAGGCTAATCTTTCTTGAAAACAATTTGTAACTACATCTCTAAATTGTACATAGCTTTCAACCCCACAATACTATGATTTGGACTTTACACACAAAGAGATCAGTGAAAGAAAAAAAGGACCCATATGTACAAAGGCATTTTTTGTGGTAGCAAAAATTTCAAAAGGAAAAATAAGCTGAGTCCATCACAGACAGGAGTCCAGTGAGCTAAAAATATAGAGTTTCAGGAATATGAACTTGTGTAGTACAGTTCAGATGCAAAATAGAATACATAATGGAAAATAATATTAGATAATGAGGGAGAAATAATTTAGAGGTGGATAAACTGTATTAGACTTTAAATTAAAGAGTTTATGCTTTATCAGGCAAATAATGTTAGAAGACCTAAAGCTGATTTTTGAGTAATAAAAATAAGTGCAGCTAGTGGTCTCTGGCTACCAACTGAATTGATGGAAATAGCTTCTAATACTTTTCTCTTTTCACTTAAACATCAAGCTAAGATCTTTTGCCAACTAAACTCCTCATATTGCTCCCATATCCCAATCCCATTTTCTAGTCTGTGTTCTTAGAGACAGCTAGGTGACACAATAGATAGAATTCTGGAGTCAGGAAGATTTGAATTCGAATTTTCCTGCAGGAAACTTATTATTTGTATGACCCTGGGCAAGCCACTTAACCCTATTTACCTCAGTTTCCTTGTCTATAAAATGATCTGGCAAAGGAAATGGCAAACCAGTCCAGTATCTTTGCCAAGAAAATCCCATATGGGTTCATATAGAGTCAGACATGACAACAATAATTGAAAAATAATAAATATATGTATGTATATATATATATATGTAAATATATATATTTACTATATACATAGTACTTGACTTTTTTTTGTGCTTTTTTTTTAATAGAATATTTGACCCAATTGCTAGAGGAATATGCTAACAACTCATCCAACTCAAGAGACCAGATTACTTTTTGGGAACTGAGTTGTTGAGTTGCCCTTAGTATCAGTGTTCAAAGCTGTCACAAGATGGCAGCACATTGCACACCTACTGGTTGCTTCTGCTGCACAATCTGTTCCTGGAATGTACTTTCCATTTTCCATCTGAGGACTAGAAATAAAGCTATATGTTGTGTAAAAACAGGATGAATCTTTAACAGACAGCTACATTTTGCAAGCAGTTTTTTCGCAAATATGAGAAATCTCATTCTACTGTCTCCTCATAATACTTTCCCCAAAACATTTTTTATAGCAAGCCCCACTCCCACCTCCTTCCTGGTCCCTTCCAACAACCTTCTGCTCCCACAAAGTCTTGATGTGTCCATTATAAAACCCTCTTTTCCATCATCCAGCACCTTCTAAGTCTCCTTTGTCAAGAACGATCAAAAAAAGCTCTCTTTTCTGGCTATACTTCTGTGACTTGAAAAGCTCATCACGATGGAAAATGCACATTATCTTTGCCTTAGGCAAGAAGATTATCTAAGTTCACTATTTGCCCTAAGGCCTAACATAGTGCTCTATATACAGTAGACACAGTGTTATTGAATCATAGGCTCTTACAGTTAGAAAAGATTTTATCTAGTTCAAACTTCCTTTCCACTCATAAATGTAGGAAGTCCCTGATAATGTCATCTAGCATGTATTTGAAAGCTTCTAGTTACAGAGCCTACAGGTTTTGGCAGCCTAGACAATCCATAGCTACCCAAATCAATCCTATCCATACTTAATAAAGTAAATTAATGGTTGATTTTAAAAACCTCAAGAAGTACTCTTCAGTCTTCTTGCAATTTCATTAGAATAAATTTGTAAGATACATGTATATAAATATGATTTAAGTAGGGTTTATTTAAATGTAGCTCATGGAAGACATTGATAGATATTTTGGAATCTTGGCTAGTCTTCTATAAGGACAATTATGAGTCATGAATAGGATTAGAATTATATCTATCTGCACTTCTAAACATTGCTGTTCTCTCTGAGGCACAACTTTGGGTCAAAACAAAAAGCTGCTTCTCTGGTCTTCAACTCTTACCTTACCTTCTTTGACATCTATACATCAAATGCTGATTATGCCCAAGACCAAGAGAAATAGTAATTAGTTAGCAAACTCATTTATCCAATCAAATAGTAAAAAAAAAAATAAATCTGGACAAGTTATACAGATTAGAATATACTTTTTTTTTTTTTAAAGTAGAGCAGGGGGGGCGGAGCCAAGATGGCGGAGAAGACACACGCGACTTTCTAAGCTCTTCTCTTACCCTCTTTATCAATATTATATCGAGCCTCAAAAATAGTCTTGACTGCTACAATTCGTAAAGATAAGAAGTAGAACAACTCACCGGCAGAAGAAAATCTGCAGTCTCGGCAAAAAAGGTTGGTGCCGGGGCCAGGGGGAAGATCGGCGCAGACTGGGAGAGAAATTAAGTTCCGAGGAGAGTCTCAAACCGAGGGTGAAGGCACAGATCTCAGCACAGGCCCCCAACCCCAACCCGCAGTCCGGGGCTTTTCCTTGGGGCAGTTGTGATCCTGCACAGCAGGAGGACGCAGCCCGGGTTAGCCTCCAATCTGCGCAGTGGGGAGCTCGGCTTGGGGCCATAGAGCTTTTCCAGGGCCGATTTGCATCAGGCAGAGACGCTGGGCAGAGTTTGTGGCGGTCTGCAGTCTGCGGTCTGCGGTCTGCGGTCAGCTGCTAATACTCACAGTCCCACAAGAGGCTCCGGCCTGGGGCAGTGACACTTTCACCCCTTTGTCTCTAGCCTAGGGCAATCGCTAATCCACTCAGCCCTACTAAGCAGTTTGATAGCTCAGCCAGTGCTGAATCCACTTCCTGTTGGGGAAGGGAAAACTCCTCACCAGAGCAGTTCCATACCCTCGGAGCCAGCCGGAAATCGGTTTACATCTTTCCCTGCTCTGCAGAGGAAGCTGGTAACCCCTAGCCTAGGAGACCACCCTAAAGGCTTTAAAACATGAATAAAAAGATGAAAAGAACGATCGACAGCTTCTATGCAGAAAAAGAGCAGGTCAGCAAACCTGAAGAGACCCTCAAACAGCAAAAATGCATCAGACTGTCCTCCTTACATGATGCTTCTCATAGAAGAGACCATTAAAAGTCTCAAAAGAGAGTTAGAAGATAAATGGGGAAAGGAAAGAGAAGCCTTACAAGAGAGCAACAACTTCCTGAAATACGAATTGAAAAATAAAGAATTCTACTAGAAAGTAGGATTTGTGGAATGGGAAAAGACAAAGAACTCGCAAGAAAGTAGGATCCGTGAATTGAAAAGACAAAGAACACGCAAGAAAGTAGGATCCGTGGAATTGAAAAGACAAAGAACATGCAAGAAAGTAGGATCTGTGAATTGAAAAGAAAATAATTCACTAAAAAAAAAAAATTAGTGAAATGGAAAAAATTCCACAGACCAAAACAATACATTCAAAAACTCAATTGACATATACAGAAAGAAGTAAAAAGCTAATGAAGAAAATAATTTTTAAAAATTAGAACTGAACAAATTGAAACTAATGATTCATTGAGACAGCAAGAATCAGTCAAGCAAAACAAAAAAATGACAAACTGAAAAACCACGAATTATCTACTTGCAAAACCACAGACTTGGAAAATAGATCTAGGAGAGATAATCTGAGGATTATTGGACTTTCTGAAAACTATGATGAAAAAAGAGCCTAGATACTATTTTACAAGAAATCATCAAAGAGAACTGCCCAGATAGTAATAGAATCAGAAGGTAAAATAGGCATTGAAAGAATTCATCGAACACCTTCTGAAAGAAACCCTAAAATAAAAACCCCAAGGAATATTGTGGCCAAATTTCAGAACTATCAGATTAAGGAAAAATTTTACAAGCAGCCAAAACCATTTAAATACTGAGGTGCCACAATAAGGATCACCCAAGATCTGGCTGCCTCTACATTAAAGGAAAGAAGGGCCTGAATATGATATTCTCGAAAGGCACAAGAACTTGAGATGCAGCCTAAGAATAAACTACCCAGCTAAGCTGGAGCATTTTCTTCCAGGAAGAAGATGGATATTTAATGAAACAAATGAATTCCATTTGTTTCTGAAGAAAAACCAGAACTAAAACAAAAAATTTGATCTCCAAGAATAGAACACAAGAGATGCAGAAAAGGTAAAAATAACTCTTGAGAATTGTATTTCTGTTGTGGATATACAAAAAGAATACATGTATAATTTGATTGTACTGATATAACATAAAAAAGGGAAGTACATATGGAAAAGGGATGATCGCAGAATAAGGTGGGATGGAGGGATAAAAAGAGGGAAACCACATCCCACAAAGAGGCTAAGGAAACTTATCATATCTGAGGGAATTTAGAGAGGGGGAGGAACATTGTGTGAATCTTACTCATCAGAGTTGGCTCAAAGAAAAATAATTGACATTTGTTTTAGAGAAAATTATCCTCGCCTCATTAAAACGGGGAGAGGAAAAGGGAAAGAAAAAGAGTAATAAGGGAAGGAAGGGGAAAACTCAAAGGGGGAGGGAGGGATTATAAAGAGGATAAGATCGTGATACAAGAGGGGTACATAAGTTTAAAAGGGGAAAGAGGGTTGGGGAGGCAAGAATAAGTAAAGCACAATCTGGGGTTATTAGGGATGGCAGGAAATACAGATTTAGTAATTCTAACCATAAATGTGAATGGGATGAACTCCCCATAAAGAGGAGGCAGATAGCAGATTGGATCAAAAGTCAGAACCCTACAATATGTTGTTTACAAGAAACACATTTAAAGCAGGGGGATACATATAGAGTAAAAGTAAAAGGCTGGAGCAAAATCTATTATGCTTCAGGTGAAGTCAAAAAGTTAGGGTAGCCATCCTTATCTCAGATCAAGCAAAAGTAAAAATTGATCTAATTAAAAGAGATAAGGAAGGTAACTACATCCGCTAAAGGGAGCATAAACAACGAAGCAATATCAATATTAAACATATATGCACCAAGTGGTATGGCACTCAACTTCCTAAAGGAGAAGTTAAGAGAGTTGCAAGAAGAAATAGACAACAAAACTGTAATAGTAGGAGATCTCAACCTTGCACTCTCAGAATTAGACAAATCAAACCACAAAACAAATAAGAAAGAAATTAAAGAAGTAAATAGAATATTAGAAATATTAGGTATGTTGGATCTTTGGAGAAAATTGAATGGAGATAGAAGGGAATATACTTTCCTCTCAGCAGTTCATGGAACCTATTCAAAAATTGACTCATATATTAGGACATAAAGACCTCTTAAATTAAATGCAAGAAAGCTGGAAATAGTAAATGCTTTCTTTTCAGATCATGATGCAATAAAACTACATTCTAACAAAAAGTTAGGGGAAATAGACCAAAAAGTAATTGAAACTAAACAATCTCATCTTAAAGAATGATTGGGTGAAGAAAATAATAGATACAATTAATAATTTCACTCAAGATAATGACAATGATGAGACATCATACCAAAATTTGTGGGATGCAGCCAAAGCGGTAATAAGAGGGAATTTTATATCCTTAGAGGCTTACTTGAATAAAACAGAGAAAGAAAAGATTAATGAATTGGCTTGCAACTAAAAAAACTAAAAAGACCAAATTAAAACCCCCAATCAAATAACTAAATTGGAAATTTAAAATTAAAAGGAGAAATTAAAATATTGAAAGTAAAAACTATTGAACTAATTAATAAAACTAAGAGTTGGTTCTATGAAAAAGCCAATAAAATAGATAAGCCTTTGGTAAATCTGATTAGAAAAGGAGGGAGGAAAATGAAATTAGTAGTCTTAAAATGAAAAAGGGAGAACTTTCCACCAATGAAGAGGAAATTAGAGAAATAATAGAGTTATTTTGTTCAACTTTATGCCAATAAATTTGATAACCTAAGTGAAATGGATGACTACCTCCAAAAATACAGACTTCCCAGACTAACAGAGGAGGAAGTAAATTGGTTGAATAGTCCCATTTCAGAAAAAGAAATAGAACAGGCAATTAAGCAACTCCCTAAGAAAAATCCCTAGGACCAGATGGATTTATATGTGAATTTTACCAAACATTTAAAGAACAATTGGTCCAATGCTATATAAATTATTTGATAAAATAGGGAATGAAGGAGTCCTACCAAATTCTTCTATGACACAGACATGGTACTGATACCTAAACCAGGTAGGCTGAAAAACAGAGAAAGAAAATTATAGACCAATCTCCCTAATGAATATTGATGCTAAAATCTTAAATAAGATATTAGCAAAAAGACTACAGAAAATCATCTCCAAGATAATACACTATGATCAAGTAGGATTTATACCAGAATGAGTGATTGGTCTAATATTAGGAAAACTATCAATATAATTGGCCATGTTAATAACCAAATTAACAAAACCATATGATCATCTCAATAGATGCAGAAAAGCATTTGATAAAATCCAACATCCATTCCTATTAAAAACACTTGAGAGTATAGGAATAAATGGACTTTTCCTTAAAATAATCAGCAGCATCTATTTAAAACCATCAGTAAGCATATATGTAATGGAGACAAACTGCAACCATTCCTCAATAAGATCTGAGTGAAACAAGGTTGCCCATATCACTGTTACTATTTAATATTGTATTAGAAACGCTAGCTATAGCAATAAGAGCTGAGAAAGAGATTAAAGGAATAAGAATAGGCAATGAGGAAGCCAAATTATCACTTTTGCCGATGACATGATGGTATACTTAGAGAACCCCAGAGATTCTGCTAAAAGTTATTAGAAATAATCCACAACTTTAGCAAAGTTTCTGGTTATAAAATAAACCCACATAAGTCATCAGCATTCTTATATATCACTAACAAAATCCAACAGTCGAGTTACAAAGAGAAATTCCATTTAAAGTAACTACTGATAATATAAAATATTTAGGAATCTATCTGCCAAGGGAAAATCAGAAACTTTATGAGCAAAATTACAGACCACTTTTCACACAAATTAAGTCTGATCTAACCAATTGGAAAAATATTAAATGCTCTTGGATAGGGCGAGCAAATATAATAAAGATGACAATATTACCTAAACGAATCTATTTATTTAGCGCTATACCAATCAGACTCTAAAAACTATTTTAATGACCTAGAAAAATAACAAACAAAGTTCATATGGAAAACAAAAGGTCAAGAATTTCAAGGGAATTAATGAAAAAAAAATCAAATGATGGTGGCTTAGCTGTACCAGATCTAAAATTATATTATAGAGCAGCAGTTACCAAAACTATTTGGTATTGGCTAAGGAATAGATTAGTTGATCAATGGAATAGATTAGGTTCAAGGGATAAAACAGTCAACAAATATAGCAACCTAGTCTTTGACAAACCCAAAGATCCCAGCTTTTGGGATAAGAACTTACTGTTTGATAAAAAATTGCTGGGAAAATTGGAAACTAATATGGCAGAAACTAGGCATTGATCCATACTTAACGCCGTACACCAAGATAAGGTCAAATGGATTCATGACCTAGGCATAAAGAATGAAATTATTAATAAATTAGAGGAACATAGGATAATTTACCTCTCAGACCTGTGGAAGGGGAAGGTCTTTATGACCAAAGCAGAACTAGAGATCATTACTGATCAGAAAATAGAAAATTTCGATTATACCAAACTGAAAAGTTTTTGCACAAACAAAACTAATGCAGACAAGATTAGAAGGGAAGCAATAAACTGGGAAAATATTTTTACAGTCAAAGGTTCTGATAAAGGCCTCATTTCCAAAATATATAGAGAATTAACTCTAATTTATAAAAATCAAGCCATTCTCCAATTGAAAATGGTCAAAGGATATGAACAGACAATTCTCAGATGAAGAAATTGAAACTATTTCTAGTCATATGAAAAGATGCTCCAAGTCATTATTAATCAGAGAAATGCAAATTAAGACAACTCTAAGATACCACTACACATCTGTCAGATTGGCTAAGATGACAGGAAAAAATAATGATGATTGTTGAGGGGATGTGGAAAACTGGGACATTGATGCATTCTTGGTGGAGTTGTGAACGAATCCAACCATTTTGGAGAGTGGTTTGGAACTATGCTCAAAAGTTATCAAACTGTGCATACCCTTTGATCCAGCAGGTTACTACTGGGATTATATCCCAAAGAGATTATAAAGAAGGGAAAGGGACCTGTATGTGCAACGAATGTTTGTGGCAGCCCTTTTGTAGTGGTAGAAACTGAAACTGAATGGATGTCCATCAGTTGGAGAATGGCTGAATAAATTGTGGTATATGAAAATTATGGAATATTACTGTTCTGTAAGAAATGACCAACAGGATGATTTCAGAAAGGCCTGAGAGACTTACACGAACTGATGCTGAGGAAATGAGCAGGACCAGGAGATCATTATATACTTAACAACAATACTAGATGATGACCAGTTCTGATGGATCAGGCCATCCTCAGCAACGAGATCAACCAAATCATTTCTAATGGAGCAGTAATGAACTGAACTAGCTATGCCTAGAAAAGAACTCTGGGAGATGACTAAAACCATTACATTGAATTCCAATCCCTATATTTATGCACACATGCGTTTTGATTTCCTTCACAAGCTAATTGTACAATAATTCAGAGTCTGATTCTTTTGTACAGCAAAATAATGTTTTGGTCATTATACTTATTGTGTATCTAAGTTATATTTTAATATATTTAACATCTACTGGTCATCCTGCCATCTAGGGAGGGGTGGGGGGTAAGAGGTGAAAAATTGGAACAAGAGGTTTGGCAATTGTTAATCCTGTAAAGTTACCCATGTATATATCCTGTAAATAAAAGGCTATTAAATTAAAAAAAAAAAGTAGAGCAAATAACTGTCCTACTTGAGAAAGATAGCTCAAACTAAAAGTGATCCTGATCTCACTCAAATAGCAATTCCCTGAAATCTCTAGGAATGCAAGCTGGAAATCAGAGGTAGAGTGGAAAATTAACCTTTCTTACTATGAAGCTTCCAAGATCTTTCTTTCTCTATCCATTTTTTTTTTGTTACTCCCAAAGAAAATCTAGCAATATGTATTTCCTGTTTGAGGAGAAGAAATGATTCTATTCTTCAAAGCTTTTGCATTGTCCCTTATATTGCATGTAACTTTGCTAATAGCATTTTCTCCATTAATCCACATTCATCCCTAAGCAGCAACTTGCAAAATGTCCAGGTTCCAAATTGAAACCATGAAAATGGTCTTTATCCTTCTTTTAGTCTTAAGAGTACTTTAGTTCTTGAGAACCAGTTACATAAGACTTATAGAAGTATAGAAGTGCAGGCATTGGGGTTAAGGGTCACCAAGTCCTGATTCTGGTTTTTCCTCAGCTTTCCATCCACCTGAGTGAGCACCTATAAATACAATCTTATACTTTACCATTTCTTCCTGTAGTTTTCATTTGACAGAATATCCCTATAAAATTTGGGTTTGAGGAAGGGAGTTGAGGAAGGGAGATGTCACACTGGCCAGTAAGAATACACTTTTCCAAGTGTTTGGGAAAAGCCCTGATCCTCTCCCTTCTCTCTTTTTATTCCTTTCTTCTCCCTCAAGTGATCCTTCAAAATCCAGTGGAGAGGAGAGGATTCTTTTTTCCAGTCCTGATATTGCATTAACTTACTCTCTTTATATGTCAGGAAAAACAACTCCCAGGATCTTTAGCAACTTAGATTCCTACAACATTGCCAAAAGTATTGCTATCCCAGTATCAGAGGATTTAGAAATGGAGCGACTTATAGAGGCCACCTTGTCTCATTCATCATCTTACATATTTTTTAAAAATGAAGCCCAGAAAAATGGTGATATTTATGGCTATATGGGAGAGGATTCTGATAACAAGTCCAACCTCTTACTACTTAGTAGATGATCTCTAAATGTTCTTATATCTCTAAATTGTACAAAAATAAAATTAGGAGATACAAAATATACCTGTGATTCCACTGATAATGGAAATTCCATGTAAAGGAAATTTCTCTACAAATTCAAGTAAGCATTTTCTCTGCATTATATAGTCTTAGAGAGTCCTCTAGGTTACAAAGGTTAAGTGACCTGACCAACTCACATAACCTATTCATGTAAGAGGTAGTGAGGCTCAGGGGTAAATGACACATCAATAGTACCATCCTAATTTCTCTTATCAATTGATCTCTGTGGGTGTGAAAAAAGGACTGAATGAATGATCAGACGATTTCATCTCTGACACATCTGTGATCTTAGCCAAATTATTTCATCTCTCTAGTTCTTATTTCCTCATGCAAAAAAAAAAAAAAAAAAAGAGAGATTTGGATTAGGAGCTTTGTAGATCTAAATACTGCATTTTAGCTGTCATACTGAGTATCTCATTAGTGTGCTGAAACTCTCACTCTGGAAAGATCTTCCACTGAGATAAAGCAGTAACTCCACTGTATCAGTAATCAGGATGTTGACTGTGACACCAAATAGTCAGGTAGCTGGTTCATGTCATACATGTAGCATATATTAGCTTTGGTACTTTAAATCAGATCTTCCTGACTCTAAGGCTATGCCTTTATCTCATGTGATTAAGAATAGTCTTTTTATTTGAAAAGACCTGATATTTGACTTCATTCAATGAAACAAAAATCTTCTAACCTTTATTTCATCAAGAACACCACTATTCCAGCAGTCACTCAAACTAATGACCTTAGATACACACCTGAACTATAGTCCTGGTGATTCTAACTTTATAAAATCTCTCACCTCTCTCCTCCAAGTCATCTTAGTTCATGATTTTATCACTCTTTGCATAGACAATTCCAAAAGCTTCCTAATTAATCTCTTTTCCAATCTACGTTCCATACAGGTGGATACCAATATGATTTTTCTCTAAAGCATAATTTGAACTTGTATCTCTCATGGTCAAGAAATTTTAGTGTCTTTATCTTGCTTCTAGTAAAAAATACAAATGCCTGTGTTTGGCATTTAAAGCCTTTCACATGGGTCTAAAATGACCATATATGAATAACCTATATCAGGTTGCTTGCTGTTTGGGGGAAAGGAGAAGAAAAGGAAGAAGGGAGAAAAAAATTTGGAACTCCAAATCCTATGAAAATCAATGTTGAAAACTATCTTTACATATAATTGGAAAAATAAAAAAAACTATTAAGTAAAAAACAAATTAATGAATTAAAAAAGTAAAGTCTTTTACAACATGACTCCAGCTTAACTTTCTAGGATAAGTATATTATTCTCTCCCATATCTATCTTCTAAACTAGTGATATCAAATTCAAATAGAAATGGGGGCCACTAATCCTTACATAAGCATCCCCGCTGGCAACAGATTGACTTAGAAAATAATATGTTAATAATAAGTTTTGTTTTATTTTTA
The DNA here is from genome assembly GCF_902635505.1 of Sarcophilus harrisii. Classification (NCBI taxonomy): domain Eukaryota; kingdom Metazoa; phylum Chordata; class Mammalia; order Dasyuromorphia; family Dasyuridae; genus Sarcophilus; species Sarcophilus harrisii. The sequence continues at coordinate 146,958,171 of NC_045429.1, forward strand.
TTCACTTTGCCAAATATTTTCCAAGGAATATTTTTAGTTTTCTCTATTATGTTCTAAAAACTTTAGTTTTTATTTTTACATATTTGTTCTTTATTTCCTAATAACATATAAAATATTTTATCAATCATTTTTAAAATGCTGAGTTCCAAACCCTTTTGCTTCCTTCTGCCTTTCAATCCCTTCTTTAAAAAGACAAATACATTGATATTAATTATACATGTGAAGTTATGCAACATGTTTCTATTTTAGCCATGTCAGGAAAGAAAACACATACAAAATAAAACAATAAAAATAAAGAAGGCAAAAAAAGTGTGTTTCACTTTGCTTTCAAAAATCATTAATTCTCTTCCTGGTGGTGGATAGTACCTTTCATAATAGGGTTTTTGGAATTGTCTTGGATCATCATCTTGATCAGAGTAGCTAAGTATTTTACCACTGATAATCTTTCTATTGCTGTTACCATGTAAAATGTTCTACTGCTTTTGCTTACTTCGCTTTTCAAGAACTCATATAAATCTTCTCAAGTTTTTCTGAAACTATTCTGTTCATCATTTCTTACAACACCTGGTATTACATCATAATTATGTACAACAATTTGTTCAGCCAGTCCCCAAATGATGGGCATTTTGCCCATCATTTGCCACCACAAAAAGAGCTGCTATAAATATTTTTAGAGAAATAGGTGCTTTTCCTTTTTAAAAATGTTTTTGGGATATAGACCTAGTAATGCTATTGTTGAGTCAAAAGGTATGCACAGGGGCAGCTAGGTGGCACAGTGGATAGCGCACCAGCCTTGAAGTCAGGATGACCTGAGTTCAAATCTGGTCTCAGCCACTTAACACTTCCTAGCTGTGTGACCCTGGGCAAGTCACTTAATCCCAATTGCCTCAGGGGGTAAAAGGTGTACACAGTTTTATAACCCCTTGGGCATAGCTCCAAATTGTTCTTCCAAATGGTTGGACTAGTTTACAACTCCACATGATTTTGTATTCCATTTTTTCCACACCCTCTCTAGCATTTGTTATTTTTCTTTTGTGTCTTGTTAGCCAATCTAATGGGGCAACTAGATGGCACAGTGGACTGCCCTGGAGTTATCTAACTTTGGGAAGGAATGGTTGAGGACCCCCACTACTATAATTTTATCCTCTATTTTCTCTTAATTAATTTTTCCTTTAAGAATCTGTATGTTACGCTGTTTGGTGAGTATGTTTAATATGGATTTACTACATTATCTATGGTATATTTTAGCAAGATGTAGTTTCCTGCTTATTCCTCTTAATTAGATCATTGTTGCTTTTGCTTTGTCTGAGATCATGATTGCTACATTTTTTACTTCAGTTAAACCATAATAGATTATTTGCCAACCCCTTATTGTAAGAATCTATATTGTAAAAATTCTTATTCCAAGAATCTTGGAAACAAATTATTATTGGATTCTGGTTTCTAATATATTCTGCTATCCAATTCCATTTTATGGGTGAATTCATCCCATTCACATTCACAGTTATGATTACTGTATATTTCCCTCCATCCTCTTTTCTTCTGTTTATGTTTTTCTCTGTCCTTTTATCCCTTTGCCTTCTCTAAAGTCTGTTTTGTTTTTGACCACTGTTTTCTTTTATCTGCGCTTCCTTTTTATAACCCTACCTTTATTTTATATTTTATCCCCTTTCCCCCCTATCTTTGAGGAATTCTTGTTGAACTTGTGACCAACTTGCATCTTTTTTTTTGAAGCTTTGCTTTTTATTTTGATTTTATTGTCTTCCTCTGAATTTGGTTTTGATCTTTCCTGTCATAACTGTAGCTTTTTATGATCAAGGATTTTTGCTGTTGTTGTTGGTTGCTTATTTTCCCACCTATGTTGAACTTTATTCCTAGTATATGGGGTATAGGGATGCTGTCTCAAGCTCCATGGTTTTTGCCTCCTCCTTTTTTAAAGCTAGTTCTAAGGGATTGGAAATTTTCAGTGCTTCTATGATATGGAAAGTATACTCTCCTATTCTGTACTCTGGTCCTTATCCAGGAAGGACTTTGCTCTAGGAACAATACTATCCCATAGCATCCCTGATTTGTAGGACCAAAGATTACATTGCTCCTGAGGGTTTCTACTCCCTCTTGAATGAAAGTGCTACTTTATAACCTTGAACTTTGACCCAAAAGTCAATATGGGCATTGGAATTGCCAGATGATTTCTGGTCCTACATTCAATGCTAGCAGAAGGGTCCTCTGTAATCCTTTTTGACTCAGTTGACAGGTCCCATTATCACCTCTGTCCTCAGAGATAAGCTGTTGTTGGTGCTTCAGTTGTCACTATATTATCCTATAACTGGTGTTTCATCCATATGGGCTCTGAGCCAACCTTCTCCCCCCTGTCACATATCTCTTTTTGTGACCTCCTATACTGTCTGGGCTGGAAGAATGTCTCACTCTGACATCTTGTTGGCTCTTCCATTCCCCAGTTCAATGTGAAGCATTATTATAAAATTGTTTGGAAGGGAATGTTAATAGAGCTCTATTGAGAACTTTCTGTGCTCCACCATCTTGGCTGTACCTCTGAAAGTGCCTTCCCCCGCCCTTCATGATCTTTTAATCAGAAGTATGTTTGACACCTCTCTTCTGGACAAACTAGACTATTTGCTGTTTCCCATAGTCCTATATTTCCATTTTTCACTTCTGGGTCTTTGTATATAGGCAGCCTTCTATGACCTAAATATTTTCTTTCCTTACCTTTACTACTTGTCATCTCAAATTCCCTTCAACACAGCTCAAGTGACACTCCCTACAATAGATCTTTCCTGATTCTCTCACTCATTTATAAATGCTCCCTTTGAAAACATTTTGAATTTAACTTTCTGAATAAATGAGGTTTCTCCTCAATGGAACAAAAATTCTTTGAAGACAAGCATTATTTGATGTCTATCTTCATATCCTCATCTCCTGGCACATAGTAGGCACTTAATAATGCTTGTTTAATTGAACATTATTGTTTAGGTTTTTATATGGGATATAAGGACTGGCTAGTTTTTTCTGAAATTTACTGTTCTGCAATTTCTACATTTTGGATTATAATACTTTTTCCCCCTCAAGACTTAGAAACTGCAGTGCATTTAAGTGCTAAGGTGATTCAGAAAGTGTGAACCACTCATAGGGCTGGCCAAAACAATTCCCCAGCCTAATGAATATTGTTAACTCAAGACTGTAAATTCATAGCACAAAACTGTGACTTTTAAAATTTGAGAACAACGACTGCAAAATTATGTCACCCTACTGAGAATCTGCCACTGCCTACTGACACATTTTAATTCTATGAGCCTCCTCATGCTTAAAAAATAAATTTGGAGGTAAAGATTTATAGAGACTGAACAGTGGAATACCAGAGCTGGAAGCAAATTTAGATAACATCTAATGCAACCTAATAAAAAGAATCATCTAAATTTTATATAACATCATTGACAAGTGGTGATCCTGCTCCTGCTAGAATTCATCTCACAAAGCAGTCCATTCTGTAGCTAGCAGGACACTTCTTTTTATATCAAGAAATCTTCCTCCTGACAACTTCTATCCTCTGACCCCAATTATGACTTTTGAAGTTATCAAGAACACAAGGCTTGATAACCTCAGGGTGACAGAATCACAAAATTCTAGACTGAACAGGAATCCTAGAGGCCATTTAAGGCCAACTTATAGCAGAATGAGACTTTATTCTGTAACATAATGGATGTCTTCATTTAGCTTTACTTAAAGATTTCTACTAAAAAAGAAACCAGTACCTCCTGGTACTGGAGCCGCTCCTCTTTTGAATAGCTCTAATTGTTACAGGAAAGTTCTCTTATATCAAGATTTAATGAGCTATTCTGCATCTTCTATCCATTGATTTGAGTTCTGTCCTCTGGAACTTGGAGAGCTGAAAGACTAATCTCTTTCCAATAGGAAAGTCTTTTAAGTACTCAAACCCTTCTAACAAGAACTCCTACTTTCTCTTCTCTAGGATAAATATTTGCAATACCTTCAACAGACCCTAATAACAGACCCTAATATCCTTTACTAACCTGTCTACCTCATCTGCATATTCTCTGGCTTGTGAATATCCTTCCTAAGATGTAGTGATTGGACCAAGGAGGAGGATAGTGGAAGTATCACTCCTGTAGCTCTGGACACTAGCTAGCATAAGTTCACATAAAGTGTTGTATGGTAATTGAGGTTTTGTTTATTTTGGGGGAGAGGGGTTGACAGCTGTATCATACTTCTATTGAGTTTGATAAAACACCGAGACTCTTTTCAGATGAACTATTCTCTACCTTCATCTTCCCCATCTTACATGAAGTTGCTTTTTCAAACTCTAATATAAGTATTTCTATTTATCCCTGAAACAATTCATTTTATTATATTTTACCTAATAATCTAGCCTATAAAAATCTTTTTCGATCATTACTTTTATGCAACATCCTAGATCAATCATTTTCCTTCTTATCTTAGATGTATTAATTTTGTTTGTGCAAAAGCTTTCTAATTTTATGTAATCAAAATTATCCATTATATTTTTTATAATTGTTTCTATTACTTCTTTGGTTACAGATTCATCCCCTACTCATAGCTGCAAAATGTTTACTTCTCTTCCAATACATTTGTAATGGCATGAGCTTCAATATTGAGGTCACAAATTCACTTTAGATTTATTGTAGATTGTAGATAAATGTTGGATGGTCTTAGTCTAATTTCTGCAATATTGTTTCAAGCATTCCCAGTAATCCTTACCAAATAGAGAGTTCTTTCCTAGGTAATTTATGTTTTCATGTTTATTGAACTCTGGAAATGAGTTCCATTATTTCTGATTCTGTCTTGCTAGTCTATTCCATTGATTTCTTTTTCTATCTTTTAACTAATACCAAATGGTTTTGATTGCTGCTTTAAAATAAAGCCTGAGGTCTGGATATGCTCTTCCTTCTTCATTCCTCCCTTTTCTTTTTTATTATTTCTTTTGGCATTCTAGATTTGTTTTGTTCTTCCAAATTAATTTTGTTTTTGTTTCTTTTGTGGTTTGTAAAATATGAATCTAATAGTCTGATTGATATAGCACTAAATCTACAATTTAACTTTGGTATTATCAATTATATTGAATTGGCAGGTTTCCACTATAAGTACTGAATATTTTCCCAGCTATTTAAGTATTCTCCTTTAGCTCTATTCTTGACTTCTCCTAGATTTCAGAACCATACCTCTCCACTGGATACTTTCCTTTCTTCATTCCTGCCTTTTAAGAATTAACTTTTGTATATTTTCTTCCTTCCTTAGAATGTAAGATTCTTAAAGGAGGGAATTTTTTGCTTACATTTCCCCAGGATGTTATATAGTGCTTACTACATAGGCTATTCTTAATAAATATGTTTCATTGCTTCCTTATTATATCTAAAAATTCAAGAATTTTTAAAGGGATTTAAGTTGAGCTCACTGGATTATAATTTTATATATATATATATGTGTGTGTGTGTGTGTGTGTATGTATATTCTTTTAGATTTGCATCATATTAATTTTTTTCAATGAATTCTCCCTCAAATTAATTTTCTATCATGACAAATAATTATTAATCAACAATGTTTGATAATTGCATCTGACAATGTACATAAAATTCTGTTCCAACATTTCATAGCCTATAATTGGAGGATTCTATTTACTCTTCCATTTGGGGAATTTAGCAGAAAATTTTCCCTTTTCCATTTCCTGTTTTTCCTCTATCATTCTCCATGATCTTTCAAAGCCCTTTTATCATAGTTCAACAATCAACTCTGACAGTTTTCAGTAAACTTCATCGTAGTTCATCTAAACCTGGTGATTTGAATTCATTAAAAGCATAAAAACAAAAAATTCATTAAAAAATTCATTAATATTCATTAAAAGTGAGGTGCCATTTCTATTATAACCTTAACTGTCCTGAATTTCAACTCCATTCTACCCATTTTTATTTTTTCTTTTATTATTCAATAGTTTTTCTTCTTGACAAGGAACTTAAAAAATAAATATGGGGTAACTTATCTTTTTTCCCATCAACAGTTTTCATTATTCCATCTATTATGCATGTCCTATTACCATGCTTTCCCCTCTCCTCCACCTTGAAATGTTTCAGAACTCATTTGAAATGACTGGGGGGATAAGATGAATACTCATCCTGTAGATATCCTCTACCTTTGTATTTTCCTTTACTTGGGCTGCTTGACTACTTACAGGAGTTGAATGAGATTGAAACCAATAAAACTATTTCTTCTGATTTGATAAAAGACTACATATTATCTTCCTCCAGATCTTACCATTTGCTCTGCCTCTATGCCCTGCTGTCTAACAAAACTATCATTTTGACTACTTGATTAACCTAAGGATCCCTAGGTCTTTTCATTCATCCTACTGTTACAATCTCAGGTCTTCCTAGTTTTTCAATTTGTACATAAACCTCCTTTTATGTATTTGCTCTTCCAAGTCTTTTTGATTTGTATCCTTAGAACCCCAGAACTTTGTACAATTCTTGGATCATTGTAAGTACTTGATAAGTGCTTTTTCATTCATTGATTTTTATTTTACCTTCCTTTGTTCCCATCGAAATTTGTTCATGAATTCTCTATGAAACCACTTTGACCTAATTAGGTATCTAATTATCTATATTATCCTATTATCAATAAATTTCCCAAATGCCTCAAAAATCTTATTCTTAAAATATTTTGCTTTCCCCCAATTTCCTGTAAAAACAATTTTAAACATTCTCTTCCTCCTTTCCTCCCCCCCCCATTAAAAAGGCAAGCATATTGATATAGGTTATACATCTATTGTCATAAAAAATGTATTTCCAGGTTAGTTGTATTGTCCCACAAATCTTATTAAAAGAGCATGATGGAGCTGAGAAGTCATGGTCAACCACTATGGCTCTAGGCAGATAGAGGAATTCATTTCATCTTCACTTAAATTATTTTTAAGGACTTGGTTTTATGTTACTACACTAATCCCTGAAGAGATAAAAGACATAGAGAAGATGTATTTATTCTTCATGGAACCTATATTTCAGAAAGGGCAGATTATACATATTCAAATAAGTATGATAAAAAGCAATAAATCATAAATATGTTTAAAGTCATATAAAGAAAGGTGATGTGTGAGTCCCCTGAATATAGGTCATTACAGAGGATGAAGGGACAAAGTGGGATATCTTTGAAGGATTAGAGGAGGTCATATTTTAGTTTTACAATTCCAATGTTGCAGCCTAAACCCCCTGGGCCTTATTTGGAAGACAATACTTGGACTCTTACCTTTACTGAGATTGAAAGTGGAATGATCTGAAAGAAACCTTCAATTGAGCAATGATTCTCCCCTTCAATGACTACTCTCTTACTGGGCAACTCTTCAAAATTGTGTTTGGTGACAGCAGAGTAAGCGTAAGGCCAAGAAGGGATAGGTCCCTTTGGTTTTAGAATTTAGAACACAAATTTGTTCTACAAGCACAATAAAAGGGATCAGTAGTCCAAGTCTACAACAATTAAATATTATATAACAAAAGAATCTTCACAAATAATTCCCCTATATTGTTATGTGCTATAACAATAGCACTATCTCTAAGTCACCTTCAGGTCATGGAAAACTGATCTGGATTAAATCTTCAATTAGTAGTAAATGATTGTAAGAAATATTTATCATGATCTAGTGGCTTTACAAGTTAATTGTACTTATCTCTGCTGCTAACAATTTATAATTTAAGTCACATTTGTCTTTTTTCCCCTTTTACTTAGTGATTTAAAATTTCTTTAACCATTATTACCTAATTTGATCTAGTAGGAGAAAAGTTTTATATAGAGCAGCAATAATGGATAAACAATATGCTTTATTTTATCTTGCTTTACTCAACGTTTGCTTTCCTCTATGGAGAGACTTTTGGAGTTTGTTCCTTTTATTCATGTGGGTTCTAATTTTCTTTCCATTAAAGGTTGTTTCAGGTACAAACTTCTTTGCTCCATTGCCTTCATTTTAAAATAAAAAGAAACGTACTTTAAAATAAAAGTACTACTTTTAACATATATTGACTATGTAGCCCTAGTCAATTCACTTAACCTGCCCAAAGCAGCTCTAAGATTGTAGATTTCAAAAAGCTACATTAATGGAGGGATCTTGGTGTCATCCCTTGTACTCATTCCTCTCATTCTTCTTGTCCCTTATCTCAAATTTAAGAAAAAACATAAATGGACTTCTATTGAATGATTTCCTCTTCTCATACAACCTGTGTAGCTGAAGTAGAAGGATAAGAGGGTTTGGAGCATGGCAAACACCTAGTTCTTCATAGAGGAAGAATCATGGTATCGCCAAAGTAACAAGGAACTTGGCATCAGGAAAACTGGATTTTTTTCCTAATATTTACTATCTGTGTAATTTACACTAAAAAAAATTATTCAAGATCTCCCGACCTCTGTTTCCTCATTCATAGAATAATATTTCTATTGATTATCTCACAATGTTGTTCTCAGTGAAGTATTTAGTAAACTTTCAAATAATATATTTTAGTGTGTGCAGATTTATCAGCAATGGAAAGTATCTGCAAGGTGAGTATGTGATGGAGACTGGTCCATTTAGAGAGAGAAAAACAGACAGAGATAAGGACAAAGAGAGAGAGACAACACAGAGAGACAAAGAGACATAGAGAGAAGAGAGAGCGAGAGACAGAGAAAGACAGAGAGGAAGGAGGGAAATCAAAGGTAACTGACATAGACAGAGAGAAAGAGACAGAGATAGAGAGAAGAATGGAGGGAGAGAGAGAGAAAGGAGGAAGAGATGGAAATAAAAGGGAGATCAAACTGACAGAGAGAGAGAGAGAAAAAAAAAGAGAGGGGGGAAAAGAGGGAGGGAGAAAGAGACAGAGACAGAAAAAGAGGAGAGAAAGAGAGAGAGAGGAAGGAGTGAGGGAAATAAGAGGGAGATGAAAGGTGAGAGAGAGAGAGAAAGAGAGAGAGAGAGAGAGATAAAGAGAGAAAGAGAGAGAGGGAGTCCTTAGCAGCCCCTAATGAGTTCAAGTTATGAGCTGAACTGCAAAGATATGGAAAAAATGTCATATCTGATTGCTGAGCCACTGTCAGTGACCTTTGTAAGACTGCAGAGAGCAGAAAAAGGTCTGTAGAACTAGAGGAGTATAAATGTTGTCCTAGTTTTTTTTTTTTAAATGTGGTCTACTAATTATATGATAGTGACCTTGGCATCAATAAGTGGCAGCATTTTAGAATGTATTATTAAAGGGATTGTTAGTGGACACCTAGAAAAGGAAACAGAAATCACAAATATCCAGCCTGACTTAATTAAAAATGGGTTACGCCAAACTGGCCTCCTTTCCTTCTTTAACATTGTTATGAAATTAATCAGTCAGGAAAATGGTATAGGTACAGTTTACCTAGATTTTAGCAAAGTTCTTATGGATGTATGGTTTGTTAAAGGCAAAGGCTTTTCCTGACATGGCATGGCTACAAAACACTTCCCATAAACCTTGACTTCACTCCCCCATTATTACACATAATATCCATGGGAAGTGTGGGCACAAGCTTAAGAGTACAAGTTAGTAGCTAGATGGTACAGTGTATACAGTACCAGCACCAGAGTTAGGAGAATCTGAATTCAAATCGGACCCAATTTGTATGACCCTAGGCAAGTCACTTAAACCCAATTGCCTTGCAAAAAAAGAATACAAGTTAGGGAGGTATACATATGGCCCAAAGAAACTCACTACTTTGGAAACCAAGGGTCCTAGAAGTCCTTTCTGTCTTGGGGAATTCTGGACACAGATTCTTTCTTTGCTTTAAAGACCACTGAGCTAAGTTTCCAAGATTTGCTTCTCTCAGAAGCTCTCCTTTTGATTGGTAGGAATTGTTCATTCTTGAATCCATGGAACACTCTCTTTTCCAATGTATATTCCTTTAAGTTTCTGCTTCTCGAATTGCTGCCATGAGTCTCTGTGTGTTGAGGGCAGGATGCCCTCACTCCTAGAAATATCTCCTACTGTTCTGACAACACCCATGTCATGAAAAAAAAATTCCTCAGAAATATTCCCTTACAAAATTCTTCTGAGTCTAGACTCCCTCAAACTCACAAATGATCTTTTGTTGTTGATATTGTTGTTTGTTCTTTAACAAGGACCATTGACATCACAAGGGTGATGTCTTGACTTGAGGTGAATTGGATTTCAATAAGGCAGAAGTGTGCAAAGTCATCAACTTTACTCTTCAGAATCGTCAAAGTTGAGTGGCAAGGCAAAAGTCAGGATAACTAGCACCAAAATCATCTTTTAAAAGCTGCCTGGAGGAATCCATAGCTTTCATCTTCCAATGGCATTACCCTTTAGATATGCTCAGAAAAAATTTTCAAACCTCAAAAACAGATTAGGGTTCTACTAATATAACAATTTATAATTACATTCTTGGTTTTGGGAGTGGGTTGGGGGAGTTGGTCAAATATCACCTTCCTTGCACAATTCTTTCTTTATAAGGAAAACCTGGCAAGTTTCTCTGTCTATGTGATGTCTCAGAAAAGACACATTGCTACATATGAGAGATTTGGGGAAATTTAAACCTAGTCTTCATTAACCATCCTAGAATGGAATAAAATGGATTAGAAATGGGAAAATATTTAGTAAATATCTATTATATAACAAGTGCTATATTAAGCTTTAGGAATACAAATAGACAATTTATTTTTTAAATAATAGCTTTTTATTATCAAAATATATGCAAAGATAGTTTTCAGCATTCACCCTTGCAAAACTTTGTGCTACAAGTTTTTCTCCCTTTCTTCCCCACCCCCTCTCCCAGAGAGTTAACAATCAAATATATGTTAAACATGTACAATTCTTCTATATATTTTTCCATATTTATCGTGCTGCCCAAGAAAAGTTAGCTCAAAAAGGAAAAAATGAGAAAATAATCAAAAAGTAAGCAAACAATAACAAAAGGTGAAAATACTATTTTCTGATCTACATTCACTCCCTATAGTTCTCCTTCCTAATGCATATGGCTCTCTCCATCACAAGTCTATTGGAACTGGCCTGATTCATCTTACTGCTGAAAAAAGCCATGTCTGTCAGAATTGGTCATTACATTATCTTGTTTTTTTCTGTGTATAATGTTCTCCTGTTTCTACTCACTTCACTTAGCATGAGTTCATATAAGTCTCTCTAGGCCACTCTGAAATCATCCTGCTGATTATTTCTTATAGAACAATGATATTCCATTACACTCACATACCATAACTTATTCAGTCATTCTCAAACTGATGGGCATGCACTCAGTTTCCAATTTCTTCCTATTACAAGAAGGGCTGCCATAAAACTTTGCACATGTGGGTCCCTTTCCCTTTTTATGATCTCCTTAGGATACAGGCCCAGTAGAGACACTGCTCAATCAAAAGGGTATGAACTGATAGTCCTTTGGGCATAGTTCCAATTTGTTCTGCAGAGTAGTTGGATCAGTTCATAATTTTACCAATAATGTATCATGGCTCAGTTTTCCAATATCCTCTCCCACATTCATCATTATCTTTTCCTGTCATCTTAGCCAATCTGGAGGTATGTAGTGGTACCTCACGGTTGTTTTAATTTGCATGTCTGATCAATAAAGATTTAGAGCACCTTTTCATTTGACTAGAAATGGCTTTAATTTGTTTATCTAAAAATTGTCTGTTCATATCCTTTGACCATTTATCAACTGGAGAATGGCTTGTGTTTTCATAAATATGAGTCAATTCTCTATATATTTTAGAAATGAGGCATTTATCAGAATTTAATGGGTTCTTAGATTTAAATTTTTTCTTCAGTTTTCTGCTTCCCTTCTAATCTTGTCTGCATTGGTTTTATTTTTATAAGACCTTTTTAATTTAATATAATCAAAATTATTCATTTTGCATTTCATAATGTACTCCAGTTCTTCTTTAGCCATAAATTCCTTCCTTCTTAATTTAATATAATCAAAATTATTCATTTTGCATTTCATAATGTACTCTAGTTCTTCTTTGGCCATAAATTCCTTCCTTCTCCATAGATTTTTGTTCTTCTCATTTGCTTATAGTATCACTGTTTATATCTAAATCATTAACCCATTTTGACCGTATCATAGTATAGGGTGTTAAGTGCTACTCAATGCTTAGGTTTCTTCCATACTATTTTCTAATTTTCCTAGCAATTTTTGTCAAATAGTCCATTCTTATCCCAGAAGACTATTGTATCTTGTTAATCTAACCTATTTCACTAATCAACTATTCTATTTCTTAGCCAGTATCAAATGATTTTGATGACCACTGCTTTATAATATAGTTTTAGGTCTGATTTAGCTTGATCATCTTCATTTGCATTTTTCTCATTAATTCCCTTGAAATTCTTGACCTTTTGTTCTTCCATCTGAATTTGTTATTATTTTTTCTAACTCTGTAAAATAATTTTTTGGCAGTTTAATTGGTATGGCACTAAATAAATAGATTAATTTAGGTAGAATTGTTATTTTCATTATATTAGCTTGGCCTACCTATGAGCACCTGATCAAATAGACAATTCATATATACTTTACTCTCAAGAACAAACAATAAATGGAAAAGGATTTAAATTCATGTTCAGTTCATGGCAAAAGGAAAGACCAGAGAGCACTTAGGTTTTAGTAGGGAAAGTTATGAGGTGGATAATACAGTTTAGAAGACTTTGAAGATCAATGGCAGGGCATAAGCTCTCAAACAGTAGTAGTGCTCATGGTCAGAATGGAGATACATCAGGCAGAGATGAAGATATAAGAGTCAACATCCACTTGAGAGCAAACATCATGTACTACGTAGAATCTAGGCAATGAGACAATAAAGTTCGGGCTGGGGAAAAGAGAAATCTGTTACTACTCTCATATATATGGTGCTGGTCTATCTTAAAACCTACTGGAAGAGTGCAGCTATGGGGAGAAAAAGTCCTTAATTCCCTGATCTGGATAAAATCTCTCATGAGTGTCAGTTCATGACTCTCTTCAACAATGAGATGATTCAGACAAGTTCCAAAGATCTTGTGATGAAGAGAGCCATCTACACACAGAGAGAGGACTGTGGGAACTGAGGATGGACCAAAGTGTTTTTACTCTTTTTGTTGTTTGCTTGCATTTTATTTTCTTTCTCAGTTTTTTTTCTTTTTGATTTTATTTTTCTTATGCAGAAAAGTAATTGTATAAATGTGTGTGCATATATTGAATTTAACATATATTTTACCATGTTTAACATATATTGGGTTACTTGCCATCTAGGGGAGGGGGTGGGAGAAAGGGAGGAAATTAGGATACAAGATTTTGCAAGGGTTAATGTTGAAAATCCATGCATATGTTTTGAAAATAAAAATCTTTAAAATAAAAAAGGAAAAAAAAAAACCAAGTGGTAGTCCTTGAAGGACTGGAACGAGGAAAAGGAAATAGCTAAGATGCTTATTTACCTAAGATTTCTACTTCTTATTTCCATACTGAAACACCAACTATATCATCAAGATTATTGTAGATTTTTTTGTTGTTGTTTTACTTTTCTTAACTGAGCAAAAGGTCAATATGCAGTAGTTCATAGCTTTTCAAAAATAATTGCCTGCACTTCAGTAAATTTATTAGCTAATTCCCTTAACAGACAAAAGTTCTAATTATCTAGACCTACTTTGCTACTTGATGGAAAATGCTGCCTTTCTACCCTTTGATCAATAGCTATGTTGACATGGCACTAATTATTCCTAATTAATTGTCTAACTCCTCTATTTTTCCTCATTAAAATTAGAATTTTAAAAAGCTATTTCTTAACATAGGCCTTTCTTCCGTATTCCCTTGATATATGTAGAAAATGCTGCCTTTTTTTTCCCTTCACTGATTTAGGTTTTCTTTTCTTAGCTGAATATTCATTTTCCTTTGGCATCCCTCCACTCTTTAAAGTCTTTTTTTTTTCTACCATTCTATGGAAAATGTTCACTAAAATTACCTCCTAACTATCAAATACTATAGAATTTTCTCAAAAGGTCAAAGGATTATGGCAAAATTTCTAAGAAATGACACAAAATGAACCAAAAACTAGAAAAACGGTCACTATGACCACAACAATATAAATGAAAAAAAAAAAAAACAACAAAACAATTAAAATCAATGCTATGAAAGTGTAATGAGCAAAATTGATCTCAAACAAAATATTTGATAATGTATCTCTTCCTCTATTTACAGATATGGGAGAATTATGAGTGAATAACACTGAAAATATTATCAGAATTTTTCAAACACATTGGTTAGTCTTTATAATTTAGTTTTTTCCCCTCTTTCTTATTCTTTGTTTTGAACTTTGGCTCTTTGAGAGTAAATTGAAAGAGGCATACTTTGGGAAATTCAGATAATATAAAACATATTAAAAATAAAGTATGTCAGTAACATATATTGTAAAAATAATTTTCAGTTAATGCGTAACCCCAAAATTTTAATTAATAATGAAATCTACAGCAAAACAACACCAGTGTCTTTGATGATTTGAAAAATAAAATGGGCTAACTTGAAATGGAAGTTCGAAAATTCCATTTTGAGTTTGACAGTTCAAATCCAATTAGCAATCCAACCATACCAAAATGAAGTGATTCAACACAAATGCTTTCTCCTTCAATATTTGACAAGAAGCTTAAAAACATTCCAGAACCAGCACATGACAATGTATTCTCTGGCTGTTGCCATGGTAAGGACCATAACAGGAAAGGAACAGTTATTAAGGAATATTTCTAAGGACAGGTATCAAATGCCACCTGGCAGAAGCAAAATGAAAAAAATAAAAAACTAATGAAGACTAGCCAAAAACATTGCAATATTACATTAAAATCTATCTGGTATGAAGAGTAGAAAACTTGGAAATCATATTAATCAATTAAAGGCAAACAAAACAAAGGAATCTAGAAAATAAAAGTGTCAATTCAGAATCCATCAAAAACTTTACCACAGAAGCTTAAAAACAAGGAAATCAAAGGACCAGCGCTTAACCACCTAATTAGCAAATATCACAATTACTGGTATGTAGTAGCAGCTTAATTAATGCTGGTTGAGTTAAATCATCTTGAGAAGAAAGAAAAAAGAAAGATATACAAGTTTCTGATTATTTTAATGGTTGTCAACAGTCTAAAACAACAAAAAACAAGTGAAATCAAACAAAAAACTGAAACCAAAAAAAAAAAATTCAACAAAAATATCATACACTGCTGATTGATTCATGAATATTTAAGTACCATTGAAACTCTCCTACCACTAACCCTGTTAATGGAAGGCTTACCATATTAATTCCTGACTTCTTGTGTACACTTGATAGTCATTAGGTCTACTGTAGTTCAGAACTCCTAAGTTCAAGCAATCTATCTACCTCAGCTTCCCCCATAGCAGGATTTATAATTATACACCACTACTTCTGGAAAGAATTATGTTTTTAAGAGATGTCATCACACCAAATCTCCAGATAGGTTAACAATGAAATGTTTTCAAATAATCATTTAAAATTGTGTGGGAACAGAATGAGGTACATACCACCCTCATCATCTTGTCTGCTACTAGAATTATTTTGAAGATAAGGAAAATGAACTTAAATCCTCAAACTCTTATTTGATTTCAAGAGGCATCTGTTTTATAATTTTATCCACCTGCACAATCATCCCAGAACACTAAATATACAAGAATAACTTCAGGATAGTAACTTGTCCTTAGACTATTTCTATTTGAACCCCCATTATCAAAAATAAAAGATGAGAAGAGAGAAGAATAATAAAAATAATGACATGTTTCTAAAATATAAGTTTAGTCTTCAATAACCATCCTAGTCATGTAAAGTAGACAGGGTGTCTGTTTTACAAATGAAGAAAATGAAGCTCAAAAAGTCTTAAGTAAGCTACTCATGGTCACACAATTGATAATCCAGGCCTCCAGTGCTCACGAATAGAGAGAAAGTAAGAAACTATCTTTTACCCCACCTCATCCCAACATACAACTTATCCTTGTTTTACTCTGAATCCTCATCAGTGTACAACAGACTCTGCTGTCCACAATCACTGGAACAAAAAAATAATATGATCAATAGATATTTAAGAATGGCTTTTAAAAATGCTCAATTTTTAACTGATGACAACGTAGATTGCTTAACATATACTTTGTTTTCCAATGCTCTACTGCTTGGAAATATTGCTAGAGTTATGCTATTCTATCCAATGTTCCTTTATTCTTCATTCCCTCTCAGCTCTGCCTTTCACTGTCTGGACTTCAAAACTTTATCTCTACTGTTTTCTTACCCTGGATCTTCTCACTCTGGAATATCCCTCTATTATTCCAATTTCTTCACCCCTTCGTGAATTATTCTCAGGGTTTCCATTTTGGAAAAGGGTCTAGGGGAATCATCCTTCTTTTTCCTCCCTGATTTGTTGACTACCCCTGCTTTTCAGCTCTCTTTTTTATTTGTCTTTCTCTGTTAAAATGTTAGCTTTTTGAAGTCAGAAACTGGCACATAGCAAACACAATAAATAGAAGCTTGTTGTTTGCCAGTGCTTATCCAATGTGAAAAATTTAAATTTTTCTTCCTACAATAAATTATGCCTGTCTTGTACTCTGCCATTAAATTATTCAGAGACTAGTCTGAGATGTTTTTTTGAAGTTTTGAATTCCAAATTCTATTCTTTCCTTTCTCCTTTCTCCACTCCTTGACATGGTCTCTCCTTTCTCTACTCTTTTACATGGTAAGCAATTCAATATAGTTTTTACATGTAATATGCCAATATTTCAGAGGAAAAATTATTTTGAGATACGTATCTTGGATAGAGAAAAAGGCTTCAATGAAACAAACACATGAATACAAAAGGTAAAAAATAAATTGGAAAGAGGAATCCTGTTTAAAGTGACTACTATATAAGAGGGACATAGAAATATGAAAAGTATGAACCTACATTGGGGGAACCAGATGAAATTAAAAGATCATTTAACTACCAGAAATTATGATTTTAAAGGGCTTGGAAATAGCTAGCAAAATTTAACACTGCAGGCAGAAAGGCTTTGCCCCAAAAAAGACTTAACTATGATGTGCTGGACAGAATTCAGGATAAAGTTAAGAACTGTAAAGTTTCAGTCCAGGTCCTTGCATAGAGAGCAGTTTTTGCCTGAAACAGAAAGTGAACCTGAGGACTAACAAAGAAGGGTTGAGTAATATATGATCAAAATTATAAGAATGAATTGGATACCTCAGAAATGAAACACAAATAAAGAATGAAGATGTTTCAAACTAATTTAAATATTAACACTCTATCTGCAATTTGCCTATCTACAAATGGTTTGTATGATAATATTCTCATATTTCATATTACTGTATAGAATTTACATTTTAAATATTTCGTCTTACAATAATAAAATACCTCTAATAGTTAAAAGCGTGTTTTGTCAAAGGAATGCTACAGAGCAGGTGGAGCAGAGATTAGAAAACAAAAAAGCTGAGGGCTAAAAAATATGGTGACCTCTTGGATTGTGAAAATAATAGTAATAGCTCCCATTTATGTAAACATTTAATGAGTTTGGTAAGTATGATCTCATTTGATCCTTTACAAACAAGAAAACTAAAGTTTGGAAAAATCAGGTGACTGGTTCACATCACATAGCAATTAATGTCAGAAGTAGAGTTTGAATCCAGGTTCAAGAAAATTAACACAAGGAAAATGCTCCCCAAGTGTCTATTAAGTTCAGGAGAAATACCTATTGTCATCAGGCCAATAAATTGCTAAAATTCACAAAGAAGTTTCTGTGAATTTTATTTCAAAACATATTTAGAAGCTATATGCAGCTATTATCCTGCATCCTAGGCAATAATTTCTTTACAAAGTACAAAAATTCCTTCTTGCCTACTGATGGCATGAGTCCTGAAGAAGGCATAACATTCCCTCATCCTAGTTATCATTGTGCTCAGCTCATTTTAACTATGAAGCTCTTTGGTACTGATTGATATCTTATTGTCTTTATAATTAACATACTTGGGCTCAGAATCACAGGAGCCTAGGTTTAGAGATGGAAGGGACCTTCGGTGACTTCTCAGTGACAATATAATCCTATATTACAGATGGAGCAAACAAGGCATAGCTAAATTGTTATTTACCAAGGACTATATTAGTATCTTCGGATATGAGATTTGAACCAAGGACCTTTGATTCCAATATTATTTTCTCTATATCAAAGTAAAGAGGGAGGGGACAGAAGGAAAAGCCAGTGGAAAGAGAGACTGTGGACAAAAGAGATTTAGCTCCCTCCTCTGCATTTGCATAGCTACCTCACAGAAACACAAATTGAGGTATAATGGCAGTACTATAAAGACCTGAATCAAGCCATTCTCCAATTGACAAATGGTCAAAGGATATGAACAGACAATTTTCAGATGATGAAATTGAAACTATTTCCACTCATATGAAAGAGTGTTCCAAATCGCTATTGATCAGAGAAATGCAAATTAAGACAACTCTAAGAACACACCTGTCAGATTGGCTAAGATGACAGGAAAAAATAATGATGAATGTGGGAGGGGATGTGGGACAACTGGGACACTGATGCCTTGTTGGTGGAGTTGTGAACGAATCCAACCATTCTGGTGAGCAATCTGGAATTATGCCCCCTCCCCAAAAGATTATGCACAGTTTGATAACTGTGTATACCCTTTGATCCAGCAGTGCTACTACTGGGCTTATATCCCAAAGAGATACTAAAGAAGGAAAAGAGACCTGTATGTGCCAAAATGTGTGTGGCAGCCCTTTTTGTGGTGGCTAGAAACTGGAAAATGAATGTATACCCATCAATTGGAGAATGATTGGGTAAATTATGGTATATGAATGTTATGGAATATTATTGTTCTGTAAGAAATGACTAGCAGGATGAATACAGAGAGGCTTGGAGAGACTTACATGAACTGATGGTAAGTTAAAAGAGCAGAACCAGATCATTATACACTTCAACAACGATACTGTATGAGGATGTATTCTGATGGAAGTGGATATCTTCGACAAAAAGATCTAACTCAGTTCCAATTGATCAATGATGGACAGAAGCAGTTACACTCAGAGAAGGAACACTGGGAAATGAATGTAAACTGCTTGCATTTTTGTTTTTTTTTCCCGAATTATTTATACCTTCTCTATCCAATTCTCCCTGTGCAACAAGAGAACTGTACAGTTCTGCACACATATATTTTATCTAGGATATACTATAACATATTTAATATGTATAGGACTGCTTGCCATCTAGGGGAGGGAAGAGGGAGGGAAGGGAAAAGTCAGAACAGAAATTACCCAGGCATATGTTCTGTCAGTTAAGAGTCATAATAAAAAATGAAATTCTTAGAACATTTGAAGTTCCTGGTCCAAGCAGTAGCAAGAGCCAAGAATGATATAACCATATAAGGAGGATCAAAGCCTAACATTGACCTTCACTGATACAATCATTTGGTACAAAAAGGCTCTGGTTAAGGAGAACCCAATCGAAAGCCTGCTCATATTTGCCCTTTCCAGTGGGTTGCACAGACCAGGAGGTGATGTCTCTTGCCTGTTTCCAATGCAATATGTGGAACTTTGGGGAGTCAGTTTCTCACCATGAACAACTGAGGACAGATGAATACTATGTGATGATTTTTTAAAAAACTTATTGCCTTTTGAGGGGGAAGGATTGGTGACTCATATGAGGTTGAGTTGGAACTGAGTGTGCATGAAAAAAGGTTTGAGGGAACAATTTCTGATTCTTTTCCCTGGAGGCTTTCAAGTGGGGAAGATAGCAGTGAGCTGCCAGATGATAAGGGCAATCTGAATATACTCTAAAAACTGGGTCTTCATTGGCCAGAGCTTCCTTCTCCAGCCTCCTTTCCCTTTCCCCCCATTATGATTATAGAGATTCATAGAGAAGAATTGACTTGCCCCTCATTTTACCTCCTCTGGGATTAGGGAGACTAAACAGAGGAGTTGCAAAAATCAAAAGCAAGAGTTTTTTCTTTTATCTCCATATATTTATTTTTTAAATATTTTTATAATTATAACTTTTATTGACAGAACCCATGCCAGGGTAATTTTTTACAACATTATCCCTTGCACTCACTTCTGTTCCGATTTTTCCCTCCCTCCCTCTACCCCCTCCCCCAGATGACAAACAGTCCTATACATGTTAAATATGTCACAGTATATCCTAGATACAATATATTTGTGCAGAACCAAACAGTTCTCTTGTTGCACAGGAAGAATTGGATTCAGAAGGTAAAAATAACCCAGAAAGAAAAACAAAAATGCAAACAGTTTACACTCATTTCCTAGTGTTCTTTCTTTGGGTGTAGCTGCTTCTGTCCATCATTGATCAATTGAAACTGAGATAGATCTTCTCTTTGTCAAAGAAATCCACTTCCATCAGAATACATCCTCATACAGTATTGTTGTTGAAGTATATAATGATCTCTTGGTTCTGCTCATTTCCCTTAGCATCGGTTCATGTAAGTGTCTCCAAGCCTCTCTGAAATCTTCCTGTTGGTCATTTCTTACAGAACAATAATATTCCATAACATTCATATACCACAATTTACCCAACCATTATCCAATTTATGGGCATCCATTCATTTTCCAATTTCTGGCCACTACAAACAGGACTGCCACAAACATTTTGGCACATACAGGTCCCTTTCCCTTCTTTAGTATCTCTTTGGGGTATAAGCCCAGTAGTAGCCCTGCTGGATCAAAGAGTATGCACAGTTTGATACTTTTGGGACATAGTTCCAAATTGCTCTCCAGAATGGTTGGATTAATTCACAACTCCACCAACAATAAAAGCAAGAGTTCTTAACTGGAGTATCTAGATTCCTTGTTTCCAAGAAAAAACAAAAGTCATTTCCCCAGATTTCAAGGGATCAGTAAATATTTTTTTAAAATATTTTGATAACGTGTTTTTAATTTAATTTTATTGTTTTGCAAGGCAATTGGGGTTAAGGGGCTTGCCTAAATCATCATGACATCAGAGAGATGATGCTGTGACATGCAAATGAATTGGATTTAAATGAGAGAGGGCTGTGCAAGGTCACCTGCCTTTGGAGCCATCTGAGTCCAGTGGCAAGATATAGATCAAGATTACTGGAGGTGACCCTGGATGCAGTGGGAGACTTTGGATTTTCCAGGCTAGAGTTTTTTAAATGGGTTTCACTGAGGCAATTCTCAGTCAATGATTAAGGTTAGGTAAGAAATGAGGCAGAGTATGGTCTCTTTTACACCTTGCCATCTCCACCATGCTTCATGGTATCTCTCTTCTCAATCCCGACCATGTCTTATGGTGTCTTTCTTCTTCTTATATCTAAGTAACTATATGTTCTGTCAACTCTAATTTATATTTACCATTCTTGGTAAATTGCATCTCTTAATTTTGTCTTCAACTTCTTCTCTAATTAAATCTACCTTTTTGCCAAAGAGAATGGCCATTTGTGAATTCTTCACATGACTGAACTCCATTTGGTATATCATCTATTGTCTATAAACCACATCACTATCCCCTATAAAATGTAGATATATAAATTAACTATTTCCAAAAGTTAGTGACATTCCTTAGAGGAAACCAAGACCTTAATAGCACCACTATCAAATACAATAACATTTAATTATTTAGACATTATGTGTCTATTGGAAATGGGTTAACTGTTCAGCAGCCCTGAAGTATATTTACCTTTGGAGAAGACAAGCAAACCATGGAGGACACAGAATCTGGAAGAAATTATGTTGGACCCTATGAGAGACCAAGTGAGTCATCAAAATTTAGAGTACTGCCTCACTGGCACCCTCGAGATTTCAATTCCTTCCGAAGGGAACTACTATGAATGCAAAAATATGTTTTTATGTCTACTTGTAAGTCCCTACGACTCCTTTTTCATATGCATTTTCTATGATGCAAAATAGAGTCTGTCCTATACAAGATATGAATTTGCTACTTTGTATGTTTTTATAAGAACTGGGGATACCTTTTGCTCACATCTATCTTTGTTGTTGCAGTTAGGTGGCTAAGTAGAAGGCCAAGCCTAAATCAAATCTGATCTCAAACATTTACTGGCTGTGTGACTCTGTGACTTAACCAGTTTTTTTTTTTAGTTCCTCATCTATAAAAATTATCAGAAAAAGAAAATGGCAAATTTCTCCAATATCTTTGCAAAGAAAAACTGTCATGAAGAATTGGACATAACTTAACAACAACAAACTTGGAGATTTTCTTGGAGGAAATTAAAACAGGGAACAAGGAGGCAAATGCAAAAAGGACATTTTTTGGAATCAGTCCCCATGATCAGACCTAGTCTATGTAATTGTAAGGTCTGGGGTTGAGGGGTACTTTACTATATCTGATTTTTTTAGTCTGAATACTTGCATCAAAGCTGAGAGTTTTCTTTTTTGCTGGGAAAATCTGGGTATAAATCAAATACTAATGTGCCCAGGGAAAACCAAGGGTAAGAGAATTTTGCACCAAAATCTGAGCTTCCCAGGAAAACCCTAATATAACAGTTGAAATCTAAGCCTGGTAGGAGAAACATTGGATAAATCATGTTGTAGGCTAAGCCCACTAATCTAACCATTCAGGTTTGATGTTTAAAATGCAATCATCACCATAAACTCTAAAATCCAATTAAAACCAATTTAACTAATTAGATATTAAAAGAACATCCTCTGAAATTAAAAGGATATAAACTACTACTTCTCTCAACAGTCAATAAGTCAGGAATCAAGGAAATGACTTCCAGCTAGTTAGAGCTCATGAATAACATCCTCATTTATGTTAGGTCTTTTATATCTTGAGTAGCAGTATCATCAAAGTAGCTTTCCCTTCCCTATCCTTGTTTGAAAAAGAAAAAGACCAACTTATATGATGCTAGATATAAATGTCTGTCGCATATAGATGGAGGATTTGAGCAGTGGAGGGAATTCAGGAGACAAGGAAGAAAGGAAGGAGGAAGAAAGGGATTGTTCACAAACAAAATTGCTCTAAGCAATAGCTCCTCCCCAACAGCCCTTCTGGTGCCCTAACTTAACTTATATCCAGGTCCTGTCATAGGATATGAATCAAAGAGATATGTGAACAGCATGTAAGGTTGAAGCAAAGCCTTGGTTCTGGAATATGTAGCAAGGCAAATGGCAAAAAGCATTGACTCTAATATCAGAAAATGTGTGTTCAAATGTTGGAATCTTTACAAAGTGTTAAGCCATTGGGGCTGATAGAGACAATAGTTATCTGGTTTGGCGTGGTTCAATATGATTGATTTGATCTTAGAAGGAGATATTTTGGGCCAGAACTTGAAACAAGGTACTAAGTACAACTGATAGAAACGATGCTTGTGTTCACACCTTTAGAGAGCTCATAAGTATCTAAGTACTCAATGGAGTTCACACATTTGGGAGATTTCAGGGATTAGTATGAGATATCGGAATTCACACCTCCCTTAGGGCCAGAGAGCACTCTGGGAGATAACCCAGAATCCCTCTCTCTCCAGAAGGAGGAGTTAACCTTTGGGAGATCATATATATATACAGGAAGCTCTTAGAGCTGGAGAGAGTTTTCTTGGGAACCTTGACTGGGGTCAGAGAGGAGCACTCTGGAAGGAATTTCTCCGGAACATTGACTGGGGTAGCAGAGGAGCACTCTGGGAGGAAGCCCACACAAGCCCTATCTTTGAGGCAAAAGAGATTCATTGCATCTTCCAACTTGGTGCTGGCTGGAGGCTGAAGAAAGCAGAGGCAGAAGCCAAGGACAAAGCTACAAGATCTCTTGGAACCAAGCAGAATGATAAGCCTGAGCTAACGGGGCTATATTGTAGCACACAATAAAAGATCAACTCTTTTATCAGCTGGCTGTAATTTTGGAGTAATTATTTATTTCAACTGAGACTAAGGCTGCCTCCAGAAAACCTCTCTGAGAAACCTGCTTTTTCTCAGAGAGAATTCTTATATTTTAAAGAAGAAGATCACCACAATCAAACCCTTCCTCTGACAAAATATGATCTGTGATTTAGATAAGTCACCTCTGAGTAGACAATTTTTTCATCTATAAAAGAAGGGTGTCAAAATAAATGAAGCCTCCTTCATTTCCAAATCGATGGTCCCATGATCCCATATGTTACATGCAACAATTTGGTAACAATACACAAACAGTTTTTACTCCCTCCAAAAAAATCCCACTTGAAAAAGTATCTCCATTTAGAGCCCTTGGGCAATACAGGGCTACATGGTCTACAGGCATATTTATGGATTTAGTACATAAACAAGATGAAGAGAAATATCTATTCAGATTTTTCAAATCAAAACTTCCCCCACAGATGCTGAAGAATAAATCAATGTTTTCCTGAATTAATTTATCCAGATTGGTTGTCCACTTCTATCAAATTCAAAAGATAATTGCCCATCATGCCATTTTACTTAATTCATATGGACCCAGTTAATATATAATATTCCTTTTATTTTTCCCCTAGAATGGTAATGTGCTGGCATAATTCTGACATAAACTTACTGCATATTTGAACATTTTATTCTTCTGAGTCCATTCCTTATAGATTTTGTATGAGAAAACATGAGCTTTCAGACATTTCTTGGCACATACATTCTGATCTGACTTTTGTCACTACAAATCCTTAGTTACTAGCAGAGGTCATCATTGCCAATCTAGTTAGTATTCCACATGCTTGATATTGGCTTCCTTGAGGCAAAGAACTGCAGTAAGCAAGCTTTCCAATTGTTTCATTCTTTTCTATATCTAATCATGCAGTCCTGCCTGTCACTACATTTAAAACTCAAAGGAAAGGGCATATTTCTTTACTGTCAAATTTGAAAAAGGAACTTTCTTAATAAGAATCCAGTGACTCATTTAGGAGTCTGTTACCAAATGTTACTATGATCTCATGTCATTGTATTCACAATATGGAGTTACCTTGCTTTGCACAATGGATGAGTTCTTGAAAAGTTATGGGTAAATTAAATCATGTTTTAAATGAAGCAGTGTAATATACTATTTAAACAAATGCTATTCAGAGATGATTCTCTTTGTGAAGTGAAGCACCCCTTGGTAAATGATCACAGTCTAATTTAGCTGTTTCATAAGCTTGGACTTCTTTGTATTTGATTTTATTAAAAGAAGGCATATTTACAAATGATGAATAAACTTTAAATTGTTTGAGCTTTCTATATTTGGATCCCAAAGCTAATCACCAATGCTATTTTTGAAAAAATGTAAACACTGACACTTTAAGAGACAGTAGCAATGAAATAATTGAAAGAAATAATCATAAAGACTTTATCAAGTGATATAAAATGAGGAAAATTGAACTGGGAATATTATATACAAGAGTTCTTCCCCTTTCCCCCCCAAAAAGCAAATTAAGATAAAACGAAAACACAAGCCAATTCAGATTAATAGCAATGACTTGATCAAGGAAAATAAATGATGAAACATAAACTTCTACTTCTCAATAGAGATGCAAGATTATGGTAACAAGATAGTGCATATGCTATCAAATATGATTGCCTTGTTAGTTGTATTTTGCTTATTTTTTTTTGATTCAAGAATAGTAGAGGTATGGATATATTGGGAAATTGTTATGTAAAAATCAGAAGGCATTAATAAGACTAATGTGATTTGAAATTTTGTAGACTTTTTTCAGCTCTAAAGCTACTATTTTCCCCCCAAGAAATTTGATTACCATTGCTCTTATTCTGGAAGGGGGAAAAGTGTACTGAAGAAACCTTTGAGCTATCAGAATAGTGCTATTTTTGATGATGTTCAAGAGAAAACCTAAGTCCAGGTTGTATTTTATTTTATCCTAAGGGCCTCAACCATCACTAATCGAGAAGCATCTGGTATGAAGCTGACATTTCAAATATTCATAGAGCCCCAAATTCACAGTAATTAATTTTAAAAGCCTTTTGCATTCATGAGGCACTGAAGCATCCATTATCATTTCAGAACCTGGAATGAAGAACACTCATTTCCCTGCAGATGCTCTTTTCATTATGGAATACAGAAAGTATCTGCAGAGAAACAGCTGTAAGCATTGAAACAATTCAGCTAGAAGATTCTTTTTTTAATTCAAAGTTACTACTATTTATGCCATTGTCTGATGGAAATTGATGTATTGTTATGAATGTTTTTATAGAAGACTTTTGTCATTTCATTTGAATTGCAAACTCTTAAAAGACAAGGATCCTATTATACATACACACACGTATGTATATATATATATATATATATATATATATATATATATACATACGTGTGTGTGTGTGTGTATGTGTGTGTGTGTGTGTGTGTGTTTGATTCTTATAGTAGGCCTTTAGTAAATATTTCATGTTGATAAGGGAGTACAGCATAATACAGGACTTCTTAAACTTTTTCTATTCATGACCCCTAATGTGACCCTGGGTATATAGGTTTATAACATAGGTATACAAATCAAACATTCACTGATAATAAACCATAATTTCACAATTCCTACAGTCAGTTACAAGACCCCACATGAGTTTAAGAACCAGAGTTCAAGAAGCTGGAGAATAATGAATAGGCTTAGAGTTAGAAGCAGACCTAGGTTCATATACTAGTATCTAACAGTAGCTTTCATTGGTCACTACACATTGGTGTAGTGTTTTGTACTTGTGTTATACACTAAAATTTCCATGCTGTTTTTGTTAGGGAAGACTTTCAAGCTAACTATATCTCAGTAGGTGGGACCAGATCAAGATAGGTAGATGACACAGTAAATTGAGTTCTAGGACTATAGTCAGGAAGACTCACTTTCCTGCATTCAAATCTAGCCCTAGACACTTAACAACTATATACTCCTGGATAAGTCACTTAACCTGGATTGCCTCATTTTCCTCATCCACAGAATGATCTGGATAAGGAAATGGAAAACCACTTTTATATCTTTGCAAGAAAACAAAGATTTGGACATGACTTCAAAACCACTGAACAATAGCAGCAGTTCATAGTCCTAAAGGTTTTAGAGAATTGTTTAGAACATTGAAATGGTAAATGGCTTGCTAAAAGTCACACAGGCAGTACAAGTGGGCCATGTTGCCAAATCTTCCTGGTTCTCAGACCTGGACTCCATCCATTATATATCCCTGTTTCCTCTCTTTGAAGTAGGTAATACAACTATTATCTTCTCTATTTAACAGATAAAAAACATACTTGGACATCATCTGACTGATCATATAGTTAATCAAGGAACAGAGTTGGGACTAATTCCAAGATCTTCTGATTTCAAATTTATTATCTTTTCAAAATTCAGAGATGACACAGAAAAAATTATATAATACAAAATTATTGCATATTATAAGCTATATAATACAAAATCAAGAGATGATACATAGAAGAAAAGGCTAAGAGAAAGTAATTGGTGATATTTCAATTCTCCTGACCTTGTGTCATGAAAGAAAATTTTGGAAATGTAGAAGCAACCCTTATGCATACAGTATGGGAGATGTGGCCAAATATAACATCATTCATTAGCAGAAAATGATTTCCTAAGAGGAGGGGAAAAAGATTAAGTTGATTATAAATAAATAAAAGGAGAGACAGCTTGGCATAGGAAGTAGAAATTCATCTCTCATTCAGAAGACCTGATTGAAATTCTCCCTCTGACCTATATTGGCCATGCTATCCATGGTCAGTCACCTAACCTTTCTCTCAGTTCCCCAGGAAACTTACTAAAACTATAAGTTAAAGGAAAGGCACAGATGTAAATCAGAGGTCCAAGCTTTTTTTTTTAAGGATAAAATAAAAAGATAAAATGTAAGTTCTATAAATTAGAAGAAAATAGAATTCATACTGCAAAAGAAGCTTTTTACCAATTACCAATCTGTTTTTTTTTCTTGCCTTGAATAAATAATTATAAAACTCTGGATTCAAATCTGTATATATGCTAAAATGAGTAATAGTTAAAGGATGTCATCATATAATACAATATAGCAAAGCTGGTTGTGAAAACCAGGGCACTCCTTTTTGTAGTGGCTAGAAACTGGAAATTGAATGGATGCCCATCAGTTGGAGAATGGCTGAATAAATTGTGGTATATGAATATTATGGAATATTATTGTTCTGTAAGAAATGACCAACAGGAAGATTTCAGAAAGGCCTGGAGAGACTTACACGAACTGATGCTGAGTGAAATGAGCAGGACCAGGAGGTCGTTATATACTTCAACAACAATACTATATGATGACCAGTTCTGATGGACCTGGCCATCCTCAGCAACGAGATCAACCAAATCATTTCCAATGGAGCAGTAATGAAATGAACCAGCTACGCCCTGAGAAAGAACTCTGTTTGATGACTAAAAACCATTACATTGAATTCCCAATCTCTATGTTTATGCCCACCTGCATTTTTGATTTCCTTCACAAGCTAATTGTACAATATTTCAGAGTCTGATTCTTTTTGTACAGCAAAATAACGGTTTGGTCATGTATACTTATTGTGTATCTAATTTATATTTTAATATATTTAACATCTACTGGTCATCCTGCCATCTGGGGGAGAGGGTGGGGGGGTAAGAGGTGAAAAATTGGAACAAGATGTTTGGCAATTGTTAATGCTGTAAAGTTACCCATGCATATAACCTGTAAATAAAAGGCTATTAAATTAAAAAATAAATTAAAAAAAAAATAAAAAGAAAACCAGGGCACTATGGGGCACATGTAATCCTATGTAATAGTAACCTCACTGTGATGATTGAACACACAAGAAACAGAACCACGAATGGAAAAGGTCATGAAACCAACCAGGTTACAAAATTTAAAAAAAAATTAAGCAAAGAATTTTTAAGGAAGTTTTGATGAAATAAAACAAAAGATTGAAAATAGCCCAGTAGGAAAAAGCAAGCTACTTTTCTCAAGTGGACCTAGAACTTAGTTAAAGTACTTCACTGTAAACTCTTGTTGCTATAAAGTGATATTGGCTCATGGTTTTTTTAAAAAAAAAATGATTAAAGAATAGGATTTTTAGAACCGTTTATAGAAAGATACTATCTTTCTATTTAATCTGCCTTTCCAACAGGAGAGAATATAATTACAAAGAAGTTATCTTAATTGACAATAGGTCCCATCAATTTTCAGCTACTTTCAACAACAAAGGCTTTGGATTTTCTATCTACAAATAGAAAAAGAAAAGACAATTTTATTCAAATCAGAGATTCATTAATTTAGAGTTGCAAAGGACCATGGAGTTCATCTATGACAATCTCCTAATTTTACAGATGAAGAAACTGAGCAAAAAGGATGTTCTTTTCAATCAATATATGCCTTTTTTTAATTAAGCAAAATCAAATTTCAATATACCCATATGCCTCCTTATATGTGTTTATTGGTGCCTAATCTAATGAGATATTCTGAAAATGTAAGGAAAGGAAAAAACAACAAAAATCATATTGGTCAGTAATATCTCATTTCTCTGAAAAAATCTTTGTAGTCACTGGAAGTGGTAAGTATCTACTATCAAGTATTTACTTGATAGTACCAAGAAACCAGGTAACTTGTTATCACAAAACTCTAATCTCATTATCCCCTTAGTCACTAATACTATAATTAAAATATAATTAAAAACTTGATTTTTTTCTTATAAGCATTTTGGCAGGATTTCTGATGGATATTGTTGTTCTTCAAACATGTAAAACTTGAGTCATAAATCAAAAATGCCTGCTAAAAAGTTTCAGTTCCAATAACTTTAAAAGAAATTTAGCTTCTGCAATATTAATATTCTCAAATAATTTCCTTTTAATTAAAATCTCACTCTGTTGAAAATAAATCTATACTAAAAAAACAATAAAAGTGTTTTAAACATAGGGTCTTGAGAGGCAGGATGGTGTAGGGGGTAGAGAGTCTCAGTCAGTCAGCCTCACAGAAAGACTTGACTTCAAGTCTTATCTCTGACATATACTGTTTGGGTGGCCCTGAAAAAGTCATTCAATCATATATATTTCTGATATTGGAACACCTGAGAGAGTCAGGATTTGAGTGGCAAGATCTTATTTGGAGGAAGCATATAAACAATGATTGAAGCCAGTTAGGCTGAAGTAGCACTCAGTAAGGAAAGAAAACATTCCAGCCATGGGGGATAGCTTTTATAAAGGAACTGCAGATGGTCTTATATGACTAGATCATAGAATGCATGAGAGGGAGTCATATGGCATTAGTCCTGAAAGAGAAGCGAGAGCATTAAATGCCAAATAGAGAAGCTTGAATTTTATCCTAAGGATAAAGGTTTTTGGTTTTTTTTTTAACTGCTTGCTGTATAGCAAAGTAGCATCATTATACTTGAACAGTAGGAATATCAACTATTTGAATTAGAGAGGTTAGGTGACAAAAGACTTAATTAGGAAGACTTCTTCAGTGATCCTTAGAAAGAAATGGTGAGGATTTGAATTAGGGTGTTCTTAATATGAGTAGAGAGAAAAGAAAGAATGTGAGGGATGTTGAAGGGGGAGTTAATAAGATTTGGCAACTGATTAGATATGAAAGTGAGGAAAAGTGAAGAGTCAAGGATGATTTCTGGGTCATGAAACTGAGTAATTAGAAGAATAGTAGTAACTTCAAGAGAAAGAAGTTGTGAAGGAATATTTAGGAGAAATGATTTTGAGTTTATTTGGACATGTCTAGTTTGAGATTCCTGTGGAACATCTACAGGAGAAATCTAGTAGGGAAAAGATGGAGGACAGGAAAGAGAAAGTGTGTGTGTGTGTGTGTGTGTGTGTGTGTGTGTGTGTGTGTGTATACATTGAAACAAAAACTTATTAAAGATCTACTATCTTCAAAGTGTGGCCTTCGATGTTAGGAATTTTTTTAAATGTATACTCAAATGAAAAGAGCCCAGAAAAAGAAGGCTAATTACTCAAGACCACATTGGTAGTAAATGAAATAACTAGGATTTAGACTCAGGCTTTCCACCTCCAAATCCAATGCTCTTTCTATGCTATCTCATCAAAAGGACCAGAAAAAAAGCACAAAACTAAGATAGCATTTCACATACAAAATGAATTGATCCAAACAATATACCTCAAGTGTCTCAGTTGAATTAAGGAAAGTACCACTCAGTGAGTGAAGATAAAATCAAGATATTTATGAGTAAAAAATAAAATAGAAGAACATTGCTGTGTCATCCCAGAGTCAACTCTGGGTCCTAGGCTTCCATAAATCTGTGATTTGTGGTAATAAAAGTGTCATTGAAGCATTTGATAATATGGAAATGGCAAATCTTCTAGGTTGAGAGATGATTTGTAATAGTGCAAACAATACAACTCAAAAATAATATGACATCAGTCATTACTAAAAAACCAAAAATCAATAACAAAACATGGGGAATCAAGACTTGAAACAGAACATTTGTAGGGAAGCAATAACGTTTCATCAGTTCATCAAAGGAATATAAAACTAGTTAATTAAGGGTGAATGAGCCTGAGTTGCTTAAGTATAAAAAGAAACAATTCTTTAGATACAAGATAGGGCAAGGCCCGTGAACAATTCAAAGCCGGGAAACATGATAGTCTATGAAAAACAAATTTCATTAAGACTGTTCTCATTGTTATAAAGAAGGGAAAGGGACCTGTATGTGCACGAATGTTTGTGGCAGCCCTTTTTGTAGTGGCTAGAAACTGGAAACTGAATGGATGTCCATCAGTTGGAGAATGGCTGAATAAATTGTGGTATATGAATATTACTGTTCTGTAAGAAATGACCAACAGGATGATTTCAGAAAGGCCTGAAGAGACTTACACGAACTGATGCTGTGTGACATGAGCAGGACCAGGAGATCGTTATATACTTCAACAACAATACTATATGATGACAAGTTCTGATGGACCTGGCCATCCTCAGCAATGAGATCAACCAAATCATTTCCAGTGGAGCAGTAATGAACTGAACCAGCCTACGCCCAGAGAAAGAACTCTGGGAGATGACTAAAAACCATTACATTGAATTCCCAATCTCTATATTTATGCTCACTTGCATTTTTTATTTCCTTCACAAGCTAATTGTACACTATTTGAGAGTCTGATTCTTTTTGTACAGCAAAATAACGTTTTGGTCATGTATATTTATTGTGTATCTAATTTATATTTTAATGTATTTAACATCTACTGGTCATCCTGCCATCTAGGGAGGGGGGGGGTAAGAGGTGAAAAATTGGAACAAGAGGTTTGGCAATTGTTAATGCTGTAAAGTTACCCATGCATATAACCTGTAAATAAAAGGCTACTAAATTTTTTTAAAAAAGACTGTGCTCATTGGGTCCTCTGGACTACTATATAGAACTAAACTATAGTTCAAACTTGGCTACAGTTCATAGAACACATGAGAGAACAGTGGAATAGAATACTAAAAAGTCAGATTGGGCCCAATTTGGATTTTATTCCACAAACTATAGGAACTCATGGAAGGACTCTTTTTTCCCCCAAATGATAATTAATAGGAATAG
Organism: Sarcophilus harrisii; assembly: GCF_902635505.1. NCBI lineage: Eukaryota > Metazoa > Chordata > Mammalia > Dasyuromorphia > Dasyuridae > Sarcophilus > Sarcophilus harrisii. The sequence goes on from NC_045429.1 coordinate 146,990,661, forward strand.
GAAGATTAAACTGACAGCAATCTGGATGAATAAATGAAAACTCATTTATTTGGCACTTACTATGCTTACTGAAGCATCATGCTAAGTTCTGAGGAAGCAAAAGAAAAAGCCCGAATCCTTGCTCTTAAGTTGCTCATATTCCATTTGAGGGAAATAACATATATAAGAAAATTTGGCTTCAGAGCTGATTGACTCAGAAGTCTCAGAGTTTCTTAGGGTACTTGGTCAAGTCAGATGGCAGTGTCGAGGTCTTTGAGTCTGTAGTAACAGGGCATATAGCAAGGCCTAGAACAACAGATAGTAAGCCTGGATCATGCTCCATCTTACCAGAAGGATTATAGTTGATGATTCCCAGATCATGCAAGAGATGTGACGAGTGGCTCAATGGGATCTGAGGTTCCAGGGGTTGAATGAAAAGGGAAAGGCAAGTGTCAGAGATAATATTCTCAACTGTCTTTATCAAAGTCTGAGAAGAGAGAGGTAGTGATTACGTGGTGATGGCCTGCCTGGCACATGCTACTTTTTGTTACTCCTTCAAAGGTGCCTTGCTGAGTTAGCTAAGATATCTTATCTGCTTCATTGGTACCAAAATAAAGTGAAACTATTAGTTCCTTCATTCTGAATATCTCTCAATAATGTCTTGGAGTTGGGAACTTTGTCTTATTTTGCCACACATTTATAGTCCTGTCATCCCATTTTATAGATGAGGAAATTGAGACCCTAAGCCCTAAGAAAAATTGTCATATATTCAAAGTCATAGTAAGTGATAAAGCTGGGATTCAAACTAAAAGCTTTTATTTACAAATGCAATGAGCTTTCTTTTGTATCTTATATTCTACTTTTCCTATAATGATTACCAAAGCCTTTTGCACACAGTATGAATAAATGTTTGTTGATTGACCGTTTGGTAATTGGCCACAAAATCCTTATGAAAGACAGAAAGTCTTACAATTTCTCCATTAGCTCTTGATTCTAGAATGGAATACAAACTCCTCTATTTGGCCTTTGAAAAGCTCTTCATAACCTAGATCCAGCCCGCCTCTCCAGGTTTAGTGTATAGTCAAACAATCCTGCTTGCTATTCAACATTACATTTGTATTCAACATTACATTTCCCATCTCCAAACCTTTGTATAGACTATCTTCTATAACATGAATGTACTCAGTTTTTATTTTCATTTTGTATAATCTCTATTTTACTTCAAAGCTCATTTCCAGTGCCACCTTCTATAGGAAACCTATTCTGATTCCCCCAGTTGTTGATGCCCTCACCTCTTTGATATTGTCTTGTTTTTAAATTTTACTTACATATTTATGCCCCATAAGCCCCTACCAATGCCCTGTAAATTCTTTGAGAGCAGATGCTTTTTTTCTCTTTCATTAATAGCATCTGTCTGCCACATAGTAGGGACTTAATAAATCTATGGCAAATTGAATTGAATTATTAGAGACTTAAAACAATTTGAGTACAAATGATTCTGATTATCTGTTCTCTCTGGCCCTAGCAAGGAATTTCATCTTCCCATTCATAAAACATTATGATTTAACTCACTTCTTCAAAACTCTGCTGTTGTGGTATGATGCAAATTAATTATTCATGTACATTAGACATTTTGAAAGATTAAAAACTAGACTTCTTTGTGCCTGCAGTGATTGTATTCCTGTGATTAATTATAAAGCAATGAACACATGGTCATGTGCTATCAAAATGTTTTAAAATATTATAATGAGAAAAATGATAGTAACAGCAGAAAAGTACTTGTCTGAGTTAAAGGGAATTTCATTGCCAACTTGAATCATAGATCCTAAAAAAGTAAAGGAACTTTACCTGGACTCATGATCCATCCCAAATGCCTAAAGGTGAGCATTCCATCATCTGTTTTATTTTTTTTTTAAACTGCCCTTGGCATTTGGTTTTGGAGAAAATATTGTAAAAACCTGGACAATGTTTATCACAGCTGACCAAGGATTTTTTAAAAAGCCCTAATTTGGAATCAACTCTATAACTATTCATCCAACCAGCATGGCCTGTTGTAGGAACAAGCTACAAAAAGTACATGCCAACTTTCTCCATGCCAATTTCAAGATATTCAAAGGAAATCTTGGATAATGCATCTGTGTTTGGTTACACTTAATTAGAGAGGCTAGTCTGCTACTGTTATACCCAAGGAAATATTTGGAGGACAAAAATGAAGTCAAAAGTTAAAGTTCTACTGAATTATTAAAGAGAAACTTTGAAATACTTATAGCCTAAAAAAACTATTCCTTGGAGTCTCATTATGCTCCTTTGTTTTTTTATTTATCATACACCATAAAGAAAAAAAAAGGATTAAATTCATTTACCAGAAACATACACCATATGCTATTTATAACAACAACCAAAAAAAAATAATGGTGAATTTTGTGCATATTTTAATGTATTGGTGAGTTCATTGGTGTGGTATTTCACAATCTTACCATGACTTCTTACCATAGCAGAACTCTGTCCATGTCTTTTCATAAATTCTTCATAGGCAATACTCTCAATATACTGAAGTAATTATGGAATCAAAAATCTTAGTATTGGAAGAGACTTCCATAATCATTTATCTGAGCAGAAAACCCTCAACAACAACTTTTGACAAGTGATTATCTTCCCAGTCTCCTTCAAAAGACCTTCAATTGTGGGAAACCTGCTCCCTTCCAAGATACCTTATTCTACTTTGGGGAAATTCAAATAGTTTGGGATGGTTTTCCTTGCTCTCAGTTCTGTAATCTATAGCTTAAGGTAAGTCCCTACAAACAAAGACAATTACCTACACAGCCAAATTTTAGCACTTAGCACAGTGCCTACACATAACAGGTGCTTACTAAATATTGATTGATTGGTTGGGTATTTTCTTTTCTAAGACATATATCACTTGCATCATCAATTGAACCTCAAATGTCATGGTTTCAAATCCCCTTCTCACTGTCACCTCTCTCCCTTAATATAGCCTGTCTTGTAGAGATACTTCATAAAAATGGCACCTGAAACTCAATACACTTCTCCAGATATGACCTAAAAGAGAATATGTGAGACTAAAACTTCTCCCACTCTATATTATATACAGTCTAATATTACTAATATTATTCTTTTGGGAGGTTGCCAAATTACTGCATTGCTACTGGGCTCTGGAACTTAGAAAATGAGTTTTTCAACATACTGAAATCAAGTTTTATTCTCTTGAAATATCTCAATTTTTTATGCACTTGTGCAGCTGAGTTTTTAGTATTTTATTTTCCCCCAATTACATGTAAAAACAATTTTAACATTCATTTAAAAATGAATTTCAAATACTCTCCCTTCTTCCCTCCTCACTCTCCATTGAGATATAGGGTAAACACGTGAAGTCATGTAAAGCATATTTCCATACTAGTCATATTGAAAAGAAAAGCATAGACCCCAAAACCACTAAGAAAATAAAGTTTAAAAAGTATGCTTTGATCAATATTCAGACACCATTAGTCTTTCTCTCAGGATAAATTGCATTTTTCATTACAAGTCCTTCAGAATTGTTTTGCATAATTGTATTGTGCAGTTGTTGTTTTTTTAGCCTAAGTATAAGACTTTGCATTTATCCTTATTAAATTTGAGATCACTGAACTAGGCTTATTGTTCTGACTTTTCAAGATTTTTTTTGTATAGCAGTTTTTATCTGATATGTTAGCTGTTCCTCCAAGTTTTGTAATAACCCCCAAATTTGAAAAACATACTATCTATGCTTTCATTTAAGTCACTGTAAACATGATGAACTGCACAAGACCAAGGCTAAAAGTATGTGGCACGTCACTAGACTTTTACCTTCAGATTAACTTTGATCAATTAATCAGCATTCTTTGGTTTCAGTGAGAGAGAAAGAGGGAGAAGGAAAGGGAGAGGAAAAGAAAAAGGGAGAGGGAAAGGAAGGAGAGAGAAAAGATACTCAAAGACATTCTCTCTTCAAGCAGATTTCTTTAGCAAGATCATTTAAATTATATACCATCTAGTTTCTAAAAGAACTATTTCCCCCCAAGTCAATTCAGAGAAACACTAAGAGAAGTCACATGATGTATATTAAATACACAGTCTGGTACATCTGGAGCCCTGGGCACCTCTCTCTATTTTGAAGGGTGAGAATCAATTGAGGGGGTGTTTCTGATATTTGACAATGTGGACAGATTTCAAAACATTTGTCTGAAATATTGGAAGGCACAGGAACTCTTATCAACAACTAATGTTATTTGAGATAGTTAGTCACAGATTGCTCCTTGCAGTGTTTTCTCATATGAATTATATTTCAAGAACATTCCTTTAAAGTGATCTTATTTTCTTTAGTCAAATAACTTTTATGTTTTCTTTCTCCTCTTGATCTTCCAACAAATTTGAGTGTCCTAATATTTATTAAGCACCCACTTGGAGTATGCAACTCTATTGTAACCTGAATACCAAAATTTAGGGAAAATACCAGAGCTACTTTTGTCAATGGAATCTACTTGATCAGATACTAATTTGTGAGGAGGGAGAGTTCACCCCTTCCTATCTAGCCACCCACCAGAAACCCTGTTATTGTTTCCCTTCTTCCCAGATGGATCCACAATCTTCCAGACTGTACCACCAAAGGCCCTTGCTCTCTCCCTGAGGAATTCATTTCACTCAATTTAGAGATATTCTTCTGGGGCTGAGCTGTCTTGGTTAGAAGATAAGTGAATGAAATTCCCCTAATCCATTATATCTGGCCAACTTCTCATCCCATTCAGCCATCCCTAAGGAAACCAGAATCTTCTGGACATTTTGCCACCTCTCTTATTGCATGTATGCTACCCTAATCCTCACCTCTTGCAGCTTTCTCCTTCTTGGTTTGAGGATAGTCACTATATTTTCTATCCCTGGGACTGCAAAGGGTAAGACAATCGATTGCCCTACAGCTCTACTCACAATCTCTGTAATTTTTCAGATCACTTTTCCTAGTCATCTCTCCTCTATATATGATATCTTCCCCTATTACTAAGGACCTTAAGTGCAGGGCATTGTTTCACCTTTGTATTTGTATTCTGATAACCTGATATGGAACCTGTCTGTCATACAATGTTCACTCCATGGTTTTTCTCTCATTTTTCATTCAGAAGAGTTCAAATTACAAGGTAATTTTTTTTTATTTAATAGCCTTTTATTTACAGGATATATACATGGGTAACTTTACAGCATTAACAATTGCCAAACCTCTTGTTCCAATTTTTCACCTCTTACCCCCCCCCCACCCCCTCCCCTAGATGGCAGGGTGACCAGTAGATGTTAAATATATTAAAATATAAATTAGATACACAATAAGTATACATGACCAAAACGTTATTTTGCTGTACAAAAAGAATCAGACTCTGAAATATTGTACAATTAGCTTGTGAAGGAAATCAAAAATGCAGGTGTGCATAAATATAGGGATTGGGAATTCAATGTAATGGTTTTTAGTCATCTCCCAGAGTTCTTTTTCTGGGTATAGCTAGTTCAGTTCATTACTGCTCCATTAGAAATGATTTGGTTGATCTCGTTGCTGAGGATGGCCAGGTCCATCAGAACTGGTCATCATATAGTATTGTTGTTGAAGTATATAATGATCTCCTGGTCCTGCTCATTTCACTCAGCATCAGTTCGTGTAAGTCTCTCCAGGCCTTTCTGAAATCATCCTGTTGGTCATTTCTTACAGAACAGTAATATTCCATAATTTTCATATACCACAATTTATTCAGCCATTCTCCAACTGATGGACATCCATTCAGTTTCCAGTTTCTAGCCACTACAAAAAGGGCTGCCACAAACATTCGTGCACATACAGGTCCCTTTCCCTTCTTTATAATCTCTTTGGGATATAATCCCAGTAGTAACACTGCTGGATCAAAGGGTATGCACAGTTTGATAACTTTTTGAGCATAGTTCCAAACTACTCTCCAAAATGGTTGGATTCGTTCACAACTCCACCAACAATGCATCAATGTCCCAGTTTTCCCACATCCCCTCCAACAATCATCATTATTTTTTCCTGTCATCTTAGCCAATCTGACAGGTGTGTAGTGGTATCTTAGAGTTGTCTTAATTTGCATTTCTCTGATTAATAATGACTTGGAGCATCTTTTCATATGACTAGAAATAGTTTCAATTTCTTCATCTGAGAATTGTCTGTTCATATCCTTTGACCATTTTTCAATTGGAGAATGGCTTGATTTTTTATAAATTAGAGTTAATTCTCTATATATTTTGGAAATGAGGCCTTTATCAGAACCTTTGACTGTAAAAATATTTTCCCAGTTTATTGCTTCCCTTCTAATCTTGTCTGCATTAGTTTTGTTTGTACAAAAACTTTTCAGTTTGGTATAATCGAAATTTTCTATTTTGTGATCAGTAATGATCTCTAGTTCTGCTTTGGTCATAAAGTCCTTCCCCTTCCACAGGTCTGAGAGGTAAACTATCCTATGTTCCTCTAATTTATTAATAATTTCATTCTTTATGCCTAGGTCATGAACCCATTTTGACCTTATCTTGGTGTACGGCGTTAAGTATGGATCAATGCCTAGTTTCTGCCATATTAGTTTCCAATTTTCCCAGCAATTTTTATCAAACAGTAAGTTCTTATCCCAAAAGCTGGGATCTTTGGGTTTGTCAAAGACTAGGTTGCTATATTTGTTGACTGTTTTATCCCTTGAACCTAATCTATTCCACTGATCAACTAATCTATTCCTTAGCCAATACCAAATAGTTTTGGTAACCTGCTGCTCTATAATATAATTTTAGATCTGGTACAGCTAAGCCACCATCATTTGATTTTTTTTTTCATTAATTCCCTTGAAATTCTTGACCTTTTGTTTTTCCATATGAACTTTGTTGTTTTTTTCTAGGTCATTAAAATAGTTTTTTTGGGAGTCTGATTGGTATAGCGCTAAATAAATAGATTAGTTTAGGTAATATTGTCATCTTTATTATATTTGCTCGCCCTATCCAAGAGCATTTAATATTTTTCATTACAAGGTAATTTAATGAGTGTTTGCAACTATCTGAATGAATGCTTGGAACAAATGATTGAATGAATATAAGCATTTACAGAAGCTGCCTGAAGAAAATAGTGTATACAACAAAATTCAAGCATGTGTAATAAAAAATAGACCTATTGATTAAATGATATATGAGTTTCCAGGATGTGCTTAAACTCAGAACAACTTGTGAATCTACTAGGAAAGATGGCAAAAAAGAAAAAAACAGATAGAGAAGGATTTGAGTAATATTCCATTTGTTAACACAACACAGCAAGAAAAGCAGGGCAGCTGAACTGTGGGAATAACAAGGCGATACAATAGACTGGAGTGGTGCAGTCAGTGTCTATCCCACACTGGGCCTGCCTTCACACAGGATTTTCATTGCTAGCTTTTGAGACTAGCTTTCCATTTATCCAAAACTTTACAATATTGGAGTGCTAAAAGAGAGGATATCCTTCTTGATGTAGCAAAATAAGGTTTCTCAATGTAATTTTTTTTTCTTTCTCCCTTCCAGTGACTTTCTTTTGCCTTGAGAATAAAATATAAACTACCTTATGTTTAGCTTTTAAATCCCTTTACAACCAGGCCCCAATTTATCTTTCCAATCTCATTAGCCATCACTACCACTGCCCTACACTCTACAATTCACTGACTTTTCTGTCTTCTTCACATCATTCCATCTCCTGTGCATTTTAAATGGTTATCATCTCTATTTAGAATACAATCTCTTTTTAAGTCAAGTCCCTGTCTTCCATTAAGATACAATTCAACATTAGGTTCTTTATAAGCTTTATCCTAAATTCTAAAATTGCTAGGGCTTCCCTCCCCAACTACTTTGTGTGTGTCTGAATTTATTCATTATATATATATATATTATATAATATAAATATGTAATAAAATTACATAAATACATGTATATATAACATATATGTATGTTACATGGTTATATATATATATATATATATATATATATATATATGATAAATCCTGGTTCCCTTCATTAGAATGTAAAGTCACTTTGAGTGGGGATTGTTTCATATTTCATATATGTATTCTAGCTCTAGTACGCTGTTCATTACATAATTGTTTTGCAGCCTTTGTTCTTGAAGAGGACCAAAATGACATCATTATGTTGGGGTCAAGGTACAATGTGTCCAACTGTGGTTGATCAGACCAATACAAGTTTGGAATATTCTACCATAGGTTGGTCATACAGTAGATGTTTCATAAATATTGATTGATTGATTGATTGATTGATTATCTATAGGGCCTATTTCTTCTATTCTGGATGATTAAAAGAGGGAATTATGTGAGGTGAAAGGCATAGAGAACAGACTTCTGGCTAAGATGGCAGAGAGGACACATGAATCTATCTAAGCTCTTTCTTGTCCCCTGAATACTTTTTTTTCATGACAAGGCCTCAGAATTAGTACTTGACTGAAAAAACCCACAAATACATTACTAACAGAAGACATCCTCAAAATTTGCCAGAAAAGGTCTGTTTTTGCTCATGGGCGTGGATGGTTAGATCAGGGGCAGACTGCAGGCAGGCAGTGAGAGCACGGGAGACAGTTCACACTGAGCAAACTGGAAGGAGGTGAGGTGTGATCTCAGCCAGCAGAAAATCTGCAGGGAGAACTTTACTACAGTGTGGCTACTTTGCCCTGGCAGCAAGCCAGTAGATCAGCAGAGAAGCTATAAACACAGGAGTAAAGACTATAATCCCAAATGCTAGGGTCTCTTGGGACCTGACCAGGCCCATCCAGTACCAGGAGTGACTCAGCACACTCTCAGAATCTCAGAGTACATATGCTGTGCAGGCAGCACAGCCATTGCTGCTTCATTGCTACTTCCTGCAGTCTGTAGAGGAAGCTTGGTAACATATATGAACCAAAAAAGCATGCCACAGTTGCTTTTTTTTTGTTTGTTTTTTTATTTTTCTTTGACAAAATAAGCAAAAAATTAAAGCATACTCTAACTATAGGTAGCTTCTGTAGAGAGCAGACTTCAGACTCTGAGGAGACTAAAAACAGATTGTCTCCAGATGAATCCCCAAAGGAGGATATGATCTGGTCCCCAACACACAAGACTCTCATAGAAGAAATTAAAAAGGCTCTTACACGAAATCTAGAAGAAAAATGAGGAAAGGAAAGGGAAGCTTGGCAAGAGAGCCTGGATAAGTCACCCCACTCATTTAAAGATAGAATGGATAAAGAAATCAAATCCCTGAAAAACAGAATTAGTGAATCAGAGAAGGTAAACAATTCCAAGGAAAACAGAATTAGTGAATTGGAAAAAGAAAATAGCTCTCTAAAAAATAAAATTGGCGAAATGGAAAAAAATTCCATAGAACAAAACAACTCACTTAAAAACTCAATTGGACAGTTACAAAAAGAAATAAAAAAGAAAATAATGAAAATAATTCATTAAAAATCAGAATTGAACAAATGGAAATGAATGATTCAAGGAGACACCAAGAATCAGTCAAGCAAAACCAAAAAAATGAAACAATGCAAAAATTGTCAAATACCTAATTGGGAAAACAACAGACCTGGAAAAGAGATTTAGGAGAGAGAATCTGAGAATTATTAGATTTCCTGAAAATTATGATGAAAAAAAGAGCCTAGACACTATTTTCCAGGAAATTATCAAAGAGAACTGCCCAGATGTTATAAAAACAAAGGATAAAATGGACATTGAAAGAATCCATTGATCAACTACTGAAAGAGACCCCAAAATCAAAACTCCAAGAAATATTGTAGCTAAATTCCAGAACTATCATACCAAGGAAAAAATACTATAAGCAGCTAGAAAAAAAATTCAAATACAGAGAAGCCACAATAAGGATTACTCAGGATCTAGCAGTGTCCACATTGAAGGATCGAAGGGCCTGGAATCTGATGTTCTGAAAAGCTAAGGAACTTGGTATGCATCCAAGAATAACTTATCCAGCCAAAATGAGCATTTTTTCCAGGGAAGAAGATGGACATTCAAAGAAATAGGTGAATTTCATCTATTTCTGATGAAAAAATCAGAACTAAACAAAAAGGTTGATCTACAAATATATGACTCAAGAGAAACATAAAAAGGTAAAAAGAAATCTTGGGAACTATATTTCTGCTATAAAGATATATAAAGAACACATGTATAATTTGTTCTAGAAACTAGAAGTAGAAAGGAAATTGTACCAGAAAAAGGGTAAAGTGGAAGTATTACATCTCACAAAGAGGCAAAGGAAACTTCTTATATCTGAGGGAAAGAAGGGAGGGTGGTGAACATAATGTGTATCTTACTCATCAGAATTGGCTTAAAGAGAAAAATAATAGATATATTCGATTTACAGAGAAACTTCTCCCACCTTATTGAAAAGTGGGAGGGGAAAAGTGAAAAGGGAGGGAGTAAGCTAAGCAGAAGGGAATACAGAAATTATGGGGAAAAGGGGTAAGAAAAAGGGAGGAACTCTAAGATGGGGGGAGGGATTCTAAAAAATGGAGGGTTGTGAGAGGCAAGTGGTGCTCACAAGTTTAATACTGGGGAGGGGGATAAGGGGGAAGAAAAGCAGGGGTTAACAAGATGCCAAATAATACATAATTAATAATTTTAACCACAAATGTGAGTGGGGTAAACTTCCCCATAAAGCAGAAGCTGATAGCAGACTAGATTAAAAGCCAGAATCCTACAATATGTTGTTTACAGGAAATATACTTGAAGCAGGGTGATACATACAGAGTAAAAGTAGAAGGCTGGAGCAGAATCTACTATGCTTCAATGAAGTCAAAAAATCAGGGGTAGCCATCCTGATCTCAGATCAACAAAAGCAAAAATTGATCTAATTAAAAGAGATAAAGAAGGGCACCATATCTTGCTAAAAGGTAGAATAGATAATGAAGCAATATCAATATTAAACATATATACACCAAGTGGTGTAGCATCTAAATTCTTAAAAGATAAATTAAGAGAGCTGCAGGAAGAAACAGACAGCAAAACCATAATAGTGGGAGATCTCAACCTTGAACTCTCAGAATTAGATAAATTAAATGACAAAATAAATAAGAAAGAAGTCAAAGAGGTAAATAGAATACTAGAAAAGTTAGGTATGATAGATCTTTGGAGAAAACTAAATGGAGACAGAAAGGAGTACACTTTCTTCTCAGCAGTTCATGAAACCTATACAAAAACTGATCATATATTAGGACATAAAAACTTCAAATTCAAATGCAGAAAGGCAGAAATAGTAAATGAATCATTTTCAGACCATGATGCAATGAAAATTACGTTCAGTAAAAATCCAGGGGAAAATAGACCAAAAAATAATTGGAACCTAAATAATCTCATCCTAAAGAATGATTGGGTGAAACAGCAAATCATAGACATAACTAATAATTTCACCCAAGAAAATGACAATAATGAGACATCATACCAAAATGTGTGGGATGAAGCCAAAGCGGTAATAAGGGGAAATTTTATATCCCTAGAGGCCTACTTGCATAAAATAGAGAAAGAGAAGGCCAATGAATTGGGCTTGCAACTAAAAAAGCTAGAAAAGGAACAAATTAAAAATCCCCAGTCAAACACTAAACTTGAAATTCTAAAAATAAAAGTGGAGATTAATAAAAATGGAAGTAAAAAGACTATTGAATTAATAAATAAAACTAAGAGTTGGTTTTAAGAAAAACCCTTAGTAAATTTGATTAAAAAAAGGAAAGCGGAAAATCAAATTGCTAGTCTTAAAAATGAAAAGGGAGAACTTGCCACCTAACGAAGAGGAAATTAAAGCAATAATTAGGAGTTGCTTTTCCCAACTTTATGCCAATAAATTCGATAATTTAAATGAAATGGAAAAATGCCTTCAAAAATATAGCTTGCCCAGATTAACAGAGGAAGAAGTAAATTGATTAAACAGTCCCATTTTAGAAAAAGAAATAGAAAGAGCTGTTAATCAACTCCCTAAGAAAAAAATCCCCAGGACCAGAGGGATTTATATGTGAATTCTACCAAACATTTAAAGAACAATTAATTTCAATGATCTATAAACTATTTGAAAAAATAGGAATTGGAGGAGTCCTACCAAATTCCTTTTATGATAAAGACATGGTACTCATACCTAAACCAGGTAGGTTGAAAACAGAAAAAATTATAGACTAATGTCCCTAATGAATATTGATGCGAAAATTTTAAATAAAATATTAGCAAAAAGATTATAGAAAATCATCCTTGGGATAATATACCATGACCAAGTAAGATTTATACCAGGAATGCAGGGCTGGTTCAATATTAGGAAAACTATTAGCATAATTGACTATTTCAATAACCAAATTAACAAAAAACCATATGATCATCTCAATAGATGCAGAAAAAGCATTTGATATAATCCAACATCAATTCCTATTAAAAACACTTGAGAGTATAGGAATAAATGGAATTTTCCTTAAAAATGTCAGGAGCATCTATTTAAAACCATCAGTATCATATGTAATGGTGATACACTGGAACCATTCCCAGTAAGATCAGGAGTGAAACAAGGTTGCCCACTATCACCATTACTATTCAATATTGTATTAGAAACACTAGCTTCAGCAATAAGAATTGAGAAAAAGATTAAAGGAATTAGAGTAGGTAATGAAGAAACCAAATTATCACTCTTTGCAGATGATATGATGAGAGGACATAGAGAACCCCACAGATTTTACTAAAAAGCTATTAGAAATAATTCACAACTTTAGCAAAGATGCAATACACAAAGTAAATCCACATAAATCCTCAGCATTTTTATACATCACCAACAAAATTCAACAGCAAGAGCTACAAAGAGAAATTCCATTCAAAATAATTGTTGATAGCATAAAATATTTGGGAAACTATCTACCAAAGGAAAGTCAGGAATTATATGAACAAAATTACAAAACATTTTCCACACAAATCTAGTCAGATTTAAACAATTGGAAAAATATTAAGTGCTCTTGGATAGGTTGAGCAAATATAATAAAGATGACAATGCTCCCTAAACTAATCTATTTATTTAGTGGTATATCAATCAGACTCCCAAGAAACTATTTTAATAACCTAGGAAAAAATAACAACAAAATTCATGTGGAAGAACAAAAGGTCAAGAATTTCAAGGGAACTAATGGGAAAAAAAAATCAAATGAAGGCAGCCTAGCTGTACCTGATCTAAAACTAAATTATAAAGTGGCGGTCACCAAAACCATTTGGTATTGGCTAAGAAATAGACTGGAATAGGTGAGGTTCACAGGACAAAATAGTCAACTACAGCAATCTAGTGTTTGACAAACCCAAAGATCCCAATTTTGGGGATAAGAATTCACTATTTGACAAAAACTGCTGGGAAAACTGGCAATTAGTATGGCAGAAACTAGGTATAGACCCACACTTAATACCATATACAAAGATAAGATCAAAATGGATTCATAATTTAGGCATAAAGAAAAAGATTATAAATAAATTAGAGGAACATAGGATAGTTTACCTCTCAGATTTGTGGAAGAGGAAGGAATTTGTGACCAAAGAAGAAGTGGAGATCATTACTGATCACAAAATAGAAAATTTTGATTATATCAAATTTGAAACATTTACACACAAATTACAAACAAAACTAATGCAAACAAGATTAGAAGGGAAGTAATAAACTAGGGAAACATTTTTATAGTTAAAGGTTCTGATAAAGGCCTCATTTTCAAAATATATAGAGTTCCAAAAACTCTATAAGAAAATAAGCCATTCTCCAAATGATAAATGGTCAAAGGAATGAACAGAAAATTTTCAGATGATGAAATTGAAACTATTTCAACTCATAGGAAAGGGTGTTCCAAATCACTATTGATCAGAGAAATGCAAATTAAGACAACTCTGAGACACCACTACACACATGTCAGATTGGCTAAGATGACAGGCAAAGATAATGACGAATGTTGGAGGGGATGCAGGGAAAACTGTGACACCGATGCATTATTGGTGGAGATCTGAACAGATTCAGCAATTCTGGAGAACAATTTGGAATTATGCTCAAAAAATTATCAAACTGTGCACACCCTTTGATCCCGCAGTGTTACTACTGGGATTATATCCTAAAGAGATATTAAAGAAGGGAAAGGGACCTGTATGTGACAAAATGTTTGTGGCAACCCTTTTTTGTAGTGGCTAGAAACTGGAAAATGAATGGATGTCCATCTATTGGAGAATGGTTGGGTAAATTGTGGTATATGAATGTTATGGAATATTATTGTTCTATAAGAAATGACAGGATTAATACAGAGAGGCTTGGAGAGACTTAACATGAACTGATGCTGAGTGAAATGAGCAGAACCAGGAGATTATTATACACTTCAACAACAATATTGTATGAAGATGTATTCTGATGGAAGTGGATATCTTCGACAAAGAGAAGATCTAATTCAGTTCCAATTGATCAGTGATGGACAGAATCAGGTACACTCAGAGAAGGAACACTGGGAAATGAATGTGGACTACTTACATTTTTGGTTTTTTTTAACCTTCTGAATCCAATTCTTCGTGTGCAACACAGAACTATACAGATTTGCACACATATATTGTATCTAGGATATACTATAACATATTTAACATGTATGAAACTGCCTGCCATCTAGGGTAGGGGGTGGAGAGAGGGAAGGGAAAAGTTGGAACAGAAGTGAATGCAAGGGACGATGTTGTAAAAATTACCCATGCATATATTCTGTCAATAAAAAAGCTATAATTAAAAAAAAAGAAAGACATAGAGAGAGAAGATGAAAGGCATTTTGGCTTATAATAAATCTGAGTCATAAACTCAACACTAGCTATGTTCCCAACAGCATCTTCTGAGCTCTTTGAATCCCTCAAGGCATATTAGTGTCAGATTTGGGGGATTTTTGAAGTCAAAGGTTGCAGAATCTTCAAACTACATCAGACTAATTCTTCATGCACCATTCCCTCCCTCCTCATCAAAATGGCTAGAGAAGTTGGCTAGCTCTTTCTCTATCCACCCATGATGGTACACAAAAGGTGTTTAATAAATGTTTGCTGACCAGTTGATGGTAACAAGAATCAGTGTGAAAGTACATATGGAATGATGAATATTAAAAATTAGCTTCAAGGGAATATGCCATATATTATATACCAGTGGTAATTTATATCAGTTCTCTTGCTAAGAGTCTCACAGAGAACCCTACCAGGCACACTTATGTGGTTCTTCTGCCTTCATTAGTCTGCCAGGATTGCCAGTGTCCCTGGTTCAGTCCCTAGGGAGTATGGCATATAGAATGCACAATGTCTATTTAACAAATTCTTTCATCTAATCAGAGTGCCAAAAGGCAGAAAGAAAGATGAGGAAAGATAGATTTGCAAAAGCAACTTCATTTGGCAAAGAAAAAAAAATAACTTGCAGTGTTCCCAAGGAAGACATCCCTCATGAACTCTGGTGATTAAGAACTCATAACCTACTTTTCTTCTTAGATGTGTTTGGGTCCAGGTATAGACTTGGGCAAGACTATAAAACAGATCATTTCATCTTCCTTCCATTATTGAACACACATTTAAATGTTTACTGTTTTGCATAGCATTACCCTAGGTGATGGAAGAGATGCTAAGTTTAGAAAAGACAGCCCTCATGGTTCTCACAATCTAGTAAGGCAAACAAAGACAGCAATAGTCTTATATTATAAATATTGTTGCATCATAGAATATTACATTATAAATTGGATTAGGGAAGTACAAAACAAAGCATTATGCAAAAGGAGAAAGGTCCTCCCTAAGCAGGAGGACCACCAGCAAGATTTTATATATAAAATTTCACTTGGGTTAGATTTTAAAGGTTATATTGAAATTCGTTGGATGAATAAGGAAAAAGAACACATTCTTGATATACACAACAGCATAAGCAAAGACACAAAGATGAAAAGAAGAACAGCACACTTGGGAGGCAGGCAGATGACTGGTTTGACTGAGTTTAGAGGGTGTGGAGTGTGGATATGAAATAAGGCTAAAACAAAGCCTTGAATGATAAAGAAAGAAGTTTGAACTTTATTCTGGAGTCAATAAAAAGTCAATGAACGTTTTTGAGCAAAGTAATGATATAACCAGAACAATTCATAAGAATTTATGACAATTTCGTATGCTTTGAATTAACTGTCACCTTTTTTTACCCTTTTTGTCCTCATCCTTAGGGCCCTGCAACCATCTCTCAAAGAAAGCAGAACATTTGAATGATAAATTCAAAATAAAATGCTAGTTCTCTAATGAGAATGAGAGGTTTAATATTGACCTCTCAGAAAAGGGAATACTATATATAAAAGAACCAACCAATTAGGTGGGAATTTCAGATTAGTTGGGGAGACTTGAGGAAAAAGGGCATTTCTTGTCTGTTCCCAAATCATACCACCTAGACAGTTGTCTACTTCATGAAATCAACATGGCAAAATGCACAGAGTGCTTGATTTGGCCTCAAATGACTTGTTTTTGAATCCTGGTTATGTCATGTGTAACTTTGACTCATTTACTCTAATCTGAGTAATTTACACTACTCATTACTCATTTCTGAGCCTTAGTTTTATCATCTGCAAGCTAGATTCTTTCCAGCTCCAAAATCCATAATGCTGTGATCTATGTATGTTTCATACTGATTACATGACATGAAGGTACATCTGCCTTGGCAGAACTTCTGGACAGAGTCCTATGGACGGTGGGGACTATTGCTACTTCAGAAAACTCTTATTCCTAGTTGGAAGTGCATACTGGACAAGAACAGCCATAACTAGGAATTCCAGGATGTGGGTGAGTAAGTTCCAGGGCTACTTCTGTGTCTGTGAGGCAGGCTAGAATCAGTAGTCAGGGGGCTCAGGGAGATTAAGGACTTGGAAGGCCAGGATTTTTAGACAGGAAAAAGTTGAATTAGAGGAGTACTAAATGTTTTAGTGGAGGAAGGAGAGTGTGACCTGTAGCTCCCTCAATGACAGCCACACATAGATCTGAACATAATGGAGTGAACTTTAAAAAAAAAGTGAATGCTGAATGATGGTAACAGAAGGAGGGTCTCAAAGAGGTAAGGTGGAACAATTTCCAATTTTTCCTCCTGGTTCTGTGTGATAGCTGGTATGAAAAGGCATCTCCACCCTGCCTTGGAGATGTAACGAAGAGATCTGGTGACTTCAACAGAAAATTAATTTCAGAGAGCAGCAAAGAATGGAAAGAATGTAAGAGGAAGAAATTTAGGATATAGGCAAGTTTGGTGACAAAATCCAGAGAACACAGGGAAAATGATGGGAAGAGAAGAGTAAAGTTTGGAGAGATTCAGGGCTGGTTTTACTCTTGAAGGTAATAGATATCAATGAATACTGAGCATGATTCTATTCTTCCCTTTTATCCATGGCATTCCTCTCTGATACAGATCTCCTGTCTAGAAAAAATGGAGGGAAGGTCGGTTGGGGAATGGGAAGCAAGCTTTGAGAAGAGGGTGATGGCTATAGAACCCTAGGAAATGGCAGCCCAGAGGCTGAAGGACAGAATAAGCTGCTTAGGTAGGCAGAATTTGTATTACTGGAAGGAAAAAAGGCATCTCTTCAGAATTTGTTGGCCCCTTGGGCAAAGCTTCTGCTGCTCCATCTTAGTTCTAACTCTACAATCAGAACAACAAAGCAAGAGAATGACTATTCTTTCTTTTCCTGAGCTACTATATATATTATGACCAAGTATATTTACATATTGGCAGAAGCTGAAAATTATTGGCTCAATAAAAGGCTACCAGGTTCAAGAACAATGAAATAATGTCTTGTATTCTCATTGAAGACTCTCCCCCCCCCCAAAGGCCAGTTAGGTTCATAAATCATAGGGCTATAAAATCTATGAATTAGAAGATTTAGTTGAAAACGAGTGTTGAGTGGACTATCTTCCCACACTGAGAAAATTAGGTCTTTCACACAGACAGCTGCTCTTCTCTGTTCTGCTAAGTAGGTCAGCAGTTTTTTAAGGTGACTAATAGCCTACATTTAGGAAAATATAATATTGTGTTTGCTAAGCTTGATGACAGACAAATCAGAGACCTCAAAAGCCTTTAAAATTTAATGTGAATTTGATAAGCATACAGAAGACCACCTACTTAGCAGTGGCTTTTCCAGAATTTGAGATTCTTTCTCCTCTTCTCTTCTAGGATCCTTTCAAAGCCCCTTCTGGCATTTTCCTATTGCTTCCCACCAATTTTTTCCCATTCTCCTTAACACCCTTTCCCTGCTAACACTACTAAATCATAGATGCTTCATACCTCATTATATAGTTTCAGGCTCTGGACTATGTAGGATCACCAACTGAACAATATTTTACTATGAACCACTTGCTTCTTTGAATCAGCCAATTGGTGAGCATTTAGAAGGCACCTATTATGTGCCACATACTGTGCTAAGTCAGAGAGAAATAAAGAAATGCCAAAAATATTGTACCTGTTCTCAAGCATTTCCACTCTAATAAAACAAAAACAAAAACATACAAATAGCTATGTACAAACAAGATAAGTACAGTATACATTGCAGATAATTAATAGAGGAAAGTCATTAGCAAGCATTAAGAGGAATCAGGAAAAATTTTTTTAACTTTAGCTAAGACTTAAAGAAAGTCAGAATACGGAGGGGAGGAGAAAGAGAGTTCTAAGCAAGGGAGAAATGTCTGGACTTGGGATATGGAGTCTCCACTCAGAGGAATGGCAAGAAGGCCAGTGTCATTAAAACACAAAGGATCTGGTAGGGAATAAGATTTTAGAAGGGGACAGCACTGTTTATTTTTTTTTCTCCTATCTGGATACAAAAACAAAGTTCACCAATTAGATGAATCTGGGATACGCTAAGACATTTTTGCAGAATAACTAGAGAAAAGGCTTGAAGCCAGAGAGACCTGAGTTCAAATTTCACTTTTGATACATTAGTGCTTAGGCAACGATGATCTGTATTGGTAAAGGTTCTCCTTATCTGGGACCAGTGAAATCATAAGCCCCCCTAAGAAATACACTAGTTGATCAGTGGAATAGGTTAGACTCACAGAACAAAATAGCCAATGACTATAACAATGTAATATTTTACAAACTGAAAAGCCCCACCTTTTGGGACAAGAATTCACTATTTGACAAAAACTTCTGGGAAAATTGGAAACCAGCATGACAAAAACTAGGCATTGACCCACACTTAACACTGTATACCAATATAAGGACAACATGGGTTCATGATCTAGACATAAAGAATCATATTATAAATAAATTAGAAGAACATAAAATAGTTTAGGAATAGTTTTAGGAATAGTAGGTATCTGGGACCAAAGAAGAGCTAGAGATAGATCATTATTGATCATAAAATAGATAGTTTTGATTATATTAAATTAAAAAGTTTTTGTGCAAACAAAACTAATGCAGACAAGATTAGAAGGGAAACAATAAACTGGGAAAACATTTTTACATCCAAAGGATCTGATAAAGGCCTCATTTCTAAAACATAAAAGAATTGACTCAAATTTATAAGAAATCAAGCCATTCTCCAACTGATAAATGGTCAAAGGATATGAACAGACAATTTTCAGAAAAAGAAATTGAAACTATTTTAGCCACATGAAAAGGTACTCCAAATCATTATTGATCAGAGAAATGCAAATTAAGACAACTCTGAAATGTCACTATACACTTGTCAGATTGGCTAAGATAACAGGAAAAGATAACAATGAACGTTGAAGGGGATATGGGAAAACTGGGACACTAATACATTGTTGGTAGACCTGTGAACAGATCCTACCATTCTGGAAGAGCGGTTTGGAACTATGTTCAAAAAGTTATCAAACTGTGCATACCTTTTGATTCAGCAGTGCTACTACTGGGATTATATCCCAAAGAGATCTTAAAGGAGTGAAAAGGACCCACATGTGCAAAAACGTTTGTGGCAGTCCTTTTTGTAGTAGCAAGAAACTGGAAACTGAGCAGATGCCCATCAATTGGAGAATGGCCGAATAAATTATGGTATATGGATGCTATGGAATATTATTTTTCTGTAAGAAAAGAGCAGCAGAATGATTTCAGAGAGGCTTGGAGAGACCTACATGAACTGATGCAAAGTGAAATGAGCAGAATCATGAAATCATTATACATGATAATACATATATACATACATGATACATGATATACATGATAATCCCAACAAGATTATATGATGATGAATTCTGATGAATGCAGCTCTCTTCAACATTGAGATGATTCAAACCAGTTCCACTCATGTTGTGATGAAGAGAGTCATCTACGCTCAGAGAATCATGGGAACAGAGGATGAAACACAACATAGCATTCTTACTCTCTATTGTTATTTGCATGCATTTTTTTTTCTTCTCAGTTTTTTCTTTTTCTTCCTTCTTGATCTGATTTTTCTTGTGCAACCAGATAACTATATAAATATGTATACACATATTGGTTCTAACATGTATTTCAACATATTTAACATGTGTTGGATTACCTGCCAGATAGGGAAGGAGATGAGGGGAAGAAGAATAAATTTGCAACAAAATGTTATGCAGGGGTCAATGTTGGAAAAAATACCCATGTATATGCTTTGTAAATAAAAAGCTTTAATTAAAAAAAAAAAGAAAGAAAGAAATCATAAGCCTTCTTCTCTTCATCTCTGTTCTAGATATACTATCAGAGTTTCCTATTTTGTATATTTTCCTCAAACTGGTAATGACACTAAAGCTATAGAGGAAGCTCCCAGGAGGTTCAGTTGGCTTTGTTTTGACCCTTCAACAAGTACATCCCTTGCTTTACTCATAATCAAAGGAACACATGATGAATAACTGAAAGGAGTCTTACATATCATCCAGTAAGTTGCCCTTCATGTATAGATGAGAAAATTTGAATCTAAAAAGTTTAAATTGCTTACCTAAGCTGACAGAGATAGTAAAAGGAAGAGGTGGGATTTATTTCCAGGTCTTCTTGTTTCAAAAATAATCTTTTCCATGCTATCTCTCAGATCAGTACCTAGTCAGCTGTCTTATTCTAATCACTAAGAAGATCATGCAAGAGAATGTGGGAAAAGCCTCAGAATTTTATAAACTAAAGTAGGTGATCATTGTTCACTTTAATCCATATAAAGCAGGGATCTGTCTTTGTTCCAAAATTCTTTCCCACAAAATTAAATGGGGATGAAAATCGGACAAAGTAGCATCTTATTCTAAAGCTATTTTGAAATATTGACATGATGTAGGCAATTCTTCTGCTTGAGGTAATCAGATCAAGTCACTGTGAAAGATTTAAGGGCACTGAACTAGAAAAAATGTTAATTGAGACTCATGATGTTTCATATTGCATTTCATAGTTTTTTAATGACAATCCATTCTCTACACAGCTGCCAAAATAATTCATGAGCTTCCTGAGAGTAGACTGTTTATTTTTATTTTCTCTTCTTTGAATCTTCAGTGCTTAGCTCATGCCTGGAAGATACTATTTCAGTCATGTCCAACATTTCATGATCCCATTTGGGGTTCTCTTGGCAAAACCACCGGAGTGATTTGCCATTTCATTCTCTATCTCATTTTACAGAGAAAGAAACTGAGGCAAACAAGGTTAAGTGACTTGCCCTGGGTCACATAGCTAGGAAGTAGCTGAGGCTAGATTTGAACTCAAGGAGATTTTTTATGCCAGCCTGGCATTCTATCCACTGTGTCACCTAGCTGTCCCCTAAAAAATAGGAGAGGCTTAATAAATGCTAGTTGACTTATTGCCTAAGTCACAGATCTGAATGATCATTTCCCAGCTCAACCACTTTTTGAAATTTCCCTGTTTTTCCTATAAGAAAAAACACAAACAAATTTCTTAACTTGGCATTTAAGAGACTCTGCCATGTGGCTCCAACGTAACTCCATTCTACTCCCTTTTATAAATGGTCCCTGTATTTCAATCAAACTTGAGCACTTACTATTCTCTTAATTCAACATTCTATCTTTTGCCTATGTACATTCACATAAACCATTCCTAACCCTGGAATGCATTTCCTCCTGACTTTTATCTCTCAGAATCCACTCCCTTTCAGACTCGGGTCAGGTACCATCTACCTTCTATGGGAAGCCTTCTTGATCTGTACCTTCTCCCTCCCACCTTTCCCAGGTGGTCAGTGTTCTTGCCCCCCCCCCCGCCATCTTCTCTGCACAATACCCATTTGTACATATGTCGCATCTATGCTCCATCCTCTACCCCCCAGGTAAAAAGTATATTATACACTCTTGGAGAACAGGCATAGTTTTATTATCATATTTGTATTCTCAGCAACTAGCATAGCATTTGGAACTTTGTGTTTGTTTGATGAGATTTGTGATTTCATTAATGTCAGAAAATTCCAGTGAGAAAACTTTGTCTATCAGTGCAGATTGACAGCTTTTATCGTCTTGCAGAACTGCTTGAGACACAAAAATGGTTAAATAATTTACCCACGGGCTCATAGCCAGCATGCATGAAAGATAGAAAGTCACCCCCAAGTCTTCCTGATTCCAAGGCCTACCCTCCATTCACTAGGTCCACCTGCCTTACTATGCTTGAAACATAGCAAGCCCTTAATGAGTATTCATAGATTAATAAATGTTTTTGCTGATTAGAATTGAGTCATTATCCCTTTTGGGGGAAAAAGAGTTGAAAAACAAAGATTAATCTGTTATGGGTAAATATTACTGATTTTTTTTCCCTTGAGTGGTTGGACACAAACACATGCACAGCTCTGGAAAGATTTCACCCATCCAAATGTAACTGTTCCAGCCAGCACATCTTTTTATGATGAATCATTAAAAAAATAAAAAGCCTAATCTACTATAAGCAAAGAACATGTTTACTATGTGCTTCTTCAGCAAAAACCTTCAAGCTAAGAAAATTTCATGTAAACACTGATATTTTTCCTCAGGTACAGTCAAGTACATTAGAGTTGAATTCATTGAAGCCTATCTAATGGGTGGCAGTTATAATAATAATTTATTGGAGTAGCTTGCCATTTTTTCTCCAGCTTATTTTATAGGTGAAACTGAAACAGAGTTAAATAACTTGCCCAGGTTCACACAGCTAATGTCTAAGGCTAGATTGTGAAATCAGGTCTTTTGGATTCCAAGCCCAGTGCTTTCCACTGTGCCACCTAGCTGCCTCTAAAAACTAGCATTTTTATAGCACCTACTATGTTCCAGGCACAGTGCTCAGTGCTTTACTGTTATCTCATTTGATTTTCATAACAACCTTAGGAAGCAGGTTTTACAGAAAAGGAAACAAGCAAACAGAAGTCAAATGACTTGTTTAAGATCACACAGCTAGTAAGTGCCTGAAGCTAGCTTTGAACTTGGGTCTTCCTGACTCTATCCACTGTACTATCTAGTTGTTCATTTTATGGGAATATTCACTCTCAAAACATTGTGAACAGACAAAAAAAAATTCTTCCTGGTTTTTGAAGATATTTCAGAAAAGGTGATTCCATGACCTCCTTGGACATGTGTCAATCTGAATGAGCTCCTCTGTAAGAAAATTATCTCTTATAGATAATCTTGATTCCCCAAGGTTTTATGTTATTTATTTTGTTGTAATCAGACTCCTTTGGAAATGGAGAACAGTTAGTCTGCATCCTATTCAAAATGCCTTTGATATATGTCAGCTTTCCCTTTTCTAGGGTATAATTACTTAAGCTATTTAACATTTTCCTCATAAATCTTATGCTCCATTGTTTAGTCATCTGTGACTCTATAAACCCTTTTCCAATTGTCCAAATTCCACTCATTTCTGGAGCATGGGTTGTAATACCTAAGGAACCTCTAAGCAGAGATTTACCTTCAGGTCTTTATATACAGTCCTATTCCTGAGGCAAATTGACTTTGATTTACAAGCACCACACTACTAGTGTGCTCAGCCTCCCCCCACTGTAACCTCTGGATCTAGTTCTCACCAGTCTTTTTTTTTCCAGTTTTCATTTATTCAGTATATATATAAAATTTGATTCAACATGTATTTACCATTTGTCCTGATTGAAGAATAAAAGAAAATGGGGCAGCTAAGTAGTGCAGTGGCTAGAGGACCAGTCCTAAAATCAGGAGGACCTGAGTTCAAATCTGGTCTCAGACACTTAACAACACTTCCTGGCTGTGTGACCCTGGACAAGTCACTTAACCCCAATTACCTCAGCCAAAAAAAGGATAAAAGAACATGTCATTATTTCTGTCCTTGAGGAGTTTATAGTCATCCAGGAAGGGTATACTGTTAAAAGGAAGAAACAATCACAATGTCCTTTGATTTGGTTTTGAAATTCTTCTTTCAATTACTTAAGATAACTTTCAGCCATGGTCCTGTCTTAATTATAATTAGCATTTTTATATTGTTTTGAGATTCTCACAGGACTTTACTTATTTAAACTAATTTGTTCTTTGCAACAACCCAGTGAAATAAGTGTCATTATGATTTCCATTTTGTAGACAGGGAAAAACAATGAAATCTTAAATGACTTGTCTAGACATATCTAAGGTAGGATTTGAACTCAAGTCTCCTAATTTCTTCTTCATACTTCTCTTCCCAGATCAATTACTGGCCATAATTTCAACTGCCTATAGTTTTTCATGCTGATTTTCTGAACCTGGAACTATTGATCTAGAAATCTGGGGACAACAAATCAAAGAACTGTTTGATATCAAGGAACAAGCAGGAGTCGTTAGGAAATACAAAGTTTAAGAGAGCTCAAAATCCACAGTGGGGAGGGTAGAATCTGTACCAAAAGTACCCCATCTCATTCCATGGCACCCAAGCAATTTCAGGGCTTTTTAAGGCTTCTGAATTTCTAAGGGGATTTAGATTGTT
Organism: Sarcophilus harrisii; assembly: GCF_902635505.1. Taxonomy (NCBI): domain Eukaryota; kingdom Metazoa; phylum Chordata; class Mammalia; order Dasyuromorphia; family Dasyuridae; genus Sarcophilus; species Sarcophilus harrisii. The sequence goes on from NC_045429.1 coordinate 147,015,516, forward strand.
TTATAAGGCTAGACTTATTGCAAGGGAAAGGTAATAGATATGTCTACCTTGGGGCAAAAGGCTGGGGAAAGGCAGTTTACATGTCGTCTCCACAATTAGATTCATTTCCTTGAAAGCAGGAACTATTTTTTGTCTTTATGTCCAGAACTTAGCAGAGTACATGGCACAAGGTAGGCACTTAACAAATGTTTATTAATTTGACTTAATTATCATCAATCCTAAATTCGACATTTTGTAATTTCTACCTTTGGTCCTACCTTATTGAATCAAAATGAATACATTTAATTCAACTTCTGCATGTCATTCTTTCAAATATTTGAGTTAGGTGGTTTAAGAGAAAAAGTGCTAAATGAGTCAAAAAATATTGGAGAGTGAGAAAGAGCAGAATGTAAATCCAGAATCAGGGATTTACAAGTGACCCTGGGTTACTTATCCCTATCTTCTGGTAAAATGGAATAATACTAGTATCTATGTCTCAAGATTGTTGTGAATATCAAATAAAATCATATTTATGGTAAAAATTTTACCATTTTACCATTTACCATTATGGTAAAATAGTAAGATTTTAAGATGCAAATCTTAAAAATGCTAGCTCTTACTTGAACATAGTTATTTTGCCATCCCTGAACTTTCTCCAACAAATTCTCTTATTCTCAAATATGTTCACCATTCTGGCTACCTTCTTTTACTTATCAAACAAATAATTATAATAGCCATTATTGCTAGTGTCCCAAAAGTCTTAGGGCAATTTTCATCTTTTGATAAGCTATCAAATAAATCTTTGTAGGTTTGTTGGAGAAACTGGAAATATTTATCTTAGAAAATAGACTGGTCTCAGAGATAACAAGATAATTTGATAATCTATTAAAGCTTAAAAGTACTAAGACTTTTGGGACACTGTGGAATGTGTTAAGATTTGCAAAACACTTTCTACACATTATCTTATTGGGTCCTCACCACAACTTTGTTTCTTTGTGCTGTTATTCCATTTTTGCAGATGAGAAAACTGAGTCCGAGAGAGATTAAATGATTCCTGCAGAATCATGCAACTATTGAATGTCTGAGGCAAAATTTGCATACAATACTTCTTAGTCCAGATCTCTAGCCTCTATGCTTCCTAGTTGCTTCACTATTCTGGATGTTGAGACAATGTTATATTCTATGTTATGGAAATTCTTGTTTCATTTCTTAAATTCAGAATAAAATAAATATTCTTTTTTTTAAAAAGACTAATTCCCAAAGATTTCAATGTGCCTATTAATACTTAGATATAAATTTAGGCACTATACTGTTGGTCAGAACTGGTTCTGATATTGTGGCTATATATAGCCATGTTTCAGTCATCAATCTCAATAACAGGTTATACCCGTGAATCTGAAATGTAGTTATATTTCAGCATTACATCTCATTTCAAATTAAAATATTAACATTCAAAATAAAATAAGAACAATACTATGAATTGTAGTATTGTTCAAATAGTTCCATTTGCTAAATATTGAGAGGAAAAAAGTGGTTGCAGAAACTAGTCTTAGAAATACATACTTTGGATCTAGGGTTATTGTGAAAAATCTAGGGAAAGTTCAATTATTATTGTTTGTTTTAGCCTAAGGTTATAATAAAACTTTCAGAATAAAGAATAGGTATAAGATCTGTTTATATTATATGTATATATATTTATACATATATATTATATGTGTGTCTACAGAATATATAAATATATGTATGTATTTATGTGGATATGTATATTTATATATGTGTGGGTATATGTATGTGTATATTTATATGTGTACAATATATATATGTGTGTGTTTCTGTCTGTATATGTGTGTATCACAGTTGTTTTTAGGTCATATTTTACCCTTGATGACCCTATTGTGATTTTCTTGGTAAAGATACTAGAGTGATTTACCAATTTCTTCTTCAGATCATTTTACAGATAAAGAAACTAAAGGTAAGCTGAGTTAAGTGACTTGCACAGAGTCATACATAAGTAAATAAGTATTTGAAGCCAATTTTAAACTTATAAAGATGAATCTTTCCGATTTAAAGGCCTGTGCTCTATCTACTGAGAGAGGCACACAGAAAGAGAAAGAGACAGAGACAGAGAAAGACAGAGGAGAGACAGATACAGAGAGAGAGAGAAAAAGAGAGAGATAGAAAGAGATAGAGACAGAGAAAGACTGAGGAGAGAGAGACACAGAGAGACAGAAATAGACATAGAGACAAAGAAGAAAGAGACAGAGAGAGAGAGAGAGAGAGAGAGAGAGAGAGAGAGAGAGAGAGAGAGAAAAGTTATCATAATCAGGGAGTCAAGGCACCTAATCTGGGATGAGGTGCTTCCTCAAATTCAGTCCAACTCCTAATGAAAACATTAGATTCTCATCCCACTCTGTCTTCCTATCCACAATAGATGAGTATAGGAAGAGCCCAGACTTCTGGGATATTGTTCCTAAATTGACCAGGAGGGAGAACAAATGAGAAGCTGAGGGATGGAGTATCTTTGGTTGGTTTTGTGTGTCTGCAACAGTATTCACTTGTGTGCTGTCTTTCCCTAGGGAAGTCTTGTGTTCTAAGAAGTGATGCAAGCTGCCTTAGTCTTGGGTACATAAAAGTCATAAAGACTTGTCAATGAAGATTCTATATCACAAAGTCAGTGACAGCTACATCTTTTTCCCCCTATTCTCATGGATGTGCCTGTTTCAGCATTTGTGGAAACTTGACAGTAAGTTTCAGACATAACAAGAGGATAGAAATGATTAGTGACTATATAAACAAAGAATTTTAGAATTGGCTTCTTGAAGGAAATCATCGAATCAATACTGACATAAATCTGATTGTGTTTAAAATAATTTTACCTCCAATTTTGGAGCTAACTACTGCAAAAACAGATTTGAAGTATTATGTATATGTTTTTCTCAAATAGTAAATAAATTTTATATAACAATTTATTACTTACAGAGTAGAAAGGGACCCATATAAGTATTTTAGTTCAACAATTTCATTTTAGTGATGGGAGAAGATATATCCTAGAGCAAGGAAAGCCCTTGACTATGGCTTCATAGCTAGTTGCTGGGACCAGAATCTAAGTCCTGAGATGTCCACTAAGCCATTTTGTTTTTACAATTTTTTTTAGTTAAAATTATCCCCACCCCATTAACCTAATGCACACATCAAAATTGACATGTTACATTTACAAAGAACTTTCTGAACAATACCCTCCAAAGTAGGTAATACAGTTATTATCTTCTAAACTTTTACGGATAAGCAGCCCAAGACTTTGAGAGCTTTTGAGTTTCATTTAACTAGTATTTATTTAGACTGGGATTTGACCATTATGTTGTTAGTTCTTTGATGTTAGGATTCTTACAAGGTACTAAGTAAATGGAATTGAGGAAACAATGGTTAAATCTAGTTTAGCAATGACTTAATCCTATAACAAATACTGGTTTCCTAGTGATATGATTGGTATCTACTCAGTGTGGAACATAGAAGGAGGAACTGTCAGGGCCAGAAAGGACAGGCGCACTAGAAGCTTTCTGAGGCTGAGACAGATTCATTCCATCTTTCACCTTTGTTGTGGCTGGAGGCTAAAGTACAAACCTTTGGATTAGGAGACATTTGGAAGTAACTAGAGGCAGAAGCTGACAGAGGCAAAGGACTAGTGGCAGGACCTCTCAGAACCAAGGAGAGAAATAGGCCTCTATTAAAACTAACCAGGACCCAGGAAAAGAGACAATACTTTGAAGGAGACAATAAAGGATTTGGACTTTAGCTCCTGGCTGCATTTGGGGTGATTATACTGAACTGAAACTAAGGCTGCTCCCAGAAGCCCCTCAAAAAACCTGCTCCTCAGAGAACATTATATTTTAGAGAAGAATGTTACACCTTGATAGTGGGGAATGTATTTTTTAATATTTTTTTTGTATATCCAGCACATAAAAGGAACTTATTAATGTCTATTGACTGACCAACTAAACAGAAATCTCCTAATTCAGTACTTTTCCTATCATCTCTGCTGCTAACATTTTAGAGGTAAGAGGCTGAATAGGAAATAATACAGAAATCTTCTAGCTTAGCATCATTGCTGGATTCAGTCTCATTGGGGTCCCCCATTGGTACCTATTGTCCATCATGATCATTAATATGCTCTATGAACATATGGCTCTTAAGACTTGCATAAATTTGAAAAAGGTAAGATTTACTAGGTTAAGTAATCTACTTAGGGTTAACCTGCACCCTTTGAAAAAGAGTGCACCAAGTCTGGTCAACCTGGCAACACATGACAGTTTCATCAAACACTGAGGCAAAGAGATTAGTGTCAACTTGAGAAATCAGTCTGTCAAAATAGAATGCAGTGGAAGTAAGCAATAGCAGTTATGAATGTAGCTTTTATAATTGTGTAATTAGATATAATGCTTTTGATATGTTCTTTTAAAGTGGTAATTTCTCTTCCTCCACTTTTTTGTATTGGAAACTTTTTGACAAAAGTTCAGCACCTACCTATATTGCCAGGACAGGGTTCCTGAGGTGAAAAATATATTGTACCCAACAAGTGGCCATCCAACCTATGCTTGAAGACCTATGCTGAGAGGAAACCTAAGCCCTGAGACTGAACACTTCACTTCTGGATCACTTTATTAAGTTTTCCTCTGCTTTAAACCTCAATCTGTCTTTCACTGATTCTCATGAATTGTCCCTAGTATGGATCTTGGGCATCAAGCAGAATAAGTCTAGTCTTCCTCAAATATCTGAAGGACTATCATATAATGGAGGAATTAATTATGCTTCCTCAAGAGCTTATTAAAAGCAACTTAATTCTCAGAGACCCCTTTGGTCCAGGATGTTTTTAATCTGAGGTCTATGAACTTTTTGTAATATATTAATAATTATATTTTGTTATGTTTTCTTTGTAATTCTATGCATTTTATTATATACATTTAAAACATCATTCTGAGAAGAGATCTATGACTTCATCAGACTGCTATAGGAGTCCATGAAACAATAAAAGTTAAGAAACTTTATGTCTAGGTTTATGATTTGAAAGGATAGGACCACGAGGAACCATGTACATCCAGACTGTCATTAGGCTCTTTCCTTAAAGTCCTAGAGTTATGGATGTGATAAAATATATAATCTTTTGATAATTAATTACTATGTTTTTAATCTTTTTAGTGGTATTTAATCAAAAATTATATTTTTTTTCATTTTTCCCTTTTAGATTTATTTCCAGTTCTAAGTAAGTATAAATAGAGTTATGGAAGGTATTAGGCTTTAATTCCACTAAAATTGTTTGTTAACTACACATTTGAAAACCACTGCACTAGAATAATAGTGACCTAGAAGTATATGAAACTTACTTCATAAATATCCTACTGGAATATATCACCCTTGTTTATACCATCGTTTCTGAATTGAATCAACAGAATCAAGTTAAGTCAACAAGAATTTATTAAGTAACTAATATATGCTAAACACATATGAGAATACAAATAAAGGTGAAAACAAGAATATTTGTTTTATGTGAGAAGCAACAAGAGAAACCTATTTATAGAGTAAATGAGTAATAATACCAGATCTGCTTAAGGATATCAAATTTGGGGCACTCTGTGAAAAATGAATTGGAGAAGTTAGAGACTAAAGAAAAGTGACCAATCAGAAGCTATTATAAAAGAATACATGAAGGTGTGTAATGTGTCCAGAAAATTAAACTCCAGCTAGATAATGAAAGAACTTGTATAATTATCTAAGTTTACATTTTGTCCTATAGAAAGTGGGAGACATCAAAGGTTTATGATAGGAAAGTGTCATGCTAAGGTATGCCTTCAATAGATTATTTTGGTAGATGTTTGAAAGATAGAATGGACAGGATACAGAATAGAAATCAGGAGACCTGTTAGAAAATTATTACAATAGTCCAAATGAAAAATAACCAAAATTTAAAATTGAACTAGAGGATGGGAGGCAATTCATAAGCAGAGAAGAGAAAGACAAATGTGGAGAATGTTTTAAGGGCAGAATTAGCATGATATGGAAATGATGGGCTGGGGGAGAAGAAAGAGAAATAGCTAATTCTGAGCATCCCAACTTGGGTGACTGTTAGTGATGATGTTAACAGAAATAAACAAGTTGGGAAAGGAGTCATGTTTTGAGATGAAAATCAAGAGTTTGGCTATGGACAGTAGATTTGAGATGCCTGCAGATCACTGTACATGTAAGGCTGAATCTCAATTAAGAGATCTGAGATCATGAAAATCATTGGAGAAGATGAAATCACCACAGAGAAAGAGAAGAAAACTTAGAAAAGAGTCTTGAACATTATTCATACCAAGGAGTTACCATAAAAAAATGTATAAGCTGCATGTGAGAGAGCAATACCATGTAGGTCAAAGGAGGAGAGCATTTTAAGAAGAGAATTGTCAAAAGGAGCAAATACTGCTTAATATCTTCTGCATGGCCAAGTGGAGCCAAAAAGCCCATCCATGGCCTGACTTCAAGGATATAAACAGTGGACTTTTGGGGGGGGGGAGTGAGGGATAATTATTATATCCTCTTTTTCCAATCCTTTTTTTGATACTCAGGCTCAAACAGACATGGCAAACCTTTGATTTAAAACTAACTTGAACATTTTCTCTTTTACATATCTGAGATGTCATGCCTTTAAGACTTAAAAATATTCTGTTAAATATGTAACAGAATATAAATTCATATTACCAGTGTTATTACTTTTTAAATGACCAGAACAATTTGTATGAAAAATTTATATTAGATTATAACACCTGGTTGATGTTCTTCAACCAGGATGCTAAGAAGTAAGATTCTGTCTGGAGCCTGTACTAACTGTTCAAAAAAATCTGAGCATAGATTTAAAATAGAATTGTTGATAGAGTTTTATAGCCCAAGTAATATAGTGGATAAGTAGTCTAGTATAGAACCAGACTGGTTTATCAAATAGCTCTTTCCTTGTCACTGGATCATCCCAGAAGAATTGCTCAAATAAACAAAGCAAGTGTATTTTTGATGTCAGATATTTCCAAGATGAGTGTATTTTTTCCAGAACAATATTTAGCCTCTAAATCCTAGTTAATACTGACAATGCTTGTGGGCAGCATGAAATTTGCTAAGATAACAAAACTTTTACTGAGTATAATGGAAATTCCCAGAAAACCTGGGACAAATCTACAATGAAATTTTCCTTTGAAGTACGAATTTTGGGAAGAGGCCCAGGTTGCCCATCCTTCTTTCACTTCCCACTTCTGCTTCTTATTCTCTGGGCTTTACCACTATGCTTCAGCTGCCCTTTCACCTTGGAACTTCCCTCCACTCTGGCCCTCTTCTTCCAGCCACGAGTCCTTTCTGGTACATTCATTTTGAGAAGGGGTCTAGGCCAGCTCTCTGAGCACTGCTGACCCTCTGGACTCTGACACTTCATCATTATATGAGTACTTTCCCCCATTTATTTATTTATTTATTTATGTGCTGTCTTTCCCAATTAGATTGTTAGCACCTTGAGGGCAGAGACTGTCCTTTCCTTTGTCTCTTATCTTCCCCCTTAAATTATAAGCTCCATAAGAGAAAAGACTGTCATTCCTTTTGCTTGTATCTGTGTCACCAGAACTTGGCAGTGTGTATCACACAGTAAGTACTTTAAAGGTTGACTGTTGCTTGCCTGCCTATTTCATTTCTCATCATTTTTCTCATTATCTCATTAAGAGACAATCCAGAAAGGATAACATTCCAAAATGTGATCCTCAATTTTCCCAATATAAGAAATAAAAATTCTATTTTCTTGCTAATACATCGGTAAAACTTGCTATATGAAAAAGGATGGAACTACATCATACTCAGATTTTTTAAATAAAATATTCTATCTCCATTAACACTTCTATTTTGACCCCAAAACAGTACATTTCCATCTTTCCTTCAATCTTTCTGACTGGTAATTCTCCATCTTTTACACAGATTTTTCTCCTTTCTCCCATCCTGTAAGTAGATTTCATAAATTATCTTAAAAGTTAGCTTTGACTGCTCCTGCTATACATCAGTGACTAACCATTTCCTCAACTCCTTTCACATCCTTCCTAGTCCAATTAGTTCTTTTTCACATAAGAAAAGTAAAAACTCTGGTTCTAAGTAGATCTTCATTTTTAATAGATACGGATGCTTTCACTTCTTGAAAGTTAAATGGATGTCTGACATTTTTAGTCTTAAAATTGGGTACCACAGAATTAAAATGACATCCTTTGGTCAAGCTGCTTTGAGTTGGCCTTTATTGAGTTGGCTCATTATTATCACTGTGATGGTCAAAATAATTAAGCTCAAAATGGCCTGTCACGTCCAGTACACAATGTCTTTGAAAGATTTGTGAATGAATTTCTAAAACAATGAGGTATTCTATCAAATCAACAGAAGATGAGAAGGAATCACAAGCAGCCAAGAAGAGGATTTGTAGTTGAGATTGGTTGGAAAGAAGTACATGAACCACAAGGCCACAAATGTCCAAATCCTAGAAACAATGTGGTATAGCTAAAAAAAGCTTTTGAATCAGAGGGTCTGGATTCAAGTCATAATTCTGCTACTGCAATTAAATTTAACAAGCATTTATTAAATGCTTACTATGTGTAAAGGAAGTAGGTTTGTTATTTTTCAATTGTATCTAATTCTTTAAGCTCCCATTTGGGGTTTTCTTGGTACAGATACTGGAGTGGTTTGGCCATTTCCTTCTCCAACACATTTTACAGGTGAAAAAACTGGAGCAAACAGGATTTAGTGATTTGCCCAGGGTCACACAACTACTAAATTTCTAAGGCCATATTTGAATTTAGGAAGATGAATCTTTCTGATTCAAGGTCTGGCATTATTTACATTGGACCATTTTGCAGCCTAAAGAAAGTAAACTAGACACTGACAAAATGCTGCCTATTAACTTGGGCAATTTAATGAAGCTCTTTGGGTCTCACTTTCAAAATATCATGGATTAGATTAGATTATTTCTACAGACTCTTCAACTCTATATCCTATGAACACTATGAATATAAAATAACTGCAACTGAAGATGCTAAATAAAAGTTAAAGAATTATAGAATTTTAAAATTAAAATCATTTTTCTCAGTTCATTACCTACTAAGTTCAGGTATGCATCACACTTATATTGCCTCTTAATGGTCATCATCCAGTCCCTGCTTGAAGACTGCCAGAAGCAGGGAATCCATTATCTCAGAAATGAAGCTATTCTACTTTTCAGTAACTTTTAAATTATTGGGAATTTTTTATTTATTTTATTGATTCTTTGAAATTTTTACACATGAATCCCAATTTTATACTCTGAGGCCAAGTAAAATGAGTCTGCTTTGCATTCTACGAGGTCACCCTTCAAATATTTGAAGCCAAATACATTGATATTTAACTTCTCAAGGTTAATGATTCCAAGTGTGTTCAAATTTGGTTCATTAAAGTGCCCCAGGTAACAAAAGAAACAAGTAGTATTTTGTCAACACATAGTCTACGGCTTCAGTGCCTAGCATATGGCTTTATACATAGTAAGGATTTAATAATTTCTTATACAGAAGGGTTTCACCATTTTGGTGATCTTTCTCTAGATCAAGGATCTTAACCTATGGTTGGTGAGTTTAATTTTAAAAACATACATTTTTATAATTATATCTTATATAATTGTTTATCTTTGTTATGATATGTATTTTTATGTATTTAGAAACATAATTTGGACAAGAATCCATAGACTTCACTAGACTACAGGGGGATGTTTATGAAACACATTTTTAAAAGGTTTTTAAACCCTCTCTACCCTCAATGCACTTCAGCTTTCAATATCTCTGATAAAATATAACTTCAAGCACTGGATTCAAAGTTTCAGATGTACTCTAAATAGAATGTAATATATTAGGACTAGAGCATTCTTTATTCTGGATACTATGTATCTAGAATATATACTAAATTTTCTTTTGACTGCCACATTATGCTATCAACTCATAGTGAACTGTAGTCTATAAAATGCTATTGCTATTTTTTTCTATACAAGCTATTTTCTATTTCCTCCTCCTTCATCTTATGCTTATGAAGTGGATTTTTAAAATAGCTTTCATTGATTGATACCTTTTATTTCTAGCACCTAGATTTTCCCTCTATTTCCCTTCCTTTTCCTCTTCCCAGAAAAGTTAAAGGATTTGTCCAAGTTTATACAGGTAGTTGAGCAGTAGTGCCAGGATAGAAAGCAGGATTCTCTAACTCCAAATCTAGTAGCCTTTCTCCTGTACAATACCAATCTCTTAACTTTCAGACTGGGATGTGAAAAGCAGGTGCCTGAACATACTATGCTTGAAAGGGATCCCTGGAAATTCATAAAATCAGTTGGGAGTTGTGAAGAATTTTAAACTTATAGTCTAAGGCCCTTCATCTTAGCTGAATATACCACACTAGTGAGGTAAAGTCACTTGATCAGGGATCTACAGGTAGCAACAACTCATCCAGCTAGAGAGTTTTAAGAATAACAAAATATTTTCATAACAGCAATCTTTGGAGGGAGTAATTAAACTATGGGAAAATCACACCATTTTCCTGGTACTCAAGTTCCTTATCTGTAAAATGGACACTTACCTCCCAGGGATGTTCTGAGGACTATGCATTGCAAATCTTAGAAGACTTAAATTAAAACATCTAGATTTAAATTAAATTATACACTTAACTAACATCCATGGAGTATCCTGCCTACAATAGGCAAGAGAGAAGGAAAAGAGAAGAAAATGAAAGGAACTGGATAAAAAGTGAGGAGGAAAGAAATAGAAGAAATAGGCAGAGAGATACAGGAAAGAGGATGACAGAGATTGACAGGAAGGGAAAAGAAAGAGAAAAAAATGTATGTAAGTAGAGAGTGGCAGAGTACTCTCAGCAATTACCTCTGATCTCCCAGATTGCTACCTCTGCTCTTTTCAGCCTTTCTATGCCTGGTTTTTAACACTTTCTTCATAATTTTCTTGAAAGCTTCTAGTTATTATATCCAATTCATTCCCTCAAGGCTAACACTCAAAGAGAATTATCAAGACAACCCCCAACAGCCTACTGCTGAACTAAGCAATGCCTTATCTCTGCATTCAATTTACTTACTGCTATAAGAGCCAAGGTTTTTGTTTTTGTTTTTGTTTTCTGTAGAGAAATTCTGGTCTGTCCAGGGGACAACATTTGAAAGTTGATGTCAAGATTAAGGCAATACGATTTCCATTAGTATCAGTCACTGTTAGGGCACTAAATACTCTTCTGACACTGAAAATGGGTTCCTAACTGCTTGGATGATAACCCAGAAATGCTCTGAACTTATGAACACCAGAAGAAATACACTATTTGGAAGTCATTTTTAATAGTGACTGTTTGGTACAAATAAAGCCTATACATCCTCTCTAAATAAAACTTGGATAATATGTGAATACATACTTTAATTGGGAGTATTTTTCATTGTCTACTCCTCTGCTTTTTTTACTTTCTAAAGAGTACTGATTATACCACAGCCAGCTGAAACCAGCTCTTGAGAGGCAATTGTGAAATTATCACCATGAGCATTTATACTTCAGAAATTTATATTTCAGAAACTACAAATTAAGATTCAACTTACTGTTTTGTTGATTATCTAGACTTTCAAAGATGATGGGAAAATGTTAATAATGAAGTTTAAAATATATTTTTTAAATATATTAAAATATATTGTGTACTTTTTTTCCTGGAGAGATAATTGTTAAACATTTACTAGTCCATCATTGTTTGTGGCCCACATTTAAAGAAATCCTATATTTGGAATAAAATGTTATCCACTAGGAAGAAGCATAATATAACAGAAGGACCAATGAGTTAATAGTTAGAAGGGTCCTGATTCCAATCTTTAATCTACTATCTACAAGCTGAGTATCCATGGACAAGTTAATCATGTTTTCTGGTACTCAGCTTCTCATCTTTAGAATTAAAGGATTAATAAAGACAGGGAAAACAGCTGGTCTAGAACACAAAGACAGGGAAAACAGATGATCCAGAAGGCAAGATAGGGAAACCAGCTGATCTAGACTCAGGTGATATAAATTGCAAAAAAAAAAAAAAAAAAAAAAAAAAAACAGAGAAGCTAGGTGATCTGAAAAGCAAAGGCAGGGGAAATAGCTAATCTAGAACACAAAGACATGTGAACGTGTGTTCTAAAACACAGATGGGGCAAAGAGCTGGTATGATCTAGAATGCAAAGGTAGGGAAAGCAGCTTGGATGAAAGTGTTAATGTATTTTTTTGAAGTCCAACCAAAAAGCAATGTTTTCTTCATGGTGTAATATTGTCTATATCTTCTAGATGTTCTGTTAAAATCACAAGTTGAAGCATCTATTTTCCTTAAGAAAGTGTAATGATTGAAAATCTAAGGTTATTTAAGGGTCAGAAAATGAAGAAGGCTGCAGATACCACAATTACCCAACTAGCTTTATTAGAGAACACTTCACTCACAGCAGCAAAAAGTCATGTTTTCCACTTGCAGAATGCTGCATGCAGGGGCATGACTCTGCAGGAAAAGGTTCTTATTTTATTTGTGTGAATCAAAATCAATAGTCTTCTATTAACTTCAGTGGACAATTCAGCAGGCTTTAGATTTTACAAGGAGATTTAAGATTATTCCCTGCTGGAGAAGATAGGTTTTGGAAGATATCACTGGTGTTCTGATATAGAAACCAATTTTGATAAAGAAAATCTATCATGCTGTTAATTATCCCTTGTTGGCTTTATAACTATAAAGCTATTTTGTATATAAATTCATGTTAACAAATTCAAATGGTCACTCAATGAGATTAGCACAGTATTTGAGAATTTAGCACAGTGCCTGGCACATAGTAAGTGCTTAAATGTTTATTGACTGATTTAGAGCAGCAAGACATTCTCCTTTATTTTTCCCTAATTGATTCTCTATGTGAATTCCTATAGAAGCTATTCCAAATCTCTTCTCTCTTAAAGTTTTCTATTCTTTTCCTTCTCCTGTAATCATCTTAGCAGAACAACTCATCTTTTATTTTGCTGGGAAAACTGAGGCAATTTTCTTGAGCTCCCTTTGCTCCCTTTCTCTTTGTATCAAACATTAGTAACAGGCTCCCATTCTCTTTTCCTTTCCTCTAGAATCTGATAATGAGATGACCTCAGTGAGTGGTCTCCCTTCTTCACCTGTAAATTAACCCTTCAATTATGTCCTCTTAGTATCAAATATTCAATATCTCTCTGTCTGTTGTCTCCCTCACATATAGTCAAGTCTCTTTCATCTTTAAAAACACAAGACCTTCATTAGATCTGTCCATCTCTTCAACATATGAGCTTATATCTCTCTCCCCCATCATTTTGCAATCTGGCTTCTCAACACTCATTTGAAACTGTTCTTTGAATATTTCCAGTGATCTCTTAATTGGCAAATTAAGTCTTTTCTCAGTCCTCATTTTTTTCTACTTTGATATATGTGACAATTTTGACCACCTTCTCCTCCTAAATACTCTCTTCTTTGTCAGATTTTATGATACTTCTCTTTCCCTATTCTCCTCCTACCTGCTTGTCTACTCCTTCTCAATCTCATTTACTGGCTAATTATCTATCACCACACTCCCTAAATGACTAGTCCCAAAAGTTCCTTGTTGTCCCAAGCATCAGAATATAAAGTCTTGACAATAGTTTTTTGTTTTTTGTTTTTTGTTTTTGTATCCTCAGTGTACAACAGAGTGCCTGGCACATAGCATTTACTTAATAAATGATCCCTGATCCTCTAGTCTCAGAATGAGAGAATCTTAAGCCTGAAAGGGACCTTATTGTAGCAAAATGGAAGACATGAGGGATAGAGAAAAATATAGAGAGATTTGCATTAACTGATGCAGAAAGAGGTTAGCAGAACCCTGAAGGCCATACATAATGATCACAATAGTATTTAGAGGAAAAACAACTCTGTGAAACCTCAAAATTCTGATCCAAGCAATAACCATGATTATCATGACTTTATAAGACTGAAGATGAAGCATACCTCCCATGCCTTGCTGAATTAATGAACCAGAGATGATCATGAAGATGGTGATAATAACATTTATATAGCACCAGATATAGCACTAAACATGTATTTTTATACATAGCCAATGTATTGATTTTATTTGTCCAACCTTATACACTTTTGTAATTTGCAGGAGTAAGGGGTGGGGAGAAGATGGAGAGACATAAAAAAGACCCTTAGATAGTCAGTAAATATTTCTCAATCAACTCATGTGTAAGACATTGTAGAAGATGTTATATGAGATGTAAAGATGATATGCTAGCCATTCTATTTTCAAAAATCTTATACTCTTGTAGGAGAATGAAATAAATCTAAAAATAATCACTTTACAAGACAAAAAAGGACATTTTACATAAGACAAGGAAAAACAAATATTTGTGGAATCTCAAGAGAGGGAAAGCATATCTGAGCTGAGGACCAGAGAAGGCTTCATGAAAGAACAGACATTTTATTTTGGATCTTAAATAATGAATGAATTTTATCTAAAATGTGACTGATTAACATAACATATAAGAAAATGGGTAATTATTTCTAATACTCAATTTATTAAAATCTACTAACATCCCTTTCTTTAAATCCTGAATCTCAGAAGGGAAGTATTTCAGAGAATTAATAGAGCAATTTATTCAGGAACCCATACTACAATAACTTTAAGCAGCAGCAATCTTGACACAGCTCTTCCTAGGAAAAAAAAACCCTGGAAATTCACAGTCTCAAGTTTTAGACTAATAGCTTAGTGGTATTAGACATTACATAGTTAAGAAATTGCCTAGTCCAATACCCACATTTCAGTGATGAGGAAAAAGATTCATAGAGAGGTGATTTGTCCAAAGTCACACAGGTAACAAATTTTTGTAATTTATATTCATTTATCATTTTAAGATTTACAAAATACTTTCCCATCAACAACTTTGTGAGATAGATTATTACATGTATGTGTAAACTTCTCTTAACTTTATTTTCCTTATCTTTAAAAAATGGTTATTCAACAAGCATTTATT
The DNA here is from genome assembly GCF_902635505.1 of Sarcophilus harrisii. Classification (NCBI taxonomy): domain Eukaryota; kingdom Metazoa; phylum Chordata; class Mammalia; order Dasyuromorphia; family Dasyuridae; genus Sarcophilus; species Sarcophilus harrisii. The sequence continues at coordinate 147,030,569 of NC_045429.1, forward strand.
AATCACTTATTACATATCAATAACTGTGATAAGTTCTCATGTCCCAAAGATTGATCCAAAAAAGTCCCTTGCCCTCAAGGAGGTTACTTATCAATGAGGGACACAACATACAATTAACAATGTACACACTAAAAGGCTATTAAATAAAAAAAAAAAAAAAAAAAAAAAAAAAAAAAAAACAATGTACACACAAGTCAAAGTGGGATAGTTTCAGAGAGGAGACATTAAGATTCAGCAAAGGCTTCTTGGGGAATATGGATATTTACTTAAGACTTGAAGACACCAAGGGAAATCAGGAGCAGAGGTGAGGAAAAAAACTTTCCAGACCTGGGGGGACAGACTGAAAATACAGTCTCAGAAGCTGTTGCTTATGCAAGCAAAAGCAAGGTGTCTAGCCTTATTGCTTGGCAGAGGCCATAGAAGGACTTTAAGAGTAAGGAGACTGGAAAGGTAGGAGGAGGTTAAATGGGACACACTTCACAAGTCAAATAGAAGATTTTATACTTGAATCTTGAAATAAGAGGAATCACTGAAGTTTATACAGGGCAAATAATTCCTGAACTGCTAGTCTCACAAAACTGATGAGTTTACAAGGTACAGTGTACAATATACAATACAATGAGTGTAGTGCTTTTTAGCATAACTGAAGGTTGAATGTATGTGTGAGCCATTAATAATTTTATGGTAGAAATTTCTTTTATGATATAGATATGGTGCTGATACCTAAACCAGGAAGGGCCAAAATAGAGAGAAAATTGTAGACCAATTTCCCTAATGAATATTGATGCAAAAATCTTAAATAAAATATTAGCAAAGTGATTGCAGCAACTTATCTCCAGGTAATAAACTATGACCAAGTAAAATTTATACCAGGAATGTATGATTGGTTCAATATCAGGAAAACTATCTGCACAATTGGCCATATCAATAATCAAACTAACAGAAATCATATGCTTATTTCAATTGATGCAGAAAAAGCATTTGAGAAAAATATAATACCCATTCTTATTTAAAAAAAACACTAGAGAGCATAGGAATAAAATTAAAATGATCAGTAGCACCTATCTAAAACTATAGAAAACATTATATGTAATAGGGATAAGCTAGAAGCATTCCCAGTAAGATCAGTGGTGACACAAGATTGCCCATTGTTACCACTATTCTTCAATTTTGTACTAGAAATATAAGCTTTAATCATAAGAAAAGAAAAGGAAATTGAAGGAATTAGAGTAAACAAAATTAGTACTCTTTGCAGATGATGGTATACTTGGAGAATCCTAGAGAATCAACTAAAATTATTAATTAATAGCAATTAAATAACTTTAGCAAAGTTGCAGTATATAAAACAAACCCACACAAATCATCACCATTTCTATGTGCTACCAACAAAGTTCAGCAGCAAAAGAAAGAAAAATCCCATTTAAAATAACTATAGATAATATAAAATGTTTGGGAGTCTACCAGCCAAGATAAAGCCAGGAACTATATGAGCACATATATACTTCACAAAAATAAAGTTAGATTTAAAAATTGGAAGAATATTTAGTGCTCATGGGTAAGTCAAGCTAATATAATAAAAATGACAATTTTAAAATTAATATACTTAGTCAATGCCATACCAATAAAACTGCCAAGAAATTATAGTGTTAGAAAAAAATAATAAGAAAATTCATCTGGAAGAACAAAAGGTCAAGAATTCCAAGTTAATTAATGGGAAAAAAATTGCAAAGGAAGGTGGCCTAGCTGTAAAGTATGGGCTAGCTCCCTAGAGGGTCCCCGGGGTCAGTCAGAGTCAGGATGAATCAAAGTCCTTGATCTTTAGTGGGAGAAATGAAGGAGGCAGGCAAGCAGAATCCTCAACTGTGGAGTCTGGAATCATCAACCTCCCTCCTGCTGCCAAGTCACTCTGCCTCTTCTCTTCTCCTCTAATGCTTGCCTATGGTTATCTTAACACCAAACGTTCAACAAGCACCAATGGTGAAAAGAGCCATTATCCAAATATATGCTAATAGAGCCATTATCTCATTTTGAATAGGTAATTAGCCTTAAAGTGCTGTTGTCTCATTCAAGCATACCTTTTTGGAGTGTCAGCCCTCTACACTTAGCCATACCAGACCTAAAACTATATTATCAAGTAGTGGTCATCAAAATCATTTGATACTGTCTAAGAAATAGAATAATAGATTAGTGGAATAGATTAGGTTCATAAGACAATGTCTATAGTCAACTATCTAACTATATATACATACATACATATATATATATATATATATATATATATATATATATATATAGACTATAGTAAGCTAATGTTTGATAAACCCAGAGATTCCAGCTTCTTTGATAAGAATTCACTATTTGACAAAAATTACTGGGGAAACTAGAAAATAATATGGCAGAAACCAGGCACTGACCAATATCTAAAATATTATACTAAGAAAAGATCGAAATGAGTTCATGATTTAGACATAAAGAGTGATATTATAAGCAATTTAGGAGAACAAAGAATAGTTTACCTCCCAGATCTATGGAGGAAAAAGAAATTTATGGCCAAAGAAGTACTAGAGAACCTTATGTTATTGTGACCCCACTTGGTAATAATTTTGATTACATTAAATTAAGAAGTTTTTGTACAAATAAAAAGAATGCAGTCAAGATTAGAAGGAAATCAGAAATCTGGGGAAAATGTTTTATACTTAGTATTTCTGATAAAGATCTCATTTCTGAAATACATACAAAACTGACTTAAATTTATAAGAATACAAACCATTCCCCAAGTGATAAATAGCAAAGAATATGAACAGATAATTTTCAGATGAAGAAATTAAAATAATTTCTAGTCATGTGAAAAAATGCTCTAAATCACTATTGATCAGAGAAATGCAAATTAAGACAACTCTGAAGTTGTCTATATACTTCTCAGATTGGCTAAGATGACAGGAAAAGATAATGGAGAAGATGTGTGAAAACTAGAACACTAATGCATTGTAGGTGCAGTTATGAATTGATCCAACCATTCCGGAGAGCAATTTGGAACTATATCCATAGAGCTATCAAACTTTGCATGTCCTTACAAGTCTCGACTGGGTCTGTATCCCAAAGATATCATAAAAAGAGGAAAGGATCCATATGTATAAAAATGCTTGTACTAGCACTTTATGTAGTGTCAAGGAACTGGAAATTGAGTGGATGCCCATCGGTTGGGAAATGGCTAGTAAGTTATAGTATATGAATGTAATGTTTTACTATTGTTCTATAAGAAAAGATGAACAGGCTGATTTCAGAAAAGCCTGGAAAGACTTGTATGAAATGTTAAGTGAAGTGAGTAGAATCAAGAAAACATTACATAGCAACAAGATTATGTGATGATCAATTGTAACAGACTTGGCTCTTTTCAACAGTGAAATAACTCAAGGCAATTTCAATAGACTTATAGTAGAAAGAGCCATCCTCATCCAGACTGAGACTGAGAGATCTATGAAGACTGAATGTGAATCATAGTCTAATATTTTCACCTTTATTATTGTTTTTTGTTTGCTTGCTTGTTTTTTCTTTTTTTCTTTTTTCTTTCACTATTTTATCTGATTTTTTGTGCAGTTTAACAACCATGGAAATATGTTTAGAAGAATTACACGTTTAACCTATATTACATTGCTTACTGTCTATGGAAGGGAATAGGGAGGAGGAAGGGAGAAAAATTTGGAACACAAGATTTAGCAAAGATGAATGTTGAAAACTATTTTGTATGTATTTGGGGAAATTTTTAAAAACCCTATAAAAATGACTTTATGGTAGGAAGAGATACATGAAATGGTAGATTGTTGTAATGGATAGAGTGTTGGCCCAGAGTTAGGAAGACTCATCTTCATTAATTCAAATCTGGCCTCAGATGTTTACTAGATACTGGGTAAGTCATTTAACCCTGTCAACCTCAGTTTCCTCATCCGAAAACTCTTTAATTAGAGGAGGAAATGGCAAATCACTACAGTAACTTTGCCAAGAAAACTCCAAATGAGGTCACAACAACAATAACAACATTTTGAGGCTGCAGTTTACTGTAGAAATATATCCTAATATAAAGGTAACTCTGGGGCAATTTATATGTCCTTTAAGTGTATCCTCCAAGTACAACCATCATCCTTGCTTTTTAGTCAAAACATAAGACTAGATTTGACAGAGAAGGTGCCTTTCCACTTTATGCAGTACGAATGAAGACTTGTTTTATTAGTAAGGGGGAAAAATTGTAAAAAGAGAGCATCTGGTCCTTATGGCCTAAGGTAGTCTTCAACACATGACCTGCCAGATAGAAGCAGCAAGTCTGTCCCTCACCTTTAATATTGAGCTTTAGGTCAAGGGCAATTCAAAGGAGAAAAAAATATCATTTGCCATTGACACAGTTATACTGACACAAATGAAATATATAATATTTGAAAGTAAAAATGACAAAATGACTCAAGTAAAAAGCTTCACAAAAGTTTTTGTTTCTTTAAAGTAGATATGTAACTAGAAATGATTGTGCCTAAAATAAATAGCCTATGTATGCGCTCATGTGTATTTTTCTTTGTGTTAGTCCATTAGGCTCATTCATACACACTATGTACAGTCAGATTATTGATGTAATCACACCAGAAGAAGGAACAGTCTGTTCCTCAGAAATGAACAACTCAGTGAGGTACAGGTAATTTGTAGTGCTTTGCTAAGACTTTCTAGACTAGAAACTGTTCCTGAAAGGAAATTACACAAGGGCACATGTTGCCTTCAACACCACTAGAAAGCAAGTCAGCTTAGCTGTGCTCCATACTTTTTTCTCAAAATGCAAGGGAAATGAGGTTGGGAGAAACAGAGAGAGATAGAGAAACAGAGTTGGGGTCAGAGAGAAAATAGGAAGAGGGGAGAGCAAGGGAGAAGATAAGAATGGGGAAAACCTAGCTCACTTTTATAGACCACAAATGGAAAGAGAAGAGGATGGCCTAGTCCCACAGAAACCCGCCTCATTTTGCTAATCACCAGGAATTTCCTGTTTCTTATCAGCAAGATACTAGTAAGCATGCCCCACCTTTGATGGAGAGGCACACCAGGATGGCTCCCAAAAAGACCCATACCTATTTTTTGATTGGGAAGAATTCATAAAATTAATCAGAAATCTTTCCTCTTCCCCTTTACAACTACTGAAAACAATGGAAAAAATGGAGGCACCATCAATAAAACTTTAAAAATAAACTAACAAACCTTGGAAATTTTTCACTATTTTTCACTACTGCTATTAAGCAATTAGTTGATAAGAGTGTTAGAGATGGGAAACATGAATTTAAATCCTGCCTTGTTCTGCCTCAGTTTCCCTGAATTGTTCTGCCTCAGTTTCCCTGAATTATTCTGCCTCAGTCTTCCTAGTGGTAACCCTGTGCCTAGCCATTAGGACTTAGATAATTAGGGTTGGGGGCCCTGGCCACTAGCATTCTAAAGAGTCATAAAACTCCAGATGGCTTACCTCAAATTCTTACATGGTATCCCCATCTCCTGGTCTAGACATCCTGTCTCCTAGCTTTTTCCCTCCCAGCTTATCAGAATTTATGATCCTTGCTCCTTACCCCCAGTCTGTCAGAACTGAATTTATGGTCCTTTCCTGGAACTTCCCTGTTCACCAGTGCTCTATCCCCCTTGCCTTTGTTTCTCTCATTTAGGGCTGGAGCACTATAAGAATCACTGAAATCCCTTGCTTGGATATTATTATTATCATGCCAATATGTAGAGATCAAGTTAATCATCCCTCTTGTTCATCCCTGTAAAAATATATATTTACTAAAATCTGGGGAATGAAAAGCTGGTGATGTTGTAAGTTAAACTTCCATAAACCTACACATAGATAATACAATAATCCCTCAGTTTCACTGCCACAAGGTCCTGGGATAGTTATAAGCAACCTACCTATCTCAAGGTTTGTGTGAACTAGGCACCTGGAGGGAACATAATTAGTATTTCCTTACCAATAAAAATTTAATTGCTTATTTATAAAATCATAGCCCTAAATTTTAAAAGAAATTAAAATAATTGAGCAGAACTAACCATAAAATAATGTCTAAATCATCATCTAATAATAATTTTATTTCCTATTTTAAATAAGTTTCTTAAAGATATCCTTTTTTTAAAACCATAGGTATAACAGCAAGAATCCTTCAGTTACAGACAAACTCCTAAATTATGCTCAAGGCTGCTTTTTTCTGTTCAGCCTAGTTATGAAGTTATTCATTTAGCAGTGTTAGAGATATTCCTTTCAGTTACAATCAGCCTCCAGCCCAGAGCTCTCCAAGCTCTTTGTGACAGGACTATAATTTTCTTCATAGAATTCCTTTTCAAACTACCATTTCAGTCAACACCCTCACTCAGAACAGTTCTTCTTGGTCATATATAGAGCCCAATTAAAAAATTTCAAACATTTTCTAAATGATATTGAATCTCAGAATGGAAAAAGACATGAGAAATTACCTTGGTACCTCTTCCCAACCTTCACCAATTGGAGGCAGATGAAGAAATTGAGTCCCAGAATTATAAAGTGTCTTGCTTAAGGAATCATAATTAGAACACAGACCTAAATCCCAATTTTCAGACTAGTGTTCTTTGCACTAAATCATGTTAATAGCTTCTCTATACATTCATAGAATTTATTTTTGTTAGGATCTCAGTTTCATGGTGCTGTTCAGTTGTTCAATCATATCTGACTATGTGACCCTATGAATTTTGTCCATGTGGTTTTTCTTGGCAAAGACACTGGAGTAGTTTGCTATTTCCTTCTCCATTTTTACATAGGAGGAATTAAGACAAATACAGATTAAGTGATTTGCTCAGAGTTGTACAGCTAATAAGTTTTTGAGGCCATTTTTGAACTCAGATCTTCCTGACTCCATGTCTAGTTTTCTAGCTAACTACCTCCACTCACAGTGTGAGGAAGTGTTAGTATGAAAATTCCCTCCACTAATACAGATTGGCTATTCATGGAAGTAAATTAGCTAATTATCATTGATTAAGTACCTACTATATGCCAGGATTTTCTTTTTCAACAGAATTACTTTCCTAACATTAGATGTCCTTTTTCCTTTTATTTACTCATTCAATTGTTTATTCCTGTACAGGTTTTATTTATCAAAATATTAAGAAGGGATAAAGCGTTGAGGAAACAAAGAAAGGCAAAAGACAATTCCCTCTTCTTAAGGAACTCACAGTATAATGGAGGAGAGAAAAACCAGTACAAACAAGTTTTATGTAGGATAAACTGGAAATAATCAAAAAGAAGAATCAATGAGGACCAAGAAAGACATCTTGTAAGACAATGGCATTTTAGCCAGAACTTGAAGGAAACCAGGGAAGCCAGAAGGCAGAGATGAGGAGGGAGATCATTCCAGCCATACAGAAGAGTCAATACCTTCTACAAATACCAATATATAATATCATTTTCTATTCTACCCTCATTTAAATTACTTGCCTCCTTGAGTAAATATTTCTATAACACTGAATTTACCTAAAAAAGACTAGTGGTTAACAAGAGATATTTATAAATGGAAATTAAGGTAGAGAGCAGAAAGTCTGCCTAAGTGGTAGGAATTTTCCTAATGGGGATTCAGAGCAAATGTGATATAATTCCTAACTTTTCATCTGAGATAAAATCCTTAAAGTCACAGAGAGATCCATTATGTTGCCCTGGGTTTAAAATGAACTAGGTATTGTAACAAGATGCTGCACAAATAAGATTCATCCCAAACTGAGATTTGAAGTCATCATCATTTAGGAAACTAATTCAAATTCCAAATCCTCCACGAAGCCCATATCAATTTATGTCTCCTGATAATACTCTAATTATATATTTTAAGAATTTTATTTTTTAAAACAATTTCATTAGTTTGTGGTCTTTTGACTACAAAGTTACTTCAAAGTAAGGACCATGTCACATATTTCTTTGCATCCCCTAAATGGCTAGTTCAGTGCTATATACAAAAGGAGTCAGTAAAATTGCAGGTTGTGACCTTGCATTTATATATGTAGCACATTTCCTCCATATTGTTTTCAAAGTTTGTCCTATACCATCCTTAGGGGCATAAAGAGTAACAAGGGGCTAATGCTATCATGTTTTACTGCTTGAAACAATCAAGACACATCAGAAAAAGGGCATATTGACTTGCCTAGGAATAAAGGTTAGATTAGCACTTGGCTTCTCTGACTCACAGGCCAGTATAATCTCAAAACTGCTTCCCAAGCTAGATCACAACCCTCAAGAGAACTAAACCCACCTGTCCTCTCAATTTCCTTATTTCTGCTAGTATTTCCACATTCCAACCCACAGAATCATCTTTAACTCTTCTTTGACTCTGATGCCCAACATCAACTTGGTTCTCAAGTACATTTTTCAGCTCTCAAAATAGCCCTTTAATTTTTTTCACACTCACTTTCCCACTACCATAGTATTGGGTCTTCCCCCTCTTTCCTAGACTATTGCAAGAACCTAACTAATTAGCCTCCTTCATTTCTTTCTTCTTCAATCCACCCTCCAGTTGCTATCTTTCATCTTTGTGCATTGGTATAAACTATTTCTATGCCTGAATGCAATCTTTCCTCATCCCCTGCTATTAAAATATTTCTCATCCTTCAGTTTCCAGTTTACACATCAGCTCTCCTGTAAATTTCTCCTACATCCTACTAACTTGAAAATTTCTTCTCTCTCAAATTTTCCCAGAGCATTTTTTTCTGAACTTATGTAGTAGATAATTAATAGATGCTTTTTTTGAGGTGGAGATATTTGCAGGTATGTCTGTAAACTCCTGACAAAGACCAATTTATAAATAAGAACTGTCTGAAACTATATTTAATACATATGATTAATTTAGTCTCCAAAACAAGCACTAGTTTGGGGAAGCCAACACAAAAACATTACATAGTATAGACCAGTGGTTATCAAAGTCAAGTCCAGAGATTCTCTGGTGGTCTCTGAAACCCTTTCAGAAGGTCTGCAAATTCAAATTAGTTTTTTTCTAATATGGTAAATATCTATCAATATAACCCATATAAACAAAAATTCTTCAGACAGATCCTCAATAGTTTTTTTAAATAGTATAAAGATAGTGAGAACAAAAGTTTAAGAACCACTGGTATAGACAATTCAGATTTTCTTTTATAACAGAATTACTTTCCTAATATTAGACCTCCTCCTTTATCTTTCTAAATTCACTCCAACACAGGTCTTATTGATTCGGACTCAAAATATTTAGAGAGAATAAATAATGAATTTCATCCACTGGAACATAGGGTCATATATCAACGTTGTGACACTTCAGTAGTTACCTTGTTTACTACACCTCCTCTCCCACCTAATTTTATACATGAAGAAACTAAGGGAGGCTAAATGATTTAACAAAGTCATCTAGGACCTAAAATTAGCACTCTCCAACTTTAAAGCCAAGACTTCTAAAGAGTCTGAGTTTTATTTATATGTGTTTATATATTTCTATACATTTGTGTAGTATACATTGTAATGTGCATCCTTTGAAAATGATGACCAAATCAAAAGGAATCTTCAGGTTTTAATCAATAATATTCATTATAGCTGGATTCTTATTCATCTAATTAACTGATCCAGATCCGGATTCCATTTTTATAGGAAACTTTTAGCACAGAAACTTCGTCTTCAAGAATTGTCTAGAAGCATTTTGAAGTGAAATAACTTTCCTAAGGATATACGAGTGTATAAACATATATATATATATATATATATATATATATATATATATATATATAAAACATACATTTATATACATATACCTAATATGTCAGAGGAAGAACATGAACTCAAATATTTTTTATTCCAAGACTAGTTCTCAATCATACACACACATACATATACACACACATATCTCTACATAGAAATAGCCAGCAATTTTTCTATCCTCCCTCCAATTTTAATAAAGCATATTCTTCTGGTGAGTATTTAATAATAGTTACCAATTTCAGAAATTGCTACAAAATAATTTTGGCATGACCCATACCATAAAGATCTGATATAAATATCCCATAAGTCTGAAAAATGTTTTGAAGGAGGAATAGGTCACTTGTTCACATATAAGTATAAACAATGAAGCCCATCTGAGCTGTAAATGTAGGTTGCCTGGCAACAGCTTTTAGAGTTGTATTACATACTCTGAAAAGAGACTGAGCTGGTACTTTTCTTTTTAAAACAAAAGATTTTTAATAACAGCAACAATGTTGGGTATTTATAAGTCTTTTATGTGAAGATCACAAAATATTTTTCAATTCCATACTTATTTTGGTGCCAAATATTGCAAATTTAGTTTATAGATGAAGGAATTTTGGAATGCAAAAGTTAAAACCTCAAGGTCACACAAACATTAGTAGGGAGCTTTAATAGATTTTTCCCTTTAAAGCACTCCATTTGTTCATTCATTGATTCCACAAAAATTACTGAGCAATTACTAAGTACTCATGTCTAACACTCTGCCAGGAATTTTTTGTTTGGTGTGTATTTTGTGGTAATTGGGGAAGGTGAGTAAAGGAGATGAAAGAACCAATCCAATCCAACTAGTATTTAAGTATTTATGTAATCTGAGGGCAGTTTTGCTATAAGCAAAGCATTGTGCTAGCCACTAGGAATATGAAGGTAAATTTTAAAAGTCAGTCCTTTCCCTACAGAAGCTCCCAATCTACTGGGAGAATACAATTTGTAAACTGTGAAGTAGGTAATGCGGTTATTATACAAAAACCATTGGAGGCTCAGGAAAGGTTTCCTCAAAGAGGTAGCTTGTGAGTGAAGCTTTGAGGAAGCTAAGGATTCAGGGGCAGAAATGGGGAGGGGCAGAAATGGGGAAACTGCTATCTGGGGAAAGGAGAGAATCTGTGCAAAAATATCTGGAGATAGCAATGCTGATTCTTCTCTGAAACACAGAGTGTGTGAAGGAGAGACGTGCTCTTCTGAATATAACTAGGACTGAAAATGCAAGTTGGAGTCATATTCTGAAGAGCTTTAACTGTCAAAGGAAGAATTGTGTGGTTTATCCTAGAGACAATAAGTAATTAAGGGTTCTTGAGTAGGGAAGTGATATGGTCAAACTCCTGATTTAGAAAAATTATTTTTGGCAGCTGTGTGGAGAATGTACTAGAGAGGGGATAGGGTTAGAAGTTGGGAACCCAATTAGAAGACTCTTGCAATGTATCAGGGAAAATAAAAATCTAAGCCAAGATGGTAGCCGTACAAACTGATAATAACAGATTTGAGTGATTATAGTGGTTGAATTAACTTACATGTCATGACATCACTTCTCTGATGTCACAGTTATCTTCAAGAAAGAAGGCCAAACAATAATTTGTGTGTGTGTATATATATATATATATATATATATATATATATATATATATATATATAACAAATACAAGCTAATTTGAAGAGACAGGGAAAGGGGAATGAGACCATTTAGAAGTAACTTCAGGTTGTAGACCTGTGTGACTGGAAGGATGATGGTATATTCTGTTAAATATAGCAGAAAACAGAGAAATTGGAAGAAAGGTATGTATGAGGGAGAGAAAATAACTTCCATTTCTAATATTTTGAATTTGAAATTTCTATAAAACATGTTGTTTAATATATTCTTTAGACAATTGGTGACATAAAACTGAAGGTCAGGAAAGGGATTAGGACTGCATACACAGACCGGGGAATCATTGGCAAAGAGATGATCATTGAATTCCTAAGAGTTGATCACCAAAGGAAAGAATAGATAAAGCAAAATAAGGGGTAATACAGAGCTTAGGAGACACCTATGTTTGGAAATAGGGTAGAAATGAAGATTTATAAAAAAGAGACTGAGTAGGAATAGTCAGAAAGATGGAATGAAAAGTATGTGATCAATGTCATAAAAAACTTAGGAGAGAATATCCAAAAAACAATCATCAGCTATTTTGAATATTTTGTCAAGAGGTTAAAAAAATGAGAATAGAAAAAAAAAGACCATCAGAAGAATCAATGTTTAGTATTTGTATAGTATGGCTACATTATGACAAAAGGCCGAAAGTTCCCAAAGAATACCTGTTCTCCCTTTTTGAGTGAACAACTGCAATGTATATTCTCTGTATACAATTGCAATGTATACTATTACTGTTTTCCTTCAGTGAGGTGAGAATTGGGACTAGGAACAGGGAGATATAAATATGTAAGAATAATTCTCAGAACAAGAAGAAAATAAAGTAAGGATCTTTTCTGATAATTTTTGAAAGTTAGTGTTTTCTCTTCTCTGTCTCAACTCTCAAATTTCCCCTATCCTTTTGTCTACCCACTCTGCTCCCGCTCCTCATTCATAAGACAGGAGGGGGTCAGGACTCAGAAGGTCACAAATTACACTGGAATCTAAATATAGAATGGTAGGAGAAGTAATATTAACCATAGGCCAGGGATTTACTGCTACCTCAAGTAGCCAAGGCCGTGTCCCAATTCCCACCAGTTTCCAAAAGCAAAAACTGATCATCAAAGTCCCACAAGAGAAAAATTTTCTCCTTTCCATACATGAAAAACAAGATGCCTGTTCTGCAGCAGTTATAACACTTCAAAGTGAGAAGCAGGACTTGGAAAACACGAAATGCCAAGTAGGAAGGTAATGACTATTAGATACTGTTTGGGATTAGAGTTCCTAGATTAATCAGTCCCTACAATAGTAAAAAATTAAAACTAAACATCTGAGGTCTGAAAAACTTAATGTGTCCTCAGCACAGTGTACTGAAGTAAGAGGGAAGAAAAGAAGGAAAGTTAATATGAATCACCATCATTACTAAGCAACTTGATCTTTCCAGTTCTTGAGGTCTAATCAAATACACACACACACACACACACACACACACACACACACACACACAACCTATATATAGATTAATAGATTATATATGTATGTGTATATACATATATATATATATATATATATATATATATATATTGCCTAGGTGGGCAGTCACCTCATCTATCAGCAACTCTTAACAGAAACAGGTCCTGAGAAAGATTGATTAGGACTTGGTAACAAAATGCCAAAAAAATTTGATATAGCATTGGATCTGTTCCCAAGTCTCAGCTCTTGGTCACATTAGCATCATTGCCAGCAGTTTGTAATCATCTTTGATCTAGTAGCACAAAATCTGTGATTTGGAAAGGACTTAAAAAACCAACTAATCCAATGCATACCTATATAAAAATCCCTGGAAAATCATCATTCAGACTTTGTTTAAAGAGATACCTTCTACTAAGAGAGAACCAAGTGCTTCCCAAATAAGTCTGTTCTACTCTTAGGAAGTTTTCCTCTAGTAAAGACTAAATATGCCTTTCTTGCAGCTACTACCAATTGCATTTTTATGCTCTCTGAATAATCAACAAATAGTAAACTTTCATATAACTGTCTTTTTAAACACTTAGACAATTATCATATTTCCCTTCAATCTGCGCTTCTCCAAATTCAGTATTGCCAGTTCCTTCACCCAGTACTCATGAGATATTTATGTTGAAGTCCTTCCAAAAATCCAACTCTCACTTGAAGGTGTAATCCTTTTTTCCATTTGAAAACTCTTTAAATGTTTGAAAACAATGCTTATCTTATTTGAAGCCTTCCCTTTTCCAGCCTTCCTACAAGAAGTCTTCATATGACATAGTTTACAATCTTCCCCCAATCTTCTTTATCTTCTTCTAGATCCAATTTATTTCTAATTTCTATTTGATGTATAGAATAGAGAACAATATTTCAAATACTAGACCAAGGCAGAGCATAGGGAGATTATTATCACTTTGTTTTTGGACACTATGCTACTCTTGATGCAGCCAGAAGGAATCTCTGGGGCCAATTCACACCTGAAAAAACATCCTTATCATCATATCTAGGACAAATGATCAGCCAGCCATTGCTTGAAAGCCTCCAGCCAGTATTTTGCCACCTAATTCATTCCACTTTTTAATAGGTCTAAGAATTAGGAAGTTGTTCCTCATTCAGTCTGAGGTTTTCTTGGCAAAGACATTGGAATGGTTTGCCATTTCCTTCTCCAGTTCATTTTACAGATGAGGAAACTGAGGCAAACAGGATTAAGTGACTTGATGAGGGTCAAGTCTAAATTGATCTCTTCATCTTCTACCCATTTGTTCTAATTTGACTTCTTAGAGCAAAAAAAAAAAAAAAAACCTGGTTTAGTCTCTATTCTAATATAAGTTTTTCCAATTCTTAAAGACTTCTATTATGTCATCCCTTGAGTCTTATCATCTACACAAGTAGTTCCCTTAATCCTCATGTGCTCTTCATAAAAGATTCAAAACTGATACTCTAGATGTAATCTGACCAGTACTTCCATACTCTACTCTGGTCAGATTACCCAATTTAGAAAGTGATCTTCTTAAAGTGTAGTCTGACTCTGTCACCCTTTTACTCAATAAACTCTGGTGACTCCCTATGATGGCCAGGATCAAGTATAAAATTTGTCATCTTTTAAAGTTTTCATGATCTGGTCCCATGGGAGGCAGCTTGGTGATAAAATTAATGGAGTACTGCTTCTGAAGTCAGGAAGACTCATTTTCCTGAGTTCAAATCCAGCTTCAGACATTTACTGGCTGTATGACCCTAGGCAAGCCAATTAACTTTGTTTATCTCAGTTTTCTTATCTGTAAAATAAGCTAGAGAAAAAAAAGGTCAAAGGACTCCAGAATCTTTGCCAAGAAAACCTTAGATAGATCACAAAGAATTGGACACAATCAAACAACAACAATATGGTCCTTTGTTACCTTTTCAGTCTTTTTACTATTTAATTCTTTTTACTTTGTGATCCTGCTCTTTCTACTCATTCTGTCTCTGACTCTACATTTTCACTAGCTTTCACCCATGTCTGGAATCTTCTCTTTCTTCTTATCTACTGATTTTTCTGGTGAGAAGCCTTTCCCAATCTCTCTTTGTTCTAATGTGTTTCTTCTGTTGATTATTGTTGGTTATCCTGTGTATATGTTTGTATATGTTGTTTCCTCCATTAGACTGTGAGTTCCTTGAAAGTGGAGACTTTTATTCTTTGTATCCCCATAATTTAACACAGTGTCTAGCACATTGTAAAAATTTAATAAATTGCCTAACATATTACAAATCAACATTTCAGCATAGTCAGCTCCCGTGAAATGCTAGTTTCTTTGCTTTATGTTGTTGTAAGATACAAGGTAGCTAAAGGAAGGCTTAATAAATGCTTGCTGAATTGAATCTTGTTTTATTTGAATTGAATCTTATTTGAAACCTTGTATTTTTAAAATAAATTTATGATAATGTGAAAAGAAAGTGGATTTTACAAACTAGCTAAACTCCTTTTTCCAGAGGAAAGCATGTTCAATAGGAAAGTCTCAGTTTTCACATGGTAGTTCTTACAAATACAAGTCTAATTTCTGTGATCCATTTATCATTCATTTATCCATCATCTCTAAGTGCTAGGATGTTAATAAAATCAACTGCTAAGCTGTATTCTCCAAGAACAGAGCAATGTTCCCTATTTCTGTGTATGTCATTTCTGGTTGTTGCTGAACAGAAGGATGGAGTATGACTTGTCACACTAAGTGTTAGCAAAAAGGAAATGAGACACAAAGAAAAGTCAGGCATCAGGGATGTTGCAAGCCCACCGAGTGTCCATCAGTTAATAGCTCTCATTTGTGTCAAGGTGACACTGGCAAATGATGTGTGCACTGGTGTGCAAAGTGACAGATTAGATAAACCCATTAAAGCACATGCCTCTTATATGCCCGGCTTCCAGCCCAGCTAGGAAAGTGCCCACCTCCCTCCACCCCTCCCTTACTATGCACAAAAGCAAAGACCATTCATTCTGATACAAATAATTGCCACTGGGAAACAAATCCACAGGTGACCCCACAAGAAGGTAATTGAGGTCATTCTTTATCATCAGAGATGAGAATTGCTTACTGCCCAGTGTTGTCATGTTCATTAATCAGTGATAGATCCAGTTTATCCAGCTCCACAAAACTCTCCAAAAGCCTCAACAATACAAGCGCATCTCACTTTAAGAAAACATGTCTCCCAAACGGATAAATTAGGGGGTAATTATCCATATTATATAATGCGTCTTTACATTACCATCATTGAAGGGTTATTTTGATTTTACATATAACCATTCCTTCATTCAATAAACATCTATTAAATGCCTACTACTATATTGAGTGCTGAAAGGAATATGAAGATAAGCAAGAAATGACTGCTAATATCTAGCAAACCTCCAAACTAAATGATGAAATAACATATTGTACATAATGGACTTCAATAAATTATTTTCAAACAATATAGTTTGCTTATCTCTAAATCATACTTTATAATTTAGATGTGTCTAACATATTATGCCATTTAATCCTCACAACAATCTTTTGAATACTTTTCTGTAAGATGAAGAATCTGGAATTTAGAGAACTTAGATTATTTCTCAAGGCCTCATAGCCAGTACACTCAACCCCAGGTTTTTGGATGTTTAGTCTTTCTACTACATCGCAATGAATATTTGATGGTGACCTCTACAAACTTAGTGCCTACTAGGTGCTATGTACTGTGCACAACAAAAGGATGAAATGGGTGCTTTTAAATCCTAAATGTAAAAAGAAAATCAAATTGTAAGAAAAATAAGAATCATAAAAATCTAGGAAGTAAAGATTAATGCTAAAATATCCACTTTTTTATTTATTTTTAAAAAATTATTTATTTCTCTTCCAGTTCAGTTCAATTCAACTAAATTCTAGAAGCATTTATAATTAATTATTATCTATAACACTGAAAGAATTGTATAATGGATAGAACACTCAATTTGAAGTGAGGAAGACTTGGGTTCAAGTTCTACACTTATAGGTTAAATAAACGAGGCTAGTCACTTAATCTCATAATGCAATGGCTCTCATTGATTACAGAGAAATAATGCTAAAGCATGTTTATCCACCTCCTGACAAAAGGATGATGGATTTGGGGTATAGAATGAGACTTTTTTAAATACAGCCAATGGAATTTTTTTTATGTTTGACTATGTATATTTTTACAAGAAATTTGTTTTTTTTTCTTTTCTTTCCAATCAAGTTGGAGGTAAAAATGGATCTCTAATTATTCTAAAAAGTAAAATTTAAATTATAAAAGCAACTCTCTAAGGTTATAGGTGCCTATAGATAGGAGAGGTGACAACTTACATTAGTTGAGAGCATTTCCTTATCTGAGAGTTTTTAATATCAATAAAATCACATGCTCAGTTTGTACCTTATGGTCAAGGCACTGTGAATTCAAATAATGAATTGAATCAGCCCCTGTCCTCTAAAGAATATAGGTCATAAACTTCCCTCCTTTAAAAAAAGACTATCATAAAAAGTTAGTCTTTCTGAAAGCTTTAAATTCTGAAAGTGATCAAATAAACAATATAAGAAATATTTGGATATTAGAGAGCACTTAATTTCTTTTAGTCTCCCTCTCTTAAAAAAAAAAAAAAAACTTAAAGGGGGCAGCTAGATGGCACAGTGGATAGAACACATACCCTGAAGTCAGGAGGACCTGAGTTCAAATCCAGAATCAAATGCTTAATACTTACCAGCTATGTGACCCTAGACAAGTCACTTAATCCCACTTGCCTTGTTAAAAAAAAATACTTAAAGCAAAAAAAAAAAAAAAAAAAAAATCATTACCAATACTGTTAATAATTGCAAATATTTATTGCTCACTAATGATATGAAGAGCTCAGACTTCAATGTCTATGGAGCTTCTGGTCACTGAGTATATCTTTTTTTTCACAAACATTTCTTCTGTCAAAATATTTGTTAACTGGGAATTTGTATACTTGGACAAACTCTTGGTCTTTTTTTTTTTTTTTTCTTTTTCACTCAAAGGAAATATAGTTAGGAGGAACAAAATAATTCAGTAGAATATGCAGAGATATTTGTGGTGCAGAAGCAGTTTCAGGGGGCAACATGCCTAAATATTTCTAACATAAGTCATTTATCTTAGTCCCAGTTCAGAGCAAGTATAAATACCTGTAGTAAGAGAGCATTTCATTAAACAAACATCATTGCAAATAATTTACAATCTACTCCCAGAGGAATGGATTTTAAAATAGCCTATTATAAAGCAATCTCTTAAATTATAATCAATACCATAAAAAGAAGTATTAGCTATAACATATATCAAGATCTGTGTTGGGCCACAACTTCCAAAACATGGAAGTCAAAAGTGAGGGAGGGGGAATTTAGACCTTGTTTATTCATTCTGCATACTTTGGCCCAGCCTAAATGCCTTGCATTGGATTGCTAATCAGGGAGCCTTAAAGAGCAATGTCACTTTAAAGGACAATACCTTATACTACCCAAAAAACATGAGAACTGTTTATTATATGGAGTTTCAGGTTGAATTTTTAAAAGAATTAATGGAAAATATTTTTAAATATCATTTTTTGACAAGTTTAACTTTCCCAATATATTAATATTCCAATTTTGCTGCTCTTCTCCTCTTCTCATATGCTCATCACTTTAGTCAATAGCAATTGTCATATTACTGTTGTCAAAAGTTCTGTGTTTACTGTCTTAACTGTATTTTAGTGTATTTTTGTCATTTCTAAAATGTCTTTTGTGGGTTATTATTGTTGTTGGTTTTCCTGTTGTTGTCATTGTTGTTTGCCTTGAATTTCTCCTATGAACTTTTCCCCCTTTGTCAGAGTAAGTGAATCACTGATATCAATTATTCCCTTCCCCTTCTCAATAATTATTTATCTAGTTCACAAGCTGTTAACCTGGGTGGGCATACACCCTTTGGATTTCAATGAGTCCCTAAATTTGAATGGGAAAAAATCATGTTTATTTCGATATTATTATTTTCCTTGCTCTTAATTTCATGAATTTAAAAACATTATTCTGGGAAGGAGTTCATAGGCATCACCAAACTGTTTGCTAACAGGATTCCATGGCACAACAGGCACACATACAAAGATTAAGAATTTCTGATATAGCTCCTGTTCTGAGCAAAGTATTATGGGAAATTCAGAGATGTGAGACATAGTGTTTTTCCTTGAGAATCTTATAACTATATAAAGTATAATATAACCATAATAAAGTACAGCACATATACATAACACAAGAAAAAATACCCAACAATAGTGAAGAAAATATGTTTCAGGGAGTAGCACAGATAGTAAATGTCCAGAAAGAGCTAGATTCCTGGAGGCTAGGATAATCAGGAGTTATTTCACAGAGGAAGAACAACTTAAAATTAGACTCCAAAGGTTTTGAATTTAGAAAAATAGAACAGATGAGAGAAAGAATTTCAGGCAAAGATACAGGTTTAGGAATAACTAGGTTCTGGGAACAACTAGTTAAGGAAGACAAACATTGAATAGAGATTATGGCTGAATCCTCTAAAGGAATAGAAAATTGAAAAATTGGGTAAAGAAGGTTGGAGACAAATTGTTAAAGATATTGAGTACTTTCGATACTCTAAATTTCATAGTCTTATTAACAATGGGGAATCAAATGAAAATCAATAAAATGGAAATCCTCAACATAATCTGGGCTAAGGGTTATAAAGACTATAAAAGGAAATGATGCAGACAAAACAATGGATGTTATAAATAAATTATTAATAATTGTTATCATTATGCCACATGTTATATTTCTTTTCTTCGAGATATTTGTTGACTATTTCAGAAGCAGACTTGTTAATTATAAAAACAAAGGCAGAATGCTTCCAGGAAGAATTTTCTCTAAACCACAAAGGTTTACTTAACTTAAGAACTAATAAACACTTTTCCTATTGGTAAAAATTGGGTATCACCCACAGTTATAAAAATCAGTGAAATTATTCTTTTGGTCTTTAAAGTGTTTACCTTTATATCTATAATATAGCAGCATAAATTTAGGGGTGGGTGATATATCCTTATGGAGGAAGCTCTTGAAAACATTAACTCTTCAGGTGATAGATGGGCCCAGAGAGTCAGTGATAGATGTATAGATATCAAAAACTGCTCCAAAAGAAATTAATAACTTTGCCTTGTAGGCAAAACCCTAGTGCTTTTTATTTTATTATTTATCTAAAAACAAAATATTATTTATTATACTTCTTAAATTTCTGCTTGTCACTATGCATCAATGACCTCTGTAATGTAGGGCCATGAAAGGCCAATTATTCTGACTGTGACCACATTCCTGAAATTCAGAAAGATTTTTTTCCATGTCTAAGATGATTTCATACTTAACTGACTTTTCAAAATCCCTAATCCAAGGCTGATCAGTCACTGCTATACCAGGTCTTTTGCAATCACCTAGAACTAATGTTGAAATGTAGCCAACTAAAAGAAAATCATTGAACTGATGAATAAAGGAAACAAGTGGGCTAGTGCTTGACCATTTAGCAACTTGTATATTGAATCCATTCACAATTATGCATACTAGATAAGGGGAAGATTTACATATTTAAAAATATTATATGATCTACTTTTCTGGAATCACCACTTATTTTTGATTGATTTTCCATTTCAGTCAGAATGACACTTAATGGATTCTAATGAATGAGATATTTTTTGTTCAAATATTTTAACTATCCATCAGCTCTTCCAAGAGTGAAAAACATGGTTCAACTATTTTTCATCCTAATGGTTCTGACATAAACACTCTCATAAATTTGCTCTCTGGGTCCTCAACTCCCCTCCTGCCTTAGATATGTTCTCAATAGTTTTGGACTCAGACAGGCAAAATGGCACTGTCTAAGCTACCACACAGAGTGAACTAAATTTCACTGATGAACAAAAGGGATAGTCATAAAAAGGACATATTTATAGAAAATGTTATAAATATAAATCTTAAATTATCATTTAATAAAGCATCATTTCCTTCATTTTCCTGCATAACTTAATCTAATCATATGAAACTAATTTTTTTTAAATCCCAGCTTAAAAATTCAACTTTATTAGCATAAAATGAGGGCATTGTAGATAAAGAGCAATTTTTCTAAATAAAATCTGATGGTTTTACTAAGGGGTATGTTTAGTCATGATGAGGTTAGTGGTGATGTGGTTAGTAGCAGTCAGAGAGTCGTTAAAATCACCTTTTGGTTGGCGCAGAGGTTCTTTATGAAAGAATTCTTGAACCTGAAATATCAATTGACAAAAATGAAAGTTTATTGTTGGATAGGAAGCCAGTTTTGCTAAAAGACTCACTTCTCTAATGGAAAAGTCATATTAGGGAAAAGGAGGCTGACACTGAGAATAAAATGCCTTCTCAGCTGGTAAGAGTCCTAGAAGCAAAGTAAGCTGCTGTGGATCTTCTGCAAAGTTCTATTAGGGAAATGGAGGCTGACACTGAGAAGAGACTGCCTTCTCAGCGGGGAGGGTCCTAGCAAGCTACTTTGGACTTTCTGTGAAATGTGAGTTCAGAAAATGCCCTTTAAAAGGAATCTTTGAGGCTCAGATTTCAGGATGAAAAGGAAGCCAAAGTTCCCAGTCCTAGATGCTTATCAGTATCTGGCCCAGATCTCCACTTGAAATTCAAAAGGTCTGGCATCCTCAAAAGATAAAAAGGGTGCTTTTTGACCAAGACAACTTATTTAGGGAAATATGCCTTCCCCAGGAGGGCCTGAGACTCCAAAAAGGATCACAGATCAAAAGGGAACATAATTTCAGAGTAATAATTTTAAAGGGAACACAGTTTACCTCCCTCATCAGTCAGATTGTGCTGACTTATGAGAGTGAACTGTTAAATTTTCACTGAGAGAATTTATACCTTGGAAATTGGCAAATGTTGCAATCAGATTGCAATTTAATGTTGATTGTCTCAACTTAGGAAAATTATGGAGAAATAATGAAAATTAAATTTTAAGGTGTGCTGTGCACACATTTTTTTTTCAGAGAGCCAGTTGTTAAACATTTATCATTACATTCCTAGATTTAAGTATATATTAATATATAGAATCAAGAGAATTAAACTTCAAGATTTTGATACCTTCATAAGTCTATAATCCCAATGACATGAATACTCCGTCTATTGTTATAGATCACAAAATTTCCATGGTTCTTATCCTGGGTTATTTTTCTTGACTACTTGAAAATTTTCAACCAAGAGATCATCCAATATCCTGGTGGCCCTCATCTAGAACTGTTTATATAAAACTCATGCACAGTTCACCAGTTTTCCTTTTCTCTTATTATAAGACCACCTTTGTGTGTCAAATCTTTGTAAAGTTATTAATTGATAATCTATTGTAGCCTACTAATTCTCATTATGTGTCTTTCCATTGTCCTTTGGAAAACTGAAAATTTAATTTTTTTCAGATATTTTGATATTCTAAGTTTCGCAGTCTTATAGAGTCATAAAACTATATAGGAATTTTTTTAAAAGATAAGGATCATGCACAGTAGAGAACAAAAATAAAACATACAAGGAAGCAAAGTCAGGCAGTATTGAAAACAATGTGTAGTATTTATTATATAGGTTTCCTTGAAATGGAAATTTATGGTTTTACATTAAATCTTCTCTTATGCTCTACTGTGTGCTTGACAGTTTTCCCCTCACTTTATATTTAAGTTTAAAATATATTTTAAAATTTACCAAAGAAGAGAAAAGATTACGATCACTAAAGGTATTGCATTTTTTCTCAAGTAAAATTCAATCTGCTTTTCTCCTCTCAATTTTATTTAACTGCAGTGTCTTTTTCATTAAAGACATAGTCTCTCTGCAGAATGTCATTTGCAAAACTTCGTTTATTCCTTTCTTATTCCTTCATTAAGGTTGCCCTTGATTTATATATACATTAGTCTCATAAAGATAATACAACTATAGAGAAGTAGGCATATGAGTTGAGAGATACTAATGTTTTCATCATTCACCTTTTTGGTAGCAAAAACATCTGTCTTGTTTCCAAGCATGGAGTTTCTGCTCTTTCAGGTACCTTGAAAACTTATCCTTCAATGTCCCTAAAAGAGTTACTTCTTTTAGCATGGACTTCCTCTGACTCATACTTTGTTTAATGACACTTTGCTCCTCATCTTTGTTTTCCTTACTATCATGTCAATTTTTCATGCAACTTAACAAAGACCATGAAACTAGAGTCCAAATGTTTTGACTCCATTGTCCTTGATGGAAAGAATAATTTGCAAAAGTAACCATGGCATATCTTTTTTTCTTTTTTTCTGCTATTACTCTTCAATCCCATCCTTAAATACACCCATTCCTGGATAAAGGGAATTAGATGACATCATCTCTTACCATGATATTTCTTATGGGAAGGGATCAGAAGCTTTAGAAACAGCATGGCATGATAAACAAGGGTCCAATTAGAGATTGTCTTGGAAGAGAGATTGTGTTATAACTCAAAATGATTAAAGGACTGAAAGGACAATAGTTCATACATTTGATCTCTTGTTAACACTAAAGTTTCTCTCTATATACACTGCCTTTCTTACACTAATGCCATCCTTGTATTTCTTAAAGACAAATTCTTCCCATTTTGCTCAGAATAAAACTACAGGGGCTTTTCATAAACCCAATTTTACTAATAAAGAATATAGAAGGTTTTGTTTCTGCCAGACCAGTTCATCTTTAGACAACCCAGTACCTTCCTGCTTCTAATGGCTTACCATACTAATGCTGAACTTAGCGTAGACACGTGATCAGAATAGCCCATTGCAACTAAGAACTCCTGAGCTTAAGCAATATGCCAGTATCAGCTGTCCAAGGAACTGAGATTACAAGAATGTACCACCAAGCTAGTCTTATATTATGATGATGTCATTACATTACATTAAAGCAGTAAGGATCACATAACACCTGCTAACTATATAAGTGAAATTTGTGTAGAAAGCAGTGCTTAAGTAAACAAATTAACAATCTGATCAAAGGACAGTATTAAAAAGCATATTGAGCTAACTAGTATTGTCAATAAACGAAGGCTGTTACAATTATGTCTCCTAGTGTTCAGAAAGATAAGCAGGTTGTTCAGAGAGTGAAGCAGTGGTCTTAAATCTGTCCCTACTGAGCAGGAGGTCAGGAAACCATGAGGGAGTGGGGGGAGGAGAGACAGACAGACAGAAGGAGAGAGACAGACAGATAGACAGAGGAGAGCTGTCTAGAAATCTCTGAAGGGTTTCCTGGTATGCTCCTATTATAGGTTAAAGGCACACATAGGTATGTCTCATAGTCCATTATTAGATACCCAAAACAGATGGAACAGTTAGTTTCAGAAAGACAGAGCCACTAACTCTATAGGATTTGATTCTTCTATTCATTTTTTTTACCAAACATTTTAGGTTGAATTTAAACATTCAACTCAACAGAATACAATGAAAAGATCCTTAGCTCTGAAACCAGATGACTTGGGTTCAAATTCCATTTCTAAAATATGATACCTACATGACTGGTCCAATTACTCAGCTCTATGATCTTCACTTTTCTTATCTATTAAAAAATGTTGAATGTAATTAGGAAAAATATTAAATTAATAAATTAGAAAAAAAGGAAAGGGTTGTGCAAACCAGCTTTGGATCTATTACTATTTATTAAATAACTAATGTGTGTAATGTACTCTGCTTGGGAATGGAAAAAGAAGGCGTCGGCCTGTTTTGTCCAATCAGTTATTGAGCTTATATGCTTTGCAAGACTATTCTCCTCTACTGATTTTAATAGTAAAATTTTGGCACAGGCTCTGAAGGAGATCCAAGAGATCTAGAAGCTACACTCCATTTTATAGTTTGGCCAATATGATAGTTCCTGTTTATTTAATCAAAAGTTGATACTAGATTACAAATGTCTCAAATACCAGTAATTGTCTTAACTGTTTTCTAAGATCAAAGTGCAAGTGTAACCATATAATGGTGATCAAGAAAGATCAGTGGTTGAAAGGTAAATAAACTGCACTCTGCCACTTGTTTTTGATCCAAGATATCTTTTGGGTTACCCAGTTCTGCCATCTGTTGAAGAAACGATCTGGGATAAGGTTTTGAAGGTATGTGCAACAAGTAGTTTGATCTGAATTTTTAGGATAATTAAGGATTCACTTTTAAAAGATATTAGATCATATTTTGTCCCCATTCTTTAGGAATTATTTTTATAGCTTTATTTGAATTGAACAAACATAATCTCCCCTGAAATATTACAGGAACCAAAGAAAGGTTTCAAGTGTATTGGATGTACCTACTATGGAAGACATACAGAACAACATGGATGAAAATGGCATAGTATATGATACTGTACATAATTTGTGATCCTGGAGAAAAGAAATTGAAAATAATCCATACTCATATGGTTATTAATCCATTTTAATACCCAGGGTCTAATTAGCTATTTTTAAAATGCCTGACTGCCAGCTGAGAAGGTCCCTGGAATGTACAACAAATAGAGAACGGCACAGGCTTTTGAACTGGCAAAACCAATTTATTCAGCCATCAGAGAATTAGTCTTATGTTATTGGCCTGACATAAAGTATTTCGTGGGCAACAACATCCCCAAACTTCTACCCACTAATCTCCTTGACAGTTAAATTCACACTGTTTTTATTTTTTCTTGTTATTATTAATTTGTTTCACTTGTATCTGACTCTATGTAATGACATTACATAGACAAAGATACTGAAATGGTTGACCATTTCTTTCTTCAGCTCATTTTACAGATGAAAAAAATGGAAGCAAAAAGGCTTAAGTGACTTGCCTTAGATCACAGAGCTAGTCAGAGAGCAGATGTGAACTCAGATCTTCCTGACTTTATTTCTTACATGAAATTTATTTATTATTAAATTTCGAACACTGGGAAATGAATATAAACTGCTTGCATTTTTGTTTTTCTTCCCGGGTTATTTATACCTTCTGAATCCAATTCTCCCTGTGCAACAAGAGAACTGTTCGGTTCTGCACACATATATTGTATCGAGGATATTCTGTAACCTATTTGACAAGTATAGGACTGCTTGCCATCTGGAGGAGGGGGTGGAGGGAGGGAGGGGAAAAATGGGAACAGAAGTGAGGGCAAGGGATAATGTTGTAAAAAAATTACCCTGGCATGGGTTCTGTCAATAAAAAGTTATTAAATAAAAAAAAAAACCTTGAATTTCTCAGTGTTGGGGTGGCTCTGAAGTATTCCTATTCACAGTGGTTTCTTTAAAATTTTTCAAGGCTGTTGTCTTTTGCAAAAGATGAGGCAAAGTTTGGGCAGAGTTCATTGGATCATAAACATATAGAGAGCTGTAAAGGACTTCAGAGACCATCTATTTAGTCCAACCTACATATTTTACAATTGAATAGTCTGAGACCCAGAGAGGATACTTGGGCAATAAGAATCAGAATCAGGATTTGAATCTAGGTCATCTATCTCCAAAACCAGTTTTCATTGTACTGTATGTATTACATGGATGTTCTGGCACTATTGATCAAACCAAAGGAGAAAATGGACAGCCTGGGAGGGCTGGAAAAACCCACGTAATCATCTCATTTCCACTCATGTGCACAGGATGACTTGATGCCAGCACAAATAGAAAGAGTACAAAATTTATGTCAGTGCCAGATGCCAGTGGACAGAGACATCTAATATCATTCCTTTCAGCATGAAATAATAGAACCCAAATAACACAATACATTTCTCCTAGGCATTAGATCAGAAGAATTTCAAACCCTGTTATGACAAAGAAACTTCTTTCTGAAGTAGAATTCATATAGCTGCATTTGAAGAACCATCACTTTTTTCAAAGGTTAATAAGCTTTTAAATAAAAGAGAACACATCCAGCAAGCTCCCAGTGCTGAATTACAAGACAGGTGAAATAGCATTTCCTTTCAATTAAATTTAAAAATTTTAATGTATTTTCTGAAGAACCAGTCCTTTAAAACTTCACTTAGTGTGAGTGAGTACTCCTTCACCCAGTAAAGTACTAATCTGATTAGGATATGGAAAAAGTTGACTCTAAAGTAAGAACCTAGGTTCAAATTCTTTCTCTCTGGTACTTAATATTTTTGTAGCATACGGAAAGCCTCTTAGCTTCTCTAGAAGTGTTTCCTCATTAGTAAAATAGGAAGTTTATACTGGATGGCTTCTGAGCTTACTTCCAATTCTAAAACTATGATTCAGTGCTATATTTTCCCACACTTCTTAAGTTATACATTGGAAGAATTAAAAAGAATGAAATAACAAAATTAAATATTAGTATTTTTATTGAACTTTGTTTCCGAATGGAAAATTCTTAACAATTGAAAATTTCTCCATTGAGTCCTTTCTGGGGCTGTTTTGTATGAACTTTTTCTTCCTGTTTTGGGAGGTGAAGAAAACTGAAAGGATAATGAACTTTAAAAATTCCTTTTTTACTATGAGAAAAGAAAGTAATCAATTATCATTTGTAATTGTGGTTTAGTAAAGTAAAAGTACTTGACATGTGATTTTTTAAAAACCCATCTTTCTATTGCTGAATAAAATCTAATATTTTTATAAGGTTACCTTAGGTTACTCTAGGTTGACATTCCTTGGATGTGCTTCCTATTTAATCAAGTTTGGATCCATTACTGTCTATTTGGTGTGACCTTGGCTGATTCTTCCTCAGCAACCTACTCTCCATGCTCCTTAATAGCATCTGTTACTATTATAACACCTCCTGCCAAGTCCCTGGGCCAGAGATCAAAAGCAAAAATGCAGGTCACTTATGCTAAAGATTTGTCCATTTTAACTCTAGCATTTATAACAATAAATAAGAAGTCTGGTCAATGGAACCAACCACTTGCAAAGCCACTAGTGAGGAACTGATCAGGGCACAAGTTGCTCTTGCCATTTAGGTAAATTGGTTATTATTGCCTATGAAAGAAAAACATTTGGCTATATTCTGGACAGCAGGATTTGCAATTCCTTAGAGTTGTGGCCCAATACTCTCTATTTTAGGGGCTGAACTATGTCATTTGAAGCAAAAAGAATCTATAACTAACTGTTCTCTTCTATGAAAGGGACAAAATACAGAGAATTTCCCAGTTATTGATACTCCTTGATTCAGGATGAATAAACCTACATATCTTGCCATATATATTGTGATTTTATGTACTTTGTCATTCAGAATATATTATTAAGCACATCATATAAGCCATGAGTATTCTCATTAGGTATGTCAAATAATCAAGTAAATTATTATAATTCTATAGTATCTTTTAACCATTTTTATCATTATTACAACCTTGAACTTACTAGGCTGGGGATGCCCTTTGATACAGAGATGCCACTGCTATCCCTATGTCCTAAAGAGAACAAAAAAGAGGAACAGTTCCTATTTACACAAAAACATTTATTACAACTCTTTTTGTGTGTGTGTTATCAAAAAAAAAAAAAACCTTGAAAATTAAGCAGATATATTTCTCGTTTTTGTCATTGGGTAGGGAAAAGTGGAAAGGATAAAAAATAAATATTTGATGATTGAAAAATCAAAAAGTGATGAGTTTGTTTCATCATTTGAATGACATTTATTTGATTTGTGAATGAGCTGAATAAAAACCTGCCCATATGGGTCCCTAACATAGTCTCTGTCACTTTTTATATTTTTACAAAAAGAAATAGTGGTTTTCAATAGGTAGATGATCTTTAAAATACTCTTGTAATACATAAATAATTAGGACAGATTTTCAGTAGTCTGTTTTGTGTGTATGTGTGTCTTTTTTCTGGGTTGTATTGTTTTGTTTTGTTTTAAGAACAACAAATTTGGCCGTTTCAATTGTTCCGCCTCCCTATTCCTTCAAACATTTCATTACTATTAGTATTCTGACCAGTAATATTCAACTGAGTCTTTTTAATCTTCTTGGTAAATCACTTTGAAGAGGGTTATTCATAACTTATAATTAGCTGACTCAATGTTTATGTGTATTATCAATTTGTAATACACTGGTTGCATCTTAGCTGTTGCCAGGTGATAACATCACTTCTAGTTCAATGAGGTTACCATGGAAACACAGCTAGATTCCTGGACAACCAAGACCATTTACCCTTATTGCATATCTTATTAACAAAGTTTATCTGCCCAAATGTTAGGTACTTGAACCAAATACCTTGGTATAAGAAAGATCTGGTGAATTGTACTTTTTCTTAGATTTAATACATTTTTATGTACATGGAGATTCTAATTATACTGATAGGATTCTGTTTTAATGTACTTAAAGCATGTAACAAAATCATAACATTATAGCCAAACATTGTTAAAAAGCTCATTGTCATAATGTACAAAATGCATCCACTCAGTTATGTTATTTTAGAACCAGAAGAGATCTTAAAGATCTGCTTCAACTCATTCTGTAGATTAGCAAATTGAGAACTGGCAGAGCCACATGATGTGTTTCAGGTCACACAGCCAGCCAATAGTAAAACAGATATTAGGACATAGACCATCTATGCCCTCGCTCATGAATTTATTCTCCAAACCACATTCTCCTAGTGCTTTATTAAACAATTTTTTGTGGGGTTTTAAAATTTTTAGTTACATAAGACAGATAAACGTCTAAGACATATTGTACTGTCAAGAAATAACAAGACTGAATATTATACAAAGTGGGGTGTTTTACAGAAAATGGTGTTTTCAAGGTAACTAGGTGTCAAAGTGTCAAAGGTATATAATACCTTGCTTAATGTCAGTGAGACTTTTCTTCCTGAATTCAAATCTGGTCTCAAGTACTTAATAGCTGTGTGACCCTGGACAAGTCACTTAATCCAGTTTGCTTTAGTTTTCTCATATGCAAAATGATCTAGAGAAGGAAATAGCAAACTATTCCAATATCTTTGCCAAGAAAAGTTTAAATGGGGCTATAAAGAATTGGATTTAACTAAATAACAATAAAAATCTAGAAAGTAAGTACTCACTTACTGGTATTTATACTTTCTCCTACAATCATATCTGAATGTACTTTAATACTTCAAAAGACTCCTAACTTTATCAGCAGAGTTTATCCCTTTACCAATATAAGCTACACCTTAGTAATATTGTTTTAGATAACCAGTTTTCATGTGTTGTTATGGTAAAAAAAAATCATTATTCTGTAACTAGTATTTTAGGAACAAGTCTCTATACACTTAGGCTAACCTGGTCCAGAAATGACAGAGACTTACCAAGGCTTGTATCTCAAACCTTTCCAGACTAATAGGGGTTCTAGAGTTTGCACTCTGGAGGTATATATAGCCTTCTAGAATTCAGAGCCATCACCATACCAAAATGAGACAGTGGAGAATAAAGTTATTGGAAGGATATCTCATCTCTCTCCCTAATGACAATATTTTATATCATTTTCCTGATCAGAAATTATTTCCAATTGCTACAGAATGAAATCCAAACCCTCTTGGTGATCTCAACACTTCCCATGAGTTCATCTTTAATATATCTTTAATATAAATGATACCTCCATCTGTAAATGACGTTGCTACTCTCAAGTACTGTGTAATCAATTTCATATTGGACATTTCATGCTGGATATTTTCATGAAGTTTCTAATAATCTCTTCATTGCTGAAACTAATGACCTTTTCTCAATCTTCATCTTTGATGTCTCTGCAGCTTTTAACACTATCGATAACCCTCTTCTCATTGAAAACCTCTTTTTTTTTCTAGGTTTTGGGGATCTTACTTTCTATTGGTTCTTCTCCTACCTTGTTGACTGGTCTATCTTAGACTCCTTTGCTGGGTCTTCAATCAGATTATACCCCTAAGCATGAGTGTCCCACAGGCTTCTATCCTGCTCCTTCTGCTTTTTTTTTGCTGCTCTATTCCCTTTCACTTGGTAATAATCAGCTCCCAATGATTTTCCTTGTTATTCTCTTTGCTTATAATTCCCTCATCTATTTATCCATCCCTCACCTCTATGCTGACCTCAAATATTAAATCTTTAATCACTTGTGGAAGATCTCAAACTGGATTCCCCATAGACATCTTGAACTAAAAAATGTCCCAAAACTTTATTCATCATCTCCCCCATCTTCCACTACAACTTCCTTTCCCCTAACTTTCCTATAATGGTGTAAGTACAGAATCCTACTAAATCTCCATTTTCTAGAACCCTCTGGTTGCTAAAGAATCAGATAAACCATTTTTTGTTGACGCTAAATTAATGATACTGAACTTTTAACATTTTAATGTATATGTATATATGTATACACACATGCATCTGAACAACACTGTTCTTCAAAGTAGTCATCTTATGAGGCTATTATATACTTAATCCAATGTTGCTACCATTGATCAAAACAGTTTTGGAATTTTTATATAAATTTTTAGGTTTGAACCAAATTAAGATTCATTTGAGAGAGTCCAAAGTCAAAACTAATATTCTAAATATTTGTGTGACTATTTTATTTTCTGTTTCAAATCATTAGTATGATATAGTATGCTGAGCACTGTTCTTGCAGTTGAGAGATTTGGATTTGACTCCGACCTTATAACCTTATTAGTTGTATTATCCAAAGCAAGTCATTTAATTTCCATCCTCCCAACCTTGTTTCCTCATATATAAAATGAGAAATAATGAGTGTACCACTTACTTCATAGGATCATTTGGCAAATCTTTATTATAAGTGCTTGTCATTGTATAAATATGTTATTATTGTATGAGTCTCATCTTTGAGGTAATACTCTCTTTAGAACAACATATTCTCATGAGAAATAAAGTATGAAATAAATACCTTATTTTGAATTATCAAGATTCTTAAATTTGGCCCATTTCTAATGTATCAATGCATCTAAAGTCAAAAGACTTACATTCAACTTGCAACTCAGCTTCTTTTTTTTTTTTTTTTTTGTAGTTAGCAGTTAGTACAATGAATAGAGTTCTGGGCCTGTCAGGGAGACTCATCATTCTGAGTCCAAATCTGTCCTCAGATACTTATTAGTTTTGTGATCCTGGGCAAGTCATTTAACCATGTTTGCTTTAGTTTCCTCATCTGTAAAATGAACTCAAGAAAGAAATGGCAAATCACTTGCAATATTTGTATCAGGAAATTTCAAATGGGGTCACAAAGAGTCAGACAGGATTGAAAATGACTGAATTATGACACAATCTTGGACAAATCACAGTATCTCTGAGCCTCTGAGTTTCTTAAGCTCTGAGATAGATCATGGAATAATAATTTAATGATGGAAGGAACCTAATCCAGAAGACATATGATGAGGAAACTGAAATCCAATAGCAAATAACATCAAGTTGATTCTGTTTTCTACTGGATCTTCCTTCCAGCTTGCCTTCTTTTTTGTTCATTTAGAATAATTATACTTCCTACTTCAAAGAGCTACAACTTGTGGCCTATATACAATCATATAAATAAAGTGTTTTGTCTTGAAAAAGACCTATATTAATGAAAATCAGTATAGTAAATAGAAAACTTCCCTTGGAGACAGGAATATATGGAGTCAAGTCTTACCACTGACATATACTTGAAGTCAACATACAGTCGACAAGTAGTTATTAAAACCTTTGTATGTGTCAGACACTGCTTAGTTCAGGAATAGATTCATTGTCTTGCTGCAGTGAGAGACCAGTTGAGACTAGAGTATATAAATGTGTAGTAGACTTAATCAGATCACAGTTTTGTGACTTTCTTAAGCTTCATTCAGCAGTATATAAATAGGAGCAAAGAAGATGGGTGTTAGGTATAACCCAGGGTTTGGTTTCACAAGGTGAAATTGGTGGTAGAACAAGGGGAAAGGAATCTGAGAGTAGAGGATATTGTACAGTTTAACTGATTCACTAAGAGGTAGAGAAAGGCAATTATGTTCTAGTAGATAGAGTGCCAGGACTGGAATCAAGAAAATTAATCTTCCTGAGTTCAAATATGGTCTCAGATACTTAGTAGCTGTGTGACTCTGGGCAAGTCAGTTGAGCCTGTTTTCCTCAATTTCCTCATCTGTAAAATGTGCTGAAGAAGGAAATGGAAAGTCACTCTAGTGTCTCTGCCAAGAAAACCCCAAATGGGCACGTGAAGAGTTGGACATGACTAAAAACAACCAAAGAATAGCAGCAATAGTAGCAAGGATCTGAGAGTGAGAAGAGTAATAATAGATAATATAGACACAATGTCTTGAGAAAAAAAGTTGAGGCACATAGGGAATGTAGTATAAAATGGCATGAAGTTGAAGATCTACAATGGTAGATAAACTTTCCTCACTTAGAGTTCTAGCAATATTATCACATATCCAGGACAAACGGAGACTAGTTAGTATAAATAGATCATGTCAAAAACACAAACTTTAATGTGAAGTGAGTACAAAGAAATTGCAAATCCTTTTTATTAAGACAGTATTGGAGCTATTGGTGGGGAGGTAGAAATAAGGTCATGGAAATAATTCTTTAAAAGCACTAAAGCCATTTTCTTCAAAGGGGAGAAAAACAAATCGACAGCTGTACATTTTCACAAAGAGAAAATGATTTAAATCAGGCTAATTTGCAGTTTCGGTAATGGTGGTATTTTTTTCCTAGTTCAGTATAAGCAACCAGGCTCACTTGTTACACTAGACGTGTTTGCCTTGCTCTAATGCATATGCATCTAAATATCAAATCCAGCTAGCAAGCTTCCAGAAATGAGGACATGAAGCAATTCAGCAAGAAACAATACTTCTGACATGTTACATTATTTGGGATGCTGGCATTCTCCAAAATGGACACTGTCTGCTTGTATCATAATAGCAAGGTTCAGAACCTTTCACTTTCTCCTCTCTGATTTATTTGAATATTTTATTCAGAAAGGAACTAATTTATTTATGCTTGTTCTTTTGATGTTAAAGTTCTTTGTCAGAATCTTACAAGCACATTACCCATTTATGCATCATTTATGAGTTTTTAAATCTTCCTTGGGATACCTTGGTCTTCAGAGTCTTTGTGAACTCTTAAAGGAATCACCCTAATCTCCAATGTTTTTGTCTGAAAATCAGCTCACAGAGATGGAAGAGAGAAGCTAGTGTTCTTTTCCAGGATTAACTATGCAATTAAAATATTATTTATTGACTACCTGCTGAGGACCCAGGAATCCTGTAAGGATTCCAAAAGACATGTAAGAGCCATAATCCTGGCCTATGGAGCTTATGTGTTGCCAAGTGCTACAAATTCACTTTATTAGGGCATTATAATATATTGGGATGCTGCTTCTGAAGCCTTCTCATCTTTAGGACCAGAATTAGTTCTTTCCATATTTTTGTCATCCCACAAAACTTTTACACCCCAACTTCCTTACCTTCTTAAAAATCTACACATAAAAAGATCTTCTTCCAATACAATTTCATCTAACTCAGTGGAAAACATTTATTTTATAAAAGAGAAGACTGGTGGGGGGTGAGGGGAATGAGAGGATGGACATGGACATTTGAAGAGTACTATAGAGGAGAAATTAGGCTTGCTTTGTTTGGCTTCAGACGATTGCTAAGAAACAAATTTAGCCTTAATGTAAGAAAAAACTTCAAACTATTAAATTTGTCAAAAAGTAATAGCCTGACTCAGGGGTGGGGAGCATCCCCTACTTCAGAAGCAGAAACTAGATGACCACTTGTCAAATATGCTTCAATAGAGAGACTCAACTGAAAAACAACTAGACAAGGGATTCCTTTAATATATGTGTCGGATTAAATGTCTCCCCCCACCCCAGCTCTATTCTAACTTTCACATCCCTGTGATCTAAAACCGTATTTTTAAAATTTTAAAACAAAAATTATTTATACTTATCATCCTCCAGCCATTACTTATAACAAAAAGATTTTAGGAAAAAAGGAAAGAAAAATCAGCAAAACTAATAAATGTGCTGAAATATCCTGACATATATATATATACAATGTAAAAAGTACCTTTTAAATTCCTATTGTATTCAAGGTACTAGACTGAATGAACCTTTCTGCTTGCATTCAGCTATTCCCCATCCTAGCTAAAACCAAACTTCTATAAAAAGTCTTTCTCAATCCTCCTTCATTCTAGTTCTGAGCTATTATCTCCAATTTATCTTATATGAACCCAATTTGTACATAATTGTTTGCATGTTGTCTCTACCCATTAGACTGAAAATTTCTTAAGAGTAGGGAGGGCTTAGAACAGTATCTAGAATATGGTAGCCTTTTATGTTGACTAGCTGACCCAACCAACAGTTCCTTCCTTTTCCTTTATTCTAAATTCTACATTCTGAATTGCTGAGATTTTGGAAGGCAATGATCCAGGAGAAAATTTTCATAGTTGGAATGAAAGATATTCTTATGAGACCAAGGCTTTAAATTAGTTGAAGGGTTAGGGCAAACAGTCCCAGGCAAGAATGATCTTTGGTCTTAGAATATGAAGTCTAATAGCATACCTGTTGGCCTAAGGAAACCATGAGGACTATTATCCCTCACAGATAACATGTCTTTTTCTCCCCCCCTCCAACCTTTTTTCCCTAAGAAAATATAAACAGGAATTCTAACTCAAGTCTCCCCTGGCTTTAAGTGCAGAGTTTTTCCCACTATCACACACTGCATTGAATGAATTACAGTACTGCACTACCTTGCACATGGTAGACATATAATAAATGCTTGTTAAATTGAATTAAATCAATTTCCTTAAAGTGAGTGACAGAAAAAGACAAACAGAAGCAAAGACAGTGAGAAAGACAAGAGACAGACAGTCATAGCATTGTGATAGCAATATGCAGATTGAAGGAGGAAGTAAGTTCTCTTGAAAAACAAAAGACAACAACCAACTATCTTGGACAGATCATTTACCTCTTTTGTTCTTACCTGGAAAATAAAGGGCAGAGGGAGAGGAGAGGCTTAAAAAGCTATTGGATCCCTTCTAACTCTCTTGAAAAAGAGAGAGAGAGATAGAAGGAAATAGATAATATATAATCTGTATAAATATATTGTGTGTTATATATACATATATGTGCATAGGTGTTATATGTATACATATACATATGTATATGTACATACATTGTGTGTATGTAAAACTTCATTTCACAAATGAAAAAAACTATATCCAATAGAAGTTAAAAGATCTGCCAAAAATTTCAAGAGGCAGGATTTGAGTGTAGGTTCTAAAATCGCTAATGGGCTATTAGCTTATTTTAACCTTGTCAGCTATAGTGCTCTCAGCTCTGCATTTTGCAAGTTATCTAAGTCTTAGAGCTATCAGAAAGCAGATTATATTGTGTGCAAGATATGTAATGTTATGCCTTATATTGTAATGCCAGAGAAACTGATAGATAGATAGACAAGATGGAATTAGAGAGTTTTTAATATTTTATTTGAGAGGAAGAGATTGTGCTGGGGGCACAATCCCCAAGGCTGATTCTCAAAGCATCCAGCAGTGGATATGAGTTCTCAATGGCATATATATGGCTCTAAGCTCGGGTAGTTAAACAAAGGGGGGTGGAGGGTGGAGTCCAAATTCTGGTGAGTGGGAATCTCCAGGCAGGAACCATCAATCTGGTTCTGACAGGTTGGGGATAGGACCATAAATTTTTACAAATTGGGATGACTTAGGAAGTGTCCAACTAGAGCCAGGAAATCTGAAACTTAGAGATATAAACAATGCCAATTAGTGACTGCGATAGGACATCTGGAGTCTTATCTTTTGGAATGCCAGATTTCCACAGCCCTAATTATCTCAGTTCTAATGAGCAGAAAAGGGGGATTGCAACCAGGGGGATTGAGGCAGAACAATTCAAGGAACTGAGGCAGAACAATTTAGGGAAACTGAGGCAGAACAATTTAAGGAAATTGAGGCAGGACCATTAGGGAAACTGAGGCAGGATGTAATGGGCTGAGGCTTGAGTTGATGCACTGAGGTCCCAAGCATGTGAGGCTAAATAGTAAGTAGACTATATTAATATATATGCTTGGAGAAAGAATGGCCCCCCACCCACTCTCTGTGCAAGTCCTGATGTATCCTTTAGGAAATGATGATTTTGGTGGATGGAGGCAGAGGGGCAGGAAGAGAGGCTGGGAAAGACGGCTGGCTGAGTTCTGTTCTGGTGGCTGCTGGTCTTGTGGCTTCTGGCCTGGCTAGCTTCTTGACTCAGCTGCACACATTGCTATTGCCGATTCCCTTGCCGGCTATTGCCGATAACTCCGATCTTTCTTCACCTCTACTGAGAATAAAGATTGAATATTTTCCCCTAACCTGAATTCCTGACTCCAGCTGATTTTAAAATACACGGTCATCACAGCAGGACAATAAAAGGGAACTGTGGCACAACAATATAATGTTTATGCTTGTGATAAAAAGACAGAGTAGAATTTATAATGGGAAAAGGAAACTAGAAAGAGACAAATGTAACCTAAGATCAAGTGCTAATATGGGATGATATTATTTGTTGTTGTTGTTGAGTAGTTTCAGGCATATACAAATTTTCATGCCTCCTCTGGGGTTTTCTTGGCAAAGATACTAGAGTGGTTTACCATTTCCTTTTCTAGTTCATTTTACAAATGAAGAAACTGAGGCAAACAGGGTTAAATAACTTGCCCCAGGTCACACAGCTAATAGGCATCTAGGGTTGAATTTCAACTTGGATTTTTCTGACTCCAGACCCAGTGTTCTATCCACTGTGTCAAGTAGTCACCTTTGGGAGATATTATAGACCACCAGAAATAAGTTTATGACTGTGCAGATAGATGGAGAATATATGTGAGAAATGACAGCTACTGGTAGAAAGCAAGCCAGTTTAATTCATAAGAATATAAGATCATTCTATATCTGGATCAAAGATATTTTTGGATAATATTTTCAGGCTTCTGAGCTTAACATTCATTTTCTGTATGTTATATTTTTGCTCTTTTTTCTTATTTGCTGCAAGAGGATCAAAGATTTGGAGCTATATTTCTGTTATATTTCTGCCACTCTAAAAATTGACTTTTATTCACTGACGTCTCTTATACTCTTCAAGTATGGCCCCATTCTACACATTGCTATTGCTGCAACAGACCACACTGTGACCTTTTTGTATATTCTCTGATTTTCTTTAGCTCACCAAGAAACAGAAATTGTCTTTTTTTTAAAGGATTCTATTGAGAAAGCAATATGATGCAATGGAAAGAGTGCTGAATTTTGAGTTAGAGGACTTTGGTTTGAATCCTAGCTTTTTTTTTTTTTTTTTGTCTCCTATGTGACCTCAGACAAGTCACTCAATGAGGCCTCTAGGCCTCATGCCCAATGTACCAGATGACTCTTAAAGTCTTTTCTGATTCCTACAATGTAATTAGTGGAAAGGATTAAAGTACAACAAACCTACAGAGGGTACAGAAACCAACGAATATTCGACTTTCCTTCAATCAACAGACTCCCAGAAAAGTACCTGAAACCCCTCTATCAATTACTCTCTTACAAGCTTCTTCATACTGCACCTGTTTTTTTCACTGTTCTCAATGCCTCAAATCAAAGCTTTCTGGCGTTTAGTGACATATCTTTATCTTATAATGTGAAACTCAAGAATTCTATCTATCCTATCAGGTATGAAACCAATACCCTTTATTAAAACTTCCCATAAATTCCCAACAATTATTTGATTTACAATATTGTCACTTATAACTGAGAAATTTAATATCTCATAGTTTATTCTGCATATAATATTCTACATAGAAGCATAACCATATAACATTTCACCCACAGGATCATTGACTTAGAGTTTTAAAAAAAGCTTTAGGAAAATTTTAGTCTAAATACTTCATTTCTTAATGAGAAACCTGGGATGAAAAACTTGAGTGTAAAGTTGAAGATCACATTACTAGTTAGGGACAGAACCATGATTTGAATCCAGATCTTCTACTCCAAATCCAATATACTTTCTTATACATTGTGCTGTCTGTTCACAATTAAGTATTTCTTCATAAATTTCAATAATGGCAAAATCAACAGTTTTGTTCCAACTTAGGTATAATTGAGTAAATGGAGTATGCTTACAGTAGAGTTTCTGAGTCATGATCTTCAAATGGCCATAACAATGGTCATCTGAGAGCCATTTATGGACCAGAAGAATAATAACAGAGATTCCACTAAATTATATGGTAGAGGTTGTCCAAAAAATCTATTATAGAACAATATAGAGCTTCCTGCCATGTTTCAGGAAATCAGATGAAATTAGATCTCAGGGCAACCAAAACTCAATTAAAATATCTGTAATATATGGGAGATTGTCTTTCATGTAGGAAAAAAAAGTATAAATATTTTTATTTTTCATATTATTTAAAAGAGTTGGGACTTTGTCACTGACAAAATTCATTATGTCTTGCTGACTAAAAAGCCATGAGTTACCTTACATCCCATTTCTTAATAATTAATATTAAAGCAGCATATTCTAAGAAAAGAAAAAGGGAGATTAATTAAGTCTGTGTTGACCAAAACCCCAAAACATAGGTTTGGAGGTTGCAATTAAACATTATATTTGCATAGTTAAAGTTTTACTTCATTGTCACTGTATTTTTCCATTTAATCCCTTTCAATTTTAATTTGTCATCTCAAATAAGAAATGTCCAAATACACAAAGATCCATTATCAACATCTTTTGGGGGGGGAATGTGCTATGGAAATATTTATCATTGAAATCAGTATTTCTGCAGAATAATCCATGCCCTGTGTGAAAATCCTGCCAAATAATGAACAGAAAATTAGCTGAGATGTTATATAGATTTGAGGAACTTTACAATAAAAGGCAGTTTTTAAACATATTCTGATGGAGATTCTATGGAATTTAAATTTTGAATATTAATAACTTTTTATGTAAGTTTCCCAGTCCTTATTTGAGTTCTTTCTTTGCAAATTTGTGGGGCTTTGAAGGAGTATGAGAGGGAATGGAGAATGAGCAAGTCTATACACATTAAATGTTTTATGGAGAGTTAATCTACAAGATCTGGAGAACTGATTCTCCCATATTATTGATGAAGAAACTAAAGCTCAGAGATTGTGACTTGTCCATGGTCACATATCTAACAATTTTCAGATGCAGAATTTGAAACTATGTCATCCTGAATCTGGCATTTTATCTACTATTACACATTGCCTTTCCAAAAAGTCAATGAGCATTTGATTCAGTGAACTATTGTCTTACAAGCAAGCCCCTAAGTCCTAATAAGGGAAGGCATCTGGAAGAAATTCTCTAACAATGGAATACTACTGAGTGACAGCAAGTCAAACTAAGTCTATGAGGCAATCCTGGAAAACAGTGACAGTAAAGCAAAAATTAAACTATTTAAAAGTAATGTTTAATAGAAACCCCCAAACCTATGCTTTGGATTTTGGATAAACAGAGATGCATTAAATCTTGCTTTTTTTCCCTTAGAATATACTGCTTCCGCATTAATTATTAAGAAATGTGGTACAAGATAACTAAACCACAATCACAGCAAGGCAAAGACCTTGGCAACAAGGAACTACTATTGCATATTTGAACTTCCAAACAAATGGTTGTCATGGGAACAGAAAGTCTTTCCAGTTCAAAGAAGGATAACAAGGTAGGACAGGTGTCTAAAGAGGCATTTTCATTTGATTCTGTTTTCAGAGCAGTAGCTTTAGATGCATTTTTTGTAACTAACATCTCCATTTAAATTCTACAGGGACAGGTGTTTAAAAGAAAAAACCTCTAAAACTCTTAGAGGAGAAAACAAGTACCCATTCATAGCACCTCTTGCTGCTGGTATCCTTTTTGCCAGGTGAAACAGAATTATTTATTTTTAATGGTTCTGCAGTATTAGTAAATTTTATTATGATTAAAACACATCCATGAGAGGTGAGAAGCATGATATTATGGACTCAGTTCTCTTCCCTTTCTTTGAGAATTGTGATGTTTGTTCTTTTCTAATCTTGGAGTATTTCTCCCATTTGCCATAATCTAGCCAAAGTACTGACCATGTCTCAGTGACGACATCTACCAATTCTATCAGCATCCAATGCTGTTATTCATCTGAGCCAGGTGACTTGAATTAATCAAGGGAAAGTAGGTACTATCTAATTAGTCTTTATTCATCTTGAGTATTACCTCTGCTAATCATATTTGTTCTGCCATTTCCAATGTAAGGTCATTCTTCTTGGCAGAGAAAACAGAACTGAATCCCTCTGAATCCTCTCTATTGTTAATCAATATCATCTAATCCACCCCAAACATCTCTTCTTTGATCCTCCTTTTTCTCCCTGCATAGCTTTAAAAATAATCATTATTGCTGTTGTCTTTAGTTTCTCTCTCCAGCTTCAATTTATTATGAGCTTTAGCTCCTGCCATTATTTTTACAAGACTATTCATCCTCTATCCTGGCTTTGCTTCCAACTTCTGTATATTTATTTTTAAAAATTCTAAGTTGAATGGTGAGTTTTCAAAGCATCTACACAAGTCTCTTCAGACAAATACCATTTTTCTTTCTCAGAAGAATTGTTTTCTTTTGTGTTTCCATTATTTCATTCTTGGACACTTTTCTTTCCTTCTTAGTTAATTTCTCATTTATCATGTTAGTCCATAGGATACTACCCACATTTATTTTGTATCTTTTGAAATTTATTTCCCAAAAAAACTATAATGTATCTCAGACTATGCCAAACTTCCTCTTCTTTCTACAAAACTCCTAAGAGGGAATAGTCACTTCCAAGATTTCCATTATTTCCATCCCAACAACCAGTTCTCCCTGTTAGTGGGAATGAGAAACATAACAGGACATCCTTTTAATGTTTCCTTATCTCTTTAAGGACAAAAATCATCATTGAAGCAAGTGAAGAAGTTATTAGCTACTCTATTTTTGGCATAGATCTCCAACAAATGCCTGGATAACTGAAATGCTCATCATTACAATATTAATTTCATGACCTGCAGACAGTCATTCAAGAAGTGTTGTTTATATGCTCTAATTATTTTAACCAGGAACAGAACTTGCAAGGGATTGGATTTGCGTTGGAGACAATGGTCTATAGGTAGGAAAAGAGAGGGTCACATGAAGCAAAAGGCTAATTATAACCAGGTAGCAACCATGAAGTAGTGCTATGAACCAGAAAATTTTTGGAACTAGGGCTGATTGAATTAACCTCCAATTGGACTATTGCCAGCCAAGACACTATGGGGTAGGCCTGAAGCAGTTTGAGTTAACTCCTCTAAATACATTGGTAGGATATAATGATATCTCTAGGATTCTGAAAGGGAATCCCCAAGACTAAAAGGAACATCCTGATAGATTGCTTTTACTTCCATGCTAATTGCTTTTACCGTGGACTGATAATACTTGGAGATACTGAATTTTTTTTTTTTATGAAAGAAGTTGTATGTCTTAACTCTTGGGCATTCAGTTGTCCATTGTACCATATATGAAATACTGACAAGGACAAGGAGTGATAGGCAGGCCATGTTTCCAGAGTCCTGAAATATAGGCTGACATTTTAGAGCCATCACCACTCAAAAAGGCAGAACTAGAACTAGCTGTTATGGTTGCAGATCAGGAAAATATTCAAGGAACTGGATAGTCAAATTTGTTTTAAGGTCATTCAAAAGGTATACTTCTCAGTTTGAGACAATTAACTCTATTTCCCACTTTAATAAATTACTATCACTGATCTAATAAGGGCTTTATACAAGGATAAATTCTGTCAAAAAATAACTAAACTACATTGTTTTAAAGGATCAATTAGATGTTATCAAGTTTCAAGGAGAACTATAAAAACCCAGCTCTAACCAGACCAGTTAAATCTTTTAGCTATTTTTTACTGACCCATAACACCTGGCCCTAAATCCCAACTATACAATACTGACTGTGTCTCCAGAGATAAATGAGATAAAGTTGAGTACATGTTCCTAGGAATTTTTTTAGTTGAGTACTGTCAGAAAGAAAGCACCACTCCAGTCCAATATTACATGAGTAAAAAAACCTCTGTAATGCTGCCTGAGTACCATGTATCTTATTCTCCGGTAAACCTATCATATTCATAGGTTTCCAGAACCATAAAGTAATACACTTAGTTTACCATGTGCCCATCTTTTAATACTAATAGAAAGGCCATGTGGCA
Source organism: Sarcophilus harrisii (assembly GCF_902635505.1). NCBI lineage: Eukaryota > Metazoa > Chordata > Mammalia > Dasyuromorphia > Dasyuridae > Sarcophilus > Sarcophilus harrisii. The sequence continues at coordinate 147,073,529 of NC_045429.1, forward strand.
CAGCAGATAGAGGCCCAGGATTGGAGGCAGAAATATGAGTTCAAGTTCTGTCTCTGACATACACACATCAAAACCAGCATATTATTTCATCTTTCAGTGCTTTTGGCAATTCTCTGAAAATCAGGAAGATCGCCAATTTATATCAATGGGGAGAATTACCTCAGTAGGAATTTGCCAACTGATGAAATCATAGGCTTGGATAGTTTAAAAAACTTTAAATTTAAAAAATTTAGAAAATATATATGCAGGATAAGTATGGATCTTAAATTAAGAAGATCTGTGTTCAAATGCTATTTCAGATAATATCTGTGTGACTCTGGGCAAGTCATTTAACCTCTCTGTACCTTAATTTCCTCATCTATAAAATGGGAATAATAATATCATAGAGTTATTGTAAGGTTCATATGAGTTAAAATATATAAAGCAATTTACAAGCCTTAAGATATTATATAAATACTAACTATATTGTTATTTTACATATATATATCTCCACACATATATGGTTCTGAGGTACATTTGTATAGGTGTGTACATATGTGTATACATGTGTATGTGCATATGTGTATACATGTAACCATTCCAGTACCTTTGCCAAGAAACTCCAAATGGTTCTCAGAGTCAGACATAACTGAAAAATTACTGAACAGCAAAAGTATCATGTATTTAAATGCTTTCAAAAAGGTAAGCAGAAAATAATATATTGCTCTAATATAAACTGACAATTACAGGCTTTTAATGTTACTGTCCAGGAAAACCTCTGACTTTTCTTTCTTAGTATTCTTCTTTCCAGTATGATCTTCCTTTCCTAGTGACTCTGCCTTCTAGAGGCAGTAAATGTACATCAAAAGGCTGCTCAATCTGGAATCAGAAGACCACGGCTTTTATTTTGGACAGGTTATGTGACCTTTGTGGGTCTCATTTGCCTTATCTGTAAAATGAAAAATTGTACTAGATTACCTCTAAGGTCCCTATTAGCTTTAATTCTATGATCCAAGGATTCTTATTAGCTGTATTCTCTTCCTTCTGTCCTGCCTCTTCTCTGTAGATTTTCCCTTCATACCATAATTTGTGCTTTCCAGCTTCTAATTTTCTATGTAACTGGCATCTTTAAATGAACACTGCCCATGAGCTCAAGGTAGTTAATCAGACCTATCTAGGTGGACCCTTTCCCTATATAAAATATCAAAGATGGTTCTGTTGCCAGAGATATTATAACACCACAATAAAGTGTGCTGAAGGATAAGTACAGTAGTCTTAAACCATGTAGACTCCGAATCACTGCTATAAGACCATAATACTCAGAACTACCTTTCCTGACATTTCCCTTTTTTCTCTCTTCAATCCCAGTGTGAAAGTTTGGAAGGTCCAGTCTTCACTCCTACAAAGGGAATTTTCAACTGGGCTTTCATAGCCCCTTACCTCCCACTCTCTTAGCTATGATCACTTAAACCATGTCCTTTGATGTCTTTTCAGAAATACACCAAATAAAAGGGCCTATAATTTATTTCACCATCAACTCACTTATCTCATTATTTTTTGAAGTCCCTTGGACCACGTGACATACCTTGATAATAAGAGACCTTAAAGATTATCATCTATTAAATAATAATTTGATATGAAATAAAACTGAAGTCACAAGCCAGGGGGGACACAAACCTGAAGTCTGTTTTCTGTTCTAATATTTTGGCAATTCTCTAGAAATATATTGAAAATATATTGGAGTGCTTGCTGTCTAGAGGAGAATGGAGGAAAAGGAGGGGGAATTTTTGAAACAGAGCTTTGCAAGGGCGATGTTGAAAACTATCTTTATGTGTATTTTGAAAATAAAAAACTATTATTAAAGACAAAAGAAATATCTCAGAAAATTTAAAAAGTGTGAATCAGGGGAGCCACATTCCACTTTTGGAACTTTACAGAATGAATGTGTTTGCAACATGACATCAAGTTGCAAAATGTGCCTATGTGCCTCATCTGCTCTGTGATTGTAACACCTGCATCTGCTACAGAAATCATAGTCAACCTCTAGAATGGCATCAGTTTTGAATGTGAACCTATTCTTAGCAATATGGCAACATAGGTCTTCAAGTAACAGTCAAATGGCAAATAAGTGCTGAGATGCTAACAATACTCTTTAAATTATTAATCGGAAAACTCATAGGACTGAAAAACAAAAAATATTCCGATCTTTCATAAATTCTTTATTTATTGTGAGTATAACTAGGCATTTACACATTGACTCTCATTAGAATATAAACACTGTCTTTCTTTTTATTCCCAACACGGTGCTTGTCATATAGTACACACTTAATAAACGAGAGATTGATAGATTAATGTGCAGCATGACTTTGTCAAGAATAGATCAGACCAGAATAAACTTAGTTCCTTTTTTGTGACAGTTACAAAATTGGTAAATCAGGGGAATAGTCTTGAAATAACATCTAAATTTTAACAAAGTAGTTCAAAAATCCTCAAAAGGTGAAGAGATGTGAACTAGGCAATGATAAATAGCAAACAATTAGGAACAGAAAGATAAAAAGAATGCTTGTTAACAGCCCTATGTCAAGTTGAAAGGAAGTTTCTAAGGTTACTGGGAATTGTGCTTGGCCCTCTCTCATCTCTTTCAGGGATTTTGAAGATAGGACTAATAATAATTGTAGCAAACATTTATAAAGTAACTTAAGGCTTGAAAATTGCTTTACATATATCATTTCATTTATTAATAATGAAAATAGCTAGCATTTATATAAGTGCTTTCAGTTTTACAAAATGCTTTACAATTTATTACACTCATTGATTCTCATAATAATTCAGTGAAGTGAATGTTATTATTATTGTCATTTTACAGATGGGCAAACTAAGTCTGAGAGACATTAGTGATTTGGCAATAGTCAGAGAGCTAGCAAATGTCTTAATTTGGGTCTTCCTGATTCCAAAGCCAATACTCCATTAATCCATCTTTCACACAACATATATATAGATGACTTTATCGGTATGCAAAAATATCTTGACAGGATAGGGTGTTAGGCCAAATCTAATAAGTTTAATGGGAACAATATAGAGTTTTACAGTTACATTTTTTTAAATTGACTTTACAAGAATACAATGGGAAAGGCTTGGCAAGACAGCAATTCATCTAAAAAAGAAAAAGGAAGTTTTAGCTAATGTGATAGGAACAAAAATCTAAGAGAAATGATAGTGCCATTGTCCTCTGCCCTCATCATGCCATGTTTGGATTTGTACAGTCATAAGAAATCATTTGAAGAAATGAGATAGCCAGGAGAAGATTTGGGGGAAGGAGGATAGGAAAAAAAGCTATCTTTAAGTTTTTTGAAGTTTATCATGTGAAAGAGGAATTAGACATGTCCTTTGCCACTGAGAACTAGAAACAATTGGTACAAAATGAAAAGAAACAGATTTAGGATCAATGTAAGAGAAAAGTAAATAAAAAGGAAAGGAGAAAGATCCAAAACAGAATGGGTTTTATCGGAAGAATGTAGGCTCCTATTTACTAAAAGTACTCAAGCAATGACTGAATGATCACTTTTTTGTGTGCTGTTAGAGGGGATTCTTAATTTAGATGTGAATTGGGTTATTGGAGATCTAGGTTCCCTTCCAACTCTTATAGTATGAGATTCTTTCCACTAGAAATAAAACTACTCTCACTATAATTCAGTATTACAAAACTAGATATAATAAGAGATCAAATAATAGCTAAATACCCCCCCAAAAAATCTAACCTACTATTCAGAGACTTCAGAGGAGAGGGAGAAAATCACATTCCCTCTTTCTTATATAAATATCATTTTTATTTACTTACATATTTTCTTCTCTAATAGATTGTACCCTCCTTTATGGGAGTAATTATTTTGTTTTTGTCTCTTAATCTCCAGTATTTTATACAGATCCTGGCATATAATAGGAGCTGAATAGATGCTTACTGAATAAGTAATGAAAGACAATGAACAAATAGAAAACCCAAGTATGAATTCCAGTTGTAATATTTCCTAGCTGTATTACAATGGATCTACAGTTTAATTGCTCTGAGACTCGGTTTCTCATCTGAAAAATAAGAATATATTAAGGTGTCTATCTCATAAGTTTGTATCAAGTAAAATGCTTTGTAAACCTTAATTGTGTGTAAGAGAGAGATGAAGAGGAAGTTAGTTGTGATAAGGGTCATATTTATCTGTTCTACAAAGTCATGTTTTCAAAAGTTTTAAAAGTTGTCGCTCTTAATCACCTTGTTTGTATACTGTCATCTTTCCTCCAACCATGATCATGTAATTTTAATTTAATTTAACTAAATGATCCTAAAATATTACCTGGAAAAAAGAATACCATGACATACTGAAGTTCAGCTTCAGACAATTTAAACTGTCCATCAATAATAACAAGAAATAAAGGAAGTTTATTCTTTTTGAACAAAGGAATTTTTTAATCCAAGAAAAACATTTTTTTAAAAAGCAACAGGTGGCAAGAGGCTTTAATAAATATATCACTCTCATCATTCATTGTCATTTATTAGGGATAAGTTATAGACAGTTCTCAATTTACCAAAGCTGGTCATCCAGTTGTAAAACACGCTTAATGTATTTTGCCAGAAAATTGGTGCTCAATCTCCCCACTAGCACTTGCAAAATACAATTTCAACACTGGAGGAGAAAGTTGGAATACAGCTGATTATGTTTGGAGTCAAGATCTAAGTTTGAATCCCAACACTACTTACTACCTATGTGATAGACTTTCTGCTTCGGTTTCTGTTTGGTCCTAGAAAGCAGAACAATGAACAATTTGCAGAGACAAACATCAGTTTGATATAAGGAAAAAAACTTTTTAACCATTCATTAGAATCATCTCAAATGTAATAACTGATCTTGTTGATATTGGCTTTTCCCTCTTTAGACATCTTCAAGAAAAAATTAGATGACAAGTTAGTGGCTACATGATAGAGGATTCTTATTTAAGCATAGTTTTTCTAGTGGGTTTTTGGTTCCTTCCAAACTTAAAATTTGTGACTCATTTGTCAACATGTCAATACAGTAAAATACTATGATTTTGTTGATATGGAAATACATAATACGGAAACTCTTTACCATTACAGATTATAATTTATCCTTATAAATTGAAGATTAAAACATTTATAATTTATTAGGTTGCTGTGAGAGAGATGTCTATATAGTCACTGCATTGATATCTAAACTTCAGAGTACTAATTGTAAGCTGTTATGAAACTACTTGATTTGCCTTTTTGCGTTGATCTCTGTCCTATTGGATCCTTCTCCTGTCTTTTTTCTTCCCCTTCCTCCCTTCCTGCTTTTCTCTCCATAATCTTTCAGCTACATTGTGTGCTATACAAGCTTTCATGGGCCAGTTTGGGATTCACACTGTTTCTCTGTATTTCTATGGATAAAAATTATTAAAAGAATAGTTGCTGAACACTTAAAAAAAGGAAATGATGACCACATAGAGGAATAATTTGTAATAGAACTAGATTTTCCTTTCCCCCAACTCTTCAAAAATACATGTTTCTGATCATTTAACATACAGAAGAAAGTAATATTTGTAAATCTGTAGATTGTCTATTAAAGTGGAAAGACATATCATGAGGCTAATGTTTATAAGCCAGGGAGTTCTCATATACTCCAAATGGGATGGAAATTAATTTACATATCAGTCCTTTTGACCATACTTCAACATGGATAGCTATGCTATGGCATCTTTGGATATGTGTATATTCATCAGCTCATAAATAAATAGTTATTTATTAAATACCTACTATGTGTCAGGAACTGTGCTAAGCACTGGGTTTACAAAAAGACACAAAAGACAATCCCTACCCTCAAGAAGCTTATAATTTAAGGGGAAAGACAACATGAAAACAAGTATATACAAAGCAAGCTGCGTACAAAATTGATTGATAGGAGGAGAAATGACAGAGTAGAGGTACTGGAATTGAAAGGGCTGGGGAAAATAAAAGGTGGATTTTAGTGAGGACTTAAAGCAAACCAGATACTACATAATGTGATTAAAAATATGGAGAGGGCAAGATATGTTCTGGGTGGCATAACAGGGTGAAGGCTAGGAAATGACATGAAGGGTCTGGACCTTTATTAGATAAGCCACAAATTCAACTCTCAGAGATAAAGGAACCAAGAAAGGGATCGATGTTCTTATTGAAGGGAAATAAGTAGAATAGCCAGAGAGCAAACAGCATAGTATGGTAACTAGTTAGTTGCCTCTTTTAAGAATGGGGATTAATCCAATAATAAATAGGACTAGGAACTATTCTGTTTAATGGATAATGAATACTGGGGGAAAGAAAAAGACTAGGTAAATCATCTTTTAAGGTAAAAACAATTGTTCTTTTTGGGGGAGAGGAAGATAACACCTGGGTTATTAGTACATAGCAATTTAGCTGCATATGTCACAAATGTTGTGAGATGAGCTTCTTTGGGTATGTTGAGTGAATGTTTGGGGGTTCTTTTATAAACTAAGAATTTTGATGGGTTCTGTTCTGAGAATTACTTGACACTGCACTCAGCAATTAAACTAAATTCTAATTAGATTTCTATAATAAAAAGGACTCCTGAGAATCAAGCATCGATTTCATTAAATCATATATTTAACCTGATTATGAGCTATCAGTCGGTGACTATCCATGGCAATAGAGGGGAAAATGTATTATCTCCTTTAGGCCAGCCAAGGTCTGTCTTCACTCTGGAAACAAGAAAAATCACCCATTATATATACATATATGTGTGTATGTATGTATGCATGCATGTATAGGGCAAGTAGGTGGTACACTGGACAAAAGACCAGATCTGGAGTTAGGAAAACCTTCATTTAAATGAGGTCTCAGACACTTACTATGTTAGTCTGGGCAAGTTACTTAACAGTTTGCCTCAATTTCCTTATCTGTAAAATGAGCTGAAAAAAATGAAATGGAAAACCACTCCAGTAGCTCAGACAAAAAAATTCTAAATGAGGTCATGAAGATTTGGACATGACTGAAATGCCTAAAGAACAATATATATACATATATATGTATCTATATACATATGCCATATAGAATAGATGAATCTATCTATATATACATATGTGCATATTTCTATATATGTATATATACATTCACACTTATGCACATAAAATTGTGTGTAATTGCATATATACAAATTTGTATTGCATATTTATTTATATACACATTTATTCATCCTTTTTTTATTTATTTAAAGGCATTATTTCATTCCTAACACTACAGAATTGCTATAATTCCTCCTCAAGCTTCACTTGGAAGATTTCAAGTCATGGAGAACTAATAACCAAGCACCAGAATTGTCAAATCCCTTATAAATAAAATGTCAAAATGTCAAAAAGCCAATATCCATGTACATTACTTTCAAAGAAATCATAGGAGTGAGATTTTAAAAATAGGTTGTAGCTAAGATGAATCATTTCCTTTTTTACTATAAATTATTTCAAAAGCAGTACTGATCGAATCAGAATATTAATGGACTTGAGGAGAGAAGGAACTTTACGATTTTATATTAAGAATGTTTTCTCAAAAATATCTATCTTAGAAGGAAAATGAACTGGTCAGATAGCTCAAATTCATTCCCTTATTATCTTTTGAGAGGTGCCATGATCCCTTTTCCCTTTCTTCTCAAATGAACACACTAACAATGGTTATCTGTATTAGATGTAGTCACAGACCTCAACACTTCACCCTTACCTTCACTCCAAGAATCAACTGTACTTCAGAAGTGGGTATGAAAAAAGTTATGGCCTAATCTTCTGGAAATGTCAACTGGTGTGTGTGTGTGTGTGTGTGTGTGTGTGTGCACGCGCACATGCACACTTCTGGAAAGTTTCTGCAGTAGACTGCAAATGTGATATGAGTTAAGTCAAATAATATGGCAGCTAAAAAGAATTTCATTAAGAGAAGCACAGATTCTAGAAATAAGGAAATCAAAGGATCTCTCTACCTGCTCTATTGTAGCTAGCTCTGAATACCATGGTTTTAGAAAGATTTTCATAAGCAATCAATCAATAAGCATTTATTAGGTACCCACTATGCTCCAGGCATTTACACTAAGCATTAGGGATTCAAATAAAGCCCTCCTATCCTCTATCATCATTTTACCATGCCTCCAAATAACAAAGCCTGTCCTTAATCTCACAGAAATCACGATCTACTGTTTGAATGATAAACTGCAAAATGTTAAGAAAAACTCAGCAGCAACTCTGATCAATACAAAAAACAAAATTCATTTTTAAAGACAATTCTATAGAACTTATGATGAAAAATGTTATCCCCCATCCAGAGAGAGAACACAAGTAATAAATACCCCATATAGAAGCAAACTTTTTTTCCCTTTCATTTACTTTTCGTGCTTTTTTTTTTTTTTTGGCAATATACCTAATATGGAAATGTATTTTGCAAAATTTCTTATGATAATAGTTATCATATTTCTTGTTTTCCTAATAGGTGGTAGAGATGTCTAGGAAGAGAGGAAAGTAGAAAATTTGTAATTAAAAAGAAAATCAAAAACAAAACCTTCTCTCCAAATTAAAAAAATGTTAGAGAAAGTCATGTCATAAGAGGATCAATAAAAGAAGGGACTAAGAACTATCTCTGTCACTCTAGGTAAATCATTTAGCTTTTCTGTTTACTCTTTTATTAAAAAAAAAAAGGAGATGAAATAGATGGTGGATTGAGTCCCTTAAAAATCTTCCAACTGAGGCTGGATGACCAGGAATGATATAGATTCCCCATGGTTATAGATTGTGGATTGTACTAAATTTGATTGTTTTGTTTTGTGGAGAAATGACATCACAAGAATTTAAGCTAATACCACTGGTTTTAAAAAAAGAATTCACAGCACAACAACTTGTATCCAAACAATCTGTCCTTTCTCCTTCATTTATACCTTTTGCAGTAATAATTTTCCACCTGATTAATAGGCTAGAGACTAAGATAGCCGCAGCAACTCAGCCAGCTCAAGACCTAGTTTGCAGGCTCTCTCCACATACTCTTGCTTGACCAGATCCCGATTTCATGCTCCTAGCTTTTGAATTTTCTCCTCCGAGATTGCTAAAGCTTGAATAGGGTGGGCGCGGGGGGGGGGGGGGGGTTGGAGATCATCTATTTAACCTGTCATTTAACACAGGAAGAACCTAAAGCACTGTCAAAGAATATTTTTCAAAGTCTCACTCAGTGACAGAGCTATGGTTTGAATTGGATTCTTGACTCCTAAACCTACATGTTTCCTAATAACTTGTTTATTAGGAAATGTTTATACAAGGTGTTACAAAAGTAGCTAATAGGCAGCTAATACTTAAAATTGCACTAAGATTTTTGGAAGAACACTGAATAGTACTTTGAAGATTGAAATGCATTTTGCCTATATTATTTCATTTCATCCTCTTAAGCCTCTGAGGAAGTAATATTATTGTCTCCATTTTAGAGATAGGGAAAATGGAGCTCAGATGTTAAGCCATGGAGATTTGAAAACAGTTGTCCCTGATTCCCCATTCAGCATTTTGTCTGCTATACTAATCTACATTTTTGTTTTTCTCCTATACCATGTTTCCCAAATATTTAAGTTCAATATTTCCTGTGTCCCCTGGGGCTTTTCACAATGTGAGTACATCATACTTGTAACACCACTGTTGAAATGCATTTTACAGAGTTTTACCCAGGACTTTTATCCCAGGAGGAAAACAGTTGGGAAAAAAAATCTCTTATTTCCTTTTTTTTCATTCAGTTATATTGTTCTATCATAGAATACTCATTACTTCCATTGGCTAAAATTAACTTTTGTTTTAAAAAATACATTTTCAATAGGTTTACTTTATTAGCAATTGTAATTAACATGGGACTGAAAAGGGTCTTGAGGAGTCAGCTCATCCACTGTCTCCCTAATATGAGAGACAATAGGTATCAAGGACCTACCAAGCTTATATACAACAGAAATGTAAGAAAGAGAACATATACACTCAAATAAAATACATCTGCCAATGAACATATGACCTCTCAAAAGTTCTTTGTAAAATGAAGAGAGGTGTGTGTGTGTGTGTGTGTGTGTGTGTGTGGAGGGGGGAGATGTACTATCTATTTCTACAGAAGGGATAGGTTTTTTCTTCATTATCTTGCTATGATTTTGCAAGGAAAGCACTTTGAATAATTGTAGACATTATGAATGAACAATTATTCTGTTTTCTCCAGTCTTTCAAACAGTGTCTTACCTATAGTATAATTTTAATAAATGGTAGCTGAATTGAATTTATTGAATATAAATAAAATATCACAAAGATTTACTCAATTTAATGAATACATAACAAAGACCAGATTTTTGACATTCTTTACATATCCCTTCTCATTTCTTTCTTTGGTATTTTCTTTCTCATGTCCCAATCCATTTTTGTTTTTGTAATTCAAACCTATCACATCAATCCTATTCCTTCTGAGGGTACCCTCCTTTTTTACAATTTCTCTAAGCATCTTTATACTTTAACAAAGAATGCACCAAATGGCTAGAATCAGCCTCATCAGATAATGCCCTTTTTGTTCTTTATTCACTGAAATCCCATTTGAAACACAAATTCTGTTTGTGCAATTGGATGGTTTGAAATAGACAAATTTTATCCACCTTTGCTTCCCTAATAAGAGATGTCCCAGATCCTTTAAGCTTTTGGGGACAAGGTTAACTGCACTTTTGTAGGACAAATGGTCCCAGGTGGATAATTTTCTATTCTTGATTTTCTCAGTTACCTGGTATTCAGAACATTTACTCAGTTCTGTCACAATGTATGAGTATGTTTGTGGCCATCCTGGAATTACTATCCTGTAAGAGGTATATTTAAATTTATAATAGCCAATTTTTCAAAATTTCTGTTATATTCATATATCCTCATGGGTGACTGGAAACACAAAGATCAATTAATATAGTTTCTTTTCATATTTAAGGAGTGTCCCAAGTATCACTTGGACAAGGAAATAATTTTAAACTGAATATTAGAAGCTAATGAAAATTCTACTTCAAAATAAAAGACTTTGACTTATAAAATACTGATTTTTTTCTTTTTTTTCTCTTCTGGGGAATACTGACTTTATTTCTCAGAACAGGAAGAGGCAGAAGACAGTTCTTTGGTTCTAAAATTCACAAAGAAAGGAGAATTCATTCTTTTAATTGGGAAATGAAGAAGAGTCAAGAAAGACATAAAAATTCTTTAAAATTTTGTGTCATGGAACCATTGGCAATATAGTAAAGCTTATGGACTCCTCAGAATTTGTAAGTGCTTAAAATGAAACAAATAGAATTACAAAAGAAAAAATTATATTGAAATAAAGATGTAATTTTTTTCCTAGCCTACTTCAAACCCTCTGAAATCTATCTAGGGCTCCAAGGTTAAGAATGTCTGATTGAAACATAATTTTAACTATTCCTATTAAGTACACATACATTTGGACATTTGGGTTCCTTGATCTGCTGCCAAGGAGAAAGAATAGAAAAGGGGATGTATTCAGTGGGTTTCTACCACAGGTATTTATCGCCAGTCTTGCTGTGAGTACTTCTATGAGGTCTACCTTGTAGGAAGTGTACAAACAATGTTCTCTAGAGATGTTTCTGTTCTTATTCTATTTTCTATTAAGCTGATCTCAGCAGAGAACTCCTTTTGAAGCCAAGGGAAGCCAAGGCAAGGGGAAAGGAAAAAAAAAACAGTCCTCCAGACGATGCAATTTAAAGGACTGAGAATCAAATTAAAAGGCTCGATTTAACAGTTAGAAGTGTGTGTGATTCATTGAATACATTTCTCTTTTTTTTTTTCAAGTTACCAAGTTGTCCAACTGGACATATTCAAATCAACTTTGTCAAAATAGTCCCAGATGGAGTGAATTCAAATATAACCAGATAATTCTTTTGAGGAGTCATTCCAGAGTCTGTTTGTAGCTCCACTGATTTTTACATAGTAACAGAGAGCAGCATTGGAGGTGGTGGGGAAGGAGGAAGGAGAAGAAAGAGAGGGCATTTAGGATTAACTGTCAAAGAGCAAAGATAGATAGATTCATTATATTCTCATTGTTTCCCTAACAGTATACTCTTCCAAGAAGCTTTAAAATGAAAGTTTCAAGCTCAAATGACAATTTTCTAGGAAATTGTAAAAATAAAAAACAAACACATTTTCTAAGAAATTGTAATCAGTTACTTCAGGGAACTAAAAATAATACACACACACACACACACACACACACACACACACATGGACAGCTAAGAGGCACAGAGGTATAGAGTACCCAGGTTGGAGTCAGGAAAACCTAAGTTCAAATCTGGCCTCAGACAATAGTTGTGTGACCTTGGGCTAGTCATTTAACCCTGTTTACCTTAGTTTCTTCATTTATAAAATGAGCTGGAGAAGGAAATGGCAAACTACTCCAGCATTTTTGCCAAGAAAATCCCAAATGGGAAACACAGAGTCTCACAGGACTGAAACAACAACAACAACAGACTCATACACACATCTCTCTCACTATGGAGTGCTGGGAATGAAAAGGCATAGCTGCACCAAATCAATGGTATAATAGTCAGAAGTGACCTTTGTCAGAACTCTATATGAGTTCTAACTCTAAGTGAATCCAAAATCATTTTGTGACATTCCAAGATATCTGCAATTATATCCAGAGGTATACTGAAATCATCAAAGGATTCTTAGAAAAAAATTTAGTTTTAATTTGCCATCCATTTTTATAAGTGAAATATCCTACATCAAAATAGATAGCAACTGTCACGGACACAGACAATGATTGGGACAATTTACTGAAAGAAAAAATAATACAGTAAGTAGAGAACTGAATTAAAAGTTGGAGAGAATGGGTTTGATATCTTGTCTCTATGACTTAATAGCTGTGTGACTATAGGCAAGCCTTATAACTTATCTAAACCTTTAAAATGGAGGTCATAATCTCATATGGTTATGACTGACAATCAAGACTATGTATCTGATGCACTTTTAAATCGTGAAGGCCTTTGTAAATGGTAGATATTATTACCAGTTGTGATATGGTAAAGGGAAAAAAAGCATTAGATTTTGTATCAAAAACCAGAATTCAAATCCAGTTTTCTAACTGTATAATGTTGGGCAATTCACCTCATCTCTCTATGCTTCCTTTTTTTTTTTCATTTGTAAAATGAGAGAGTTGTAAATGACTTCTTCTAAAATTCCTTATAACTGTTATTTTTAATTAAATTCAATAAACACTTATTAGATTCCTGTTACATCGAGATCATTGTACTAGGCACAGACCAAATGTAGTTGACTTAATCCCTTTCCTCCATGAACCTTATTGGTCTTTTAGGGAAAAAAGAAATGATTTACATTTATATAACACTTTCAGGCTTAAAACGTGCATAAGATATCTTTGGGGGAAAAGTTGGGAGGCAAATCGGAATGGAACAGAACTTCTTTGGCTTATTTCATAACTTAAAGCATTTAGCACATTATCTGAAATATAGTAAGTGATTAATAAAAGTTTGTTGATTGACTTATTGTGTAAGATACATTTTAATGGGGGAATGGAGAATTTGTATTTTATCTTAGAGGCAAGAGAGTGCCTGAAATGTGTGGAACTGAGAAATAATATGATCAGACCTGTACTTTAGGAATTATTCATATGACTGCTATGTGGGAAATTCATTGGAGACAAGAGAGATTGGTGGAAGCGAGGTCAATCCAGATGAGATAATGATGGTCTGGGTGAAACAGTGGCAATTATGTGAATAAAAGAGGAGGGATGGGAGAAGATTTGTCAAAGTAAAACTGACAAGACCAAAAAATTTATTAGATCTGAAGGATTATGGAGCAGATAATGATTACATCAAAATAAAAATGCTTCCCTGAGTCACTGAACTGATTTTGTGATCCCAATATCAACATAAAGCACCCCAAATCAATTTTCTTTATTCTCAGGCTAATTAATCCTTAGCATATAGAAAATCAAGGTAATCTCAGTTTAGAATACTCTCATAGGGAACAATCTTCTTGTAGATGTAAAAGCCTTTCGATTTAGGGGTTCAAGCTTCATATACATCTTATGGAAAATAGAATATCTGTCATGGAAATTTTTTATTTTCCTTTTTATTATTCAAGATTCAGAGAAATTCCCCTGCAATCTTTAATTAACAAAATCTTTCTTAATAGTAACATCCTTGCAACAAAGGCTGTGCCAGAGGATGTAAAAAATTTATTTAGAGCCTTGCCATCCTTGAGGCAAGAAGTCAGAGAAAAAAAATAACAACTATCAAATGTAAATGTTCCTCCTCAATCAATTGGGAATCTTCTAAATATAGTTTATTATATAACCTGATTTGGTTTACATATAGACTTTGCTTGACAAAGTTTGTTTTTCTAAGGGATGTTTTTCTAGGAGATTATGACTGTTTAACTATGTTCAACTTATGATATTGAAGGAGGCATGAGGTTATGGATCTATTCTTTAACTTTTAATGCTTTATAGAAGCATACAATATATAAATAAATTATTGTCACTATGATGTAATTTTGCTAATTTAAAAAAAAAACCTTGTTAGAATTCTAACATTGTTCAGGTTTTCTTTGAGTATGCTATAGCATAATAATAAAACCTAGGCTATTGTCTCCATAATTTCTGCATTGTGATAAAAAGTATATTTGCTAGCAGTTACCCATCACATGAAGGCAGCTAGCTGGCTCTGTGGCTAGAGTGCAGTGCTTGGAGTCAGGAAGATTCTTCTTTATGATTTCAAATCTTGCTTTAGACTCACTGATTGGGCAAATCACTTAACTCTGTTTGCCTCAGTTTTCTCATCCATAAAATGATATGGAAAAGGAAATGGAAAATTATTCCAGTATCTTTGCTAAGAAAATCCCCAGTGAGATCATGAAGAATAAGACAGTACTGAAAGATGACTTAATAATAATAACCATCACATGAACTCAGAGAGGAGATATTTCTCCCTTTACCTCAGACTTCCACTAATAATCATATGGCATAATTACTGAAAAGTATGTGTGTGCTCACCTATTTGCATACTCTCAAATGCCTGTGGTTGAGAGTGGAGAGTAGAACAACATGACCCAGGACAGGCAAAAAACAAAAAACAAAAAACAAACAAAAAAAAAAAACTGAGGAAGGGGGCTAGGTAGCTCTATCCTTTTAAATAGTTATTGGGATACAGTTCCAAATTCACAAATCATTCTTAGGATGTCTTTAGAAAACCTGTGGGTGCCTGATCAAGTCTGCAAATAGATGAAGGATAGGATCTATCTTAGAAAGCAGGAAAAAATTGGGTCAAATTAATATTATTTCCTTTTCTGGCTACAGTCATGAGGGCTTATTGTCTTCTATGTGCACTTAGCTCCCAGAGAGAGAACATATCCCATTGTCATGATAATGATGCTAGTTCAAACATTTTCTGTTCTCTCAAAAAAAATCTTTGTTCAAAGATTTTCCCCATCAGAATTTTAATAACATTCTTTCATTTTCACTAGGTCTAATTGTTGCTTTTGACCTTTTGAATATTTCAGGTTGAGTAGTTACATGCTTGGAGTCCCCCGCCTCAATCACGTAAAATGCCTAAATTGGATCAAGTCAGTCAAAAAAAGCAGTGGAGAGTGAAGAGAAAATCCAAAAGTATGTATTTTTTTCAACTCTTTAATTCATTCAACTGTAACCAAGGCCAAAAAGTTATTTCTCTGGTACTAAAGATATGTATGTACTCTCTAGGAAACAGAATTGTAGACAATGATCTAATTTTTATTTGTTATTTTTTAACTTGTAAAATGTTTTACAAAGTTTTGTATACAATTGGTAATATGAATTTAAAAGTTAGAATTGTTGCTAAAATAGGATCAAAATGCCTTTGTCCAATTTGTCCAAAGGAAGGGAAATGTAAATGCCTTCTGAGAGCACTTGCCAAGCCTAAATTAGAATTCCCATTGTCTACTTTTGAGACTTTGGGCAAGTTTTTCATCTCTTTATACCTCAGTTTCTTCAGCTATAAAATGAGGGGGCTCACTTAGATGGCCTCTAAGTTTCCTCATGGCTCTAGAATGGTGACCCTATTATCACCTAAGCCAACTTTTCTCCAACTTTTTAGTCTCAGGATAACTTTACATTCTTAAAAATTGTCACTATCCCTCCAAAGAACTTTTGTTTATGGAATATATCTATTGACATATTTACAATATTAGACAATATTTACAATGTTAAAAATTAAATTTTAATTTTATTATGAAATTAGTTTTCATGAAGTAAAAACTAATTTCATAATAAGATTAAATTTAATTTTTTTAGTTTTTTAGTTAATTTTTTAGTTTTTACTTCATGAATCTTCTGAAAGGTTACCTTGGATATATTGAATGTACAATCAGAGAACTACCTGTCTAAGAAAAAAAAAAAAGGACCAAAATAGAGCTTAGCAGTAAGGCTGAGGCAGTGCTCAGGTGAAGTATAGTTAGTGGGGAAGATGATTGAATAACAGTCTCTCATTAAGAAAGCAACTCAGTTGGCTCCTAGGTATTTCAGGTAAGCTGGAAAAGAGGACAGGGAATAATAATCATCAGGATATAACCTCTAGTCTGAAAGATGAGTAGGGAAGGAGATTTGGCCCTATCCCGACGAGCTGGTCTCTTCTGTCCCAAGAGCAGGAATATTTTAGAGTCTACTTAGTTTTTTTTTTAATTTTTTATTATTATTAAAACTTTTTATTTCAAAACATATGCATATTTAGTTTTCAACAAGTTTCACCCTTGTAAAACCTTGTGTTCCAAAATTTTCCCTCCCTTTTCCCCATCCTCTCCCCCAGACAGCAAGTAATCCGATATATGTTAAATACATGTGATTTTTCTATACAATTTCCACAATTATCATGCTGCACAAGAAAAATGAGATCAAAAGGGGCAAAAAGAAAAAAATGCAAACAAAAAAGTGAAAATACTTCATTGTGATCTACACTTGGTCCCCACAGTTTCTCTCTGGGTACAGATGCCTCTCCCCATCACAAGACCATTGGAACTGGCCTGAATCATCTCGTTGAAAAGAGTCACATCCATCAAATTTGATCATCATATAATCTTGCTGTTGTCATGTACACTGATCTTCTGGTACTACTCACTTCACTTAACATCAGCTCCTGTAAGTCTCTCTAGGTCTCTCTGTACTCATCCTGCTGGTCGTTTCTTATAGAACAATAATATTCCATAACATTCATATACCAAAACTTATTTAGCTATTCTCCAACTGATGGGCACCCACTCAATTTCCAGTTTCTTGCTACTACAAAAAGGGCTGCCATAAACATTTTTGCAAATGTGAGTCTATTTCTTATGTTACACTTTGTAGTAGGTCTTGCCACATGAAGAAAGGAGACAATAAAATTACTGAGAAGCCCAGGGACCTAAAGCAGCTAGAAAATCAGATCCCAGCACATGATTGGTCCTCAGAGAGATCATTCTCTCTTCTGATCTAACAACAATTTGTATTCCCGTTATTAGAATATTTATCATCTCCTAACTTTTATTATATTTTTCTATAGCTGCATATATGCCTTCTCTACTAGACAGTCAGACATTTGAAAGTAGAAACTATGTCTCATTTATCTTTATGCCTTCCCCAGCACCTGGCACAATGGATTATACCTAAAATATATTTTTATTAATATATACTCAACTAATATTTGTTAAGTGGATTATTATGTAATAAGTGTATTTTTACTTGAAGTAAAATCTTTGGACTAATGAGGCTATTTTGAATACTGAACAGCTGGGATTATGCAATATTTTTAAATAAAGCTTTATGTTCAAGTAAATACAATACATCAAACTAGGTTGTAGGCCAAGTGGGTATAGGAAACAAATAAGACTTGAGGACTAGGTAATGCCTTATCATTCTTTATATTCCTTTCTCTTAATACAATACCCTTATACTTGCAAGATTAAAAAAACTTGTTAATGATGCTGGCAGTAGTATTATTTATGCAAACAAAAATTTCTAAAAGGCTTGGAAATTTATTCTTTTAAGTAGGCTAAGCTTTCTCCTCAAAATTTGTTTATGATCATTTTTTCTTCAAATTTTTCCTTCACAGAAATGCAACATTAATTAACTTCACTCTGAGCTATGAATCAATTAATGATAATGATAAAGATTTATTACGTTCATTCTATGTTCCTACCATTGTGTTAAATTCTGGGGCTAAAAATATGAGCAAGGAAAATGGTACCAACCTGTAAGGAACTTATATTCTAATAGAAATGTTAATGAAGAGCAGCATAGTTTGGAAATGTTCAGAAAGCAAGTGAAAGTGGAAGGAGTTTTAATGAGATAAGGGAAAAGTTCACTTATTAAAGCTCAGAAACCCAGAATCAGAGTCCAGATGGGTAGAAAGCATAGGATAAAGAAGGCACCTTGGTCTGCAGGCACCAACTTAGAAAAACAGCTAGAAAGGAGGCATCAAGAGTCTAGAGGCAACATGATTTAGAGGTGAAGACCTGGTTCCAACCACGATAAGATAAAAATCCACAAAGTGCTATTTGATGTATGACAAATAGTTGTAAATTAATGAAATGCTATTATATTTCAAAGAAAACCCTATCTTTTGTTTTTTTGAATGATCATAATGGAAAGATTACTTGAGATACAGTTTCAAAACCTGGCTCTTTTATTTACTACTTGTGTGATCTTGGATGGCAGAATCCACCTCTACAAAATAGATAACCTCCAAGATCCCCTCCAACTTTAAATCTGTTATCCAATATACAATAAATAAATGTTTTAGCTATGGCGGCACCCACACTCTCTTTCCCTGGAATGTTACAAAAAGGGAATTCAAATTATTGTGAAAATAATCATTATTAATACCATCATAAGTATTAATAATACATTATGAAACTTACACTTTAGCACCAAAGAACATCTGTCTTCACAAAATAGAATGTGCATGTTAAGACAAACAAAATACAGGCAATACTGAGCTTGCCAAATGAAATTTTCCTTGGATTCCATTTTTATCTCCTGCTAACTGTGAAAGCTCAGCAAATTGAGGTGAGCCAAACCCAACAGTGTTAAACAATTTCATCAGCATACACCCCTGTGCCTGGGGTACAGACATACTCACTTTTGATTAGAAAATTTTAATTGGCGATCTACATATCTGCACCTTTCCTGTGTCATTCTTATTACCAAGTAACCACCAAAAAAAAAAATTTAAAGGTTTTAAAGTTACTGCTGATCCACTTCATAAATTAACACATATACAATGGGAGAGAAGAACTAAGCTGTTATCAGTTTGACACTATCTTTATATCACTTCTTTAAAGCTAAATCTGTAGTTGCATGCAATTAACACTCAATAAGAACATTATATTCAAATAACACATAATTTTCATGTGTTGAGAAAGGAGGGTGGGTTTCATTTTGATAAGAAGATCAATTGGAAATAGTGCCTTGAAAAATAATGCTTTTGAAACTGCAAAGATGCATTATGTATCCATATCTGCAGTCAAGTTAGGGTATTGGCAGGTTATAGGCCAGGGAATAGCCAAGATGGAACAGCCCCCCAGGACCTCAATAAATATTTAAGATAGCTGATAAATTATTTCAAAATCCATTCTGATTTTCTCTTACTGAATTCAAAATTAGAGTAACTATATATCCAAGACTTTGCAAACTAATGAGTGCCTCCTTCATTAGAAGGAATTGAAAAGCTTTTCATGAGAAAGGAAAACTACTTATAGGTGCAGCTTTAAGAGAAAATGAATTGAATATTTTTTTCAGGAGATCCAATAATAATAATAACAACAACAATAATATGCTTCCAATAGTGATATCTTTGATAAGCATGATGCACTCAAAAGTCATCCCACACTGAAGTAATGCCTAGCATTGTGGAATATTTCTGTATATATGTCTAAAAATAATGACTATTATAAAGTCATAACTTATAAGACATTACTTAGAAGTTGCTACCTTTGTAGAAATTATCTGCTTGCATATATAAGTAGGTTTTGTATGTTTTCCTTGTTAAAAAAGCAGTGGGTTCCTTGATTCAGTGTAGAAGTTGGATGATTCCACATTGGGTACATTGTATAGACTGAATTAGGTTGCTTTGAATATTAAATTTCTGTGATTCTGCAAATGACTTCCTAGGTCTTCTCAATCTCTCTCATGTAAATCCTAAACCACTTACTTATTCAAGGACTAACTCAAATACTTCATGAAAGTCTTCCCTAAACACTTAGCTCCAGAATAAGGATATACCACAAAATGTCATGAAATGTCCTAATTTAAAGATAATCTAATCCTCATTTTAAAGACAAAAAACTGAGGTCCACAGAGATAAAGGATTGCCTATGGTAATATGGCAACTAAGTAGGGTAGCCAGGACTTAAATTATTATATTCTGTACTAGAAAGCTAAATCTAAGGTGCTATGCATAATTCTAGGTGCCAAATTTGAGGAAGTAAATTGATAAATCAGAAAGTTTCCAGAGGATACGGATTATGAAGGGCCTCAAAATCATATCATATGAATTAGAGAATTTGAGACCTGGAAGGGAACTCATCCAACATCCAGTCCAAGCTATTTTTTTATATTTTTCTTTATTTTATTTAATTTATGGAATAAAAGAAGCATTTCCACCTAATCCATTTTTTGAAAGGAATTCCCACTGTAATATACTTAATATATGATCTTGCATTCTCTGCTTGAAGATCTCCAAAAAGAAGGAATTCACCATACCCTGAGGCAGTCAATTCTACTCTTTGACACTGAACATCATTGTTATTTCCATCTAGTTGGACATTCTAAGGATGAATAAAACAAGTGTTGGCCCTCTTCTGGCATACCATGGTATCCCTCCTAAGTGTTCTCTTTTCAGATGAAATATGTCCAACTCCTACAATTGATGCTCGGATATCATGTATTCAAGGCTCTTGACCATTTTGTCTTCCTTCTGAATTTCTTCAGATTGTCAATGTCACTCTTATCCTCTGTCTCTACTATTAGACTGATTTTTTTTTTTTTTTTTTGCTTTTCTTTGTATTCCCAATGCTTAATATCAGGCATGTATTGGGCACTCAATAAATGCTATTTGGAGGTATGAATGTCCTACCCTGGTACCCAAAAGTGAACAAAATACTGCAGATAATTTCTGAAAGGATAGAGTAAAGTGGGACTATAACTTCATTACTCAAACCCATCACACTGTTGTTATTGTTATTGTTTGGCAGTTTCAATTGTGTCTGACTCTTCATGATCACATTTAGGGCTTTCTTGGCAAATATACTGGAATGATTTACCATTTTCTCCACCTAATTTTATAGTTGAGGAACTAAGACAAATAGGGTTAAGTTACTTGCCCAGCTAGTAATGTTTAAAAGCAGATTTGAACTCATGAAATTTAGTCTTACTGATTTTAAGCCCAATGTGCTATTCATGAACCATCAACCTGTCCTTATGATTCTATTAATGACTCTCAAAAAATTTTTTGGCTAGCATATCATGTCACTGATTTGTCACTGAGTTTGTGGTCTACTAAATACCCCCTTCCACATTTTTTCAGAATGATTGTTGTCTTATACTTCTCAAGCTGATTTCTTATAGCTTAGTATAAGATTTTATTTTTATTCCTATCAAATTTCATCTTATTAGATCAAACCTATGCATCTTTTCTTAGAATATGGTTTTTAAATTATCAAAGAAAATGCTAATGTCTAATTAGAGGTTACAAAAAAAACCCAGGATATCACATTTTTCTATCCAAAGTCCTTGGATTCTTTGAAACCTAAAGGGTCGTGGACCCCATACAAGAACTATTGCTCTAACCCTTCAACATCCTTTTGGATTCTGATTCTGTCATCCAGCATGTTATCTATACTTTTCAGCTGAGAGTTATCTGTAAATTTAATGAACATGTCATCTATGCTATCACATCATTGATAAAAATGTTAAATAGCACCTAGCCAAGAACATATTCCTGGGATGTTCCACAGTACATTTCTTGCTATGTTAATATTGCAGCATTTATAACTCCTCTTCCAGTCCAGTTATCCAACAGTTCTGAATCCATCTATTATTGTCTAAGATATACCTCCATTTTTCTTCATAAGAACAGAGATACTTTATCAAAAGCTTTACCAAAACTTATATAAAGTATATCCATAGAATTCTCTCATTTACTAGCTAATAATATTTAAAATAATATAATAATAATATTTTTAAAAGTGAGTCTAGAATGAGTTGCTATTGATGTAACCAATCTTCAGGGCATGAGAATCATTTGGAGTTATCAAGAATGTTCAGTCTAGAGAAGAGAAGACTTAGAGGAGACATTATACCTTTGTTCAAGTACTTGAAGGGCTGTCATTTGGGGGAGGAGGAGGTATCCTATAGAAGTATAAAGAAGAAGATTTAGACTTAATATGAAGGCAAATGAAAACTTCTTAACAATAGGAGCCATCCAAGTATAAGCTACTTTGGAAGTCTCCAAGCAAAAATGATAAGCTTTTTTTCAGGGATATTGTAAAAGGAATTTCTATTAAGGTATGAGTTAGACTTGATTCTATTGGTTCCTTTCAGCTCCAAATTCTGAAATTTTGTGATTCTATGAACCTAGCCCCTTAAATCTTACTTCCTATTATGACACAATATTCATATTCATTTATGCCTTCATATTACTAGTTATTTTCTATGTATATAATTTTTTTTACCAAATGTAGTATAAACTTATATTTTACAAGTAAAGGGGACTAACTTTGGGTGGGGCTAGCCTGCCCTTTAATTTGAGTATCTTTCTTCTATAGAGTATAGATACATAAGCATGGAGTAATGGTTAGTTTTGGTATAAGTAAGATTTAGGTTAAAGTGTCTACCTCAGATTACTAGTTGACCACAGATAGGGTACTTAACACTAAATGCCTCAGTTTCTCCTCTGCAAAAGGAGATTGGACAAGATTACCTCTAATATCCCTTCTAGCTCCAAAAATATAAGCATAAAAGTGATTCTTTCTGTAATCTATAATAACAAGATGAAAGATCTAATTTGACTTTTTGCCTTTTTGCACAGCAGAGTAGAACTATGTTCAAGAGTGGGAAAATGAGTGTGTGTGTGTGTGTATGTGTGTGTACTTATATGCTTTTTCTCTATTCAGTAAATAGTAATGATTTCCTAGGGGCAAAATCAAAGCCTCAAAGGGGTCTTTTCTAACCTTAGAAATTGAATTGGAAAATTTAAAATACAATAGCATTCTTGCAGAGGCACATGAGCAGAGGCCAACACTTTATTTCCACTTGGTTCTAGTGTCTAGTTTATGAACAATATTTCTGAATCTCATTCTTATTGGAGAGAGAAGAGGATCGTCTACTTCTGAATTGTGTCTTTCTTGGAGAAAGAAGATTGTCCTTACATCCCCTAAAATATGTGATTTGGAAAACAAAGGATCAGTATCATTTCACTACCTTCTATTTCAGTTAGTGACTCAGGCAGTGTAAGTTCAAAGGTAAAGAAGTTTTGTTTGTCCAAATGTCACAAAAAATTACTGCTTTCCAAGGGATATTTCTAGGCTTAATGTTTTAAACATTTTAAATTTTGTTTATGGATTCCTTTCAGTCCTTTGACTGTCTATGGTTCTCTATGAAATAAAAGCTATCCTCCCTGATGTATATTTTTTATCATTCTGAGTACTCTTACCTACATTACAGGAACCTGAGATGAAACTTTCTATAAGCTTTATTTAAAGATCATCCTGAAATAAACCATGTCCAAGAGCATATTGAGCCACAAAAAAGAAAATGACCTCAATATTGACCATGCCCTCTTTGGAGGAAGTCACTAGTGATATCTTGTTCCTTTAATCTTACTCCATATTACCTATCAAAAAGTCTAGCACAAGACAGCATAGTAGATGGGAAGAGGCAGTCAGAAAATAGGAGTGTTTGAATCTCATCTCTTCCACTTATCCATGGTAGATGCCCAAGTAACTTTTGATTTGTAGAATGACTGTATTTTACAAATAAAATTAGGTAGCTAATTCTGACCCACCCATTTTTTTTTAACTAAGAATGGTTTTATCTTTAAAAAAAATAAAATTTATTGTATTTTTAAAAGTAAAAATTATTCTTAGCTCTGGGATCTTAACCAAAAACGAGGGATTTGGCCTTTGGGCCAGTTTGTATTCCCAGTTCTATAGTTTTTCCCTTTAAAAAATGTACATACATGATTTTCAAATACTATTTCTAACTAATAGGAACCATAGTCTAATCTATCATCATTATAACTCATGAGTTGATTTAGGAATGAATCATATATTGATGATCCCATAGTTTTTTGAAGGTCACAGAGAACTATCCCTTTCTAAATAATGGAGCTATTTCTGTTGAAACTAAGTTGGTGACTGTGCAGTTATTTACATGGAATGTCTCCTCAGTGGCTTCTTCCTTTTCATGCACTCATCAGCACATCATATTTGTGTGGCTGAGCTGCCAGCTTTAATAGGGGTCATGACCAAGGTGCTATCTCTTCTAAATCTTCTGTATATGAAATATGCTCATGATGTTCATTATCCTACCTCCCCTCACCTTCTCAGTGCCCCCCCAAAAAAAACCTTTGCTAACTTGGCTGGAGGATTTTATCTTGAGACATTTTTGAGGTCACTCTAAAAACCTTTGTGTATTTGATTATATAGATGAAACTTTGCTAAAGTTTTGCTTTATGTTATTTGACCCAGTATGCTCACAAATTCAAGGTCATTTGGTTGGCCTTTGCTAATATAATAGGAGGAATCAGAGTAGCCTCCTGATCTGCTGAGCTGGGGCACCTCACTTTGAACTGGGCCCCATGGGAAGATATGCTCTAGCTCAGCAATAAAGGATTTGGGCTTTGAGATGACATAACAGTCTTTTATTGGTCCCCAGGAATGTGAGATTGTGTTAAAGATGCTTGATTGCTGAGCCAGAAGCCTGTAACATGAACTAAGGGAAAAGAATACACTCTTACTCTCTCTGTCTCTCTCTCTCTTTTCATTCTCTCTGTCTGTCTGTCTGTCTCTGTGTGTCTCTCATTCTTTCTCTCTCTGTCTTTCTGTCTATCTCTCTGTCTCTGTCTGTCTCATTATCTTTCTGTCTCCATCTCTGTCTCTCTCTTTCATTCTTTCTGTCTCTGTGTCTGTTTCTCTGTGTCTATCTCCCCTCTCCTCTCCTCTCCTCTCCTCTCCTCTCCTCTCCTCTCTTCTCCTCTCTCTCTCCTCTCCTCTCCTCTCTCTCCTCTCCTCTCTCTCTCTCTCCTTCTCTCCTCTCCTCTCCTCTCTCTCTCTCTCTCTCTCTCTTCTCTCTCTCTCTCTCTCTCTCTCTCTCTCTCTCTCTCTCTCTCTCTCCCCTCTTCCTTTCCTTTTTGGAACATATTTGTCAGGACTCAGGCAACCATTCCTTTAGACTACCAGAAAAGATGGTGACAACATATACACACATGACAGAAAGAACATATACTTCTCTAAGTGAGCTGGTGATTCAATTTCAAATCCATGACTTCTGCTTTATATTTCCTTCTTTTAACATTGTGATCAAACATTCCAAACAACCCTGACAGTCACTTCATGAACTGGAGAGTATGAGAGTTCCAGATTTTGATGATAACTCTAAGTAGAAGGGGATTCTTGCAACCAAGAACTTTTCTAAGAAAAAGCTTGTCAGAAAGTCTGGATTTGTGAATTGTGTAGGCAGTGCAGATCAGAGGAGAAAATGAAATAATTTATTCAATAAGCTCACAAAGTAGTTAATAGTTTAGTTTTTGTTAATGCATGTGTTTTAATCATTTTATAGTAAAGATAATGAATAGTTGCAGTATATCTGTTATTTACTTTGTATACTGAATAACTTTTTTCTATATGTTAATCCTGTTTGTGGGGAGATACATCATAGATATGAACCACATTTAGGTTCCTAACTTTTTCCTAGGTTTCTGAAGATGGGACTTAATGAGACAGAGAGTAGAATAAAAAGCCCTTAGTCCCCTCAGAGAACTCCTCCGAATCAGACCACCTTCAAGACTGATCCTGGTCTGCATGGACCCTGACCCATAGCACCTGTTCTGGGAAGGGTCCTACATTTCAGGTCTAGATTCATAGTGTTTCATTTGGCATTTGAATCTTGGTAACATTGCTCTTTTCTTCTAAGAAGTACAGTACTTGTAGAAATCATCTTCTGTAATCAGTGTCCTACTTCAAAATTCCTAAACTCTAGTTCAAAAAGTAGATGCTGAGAAATATACATCTCACTCTTTAGTCACTCCATATTCAAGGAAAGAATCAAAAGCAGAAGAGGCAATATAGGTCTGAAATCTAGTCCCTGGTACATTCCACAAATAAGAAGTTGTTTGTCCTAAATTCTTCTTATAGGTTAATGAATGGCCAACTCTTTCTGGTTTTGTCACTAATCCCTTCAACAGAGATCCACAATCAAAGACCAATAAGGGATTGTTGCATCATACCAAAGTGTACATTCTTAGTATTGCAGAGCAAATATGCCCAGCTCAGTGGGAGAGACCCCAGTAAATTGGGATGGGGCAGGAAAGGAGGTTCTTCTGATCATCCCAATTATATTACAGAGTCAAAATTAAATACATGTAATCAAAGTTCAATTTTCCTGTCATAATAAATTTTTATTTAGGTCCCAAAGACTATCTACTATTTCAGAAATTTGCACATTTCCCCAGATATGTAAATTTTTCTCATAGTAATTACCACTTAAGATCTATTTTAGTCATGTAACCATTATCTCATCAAATCTCATATCTCAGAAGACAATATAGAAGGTTAAAGTGATCTGGTTTTCATAGTAGAAAAACACACCAAAGGACCTTTGACTCCTCACTTACACCATCCTACTGTCTAGCTAATACTTCATAATTTTGTCCAAATTACTTCCTCTCGATGTCATTTTGACCTTGCCACAACCATCTGTTCTCTGGCATTTCTTGAAAGATGGGCGGGAAAGGACTTGATAAGCTAGGGCAGAGAGAGAAGCAGAATAGTGTGGGAAGATAAGTACAGGTTTGGAGACCCAGCTCTTTCATGTTACTGTATGATCATGGGCAAGTCATACGATTCCTTTTAGCTTTAGAAGCATTATCAGTCAAATAGAGATGATGATATTGAGGAATTATTTTGATGAAAGTGCTTTGTAAAATACAAAGCAATTAAGAAATGTTAATAACTATTATTGATATTGCTATTGGAAAGGGACAAGTCTGGAACCTTGAGTCTGGATCCTTAGAACATTTAGCCTCAAGCAACTATATCAGGATCCAGTACTTGTTCCAGCTGCTGCCCTAAAAGCAAAAATCCATTAGTTCAGTTAGACTGATACATCAAAGGTGAGTCACTTTTGGTGAATATCAGTGTCCTTGTTTCTCTGGGCCATTTGTCTCCACAGCCTTGAGCAAAAGAAATAAGTGATGATTCCCCTATGCTGAATTCTATAGGGAATCACCTGAAAGCTGACTGAATCCTCACAGGAAGAAACAACACATTCTTAAGGCTACTTTACACTCAACACCGTGACTTTTCCTCTGCTTTCTTGTTCACAAAGTCACTCAGAATGAGACTCTGCAGCTGCAGAATGATGGCAGCTAATTCAATTATCAACAGCCCTTTGCAGCTGAGTCCCATGTTACATTCCCTACAAGCAGCCCCCACCCCTGTGGGTGGATCTGCCTACAAGCACACACGGGCTATCAAACTCTGAGCACTGGCACACATTCCCTTTTAAACTGTACCAACCTACCAACTGCTTGTTGCTAAAAGACTGGAGAGAATTGTAGAACAAGCATATGAAGGAATTATTCAGCAAATTTGCCTAGAAGACTTGGAGGATGGGGAACTTGGATGACAAACCAAGAAATCCTATAGAAACTATAGGATTTTCAGAAGCAGTTATTATCCTCAGTTTTATCACTGATCCATTGGGTAATTTAGATTTTGTTAAATGGTAGTGTACCCATCAATAAAACAAGGGTAAATTCCATTCCATTTTGACCCTATGGTTTTTTGAGATAGGATTAAAGATTCAGAAATAGCAGAGATATCTAATTCAATCTCCTTTTTTATGAATAAGAAAACTGAGGCTTGAGAAATTTAAGTAACTTGCCCAAAGTCTTCTGATTTCAAGTTCACTCAATCTGAAATCTACTTTGAGGTCCTTATTTTTTAAAAAAATATATATACAAAAAGATCTAAAGAGTAAAAAAAAGCTCTATGTAGCAAATGAAAGGCATTAGCATTAAGTAAATTAAGTTGCAATGGGAAAAAGTATGGGGTAATTTGAGATGAAAGTATTGCATGTCTTTTTTGGGTGCAGAAACATTTAAGGCTGATCTGGATTCACTTGACTAAATTGCCACATTGGGTGAACCACTGGAAGCAATTACCCCCAACTCCAGAAGGTCAGTGACTCTGATGATAGGCTGTCTTAATGGTAAATATCAGTCTGAATTACTCAAGCCTAGATCTTCTATTTACAAGGTCCTATCAGATTTGTTGAAGCTTTTTTCCCATTGAATTAGACTATTTTGGAGAATTTTTTTACCTGGTTGTCCCCTACCAGACATATATCTGGATAAAAGGTGAAAAAATAAATGTCAAACACACAACTTTTTTAAGAAGTGTGTTTGACATTCTTCATTGAAGT
Source organism: Sarcophilus harrisii (assembly GCF_902635505.1). Taxonomy (NCBI): domain Eukaryota; kingdom Metazoa; phylum Chordata; class Mammalia; order Dasyuromorphia; family Dasyuridae; genus Sarcophilus; species Sarcophilus harrisii. The sequence goes on from NC_045429.1 coordinate 147,102,240, forward strand.
CTTCCTTTGATGCTTCAACATGGCCTACAGATAATGAAGTTCTTAAATTCAATTCTCAGAGCCCAAACCTGAGAAATTCCCTCCAAGCTGGAAAGGCTTAGTATGTAGGGTCAGCAATAGGTTATATATCTGTCTTCTTAATACCAGACTTGATTAGTACAGAGAGACTTATTAGATTTGCAGAATGATGGCTATCAGTTGAACAACTTTTTAAGCCACATTAAACACTTATTAACACCTATTAAATACTATAATTAAAACACCTACTATGGTACAGAGATGACCGCCACTTACAATGATTACAAAATATGAATATCCACTCCAGAAAAACTATGGATCCTTGAATATTAAAATTGTAAAGAATGTTAAAGAAACCTAGGTGGAAATATTTGCTTTGAATCTAATTACATTAGATCACATTAGGAATTTTGTGTGATTAATTTAATAATTAAATTAGCTTAATTTGGCTTAATTTGAACTAAAACAGTATGAGCCTGGGGTTAGGAGATGGGAATGAGGTGATAACCCTTTCAAAGCTGCATGACCACAATAAAAAATTGTTTACCTTATATTAAGTCTATTAACCACTGTATTCTATCATAGAAGATAAATACTTGGAGGCCAGGAATGGTTTTAATTCATTTCAATTTAACAAACATTTATTTAGTGCCTATTTCATTGTGCCCTGGGGATACAAATAAGAAAAAGGAACAGTTCCTGTCCTCAAGAAACTTGCAATTTGATGGGGGGTGGGGCGGAATGTGGTTCAGTCATTTTTTCAGTCGTGTCCAACTCTTCATGGCACCATTTGAGGTTTTCTTGGAAAAGATTCTAGAGTGGTTTGCCATTTCCTTCAGCTCATTTTACAGATGAGGAAATTGAAGCAAACCAGGTTAAGTGACTTGCTCAGGATGAAACAGTGAGTAAGCATCTGAGGTCAGATTTTGAAATCAGGGAGAAGAATCTTCATTCTAGTTCCAGCAATCTATCCACTGTACCACTTAGCAGCTCTTAATGGGGGAACACAATGCAAAAAAGAGACTGATAAAGGTGGGGGAAAGTTCCCTGTAGTACAAACCAAAGAGAGAGGCAGACAGAAAATAGAAAATTACTTGGAAAGTGCCTTCTATAAAGCAAAGTTTTAGGAGCTCCTAAAATGAGAGGAAAAGAGATAGGAATTTAAGAAAGTGCCAAGTGTTCTTATCTGACTCAATTAACATGATGGCAAGATTTCAGGTGATTGGCTTATGCTGGTCTCATTTTTGTTTTTGTATTTCTGATGTCCATTAAGGGTACTTTATAAATGTTTGTTAACCAATCAGTTAACTTATTTTCAAAGTGCATGCCTTCGATGTTGATTTACACTTTGCTCTCACTAATATTTTACTCTACCTAATCAAGATTAAAAAATTTCATATAATACAAAATAATCTATGACAGACTCACAGAATGTTACCTGAAACAAATCTTAGTTATCATGTATTTCAAACTTCTTATTCTAGAGGTATTAGTATACTTAGTATACGAAGACCTAAAATATTAAGAAATATCTCTCAATTGTCCAATAGGATACAATAGAGCTATAATCAGGGCAAAAGCAGAGATCTCCTCATTCATAATCACAAAACGGTCTTGAAGGTTGTGTCTGGTATGCTAGCAATGAGTACTGTCTTTGGTCTTCATCTTTCCCTCAGGCTAAGTAAGCAGCCACAGCAAGTTTGTGCTGCTTATCATACCCTTCTAGAAATCTCCCCAGGCAATCTAGTGCTCCTTCTACCATGAAAATATATATTCAGTCATCCAAAACACTGCCTCTTTTTTACACTGAAAATAAACTTCCCACAACTTTGAAATCACATGATTCATCAGCTTGCTTACTCATTTTACCCTTCATCATACCTCCCTCATTATCCCAGCTCTCTCACCAGTTAACTTTCTTTCCCCTCCCAAATAATCCATTATTTTATCCATCAGTTATCAGTATTACATCCAAACAAAATATGGTTCTCTAGTGAATGCCTTGTGAATAAAAAGTTGCAACTCAAACCTACCCATAATTTTCCATTTATCTTTCTTCTTTACCATCCCTTCCCCTAACTTTCATGTCACCTTCCTCGATCATTTAATAGAAATATATTAGCTGTATCTATTTGTAAGACTCTGCAGGGAACATGAAGATCTATAAATGCCATAAAGGATTTTAAAGAAAGGGGATGATCTAAGCAAAGAGGGAACTGGGAGAATGGTAAGTATTCTATTTTGTCTGAAGCATAAGGTTTATGAAGGGATAATGGATACTTTGGGGTGATGTGGCAAAGGAGATGGAATCAACATGGTAGACTTAGCCTGTGACCATACCCATGTTTTAAAGCTAGGGAAAAATCAGGAACACATGAACAATCATAAAATTATAAAGCATTGTAGAGGCAGACTGTAGTATTCATTTCAGTGTTTTTTTTCCTTATACTACCTGATCCCATGAAGCCCTCTTTATTCTGGCTGTCTGCTTCCCACTTCCTTTCAGATTTCAGTTTTTTTTCTGACATAGCCAGGCTTCTGATTGATGCTAATTTAGATTTTAACTTGGACTGTGCAAGGTCTGTATGGGGAAACTCTTCTCAGAGCTGGGGATGACCCTAATCCCTGACAAGCATTGGCTCCTCTACAGGGAATATAATAAGAAATAAGCTTGGAAAATTAGGTTGCAGCAAAAATATAGAGAACCTTCAAAGGGAGGCTAATGAGTTTGAGTTTTAACCTCCAGATATTGGGAATTATTAACATTTTTCAAAGTAGAGTTTTATGAAGAGTAATCTGACAGAAATGTGTAGGATAGATTGCAGGAGAGAAATGAGGAAAATAGAACAATTATAAGGGTCTTTTAATACCTGAGTAAAGAATTAATAGTTATAATTTACAAATTAGGAAATTGAGACCCAAAAAGATGACTTTCCCAAGGACATAGTAAATGACAGAGCTAAAATTGAAACTGAGGTCCTCTTAATCCTTTGAATCATACATTTTAAGAAATAGTATTGTATGTTTAATAAAGCCCTGGACAAGAAGCGAGATTGGCTTCAAATCACAATTCCAATACCTACTGGTTGAAACAGAATAAACCCCTGGGGTACACCCTGACACAGGAAACAGGGAATACATGATGATTTTGCAAAAAAGATTGAGACATTCAGAGTAGTAAATACCAGGAGAGACATTATGTCAAAGACCAGTTACAGTGGGTCTAGGATGAAAGGGAAAGGGATAGAAAAGGTAGAAGGTAAATTGGTTGAGATCAGAATGGGGAGTGCTTACTAAGAGACTATGGAATGATAGTAGTTTTAAATGATCACCAAGTTCCAAGGTATAGCCATGTGCAAGAGCCTATGGAAGTTGAATAGATTATTCAGGAGCTAATAATCTTTGATAGAAAGTAGTAGGTGTTTCAAAAGTATGAATACTGAGATTAACATGGAACCAGTTGACATGGAATATAGGATACAGAAGAAAACTGAAGTCATTGAAAAAGTTGTCAAGTAAGCTATGAAGATGGCAGAAGATGGTATGCCATGGAATTAAACAAGAAAGGTGGCCATAAAACAAAAAGCAGCAAATTCAAAATCAAAAGTCCCAGACCCTATATTGATTGACTCTTTGTGTGACCTTTGGCAAATCACAATGTTTCTGAAACTAATTTTCCTCATCTCCAAGCTAGAATTATATAATACATTACTCAATTCAGAAGAAAGCACTCCAGAAACTAATATGCAGAAGGCAAATTGGATGAAAAAATGGTCTGCTAATGATACTAAGGGACAAGGCTCAACTCCTCTTTTTCTCATAAGGAGTTGGGGAAAAATAGAGGGAGAGAATTCCATTAACTAGAATGGTAGGGAAAATGATGCTATTTGGGCAAAGACATGTTTCTTTTAAGGGAATGGCTAAAAAAAAACACACTTGGGAAAGGTAGTTCCCATATAAAAACTGAGGTTCCACATGACACAGAAGAAGGGAATAACAGGACATAGAAAGATAAGACCTAGGGAGTCTGAACTGGTTAGGAATGAAAGTTCAGCAGAAGGAATCAGTGAGGATTTTTACCTAAGTTAATAGTAATAATAAACTAATATTTATATAATGCTTACTATGCCCTGGACACTATGTTAAATGCTTTACAAAAATTATCTTCTTTGTGCCTTACAAGTAAGATGTAGATGCTATCATTATCCCCAGTTTACAAATAAGGAAACTAAGGCAAAGGTGGTGTGATTTGTTGAGGCTTACTTAGCTAATAAGTATACAAATCCATATTTGAATTCCAGACTTCCTGACTCCAGGACCATCATTCTATCTACTGTACCATCTAGGTAATAGTGACAAAGAAAAAGAAAACAGGAACTTGGGAAGTAAGTTAGGAGAAACATTAGTGACAATATATTGAAGAGCTGACAAATTTGACTGGGCTGATGGATTTTACATAGTAAGACAATAAAATAATTTCAGTTTCCTATCACAACAATGAAAATGATCTATGTTTACTCTGTAACACTGCTACATATATTTCTATTAAAGAGTAAGAGAAACCCAGTGATCACAGATTTAGAGCTAGAATTAACAACCTACTAACAAGTATTTATAAGCATATACTAATGCCAAACTCTGGGCTTGTGAGCTGGACAAAAACATGAGATTATCTAGTCTAATGGTTCTCAAAATGTGATTCAGGGACCCTTGAGACCCTGTATAACTCACATAAATAAAAGTTCTTTGTGGATAGTCCTCTATTTTTAAGAGTATTTGGCTTTGAAACCAAGAAGTTTAAGAACTGCTTGTGATTCTAGTCATGCTGTCTCATTTTACAGATATAGTAAATGAGACCCATTGGGCTTGGGATCAGAAAGACTCATTACAAATTCAAATCTAGCTCAGACACTAGCTGTGTAGTCCCAGGAAAGTCACTTAATCCTGTTTGCCTCAGTTTCCTTATTTGTAAAATGAACTGGAGAAGGAAATGGAAATTACTCCACTATCTTTGCCAAGAAAACCTCAAAATGGGGTCATGAAGAGTTGGACATGAATTTAAAATGATTGAACAACAACAAAAAATGAGACCCAAGCTAAGCAAATCACCCAGCTTCACCCAAGTGGAGACAGGATTTGAATCCAAGTACTTTGATTCCAAATGCTACAGGTAGTGTGGAGCCAAGACTCTCTTGTCTCAGGGAAGTCAGAATCAGGGAAAATCAGGATTCAAATTATTCTTTCAATATTTATTAGTTGTTTAATTCTAGCCAAGACACCTCTCTGGGTCTCAGTTTTTTTATTCTATAAAGTTAAGGGATTAGACTTGATGGCTTCAAAATTACCTTTTAGCTTTAAAGGTATGATTTTATGAAATCCAGTGCTTTTTCTACTGTGTCATACTGTTCCACAAATGTTTGTTCTCATTGAGGGAAAGTTAGATCTCCGGAAGGGGGCTGGATAAATCAGAATCTCTTGTAGATCCTAGAAACACAGACACCCATAGTACAGTAAGAATTGGGGAACATTTTGGAAAGTTAATAATTTCTTTTGTAAATACAATATCATCTGTTATTCATCAACTTATGGGGGTTTGTTGTTATTTCCAAATCCTTTTATAATGATAGCCTTCTTTCCAATTGTTTGTGTATACTGCAGGTGTCCTTCTTGCTAGACATATAAAGACCATCTTTTGTTAAATAAGAATGGGAATGCTTGCAAATTATCATTTGTGATGGGGTCCTGATTGAGTGATCAGAAACAGAATTAAAATGGACATGCAGATTGGCTTTTTAATTATAGGAGTATGGATATGGGGAGAAGAAGACAGCTGAAAAGGCTGTAAAAGAATGAAAGGAATGTTTGAACAAGAACAGAGACAGAGGGAAGTATCAGGGAAATGATATTTGCATCCTAAAATTCATTATAGAAGGTAAACAGAGACAGAATTGGGAAGGTGAGTATGTAAGAACTAAAGAAAAACAATGGTTTAGATTGGGATTGGGGGAAAGAGAGGGATACTGTCAGAAAGTGAGACTTGGCCTAAAGTTGGCTTGTTCTGAAAGTTTTTTTTTTTCATTTATTTGTTTCAAAGTTTTGTTTTGTTAGTTATAAGAGATAGTTCAATGTGAGGAGCAGAGAGTCAGAAATAACTATGATATATAGATATACACATATACACACAGAGACATAGATATATGTATATATGCACATATCTCTCCATGTAGCTATATGTATGTGTATGTATATATATATATATGTAATATATATATATGAATATATAGTATCATTATAGAATGAAGGGCATTCCATGAACATAGGCCCTGCTGTTTGTGACAAACCATAGTATTTGGGTGGATATAAGACAAAGAGACCATCAATCAGCTTCACTCATTGGACCTGAGACTTCTTGAACTCAAAGATCACTTTGAAGTATCTAGAGTGATGTTCAGTCACCTACTCAGAAAAGGAATTACACATTGGAGTCAAGAACCATCTCTATGCAAATGTCTCCAGATCTACAAATCTAGCTTTCATCTCTTTCCTGAGCTCCACACCTACATCTCCAAGTAACTTAATGATACTACCACCTAGTCATCCAATAGATAATTCAACATATCCAAAAGTAAATTCATTATCTTTCTACTTAAATTCACCCTTCTGCCAACATCCCTGTTTCTGTTGATGGCACTACCATTTTCAGAGTTTTATGAACTGAGACAAACTCATGTAATTGAATCCTTTGTTCTCATTGCCACTTGCCATAATGCTGGCAAGATATTCTATATCTCGTCTCAGTACTTTTGCATAGTCTGTCTCCCATGCCTAGAATGTGTTTCTTCTACCTCTATTCTGCTATCTAAAACTCTTTTGAAACTCTCTTCAAAGCAAGAGATGCCCTGAATTGATCCTCCAATGCCCTGAAATTACCTTGAATTGATTTTGATTATACTTTGTATTTTGTGAGGTAATATTTGTAAAGCACTAATCACAGTACCTAGAACATTTTTTTGTTGCTGTTAAATCATTTTTCAATTGTGTCCAATTTTTCATGACCCCATTTGGGATTTTCTTGGCAATGATACTGGAGTTGGTTGTCATTTTCTTTTCCAGATCATTTTACAGATAAGGAAACTAAAAGCACAGGGTTAAAGTGACTTGCTGAGGGTCACATAGCTAATATGTGTCTGGGGTCAAATGTGAACTCAAGAAAATTAGACTTTCTGGTTCTAAGCATAGTGCTCTATTCATTGTCCACCTACCTGCCCCCCTAAAACAAATTAGGCAACTAATAAATGCTAATGCCCTTCTCTTGTATTTTTAAAGCCTATATACATGTTATAATTTCCCCAAGAGTATAAACTATTTGAGGGCAAAAGGATCTCACTTTGATTTTCATATTTCTATTATCTAGCACAATATATGGAATATAGAAAGCTTATAATAAGTGCTCATCAGTCAACTGATAAATTTGATGAATAAATCAATGTATAATCATTTCTTTTACTAATATAAGCAATTTTCATTGTTTCCCTCAAATTAAATATGATTTCCTGCAATTTATAAAAAAATTCTACTTAAAATTAATCACAAATTATTACAGTCCATTCTAGACAACCATGGAGAAGCAATGTCCCTAATCTCCCCTTTCTATTATTTTTATTCAGCATTCTCCCCACTTTACTGCAGTATGCTCAATATTGTAATTAAAGAATTTTTCTCATGAGAGTTTGACTACACACAGTTCTTAATCAGCTCACTGGGGAGGAGGCATGATAATGTCTACACAAAAATCTTGGAAACATTCAATAAAAAATAATGATCAAATATTTCTTGAATATCTTCTAAAAGTGAGGGATTTGGCTGAGCATTTGGTGAGGGATAAAAATGAAAGTGTCCAGGTTCTTTCTCCTAAAGAAGGTAAATGAATCAAATACCACAGATATTTTTTATTTCATACACAAAATCATAGAAGAATTAACAGGGAGCTTTTTAAAAAATGAATCCTGATGTGGTAAAATTTATGTGAAATTTTTTTGGACCAAGACAGTGGATTAGTAGGATATCATATATTTTGCAGTTCCATCCAACTACTTAACAACCTGATTTCCAAACAATCCAAAACATTCCCTTAGAGAAGTGGTAATTAGATCTAGATCTCCTAGGAGGATGAAAATGAAAACCATGAGCTAAACAAAAAGCTAAGCTTTGCAAGTATAAAATAAAATCCCCTGAGGAAAGAAATCAAAAATGAAACTGAAAGGTTTTGGAATCTAAAGCACTAGGTAAGAAAAATACCTAAGCCAATTACTGCTATAAGGAACGAAGGAATGAAAGGAGGAAGGGAGGAAGGGAGGAAGAGACAGGAAGGCAGAGAGACAGAGAAAGACAGACACAGAGAGAGGTGAACCTTAATTACTTACAGAAGAGAGGTGTTATCCTAGGCTACAATTCTCTATATAACTTTTAGTTAAAGGTAATTCTCCTTAATAGAGGAAATAGTAGCAAAATGAGAGTAAACTTATTTTCTCTTTGTGATCTTTTATCATCCTTTCCATTAGAGCAATGAATGACTATATCTCAGTTTAGTTCTTTTTCTATAGCCAATATAACTTAATAAACCTTTATGTATGTATGTATGGCTGACTATAATGCTAATTGAAAGTCTCAGCCCATTTGTGAATTTAACCTTTCTGTTATTATTTTTGCAGGGCACTGCTACTCTCTCTCGCTTTCTCTTTTTTTTTTTTTCTTTTGCTGAGGCAATTAGGGTTAAATGACTTGCCCAGCATCTTACAGCTAGGAAGTGTTAAGTGTCTGACATCATATTTGAACTCGGGTCCTCCTGACTTCAGTACTGGAGCTCTATCCACTGCATCTTTTCTATCCTTCTTCCCCCAAGGAAATGGCCTCCACTAGGTCTATTCCACTAAAAGATGGAATTCTAGGATTTAATTGACAATTAAAGAAAATGTAACCCCCTTTTCTCTTTCTCCATATTAAGGAAAGAATTTTAACTAAGGTCCATTACAGGAGATGGGGAATTTGAACTTGGGTGTCAGTAGTGAAAGAGAAGGCATAAATAGAAATCTTAACCCCAGGAAAGGGAAAGTCTTGCCTAAAGATACATTCCTGGTTCAGAGGAAATATTCTTATCCTGATTTGATTTTCAAAATAAAGGATTCTTAGAACTTAAATCCATGGTGCCTCAACAATAAAAATAAGAAAGAAATAGGAGAAAAGAAAGAAAGGAATGAAGAATGGAAAGAAGGAATGAAGGGACTTTTATGGTGCCAGAGATGCTTAAGATAAAAACTCAGAACAGGAGAATAACTCAAAAAAAAAAAAAAAGAAACAAGAATAAATGATGTGAGAGTTTTTAAAAGATATAAAAGAAATGAGAACTACATAGGTGAGATTTGCAGAAAAGATCAAAAGCTTAAAAGAGTGGTACAAAACCTAAATCTAGCAACAAACTTCCTAAGGATCAGAAATATCCAAATAGAAATTAATGGCTTTAGGAGATTACGAGAATTCTTAAAATGAAGTTGAAAGAAAAAAATAGAAGAAAATATAAAATACCTCTTATCAAAAACAACTGACTTGAGAAACAGATAAGAATAGATAATACAAAATTCATAAGATTATCTGAACTCCATGACCAATAAAGGAACCTAAATATTATATTTCAAAAAATAATTGTCCAGACAAATTAGAACAAGAGGGAAATGTGTAAATAAAATTAATCTACTGACCACCGCTGAAAGAAATCCCAAAATGAAAAATTCCAAAATGCCATTGCAAAATCTAGGGTTTCTTGACTACAGGGGAAAAAATTATAGCCAGAAAGAACTCAGATATCAAGTAAACACAATTAAGAAAACATGAGATTTAGCAACTATCATTTTTTTATTATAGCTTTGTATTTACAAGATATATGCATGGGTACTTTTTCAGCATTGATAACTACAAAACCTTTTGTTCCAATTTTTCTCCTCCTTCCCCTCACCCCCTTCCCCATATGGCAGGTAGATCAATACATGTTAAATATATTAAAGTATATGTTAAATGCAAAATGTATACATATCCATATAGTTATTTTGAGCAACTATCATTTTAAAGGAGGAAGAATATAGATGGAGATATTGCACAACGTAAAATATAAAGGTCTATAAAAAAGAATAACTTGCTCAACAAAACTGAGTGAAATCCTCCAAGGAAAGGAAATGGATATTCAATAAAACAAAACTTTCAAACAATCCCAGTGAAAAAAGAATAGAGATGTAAAGAAACTTGTAAATACAGACACAGGAGTCAAGAAAAAAAATGAAAAGACAGATATAAGCAAACATTCAGAAGAGATTTTATAAAGATGAATTGTTTTCATTTTAAAGGACATACAGGATTTTAAAAATAATCATTTCAGAATCTAATGTCACAATTGACCATAGAAAGAAAATTTAAAAATAGTTTTTTTGATATTTTGAAGACACTGTAAAAAGAAAGAAAAGGAATGGTACATTAAGGAAAATGGGAGGAAATATAGGAACTCTACATATAATCAGGTTGTGGAAGTAGAATTATATAAAAACATGGAAGGAGAGGGTGGGACCCAATGTCACTTGAAATGCACTAAAGGGCAAAATACACACAAAGTTTGGTGTAGGTCTACATTCTTTTCAACAAGGATATAAATACAAAAAGCAAGAGTGAAGAAGGAGTTCAAATGTGTAGGGGATATATTCAGGAAGGAATTAGTTATCATTAGAACAAATCCTAAAGTTGAAAAAGAGATGGGTTAAATAGGGACAAGAGGGAAAAGCATAACAACTTGAAATAAACAGAGTAAAGATCTTAGATAAGAAAAAAATATAAAAATATTATGAAAGAACATAAACAATTAACATTATAACATCATAAAAACGGATACAAATGGAATGTACTCACCCATAAAAATGGAAGAAGCTAGCAGAATGGATTAAAAAATAAAATCCAATAATATATTATTGACAAGAAAACCATTTGAAACATAAAAAACCACATAGATAAAATACAATATGGAAAAAAATCCCTCATGCCTCAGCTTAACAAAAAAGAAGAAAAAGGACAAGGAGAAAAGGAACAATATGATTTAAATAGTAAAAATAGATTTAATTAAAAGAAACAAGGAAGGAAACTACTTTGGGCCAAAAACAACATAGATAATGAATTGCTTTCTATATTTAGCCTTGTTATTGTTTGTCCTTCATTCTTGAAGAAGACTGTAAAATTAAAAGATGGTGTCAAGGCATAAAAGTGAATTGGATTTGAATAAGGGAAGAGTAAAATCACCAGCCTCACCTTTTCCTCCAGAAATATCTGGGTCCAATGGCTAGATATAGATCACAATGAGTATACATGGCTCTAAATACAGTGGGAAACCTTGGTCTTTTTAAGCTAAGATCTTTAACAGGTTTCAAATTGACTGAGGCAACTACCCATTCAGTGATTAAAGCTAGGTAAGAAAGAAAGGAAGCAAGAAATGGCCTCTTTGACCAAAGCTAAAGGGAAATTTTGATTTCAGATACAGGACTCAGAAGAAGCATAAGGAAGTAATCAGGAAAGTGGTATAAAAAGGAACTTAAGATTTATCTGTTTACATTCCTACATAGGAAGATGATACTCATAAATTCATTAGAAATTTCTCATTATTCTGGCAGTTAGAAGGGCACAGGTGTGAGTCAAATATGAAGGGATAATATCTAAAAAAATGAAATTAAGGGATAAAAGAGGAATGTACTATGTGAAAGGGAAAAGTAAATTATCTGCCATAAAAAGAGATAAATAAGAAATGATCATTTTTACCTAGTCAAAAATAAGTTAATGAATAGAATTTTTTTAAAAAGACAAAGAATCATTCTGGGAGAGGGAGACTCTGGAGGACCTTCTCCAGTCACACTAATCTCTATCTGGGCACTGAATCCAGATGGTTCCAGAGCAGAAATTGAGGCTGTTTATCTTGCACAGCCTTCTCTCACTCGACTCCAATACACTTGGATAGCATGATATCAATCATGACCCTCTTTAAGAATGAAAGATAAATAACAACCTCTGTGAGTAGGAGCTGCCCTTCCGAAGATCAGTAACACAGATAGTTTCCTTCCTTCCTTCTTTCTTTCCTCCCTCCTTTGATATCATTGATTGACCAACAGAAAGTCTCAGGCCAAGTTCACTTGGTCTTCATTTTGGCCCTGATTGCCTCAGAATGAATGTAAATAGCAATTTTATATTTAATATACGCACCAAATGACATATCTTCTAAATATCAAAAAAATTAAATGAATTACAATGAGAAAAAACAGTGAAATTATAATCATGTGGGATTTCAATTTATCCAATCCTAGACAAAATACAAACAAAAAAACAAAACAAAAAAGAAGTCATGTCCAAGAACAGAATTTTAGAAAAACAGGCATGACAAATCTCTGAAAATAAATAGAACCTTTTAAGAAAAAAATTAGAATAGATCAATTATTACTTTATTTGTTTAAGAATAATGAAGAAAAAGAGTTTGGGGGATGGAGCCAAGAAGGCAGGAATAAAGTCAGGAAGCTTCTTGAGTTCTCTCAGTTTCCCCTTGAATATCACCTGAAACCAAGCCTCTGAACAGAGTCTGAAGGAATGAAACCTCTTTCCACATCAAAATAGACTGAAAAACTACAAGAAAGATCAGTCTCACTGGGGTGAAAATGGTGTTCAACCCACCTCAGATAGATTCTGGGAAAGCCCGTGAGAGGGTCTTAATCACAATAAATCAGCTACTAAACTCCTCAGTCCTATCTTAGTAGAGGACCAAATCAATGGGGCAGTTTCCAGTTCCAGTTCAGAAGGCAAACTCTGGGAAATCAGGTTGTTCCCTGTCCAGAACAGGCAAAACTACCCCCTACAAACACAAAGTGCCCCTGCGCTCAAAGCCAAGACTCAGAGCTGATAGGAAGTTTGGAATAGTGTCTCCTTTACCCCAGGAGCAGAGCTCCACCTTAAAAGTAAAAAAAAGGAGGAAATATCAAAATGGAAAGAAAAGGAACAAGAAACAGAAAAGAACCTTGACTATAGAAAGCTACTATAGTGACAGGGCAGACCAAAACACAAACTCAAACTAGGACAGAATGTCCACAGAAGAAATTTTAAAGTGACATAAATTGGTCTCAAAGACTTCAACAGGCAAATAAAAGAGGTAGAAGAAAAAATGGGGAAGGAAATGAGAAGTATGCATGAGAGAATCAACAGTTTGGAAAAAGAAGAATAATGAAGAAAACTAAATTATAGTATCAAAAAATGAAAAAAAGAGAATTCACAATGAATGAAGGAAAAATTAAGTATGTTATTAGAAAACATTTTGCCAGAGTATGTGCCAAAATAATTGATAATATACATAAAATAATGAATATTTACAAATTTTTAAGATACCTAGATTAATGAAACAAAATATAGACCAGCTAAACAACTTCCTTTCAGAGGAAGAAATTGAACAAGCCATTAACAAACTTCAGTGAAAAAAACTTCAGGTCCAAGAGAATTCACAAGAATTATGTCAAAAATTCAAAGAAACATTAATCCCAATAATATATAAATTACAAAAATAGCAAAGAAAAACAACTTTACCAATTCTTTCAAGATATAACTATGGTCTGGATAAGTAAACCAGGGAGAGTTAAAACAGAAAAAGAAAGCTGTAGACTATAGACCAATATTCTTAATGAATATTAATGCAAATACTTTGAATGAAATATTAGCAAGTAGGCTAAAATAATAAGTAATAATAATAATAATAGCTAACATTCAGTACCTACTATATATCAGACACTGTACTAAGCACTTTACAATTATCTCATTTGATCTTCATAAAAACCTTGGGAGATAGATACTATTATTACTCCCACTTTGCAGAGGAAGAAGCTGAGGCATATAATGATTAAATGACTTTCCCAGGTCATACAGCTAATAAATAAATGACTGAGTTTCAATTCGAACTCAGGTTTTCTTGACTAACACCCAATTCCCCACAACACTAAACTGCCTCAATGCATCACAGAGATTATATGCTATTACCAGATTAGATTTGCACTGGGAATGAAGAATTGGTTTAATATTAGAAAAACCGATGAAATCTCTCTCCATATTAATTACCATATTAATGACAAAATTTTTAAAAATTAATTAAATGCATTAATAGATGCAGAAAAAGTTTTTCCACAAAATGTAACATCTACAAAGAAAGAGAATGTATTTTATGTACCACTTTTGGCATGTCATATTATTTTATAGCCATAACACATCTCTGTCTGAACAAGTGAAAAGATATTAGTTCCAAGTAAATCAGAACATGATGAACATATGGAATAGACAACAATACTTTTGGAGTAAAGGAAAGAAAGATGAATATGTCCTAGAGTGATCAGGAAGCTCATGTGGGTCGATTGACATTTTAGCATAATCTTGAAAGAAGACATTTAGATAAGCAAAGAGGAAAGATCATGGCATGTTAACAGGAGAGAGAGAACAGCATAGCTCAAGGAAGGGGACAGTGAGTATATTTGCTTAGTTGAAGTAACAATTTATTGGGTTGGAATGGGGGAGTATAATAGTAGATAAGCAGGTAAAGCAGATTGGACCCAGATTATAAAGGTCCTTGAATGCTAAAGCAAAAACTTAAAATATGATCCTGAAAACAATGGGAAGTCATTTAATATTTTTGAGTATGAAGATGACATGATAAAAGAAGGATTCACAAAAGATTGATATGCCCACTTTCTGCAGAATGGATGAGATGGAAAGTATTGAAGTATTGCAGACATCACTATCTACACAAAAAAAAAATGGCAATATCTTGAAATCCCCTTCACTTTTCAGTTGGTAACGTAAGAAACCTGATTACTCACCGAAACATTTTAAATTTGTCATAATTTACAGAACAAGAAGAGGTGGGTTTAAATTCTGATTTTATCACTTGTGTAATTCATTGAACAAGTTGCTTAAACTTTCCTCATTGATTAAATGGGGATGGCAATATTTTCTTTACATAGGTTTGTTATTAGTTTTGCATAATATGAAGCTTAAAGAGCTTCATATAAATGTGAATTGTTAACATACCAATTTTACCAAAATAGGAAGATAGCTAATGAACCATTCTAATGTGCATTTTTTAAAATAGTAAAACCAGTCTATGACTAAAGCAAGTAAACAACCCCCCTAATTGGCCCCAAATGTTAACAGAATTGTCTGGTTATTTTGGTTAATTGTAGCTAATTGTGGATCAGGTAATTGCCAGTAGTCTTTTCATGACCATTTGATTTTTATTAGCACAGTGAAATATCTACTAATATGCACCTTCTGAACTGAAAGTCGCTAATAGTTTTACATTGACTTTTTGATAAATAGGATTCATGAAGTTCAATAGCAATTTTAGAATTCATTAGACTATATGATAGAAACATCATAATGACAACAAATTCCCCTCAAAAATGTTCTTGGAATTGTTCTTGGTACCAGGGAAATAACTTCACACATTTTATGACGAGCAGTATTCCCAACCTAAATAAAAATTGTAATAACAATAGCAATGGTTAGCATCTATATAATGTCTACTATGTTCCAGGCAACTGTGAGGAGTATATTAACAAATTTTGCCTCATTTAATCCTCACAACATCCCTAGAAGGGAGCTACTCTTATTATCCTCATTTTAGAGTTGATAAGATTGAAAGTTAAGTGACTTGCCCAAGGTCACAAATCTAGTTTACATTTGAGGCTGGATCCTTAGGTCTGATGTTCTAACTATTGCACCACTTAGTGCAAATCCAGTCCAATCCAATCCAACAAGGGTTTTTTTAAAATCACCTCCTATATGTGAATGACATCGTGCTAGATAATATGGATCCAGAAACAAACTAAAAACTGTCCCTGACTTCAAGATTGAGGCAGGAGCATGGAATATTACATGGAAAAAGATATACATGATAACCTGAAGAAGAAAGAGAGCACACGGGAGACGGCACAACAATGGAATCTTAAAAGAAGCTAAGAATTCCAAGAGTTGGAGACATGGAGGAAGTACATTCCAATCAGGAAAACAGCCTGAGCTAAGGAATAGCAGTAGAAGACAGTGTTATGTTCAAGAAGCAGCAGGCATACTAGTTTATTTTCAATGTAGATTGTCTAAAGGGGAGTAAAATGCAACAATAAGCATGGAAACAGTTTCTGGAGTCAAATTGGATGGATAAAGAATTTGCATTATACCTACCCTAAGGACAATAGGAAGCTAACTCTGGCAGAAGTAATGTGGTTGGGTATAAAGACATCCAAATAATTTCACCTGCACATATGGGAGTACTTCAGAATCACTAATTGCCCCAAGGAAGAACCCACAGAGAATATTAGAAACTCATAAAACTTGAAAAGGAGCATATTTAAAGAAATAGAAGCCTGCTAAGGGATCTATCAGCAGTTTTAAAAAAATCCACCAATTGAATGAGGATTATTGACAATCAGAAGTAAATTCTATTTAGTCAAAGAAGTCTTTTGTGTAAACGTCATTTATGTGATATTTTATGATAGAAATCAAATGTTTTCCAGATATCTTAAAGTAATTAGATGTACTTCATTCAGAGCATCACTTTTTTTTTTTTTTGCCAAAAAGCTTTCTTTTGCAAATTTTTTTCCTTGGTATCTCAATGAATGACAAATCACTGACAATAAACTAGTAGGACTAGTTAATGTGGCCCAACTCTATAGAAATTCTAATATCAAAACTATATTTAAAAGTAAAATTCACATCTTGAAGCCACATATACAAAAAAAAGTGACCAAATTTATTTTTCCATACCTTTTGATTTTCAAGCAGTCAATTCAGTTAATGCTACTAATGAAAAAAGGAGTTCCATGGGAGAAAATAAAAATTTGTCAAGAGTCCCTCCACTTAGAATGATTTTTTGCCATCATTCACCATAGAAAGTACTTTCCAGTCACGGTTATGATCTGAAAGCAGTGTGAGTGACACAGCACCAGAATGGTTCCTAATCCAAAAAATTCATACTTAGCTGATTGAGAATTGAAGGATATTTTCCTGGGGCATCTAAGTAGCTCAGGAGATAGAACAGTGGACTTGGACATAGGAAGACTCATCTTCCTGAGTTCAAATCCAACCTAAAATACTATAAGCCACTTAACCCTTTTTGCCTCAGTATCTTCATCTGAAAAATGGAGCAGGAAATGGCAAATCATTCCAGTATCTTTGCCAACAAAAACCTAAATGGGGTTATAGATAGTTAAACACAATTAAAACAATTCAACAACAACAACAACAAAGATTCTCCTAACAATGAGAGCTGACCAAAAATGGTAAGGACTACCAAGAAGAATAGAGAGCTTATTATATGTCAATCAGAGTATTCTAATGAGGGCTGGATTGGTAATCTAGGAGGAATGTGGTTGAAGTGATTTGTGCCTTGGGAGACAGGTTTAAACTAAAGTTCTTTCCAATTTTCAAGATGTATCCATGTGGTGCAAAAATGTTTGTGGCATCCCTTTTTATAGTGGCTAGAAACTGGAAATTGAATGGATGTCCATCAGTTGGAAAATGGCTGAATTATGGTATACAAATATTATGAATATTATTGTTCTATAAGAAACGACCAGTAGGATGACTTCAGAGAGACCTGGAGAGACTTACACGAACTGATGCTAAGTGAAATGAGCAGAACCAGGAGATCATTATACACGGCAACAACAAGACTATATGATGATCAATTTTGATGGATGTGGCTCTCTTCAACTATGAGATAATTCGAACCAGTTCCAATTGTTCAGTGATGAAGAAAGCTATATAAACTCAGAGAGAGGCCTCTGGGAACTGAGTGTGGACAACAACTTAGCATTTTCACACTTTCTGTTGATGTTTGCTTGCATTTTTGTTTTCCTTCTCAGTTTTTTTTTCTTTCTAGATCCCATTTTTCTTGTACAGCAAGATAACTGTATAAATATGTATACATATATTGGATTTAACATGTATTTTAACATATTTAACATGTATTGGACTACCTTCCATCTAGGGGAAGGGGGGGGGAAAGGAGGGAGTTTTGCAAGTATCAATGTTGAAAAATTACCCTGCATATGTTTTGTAAATAAAAAGTTTTAATTTTAAAAAAAGATGTATCCATGTGTATTCTACTAGCAAAGTAATTCCAATCTTTTAAATTTTGGTTAGGAGAGAAGCACTAAGAGCAGGTTCTGACCACAAGAGCAAGCTCATTCTGACTATCCTTTTTGCTCATTAGACAGGTATTATGATAAACATGAAATGAAGCATGAGTCTACTTTCATTTCAGGTTAAGTTCCTACGTCCTGTATTTTTCAAGCCCTCATAGTTCTCAGCAGACTTATTTAATTACCTGTTCCAGCTGGGCTTTATTGACTGAATGGCCAGGTTATTTTCACTTGACTTTCACTATAACTTCCCATTTCACAGCTTTATTCTAAGTCTTCCTGGGATGGTACAAAGAGAGCAAGAGTATTTTATAAACAGGAGATAGAATGCAGGATAGTACTGATGCTACCAGCATCAGTTAACATAGCTTAATGAAAGATGAACAGAGGAAGCAACAAACAGCATGTTAAATGAAATGCATACAATGGATCAGTCAAGGAGTGCCCAGTCAAGGGCCACTCTCAAAGTCAGCCCGGGGAAAGAGAAAATTAAGCCAGAATCCAGAGTTCAAAAGTAGAACTCTGAGGAAAAAAAGTAGGAATACTCACTGCCAGATAACATAAAAAGGCTGATATGGAGCCATTAACGAAGTCATGTCTTCTTTGAAGGAGAATATAGGCTCCTGGAAGGTGTTAGACAAAGAATTAAAGCTGGCTACAAGGTCTCAGGTGTGAGCACAACCAGAAACAAAGTCCCAGAGGCTTTGCTTGTAAGTTGGGAGATTGCACCGCCTCTGTCTGACATATGTGAGTGTTGGTGTTCACAGGGAGTGCTTTCTCTGGGGTGCTGGTTGTCAGAGGCAAGGTGTTAAGTGCTTTGAGGTTCAGGATTCTTCTGGTATAGGTGAAGAGTTTTGCCAAACATTTACATTTGTTGAGTAATGAAGAAGCGGAAGCAATGTGATAGAATTGCAATTTTATCTCTCCTCTCCAAAGGGAACTTGGCAAAGGATGTATTTTGCCATTTGTATACATGTTCAATTCAGATAATGATGCATTTACAGCTGTGGAATAAATCTTAAGGAGGAAAGAGGGCAAGGATGAAATGATGTAATTTCTCCCAATCAAAGGCAATTCTGAAAAGGAAAACTTACATCCACCTGTAGTTTGGAAATTCTACTTAAGGAGACTCAGAAATAAGTCTCATGGAAGAAATAAAGGAGCTTTGGAAAAAAACACTTGAAGCAATCAAGTTTCTTTTTTTTCTATATTAATCTTAAAATAAGCCCTCCTGCCCAGGCAAATATAAGACCCTAAACCCTTTTAAAACCATGGGGCAGGGATAAATCAGTCTTAGATGAATAAATTGCAGCTATTTTTTAGCAAGGAGGTAAGAATCACAAATACAAAGTGGAAAATGGACTCTCTGGGACATTCACAAATCAAAGCCATAACTAGCATGAGATAAATGGGCCTTTGCTCCAGGGTGCTACTATTCTGGGAGCTGATTTCCTTCTCAGCATCTTGTAGGCAACTGCCATCTCTACAGCTTGTTTTATAGTCCTCTGTGGACACACACAAACTCACTGCACAGCACAAATAGCCTTGAGCTCTTACCCCCAGAGTTCTATTGACATTGAACCTCATTCCCACAGATACTTCCCCCTTCTGCATCCCAGCACCATGATGGTAAGAACTAGGCTCTCTGGGGTATGGACTTCTTCCACTCCCAATATAAATGAAACCACAGTAGGCCTGTACCCTAAGCCATTGTTATTACTCCCTCAGACCTCCCTTCTCTCCCCCAACCCTCAACCAAATTTCCATCAGGAACAAGAATTTCTAGTTACAACCCAGCCAAATGGCTTCCTTAATAGCACATGAATAATAGAAGGGCTCTCCTGCTTGCTCTGATAGCCCACCTACTGTACTTCTTAATTTAGGGGCGCAATTGCTTAGGGAAGCTTTCCCAGCTGCCTCAGGCAGAAATGATGCCCCATTCTCAATTTTCCTGCCCCCCTTTTGAAAGTTCCTCTTTTTCACTTTCATGAAATCTATTCTTTTATTCTTTCCCTCCAGCTCTTTACCCCCTTCTTTTGTAAGAGTTTTCTGCTTATTCTTTTACTCATTTTTCTCTGCCACACTGAACACCTGTTTCCTTCTCAAATGATGTTTTCCTTTTGGTGGAAAAAATTTCTAGCTATATCACTATGCTTCTTCTCTGCCAGTGCTGTCACATCCAACTCCTCATGATCTCGTGGACCATAGCATACCACTATTGTCTATGGAGTTTTCTTGACAAAGAACAGGCAAACCTGTTCCAAACCTGTTTGGAGTGGTTTGCACTTCCTTTTCCAAAGGATTAAGGCAGAAATGAAGTGACTTGTCCATGGTCACACAGCTCTACCACTAAGGCTTAGATCTTTACTACTTCTTAGCAGCTCCCTCAAAATGTAAGAAAAGGAAGGGAAAGAAGATAACCCCAGAAGTGATATAGCTAGAAATTTTTTCCACCAAAAGGAAAACATCATTTGAGAAGGAAACAGGTGTTCAGTGTGGCAGAGGAAAATTAGAAAGATGTGGCAATAGTTCAGGGGATAATGGCATAGGAAGACACAGAAATATGAGTAGAACAGTTTAATCTTTAGTGCAGTTACATGAGGAGACGGAATGGTCCATCCCTCTCCCTCCACTATCATCACTCTGTCTTCTGCCTGACAAGCAATGTTTCTTCCTTACCCTTTCTCAGTGCTCACTACTGTGGCAATGAGACAAATGAATTGAAATCTCTTATAACCACTTGAGAAAGAAGGGCACTTCTTCACCCAAAAAAAAGTCTAGTAGTAAGTCAAAGATTGACCACCTTGTCAGCTATAGTTAATACTGACTCTAGTAAATAAGCAGTGCAACGAGTAAAGAAAATTTAAACTTCAGGCTGTAATGATATTTTGATTTGGCTTCTGTCCTGCTAATTTGACAATTAGTCAATTGTCCTGCTAAATGAATCCTATGCTGATAACAGGAAAATAAAAACACCTTTCTCTTGTTTCCTAACTTTTCCTATATGACAACTTTGATTTTGATCTGTAATATTGCCCAAAAACTGTAAACAATGAAAAGAGACACAATTTTGTTAGAGAATGAGTTATTGTGAAGACTTTGTTATTCAATGACATAAACACTTCATTTTTCTCTGTGACTCTTTGGAGGGAATTTTTTTTCCTTTTTTTTTTTTTTTTTGCTTGTTTTTAACAAGTGACAAGTTTTGTGTGAACATTTAAAGTTCCCTCTCCTTTTCCTGAATTCATTTTCTATTCACTGTAATCTCTTGCCAAATGCATTTGCTATCTGTGTGCATGACAGGTCTATTTGTGTACACTAGGTGTTCATTATAAATTAGCCTTAGTTAATAGGCAATGAGAACTGTGTTATTAATTGCTAAGCTTAGGGGTCCATCAACAGTTGTTTTGCTATTACTTGTAAATTTTACATGCCTACAGATATGACTTGCTCACATATGCATGTGAAAGGAGGGGAAATGATGTGTTACCATCAGTTACCATCATACCAATGACAATGATGTCATTAACTCAAAATGATCTTTAGTATTAATTTCATTAAGAACTGATCTTATTTTTAAATCTAGCCCTTTAAGTGATCAAGAAGGAAATTTGCTTCAGTTCATATATCCTAGCAGATATGTTTTATTGGTTTATTATAAAACTGAAAGAAAACATTTTAAAAGACCAGCTGAATGATGAGAGGAAAACAGTGAACCTTGAAAACCCAATAAATGTCATTTACAAGAAAAAAGCAATTTCATTGCAGCCTAAGTTCATGACATCCTAATGCTATAGTACTCTTTTTCTGTCATAAAATAAAACTGATAAAAGTCCCCAGAAATGTCTGAAACAGAAAAAGATGAATTTGGGGTTTTAAAATATGATGTCAGAAAAGAATCCATCAATAAGTATTGCCCATTTATTTTGTATTTATTCACTCTTAAGAATCCAAGATGATTAGTTCTGTGCATGAAAGAAAATGACATCTTTTCCTTCTATGTTTTAAATTGATAATCCTGCAAGCAGTACTCCATGACCTGAGAATCAACTATTTTTTTCTCTCATCTATTACCAATGAAAATAAATTAAAACTCAACTGAAAAATGTGGTACCTGATTTAAAAACAACAGCAGCAGCCTAAAACAACCCATATCGACGGATCTGAATTGACCTTTGCTTGCTTAAAAAAAGGGAAAATATAATATTTCAGTAAATTCAGTAAAATCCAGGCCAAAAATATAGAGATTATGGACATTTTAAATGATAGGTGATTTCTGAAGAGAGATAATGACTCACTAGGTAGTTGGGAAAGGATTAAAAAGACTGGAGGGTTTGAGTTCTTGTGTAATGACAAGCAGGTCACAAGAACTTCCTTGCCTTTCAATTTACATGTGTTAAAAATGAAAATAATCATGCTCTATCCTAGCTGTGAGCAGAGGTTACTAGATAAAATAATTGTGAAACCCTTTGAAAATATTAATAGAAAAATATGCTAAATGAAATTAAAGCATTGAGTAGGGTGACAAAGGTGACTTAAATGTTAGTCACACTTTGCTTTCATATTGTTAAAAATATAAATGGGCCAGGTAATTATTTGATTGATTGTGAAATTCAGTTTTACATGTATTCATTAAAAAAGAAAATCTAGAGTCAGGGGATATGGGTCAAAATGTCAGCTTGACCACTTACTGAATCACCTGTGTGATCTTGGATAGAACTTTGCATTTCTCCAAACTTCTGCATCTAACTCTGCAAAATGAGGGGTGTGATCAGTTTCCAATATTACTTCCAGTTTTCAGCCCATAACTCTCTTCTGTGTGACAGGCACTGAGCAAAATGCTATAGAAATGATAACAAAATACTCCTTGACTTTTGGACACAAATTCTATTAGTGAAGAAACAATATGTATGCATGTTGTAAGTAAATAGAAAAATATGTAAATAAATATTTTTAAAGGTTTTAAGAAAGTACAAATACAAAGTAATATAGGAGATGGCACTAGCAATTGGGAAGGGATCACAAAAGGCTCTGTACCCTTGAGTGGAGCTTTAATGGAAACTAGAGATCCTAAAAGGCAGAAGTGAGGATGGAAGTCATTCCAGGCATTGGGGACAACCCATGAAAAGGCACAGTTTTTCTGTGAAATGGAATGTTTTCTATGAGGAATGGCAAGTTGGCCAATATGACTAGAGGAAAAAAGTGTGTCAAGGAGAGTTATGTTTAATAAACTTTGAAATAGAGGCTGGAGCCAGACTATGAAGGGCTTTAAATGCCAAACAGAAGAGGCTATATTTTATCTTAGGAGAATTAGGGAGCCAGTGTATCTTCTTGAGCAGGGGAATAGTATAACAAGATCTCTGCTTTACCAGTTGAGAAAAAAGATGAGTCACTATGCTGATTATTCACAAAAAAGTCAGTCTTCAGTAAACAAGATTTACAAAAGGCAGTCCCATTATATAGGTATGAACCTATCATCTTTTTGCAGCCATCTTTCTTAGTCACACTTTGGATCTGAACTATATTACTTAAACCTGAGTTGAGAGTTAACCAATTCAATAAATGCAAAAACACACCCAGTTATAAAAGTCTAACAGTTTCTGAGCAGATTTCAGACAAGAACAGCAGAGAAAAAGATTTCTCTTGATTAATGGAAACTGAGAAGGGAGAAAAAACTAATTTGTTTTGGTTTTTACTTGATAATTTATCAAGTTAGGCCCATATAATGTCATTAGAACCAGACATAAAAATCACATAATCAAAAGTTGAATGCAATGATCTTAGGGAAAAAAGGCATATGGAAAATGTAGAATGCAAAACTGGATATGAATACAGTAACAAGAAGCATTAAATGCAGATTCCATGGGAAAAGAAAATGTAAATAGACTTATCCAAAGTGTTTTTAGAACATGTAGAGCCAAAGGAGAATAAAATTAATCTAAGAATTTTGGGATTGAAAAAAATGCTTCATCCTACTACTTTAATGTACTGTCAGCTGTCAGGGAAATTCGCTGCAGGATTAAACATAAGAAGATTGAATAGCACCATGTTAGCATTGTAAAATCACATACTGGAACAATCATCAACTGATCAAATCCAGAGAGTCTAATACCCATGTACTTTCTTTCTTGCTTCTCCATCTGCAGAATAACTTCAGAATCAAGGGCAAATGCTGAGGGCTTTGGAGATCAAGGGAGAAAAAATTACAGGTTTCTGTATCAATATGGGACTAGTCGACTATTAAATCAACTAGTCTTAGAGAGACTGACTGATTTGTTGGGAATGCTGCTCCAGGAAAGATTTGGAGCTTATCTGTACTCTCTTTCCTGGTCAATAATTCTCAGGTTCCTCAATTTTGGACCAATAGAACAACATAATGGGCATGCAATAAAACAGACAGTTCTCCTAAAGGAAGATAGAGTTGTTTAATGGAGGAAAACTAGGAAGGACAAGAAGAAAAGAGAGAAGATAAAGTTGTCTCCTGAGTGGCCATGATTGAGGATGAGATGAAGAGAGACAGAGAAAGGGAGAGGGAAAGAGGGAGAGGGAGAGAGGGAGAGAGAGAGAGAGAGAGAGAGAAAGAGAGAGAGAGAGAGAGAGAGAGAGAGAGAGAGAGAGAGAGAGAGAGAGAGAGAGAGCATAAAAAAATGAACTGATCTCTCTGGTCTAGTCAAGTCATGTGGAAAAGTCTAACAAGAATTATTTTCCCCCTTGCTGAGGTCTTGATTAGCTCTTCCATATTTTCACTCAGTGTCAGATTTAGTACTAATTGGCTCCATTTGGGAGAGCTAAGGTGCTACTTTTTCTTAAGAAATAGGCCAGTTTTATATTAAGAAGATCCAATTATGAAAACAATAGAAAGTCAAACAATACTCCTGTCCAGACACATGAACTATTACTGTCCCTCTTTCCTGAGACCTGTTTTGACAGGATTTTTTTCTGGTGTGGTATATAGTGTGTGTGTGTGTGTGTGTGTGTGTACATGCAAGAGAGAGAAAATTTGTTATATACAAATACTAGGAAAAGAAAGATAGTTTATATCCCCATTCCAAATATTCCAGTTAGCTAGATGATAATAAGATACTGTTGGAGACATCATATTAAGTACCTCTTAACAGATCAATGAATAAAAATAACTTGCCTGATTTTTTTTTACTCTAAACTAACCACTTGTTTCCCTAAATTTTTAAAACAGCTGGTGGTTTTGGCATCATGGAAACATAGCCACAGTTTTTACTGGAGAAGTATAGAACACTATAACATTTAATTTAGCTTTTAAGGCAATCACACAGATTGTCTTCCAATATCCACGGGTGACCGATTTTAAGGGAAGTGGTGCAGACTAATGAGCTGAACCAGTTTCTGCTTCCTCCAACTCACTCCCTATATCAAGTTCCTTTGTAAATTATAGACAAGTTATTTATCTTTAAGGAAAACTTTCTGATCTGAAAAATCAGAACATCATAATTCTGTCAAATCCATAGGCAGAGAATTATCAGATGCCATAAGGTATTTTGTGGATACCCACACCTTTGGATGTAGACCACTATCATATTCAGAAAGGATCAATAGAAGCTAGTATGACTCCTATGCTATGCTATAGTCGTTGGCTATAACCATACTCTAACAGCAACAAAGAGCCTCAACTTCTGTGGCATTTTAAGCAATTTCTGAGAATTTTAAGGATTTTAGAGCTGCCCTGATTATTATTGTTATTATTATTTTGCTGAGGCAATTCACACAGCTAGGAAGTATTAAGTATCTGAGATGATATTTGAACTCATTGAAGTCCTCCTGACTTCAGAGCTGGTGCTCTATCCACTGCACCAACTAGCTGCTCCCCAGCCAATTGTACTTAGAAATAAATCCTTCCTAGAGTTTCTTCCTTTCTGCTCCACTCCTAATATAGTGACAATGGTTTCTTCTGCCCTGGATCATTAGGTTGAGCACACACACCCTATAATGCACTTGTACCTCTATAATACCATCACTGGTTCCAGGGATTTATTCTACTTTGCCATTGACCCTGACTCCTACCTGGGCTAGAGGCTGTCATCTGTGGGACTATAAATGGATCTTCTTAATATGAAAGGGGAGATGTGCAGAGGCTAACCAAAAAAATAGGTATCTCAGAGGGCATAATCAATAAATCCAGAGAATGTGATGATCTTTATAACTCTCTTTAACCATATTTCCTACTTATTTAAATGTAGTAGTCTCATAATAAGAGGTAGCTAGGTGATTCATTGGATAGAACTTTGGGCCTATAATCAGGCAGTTCAGATCCTGCCACAGACACTTACTAGCCTGGGCAAGTCACTTAATCTCTGCCCTAGTCCATTGGAGAAGGATTGCAAGCTGCTCCAATATCTTTCCCGAGAACATCCCCTGCAGAGTCACGAAGAATTACATAACAAAATGATTGAACAAGTCCAGTGATCCTAAAATATGACATAATGTGCCTTTAGGATTTGTCACTTCCTCCAACAAAGTCTTTCAGTGCCTTTGGGAAGAAGAACTAAAGATACTCATTAAAAAAGAAGTCATTTCCTATACAAGGGTTAATGACTTAATATCCAGCACTATAAAAACTCAGTTATCCATTGTAGACTCACAACAATATTATTCCTCCCTGAAGACTGGAGAATTGGACTAAAAATGTCAGAAGTACCAATAAGCATGTCTATCACCCACATGTTTGTTATTCTTGTACTTTAAGAGGGGGAAATAACTCTAATAGAGGGTATATACTAAATTAGTAAATTTAATTTAATAAATAATTATTAAGTGCCTACCATGTGCAAGACAAGACAGCTAGGTGATATATTGAATAGAATACTGGGCCTGGAACTGGGAAGACTTATATTAATGAGTTCAAACCTTGTCTCAACACTTAACCAGCTACATGATCCCGGGCAAGTCACTTAATCCTATTTGCCTCGGTTAAACTGAGTTGCAAAAAGAAGTAGCAAACCATTACCATATCTTTATAAAGAAAAACCCCAAATGGGGTCATGAAGAATCAGATATGACTGAATAACAACTGAAAAACAACAATGTTTAAGACTTTATGTGAACAAGACTACAAGAACAAAATAGAGGATCTCTGCCCTTGAGTAGCTTACCTTTCACCTGGGTGATACATGTACAGGTAAAATATAATCAAAGGGATCAAAAGTAATTTCTAGAAAGAGAGAGAGAGAACTCTGATCTTCATGGCCATCAGGAAAAGTCTCATATAGGAAGTCGTACCTGCACTGAAAATTCTAAGAACCATATGTGAAGAGAAAGATACATCCAGTTATGAGGGATCACCTGTACCAAGGTATGAAGTCAGGTGATAGAATGTTATATATGGGGAACAGCTAGAATTTTCCAGTATAACAGGAAAAGATGATGCATAAAGAGAAATAATATGATATAAGACTAGAAAAAATAAGAGGGAGTCATTGTGAAAGATTGTGAAAATATTAGAATCAAGATTTTGTATTTTATCCTAAAAACTACAGGCAGCCACTAAATAATTTTGATTAGAGTAATGGTATATTCAGATTTCTGTTTTATGAATCTCAACTTTGCAACTGTGTAAAGAATGGATTTGGAAAAAGAGGTAGATTGGAATGGAGGGATCAAATAAAAAGTTATTACTATAGTCTAAGTGAGACTGAATGAAGATAAAGGAGTGAAATGTGAAAATGAAATTGTCAAGTATTACAGGGGTGTTCTAATGGTAGGATATGCTACTTATATATCACTTGATAACATCTCATTTATTATTCTGGAATTTAATATGCATATTAAGAATTTTGTACATAGTTTTGAAAAGATTATATGATATTTTAAAGTGTATTTTGTTGGCCTTTTTATGCAGAATGGATGATTTTTGGATTTCATAGAGTTGCCAAGCTTGATCAATGAGATTAACAAATTTTCAGACACTCCAAAGCTGAGAGAATTAGCTGGATGAAAGAATTAGGATTCCAAAATATCCCAGTAGATTAGAATGTTGGGCTACCATTGTGATACTTAATCAAGAAAAATATAAAGTCCTGCTCTGGTGTTCAAAAATTCAATCTCATAAATATAAGATGGGAGAAACATGGTTAGACAGCAGTTTGAACATGTTCTGGGACTTATAGTGAACTATAAAATCAATATGAGTTAGTAATGAAATAATGGCTAAGATTACATAATAATTCCAAATGTTACAAAATGCTTTACATACATTATTTTGTCTCATTCCATCTTTACAATAACCCTTTAAGGTAAATACATATTGCCATTTCACAAATGAGGGATTAAAGCTCATAAAAATTAAATGATTTGCCCAAGTTCACATATATGATTGGTGCCAGAGGGAGGACTGCAGTCCTAGTCCAACCAGATTTTGTTCTGTCATTATCAAAAATACTAAGGTGAGTTTAGACTCTATAGGAGAGTTTTACAACCCAAAATGAAAATAATAATATATGTTCACTGTTAACACAACACAAGTTTCTAGGTACCACATTTTAGGAAGGTTATTTGTTGATAAACCAAAGAGTATCGAGAAGAAAATAAATGGATAGTAAAGGAGCTTGGGATCATGCTACAAAACAGATAAAACATCCCAGAATGATATTTAGAACTGAAAGGAAACTTCATTGTTATCTAATTCCACACACTCATTTTATAGGGCAGAAACTGAGTCTAAGAGAGATTAAGTAGTGTTCAAAAACTCACACAGGTGATTAATGGAAGAACTGGGATACAACACCAATTCTTCTGACTATAAGTCCAGAGTTCTTTTTTTATTATGTCACAGTTGGGAAAAAATCTGGGTATACTTAGCTTACAGAAGAAAAGATTTAGTTAGGACTATGGCTATATTCAAGCATTTTCAAAGTTGTTATAAAAAAGGAATTATCTTTGTTCTTTATAAAACTCAGAGCAATGAATAGGTTTCATAGAGAGGCAGATTTAGAGATGATATAAGCAAAATTTTCCTAACCATTAGAGCTTCACAAGAACCTATATGTCCTAAAATAATTATAGCATCTCACTCTGAAGTGGCAAAGAACTGGAAACTAGATCAATTGAGGACTGTCTGCACAAGTTGTAGTATATGATTGTGATGGAATATTACTGTATTTCCAAGAAATAATGAAGAATGAAATGAGCAAAACCAAGGGAACTTTGTATATAATAATAGCAATATTGTTTTAAGAACAACTCTGGGTGACTAGGTCATTTTAACAGCTATGCACAAATTAACTACAAAGGCCCTATCTACATCCAGAAAAAAAATGGATAGATAGAATTATGTATAAAATGGTTTTATGTACACACACACATATTTATGTCTAATAATAGCCATCTCTAAAATAAGAGTGAGGGAAGAAAAAGAAGGAAAAAAGTTACATACTTTATTATATTTAAAAGAAATAGCATAATGGATTTGCAGTTTCATGAAAAATCATCTTTTTTCTATTCTACTATATTGTGGAATTGCTTGTTTTATTTCTTAAGTTCCGAATTAATTTTTTTAGAAATAAAAATGTAAAAGAATGGGAAAATTGGAGGGGGATGGGAAAAATTTAAAGTGCATCAATAGGTAATGACTTTCCTCTTATAGGAAGTCTTCAAGTGAGGACTAGATAACTTGTTGCAGATGTTGTAGAAGGGAGTTTTTATGAACATATTGGAGTAGATGGCCTCTTAAGTCCTTTTTTAGTCTAAGGATCTATGATTATACTTTTTCTTAACTTTGTTTAAAAAAAAAAAAACTACTACGGCAATGTCCATCAATCGGGAAATGGCTAAAAAAAAGTTGTGGTATATGACTGTGATGGTCTATACTGTGCTATAAGAAATGATGAGTTCAGTGATTTTAGAAAAACAGAAAAAACCAAAAAAAACCAAGAACATTGAAAGCAGTAATAGCAATACTGTTTTTAAGAACGACTTTGAATGAGTAAGTTATTTTGTCTGTTATAAATACCCAAATTAACTATAAAGGACATATGAAGAAAGACACTCTGCAACCAGAGAAAGAACTGATAAACTGATAAAGAAGTATATAAATAATAATTTTATACACACACACATACACATATATATGTATATATACGTATGTATTTTGTCTAATGGTAGCCATTTCTGGGAAGAAGAGGAGGGAAGAAAAAAATTAAAAAGAAATTGACATAATCTTGTTGCATATTTGAAAGGAATAGAAAATTGTGCATAGTAGATTGACAATTTTGTATATGATCATCTTTTTATTTTAATATGTTATGAAAATATTTGTTTTATTCCACAAATTAAAAATGAAATATAAAAAAACAATAACATGAATCAAAATTTATTAGGTCAAAAAGGCTCCTGAAAACAAATGTATTTCTAATTTCATGGTCTCTGTAAAGTCCTTGACGGTGATAACTCTGGTCATTTATATAAGAACACCTATATTCCTCTAGACAAGTAATGAGAAGCTTTGTTAAAGCTTTTCATAGATGTTGGCCAGAAAAAGTACAAAGATTTTGATAACATGTATCTACCATTCATCATTTTTACAATGCAAGAACTATTTTTTCCTAGGAAATTAATGCCATTATACATCCTTACTACACAATGTTATTATTTCTAGTACCAGGCTTCCTTTTGTGGTCCCCTTGCACTCTAACATATATAAAAAATATGCTCATTCATGGCTCAAGATCAAATTTTAGCTACTATTCACAGTATTAAAGCATGAAGCACACATTCACAAAATTTGATTCTATTTACATTTCCATGGTATAGTGACAAGAGCATAAGATTTAAAATCAGAGAATCTGGTTTCATTTCCACGATCTTCTTAAAATGATTAAATCAGATTAGCATTTTTGGTGATCCCACATAGCAGAACTTGAGTGAATGTGGCTTTGAATGCTGCTTCTGATTATCAGCTGTGTCACTTTGGCCAATTCACCCTTTAAAAGGAAAGTGATGGTTTTTAAAATCTGATTTAAATCTATTGAGGCTATGATGCTATAACAAATTCTTTGAGACTTAATTATTCATTCAATTAACAAGTACTTATTAGATTCAAATACTATGCAAGAGAATAAAAAGGCAAAAGAAAAATCAATCTTTGCTCTCAAGAAACTTTCTTGGGAAGGAAAATAATGTGTCAACAAAATGTAAATAGAAAACATGTACAAAATTAGAGGAACAATGGATAAGAATGTCAGACTTGAAGCCAATTTTTCTGAGTTCAAGTCTAGCCTCAAACATCTATTAGTGGTGACCCTGGCAAGTCATTTAACCCTGTTTGTTTCATTTTCTTATTCTGTAAAATAAGCTGAAGAAGAAAATGGCAAACCACTCCAGTATCTTTAGCAAGAAAATCCAAATGAGGTCACGAAGAGTTGGACATGACTAAAATGACTAAAAAAATAACAATATGATGGAGAAAACCATAACAAGTGTGTGGGATCAAGAAAGATCCTGTTCACATTAGTAGAGCCTGGAAAGAAGCTAGTTATTTTGGGAGGTGGAGGTGGGAACAAGGGACAATATATTTCTGGCTGGGGGATCAGCCAATGGAAATGTTCAGAGACTGACAGTTGAAATGCTATGTACATACAACAGCAGGTAGTCTGGTTTGGTTAGAATATGGAATGTATGAAAAAGAAGACTGTGTGACTTCACAGTCTTGAAAGGCAGTCTGAAGTCAGATTGTGACAAGCTTTAAAAGTCAGTTAAATTTGTACTTTGCCTTCTAGGTAATAATGAACCATCAGAGTTTCTTGAGCACAGAGTGACATGATCAAATAAGGAATATCATTTTGGTAGCTATGTGGACAATAGCATGTAAAAAGATACACCTCAGACAGGAAGTCCAGTTAGGAGTTTACTGAAATAGTATAGACAAGAAGCAAAGAGAATCCAAACTAGATTGATGACCATGTGAGTAGAAAGGAGACAGATAAGATAGAGGTTGGGAAAATTACTGTCTGCATTTCAATTCAGCAAATTATGCCTAGAAAATGATTTCATGGTAATCACAACTCTAAGTTCCCAGAGAGATCATAGGGTAGAAGAGAAAGAGTTGTAGATCTGCCAACTGTCACTCAGACACTCACTAGTATACTTGGCCAGCTGGCTTTCACACAGGAAAAGCCAGTGGCTACTGGAGCTGTCCATAACTGGTTGAGATAGAGGAACAAGAAGGACAAGGGTAACCTAAAATGACACTTTAATTTGGATATGCAAAGTGTGTTACATACATTATCTCACTTGGTTTCCATAACATTGTAAGAAAGGAGATACAATATCAATTCCATTTTATAGATCAGGAAATTGACATTCAGAAAAGGTGATTTGTCAAAGATCATCTGATAATAATTGTCAGAGGTAAAATTTGAATAAAAGGCTTCCTGACTCCAGGTCTAGTATAGAATAATGCTCTCAACAAAGGAAAGTTATCTATCCTCTCTGAATCCTACTTTTTTCATGTATAAAATGGGGATAATTACACTTTCCCTTCTCATTTAACAGGATTTTTTGTGAACATCAAAAAAATGTATGTGGAGACACTCCCTTAAAGTACAGAGCAATTGACAAATTTAAATAACAAATTTTGCCAATTCAAGTTATTATTATTACTAATGCATAGAGCAGTAAATGACTAATTTAAACCAAAGAATGTCAGTATAAGCTAAATAACAAATCACATTTGTTCATTCATAAATTTATTTCTTGAATTTCTCTCTCCTGATTACATTTTTGAATCTCAAATCCCAGAGAGTTTCTTGAAGTGGAAAAGGTTACAGTATCCTTAATGCAAGACAAGGATAAATTCAGTAAATTCAGTTTCACCTTTTCAGTACTCTACTTCTCCCTTAGTAAAAGGCATATACAAAGTTTTGTCATCCATCTTTTTTAAACAGCCAGTTTCTGCCATGCCAAAGCCTCCCTCGAGGCTTAACTTATGTAACATCCTCTCCTGGCATTGACAGGAGTGGAAGTTCAATCATCAGACAATATGCTGTATTTAGTAGGTGGGAAAGGAAAAAGTCTTCAATACTAGAGAGAATGCCAAAACTCTAGATCCTGGTTGCTGCGCTCTTTTAGTGATGTTTTGTGATTTTTCAAACCCCTGAAGGCAACCTGTAAAAGTTTGCCTATGGCTGTTTCCAGTGAATATATCCAGGTGAGAGCTAGAATACAACAGGGAATTTTTTTTTCAGAATTACTAATAAGCAGTACTTAGGAAGTGCTTTTCTTGAACTCACAAGTTCATCTTTACAATAGCTCTCATGATGAAAGCAAATTATTTTTGTAAACATTCGCAGAAAGTAAACCATAATCCAAACCCTCTCTCTCAGAGGCTGAATTTAGCTTTCAGTTTTTGTCCCTGCAGAAATTAGCTGGTCCTCCAATAAATAATGACTTATCCCTTTTACACTTCACATAGCACTTTATTTTGAATCTTTCTCATTCATTTATTATTCATCATATTATCTCATTTATTTATTATAATGAATTATATTCATTATTATATAATAATCTCATCATTATTATATTATTTAATATATCAATATTATTAAATATTATTATATTTAATAAATATCATTATTATTTATTATATATTATAAACATATTATTATGTTTTCCTTTATTGTTATCTATGTTTGTCTCTTGCCTCCCTACTGTACTTTAAGTTTCAGGTAGACAAGAACTAGGTCATATTTAAACTTTGTATAGACTGCAGGACTTAGAACCATGCTTTGTATACAATATCCACTTGGATACTGTTCAACTGGAATTGAGTAGAATTCCATACATGTCCCATCCTCTCTGAAAGCCCCCATAATGCCCCAATTTTAACCCTCTAGCTCTCTCCAAGACATGGTAGAATCATTCTCAAGTATATAACTTTTGACAATGTTCCCCTATCTAGAAGCTCTTTTCTTTTCTGCCTGTCCAAATTCTACACACACTCTAAATTCTGCTCAAATGACTCTTCCTCCATCATTTTCTTCAGCCATCGTTTCCAATATGGAAGCCTCCTTTTCTTTTCTTTTTTTCTTAGATTAAATATGCACAATTCTTTTAAACATACTTGTCATATTGTGCAAGAAAAATTAAATCAAAATAGGAAAAAAAACACAAGAGAAAAACCAAGCAAACAAAAAATGACAAAAAGGTGAAAATACTATGCTTTGATTCACATTCAGGATCCCCACTTTTCTCTCTGGATGAAGATGGAATTTTTCATTCCAAGTCTATTAAAACTGCTTTGAATGATCTCATATTGAAAAAAACCAAGTCCATCACAGGTGATCATCACATAATCTTGCTATTATGACATATAATATTCTCTTGGTTCTGCTCATTTCACTTGCATCAGTTCATGTAATTCTTTCCAATGATCTGCTGACCATTTCTTATAGAATGATAATATTCTATAATATTCTATGACATTCATACCCATGACTTATTCATCCATTCTCCAACTGAAATATCCACTAGATTTCTAGTTCCTTGACACTTCAAAAAGGGATACTACAAACATTTTTGTGCATTTGGGTCCTTTGCTCTCTTGTATGATCTCTTTGGGATACAGACCCAGTAAAGACACTACTGGATCAAAGGGTACACACAGTTTGGTAGTTTTCAGTTTGGCATAGTTCCAAATTGTTCTCCAGAATGGTTGGATCATTTCATAACTCTACCAACAATACATTTGTATCCCAGTTTTCTCACATCCCTTTCAACATTTATTATTATCTTTTCTTGTCATCTTAGCCAATTTGAGAGATGTAAGGTTGTCTTAATTTGCATTTCTCTAATCAATAGTGATTTAGAGCATTCTTTAATAAGACTAGAAATGGTTTTAATTTCTTCATCTGAAAATTGTCTGTCCATATCTTTTGACCATTTATCAATTGGGGAATGACTTGTATTCTTGTAAATTTTAAATTCTATATATTCTTGAAATGAAGCCTTTATCAGAAACACTAGGAAGCCTCCTTTTTCTAAGCTCCAATGCCACTTAACTTCTTACCCCATAGAACAGAATGATGAAAAGGATTTTGTGGATCTAGTGCACCTCTTATTTTACAGATGAGTAAACTGAAGCCCAAAATACATTGCAAAGAGCCTTCAGCTAGAATCAATAATCCTGGATTTGAGAAACTATAAAAATAATTATGATCATCATAATAATAACAGCTATTTATATAGTGTTTTAAGATTGCAAAGTATTTTTACAAATATTACTTCATTTGTTCCTCACAACAATACTGGAAAATCAGAGCTATTATTATCTTCATTTTACAAATAAGGAAACAGAGGCTAAATGACCACACAGTATTATTATTATTATTATTATTATTATTATTATTCAACAATATTTGCATTTTTTTCAAAGGACCATTTAAGATAAGAATGGGTGCAAAAGAGAAAGAATAAATAGGTTCTGATTGTTCTTTCATTGCAGAAAGTCTAGTTCAACAGCCCTGGAATCCTGTCATATAAATCCCCATTGCTTTGAGTCTAATGAATCACTCCACAAATATTTATCAAGTCCTT
Organism: Sarcophilus harrisii; assembly: GCF_902635505.1. Lineage (NCBI taxonomy): Eukaryota > Metazoa > Chordata > Mammalia > Dasyuromorphia > Dasyuridae > Sarcophilus > Sarcophilus harrisii. The sequence goes on from NC_045429.1 coordinate 147,138,059, forward strand.
GAGTTAATAAGTCACTATGCTAACTGTTGTAGGGGATACAAAGAAAGATCAGACACAGTCCCGGTCATCTCTAAATCAATGAGAAGCTAAGGCAAAATACAAGTGTCCAATCTATCATTTGTTCAAATACAGTCTGTCTTAGAGATTCTCCTTCAACTAAGGCACACTAAATCTCCTTAAGCTTTTTTACCATTCCCTTGCCTTACACTGACTTTGATGTAGGATCTTAGTTTTCATGTATACATAAGATGAAATTTTAATAACATTATAAAAGAAGAGAAATATCATGAACAATGACCGAAAAATCACTTCTTAGCAACTGCTTTTACAAAAGTTAAGTTCAAATAATAAGTCCAAATGGCTATCAGCTAAAAGCTCACTTAGTTTATTTTCAGTCGTTTCAACTAAAGAATCATTCTCCAAATGGCCTTCTTTTCCTATCATACACAGTGCTCCTATTCAATATTTCTATGATCACATAGATAAAAGCATTCCGTCTAATAATGCAGCTCAAAACTAATTCATACATAATCATCCTGTGTGACTTATTCATGTTGGCCTATAAATCCTTCACAGAAGATTCATCTAATGCAATGTACCTTTCTCTAGATTTCTTGACTTTCTGTGGATATATATATATCAGGTAGATGGATTCTCATTCTGATTCTCATGATATGATCAGGCTCATCCTTTTTATTTTTTGGTCACACATCTCTCCAGTGAATCCTTTATGCCCCTTTTCCTGAACAATTTTTTTTTGCAATATTTTGTAGTCTGCTTAAACCTACCATGTGCTTCTTCATGGGCATTTGTGTGGTAGTCAACATTAATTCTTAGGGAACTGTGGAATTCCATGACTCAAGGCCAGAATGCATCACCAAAAGAATATAGCTATTTAAAAATATCATAAAACACTTTAATATTGGAAAGGACCTTAGAGTTCCTCTACCCCATTCCCTTTTTTAGTATCTTTTCCAGAAATAAAATCTGCAAATTAAATTGTAATTTTCCTTCTTATGACTCTAACTTTTTCTCAGAAGTAGCTTAAGAACCAGAGTCTGGTTCATTTGTCAGCAGACATTTAGTCATTTTCTGCCCTTGAGCTTTGATGCACACATGTTATGTTTCTTAGAGTCGTGACCATTCCATTTTGTATCACAAAAATGCTAATCTGTTTTTGTTTGGCTTCTTGATAAAAAATCATTTTAGGCATGAACCTGATGCCATATTTCAGGGGGAAGGGAAAACTTCCATAAAATAAATAGCCCTCCCATTTTTGGTCTGAAAAATTACTAAATTTGGATTCTTTCCCATATTTAAATTTTGAATAATAGAATGAAAGACTACCCATTATTATTATGTGGAAATGATAGAGCTCTGATAGGGCTCATTTCCACATTGGCAGTGGAAGAACACTTTATGGGAAAATATGTGTATACAAATAACTAATAGAAGCTAAGCTAATAAAAGTGCAACCTTTTGTTGTTAAACAAAATGTTTGTTTTGTTTACAAATAAAAAGAAAATGTTATAGAAATTTAGAAGAATTTAGCTTTTACTTAGAAGGTGTTATAAGTTCCTAACATAAATTTCTCTTTCCAGTTTAAACTATTCTTACTTTTCCCTTCCTCTGTAAAAAATGTAGGTAGCCTCTCTAAATTTAGCTTGGACTAAACACTTACTATCAGTGTTATAATGTGTTATGTCTGTTTGCCTCAGTGAAAATTGAGAATGGTCTACCACCACTCATGCATGAGCCCTTCTCTGCTTAGAAGCAAACAAATAACAGTATTCATTAAGCATCCACTACATACCCATTCATCACAGTGTAATATGGAATATTGTTATATAGGAAGCTAAGTTCTTTTCCTTCAGGATCTTTCATAAGAAAGAGTGAACACACTTGAATAGGAAAGATACGTGTTAAGATATTTATAACTTATTAGTACTCTGTCTAGTGGACCAGAAAATAATGATGATAGAATTAGTCATTCATGCTTGGATTACTCAAAGCTGTATTTTCTTTATTGTGTCATAGACATTTCATCATTATGTCACTCATATATTTTAAAAATAGCTCCTGTTTTCTCAACACATTTACTATATCTGTGCAAGCTTCCTGAAAATTAAATGAAGAAAATTAAAGATAAGCAATTCTGTATAGTTGATTGATGTTATTTTTTTAAGTTTGAACTTGAGGAAAAATAATTTAACAAGAAGCACCTCTAAAAAGAGTAATCTTTCTACATACATATTAACAGATTGAAGTAATTATGAGGTCTGAGTATCTGTTGTCTATAACCTTGATGGATAAATTAAGTGCTTTCATTGAGCACAGCACTATAGCACTCCTGATTATTCCCTTTCCACTCAATTAAAGAAATAAAGTTTCCCTCTAAAAGGCCTGTTCTCTTCTGAGCTTGTTTTTGGATGTTTACCCTTGGGCATCTTGTTGGAGAAGCTGCATATATAACATTATGAGATTTTCTGCTAATATTTCAATCCTACCCAAATTAATCATAGTTGGTCATTTGGAAATATGCTATCTGTAGGCAATGGAGTTTAGAGTCCCTTTCTCTGAGAAGGTCAGTCAAAGTAATAGTAAAATCTGCCCTTATGCCTGAGAATATTGTCCTTGAGGATATTATCAGGTAGTTTTGTGGTAATGATGTTGAGCCTCTACCCATATTCTACACTAATGGCCTATATCTCAGATAATTCAGATGTTCCAAGAAAAGGTCAACAGGAAAAGAAGAGTTTAATAGTTTAACCTGCAGCAAGAGGAATTCAGGTTTCACAACCTAGTGTCTGATTTGTCTCTAGTAAAACTGACCAGATGGAAATAAAGTCAACATTAAGGAAAGAGGGCTGGAACTGGTGTTCTGAAATCTAGTAATAAGTGATTTGACAGGAAGAAAATAAATTTTAATTTAGGTAGCTTCCATGGTGCTTCCTAGGGAAGCTGCTCGAGGGATAAGAGCAGCAGTTGCTTTCTCATTAAAAGAAAGAAGGAAAATGAATAAAAATAACTATTAATCCAAAACCCAGATGAAATTAGAGAAATATTATAGAACTGGTCCTAGTTAAATACACATTTGTACAGAGAAAAGCAGACCTTTCTAGTGAAACATGCTTCACCTAATTAAGAAATGGGAACATCTACATACAAACACAAACACCTTCATACATACCTACACACACCCAAATTTTCCATGCTTTATCGGCATGAACTCATGAGCACTTACACTAAATAAAACATCAATAGTTTCCTAAGACCATAGAACACTGACAACTTTCCCCTCTTTACTCGAAATAGCTCTGCCATCTTGCCATTTATGTCTCTGCCATTTTTGCTCATATTGCATACCATTAATAAATAGGCGGGAAAGACTTTATTTTCAATGTATATATTTCAGCAGAGTTTACTAAAGCACTTCTGAAGTCACGAATCCAACTTAGCAGATATATATGTATAAAACATGTATGAGTTACTTACCTGCCAATGAGTAAGAACTCTCCCACAACTCCCAGACGTTTCATGGCACTCAGGAGCCCTCTGACAGTCATTCCTTCACAGAAACAAACAACCACTCTGGCCTTGGGTAATCTCTCCCGGAGTTTGCGCAAGAGTCGATCGAAGCTTTTCTCCCCAGAATTGCTATAGATTTTGTCTGAGTGAGCAATACATAGGCCTTCCTGGGCAGCCAGTTCTTTGAAAGCATCCATTCCACTTTCCCCATAATTTCCTAATCAAAAATAAATGATAAATGTTTATAAGCAGTACAGTACTATGTTCTACCTCCCACCTCACCCTGCCCACTTCTGACTCAGTTTCTCTCACTTCCTTGAAGGCTCAGTTAAAATCCCACCTATTCCTGGTTTTTACAACATTCTCTTTCTCTTCCTCATTCTCCTCTCCTCTCTCAGATTGTCTTCCTTCTATTACATATATATCATGTGTGTATATAATTATTTAAATGTTGTCTCCCATGTTAGAATATGAACTACTTGAGGGCAGAGATGCTTTGCCCAGTGCTTAGCCCATGGTAAAGGTATAATAGATGTACAACTAATTAGTTGTCTAAAAAGGGAATAGATTCATAAGATTTTCAAACCTCTACAGATATATATGTTGTTTCCTCTTCAACCAATGAAAGTAAAGTTCTAATATTACCAGTCTTCCAACCCCACCTGCTTCCTCTATATTAGTTCTTTCTTTCATAACCTATTTTAAATAAATAAATAGAAATATATTTATATAATAATTTTACATATGTATACCTATTTATGTCTAATGGGACTCATCTTTAGGGCAGAGAGAGGGAAAAAATAAAAAATATTTATATGATAATTTTGTCACATATTTGAAAGGAATATCAAATTATGCATGCTAAGTTCACAGTTTCATATACAATCATTGTTATTGTACTATGTTATGAAAATATTTTTATTCCATATATTTAAAATACATTTTTCTTTAAAAATAGAATAGATTTTGCTGATTCTAGAATATTAAAGTAGGAATTCACCTCAGAAGCTAATTGGTCCAAGTTATCCTTGGACAAAAAGCTTTTCTACAACATTCCCCATCAAGTGATTGGTCTTTAGTTTCCACTTGAAAACCTGAATGGATGAACTCATGGTTTTCCAAAGCAGATTATTTCACTTTTAGATAATCCTAATTGTTTTTCATGATACAAATTTGATTCTTGATAACTTTTGAACATTGTTCCTAGTTCTGACCTCTGGGGGCAACCTGAACAAGTTTTATCTCTCTTCCAAATGACAGCCTATTAAATATTTGAAGGCCATCATTGGATCTACAATTGTAAGGTATATTCTCATGACTCACTAAATGAAAATGTTTAATTGGCGAGAAAAGACAGACATATTAAATGACATTAAAAGTATCAGGGTATAAAATAAATGACTGATGTCTAGACTTTAAGTGTTTTAGGATTTCAGAGATATCACTGACAGATCACTCTAGACATCATAAATGAAATCTTGAAAGATGTGTAGAATTTATATAATTACAGAAGATAATTTAACTTTTTAACTCCTTTGTCTATTTTTCATATATTGTTGTTTACAATAGAATGGTAAACTTCTCAAGTCTAGGAACTGTTTAATTTTTGCTTTTGTGTCCTCAGTATCTAGAATAGTATCAGGCACTTAGTAGGTTCTTAACGAATATGTTTTGATTAATTGAAAAGAAAAAAAAGACTTTTCAGGAGTCAGCAAAGGCACAAGGTAGGAATCCAATTCATTTCAAGAATCATTTAACTTTCAGATATATATATTTATGTATATAGATATAGATAGATGTATATACACATATCACACACACACACACATACACACACACACACACACACACACACACACACACACACACTATGTGTTAGGGTGGAGAAAGAGACAAAGTTTAAATGAGGTGTGTTTTCAAAAAGCTTAGAGCCTTGTAGGGAGAAAAGTGGAAGTAACTCATGCTGTATATCAGTGGTCCTCAAAGTGTAGTCCAAAGAATTGTTGGGGTCTCTGAAACCCTTTCAGAGGGTCTACAAATTCAAAATTATTTTTTATTTCTAATATAGTAAATAGCTATAAATATAACTCATATGAACAAAAACTCTTTGAACAGATCCTCGATAGTTTTTTAACAATATGGAGATACTAAGAACAAAAGCTTGAGAACCACTGCTATATATCATGTTAAGATGTGGAGACAATTCTAGTTGAGTAGAAGTGATTTAGATTATTATTATATAAGATGTATTTTAATGTGGAATTGGGGTTTTCATTATGAAATGCATAACTTTGAAAATTGTATTTAAGAAATATATAATTAGAGCTAGAGCTAGAGCTTAAAGACCATCAAATATCACTTTCTCATTTTACAGAGGAAGAAACTGAGGCACACAGAGTTTAGCCAATTTATCCAGTACCACACAGATAGGGTCTAAGGACAGATTTGTCCTCAAGTCTTCCTGATACCAATTCCATCATTCTATTCACATTGTTATATCTATCTTATGTTCTAGCAGAATATGTTACTTGCTTGGTATATTGTCTGAAACAAAGCTCTCAATATATGAGTCATTTGATGATAATAACATAAAAATACAATTCCATGATATTTCAACTTGTACTTCCCAACTACTTGAAAAGTCTAATTTGAAAGATAGCATAAACCATGAGCAAATATAGAAATTGGGGTGGATACTAACATGTGAATCTATTGACATAGCAATATTTGTTGAATATGTTTGTTTTGTCTAGTCAACGGTATGTAGGTGGCACAGTGGATAGAGTCTTGGATTTGGAGTCAGAAATCTTGATTTCAAATATGATCTCAGACAACATGTTATTTACTTCTGTGACTTATCATCTGCCTCAAATTGCTCATTTCTAAAATGAACACAATAGCAGCACATATCTCAAATTTGTTGTGAAAGTAAAATGAGACAATATCTGTAAAACACTTTCAAAACCATAAAGCATTTTATAAATGCTAGCTGGTAAGTGTACCTAGCTTAATGCTCACTTAAGCTAATCCTTAAAGACAGAATTCAGATCTTTGTGTGGATAGATGTAGATGAAGACAGATAGTTCCAGGCAAGAAAAATGTATGAAAGTAAAAGTAAAGAGACATAAATGGAATAAGGTATTATGGGGTTATTGTGGGGGTGAAAGCAGGGAAGAGAAGTACATAGTGAATAGATAAGTGACAAAGAGAAATTAAACAATAATTCAAAGAATCTTGATATTTACAACCGGCAAGAATCTTTTGAACTCAATAATTGTTGACGATTTGAATTGTAGATAATTTATTTTCAAGTAATACAGAGTACAAGAGAACTTGAATTAATCAATACCAAATTAGACTACCAGAGGTTACAAATACACTATACATTTCTAGAACTGAATAAGAGATTAGACCTTAAATGTGAGACACTTAACAGACAGATGAAAATAGAAGTCCCTAAAGGATATTTGAAAAGAAAATAAAAGAGACAGATATAAAGAACTATCTCTAAAGGGATGAATCAAGAATTAAAATATTGAAAACATGTGTCCTAAGTAATATATATATATATATATATGAAATAAATTTGTTAGAAAAGATTGATGAAGCTATAAATGAGATTTATTGATCAGGCCATGAGTTGGTACATAAATTTGCTTATGATCCAACAAGACTGATAAAAGATTTATTCAAAGTAGATTGATTTGGAATGGCATGACAACCATAGTTGTTTGTTTTTTTTTTAGTGCCATTGAGTAAACCAACCATGAAATGAGATGAGATTGTGTGTGGATATTGTGAGAAGCAAGTGCCATCAGTTAAGTCCTCAGAATGATTTCTCCTTAAACTCACACAAAGTTGATGATAATTCAAGACACAATAGGAGCTCCATCTGGTGACTAATGTAATACATCTGGTCATTATGTGGTATCAAGTTCAAATCCTGTTGACATATTTTTTTAAGTATTCACTTATTTTTCCACTATCAAACACTATGCTTTCAATATCAATCATATCTTTCTTTCAAGTCATTCTTCCTTTGTCCAATGGTATTGAAAATAACTTATTTTAAGACTGAAATGCCAAATAATCATCTTTAAAATGTTAGACTATCAGGACTATAGGTGGTAACCTGACTGGATAAAGATGTTTCCATTCTGTTGTTCCCTATAAATATTCATTTACCTTTTTTATAATCTTGCACTAGAACATTTAATGGTTTGAGAGCAATATTACGTGTTGGCAATTATTTCTGTCAATATTCAAGATGAAACAATAGAAAGCACCTTCCCCCTAAGTATAGTATACATTTGTAGAACAGTTTAATAGTTAAGTGATCCAGAAACATTGAGTCATTAGGAGACATAAATCAGAGTAAGAAAGGCTATGAAGCATGAAGACAGATATGATAAATATGACAGCTGATTGTATCAAATGAAAGGTCAGTAATACAATAAGCAGGGAACTTAGTTAATTGTGAGGGCTACCTGTCTTGGACTCAAGCAGTAAACAATTTTTAAAAAAAGATATACAATATATAGAAAGTGGATGGTATGACAGCACTGCTTAAATGATAGCTAGCTATGTTATCAGAGGTTGAATTTTCAACTGACAGAAGCTCCCAGTTTTCATTGTTTATTGATTCTAAGATACTAGGGAGTTTTTACTACAGTAATTCTGTGTTAGGGTTTGCTTTTTTATTTCTTCAGAAAATAGACATAGTTATACTAGATTTCATGTGAGTCATGTTCATAATATTATTTAAAAACAAGAAACATAAGATATGGAGATAGGATTTGAAAGGAGGTAGACTTTTTCTGTGTTGTTCCAAAATGTAAGCTAAGCTGGACTGATGAAAGTTACAAGGAAATGAGTTTTTGCTGAGAAAGAACAGGAAGACTCGGCTACTTCATGAGAAAATATGTCATTTAAGGTATTTAAGCTGTAACTGCTTGTGCTTATGTCAGGGATTCTTTGGAACAAACTGTTGGCAATGGATGATGAATTAAACTAGATGACTTTGAATATTCTGAGAATATTGACCATTTTTCCATGAAAGCTTAACAGTTTTTAAGATTTCATATATAATAGTACTTTATATATATATATATATATATATATATATAGAGAGAGAGAGAGAGAGAGAGAGAGAGAGAGAGAGAGAGTATTGTAATATAATAGTAGCTTAAAGAGAAAATAAAGCAAGTTAAAAACTTCAATATGAGAGTTATAATAAGACATGCAGAATCACAGAATCTCAGAATTGGAAGAGACTTTAGAAATCAGGATTCTTAATCTAAGCCCATAATTTTGTGCTTTTTAAATATTTTGATAATTTTATTTTATCATAATTGTGTTATAATAATCATATTCTTTATTTTATGCACTTTAAAACATAAGATAAGAAGTCCATATCTTTGACCAGACTGACAAAGGAATCCATAATAGGGGAAACAAAGGATAACCTTTGATTTGGCTAAAAAAAAAAAAAGAAAAAGAAAAAGAAAAAAGAAAGAAAAAAAAGCTCTCAGCACCAAACCTAGAAGTTGGTCATTTCTTTGTTTAAAAAACTAATTGTCTATCAGAGCATCTCAATTTTATTCTTGTATAGCTTCAATTGATAAGACATTTTCTCTTACAGAAAACCTTAAATTTGTCTCTTAGGAATTTCTAACTATTGCTTCTGGTTTTTTCCCCTCTAACAATAAGAAAAATAAGTCTGATCCCTTTCCATGTGACAATCGTTCAAATACTTAAATACAGCTAACTTATCTCCTATAATACTTCACTTTCTAGAGTGAACATACTCAGTTCCTTTTATTAATCTTTTTAAATGATTTTTTTCAATTAACAAGCATTTATTTTCTCTTTCCAACACTTAAAAAGAACAACAAAACTCATGTAACAAATATGCACAGTGGCAAACAAATTCCTACATTGGCCATGTTCAAAAATGTGTGTTTTATTTTTCATCTTTCATCCATCACCTCTCTGCCAGAAGAAGGATAACCATCATCATTGGTCCTCTGGAGTAATGGCTGATCAATGTATTGTTTAGAGTTTTCAGATCTTTCAAATTCGTTTACTTTTCCAGTGTTGTTGCTTTAATACAAAATGTTATCCTGGTTCACTTCAATTTGTTTTAGTTTTTATAAGGTACACATTGCTGGTTCTTCACTATTCTAGTTATCCTTCTCTGAGGGCTTATTTGCTATAAGGAAATAAAGAAAATATCCCAGCAGAACATATGATTTGTAAACAATTCCTCTTTTCTCTCATGTGTCCATTTCCGATGATGATTAACTCATAATTAGCTCTTCATGATGTTTTCCTCCAAAATAAATATTTAGTTCTGTTGCTATACTCAGCTGGCTTTCAGCTTAAGCAATAAAAATGAAGTGAAAAATGAATAAGTGAAATAGTTTGTGTACAAAGCTTTCAGCAAAGAAAGCTTCTTCTGAGTTGAGATGGGAAAGTTGCTGTTCCTCAGCATTCTGCCCCAGCATATGAATCTACTATTGTTGATAATTCAGAGATACAGAGGTAACTTGGACAACTACAAGTGTACTAAATTTTTGTTCTGTCTTACAGCAGACTCTCTTAATTTGGTGAGGTATAATAATGACAATCCTAATCTGTTAATTGCCCAGCTGGTGAAGTATCTCCAGGTATGATAAATTTCTAATGTAACATTCTGGGATACCAGTGTCTCTTGATCTTCAAACTGAGTTTGTATAGTTTTATCTATGTTATAATAATTGCTCTGTGGAATTTTCGGCAATAATCACTATAATGTTCTTAAATTTCAGATTATAATCTGGATTTATAGATACTACAAGTAGCCTAGTTATGATTATTGCCCGTGAAACCAAGTATCCTGTTATATGCTTTTTAATAGATAAGAGGATTTGCAGAATCTGAAATGGAAAACATCTTTCCCCTTTCTTTCAAAAACCTAATCCTTTTTCTCCTTGAACACTATACCTCCTCCATACACCTGCTGGGTTTTCTATATTTAAATGTTTCCTTTTGTTTCTGGGTTGTTGGGGGGTTTCCTTGCAGGGAGGAAGGGTGGGAAGCATTATTTTATAAAAAGAAAAACCAAAACTGCCCTCCTGTGTGAAATAGCTGGAGAAATTTTGGGAGCTCAAATAAATGAGCAGACATTTTCCTAGTGGTCTTGAGGGGGTGAGGTAATGGCTATGACAGGTATTGCCAGTCCATAGATAGATATGGTCTACCAGTAGGGGGCTCACTCTACCTGAGTAAAGAAGCCCCTCCCAGAGTCTGACATCAGAATCCCATGGCCTGTTAAATATAAAAAGTCTTATTTTTTTTTTCCTTTAAAACTTCTTGTCTTCATGGTTTCATCATTTATTTTCAGTCATAATAAGAAAAAAGTGTTGTTGTTTTTTTTTTATTACAACTTAAATCTATAAGTTCCTAGAAGGAAAGTATGACTCAAAAATATCCAAGATGTGTTTTAGTTGGGATCTTAAAGAAGGAATTTTTATTTATTTTTAAAATTAAAATTTTATTAGCAATATTTTCTTACATATCCTAAATTTCCCCATGTATCTCCCCTTATTTTTCCTAAAGAGATAGAAAAGAACAGTTGGAATTTTTATTTTTGAAAAACTTTTGGAAATTTTCCCTTTTTTCCTCTTTTTGCCTAATTTACCTAAGGTTTATCCTACCTTTTCCTATTTCTCTTGCCCAGCTAAATCCGTTCTAAGTATTTAAAAGCACCTCAAACTGCCTCTTAATTCCTTACTGTTCCAGAGCTGTGGTCACCAGTCAATCACTGACAGAAATCATGCCCATTTAACTTTCTCTTTCCAAGCAAGTCTCTGAAAGTTTAAGAATCAATTCACATTTTAAAAGACATTCCATTTTAAGAGATTTCATATTCTCCTCTGGAAAAGTATTTAACCATTGTTGCTCAGAAATCCTCAGGGTTAAGCTAGATTCTTAAAAATGAAATCAAACCCTTTTCTCTTTTTTATATTTCTGTATAATAGGAAACTAGCCACAATCTCATTTACAGCAATCCTTCATAGTTTAAAAGTCATGCTTCAGATTTCTCTTCTCCAAGATTAAAGAACCATAAAAGCATATATTCATGTATTCATTTGTTCATTTATCAAGCATTAAGAATCTCTTGTGTGCGGGACACTTAATTAAATAAACAATCAAAAACTACGTCCCGTCAAATTCCCATTCTATCAAAGAAGAATTAACATATATGCAAAAACAACATATTATATATATATATACATATATTAAATAGATATAAATAGAGTGCTTAACTTTGGGAACTAGATACAGGATGCAGGGAAGTTTCAGGATAAGTTTCTTGTAGAAAGTGGCACCTGTGCTTAAGTCTTGAAAGAAGCCAGAAATTCCATAGGGATGAGGATGGGGAATCTCTCACTCCCTTTTCCTCTCTCACCCCTTTTTTCCTCCTCTCTTCCTCCCCCTCTCTCCCTACCTTTCCCCCTTTCTTTCCCCCCTCTTCCCTTCATCTCTCTCTCTCTCTCTCTCTCTCTCTCTCTCTCTCCCTCCCTCTCCCCCTCCCCGTACTACTCGTATTTTCTTCTGTTGCATGCAGAATTATACCTGTGAACTAAGAATTGAACCAGCTGCTATCTATGGTATTGCCTAAAGATAATGGTCACTTGATAACAATGTCATTCATATATCAAATTATTATAAAAACCAGTACTACTCAGGGCTTCAGGGAAGCTGATTGCAGGGTAGTGGAACCTTGGAGAATTCTTATCAGTGCTTCTCCTGTACTGCTCCTTTCCTTTTTCCAACTATGCTCCACTTCAGAGAGTTAGGACCCACAAATTAGAAAAGAGACAACTGTTTCTTCACTTGTACATCATGATTTTTGAGTTGAATACTGTTGATCATTTTGCTTTGAAGTCCCTCCAAGTTCTCCACATGATTTAAGATGTCTATACCTAAGTAACGATACAGAGCTACAAAGATCTGATCAGCATTGAGAGTAACTGGAGGAGTAATATATGATTCCTTTAGTTTATACTCCTATTTTCAATGTCACAATTGTTGCTTTTCAGTACAAAGCTTTGTTGTTCACTCATGACAGCCTTAGAATACCGTGATGAGACCTAGACCTTTTTCTGCTTCACTTGCATAGAGTTAGTCCTTTTTTGTTTTATATTTAGACTGTTGATTTAAATCCTTAAATGTTCTATACTATTGTATGTTCCACAATTGGAATTCATAATAAATTTGGGAAATCTTTTTTAGCTTCCATTGTCACTTCAATTCAATACATTCAATAAGTTTTGTGAACCCTGAAAATCATGCCTCAATAATGTATCTGCTATGATAGCATTATAATAATAATTATAATATATAATAATAATAATAATAATTCATATAGCTAGATGCTATAGAGGATAGAGCACTGAAAGCAGAGTCAAGAAGATTTGAGTTAAAATCCAGTTTCAGACACTTCCTTGATGTGTAAGGCTAGGCAAATAATTTACCTTTTCTTACTCTCACTTTCCTCATCTGTTAAATGTGAATAATAATATCTCCATCCCCCAGGTCATTTTGAGAATCAAAGATAATATTCAAAGTTCTTTGCAAGCTTTAAAGCACTACATAAATGCTATTTATTATTTTTAATCATCCTCATCTTTCTTCTTCTCATCAGTCCCCTCCATTCTATTTCTGTTTCTATCAAAACAGTCCAGTTTCTCATTGAGGCTTTTGGACTCTCCATTGACAATAAAATAGAAGTCCAAAAGCCTCAATATATCATTTAAAATCTCTTTCCAGCTACGTATTCTGCTATTTTTCTATATTCTTTATTCTAGTTAAATTAACTATCTTCCATTTTCTCATGCTTTTGCTCTTTCTGATACCAAAGCCATGGGTTTTTTCCCCCAGTAGACCATACTTAGGAACTTTGGATATATCTCCTCATTATCCTCCTTGTGTTCAAATTTCAGTCTCTTCTCTTATTGCACAATGCTTGTTTATGTTTTTAGCAAATATTTTGTAAAGGATCTATGACAATGCACTAAGTTTTCACTAGTTCTTTAAATATCTTACAGGCACCAACCAATATACCATATTCAATGTAACATCCATCTGATCTCCTTTATTCTTACTATATTACTGGTCCATCCTTCTCTAATCATACATATACTTTTCTGATGTCTTGCATTATTTTTTGCTTGCAAGTTATCATTATTGTGCCCTACTTATACCACTAATATCCACCATAAAAAGACTTTCAGGTGGAGCCAAGATGGCAGAGAGAACACATGCTTCTACCTGATCTTCTCCCAGAATCCTCAACTAATTAGCAAATTCAGCCTCTGAGTTAGTTCTGGACTGGCAGAATCCATGAATGCTGGGAATGCAGCAAATTACCAACAGAAGATAATTTTGAAGATTGCCAGAAGAGGTCTGTTTTGGTCAGGCACAAAGGAAGGTGGGCAGGCACAGGCACAGCCACACAGAGCAAAGATGCCAGCACATGTGCAGACCCGGGTCAGGTGTGGTCTCCATGGGGCAGTGCAGATTCCATGCTGTGGAGAATCTATGAGGAGGAATCTACACCAGTATTGGCTACTCTGATCTGGTTGCAAGCCAGTAGATCAGCAGAGAAGTTATTAAACATCCAACACAAAAGGTAAATAGTAAGCGCCAAAATAGCAGAGTCTCACAGGACCTAGCCACACTCACCCAGTACTAAGAGTAAATCAGCATGATCCCAGTGCAGCTGCCACTTTGCTGACTATAGAGGAAGCTTGGAAAACCTCCCTTGCCCTAAAAGTGGATCCCAGTTTAAAAAAAAAAAAATAAGTAAAAAGGCAAAGATATTTCTAATCATAGATAGTTTTTATGGTGAAAGAGAACAGATTTCAAACCCTGAGGAGATTAAAAGCAGATTTTCTCCAGATGAAGCCCCAAAAGGTGGTATAAACTGGTCCCTATCACACAAGGTTCTCCTAGAAGAAATTTTAAAAGATCTTAAAAGAGAGCTAAAAGAAAAATGGAGAAAGGAAAGGAAGACTTTGCAAGAGGGTTTGGAAAAGGCATGTAATTTATTAAAAGACAGATTTGACAAAATGAAAAAAGAAAACAACTCCATGAAATTTGTGAAATGGAAAAGGAAAATAACTCCTTAAAAAACAGAATTTGTGAAATGGAAAAATATTCCATAGAACAAAACAACTCATTTAAAAAATGCAATTGGACAAATACAAAAAGAAGTAAAAAAGTAAATGAAGAAGATAATTCACTAAAAATCAGAACTCAACAAATGGAAATGAATGACTCGATGAGACATCAAGAATCAACTAAGCAAAACCAAAAAAATGAAAAAAATAAAAAAATGTAAAATACCTACTTGGGAAAACAACTTACCTGAAAATAAATCTAGGAGAGACAATCTAAGGATTATTGGACTCCCTGAAAACCATGATGAAAAAAAAAGAGCCTAGACACTATTTTTTAGGAAATCATCAAAGAGAACAGCCCTGATATCATAGAATCAGAAGGCAAAATAGCCATTGAAAGAATGCACTGAACTCCTCCAGAAAGAGATCCCAAAATTAAAACTCCAAGGAATATCATGGCTAAATTTCAAAACTATTGGACCAAGGAAAAAATATTATAAGCAGCCAGGGAAAAAAACCAAATACCAAGGGAACCACAATAAGTATTACCCAGGATCTAGCAGCTTCTACCTTAAAGGATCAAAGGGTCTGGAATATGATATTTCAAAAGGCAAAGGAACTTGGAATGAAGCCAAGAATAAACTACCTTGCTAAAGTGAGCATTTTTTGCAGGGAAGAAGATGGGCATTCAATGAAACTGGTGAATTCTATTTATTTCTGATGAAAAGACCAGAGCTAAACAAAAAAAAAAATTGACCTTCAAATATAGGACTCAAGAGAAGCAGAAAAAGGTAAAAAGAACTCTTGAAAACTGTGTTTCTATTATAGGTATACAAAAAAAGTGCATATATAATTTGATTTTACTGTTATAATATTAAAATGGAACTAGAGGTAGAAAGGGGTATTGTACCAGAAAAAGGGAAAAGTGGAAGTAAAATGAGGGAAATTACATCTCACAAAGAGGCAAAGGAAACCCATTGTATTTGAGGAAAAGAAGAGAGGGTGATGAACATTGTGTGAATTTTACTTTGAGATTTGGCTCAAAGAGAAAATATTAGACATATTTGGTTTACAGAGAAACTTCTCACCTTATTGAAAAGTGAGAGGGAAAAGGTGAAAAGGGAATGGGTAAGCTAAATAGAAGGGAAAATAAATATAATAGGGAAAAGGTATAAGAAAGGGGAAAGGGGGAGGGATTCTAAAGGGGGAGGGCTGCTTGAGGCAAGTGGTGCTCATAAGTTAAATACTGAGGAGGAGCAAAAGGAGAAAAGAAAAGAGAAAAGTATAATCTGGGGATAATAAGATGACAAAAAATACAGAATTAGTAGTTTTAATTGTAAATGTGAATGGGGTAAACTCTCCCATAAAGAGAAGGCAGATAGCAAACTGGATTAAAAGCCAGAATCCTACAATATATTATTTACAAGAAACACATTTAAAGCAAAGTGATAAATACAAAGTAAAGGTAAAAGGCTGGAGCAAGATCTATTATGCTTTAGGTGAAGTAAAAAAAAAAAAAAGCAAGGGTAGCAATCCTGATCTCAGATCCAGCAAGAGCAAAAATTGATCTTATTAAAAGAGATAAGGAAGGAAATTATATTTTGCTAAAGGGTACCATAGATAATGAAGCAATATCAATACTAAGCATATATGCACCAAGTGGTATAGCATCTAAATTCCTAAAGGACAAGGTAAGAGAGCAGCAAGAAGAAACAGACAGCAAAACTGTAATAGTGGGAGATCTCAACCTTGCATTCTCAGAACTAAATAAATCAAACCACGAAATAAATAAGAAAGAAGTTATAGAGGTAAATAGAATAGTAGAAAAGTTAGGTATAATATATCTTTGGAGAAAATTGAATGGAGACAGAAAGGAGTACATGTTCTTCTCGGCACTTCATGGAACCTATTACAAAAATTGACCATATATTAGGACATAAAAACCTCAAAATCAAATGCAGAAAAGCTTCTTCATAGTAAATTCATTCTTTTCAGATCATGATGCAATTAAAAACTACATTCAATAAAAAGCCAAAGAAAAATAAACCAAAAAGTAATTGGAAACTAAATAATCTCATCCTAAAGAATGAATGGGTAAAACAGTAAGTCATAGACACATCCAAGAGAATGACCATAATGAGGCATGCCAAAATTTATAGGATGCAGCCAAAGTGGTATTGAGGGGAAATTTTACATCTCCCAATGCTTACTTGCATAAAATAAAGAAAGAGAAGATCAATAAATTGGGCTTGTAACTAAAAAAGCTATAAAAAGAGCAAATTAAAATCCCCCAATCAAATACCAAACTTAAAATTCTAAAAACAAAAAGAGAGATTAATAAAATTGAAAATAAAAACCTATTGAATTAATAAATAAAACTTAAGAGTTGGTTTTATGAAAAAAAACCAACAAAATAGATAAACCTTTAATAAATTTGATTAGAAAAAGGAAAGAGAAAAACCAAATTGTTAGTCTTAAAAATGAAAAGGGAGAACTTTCCACAAATGAAAAAGAAATTAGAGCAATAATTAGGAGTTATTTTGTACAACTTTATGCCAATAAATTTGACAGCCTAAGTGAAAAAGGAGGAATACCATCAAAAATATAGGCTGCCCAGATTAATAGAGGAAGAAGTAAATTGCTTAAATAGTCCCATTTTTGAAAAATATTTAATTTAATAAATAATAAGAAGAAAAATTAATAGAACAAGCTATTAATCTACTCCCTAAGAAAGAAACCCAAGACCAGATGGATTTACAATTAACTCCAATACTATATAAACTATTTGAAAAGGATTCCTACCAAATTCTTTTTATGACACAGAAATGGTACTGATACCTAAACAAGGTAGGACAAAAACAGAGAAAGAAAATTATAGACCAATCTCCCTAGTGAATATTGATGCAAAAATTTTAAATAAAATACTAGCAAAGAGATTACTAAAAATCATCCCCCAGATAATACACCATGACGGAGTAAGATTTATACCAGGAATGCAGAGTTGGTTCAATATTAGGAAAACTATTAGCATAATTGACTATATCAATAACCAAATTAACAAAAACCATACGATCATCTCAATAAATGGAGAAAAAGCATTTGATAAAATCCAACACTCATTCCTATTAAAAACACTAGAGAGTATAGGAATAAAAGGACTTTTCCCTAAAATTGTCAGTAGCATTTATTTAAAACCATCAGCAAGCATCATATGTAATGGGGATAAATTCCCAGTAAGATTAGGGGTGAAACATGATTGCCCACTATCACTGTTACTATGCTAGCTTTGGCAATAAGAGAAGAAAAAGAGATTAAAGGAATTAGAGTAGGTAATGAGGAAATCAATTATCACTCTTTGCAGATGATATGATGGTATACTTAGAGAATCAACTAAAAAGCTATTTAAAATAATCCACAACTTTAGCAAAGTTGCAGGATACAAAATAAATCCACATAAATCATCAGCATTTTTATACATCACCAACAAAATACAACAGTAAGAGACACAAGGGGAAATTCCATTTAAAATAACTCTCGAAAGTATAAAATATTTGGGAATCTGTCTGCCAAAGTAAGTCAAGAACTACATGAACAAAACTACAAAACACTTTCCACACAAAGTCAGATCTAAACAACTGGAAAAATACCAAGTGCTCTTGGATAGGTCAAGTGAATATAATAAAGATGACAATATTACCTAAACTAATCTATTTAATTAGTGCTATGCCAATCACACTCCCAAGAAACTATTTTACTGACCTAGAAAAAATAACTACAAAATTCATCTGGAAGAACAAAAGAATTTCAAGGGAAATAATGAAAAAAAAATCAAATGAAGGTGGTCTAGCTGTACCAGATCTAAAACTATTATAAAGCAGCAGTCACCAAAACCATTTGGTACTGGCTAAGAAATAAACTAGTTGATCAGTGGAATAGGTTAGCTATTCACTAGGACAAAATAGTCAATAACTATAGCAATCTACTGTTTGAGAAACCCAAAGACCCCAGCTTTGGGGATAAGAATTCACTATTTGACAAAAACTGCTAGGAAAATTGGAAACTAGTATGGCAGAAACCAGGTATTGACTCACACTTAAAACAGTATGCCAAGAAAAGGTCAAAATGGGTTCATGATCTATACATAAAGAATGATATTATAAATAAATTAGAAGAACATAGGACAGTTTGCCTCTCAGATCTGTGGAGGAGGAAGGAATTTATGACCAAAGACGAACTAGAGATCATTATTGATCGTAAAATAGATAATTTTTAGTATATTAAGTTAAAA
Organism: Sarcophilus harrisii; assembly: GCF_902635505.1. Classification (NCBI taxonomy): domain Eukaryota; kingdom Metazoa; phylum Chordata; class Mammalia; order Dasyuromorphia; family Dasyuridae; genus Sarcophilus; species Sarcophilus harrisii. The sequence goes on from NC_045429.1 coordinate 147,157,043, forward strand.
AATTTTTGTACAAACAAAACTAATGCAGACAAGATTACAAGGGAAGCAATAAACTAGGAAAACATTTTTTACATTCAAAGGTTCTAATAAAGGCCTCATTTCCAAAATATATAGAGAATTGATTCAAATTTATAAGAAATAAAGCCATTCTCCAATTGATAAATATCAAAGGATATGAACATGACGAATATTGTAGATGTGGGAAAACTGGGACACTAATACATTGTTGGTGGAACTGTGAATGAATGCAATCATTCTGGAGAACAATTTGGAACTATGCTCAAAAAATTATCAAACTGAACATAACTTTTGACCCAGCAGTGTTATTACTAGGCTTATATCCGAAAGCGATCTTAAAGAAGGGAAAGGGGCCAATATACAAAAATGTTTGTGGCAGCTCTTTTTGTAGTGGCTAGAAACTGGAAACTGAATGGATGCCCATCAATTGGAGATTGGCTGAATAAATTATGGCATATGAATGTTATGGAATGTTATTGTTCTGTAAGAAATGACCAACAGCATGATTTCAGAAAGGCCTGGAGAGACTTACATGAATTTATACTCAGTGAAATGAGCAGAACCAGGAGATCATTATACATGGCAACAACAAGATTATACACAATCAATTCTGATGGACGTGGCTCTCTTCAACCATGAGGTGATTCAAACCAGTTCCAATTGTTCAGTAATAAAGAGAGCCATCTACATGCAGAAAGAGGACTATAAAAACTGAGTGTGGACCACAACATAGCATTTTCATTCTTTCTGCTGTTGTCTGCTTGCATTTTTGTTTTCCTTCTCAGGGTTTTTTTTCTTTCTAGATCCAATTTTTCTTGTACATCAAGATAACTGTATAAATATATATACATATATTGGATTTAACATATAATTTACCATATTTAACCTATATTGAACTACCTGCCCTCTAAGAAAAGAGATGGGGGGAAAGAGGGAAAATTTTGGAACAAAATGTTTTGCAAGGGTCAGTGTTGAGAAATTACCTATTCATATGTTTTGTAAATAAAAAGCTATAATAAAAAAAAATTTTAAGACTTTCATTACCCTTTGGGTTAGCTGCAATTTTCATTCTTCTAAAATTTTAGTATTCTGTGATCTATAGTCATCTAGCTTCATTGGTAGACTATTGCTAATTAAAAGATCATGTTTTGTTTTGAAAGTATCTTACAATTCTCAAGATGACTCCTTTTCAATTCTGGGGCCCTTCTAAAATCATCCATCTACAGTGTCTATCTATAAGATCAGAAAATGGATTGTTTGTAATAATTTAAAGGATAAATTTTTTATCCAAACAAAGCTACCAACAAAAGTTTGTGTTTTTCTCTTAACTGCCTGTAACCGTTTCATAAGGCAATACAATTCAAAATCTTACATATGTAAAATACCTTGTAAATCTTAATGTGCTGATGAATGAATGCTGTTAGTAATAGTAACAAAAATAATCCTTTATTTTACAAATGAGCAAAAAAAATCTAAATTAGTGATACCCTTTTACTTTGGGCAGAGAGATGCCTTTTTTGTGTGTATATTAAATGGTTCCTGGGTTAGTTCAATCTCCTTATCAGCTCTTTTATATTGGTTAAATTTCTTTAAGAAAAAAGTCAATGTCTATGTTTGGAAAGCTCTCATTTTTCAAAGTCAGCTTGTTTAAATATGCTAGGTTGGAGCTTCAGCAATCAAATGTAGTTTGTTCTCTTTTAACTTTTCTTTGATTTTGATATTGATTTTGACCTTTTTTTTCAACCAGTCAATGATACTCCTGGACCACAAACAAGTGGATCTGAAATGACTGCTAGGTTGGAAACCAGATGATTCCTATAGAATCAATTTCACTATCTGTGATGTTGTTTAGCTCTTCTGTGTCTAGCATCATATTACTCTATTCACAAACAACATAATCGGTTGACCTCTTTTATTTCTTGATTCTGTGTCATACTATCAACATTACCTACTATATAACATAGTATCTTTCTAAATGTTATTATTATTTTATAGTTTTACACCATAGCCCCAGTTCATAGTTTCTACAATCTGGACTCTTGAAATATAGAGAAGTGAGCATTAAGTAACAAGCACCGGGAAAGAATCATCAGAATATAAATAGGAATTTTCATTCCTGCTAAAAAGCTGCATTTTCTCTTTTTGGTTTGCAAATAAAAGCTCACATTTCAACGTTTTAACCCCTATTCACACACATCCTTCCTTTTTCTTTCTTTTTTTTTCATATTTAGAGATTTGATTTTAGGAAGTGCATTTCATGATCTTAAGTTATTTTAACAAACAATTCTATTCATCTAATATTATCTTCCAAATGTACTAGGTCAGAAAGGCAGGGTGGAAAAAAAAATAGAGACAGCTTTGGAGTCAGAAAGACCAAGGTTTTAGTTTTACTCCAGCATAGACTATCTACAAGTAAACAAAAGCAAATCACTAACTCTCAGTGCTCTCAGGAAGTTTTCTGGGGTATACATGACAGAGGAGTTGCCAGTTTACACCAGATAGCCAGATGGTGCCATGGATAGAGGTTTGGGCCTGAAATCAGGAAGGTCTGAGTTAAAGTTCAACTTTGGACACTTACTCACTATGTGATTCCCCAGCAAATCACTAAACCTTTGTTTACTTCAGTTTTTTCATCTGTAAAATGGGAGAAATAATAGCATCACCCTCCCAGTGTTACTGTGAGGGTCAAATAAAATAGCAATTGTAAAATACCTAGTCCTTAATAAATGCTTATTCCATTACTTATTCTAGGAATTTATGAAATCATGGATTTGGCATCCAATGGATGGATAAGGCATTGAAACTTTGTAAATTTTCTTTAATGAAAAATATCATTTAAAAGACAAAATGCAGAAAAAGAATAGAGAATAAAGGGAGTCCGATCAAAATAGATATCAAGCTAAAATAACCATTATCAGTCAGCTACTAAACATTTATTAAGGATTCACTTAAGCCCCTTCAGGGCCCCAAATCAAAAAGACTCATTTTCCTGAGTTCAAATCTGGCCTCAGACACTTACTAGCTGTGTGAACCCAGGTAAATCACTTAATCTCACTTGCTTCAGTTTTCTCATCTATAAAATTCTCTGCAGAAGGCAATGGCAAACCACTCCAGTATCTCTGTGACCCTCAAATGGAATCACAAAGAATCAGACACAACTAAAATGACTAAACAATAGCATCCATGAATGGAAAAAACATGTTTAAAGCAAATATTACTATAATCTATCAATTTATTAAATGCTACTAAGTGTCAGACACTATGCTCAGTGATAGGGATATAAAGAAAGATGAAAGAGAGTCCATTCTAATGGGAGAGAAGGAAAAGACAGTTTAAATAACTGGAAATAGATAGTTTAAATATCTACAAATAAACTATGTACAGGATAATCTGGACATAAACAACAGAAGGGAAGACGGAATTAAGGAGGTAGAAAAATCAGGAAAGCTTTAGAATCAGCATTGCTTAAAAATCTAGGTCTTCATTCTAAAACTTGTCTCCCCAGGAATACCTTTAGTAGCCATCGCTTACTGATTTTTACCCAAGTTTCTTTATCCCCAACTGATTGAAGGGAAGAGGAGGAAAGCATCAGTAATGTGACTGAAATTCTAACAAGCTCTGTTTGCTGAAATTTGGGCTCATAAACCTTATAAATGTAATCCCCCCTCTTTAAGGTACATACTAACAAGAAGATTCTAAAATGTTGTACAAGGCAAAAATCAGGCCACAATCACATAAGAATCAGAGTACTTATAAGCACAGGCTTATGAAGTGAACCCAAAGTAATTATAAGAGATGCTACTCGGAGTCATTGGGCTGACATTTAGCAAGGACCAGATGTTTTTTCATCATCAAAGTAGCTACTTTTGGCCACTACTTTTCTCAGTGGAATTAATTCTGTTCTGTTCTTGAACCCACAGTTTGCTCCTAGTGCTGAGTCCTGATCTTGACATTTTCACCCCATCCATTAAAAGAAAAGAAAGAAAAAGAGAAGCAATAGCTTCTTGATGAGTCAAATGAGAATCTACTGTTAGGTCAAAGAAAAAGAGGACTGAGCAGGTAAACTATTTGGAATTAAAAATACACGAGTCTCTCTGTTAGTATTAAAGGATTTCTATTTCATGGAAGGAGTCATAAAATTACATTAATAATTATCCTTCTTATGTAAGTACCTCAAGGCGCAGCTCACATGCTATCTCCCCTAGGAAGCCTTTTCTGATTCTGTGAATTATTTGTCCTCCCTTTCTCCTCAAATCATATATCAACTTATGTGTTTCTGTTTCAGCCACCCAGTAGAATATAAACTTCTCAAGGAAGGGACTGTTTTTAATTCTGTTTTTGTACTCTTGGTGCCTAGCACTATACTTTATCCTATGGTAGGTGTTTAATAAATGTTTACTCAGTTCAGTCATTTTTTTCAGCCCCATTTGACTTTTCATTATCCCATTTGGGGTTTTTCTTAGCAAAGATACTGGGGTGGTTTGCCATTTCCTTCTCAGCTCATTTTTCAGATAAGGAAATTTGAGGCAAACAGTGTTAAATGAATCCCACAAAGTTACACAGCTAGTAAATACCTTAGGCCAGATTTGAACCCAGCCCATCACTCCACACTGTCACCCAGCCGCCCCACTGCTTTGTACATTTTAGCAACCAATCATTCACCTGCACATATTATACACTTATGGGACTATGTACTTACATAGATGGGTATTAAAAGTACAAAGGGGAAAAAAATAACTAGTCCTTACCCTCAAAGAGCTTATATTTTACCAGGGAAAATTATATGTATATATAAATTTAAAAATATAAAAAATAATTAGAATGGCTTCTACTATCAAAAAGTATTAGGAAAGGCCTAAAAGAAGAAGTAGCCTTTTAGATTATTTTTGTAGGCACTAAGAATATTAAGAAAAAAGAATGGATTCTAACACTCCCAGCCTAGGAAGAAAAGTAAATATACAGAGAGAAAAGACAGAAATCTATTTATAAAAATCATGAAAGGAACAGTTAGTGGATTTTTTAAAAAATTGATGTGGCCAAAAAAATTTCCCAATCTGCAGCCAACATGATGATGAAATTCTATGAATTTGGATAGGCTGATTCTGGAAAACAGACCCAAAAAAAGACTATTACTGGCAATAATAATAGTCCTTCCAGCTTATTAAGACTTGTCAGAGATCAAGTTCTGCTGACATGGCCTTTGAGAGCCTAGGGTCACCTCTATACTCTCATGAATCAGCAGAGAAGAATCTGGTGGATAATAGTTTGAAATTTATTGTAGCTCCCATTTATATAACTTCATAATTTACAAAGAGCTTTCTCTTCTACTAACCTATTGCCCATCACCAATTAAAAATAGGCTTTGGCATCAAGAACTATTTTGGCCATAATTATGTAGACCCCGGTCCCTTTAGAATAGGGGTTCTTAATCTGGGATGTGTGAATTTATTTGACTGTTGTTGTTGGAAGTGATCTGGGTTAAGTGACTTGCCTAGGGTCACACAGTTAGTAAGTATCTTACATAAAATTTGAACTCAAGTCCTCCTAACTTCAGGGCCAATGCTCTATGCACTGCACCATCTAGCTGCACCCATTTTTCAACATTCATTTTTCTAAAACTTTGTGTTCTAAATTTTCCTCCCTCCTACCCTTACCACCTCCCTCCCCAAGACAACAAACAATCTGATATGGGTAAATATGTGCAATCCTTTTAAACATATTTCTATATTTGTCATGTTGTGGAAGAAAAATCAGACCAAAGGGGGGAAAAAGCATGAAAAAGAAAAAACAAGCAAACAAAAAGGTGAAAATACTATGCTTCAGTCCACATTCTGTCTCCATAGTTCTTCTTCTGGATGTGGACATTATTCATCTCAAGTCTATTGAAATTGCTTTGAATCACCTCATTGTTGAAAAGAACCAAGTCCATCACAGTTGGTTATCACATAATTTTGTTGATGTATATAGTGTTCTCTTGGTTCTGCTTAGCATCAGTTCATATATGTCTTTTCAGGCTTTTCTGAAATCGACTTGTTCATCATTTCTTATAGAACAATAACATTCCATTGCATTCATACACCATAACATTCAGCCATTACCCAACTGATGGGCATCCACTCAATTTCTAGTTCCTTGTCACTACAAAAAGAGCTACTACAAATTTTTTTGCTGCCTCCATTTTTAAAACTATATTTTAATAATTGCATTGATTTCATTTGTAGGCTTGGTTTCTAGGAATCTAGGTTATGAAATGTATATATATTGCTGGACATGAAGTCCTACCTCATATCCCAGCTCAAGACCTATAATATCTGTGTGACCCTGGGTAAGTCATTTATGAGGATAATAATAGTACCTGACTTTCAGGGTTTTTGTATACTTTGAAATCCTTAAAATGCTATATTTTTAATCCTATATATTTTCTAGATTCAAAAACATTATTCTGAAACGGGGTCCAGAGACTTTTAAAGGCCTACAAAAAAAAGCTTAAGAACCCTTGATTTAGAGGGGCCAGTCTCACATGATTAAACCTAAAGCATTGGAATCAGAAAAATTCTGAGTGTAATAAATTGAGGAAACTGTCGAATCCATATATATCCTTTACTATTGCCTCCCTGCATGCTGACCATACACATTCTCCTTTCCTCACTCCCTTGGATTCTGTTCTTGATCTTGATACTGGCCCTGTTTCTATTTCAGACACTGCTTTCTGCCTCTGGCCCCTCTGCTCAGTAATCCATGTCCTGGTTCCTAACTCTGTCTTGTCACATCATGCTTCTATCCTCTTTGAAAATGGAAATGCTCCTGGGGGAAGTAACACATTTATTGGAGGTATGTTATAGGGCTGGCTTGGGAAAAAGGGACTTGATTTAGGACTTGCCAGTGACAAAGTAATTGGCCTAAAATGGATTATAAGATATTAAAAGGAAAGGTAAGTCATAAAACAGGAAGAACAAAAAGAGGATTTAATTTGGAGGTGAGAAAACTATAAATGTCTGAGAGACAGGAAAGATGGGAGAAGAAACAAAGTAAAGGTGATATTGACCATATAGTAGCAATTGCTCATGCTTAAATAGCTCCTTAGCGTTTACAGAACTGTATATCTATCTTTTCACTTGCATCTCGTGATGTAGATGCTATTATTAACCCTATTTTACAGATGATGAAATTGATGTACAGTGACTTTAAGCAATTTACCCAACATTATGTAGCAATTATCTGAGGGTGAAATTCACACCTGAAATTCAAACTATGTCATATTACCTCTTTGGAAGAACAGAACTTAGTCAAATAATTGCCATGTATCAAAGATAAAATAATCCTAGCTCTTAACTCCAAGGCAAATCCTTTATTCTCTACTCCAAACTGTTTCACCTATTACCTTAGCACAAAGTAGGTGCTTAATAAATGCTAACTGGCTGACTCTAAGTTAATCACCTACCCTTTTCTTTCTGACAATAGCAAGAGGGGAAGAGAAAGGAGGAGAAAGGGTGACCAGCTGGGAAAAGATGGCAGGGACCCTGAAGAAAAATTTTGCCTCTAGCAGGGCCTGGGTGCTTTTATATCGGTGGGCATAAGCTACCTATGATTATAAGTTTATTTTGGATTCTAAGCAATTAAAAATCAAATTCTTTTTCAGCAATTGTCCCCTTGTAGAAACAAGCAATATCCTGTAACTTTCCTGGGGGAGAGGGGAGGGAAGCATGAAAATATGCATGAATGGGGAAAAAAAAGTAATCAAAGGAGATGACAACAAATCAGGAGATCAAAAACAGAGGATATAAGTGAATTAATAATGATTTTTTATTTCCTACTTTCTGCCAGGCATTGTAGTATGTATGCATGCATTAGACATACTAATACAAAAGTAAGACTGTCTCTGCCCTTAAGGAATTTATATTTTAACATGTGGATACAATATCTATAGGGAAATGTTGGTCCATGAGCCAGAGGCGGCAGCTGAGGACGATTATTCCCCTCACCCAGGGCTATGAAGTTTCTTTATTTAAAGGCCCACAACACAAAGTTTTTGTTTTTACTATAGTCTGGCCCTCCAACAGTCTGAGGGACAGTGAACTGGTCCCCTATTTAAAAAGTTTGAGGACCCCTGGACATAGAAGGCTGAAAGAACTTTGTCCTCTGTTGATTTTATTATCTACCTATGTGTCCACTTCTTGAATTGAACTTCGGAATCAACAACAACAAAAAGGTGAAAATACTATGTTGTGAGGGGATTCAAAACTTCCACTTTCATTCTCTTCTTTTCTCCTAAACATGTAGCATGAAAATTTCTGTAGGGCTACCTATAATGGCGAAGGATAAAGAGCCCTCACTTTCTACTCTTAGCAAATATAGTGGCATATCAAAATGATTGCAACATGTCACCTAGGCAATCCTGAGCCTAGATACTTAAACATATACTTAAACAAATGACTACTTCTTCTACTTTCATATTTTTTCCCTGAGCATAGATAAACAAATATCATTGCTGATATGGACATTTCTTGTTTAGTCATTTTGAGTTGAATCTGAATCTTCATGACCCCATTTGGGATTTTCTTAGCAAAGACATTGGAATGGTTTGCCATTTCCTTCTCCAGCTCATTTTATAGATGGGAAATTGAGGCAAACAGGGTTAAATGACTTTGCCAGGCCACACATCTAGTAAGTGTCTGAGGCTAGATTTGAACTCATGAAGATGAGTCTTTCTAATTCAAGGCTCAGCACTTTATCTACTGTCCTACCTAAATGCCCTCATTTCTAGCCCTAAAATCTGCAAATTTAACCATGAGACAACCTCATGAGTTTGAGATTAACTGATTGATAATTTAAATAGTTTCTGTAACTGTATCCTCAGAAAAAGGTCACCTTTCTGAAGGCTGGCTATCATTCCCCAGATTTTGATCCTGAAACCTCACTTCAGCCCTGGAATTCAAATCTTGGAAACACTCTCCTCTCCAGCCATCTCTGATAGAATGATTTTTTCTTCCATTTAAGGAGGATGTCAGTGATAACTTCTTCTCCAGGCTATCTTCTGGTATCATTCCTCCATGCCTCACTATTAGGAACCTTTATCTTCCTCTGCTCTTTTCAGCCTCCCCACACTTTAAGCTTCCTTTTAAGGATTATCTTCCCCATTTGAAAGTAAGTTCCTTAAGAACAAGGACCACCTTCTTTCTACTTGTATTTTTATTTCTGATGCTTGGCACATAGTTGACACTTACTACATACTAGTTGACTGGTCTAACAACAAACATTGGCTTTCCAGAAGAAATAAATCTTAAATACGTTTTTTTAAGAAAGTCCTGGGCCAAAGAAATAGTAAAATACCTATTTAGCAGTACCATAAAATGTTTTATGTTTTAAGTATTAATTAAATATAATTAAAATTAATTATTAAATATATAATTCAAATACATACTTAATGTTTTAAGTATATCAGATTATAGTAAGAATTATAGATTACTGTTTCAAGTTTTGCCAGTGTTCATTTATGAATCTTTTCTGTTTTATAGGTTTTTTTCTATGTAGAGAAAATAAATAGCTGTCCTATAACTGACCTGGAGTGAATATTGACTACCTTTTTGATTGCCTTTTGTGGAGATCTTAGACTTGAGTCAAATCTAAGCTTTATATCACTTTCTCTCTGTATAATCCTAGTTTCTTTTTATTAAAAATGAGGATGCATAGAAATAGATGATTTCTAAGTATTTTTCTGTTACCACATTTTGAGAGGCAGCAGTGTATTATGGAAAGAGGACTGGGATGGGAGTTAGAAACCCTTCTCAAGTCCCATCTCAAATATTTACTAGCTGTATGATCCTGAGCACTTAACTATTTTGTGACAAGTTTTCTTGTCTATAAAATGAGAAGTTTTGACATATTGTTCTATAAGTTCTTCCCAGATCTAAATCTGTGATACTATGATCCTATACTCATTTATGACAAGAAAGGGATATCATAAAGTTTTGAGAACATAAAGAAAAAAAATGCTGTTCTTAATAAAGAAAAAGGGCTAGCAAACTACTACTGAATGGCCAAATCTAGCCCACAGACTGGTTTTATACATCTATGAGCTAAGCATAGCTTTACTTTTTAAAGATATTATAAGGCAGCTATTTGATATAGTAGATAGTGCTCTGGATCTGAAGTCAGGAAGCCCAAATCTTACCCCAGACACTTACTAACTGTATAAACTTGGTCAAGTCATTTAACATATTTGCCTCCATTTTCTCATTTCCAAAATGAGAATTATTATAGCAATTAGCTCCCACAGTTATTGTGAAGAGAATATTTATAAAACATTTAACGCATATAGTTGGTTCTCTATAAATGTTAGTTATTGTTGTCATTGTTAGATGCTGCATAGTAGGTAGAGGGCCAGGCCTGAAGTCAGAAAGACTCATTTTCCTGAGGTCAATTCTGGCCTTAGACAATTACTAGCAGTGGGACTCTGGATAAATCACTTAACCCAGTTTGCCTCAGTTCTTCAATCTGTAAAATGAGCTGGAGAAGAAATGGCAAACCACACTAACTTCTTTGCTACAAAAAACCCAAAAAGGATCATGAAGAGTCAGATACAACTGAAACTACTGAACAATAACACTATTGTTATTATCATTATTATCAAAAATATAAAAAAAAAATTCTTAGCTTATACCAGACAAAAACAGACATTGGATTAAATCTTGTTCTCAGCCTGTATTTTGCCATTACAGAAGATGAGTAGATAAACACATGCTTTGAAGTGGTTTTTCTCATACTGTGCATGAGTTCATTAACATAATGTGCATGAGTTTTCTACAAGTCCCACACTGCCCCACAGATTTTGGAGTTTTTGTAGGCAAAGATCACTCATTATCTCATCTGAAAAAAATCCTCTTTTCTAAATTGAGTGGGAAGTTAAGCTTAATGTAACTACAATCAACTCTTCATTATACATACAAGATTCCCAGAGAAATCTTGAACATCATAAAAAAAATTAACATGCAAGCAAAGTTTCAATTGAAAAACAAAAAAGGATCTGAAGTGGAGAAGGAGAATGTCACACAAAGGAAGAAGGGAAAGAGAAAAAACAAGTGTATACCTAAAGGTTTAAAAAAAAATTGAAACCCTTCCTGAAAAGGATGGAGTTGAATGTTTTGAAGAAGAAGGAGCTTCTTATGCTCTAAAGAAGTATATAATTGAGGTACAAAAGCTATCAAATAGAAGATCATCTAGTAAGTATCAGAGGAAAGAGTCACAGCTAGGTATAGTTGGTGATGCACTGCTCAGGAGGTACTGAGGCAGTGATTTGTCAGCACAATAATAATTGACAGTTCTGTCATTTTTCCAGGCATGTGTCTAAGACATACCAGAGAATCTCTAAGAACAAATGATGACTGGTGATTGGGGGATACAAATGATCCTACTAAAAAGAGCTTCAAAAGCATTGCCAATGGACAAGAAAGTGAAGATCCCAAAGGACACAGGTCTCATTTTACTTACTGCTACCCTTTTTTGATAGCAGAGAGGGAAAAGATTAGTAAGTAAACATCTGGCCAGGCAGATGCTGTCTGAGAAATAGATTTGGATTTCTGGAGCATGACTTGAAACAAGGATTATAGGTTCCTGGCCAGGGATGAAGTATACTAAAACAAACAAACAAACAAAAACGGGTAAGAATGTATTTGTCAGGAATTCCTTTTGGATATGGATTGGGCTAGATAGCTATTGAGGTCCCTTCCAATATTAATTCTCTTATTCTGTAAAAAAAAAAAGAAAGAAAGAAAGAAAGAAAGAAAGAAAGAAAGAAAGAAAGAAAGAAAACAAAAATTTTATAACCATGAGATTAATAGTATGGGATCCTTTAATACTTTCAGTATAACTGAATCACATTAGAGGAAGCTAGCCCAAATACATATTAGTACATGAGAGAAATTTAAAATATCCTTGAGATAATCCATGTTATTATTATTCTATCTGGAGATCCATAGATTGTAGTATAAAAAAGAGGATCAGTCTTATAGTTTGAGAACTCTAAGGCAAGTTCTCTACTCCCTGTTATATATTATTTCATCTTTCAAGTTTAATTTCACTGAGTCTTGAAGACATTTAATTTTTATTTCTATAGTAAAGTTCCCATAACTCAATGTGAGTATCAGTGGTCTAAATTCATACCTAAAACCCTTATCACTTAAAGAATCAGCACAAATAAGATTCACTATTGTCAGATGGATAGAACCAGAGGGTTGGAAAGGGAACCAGGAAAGGTGGGAGAGCCCCACAGGCAACTCCTCTCACTTCACAATTTTGCCTCAGGACAATCTAGCCTATAAATTTTATTTACACAGCTTGTTATCACATCAATATGGAATCTTAAAATAGAACTATAAAAGCTCTTTGCTCCATTCATATTTACAAATACTGACATCCTGATATTTTCCTAGAAAGCAGAATTAACAGAATAACATTTAAGTCTCAGACATAATAATGGTTGCTTTATATCAACAACAAATCCACAAGACTTTCAAGATATTTATAAAATAAACAGTCACCATCTTTTCCAAACAGAAAAGTATAAATACCATAGGGAAAAGATTCAAATAATCACATACTCAAAAATTTTGACATATTTTAAAAATCTAACTGATTTAGGTTTTGTCAACTTCAAATTTAGAACTAGAAGAAACTTGAAAGGTCATCTGGTAATTTATTTCAACCTTTTCCACTTTACAAATAGGGAAACTGAGACCCAGAGAAGCTTAGTGACTTATCCAAGAAAACATGAATAATGAATAGAAGAGATGGTATTCAAAACCAAATTGGTTTGCCTTCAAATACTTTGGGAAAAGAGATAATAATAATTTTATATGTCTTCAACTTCAGAAATCAGTCAGTCCAGTGTATAGGTACATACATCTCCAACTACCTATTGAACTTCTCTGATTGGATCATCTTAAACTCCAATTCTTAATTCATGTCCAAATCCAAAATCATTATCTTTTCCCTAAACTCTTTCCATCTCCCATAGTTCGCTAATATAATTGAGGGCATTCTCCTCCTTCTCCTCAGATAGATTCATTTCCTGGGGGGCATGGTAACTTCCCACTCTTTCTTACCTCTCATATTCAATCTGTTCCAAAAGCTTTCAGTGTTACCTTGGTAACATCTCTTTCATATACCCCCTTCTCTCTTTTGATGCTGGTATCACCACCCAGATACAAGTTCTCAACATCTCACATCAATGCAAAAGGCTACTGTGAGTCTCCCTGCCACAAGCCACTATAATTCATTCTTCATTTTCACTTCATTAAGTGAACTTCCTTCTCCCTCCCCATCAATCAATTCTAGTGAATCCCTATCAACTCAAAGATCAAATATAAAATCCTCTAGCTTTGACAAGTACACCTGCTCACAAGGATGCCTACTATTACAGTTCCTAACCCCTTCCAATCCCTTCACCTCATATTCTGTGATCCAATAATACTGGTCTCCTTACTTTTACTTGAACAAGACACTGTCTTCTGACTCTGGATATTTTCATTGGCTCTCTTTCCTCAGCTCTGTCTCCTGGTTTTTCTGCTTTCCTTCAAGTCCCATATAAAATCCTACCTTCTACATACAGAGTGCCTTCCCTGCCCCCTTTAACGCCTTCCCTTTCTTGATTATTTTGAAGTTATCTCTTCTATAGGAGACATCATAGCATAATCTATTTTTCTACATAGTCATTTAATGTTACTTAAAGAACCTCCCCCCATTAGATTATGAGTTCCCTAAAGGCAGGGACTATCTTTTACCTATATTTGTATCTCAAATGATTTGCACATAGCTGGAACATAGCAGAAATTTAATAAATGACTAGCACAACAGTGGATACATGCTATGGTTAGAAAAAAAGTTGAAAACTAGTTCTCCTTCCCTTCTTCCCTCTTCCCTCTCCCTTGGAGTTTACCACCTAAGGAGGAAATCAGTAAGTGCACAAACAACAAGTAACCATTAAGATAAATATAACTATTGCACTCAAGGACCAAAGGGTTGCTGGAATGATTGGCATGACAACAGACAAGTAGTATCCAAAGTTCCTCAATTAAGAGGGAAAATATGAGGAAGAAAACGATCCCAGTCTCACGAATGATATTTACAGTGGCTTATAAGTAGAAACAAGCAAGAGAGAATGTTTTAAAAGAAATGTTTATCATAGGATCATAGGTCTAGAAATGGATGAGACCTTAATGACCATCTAGTCTAATCTTGTAATTTTACAGGGAAATTAAACCCTAAAACTTGTCAAAGGTCACACAGGTAGAAAACATTAAATGTAGAATATGAATAAGTTGTTTGTCATTCATCCCTTGTACTCAAAGAACACCCATGACAACACAAAGGTGATGTCTTGAATTGCAAATGAATTGGATTTAACCTGGCTGAGCAAAGTCACCAGCCTCACTTCTCTAGTCATCAGAATCCAGTAGCAAGACCTGGGCCAGTGGGACATCTTGACTTTTCTAAGCTAAAGTCTTTCCCGGATCTCAATTTGTCTGAGGAAACACCCAAGAATATGAACCACAAATACAAAGGCAATTTTCTTTTCACTGTATCAATTCAACTCTTCGGATGATAGAATGCCTATATGCCTTTCACACCCAGAAAATGAAGTATTAGGCTAACGTATTCCTAAGGTCCTTTCCAGACTGAAATCCTAGGCTTTTAGGATATGAATAAGTTGAGGATTTGACATTGAGGATTTGACATCAATATGAGGAACTTCTGGAGGATTGAATCTGAAATATTGAGATGTCTCACTAACCTAGACTGATGAGTCTAGAATCAACCCTGTGGGAATAAGATCAGGCCAGACTTCTATGACTCATTTATTGTCACCCCAGTTTGGAGCTACAAGCTGTTCCTACTTTAGAGCATTGTTTCCTGGGGTTACCCTTGAATCAAACTGGCCTTTGGTTGTCCCTAGTTCAGTAGTGTATCAGCATCTACTGATATGAAATTTCCATCTATTCTGAAATAAAGAACAAATGAGAACAGTGTAATTTTTTTCTTCAATGTTATATTTTAATACCTCAAAACAAGATTCTTTGTAGTATTTTGGCTGGAGTGCAAGGGTGAAACAGAAATAGTCTTGGATAGTTGGTATGCTGTAAATTTCAAGAAATATAAAAAATAATAAATGTATATTTGAGCAGACTTTGCCTTCTGTGATGACAGGACAATCTCCCTCCTTCTACTCAAAATAAAACAATCTATTAGAAAGAAAAATAAACAGACCTATATAGATAGATAGGCAACTTACTTAGATATTTTTAAATATACAGAAGATAGAAGCACGGTCAGATAAAAGAGAATAACTATAAGAACATAAAGTGGTCCTGCAGAAATTTTATCAAGAAGATGAAAGTTTTTAATGAGCTGAGGCTGGGAAGGTACACAAAGAATAACAAAAAAAGGGATTGGGTTTTTTTTTTAACTATGTTGAGAGGGGAAAAGTAGGACCAAATAAAGAATGAAATCTTTGCTTCTGTTTCTTATGAATTTCTGAAAAAGGAGCAGTTTATCATAATGGGTAAAAAGGTAGAATCTGGCTTCATTTCCTGACTGATAACACAGATTTTCTGATTGAGGAATCAATTAACCTCCTAGCACTCCAAGCAACTCTCAGACCACAAATTCCATGGTAGAGGGAATTTTCTTATCTGGGATTTGATATTCTTCTGATTTCCTTGCTTATCTTGGGATTTGCTCCCTATAATTTTTATTCTATTATTTCCAGTGTAAAGATAATTCTTCTTGGCAAAGAAAAAGCGGATATAAGTATGGATTCAAGAATGAACTATTCCTGACAATTCAGAGTTCAGTCAAGGGGAGGAGTTGGCCAGTATTCCCTACATGTTTGCTTCATTACCATTATACTCAAAGTTTGTGCCCACTCTATTTAGAATAGATGCTAATATTCAAGCTGAGAGTATTTACTATCCTCTGAGACATGATCCTCAAGTTTGAACAAGGAAAATGTGAAATATGCTTCATTTGCACCTACAGAAATTCACACAGCATCTTTGTACATAGTAGGTAAGTTGAATTGAATTGATCTACAATGTAAAATCTTAAAGTAGATTGACCACAGTAGCAATACAGAATTACATCACTCTTGTTTTATTTATTTTGTCTGCTAAGAAAGATGATCTTTGTACTAAGTATAATACAGCAAAAGGAATTGGGAGAGTTAAACCCAAAATAATGAACTTATCCCCAATAAGTTGTCACAAGAACTAGGTGACATTCACCTCAGAGAAGAACTGGTAGTTGTGATTGTAGAGTCATTTTTGTTGACCTTTGAAAACTTTTGGATAATGGTACAAATATATCAAAGTTGGAGACAAGAAACCATAGTCAAAAATGAAAAGAGAATGGATTCTTCAAACTATAGTCTAGAAATCTGGGGAATTTGTGGAAAAATTCTAGCGTTTAGTCAAAGGATAGTTTATAGTTCTTTGGAAAGGGAAATGGTAATCATTAAGAGCCAGAAGGGATTCATCAAGAAGAGATCATTACAGAATAATCTCATTTTGTTTTTTGTGTCTGCTGCTATACTTTAAACAATGAAACTTTACTCAATAAATAGTAAATGTTTGAATCTTGTTGCCATAAAATTCAATTCAATAAGCATTCATTAATTGACTACTAAAATGAAAGTATTGTGAAAGGTGATAGGACACATAGTAAAGAATAAAACAATCCCTCTCCTCAAACAACTTATTCCTTTTAGGAGGAACAACCAACAATACAAAGACATCAGCAGAAAAATAAGAGACAGATCAGACTGTGATTTGCTGTTTGGGAAAGTGAAACAAATGTTATTAGTCTTTTCAGTCTTCAATCAGCCCATCCATCTTGAATTTTATAGAACAGAAGAACATAATTAAAAAAGATAAAAGCAGTTTCTTCTTTTCTGTTTGAGGAAGTAGATCCCTTGGAATAATTTTATTAATCAGGTAGCTATGAGAAGAATGGATTTCTGGTCACAAGTTAGATAAGAGTTGAGTGAATTAAATAAATCAGTTAAAATGGAAGAAAGGGGATTTGGAAGTAGATACAATATGCTTATTTCTATAATGCAGCTTGACTGAAGGGAACTGATTATGGTCATTAGTTTACAGTTCTGGAGTATTATCATACAATGGAAAGACTTACTAACCAAGACATCCCTAAGGTGGATAGGATAATAAGTATGCTTATTATTATTATTGTACTCAATCTAAGAGTGAGCTTAGGCCCAGTAAAAGAATCAAGTATCTGGCTAAAAGTGCTGTAACTCTTTCTGAGTGGGAAGACTGGGTGACTTTGAAAGACCATTAAAAAAAACCCTGAGTATTAGTGGATAGCTACAAATAAACTGGAGCAAGGTCATGGAATCCAACAAGAAGGAGTCAAGGGAAAATGTCCACAATAGAAAACAGTGTTATGACATTTCCAAAAGACATAAGCAATTCTTAGCTCATTTGAGACATGAGTTGCCCCCTCCATGTTTTCCTCTGATATATATGCTCCACAAATAGATGTTCCTTCCCACAGGTTTCCTGGCCACATTTTCCCTATCTTTGTATATTTCACATGTCTTCCTCTATATGTCTGCTCTTCCCAGTAAGAATGTCTGTATTTTTTGGAGAGTGATTTGGGATTTTCTGTAATTGTTCAATTGCAACACTATTTTATTGAATGCCTTTATTTCAAAAAAAGTATTTCATTGATAAAAATAAACACATAGGTAGGGGCTCATGAGTTTTAGTGTAGAAAAGATTCTGACTCACAAAGTACTTAGAACTGGAGAAACTTTCTGGAAGGTACCATCCTTTGTGGAGTGGCTACACAAATATGTAAATAAATAAACAAAATTTGAACAAAGAGAACAATAATATTTAGGAAGACCAGGGAATGCATCGTGATAGTACAGGAGCAGAAGTTAAAGAAAGAGAAGGATTCTGAGAGGCAAAATGGAAAGGGAGTGAATTCTAGAAAAGGAAGACAATTTTTGGCAATGTACAGAGGCAGAAAATGTACAAAGATCAGCTAACCATTTAATTTGTAGTACATATCTAATCTTTTGAGGCTGATGAAAGGTATTCATACCCCATCACAATACTTCCTTAATATTCTTGTCTAGACCAGAATATTGAACTAGAGGGACAATAGTTTGCCACAGCAAGGAAATTTTTATGTTCTTATATAAAACTGACCCATTATACTAATCCTCTGTTGTCAAAGCCTTTCTCAACCCATTTTAGAAAAAAAATGACTCATAAAATTTTATTTTCATGAAATCCTTATTCTGAGAAGTATAATTTGTTTGGTTATTCATAAGCTTTGTTGCAAAAACTTGTAGATGGAATTGTCAGTAAACCAGGCATCAAAACCATGTTTTCATCTTACCCCTTGACCTTCTGTTAAAAAGCTTCAAAGAATGTCTTTCAAAGCTGCACAAACACAAAAAGGAAGAAAAATAAAGAAATTAAACTGTCTGCATTTGATTCTTCCTTTTTGGATTCCTCTCCTGTGTTTGAAGGTCTGGAACACAGAATAATGCTTTTTGACAGATTGATACTTCTGATTTAAAAAGAAAAACTCACTAGAGGCTAAATTGTTCTGTGATAGCCTCAGACTCTCACATAACAATGTCCAGGACCATCTTGAATGCACACCTCCTTTTTTTCCCCTGGCAGTTTCTTGTCAAACTTATATAGAAAGAAGTTTTGCTTCTTTTTTACTGTTTTCATTTCAGTTACTACTATCTTCAAAGCATAAATGATAAAGAGAGGAGAGCAGTTAGAAACTAGAACTATTGGAAGGAATAGATTGCAAAAGCTATAATGACATCTTAGCATATGATATCTTGTGGTCCATGTTATGTCAGGCCTTCAGTGAACTAGGAAAACAGTTATATAAAATCAAATAAATCAGTTAAATTAAACAATTTTTATTGAGTGCCTAATAAGAGGCACTTTGTCAACAGTTAAGTCCATAAGCATTTAATATTTAGTTTATGCCACTGTGCTAAGTGCTAGAATTAAAAATACAAGTAAATTTTAAGAACTCAGATTTATGTTCCTCTGGAAAGTGTTTAGAAAGCACCTTATGTATATTATCTTGTTTGATCCTCACAACAGCCCTGTTAGGCAAATAGTATTGCTATTGCCATTTTGTAGTTGAAACTACAGGCTTAAAAAAAAAACTGAGGCTCAATGAGTCATACAGTTATAACATGCCACAGGAAAAATTCAAACTCAGATCTCCTTGATTCCAAGGCCAAGACTTTCTTCACTACAGCATATTTCTGATCTGTGTTCACTGATATCAGGAGTAAAGAAGTATATGATATAATCCCTAGTCCCAGTAGTCTTATAGTCTTGCTAGGGAGACAAAAAAAGAGGCAGTAATAAATGGAAATAGCAATAGCACTGGACTGTGATTAAAAGGTCCAGGTTTTAATCCCAGCTCCACCATCAATCAGCTAGGTTATTGAACTTGGGCAAATTTCTTTACCAAGACTTTATTTCTTCATATATAGAAATAATGATAGCTTATATTTCTGTAATACTGTGAGAAATAATTCATGTGGACTCCTATTCTATTCCAATCTGTATTAATCAGTTTGATATGATCCCAAAGGGATTGTAAATTCTGTATATTTGGCCTCAACGTTGTGAACTACAGATTATAAATTCACTTGTTTAACCATAGAAATCTAATTAGAAGCCCTCCACCTTTGTTTTTCCTTACTAAGGTAACTAAACCCAACATGGTGGAAGTAACTCAATTACATGGAAAGTCCTCTTATTTTTGTACCTCTATCTCTTGTCCAGCATACAAGTGAACATCTTATGACTGCTTAGTCAGTGAAGATACCTAATGTTTTGCCCAAGCTAAGACCCCCTACTAACAAACCATGTCTAGGCAATGCACCATTTTTTAACCCATGAAGCAAGATCTATAAACCAATGAGATTCTGTACTTTTTATAGTCTCTTTAAAATGTTTAGGTATCATATTGGGTATCAAAACATAAAAAAAGGCCTTGCAAGAAGAGACACCTGAAATCAGGAGAAATATCTGAGGTCTACTTCATTAGAGGGGACCATGGACCTTTTAAAAAAGTATTTTCTTATAGGATGGGAAATTTTCATTTTGATAAAAGGTTTGCAGAACAATGATCCTGTGCGACAAGTATTATTTTCTCCCTTCCACACCAAAGTTAACTAGTCACACAGCAAGTATTAGAGTCAGGATACAAAACCCAGATTGTCCTGATTGCAAATATAATACTCTTAATATGCTGTCTGGACTAGCACATCTCTAAATTCCCTTCCTTGTTTAATGCTACCACTTGTGTATGAGAAATAATTCTAATCTGAATCAAAGGGGATACTTTTGACTTGATTCCTTTCTATGTGGTTTAATTCAATGTCTTTTGTTTCTACAGTTATCTATAAGGAAAAAGTAGATAAAGGTTTTTGGGAAATGAAAAAAGAATTTCATCAAATCCTGCTTTGCCTTATTCTATTGATTACTTCCAAAGCAAACTAGGTGACTGAAATGAAAACCCTTTATAAACAACTGTATTGAAGCCAAAGATGGCACAACTATTAATCATTCAAAGGTAACCTTTTGTAAAGGAAAACATAGGGGGGAAACAACAGAAAAGGACCGGGGCTACAAGGGTAGGCAAAACCTGCTCAGGTTTGAGTTTGCATAAGGCCTAAGCAATCTCTCTTATTCCAAGACACAGGCAATTTAAAAACCAGTTCCTCTGGTGAATGATCTCAATATGAGCATGCACTCAGAAAAAAAATAATAATTTCCCCTCCTACTATATAGAAACAGACTCAAATGTCTCATGGGAATATATAGAACAATAATTTAAAAAACAAAATAAACAACAAACATTTCCCAAGAAGTTGTTATTATTTAGTCATTTCAGTTATGTCCTATTCATCTTAACCCTATTTGGGGTTTTGCTAGCAAAGATACTAGAGGGGTTTGCCATTTCTTTCTCCAATTTACTTCACAAATGAAGAAACTGAGATAAACATTGTTAAGGGATTTCCCCAGGGTTATACAGCTAATAAGTATTTAAGTGAACATTAAACTCAGGAAGATGACTCTTCCTGATTCCAACCAAGCCCAGTGCTCTGTGTCACTCTGCCATCTAGTTGCCCTTTTATCAAAAGGACAACCCAGCCAATAAGGGAAAGGAGAGGATGGGGAAATAACTCCATCACTCCTATCAGCAAGTAGAATCAATGATAAATTCAACCACTGTTGTCTGTGTAAACAGGACTTTTTAGGCATCTATGTGAATCAGGATGTCAGCATCTATACTTAATCTCAGAAACAGTTGGTATGGCCATGAAAAAGGAATGTTTCAAAAAAAAAGCTTCTTCCTCAAGACATTAAATGGACTGTGTAAAATAGAAATCAGCAAATGACTCACTATGTCTAAGGTAATATTGGATGTATAAAATTGTCTGTATTACAAGTCTCACTAAAATAATGCAAGTCATTTATAGGGTTGCTACTGGGATCCACAATTCATTCATGCATGCATACATTCATTCATTTAATATTTATTTATCACTTATTATGTACATAACAATGAACTCTAGACTAGGAGGGGGATATGACAAATTAAGTAACTACTACAGGCAATGTATAATTAAGTACCATATAAGGAATATGTGTGTACTACAGGAATTGGAAGGAGGAAGATATCATGAAAGAAGGAGGTGATGAATTTTCAAGTGAGATTTGGCTGACCATTTGTTGGGTCTGTATCGGAGGAATTCCTCTACCCATAGCCCAACATATACTCTGTTCAAATACAGCTTAGGTTAGATGGTGAGCCTTTGGAGTCCCTTCCAATTCTGGGATTCTTAATTCTGTTACACAGAGGTTATTTCATGGAGAAAGCAAATAAAGCTATCCAAAAATAGAATGAGCTGACTCAGAGGTTCTCTTGGGATCATAGGATCCTGGATCTTGCATTGTAATAGAGGTCACCTAGTACAATCTCTTAATTTTGCAGATGAAGAAACTAAGACCTATAGAGATTAAATTAATTGCCCAAGGTCACAGAAGTAATAAGTAGCAAAATCAGGATTCAAATTCAATTCTCACAATCTCAAGTTCAGTATTTTTATTATGGTACCAGGTTACTCCTATACCTATTATTAGAGATGTCTGGGTATTTGCCAAAATGACTTTTAAGGTCCTTCCAGTTCTGAGATACTTCAAGAAAGTGGTTCTTAAATCAGATCTCAAAGGAAGGATGGAATGGGATCTGGATGAAAAGCAGGGACCAATATGAGAATGATTCAGAGCTAGGAATGTGTATGATATATACAGGGACAATGGGAATCAGAAAGTGATGAACTGAAGCAGATGGCCATGTAGTGAAAAGAATGTTGAAATTGAAGTCAGCAGATATTAAGTTTGAATCTTAATTCCTCCATTTATTAACTGTGTGAATCTGGCCAAGGCAGTAACCTCACTAAGCCTTAGCTTGTCATTTCTAAAATAACATTGAAGATAAGGGCAGCTAGATGGTACAGTGGATAGATTATTGCTCCTGAAGTTAGGAGAACCTGAATCCTCTCAGGATTGTTGTGAGGAACTAATGAGAAAACATTTATAAATTGTAAATCACTATATAAATGCTAGCTATTGTTATTAAATAAACTAACATTTATTAAGTGTTTACTAAGTGCCAGGAATTGTACTAAGGACTAGGAATACAAAGATAAGCAAAAAGAAAGTTAGTCTTTGCTATTACTGACATTCTAATAGGCAAGACAAAGAATATTTATTACTTGAAAGCTGGCCTTCTCACTCTAGAAATTAATATTCTTGACATTATTCCTATAAAATCATTCCAATTTTTTATACATAATCTATCATTGTCCTCTTCTCCATCTTTTTTACCTGTTCTTTTTTTTTTCAGTCTAAGTTAGTTGATAAGGTCTACTTGGGAATTGTTTCTCTTTTTGTGTTTAAAAAGACAAATATATGATAATACTTATTTGTTTGATCATTCTGATTTGTTAACAAAGTCTTTTGTTTGCGGGAGAAGTATGTGATAGTGAAAGTGTTAGTGATACCAAAACAAAAAAAGAAGAAAAGAATATCAATGTAACTTTTAAAAACTAATCAGGAAAGAGCTGAAGGAAATTCAGAAAGAGACAGAGATGAGTTGTTGGGCTAGTAGGCCCCTTAAAACCCTCTAGCTTTAACTCTATTATTCTAATTTTGAATTTAACTGTTAATTCTCAATTAGTGCCTTCTAATTATTTATTTTGTTAATGGTTTTTTTTGCCTTGATTGGGGTTATCTAAGGTAAATGTTATTTTCATTTTTAATCTGTGTGTTTGGTAAATTTATTATGAGTTACCTCTGCTAAATGGGGAAAAGATATATTCTTCCATTTTTGCCTTCCTGATATAACAATAAATGTAATTATATATCATGACATATATTATGATGTTAAAAGAATCAGAAAACCAGTCCCTTGATTTTTTTCAAGAATTCAGATTTATTTTCCCAAATTAATATTTTATGTAATATAAAAAAGGCAAGGTGACTTTACCTGCACTGTGCCTGTATTAAAATTTCATTAAAATGAAATGGCAAGGGGCAGGTAGGTGACACAATGAATATAATACCAGCTTTGAATTCAGTAGTACCTAAATTCAAATCCAGTCTCAGACATTTATTATCTGTGTGAACCTGAGCAAGTCAATCCCAATTGCTTTCAAAAATGAAAAAAATATTGGTGGGTTTTTTTTAAATGGCTGGCAGAAGTATTACCAGGGTAGGGAAGGAGTTCACTTGGGATTTAAACATTGATTGCCTAGCTTCAGATCTTTGACTAAAGACTGCTCTGTTTGGCGTTGTACCAGCACCCAACAGGACAGCCATCTGAGCCAAGAGAACTAAAGAAGCTGAAACACCTGCAGTGAAATTTTAATGTAAAGCAGTTTGGGAAGACTGGGTGATAGAAAACTAATTAGGTATTTAGTTGTCCACCAGTTAACTTTTAATGAAGTGTGCAGTTCATTATTCTCAGCTGAATTACTATGCACATTTGAATAGAAAAAGAGAAATTCCAATCAGGACTAAAAGCATCTGAAAACTTATCTTCATCTTTAAAGGCTGAGCTCTTCCCCAAGCTTAATCTTTTATAATTTTTGAGAAAAGAGCAATCCTGTGATTTCATCAGTCATGGCAATTCCTAATGAGAAAAAGTCCCTGAAACAAGGCAGAATGTTCTGTTCTGCAACTGATAGCCTTAGACATCTGGGGAAATGCTGTTGTTTGTCCTTCATTCTCAAAGAGCACCATGCCATCAGGGAGATTATGCCATGATGTGCAAGTGAATTAGATTTAAGTGAGGGAGGACTGGACAAGCTCACCTGCCTCATTTTCCCTTCCAGAGCCATCTGGATCCAGTGGACAAATAGAGATCAAGAGGACTAGGGATAGCTCTGGATGAAATGGGAGACCTTAATCTTTTTAAGCTAAATTCTTCAGCAAGTCTTGGTTTGACTGGGCCTATACTCATTCAGTAAATAAGGCTAGAATGGTACACAGTAGGTATCAGAAACAGAATTTTACACCTCCCCAGGTCTTCCTGCATCTGAAGCTAGATCTTTATCCAACATACACAGATTATCCCTTTTCTATTATTTCTTTAACATGGAACTTTAATGGAGTGCTATCACTTGCTATGGGGAGGGGAGGGGAGGAATCTGTCCCTTAACTTTTTCTTTCTCTATATTTAATATGTCTCTATGTGTGTCTCTGTGTCTACACACACACACACACACATACACATACACATACACACCTCTGTTCCTTCTTCATTGTTCAGTGAAGTTTACTAGACACTCAATTGAATGTGTGGAATCAGATACTATATTGGAAATCAGAGAAGAGGTTCCTTTTATAAAATATACTTTGGAATAGTGTCTGACTTCATTCTTCTATATTCCCTTTTGAATGCAAAATATCTCATTTTTAGGGAATTAACGTTTTCAGATTCATTTAATATAAATAGATATTAAATTCATTTAACATAGATATTAAAACATAGCTAACAATTGCTAGAGACTCTGAAATGAGCAGAGGAAAGGAGAAGAAAGGGGATCAAAATCAAGAAAAAGAATTATTAGCTAGAAGGGGAAATCTATAAAGGAAAATTTTCTTCACTCCTTGGCTTAAAGTGTCATGTCTCTATAAACAGACTATTTGATAAGCCTAATAAAATATTGCTGCTCTAGTTTACCATAATCCTAATTGTGACTCCATCTACTTTACACTGGTGTTCTAAGCAAAACCTGCCATGACTCCCTTTTCCTTCTCCCCTCTCCCCACTATCAAATACCACTATCAAGACCAAAGAAAAAAGTAAGACTAATAAAAACTACCATACAATTTCAAAATATCAACTTCTATGAAGGATTTTTTTGTTGTTACTTAGAAATATAGGGAACCTCTAAGCTTGAAGGTAAATGCCAACTTCATACATAACAAAGGCAGAAATTTGGATTCAGGGATTGAGGTGGAAGGTAGTATCTTATGTGAAATCCAACTAAGGAGAGTTTGTTTCTACTTTTTCCAAAAACCCTTCATTTGTATGTGAGACCAAAGGATCAGGAGAATTTCTAGTCTTTTGTCACTTGCCAAAGAAAAGAAACTGGGATTCAGTTCTTAACAGATAAAGTTTCAAAAGGTAGATGAAATACCTAAGATTCTATCTAACTGGCTGCTAAGTCTGTATTCAAAAATAACTGGAATTCTGGAGGTGAATATTCTCCTGAACTGAAAAAGCACTACACAAATAAAGTTCTCCTTATGGAGAGAAAAATATATGTGGGCTTTTCCTAGTTCAATAATTACTTGTATACAGACTCACCTTTCTTCCCTAAAAAAGGTGAAGCTTAAGCTTCTGAATTCTCTGCTAAAAGTGAGACTCTTCATCTCCTCTTATGGGGAAGAATAAATCAACAATAATTTATTAAGTATTTACTGCTTGTTAAAAAGTGTGAGATTATACCTCAGCTAAAGATTTCAACTGAAGCAAGAAACTAGACATACAACCACATGCCCAGGGGAGCAATAATTAATAGTAATCAATACCTAACAAAGAACAGAAACCACACAAAGTGAAGACTAACATATAAGATCAGTATGGAGGAGACAAAGAGAATCTCTGTTATCACAGAAGGTATGATAATATCACCAGAAGACATTGCTAGTCCTCCAGCTGAAGAAGCTGATGTGTCTTTCCATATATTTTCTCCAGATATGTATTCGTGGGAAAGTATGCTCCCAATTTAGGAGGAAAATGTTCTATTAATATTTTTTTGCTAGTTTATCTTATTAAATGCCTCTTATTTGAATAAATCAGGGCTACTAGCTTGGTAGCATAATAAATAAATTAAAATATGGCTCCTGAGCCATACTTTGAATAGATACAGACCCTTCATCTTTGAGTAGCTCTCCTGAAATATGTGTGACGTAGGGTGTCCTAGATGTTGCAGCTCATTAGTAATCATTGATAATGAAACACTTTGAAATTTGTACTTTTGCAAATTTTACAAATATCATTGCATTTTATTCTCATAATAATCCTGATTGGTAAATGCCCTTATTTTTCTGACTTTATAGATAAGAAAACTGAGGCAGAGACAATTTTAATGTCTTGACT
This sequence comes from Sarcophilus harrisii, assembly GCF_902635505.1. NCBI lineage: Eukaryota > Metazoa > Chordata > Mammalia > Dasyuromorphia > Dasyuridae > Sarcophilus > Sarcophilus harrisii. The sequence continues at coordinate 147,183,809 of NC_045429.1, forward strand.
GAGATCATACAACCAAGAAATATTTGAGGCCAGATCTGAAGTCAATTTTTTCTGACTCTTATTCCAGAACTAAATTCACAAAGGATTTTGAACCCTTGATAATCATCTCCGTAACATCTAATCTGGAACTGTATGTTGGAGGAGGAGAGTAGCATTGTTGAAGTCATAGCTTTTTGTCACGTGTATTTTCTCAATCAATGGATTACTAATACTAAAAACTTTTTTTTTATATTAAAAGGGTTATGATCCCTTTCACATTCCCAAAATCTGAAAACATCTGAGGCATTCCACAGTGGGAAACTTTTTTTATATCAAAAGGGTTATGACACCTTTCACATTCCCAAAATCTGAAAACATCTGAGGATGTTTTCCACAGCGGGATCAGAAGAATTATTACTAAAATTCTCCCACCTCCATCTATCTTTCTGAGTTACGACTGCCTAACCTATAAATAAATGTTGTCTAATTTCAACTGAGCCTTTTATGCCCTTGAAGCTGCGAAGACCACGTTAGCACCCTGGATACTTTACAATCGGCCAGAGTCAGGATCAGCAAAAATCCTTGATCTTTATTCTTTTTGGACATGAACAGAATGGCAATACAAAGTGAGAGCAAACACCACAAGAACCTGGCCAGGAGTGACTTTGGCTTTCTCACTCCACCCTCTCAATCCCCCACCCAATCTCCTATACAACAAATCAAGCTTGCACAGAGTAGTGGGCAGGGCCATTGTTTCTCCAAGCATTTACTAATAGAGTATTGTCCAATTGGTAATTAGCCTTAAGTGCTCCGATCTCAGTGTATCAACTCAATTTCAGCCCATTACATGAAGCTTCCCCAAATATTCTTTTTTTTTTTCAAATTTTCTACAAATACTGCTCACTCACTCTCACGTTTGAAAACCAGCAACTCTTACTTAACTGACAAGATTGAGGCCATTTATTATGAGTTTCGTCTTCTCTCCTCTTTTCAAAACCTATCCCATTCTCTCCTCCTTTCTTCAAGTATCTAAAAATAAAGTGGTCTTTCTCCCTGCCAATGCCAAACTTCAGGTAAAAATGGACACTGATCCTATCTCTTCTCATCTTACCCAGCAGCATTCTCAGTTAATATTCTCTCTCTAAATCTTCTTTCTTTGTCTACTAATTCCTATCCTATTACCTTCAAGCATCTTCACTATTAAAATGCTTCTCTAGATTCTTCCATTCCCCTCAAGCTCTTGTTCTCTTTCATTCCTTTCTTTCTCAACAAAACTAGAAAACAATTATCTACTCATTACAATTATTTCTAGTCTTTCAAATCATTTTTCAATCCTTTTCAAGATGGGTTCTAAACTCATCATTAAATGTAAACAGTTCTCTTTAAAGTTACTAATAATCATTTCAGTGGTAAATCTGACAGCTTTTTCTCTGTCCTCATCCATTTTATTTTGTTTTCTTGTTTTGTACTTTTTGACACTGTTCACCATATTCCCTTGAATTCTTTTCTCTGGGATTTTGTAAGAGTGGTTTTCTAGTTCCCTTCTTACTTTCTGCCTATTCCTTCTCAGTTTCTTTTGTTGACATGTAACATATATTATACACCTAACTATATCTATGACCCAAGATTCAGTCCAGCACTGAAACTCTTCTAATCTCTATTAAATTTCTCTTTTGCTCATCTCATCAACTCTCATGAGTTTATCATTTCTTTGAAGATAACTCACAAATTTAAATATCTAGCTCCAGTTTCCTTTGAACTTCAACTTAGCTTTACCAAATATCTATTGTACATTTCAAACCAGATGGCATAGAAATACCTTAAATCCAAAAACAAAATGTCAAAACAAAATTTACTCTTTGCCCCAATGCCATTCCTCTTTCAAACATCACTAATTTGGTCAAAAATTTTCTTCCGGTCTCCCATATTCATCATCATGGTGCTATCTTCAGTTTCTCGTTTTCCCTATCCTATATATCCATTTAGTTGCCCAAATGGCAACTTGCTCTTTTTATATCCTCAATATCTTTGCAACTGATCCTTTTCTTACTTTTATAGCCACCACCTGAATTCAAGTCTTCATTAGATCTTTCCTAAACTAGTGCAATGGCCTTCTAATTTTCCCACCATTCCAATCCATCTTCCAAATAACAGCCAAAATAATTATTCATAACCTTAGATCTGATTATATGAACGTCCTATTTAAGAAATTTCAGTGGTTCCCAGTGGTTCTAGAATCAAACATAAACTGTATTATTAGGCTTTAAAACACTTCACAACATATCTTTTACAGCTTCATTATATGTTGCTCTCTCTACTGAACACTATAGTCCAGCCAAACTTGAGTTCTCTGTTATTCACAAAAGCAATTCAGTCTTTATTCTCATGCCAGACACTGGCCATCCCCATACTTAAATGCATTCTCTCCTAACCTCCACTTCAAGATTTAACTCCCTTTAAAGACTACTGGTTTTTGCCTTCCCCCTTAACTTAGTTGTTTTTGTTCAGGAGGTTTTAGTCATGTCTGATTCTTCATGACTCTATTTGAGGTTTTCTTCTTCAAAATACTGGAGTGTTTTGCCATTTCCTCCTCCAGCTTATTTTACTGATGAGAAAACTACAGGGTAGGTGACTCGTTAGGATCACATAGCTAGTAAGTGGTTAAGGAATGATTTGAATTTAGGAAGATGAGTCTTCTTGACTTCAGACCCAGTGCATGAGCCACTAGCTGTCTGTGTGTTTATTTTGTCTTTATTCTGAGCACATATTTTCTATATATACTTATATGAGTACATGTTATTTTCCTTGATAGAATGCAAATTTCAATCCTCAGGACCAATCCAGTACTTAGCAAAAAATATGTGCTTAAAAAATGCTTATCATTTGATTTTCTACTCCCTAGGACTGCCTTCTTCTCCCTTTTATCCAGATTTAAGTTCACAATATTATTATGTATCTAGAGTAATGAACTCATCACCAATTCTGCTTCTGTGATTTTATTGACCACTCCTTCTTTTTAGCTTTTCTAGGAGAAAAGAAAGATATCAAATTATTGCTTTTCTTTCTCTTTCTTTTGTGGCAGTGAGGAAACCTTGCAAATTAAAAATGGAAAAGACTAATTTAAAAAAAACAACAACCTTTTTACAAGTATTTATGGTGCATGATGACATTTTACAAGCTCATAGGAAAGGAGGTGTTTCAAATAATTATGAATATAGTCTGGTTATAGTCTTCTATCTTGAGCTTCCCTGCTAGTTTCTTAATTTCAGAAAACTGTGTATATGTATGTGTATGTGCAGAAGAGTTATGAAATAGTTCCCAGAAGCTCTATCAAAAAAGATTTTGAAAACTAAATAGAAAATCACTGGCATAATGGATGGCTTTATTTCTGCATTTCTGAAAGACAATAGTGTGCCTGAAAACTGGGTAATATCATTCACTCAATAACTCTGAGATGTTGAGTTGCTAGAGAACTCTGATTTTGAAAATAACACTTTCCCAGATCCCATGGGCTTTAAAACATTAAGTAAGTTTTATAATATTGCAATATTTTTGTGCTGCCTCTTATTATTATCCCTCATGAAAAAAGATAGGATGCTCCCAGTCCAGCATTACTGAGTTTTTCAGTAGTGGGGGTGGATTTGTATGAATCCAGACATATATATTTGTTCCATTTCCCTTTTAACCTCTGGTCAGAAGACAAACTAAAGTTAGTATTTTATGTTGGCAAAATAACAAAGCAAATCTATCTGGACTCCATGGAGACAGAGTCAATAGCAGCCCCACTAGAGGCAAAAAAATTCTGAACAATGACCTTCACCACTCATACCTGTCAGAATTGAGAGGAAGGCTTGCATATTTTGAAATATGCTTTTATATGCATTTTCACATGGGATTAGAGGCTGGTAGCACCTCTGAGGTTATATCACCTTAATTCCAAGTAATTTGCCTAAACCTTCTTGGTGTTTAATATTAGTAGATTGTAAGTGCTTTGTGTGAATTTCAATTTTTTCATCCTTATACATCCTGAAGGGTATATGAGAATTATTATGTTATCTACATGACATCTGGCATAGTATCTTAGATATATGATGCTTGATAAATATTCGTTAAGCAAAAAAAAGCTGCATTTTTTTTGTTTTCTCTAGCCCATGGAAAACTACAATTGTGTTGTTTAATAACATAATAGCAGCTAACATTTATGTACTCCATATAAAATAACTTATAGGCCATATAAAATAACAAGAACAAACAAAATATAAGGACTCCATCCTCACTGAAATAGCAAATTTTTAAACTGTTATTTTTGTCATAGCCTGCTTGAAAAACAATCACCTGAATATTGGTTAAAAATCCATTACAATAGATATGTAACTGTTTTTTAATAGATATTAAGTGATAAAGAAGAAATTATTTGTCTTAGAATACATCCCTATGCCTCTAGTTTCCTCTAATTAGAACATTTCTGACCACATGTTCTGACCAGAACATAGTATATGGTTGGGAAATCATTTAACAAATATTTTTAAATACTTACTGTATGTACATGTCAGCCCTCAACATTTGATCATTTCTGAACTTTACCTCCCTCAAAGAACTTTTCACTCTAAAAAATTATGTGTCTATTTCCCAGAGAGATAAATCAGAGATCCTACAGCTATAAGCAAGCAAGGAATGAGATGAGTTATAATACTAAAGAATGAAGCAAGGCAAGATAAGTAGACCCTATGGCCTAGTTTGAGCAAAGACTCTTGAGAGACTTGACAAAGTTATGTGTTTTCCAAACAAAGGCATGAAATGTCTCACTAATTCTTTCTGATAATGAGATGTTGGCATAGTTGACACATTTTAAAAATGTGGGTAAGCAAATGTGATCTGGGAAATTAAATTTCCTCTTTTCACTTCTAGAAAGTGAGGAAAAGCAGGCATTTCAGTTGAAATGTTTTTTTCAAGCTGGGAATGTTTTCAAATTCTTAGTCTAACATCACATGAGAAGCAACAGCATTTTTAGGCATGTGGGAATCTTAAGTAATAGAAAGTGAAAGGCAGAGCTTAGCAACTGAATTGTTTCCCTATGCAGTGTCTGAATTAAAATTCTTTAGGGTTGTTCTTGACTTCATTCTGAAAGAACACCAGAAGAGAAGCCTCTTAAGGCATCAGTCATTGAAGTATACTATTCACAAAGATGGGGAGATGGGCAAATAGAATAAATATAAAGAAAGATGAACCTCTGGAAACATGTGTCAGCTTGGTCATCTATCTACTTACCAATGAATCTTAAAAGAAAGCCCTAAAATGTTACTGTTGCTTTTGAGACAGGGGTTAGAGAAAAATGAGGAAAATATGTATTGTTCTCTCTTGAGTAGGTCAAGACAGCATGACTTGTTTTTTTGCAAGGACTGAGATTCAAACAATCAGGGCTTTGCCCTCAAGGCCCCAATGATTAGCCCAATAATTTTCTTGTTGCAATGGCAGTGACTGATTCCCATAAGTCTGCAAACTTCTAACAATGAAAAGGATGTTCTTTTTATTCAAAGCTCCAGACAGGGTTTAAAAGACTTCAGCAGTAGGAGCAAACTATGAAGGAACTGGTGATTTGAGATGAATTAATTCCAGCCAACATGTGAGACTTAGGGTAGGTTACTTTGGACTGCTGTTGAGGTCTATTATATTGTCTAAAATACGAGGCACCAGATGCACAGCAAAGAGAGGGAGTGGATTTAGAGTCAGAAAAATCTGAATCTATATCTTATGCTAAAGAGACTTATTAATTTAACATTTAACCTTTCTCAGTATCAGTGTCCTCATCTGTAAAATCATTATAATAATACATTCTCACTCAGCAAGTTTGTTGCAAGGATCCAGTGAGATCATATGTATAAAACATATTACAAACTTCAAAATACTATAAAATTATTGGCTCATGGCTACAACAAATATATTTTGTGTCTAATCATAGATCCTAAGGCTACTAAGTGGCACAGTAAATACAGTATTGATCCTTGAGTTCAAATCCAGCTTCACATACTTAGCAGCTTATATGACCCTTGGCAAATCATTTAACCCTATTTGCCTCAGTTTGCTCATCATTTCGTAAAATGATCAGGAGAAAGAAGTGGCAAACCTCTCTAGTATCTCTGCCAAAAAAAAATACCAAATGGGGCTACAAAGAGTCAGACACTTATGAAATGATTTAAAAAGAACAAAAAGCCATTGACAGCTCTTTCTTTAGAACCAGGGATATCATCATGTATTTAACAGGGAGAAAGGAAGATCCTCATATAAGCCATTCAATTACACAATTCACAAGACTTTAGAATTACAGCTGAACTGATATAAGAGTTCTTCCTGGAAAAAAAATTTTTAAACCCAAGATGGAAGAGTAATAAGGAATGTTATAGCATCATTTTCTCCCATAATTCTTCCACAAAAGCTTAAAAAATGCAACAGATCAAATCCCAATAAGAAAACCCAAGAAAGAAAATAATCATAGTGAATGTTTCCAGATCAGATCCACATAAAGACCACAAATAAAGAGGTCTAGGACTACTTTGGATGTGGTCCATCCAGGAACAGCTATGCACCAGAGCAAGAAGATTTCCCAGATTTAGCAAGAAAGACCCAACTTTGTATGTAGTACAAGAATAGGTGCCAATTGGTAACTCTTTGCTCCCTACTTTGTTCCATGTTACAGATACAGAGCTAACTAAAGAGAGAGAGGCTCCATCTAGAAGTAATGTCCCAAAGTGAAGAGCAGGTTGAGGTCTTGGATTATGTATTGGGCAAAGAAAAAGTATAGATTCAAGTGGTAACTATTGCTGCTTTAATCAAAGTCAAAATCACTCCTTGACTTGGACCCAAGAAGAGAAGTATAATTCTCAGGTTCAGTCTATAGCCTATCCTGAAGCCTTTGGCCAAAAAATCAAGGAAGAAAATTAAGACCAAACTGGACCTTGAAGTCCTATCAGTGGGATTGCTGAGATGATTGTTCTCAAGTTCACATATATACTTAGTACATAGCATGGTGATGTAATGGTTCTCTAGTTCACACATATTCAGTATGCTATAATGATGTAATTGTAATAGAGCATTTATTTAAACTGGGGACAAAGTCAGACTCAAAGAGAGACTGGCTGAGACTGGCAGATTGGCAGGCTACTGGAGGAGACAGAATGGGTCAGACTGAGACCGGGTAAGACTATGACAGACACAGACTGTGTCTGAGACAATAAAGACTTTGGACTCTATTCTCGTCCATTCTCCCGATGTCTATCCTACTGAGACCAAGGCCCTTCCAGAGGACCTCCAGAAAGCTAGCCCGAACATTACACAAAGGTCATTGTCATAAGTATAGGCTATCACGTAAGGATATTGATTAATGGACCTGGATAAAGATAAGATCATTTTATCAGGATTTATAGGACCTAATCATATGTGGGAGTAAGAAAGCAAGTACTCAGAGATGTGCAGGAACTTTCTGGAGGAGAGTCAATTGTTAAATTTCATATGAGCATTTACAACTTGAAAATGAAAATGCTATAAATCAAGGCTTAATTTATTATTTTCTCAATTGTGTAAACAAGAAAATTATATGAAAAAAATATTAATAATGCTAAATAACCATAAAAGTGTATATGTATACCTTTTTTTTTAGAAATACAATTGTTATATGTTTATGATTCTTTGGTCAGACCAGAGACAAAGAGGACCCATGAAAGAAAGCAATATGCCCATTTAACTGAGAGGATGAAGAAACCAAAATCTATTGTGTGGAGGAAAGGGAAAAAGAAGAGAAGTATCTATGCCTTACTGTAGGAAAACATTCCAACTGAATATTTTAAGTGTGAATTTGTTACAAATTCCTTATACCTTTCTTAAAATCAATGACCAGAATTTCATGGACAAGAATCAACATGTCATTAAAAGTATCTGATGTCCCTTTTTATCTCCATGCCTACTCCATTATTTCTACCTCTGATAATAAATTTATCTAGAGTTGAGAAAGAATTTAGAGCTCATATACTTCAGCCTTTTAATTTTACATATTAAGCATTTGTATTCAAGGAAATTAAGTGATTTGTCCAAGATCATACAAATAGTAAGGATCCCAGACGGGGACTAAACCTATGTTCTCTAACCAGTGCCTTTTATACTATTCCATTCTTTCTCCCTATATGGTCAACTTTGTTAAAAGAATTACTTCATTTTTCTTCTGCAGTATTTTAAATGGCTCCCTGAGAGTGTTTACATCTATGCAACATAAAGTAACTAGAGGAGACTGAGGAGAATAGAATCTATTTTGTTTGTTAATATGCAAACTCAACTAAGAAATTGTTCTTTAAAAGGCAAAATACAAATTATTAGAGGGCTAGGTATTAGGAAAACTGCAGACTGTAATTTTTGTGAATTAAATTGCCACTATTGGGGATAATCCCTCAATTTCTAGGAACTTCTAAGGCCTTGTTTAGGTGCAATTTCTGCTGGTATTTTATAACCCTTCCATTTATCACATGATTAGCATTTGAATTCATTAGGTTGTTAGAAAAAGGGAAACAGGTATTGCCTATGGACTGTTAATGTTAGATTTTGCTAAGCCAATCAAATAAAATATAGTTGTTACCTTTAAATAAGGGAAATATAAGTGGATGTAGCCAGATGCAAAGAAAGGGCCAGAATACTTTAAAAATACTTCATGATGGCAGTTTTTCTAAGCTGTCAACAGCTAATAGCAACAGGTGGTTTGGAAATAATAGGATCTGCCAAGAGTGGACAAAGTATATTGTTCTGAAAAGAAAATTTAGAATTTCAGCATAGTCCAGTACACATGCAAAGTGTTCAATAAATATGCAATAACTGAGTCATTAATGTAGTGTTCTGCTAGCTTTCTGGAGGTTCTCCAAATGGGCCTTGGTTTCAGCAGAATAATCACCACATGAATAGTCAGGAATAAAGTCTAAAGTTTTTATTATCTCCTTCATAGTCTGTCTCCTTCGCCTGGGACTGGGCTGGCTTTCTGGGGGACCTTCAGATGGACTTGGTCTTTTTAGTGGAGGAATGCAGGAGGCAGGAGAGCCACCAGGATGGTGGGAGATGGAATGTCCCCAATCCTTGTTGGTCCTTATATACTCTATTACAATTATATCATTACAGCACACATATGCATGTGTGAACTTACAGAACCACTACATCACCATGCTAATTACTAAGCATGTATGTAAACTATATTACCATTGTCTCATCGATTCCTCTGAGTTAACACCTTGTTTCAAGTATATTTCTTTCAAGTATACTTCCCCAGAGTTCTGGCTCTCTACAATTAATTGGAGTATAGGATTTTATGACAAGCAAGTGGGGAGTCAAAAGACTTGGGTTCAAGATTCCAGCTTTACCACTTTTCCTGTGCAACCCTCTTCTACTGTTCATATCTGTAAGATGAGAGAGTTGAACTAGATGTTGCTTGGACTGAAACGTTCCTTTGCAAGTCCAAATATATGCTCCTAATGCCTAACATACTATTATTAAGGGGGCAAGGTGTGGTCTTCACAGGGCAGAGAATCTATGGGGAGATCTTTACCACAATCTTGGCTACTCTGCGCTGGTTGCAAACCAGTGGAGCAGCAGAGAAGTTATAAAACATCCAACACAAACACAAAAAGAGTGTACTCCAAATGCCAGAGTCTCATTGGACCTGACCACACCCACCTAGCATCAGGAGTGATTCAGCATGATCCCAGCACAGCTACTGTTGCTTCCTGATGTCTGTAGAGAAAGCTTGGAACTTCCTTGCCCTAAAAGCAGATTCCCAACATTTTTAAAATAAGTAAAAAGGCTAAACAAGCTCTAACTAGAGATAGCTTCTATAGTGAAAGAAAAAACAGTTTTCAAACCCTGAGGAGACTAAAAGAAGATTGTCTCCAGATGAATCCCCAAAGGGTGATATAACCTGGTTCCCACCCTCCAAGAAGAAATCAAAAAGGATCTTAAAAGAGAGCTGGAAGAAAAATGGGGAAAGGAAAGGAAAATTTTGCAAGAGAATTTGGAAAAGATATATATTTCATTAAAAGATAGACTGGAAAAAGAAAACAACTCACTGACAAAATATGTTTAAAGATATTAAATTATAATTAAAGATATTAAATTAATATTAAAGATATTAATATTAATTAAAGAAATTGTACCAGAAAAAGGGAAAAGTGGAGGTAAAAAGAGGGAAATTACATTTCCCAAAGAGGCAAAGGAAACCTACTGTATTTGAGGCAAAGAAGGGAGGGGGATGAACATTGGGTGAATCTTACTCTCATCAGATTTGGCTCAAAGAGAAAATATTAGACATATTTGGTTTACAGAGAAACTTCTCTCACCTTATTGAAAAGTGAAAGGGGAAAAGTGAAAAGGGAAGGGATAGGCTAAATAGAAAGAATACACAAATAGCAGGGGAAAGGTATAAGAAAGGGGGAGGGACTCTAAAAGAGGAGAAATTCTAAAGGGTGAGGGCTGCTTGAGGCAAGTGGTGCCAATAAGTTAAATACTGGGAAGGGGGGGATAAAGGGAAAAGAAAAAGAAAAATATGATCTGGGAATAATAAAATGGCAGGAAATACAGAATAAGTAGTTTTAATAGTAAATGTGAATGGGGTGAATTCTCCCATAGAGCAGAAACAAATAGCAGTCTGGATTAAAAGCCAAAATCCTACAATATGTTGTTTACAGGAAACCCATTTAAAGCAGGGTGATAAATACAAAGTAAAGGTAAAAGGCTGGAGTAGAATCTATTATGTTTCAGGTGAAGTAAAAAAAAAAGCAATGGTAGCCATCTTGATCTCAGATCAAGTGAAAGCAAAAATTGATCTAATTAAAAGAGATAAGGAAGGAAATTATATTTTGCTAAAGGGTACCATAGATAATGAAGCAATATCAACACTAAACATATGTGCACCAAGAGGTATAGCATCTACATTCCTAAAGGAGAAGTTAAGAGAGCTGCAAGAAGAAACAGACAGAAAAACTATAATAGTGGGAGATCTTAACCTTGCACTCTCAGAACTAAATAAATCAAACCACAAAATAAATAAGAAAGAAGTTATAGAGGTAAATAGAATAGTAGAAAATTTAGGTATGATAGATCTTTGGAGAAAATTGAATGGAGACAGAAAGGAGTACATGTTCTTCTTGGCACTTCACGGAATCTATTACAAAAATTGACCATATATTAGGACATAAAGACCTCAAAATCAAATTCAGAAAAGCTTCTGTGTAGTAAATTCATTCTTTTTAGATCATGATGCAATTAAAAACTACATTCAATAAAAAGCCAGGCAAAACAAAACAAAAAGTAATTGGAAACTGAATAATCTCATCCTAAAGAATGAACGGGTAAAACAGTAAATCATAGACACAATCAATAATTTCATCCAAGAGAATGACCATAATGAGGCAACATGCCAAAATTTGTGGGATGCAGCCAAAGTGATAATAAGGGGAAATTTTATATATCTAGAGGCTTACTTACATAAAATAAAGAAAGAGAAGATCAATAAATTGGGCTTGCAACTAAAAAAGCTAGAAAAAGAGCAAATTTAAAAACCCCAATCAAACACCAAACTTGAAATTCTAAAAATAAAAGGAGAGATTAATAAAATTGAAAGTAAAAAATAAACTATTGAATTAAATAAAACTAAGAGTTGGTTCTATGAAAAAACCAACAAAATAGATAAATTTTTGGTAAATTTGATTAGATAAAGGAAAAAGGAAAATCAAATTGTTAGTCTTAAAAATGAAAAGGGAGAACTTCCCACCAATGAAGAGGAAGTTAGAGCAATAATTAGGAGTTACTTTGCCCAACTTTATGCCAATAAATTTGATAACCTAAGTGAAATGGAGGAATACATTCAAAAATAAAGATTGCCTAAATTAACAAAGGAGGAAGTAAATTGCTTAAATAGTCCCATTTTAAAAAAAAAAGAAATAGAACAAGCTATTAATCAACGCCCTAAGAAAAAATCCTCAGGACCAGATGAATTTACATATTAATTTTACTAAACATTTAAAGAAATTAACTCCAATACTATATAAACTATTTGAAAAAATAGAGAATGAAGGACTCCTACCAAATTCCTTTTTATGACATAGACATGGTACTGATACCTAATCCAGGTAAGATGAAAACAGAGAAGAAATTATAGACCAATCTCCCTAATGAATATTGATGCAAAAATCTTAAATAAAATATTAGCAAAGAGATTATAGAAAGTAATCTCCAGGATAATACATCATGACCAAGTAGGTTTTACACCAGGAATGCAGGGCTGGTTCAATATTAGGAAAACTGTTAGCATAATTGACTATATCAATAACCAATTTAAAAAAAAATGATCATCTCAATAGATGCAGAAAAAGCATTTGATAAAATCCAACACCCATTCCTATTAAAACACTAGAGAGTATAGGAATAAATGGACTCTTCCTTAAAATAGTCAGTAACATCTATCTAAAACTTTCAGTAAGCATCATATGTAATGGGGATAAACTGGAACCATTCCCAATAAGGTCAGGAGTGAAACAAGGTTGCCCACTATCACCATTACTATTCAATATTGTATTAGAAGTGCTAGCTTTTGCAATAAGAGATGAGAAAAAGATTAAAGAAATTAGAGTAGATAACAAGGAAACCAGATTATCACTCTTTGCAGATGATATGATGGTATGCTTAGAGAATCAGAGAGAATCAACTAAAAAGCTATTCAAAATAATCCACAACTTTAGCAAAGTTGCAAGATACAAAACAAATCCACATAAATCATCAGCATTTTTATATATCACTAACAAAATCCAACAGCAAGAAATGCAAAGAGAAATTCCATTTAAAATAACTCTCAAAAGTATAAAATATTTGGGAATCTGTCTGCCAAGGGAAAGTCAGGAACCATATGAAGCAAAATTACAAAACACTTTCCACACAAATAAAGTCAGATCTAAAGAATTGGAAAAATACCAAGTGCTCTTGGATAGGTTGAGTGAATATAATAAAGATGACAATACTACCTAACCTAATCTATTTATTTAATGATATACCAATCAAACTCCCAAGAAACTATTTTACTGACCTAGAAAAAATAACAACAAAATTCATTTGGAAAAACAAAGGTTAAGAATTTCAAGGGAATTAATGAAAAAAAAAATCAAATGAAGGTGACCTAGCTGTACCAGATCTAAAACTATATTATAAAGCAGTGATCATCAAAACCATTTGATAGTGGCTAAGAAATAGACTAGTTGATCAGTGGAATAGGTTAGGACAGGACAAAATAGTCAATAACTATCTAGCAATCTGGTGTGTGACAAACCCAAAGACCCCAGCTTTTGGGATGAGAATTCACTATTTGACAAAAACTGCTGGGGAAACTGGAAACTAGTATGGCAAAAACTAAGCAATGACCCATACTTAACACTGTATACCAATATAAGAACAATATAAGTTCATGATCTAGACATAAAGAATGATATTATAAATAAGTTAGAAGAACATAGAATATTTTACCTCTCAGACTTGTAGAAGATGAAGGAATTTGTGACTGAAGAAGTACTAGTGATCATTATTGATCACAAAATAGATAAATTTAATTATATTAAGTTAAAAAGTTTTTGTACAAACAAAACTAATACAGACAAGATTAGAAGGGAAGCAATAAACTGGGAAAACATTTTTACATTAAAAGGTTCTGATAAAGGCCTCATTTCCAATTATATAGAAAATTGACTCAAATTTATAAGAAATCAAGCCATTCTCAAATTGATAAATGGTCAAAGGATATGAACTGACAATTTTCAAAGAAATTGAAACTATTTCTAGTCATATGAAAAGGTGCTCAAAATCACTATTGATCAGAGAAATGCAAATTAAGACAACTCTGAGATACCACTACACACCTGTCAGATTGGCTAAAATGATAGGAAAAGATAATGACAAATGTTGGAGGGGATATGGGAAAACTGGGATACTGATACATTGTTGGTGGAATTGTGAATGAATCCAACCACTCTGGAGAGCAATTTGGAACTATGCTCAAAAAGTTATCAAACTGTGCATACTCTTTGATCCAGCAGTGTTACTACTGGGCTTATATCCCAAAGTGATCTTACAGAAGGGAAAGGGACCACATATACAAAATGTTTGTGGTAGCTCTTTTTGTAGTGGCTAGAACCTGGAAACTGAATGAATGTCCATCAATTGGAGAATGACTGAATAAATTTTAGTATTGAATGTTATGGAATATGGAATGTAATTGAATCCATATGGAATATGGAATGCTTTGTTCTGTAAGAATGACCAATAGGATGATTTTAGAAAGCCCTGGAGAGACTTATATGAATTGATGCTAAGTGAAATGAGCAGAACCAAGAGATCATTTATTATGCATGGCAACAACAAAATTATATAATGAACAATTCTGATGAATGTGGTTCTCTTCAATAATGAAGTGTTTCAAACCAGTTCCAATTGTTTAGTAATGAAGAGAGTCAGCTACACCCAGAGAGAGAACTATGGAAAATGAGTATGGACCACAACATAGCATTTCTACTCTTTCTGCTATTGTTTGCTTGCATTTTTGTTTTCCTCCTCAGGTTTTTTTTCTTTCTTTCTATATCCGATTTTTCTTGTGCAGCAAGATAATTGTATAAATATGTAAATATATATATAATTAGATTTAACATATACTTTAACATATTTAACATGTATTGGATTACCTGCCATCTAGGGGAGGAGAGAAGGGGAAGGAAGGAAAAAGTTAGAACAGAAGGTTTTACAAGGGTTAATGTTGAAAAATTACCCATGCATATGTTTTGTAAATAAAAAGCTATAATAATAATAAAAAGGAAAAAAAGAAAAAATAATAAATACATATACATTCTTCCCTATTCACCTGAGCACCTCTGTAATTTACAGTTTTAGAAACCTCTCTGGAATACTGAAAGTCTGACTTTTCCAGCATCATTTGTCTATATTAGATACAGTACTTGAGTCTCAGTGTTTTTAATTCCCAAACTACTCTTACATCCATTTTGAAATGTTAGTTTTCCTCAGTATTTTAGGGAAATATAAATCCTTCCTGTAGAAGCCATATTGTTTTTGTCATAAGTCAAGTTCCCAGTGATGCTAACTTTATATAAACTCCTTCACTTCTGATCATGCCCCTGATGGAAATTTCCATATAAATGAGAATAACATTTGCAATTGGGTACACAAAACCAATCTACTTGTACACTATTATATCCCCTTAAAGCATTCATTGAGCTTTTTAAAGTGATATTTTAAAATTGTGATGCTATGTTTATAGTCATGAAGGCATAAATCCAGTTTGAGGGAAATATCAGAATGGATAATTAGAAAATTTAAATTGTGAAACATGAGATTATTGGACCAGATAATCTCCAAGATAATTTCCAGTTTAAGTCTAGGACTCTCCTTTGTCTCCCCCAAGTAGCAACTATTATTACTTCCTAAATCAATTTCTTGCCTGACAAAACAGATCCATTTCCTTCAAATAATCCTCATAGGAATGGCATGATCCTAAAACTAAATCACTAGCCTTGTCAACTTCTCTGGTTCTCTTCAGTTGATCAATGAACTTGCTAATATACAGCACCCAGATCTAAACACAACACTCCAGATGTGGGATGATCAGTATAGAGTACAGTGGGACTATCAACCTTCCCAGTATTATATGACTATTTTTTGTTTCTCAATGAAAGCTAAGAACCAATTTACATTTTTGAGCTTTATGGTCATGCTATTGACTTATAATGATTTATCTCAAGTGGCCACACTGTCAAGATTCTCAGAAGTCTCTTTAGATGAGGGAATAATAATAATCAAGAAGATGGTGGTAGTGGTCATTGTGTTCATGATAATGACATTTCTATATTACTCTAGGGTTTTCAAAATTATTTGCATTTATTATCTCAAATGATACAACAGTCTTGTGAGGTAGGAGCTATTATTATGCCTTTTTAAATATGAACAAACTGAGACTGTGAGAGCTTGAATGATTTGCCCATAGTTATTGTATATATGAGTAAGAAATAAAACTTGGATCTATCTCATTCTATTTACTGTGTTATCTAGATATCTCTATGTGTCTACCTAAAATATTATCCGTTGGTGAGCTTGGAGATGTCAAAGTATGTTTTTATATTTCCCCTCCCTTGGGCATCTTGCACACTATTACCACATTTGCTTTATTTATATTTTCTTGTATTACTACAATACAGTAACTGGAAATCAGTCTTCTGATATTAGATGAGACTTTGGTAATCAGACCTTAAGTTCTTATTCACCAATTAATCAAATCTCAGATTCAGCCCATGACTGAAGTATGGGCCTATCAATCTGAAGAGTTGTTTGAGAGCCCTAGATATAATACCACTCCCCAGGATTATTCCTCATTTACTAAGTCCTAAAGTTAAAAACTGCAATTCGTTTTTAAGTTCTCCTGAATTCAGAGGTAATATCACAAGGCAAAATGGAACATATTCAACAGAAATAAATATCATGTAATTTCTTAGAAGCAACTTATTGTTTGCTCCAGGCAATTAGTAAAACATTTGTTGTTATTTCTTTCTAGACAATTCTATATATTGTAGCCAAGGAGAAGAGACTTGGAACTGGTCTTCAGGAAGTTTGAATGCTATTGTTACAATCATCACCTAGAAATGACATAAAAAAATCTTGTAAGGATTTACAAAATTATCTAAGATATTGAGTATGTTTTATGTTCAGGATTTTTGGTATTTTCTTCCCTTATTTCTCTCTCAAAGAGGGAATATTAATTGGGGCTTATTCTGTATTAATAATAACATTAACACTTCATTAAGCACTCAATAGAAAAAAGACAATTTCTTACATGCAAATCCTACCAATCTTCCAAAATAATCAACATATATTATATGAAGCATAAGAAGTATAAAACACTGTTTCTGCCTTCTTAAGATACAAAGTCTTTATTTCTCTACCTTGGCAATTCTAAAGAAAGTTTAACTAGAGTTTGAACAATTCTCTCTCACTGATAGAGATATTGATTTTATCTGAAATATTTAATATAAATATTAGTTATTAAGTACTGAAAAGAAAATCAAGTCTATGCCCCTTTCCAATGAAAAAAATCTTTTATAAAATCTTTAATGAGTAGTTGTCTGACTCCTATCTGAATTCCTACTGTAGAAAGCTCACTACCTTATAGGATAACATTTTTGACCGCTCTATTTCTGAAACTTTGTTGAAGATATTATTTTGCACATTTTTTCCTTGTTTTTTTCCAACTTGAGGAATTATTCTTCTTATTTTATGATTGTGCCCTATTTCATTCAGGAAATAATAATATTCAAAAGAATTCTAAGATGCAGTTTATATCCTTATTAATTTGTCTTGTGGCAAGTTGTAGATAAAGTTTTATAATAAGAGTAACATTAAATAACTATCAACTGCATGTACAATTTCAGAGAAATTGAGATAGACCCAGAATGAAATATTAACTCATATTGAGCACATACTTACACATTGAAATTGATGGCAATGTTTCTCAGTTGGGAACTCAGTCATTTTTCTTACACATGTAGCACTCCCTTTTTCTGGTACTTTATAGTCAAGTGACCAATCAGCAAGCCAAAATGTGTGTCCAGTGATATTTACAGTCATAAACATTAGTAGCACTAGAAAGGACCTTAGAGATCATCTGCTCCATTCACTAAGAGATGAAAAATCTATCTATTTATATACGTCTAATTACCTATATAGCTAGATATATAGAGATATAGAGATGCATATATAGAGAGAGAGATATAAAATGACTTGCTCATAGTCAAATCCCAGTCTTCCTGATTTCTAGTCAATATTTTCAGATTTTATTAAGCAGGTCAAAGAAGCAGAAAAATTACTAGACAAACTGTGGGTATATTATTTATCATTTATAATATAAATAGTCTCCTTAGAAATATTTTTCAGATCATCATTATAGAGTTCCATGAAGGTATTGTAAAGAATAATATGAGGAAAATGATCTATTTTTCCATGAGTTTGGGGAAAACATTAATTTTATGGTGGATTGAAATCATTGATTAAAATAGAACTAGTGGATTATTTTTGTTAAGATACTTCAACTTCTAATTGCCAGAGACCTCAAGAAGAAGAAATCATCTTTTTGTATTCCCAGAGCTTCGTACAGTGCCTGCCATATTTTAGGTGCCCAACAAGTATTTGCTTGTTGATACAACTCAGAAGATCTTTTCAAGGACATAACTACTATTATCTTCATAATAAATTCCAAATGCCTAATGTCCCAACCCATTGCTATTCTCTGTGTCCAAGATCTCATCTAACATTCTAGAACATGGCACTTGCACAGAGACAGATATAACAGTAAAAAACAACTGGAAGTTGCTATCAAGCAAACTCCCAAAGGTTCTCTGCTCCACCACAAAGGTGCATACACTTCTTGAAGGACAATCAAGTCCATAAATAACATTGCAGTGGTCAACCAAGAAGAATCAGCCTAAAAGTTTTATTTCTGATCACATGCAAGACAGAAGAGGAGAGAGGCTAGTTCAACCCTGAGGATCCTTGGCTGCTATATAGCTGCTCCATCAGCTCAGTTGTCCTGACTTCCTCAGTATGGTAATAATCTGGGTTATTCCTATTCCCCATAAGCATGAAAAATCTGCAGGTCAATTGTAATTCAATATGAATGACATAAGTAAAACTACATTTAATCAAAGGAATAATAATATTGAAGTCATTCC
This sequence comes from Sarcophilus harrisii, assembly GCF_902635505.1. NCBI lineage: Eukaryota > Metazoa > Chordata > Mammalia > Dasyuromorphia > Dasyuridae > Sarcophilus > Sarcophilus harrisii. The sequence continues at coordinate 147,202,579 of NC_045429.1, forward strand.
CTTAAACTAATTATAAAATGAACATGGAAAGATTGGCATTAAGTATTTGGGACTTTTCATACCTTCTGGGTGCCATTAACTCAAAAAAAAAATGACCTCCTTTATCTAAATGTTCTTTTCTCACAGAAAATAGACACTTTATTTAAAAAGAAAAAACTGAATTCTTTAAAAATATATAAATTCAGCTCTAATCTATATATGTTCTAAGATGTTATATTTTAAGCCAGGGAATTTTAATATGTATAAACCAGGTGAATAGCCTTTTTCATTTAAAATACCTGAAGAAATTAAGAGATTTGCCAAAGTCTGATAAGAAAGAAACTGTGATATCTGACTTTATAGGGCTTAAGTCTAGTAGGAATTTACCAGATTTTATATGAGAAAGAGAGAGAGAGAGAGAGAGAGAGAGAGAGAGAGAGAGAGAGAGAGAGAAGAGACACAAAAGAGACAGAAATGGAGACAGAGAGACAGAAAGAAATGGAGATAGACACAGAGAAAGAGAGAGACACACAGAAAGAATATATCAAGAAAAAGTTGAAAGCTGAAAAATGTCCCTTAACCAGCAAAAGCTAAAGAGCTTGCACAGCACCTTTTTAACTTTTTTACTAAAGTAAAATCTTTGACTTTTAAAAGAAAATCTGAAGAAAAGACATATCAATCATTATGAAAACTTCCAAACATTTAGTATTTGTCATTTTAACTTGTGGAAAACAACTCTCTACCGAAGGTAAAGGATACCAAAAATGTGTAGTTCAGAATGTAGGCCAACCAAATCAGATAGCACGTATCTTTCATTTTAAGGGAACTATAAATTTACAAAATAATTTTAAATGTATATTTAAAAAATTTTTCTGAGCTTGGGGAAGGGGGAAGAAATAAGGCATCAAAATACTGAGGGAGTGAGGAGAAACTATACCACCAATCTTTGAAAAGATAACATTTGGCATAAAAATTTCCATCTGGTTAGTTTGATATTAGTTTTAAGGTAAATAATTTATATTAAGCAGGAAGTCTGAAAGCACAGAAGGAATGATAAGATGGTGAGTGGTGACAACATGGCTGTTGCTGCAAAGAATAAATTCAATAGCTTTTAAACTTTTTTAACATGAGAAAAGAAAATTCTGGAATTAGTTGATGAAAGGAACAGAATAGATGTTATATATTCATACTTTTTGTATAGTGGCCAAAATTTCAATGAATAAATTATTTCGTAGTGATCTAACATAGTGAATATCAATATGGTAAGTGATGAAACTGATAATTTATAGCACAAAATTAGAGAAAAACATGTAACAATTGTAATTTAATAATTTATATGTATATATGTGTTTATATATATATGTACACATGTCTAATATAGTGTACATGTATAATTATAGAGATAGCAGTAGATAGGGTGCTTTACCTCGAGTCAGGGACACTTATCAAATCTGACTTCAGACACTAGCTATGTAACCTTCAATGAATTACTTAACCTTGTTTGACTTGATTTCCTCATCTGTAAAATGAGCTGGAAAAGTAAATAGCAAACCATCCCAATATCTTTGTCAAGAAAACCCAAGATAGGATCACAACTGAAAATTACCAAATGTCAAAGTATAATATAGGATCATGCTGTAATGAATAAGAAGCTGTCAAAAAACTGACCCACGTGTGGCACTTACTAGTTACATAATGAAACATCTCTGTAATATCCCTGAGCCTCAGGCATATCTCTACCATGATAAGTGTTGGATTTTCTTGGCAAAGGAAATTTCTGTGCTGTTGAAATCACAGGTTATTCAAATATTCACCCGTGAATATATGAGAAGAGAATGAAGCTCTCTTCTAGACAAGATAAAACCTAAAAATTAAGAGTTTTATTCCTGGAAGATATAAATATATAATAAAAGAATGTATGTGAGAAGTTCATGGCTTTTTCTTCTCGCCTTTACTTTAGCTGTATTCCATCTTGACAATCAAGTAGGCTTCTCAGTTGTCTCCATACAAATTCTGAAAGCGTTACAGAGTTCTCAACTGGGAAATAATGGTATTAAAGTTTGGTCTTTTCTAAACCTAAATTAAATACTTATTTGAGACTATAAACCTCAAATCAAGACCAAATTGAAAGAATACAAAGAACAGATGCTAGCTTTAGTTAGCTACCCTTACTAAAAGTGGTGGCTGGCTTATCACTTATATAAAAGACATTTTAGCTACTGAGTCTCAGTAGATGAGTCCATCAGAAGTATATAAAGAGCTGAAGAGCAGCTTAGTGATCATGAGAAAAAACAGAAACCCAAGACAATATGGCAGAAAGAGGTACTACCTAACAGAAATTATATTATACCCAACAAAGACTATTGATTCAATACCAGCAGACAAGAGTAATTTTTTTTAACTAGAGGAATCATATAATCAGATTTAGAGCTATGAAGGCCCCCAGTGGCCACCATTTAGAGCTTACAAAACTGAAGCCCAGAGAAGTTACATGACTTGCACTTTTGTCACATAGCAGTAAGTTGCAAAGCTAAGAATTTCATGGTTCATGAGCTATGAGTTTAGAGAATGTGAATGCATAGAATACTTAACCTTCAAATAGCCATTATCCTGAGGACCCACACTGAAAAAGTGTACCACCAGGTACTACATATTCATAAGAGGGGATCTCATCTTATCATTTTTATCCTCTTTGAATAGTGGTTTCAAACTTTTCCTTCTTTCAAAAAAGCAAAAATATTGGTGGAGACCACTGAGATACTGTTTTGAATGGTTAGTGTCTCTAACTCGGTGTAGTTCATATAGATCCCCAGCATGAAGGGTTATTCCAAGTGCTACATATAGAAATATCTATATCTAAATGTAGGTACAGATATATCTACATATTGAGCTTCCATATAGATACACACTGTTCCAAAAGTCTCAGTGCAATATGTGTGTCTGTATGTGTGTATGCTGTAATTATATGTATGTATATATGTATACATATACACATATTCTATAACTGCAACTAGGCAACTAAATGGATAGATTGCTGGACCTGGAGTCAGGAGGACCTGTGTTCAAATCTAGCCCCAGATATTTACTAATTGTATATCCCTGGCAAGTCTGTTTGCTTTAATCACTGGAGAAGGAAATGGTAAATCACTTCAGTATCTTTGCCAAGAAAACCCCCTGAACAATATGGTCCATGGGGCCACATACTTGGATACAACTACATGACTGAACAAGTAATATAACTATTTTATATATGTATATATAACTATGTGTGTATATATGTGTAGGTATGCATATGTGTAAGTATATACAACTATGTATCCATAAATATATGTATATGTATCCATATGTAAATATATATATACAAAAAACTATAAGTATGTATAAGTATATACAACTATGTATGCATAAATATATGTATATATATATATATATATATATACACAAAAAAACCTATTAAGTATGTAGGAAGATAGACAAGCAAATGTGACAGGGACAGTGTTTTCAAAAAACTACTTTTATTCTCTATTGCTCTGGTGAGAGTTCATTAATATGTTTCCTGCAGCAGGAGACAGCCAAGTACAGTAAATATGCTATAAAAATTTGGGTCAGTTGTAGAAATAAGTTGCTAGTATTTTCTCTGATCATTTTAAACAAATGTTCACAAACATCTCTAAGAGAATCCAACAAAAAAACGGACTTAAGATATGAGGGGATTTCATATAATTGGCAACAGAAATCAAAATGTCACTAAAAGTGAAAAAAGTTATATCTCCTTTTCCATATGATAAGAGTCATTGGGTTCAGATTGTCAGATATAGTTGACATTTCAAGATAAAATTTTAATGATAATTCACTTTGAAGCAAAATGATCCAACATAATTAGTTGTACTAAAAAAAAAAAAAACAGAAAGAAAAGAAAAAAGGAAAAAAAAAAGAAACCATCACAAAATAATTCTGCCTATTGTTATTGATGCTTAAAAACCCTCTTGTCATTGCCAATATAACTGCACTCTAACCCTTAAGACTTCCTGGCCCTTTCATTTGCCCTATAGCTGAATTCTCCCATAGTTGTTGCCTCCTTCAATTAGCTTATAAGCAACTTGAGAGCAAGGATTGTTTTATTTTTTGCATTTGTTATATCCCACAAATACCACAGTGTACAGTGCATGCTGGTACATAGTGCATGTTTAATGAGTGACAGTAACAATGGGAGGAGGCAGGAAGGGTTCCCAAAGTAGTGTGCATGAAATGGATTTAAATTGACATTTCTTTTTACCATCACTCATTCAGTTACCTCTTTCTGTATTGTTTATTTCCCTTAGGCATCATGCGTTCTAGCCTAATCAACCTTATTTAATGTAGGACATTCCATCCTCCATCCTTGTTCCTTTCCCTGTTTCTCTTGCCTGAATTGTTCTCCATCCTCTCTTCCACCTCCTAGACTCCCTAGCTCTCTTCTTAGGTTTAACATTTTTTTGCCACTTTATATAGAAAACCTTTTGCAAACTCCCAAAGTGGCTAATGCTACATCACCATCAACCTCCACATTAAAAAAAAAAAAAAAAGATTTGTATTTATTTTGCATATATTTTGTATTTAATTATCCCAAGGACTTGTTTTGAGAATTAAATGATATAATATTTGTCAAGTGTTTAGTAGATCCTGGCATGTAGTAGTTATATAAGAAACAATTGTTCCCTTTCCCCTTTTATTTTTTTTTTTTTGTATATAGCTGGAACCAGTAAAGCAGGAACGACTTTCTTTTCATCTCTGTATCCTGGGTAGCTAGGTGATTCAATAGATAGAGTGCTAAAGTTGGAATCAGAAAAACCAGGTTTAAATCCTGCCTAGGCACTTAACAGCTATATGAAAACACTAAAAAAAGTCCCCTCATGTTTACTTGTCTGTCTTTTCTAGTTAGTCAATAAATTCTCTTCCTGTTGTCATAATTAGAATATAGTTCATGGAAGCTAGGCCCAGTCACTTCACCACTTCTCCGTCTCAGTTTCCTCACATGTAAAATGTGGTTACCAATAGCACCTACCTCCCACGGTTATGAGAATTGAATGAAATAACATCAAAATACTCCAGAATACCATTTCTTTACTTTTATTCCCAGAACCTAGCACAGTGACTACAGCAGTAATCGAGTAATAAATTCTTATTAAATTAATTTGCATATCTTTTTACTAGTAATTGTTCATTTTCTTAACACAACTATAGGCAACAATTAACTATCTTTATTGAATTTAAATCTATCAATAAATCATCAGGTATTTATTAAGTATCCACAAATAAGGAAGATAACAAGGGCAAAAATTAAAGTCTTTGCCTTCAAAAAGCTTACATCCTGTGGAGGAACCAACATATAAACACATAAGTAAATAAATGCAAAATAAATAGAAGACAAGTAAAAATAATTTCTCCATTATTTGGAGGAAAGACACTCAAGAAACATACAAGATGTAGACCTTGAGCTGAACTCTGAAAAGAACTAAGGATTATGAATCAGAGAAGAATATATTCTAGGCATTTGTGACCCTTTATTGCAACTACTAGCTGTATGAATGTGAATTTGTCAGTTAACCTTATTTGCCTCAGTTTCTCAACTGGTAAAATCAGGGATTTCAAAAACAAGGGGCAGTTGGTGAAGAAGTTGGTGTTAGCCTGGAGTCCGGAAGACTCATCTTTCTAAGTTCAAATCTGGCTTCAGACTCTTATTAATTGTGCGAACTTAGACAAATCACTTAATTCTATTTGCCTCAAGTTCCTTCATCTGTAATGTGATCTAGAGAAGGAAATGGCAAACCACTCTAGTATCTTTGCCAAGAAAATCCCAAATAGGGTCACGAAGAGTTGTACACACTGAAACAACAACATACCATTTAAAACCTGTCAGAAATAGAAAGCACTTACCAAGGATTTAGCTTCTTTTTCTGCAAATATATCAAGTTACTCAAAATTACATTACTAGATTTATAGTCATGGTTTAATTTTGAGATTCTGAGTTTTTAGAAAAAATGATAAGCTATTAAAAGAATTGGAAGTGTGAGGGGTGGGAAAGGTAGGAAATAAGGCCCATAATTTTAAAGTAACTTCCTGTTACAGGGGAGCTATAGAATTAGGTTTTGGCTAAGGTTGGACAACAAAGGTTACAGCAGCTTGTAGGCACCAAAAAGGAGCTTTCTCAGGGGAGACAACCTAATACCCTGGACCAAGTATGGAATCCTATGATTGGAAGGCGCTTGGGAAGAATATCTAATGAATTGCCTCTAACTTCTTCTGTGGGGAAAACCTATGTTGAAAAAAAAGATTCTTCATTTGGGCTTTTATTTTGCACTACCTTGATTACAGAGGCAATGAGAATAAAAAGGATTTATTATAGGTGCATCAAGGTAGTTGGGATTGCTGGGGGTGCTGAGGTTTACATTTGGGGTACCCAAATGAAAATAGGGTTTCTGGTGGTCAGGGAGTTAAATAAGGTCTAGTGAGTCTAGGAAGTTCTGAAGATTCCCTTTCTGGCAGCACAGTTCTCTATAAAGGAATTTGCAGACCCGAAAACCTAGATTGATAAAAGAGGTTTATTATGGGGATTGGAAGTAAAGTTAAAGTCTAGTTAAGGAAATAGGGGAAGGTAGAGAGAAGAGGGCACTGGAAGCAGTATTACAGTGGGCAGAAGTTCCTTGGGGTGCCAAGCATCTGGCATGTTTGGAACCTCTGCAAAGAGAGGGTTTTAGTTTGGCTCTTTTATAATAGGGGGCTTTGGCTACAAGCTGAAGGGGGCTCATGAGTGGAGTCCCAGATTGGCTAGGGGTAGAATTTGAATTGAATTCAATGGGTTCCGGGACTGAGTCATCCTCACTCAAATGACAAAGATGAAACTGTGCTTGGGGTGGAGTCTCCTCGCTGAGGAAGAGTTGAAGGAGGTTTTGTCCTTTAAGGATTTTCAGTTTTGGGGTTCCCTCTTCAAGGGGATCACTGAAGATCAGCAGTGGCTTCAAGAAAGGTACAAATTGTATAGGTAACTTTAAGACTATCTAGGTAGATCCATCTCAGAAAATGAGGTTGGACCCTTGCATCTCACTTCCTCCCCAAGGTGGCAAGAACCTAACAACTTGCAGAAAGAGATAGGTGACAAAGAGCAGGGGATACAAAAAACTATAGACCTGGTGTCTCATTTCCCATCAGAGCTTCCCCCAACACTGATGTATAAGCAGAGGGAGGAAAAACAGGATACTGGGTCAAAATAACTTTCAACACCTGTATCTAGATCGCTAGTAGGTCTTCACAGGGGAATAGGAAAACAATAAGCTTGAGCCCATTTGTTGGATGATTGTTTGAAAATGATGGCCTTCGTATCTCATTAAAGCGATCACTTGCTTTTATTTCTGCCTTCAAGTACTTAATTCAGCCAGATAAGATCCTGGTGTGAAATTCTTTTCTTTTGAAATTAAATGAGATAAGTAGATAAAAAGATAGATATAAAGACAGGGATATATCTTTTTATAAAGAACAAAATCCAACTCAATAATAACCTCATTTTAAAAATAATTAGAATCATATATTCTTAGTGATGGAAATAACCTTAAAAATCAGAAGAGTAGCAGGATAGAGTACCAACTCTGGAGTCAGGAGAAAAGAGTTCAAATGTGACCTCAGATACTTAATACTTACTAGCTGGGTGACCCTGAGCAAATCACTTAACCCCAATTTCTTTGCGAAAGAAAAAGAAAGAAAGAAAAGAAAGAAAAGAAAGAAAGAAAGAAAGAAAGAAAGAAAGAAAGAAAGAAAGAAAGAAAGAAAGAAAGAAAGAAAGAAAGAAAGAAAGAAAGAAAGAAAGAAAAAGAAATCAGATGAAGATTTATTTATAGATGAAGAAACTGGAGCACAATGAGATGTAATAACTTATGGTCACATAGTGAATTAGTGGCAGAGCCAATGTTGGAAACTATGACTTGTGATTACAAGCCCTCCAACTATCAGAAATGAATTGTAACATTTTGGATAGAAACTCCCTATAATGGTTTTAAATGGTACTAAAGCAATGAAACAACTTTAAAACCACAGCAACTAAGCACCTTAGAATGGACGGAGGAGAAAGCCTCGTCTGCTTCCTATTGAATACTATCTACAGCAATTTTATTCATTCATTCATTGAATATTTATACAGATTCTACAACTCATAAAGCAGTGTGCTAGAGCCAGCAACATTTCACTAATCCAAAATATGAAATCTTCACTTTTAACAAGTCTCAATATGTTAAGCCTTGCCCCACATTTTTGACAGAATCAGCTGAATCTTGTACAAGATCCCTCACTCAAATCCCAATCTATACTTACTACCACCATCTATCCACATCTCCACCCTTCTCCCTCTCCCCCTCTCTTTCCTTGCCCCGCCCCCTGTTTCTCTGTGGGTGTATCTCTGTCTTTGACTCTGTTTCTCTGTTTCTCTGTCTGTTTGTGTCTGTCTCAGTCTCTGTCTTTCTCTCCTCACTCCGTCCTTCTTTCTCTCTTGCCACTAATGCAAAATTTGATAAGCAACAGTGAAGTAAGCACCCTTTTCCCTTTTATACTTTTGAATCCCAATAATAATTGAGATAGCAAAAGTATACTACCCTTAGGGCTATAGATGTTACATCTATAGCCATCTCTATAAATTTGAACTTTTGCCTCAACTCAGCTTCCTGTAAATATAGGAACTAATATGAAATCATGATGTGTTTTATAGTGATTCCCTAAAATCTTCCTTGAGCCAACAGATTGATTTTCTTTTTTACTCTCTTTCTCTTCCCCACAAAAAATAAAGAACTTTGAGAATAAAATAAACTAGGCTGCGCATTCAGTGGGAAAAGCCTAGATTTCTCTGCCTCAATAAGATCATTTATTGACGGTAAAGCCAAAGATTAGAATCCAACTTGAAAACTGATTTAGGAAAGATTTGCTCTTAGCTTTGCCCCAGAAAAACAAAATCTAACATGTCAATGTGATAAGAGCAAATTTCATTGCCAAAGATGACGGCAGGGAGAAGATATGACTTCCTTTTTCCTCTCAGATGGTGAAAGCATTTGAATTCAAACAGTCCAACAAGAAATTCCAAGAAAGACTAATGAAGCTGTATTGTAGTGCTTAGCCATAAATTAAGATAAAAATTCAATATCACTAATGCTCTTCAGAAGGTAGGATAAATAAGTCAGAAAAGGATCAATAGAGTTCAGGAAGATCTTTGGATTCTAGAATTTTCTTATGTATGCTAAGGTCTTTTACTAAAGGTCCTTCACTAAAAGATAATACAGTCAATAGCAAAGGGCTTCCAGCTATTTTATTGCAGGTCATCTCAAAGGATGACATTATGGAATTTGACCAACGGCTGAAGCATATTTTTAGAAGATCTAAAAAGTGAAATCTTCTCAACTTTAGTCTGAAGCCAGAAGTTATCAGCTTTGGTTGCTGACAAAATCCCTCCCTTTCTCAGAACTCACTCCTGCTATATTTCATTTTCACTATTGTAGCACTTGTTAAATATTGCCTCCTGTTTTGGGTATCATTGTGCCTGTTTTGGTTGCATGGTGAGCTTCTCATGCAAGGGGCTGGAGCTTATACATTTTGGTATTATCCATAGGCCTTGCAAGGGATTTCACATAAAGTTGAGATACAGTAAATATTTGCTGAATGACTCAATGCATAGAAGAATGAATAGGTAATTTATTTTATCTTTCTGAGAATCTCCTCACATATAACATAAAAAATGTTGGGCAAATTTTAAGATCCTTTCCACCTCTGATAATAATTTTTCTAAGAAACTGTGGAGCACTTTGATTTTGAGGCAATGAAATGATATGAAATATAGCAAAGATTTGTGATGGCCTATGATCTGTATTATTGAAGGCAATATCCAAATCAATGAGGCTACAGATCCATTTAAGCATCTGAGTATCTGATGGGACCTTTGTCACAAAGTACTGAGACAGAAAAGAATACTAGGAAAAAACATCATTGAAATGTAACACTTGCCTCAGCTTCACAGTACTTTTCACACATCAATCATGATAACTACAGTATTATAATTTACCACTTTATGGTGGAGTAAAATAAGGATAAGTTACTTGCCTAAAATTCTATGACAGGTTGATGAAGAAAACTGAGTAGACTATAGTGTCAATTAAAAAATACTAGTTTCCCAAGCCCTGAGTTCAAATCAGATCTATCCTTATTGTGCAAAGGATAGAGTGTCAGGGCCCGAGCCAAAAAACACTCCTCTTCCTGAGTTCAAATCTGACCTCAGACACTCATTAGTTGTGTGATCTTGGAGAAGTCACTTAACTCTGTTTGCCTCAGTTTCCATAATTTGAGCTAGAGAAGGAAATGGTAAATCATTCCAATATCTTTGCCAAGAAAACCTCAAATGGGGTCATAAAAAGTCAAACATGAATGAAAAATGACTGAATATTGAATCCAAATTGATCGTGAATTACCATATATAGTTTTGCATTGTGTTCTGGCTACAGAAAACATCCTTTAACTGTTTTGTCACCTTTGGCATGCTCTCTTTCTCAGGGAGTATGTTTTTTTGTTTGTTTGTTTTATTTTTGTTTTGTTTTTCCTGCGGCAATTGGGGGTGACTTGCCCAGGGTCACACAGCTAGGAAGAGTCAAATGTCTGAGGCTCGATTTGAATGAAGGTCCTCCTGACTTCAAGGCTAATGCTCTATCCACTGCCCCACCTAGTTGCCTCAGAATAATGTTTCTAAATGCATAAAACAAAATAAATAGAATTATAAAAGAAACAAACTATATTGAAATCATTAGCAACATATTAAAAAAAAAAAATTTACATACCCCAAATCAAGAACTTGTGGACAGGCTTTCTTCAGCCATGTAACACCTACTGTAGTATAGTGAAAATACTGTTGGATTTAAATTCATAAGACATGTGTTTGAATCCTTTCCTTGCCATTTGCCACTGAGTTACTTTGAGTAAGTTACTTTTTGGTCCTCAGTTTCTCCTCTATGAAATTATGAAAATGGGATGGTTGATGGTTAGGTTTCTTTCAATTATAAATCTGCGATGTCTCCATCTATTCATTGTTGTTTTCCTGTTCGGTCATATCCTACTCTCTATGATCCCATTTGGAGTTTTTCTTGCCAAAGATACTGGAGTGGTTGTTCTCATTTTATAGACGAGGAAGCTGGAACAAACAGGGTTAAGGGATTTGCCTAAGGTCACATAGTAAGTAAATTTGTGAGGCTAGATTTGGACTCAGGAAACTGAGTCTTCCTGACTCCTGGTTTGGTGCTCTATCCACTGTGCCACCTAGCAGCCCCCTATTCATACCTGTATGGTTTAAAAAAATTAAAATTTTCTCTGAAAATTCTTCCTAGGGATCATATTCCTTATTGCATGGAAGCTTACCATCTTTCACTCTAGCACAAAGTTTTCTATATTATGGATGCTTAATGTTAATTTTTAACCTTTTTAAAAATTCTAGACCCAAAGAGGACTTTTGAGTAACAAGGTAACATGATTGGCTCTGTATTTTAGGAATATCAATTTGAATTGTGTGGAGAATGTTTTAGTGAGTACATATGTAAAAGACTAATTAGGAAGTTATTGCAGTAGTATGAGCTGATAAAGAGTCTGAAACTGGGCAGAGAGTTTAACAAATTTGTAATTAACTTTGTAATTAAATTTGTAATTAACAGTAGCTCTGATACTTTTTACATAGTAGAGATCACAATAGAGACCACCCTCCCAAGTTCCCATCTTGTAGCCTGTATTTAAGACTGAGAAAACATGGGGAAAAGGGGTGTGATGACAAATTCTTCCCTAACCAATAGGCATGATTCCTTATTATGTGCCATGATGATACTTACTGCCATAATTGTTAGTAATATCCCTTTCACATGGCAAGGATTACAGTATGGTTGCCCCCCCATCAGGAAAATCCATGGAAAATATTTTGGCTCTCCCTTTGTACCAAAGAAGTCTGAATTGTTAAACTAAAAATAAAACGTGTTGATATTACACAATGTCATACATGTATTTTATGCATTTCTGAATTTCCAAACTTTTTCTATGTTATCTGCAGCTTCCACAAAATTCCCCCAAAATCCTCATCTAATTTCTCATGGTGACCTATTATTATACATAATAACCATGATGAGGAAAGTCATGATGGGCAAAGAATAACTGTCTAGGTAAATAGTTTTCATGAAAGGCAATGCATTATAACAGAGCCATTCTCAAAGTCAGAAAGATGTGAATCCAAGTCCCACACTGTAGACATGCTGGAGTTTGTCATTTTAAACAGGTCATTTAACCTTGTAGTGCCCATAAGACAACTCTCTAAGACTAAAAATTACAAAGTACATGTTGATCTGCATTAGTGGAAGAGGATGTCCTCACTATAATAGTCTCTAGTCCACACATATATGTATCCTATCATCTAAATATACATTTTAAAGAGTTAACTTTACTCATCAGAGAAAAAAATGCCAGCTGAGAACTATATCAGCTAGTCATCACCTTCAAGAATAACCATAATTGAAGGTTTTTGAGAAGACATCAACAGGACTTTGAAACATAAATCAATGCAAAGCCATTCATAAAGATCTGATAAAGACTGTTTTTTTTTGGTCATCCTGCTCCAGTAAAAACAAATAGAGCTGGTTTGTATTTTCAAAGCTACCAATACTTCATATAAAAGATCTAAAACTAAGACTTTAGGGACTTGTCTTCTGTCTTAGGATAATAAAAAGATTGAAAGAGATGGTGGGGACATCGAGTCCAAGACTTCATTTTATAATTGAGGAAATTCAGATTTGGAGAGAAGTGACTTCTAAAGTAACACATAAAATAAGTGTCAGAACCTAAGATCTGCATCCTGATCTTCTGACCCCAAGTTTAGCATTCTCTACTTTAAAGAACATCATACTTCTATCATTATGATTTATTAAGACCTAGATGTAATCAGGTTGCAAGACCTGAAGAATAAGTACTCAATATGGCTAAGAGAGCTTTGTATCACCTTTTTGCAAATTCCTGACAGAAATTGAAATGCCCAAGACGTTTTTATATATGTTGTTTGTGTACTCATTGAAATAGGCAATTTATATGCAGGCAAATGTATAGCCAGAAGGCTGCAAGTCTGGAGTGTACATTATTTTGTTCATCTTTCAAATCTTTCAAATAACTATGAATATGGTTACAGAATCCAAGATTCAGAGACACTGAGATCTTAGTTAACTTTTTGAGAGAATTTCCAGGCCATAATCTAATGTACATAATGTGTTCAATGATGATACATTGTTCCCTTCAGTATGCAAGATACATAAAGACCAGATTGGTTTTCACACTATAATAGCCAGAAGAAGAACAGATGGGAAATATGTGAATTATACTGAATATGTGAAATATTTTTGGAAAGTTTGCATTTATGGTTGAGTGACTGTGTTTCTTGGAATGAGCTTGTACCAGATCATATTCAAGGTATATTCAAACCCTTCACAAAAGCAGCATGTATCCTCCTCAGAAAGGGTCCTTCCTAGAGAAATGTATGGATTAATGGTGGTCCATGCTATGATCAGCCGTAGCCCTGACTCATACCACAGTTCTTTCTGGGAATTTCATAAAAAAAAGTCAATAATCATTCATTAAGTCCCTATTATGACTAATCCTGGGTTAGACATCATAGGCACTTGTTAAATAAAATACTATTTGTGTAAAACATTGAGGGATAGCTAGATGGTGCAGTGGAAAAAGCAGTAGTCCTGTAGTCAGAAGGACCTCAGATCAAATCTGTGCTCTGATACGTAATTTGTTTTAGCTGTGTGACCCTGGGAAAGTCATTTAACCACAAATGCCTTGTAAAAATAAATAAAATAAAATAATGCACTGAACGCAGTGCCTAGAACATAGTAGGGACTTAACAAATGTACATGTTCTTTTTTCCATCCTTTGACAAAGAAATGGGTTTAAGAAAAATTCAAGAACCTTGAATTCCAGAAGCCTGAAGTCTATTTGTGGAGCTAAGACATAAAGAGAAGAAATAATCCAGTAAAATTGTTTATTGTTTTGTCCTTAGAACAGGGATTCTTGACCCTTTTTTTTCTATTATGGACCCTTTTGACAGTGTGATAAAGTCTATGGATCCCTTAACAAAATGTTTTTTTAAATGTATAAAAGAAAATAAAGAAAATTTTTAAAAAGAAACCAATTGTGTTGAAATATATTTATCAAAATATTTAAAAAGCAAGTTCATGGATTCCAGGTTAAGAACCCCATTCTTAGATGAATGTACATTTATACATTGAGGATAGAACCAATGCTATCTTACCATAATCAATGATATCACTTGCTAACACTTGGCACATATTGCTTAGAAGCTAACTATGAGCTAAGTACGAGGACCATTACACTGAAGTTTCAGGGATCTATATATCTATATATAAATGCAGATAGATGGATAGGATAGATAGGTAGATAGATGGATAGATGGATATAGATAGGTAGGTAGGTACAAGAATAGATGGACAAATGGATAGATAGATAGATGGATAGATAGATAAATAGATGATAGAATGTGTTATCAAGTATCAGCTTTTATATAGTGGACCATTCGATCTTGTATGTAAAGTCATTACAATGTACCCTACACTTAGATATGCTCTGAGACAACATTCAAAGAGTCTTGAGTTGTCATTGACACAGACTGAATTCAATAATAGTCATGCTTATGAAATATTACACTAAAGTCAATGTTCCAAAGAACACAACCTCCCCACCAATGTAATGGAATTAGTTATTCATACACAATGCCAGAGGGGCCAACAGCTTGAGCTGACATGTGGCCTGCCTCTCAGCCAAATGTAAGGCGTTGCTAGAGGCAGGTTGCTTTTTTAATTTTTTTAACGGAGGCATGTGACCTAAGTAGTGGCATTTCACAGCTGAGAAGCCAGCTTGTGATACGCCTTTTGCTTAACAGAGAGGCATGCCACATTTCCCCCAATGCTGTGACTCCGGCTCCAAAGTGTTGCAGTACATTCCGCTAGTATTCTTCTTACACTCAAATATTTACATTGCTCTGTAATGTAAACGCATTGTACAATATATCAGATGGTGCTGGATGAAATGTCCTTGCTCAGAATGCATTATCTTAGAAGTACAAGGTGAGAAAAAACGTAGGAAATGAGTAGATGGGAAACATTCAAAAAATCTTTTTTTCTCTCTCACCATCTTTAGAAAAGAATTAGAAAAAAGGGTTTTTGTTTTCTTTTTGCCTGACATAATAGGTGAAATAGCAGGTAATGTGGTGCTGAAGGCATCCCAGTGACAAAATAATAAACAACTTCAAGACTGAAGTTGGAGGTGGATGGAAATTGTGTCTGAATGTATATGATGGGTTAAGGGATGAAAAAGGGGGAAGAAAGAAAAGAGAGTAAATATATCAAGAAATTAAAATTGAGTTCAATATATGTCTCATGGAAATGTTAGAGCTGACAGGGGATTTTGAGGTCATAGGATTCTTTTTAAAGATTTTTTAGATTATAGATAAAAGCATAGGGTTTTTTTTTTGTTTTAATAGACTTTAAAAATCAAATAGTAATTTTATTGGTGAGAAAACAAAGACAAGAAAGTTCTTACTAGTAAGTAATAGGACTAGGATTCAGATTTATACTTTCTACACTATATCATATTATACTCTAAAAAAATATGAGATAAGGAGTGAAGTCTTCATTTTAAAAATAAAAATTAACAAGTTGATCATAACAGCTCTGCTAACTAAGCCAGCTTTGTAACCCTGAGAAAACTATATAGATACTCAGGACATCAATTTCATTGCTAAAACTGAATGAATATCAAAGCATTTATTAAGCACCTACTGTGTGTCAGGCACAATTTTATGCACTACTAAAAACTATAAAAGTGAAAAAATTCCTGTCTTCAGTACTTACATTCTAATGGGGAGAACACCACATATAACGGGATAATCAGAAAAGAAGCTTCCATCAGGAGGATAACAGGAATTGTGACTGAAGCCTTAGGGCAATCAGCTTTTATGTCCTCTACAGTATCAATGATAGTAATGATTTGATGATTGTTTTAATTACAGTAATGGATGGCTTGTGTATAAAAAAATGTCAGAGCAAATGACAAGATGCTTGGAAGACAGAAGTATACTGGTAATTGTTTAATATCAAGCTCTCCATGATAAAATTGTAAATTTAATCTGCTTTATTAATATTTTTGCATCAATTTCTTAAATCTGAACAACTGACAAAACAATAAGTTAAAATCATATTTTTAACACTTCTGAGGTATATATACTCACACTAAAAATTTAACAATTAGCTTTCAAAAAACAGCTATTTGAGTTGACTCTAGCACAATCCTGCTGATAAACCTTGACTTCTTGTTGGATGGAGAAATGAAAAGATCATATTAAAAAGATCCCTTACCAAAAGGTGAAAAATTTAAGCATAATGAAAATGTTAAAGTATTTAATCTCTACATGGAAGACTGTCCTCTATTTAAAACATGCTACTAATACAATAATGTCAAAACATGGCATTTTTCATAGAAACTCTTTAAATCAGACCTGTACTAGAGGTTTTAAATATTTTTTTTATCTTTGTTACCTTAGTAAAGTCTATGGATTCCTTATCAGAAGAATGTTTTTAAATGTTTTAAAATGAAATAAATAAGATTACAAAAGAAATAAATTATATTTAAAACATCAAAAAAAAATTTTAAACAAGTTCATGAAACTGAGGTTAAGGATCTCTGCCTTAAAATAGAATTATCTCTCCTAACTAGAATTAGACACATCTTCCAAATGAAAGAATCAAACCAAAACATTGCATTAGCCACTTTATGTATAAAGATGATATCAAGCTTTGTCTTCACTGAAGGAAAAATTAAACAGAAACAGCTCCTCCATCTTATTGAGTCAATACCTAAATGCCATTTGGATTCAAAAAGGGTAAAATTCTTAATATATGCCAAGGAAAGGGAGAGGCTCAATGCTATGAGCTTGAATCCAGAGGTCATATTAAATTAATAAATAAAATCAATACCCTAAAAATATCTTTCTCTCTTGCAAGCAAGATGCAGAGCAGAAAGGTATCAAGGAAAAAGCTTTGGAGAAATATTAAGAGACTTACTGGCACCCTGAAATCAAAATTCATAGTGGAAAATTAATTTTAAAAATCTATTCAATGCTACTGAATATCATATGATACCATTATTAAACTGTACCTTTGAGATTCTAAAATGAAGCCATAACAGATTTGAAAATTTTTCCTAATCAAAAACACACAAACAAAAGAAAATACAAATTTAACAAAACATAGGGCCTATATTTCTAAGGCAACTATGGAAATAAATAACACTTCTATCCCAAAAGGGAATAATAAGGTGAATGACATTCTTGGAGAACATAATAAACAGGTCAGAAACCTGCAAAAATCATTTTATTATATGGAGGAATCATTGTACCAAGTAATGATAAACAAGACAAATATGTGCATTACCAATAAAGACATTAAAAGAGAATTTAACCAATATTAGAATTATCATAGAATTAACTTTTTCTTAATCATCCAGAAATAACACTATTTCATAAAAACTTAAGAATAACATTATTAATAGGGAAACTAGGTGCCTCGGTGGATAGAATATCAGACTTGGAGTCAGAAAAATTCATCTTTTGAGTTTAAATCTGGCTTCATACACTTGCTAGCTGTGGAACCATAGGCAACTTACTTAACCATGTTTGTCTCAGTTTCTTCATTTGTAAAATAAGTTGGATAAAGAAATGGCAAACCACTCCAGTATCTTTGCCAAAAAAAAAACAACAAATGAGATCATGATGATTTGGACATGGGGGAAAAATGAATAAACAATAACAATGTTACTTGTACAAGTTACTACCACAAACATAGTAATCTCTACATGAAAGTTTTAAAATTATAGTCAAGTAAATTAGTAGATAAAGCACTGGTCCTGGCATCAGAAAAATTTGATTTAAAATCTAGTCTCAGATAGTTACTTTCTGGATGACTTTGAGCAAGTCCCCTAACACTTTAGGTTCTGTCTACATCAACTTTTTCATCCATAAAATAGTGATAATAATAGCACCTTCCTTCCAGGGTGGTTATGAAGATAAAATGAGAAAATGTTTATAAAGTGTTTGGCAGATTTTAAAATTCTATTTAAATGGTAGCTATTATTATAAAAATCTAGAAAGAGAGATCAAAATCACTTATGAAAAAGGATGAGGTACATATCTCTGCTGTCTTGTCTTCCAGTGGAGTTATATTACCAATATTTTCAGTGAGCCTACAGAAAATGAGATTACATTCTAATATTTGTATCCAACTTCAACAATAAATAAATAAAGTTTATCCACTTACATAATAATCCATAAAACTTAGAATGTGAAGGAATAATAAGAGGATAGTGACTTTTCCTACTACTTTTTTCTATCTAAAACCCCATTGAGAAGAATCCACTGATAAAATAATGATAACATAAATGTAGGATACATAGGTAGGACTTTTTAAAATTTTTTCCCCTCACAATCCCTTTTTACCCAAATAATTTTCATACAGTCCTGGGTATATAGGTATACAAAATAGGTATGCAAATCAAATATTTACTGACAAGGAATTGTAATTTAGTAAACCCCACATTCAGTTATACAACCCACCGTTTAAGAAGCTTTGGTATAAAACACATGCAGATATTCCCTGCTTAGTTTTAGGAGATCTAGGCCCATTGAAAATTATAAATTCCCTAAATGTTTTAGCCATGTAATGACAACATCAAAATGACCTGACATTTTGATGTGACATACCAGCCTCAGGTACTTAATTGCTGTGTTATCCTGGATATGTTTCTTAACTGCTGTCTGTCTATTTCCTACTGAAAAATAGAGATAATAATAGTACCTGTCTGCTGAGTTTTTTTAACAGTCAAATGAGCCAATAATTCTGAAGCACTTAGCAGAGTATCTGTCACAAAATAGGTGATTAATAAAAGCTTTTTTTTTTCTTTCCTTCCTTCTCTAACCCTAATAGCAGGGAAGGGAAGTGGGATGCTATATTGGTATACTGTTTTTAGGTTTCCCATGTTAGTTACTTCTGTCTGCACAGTTCTATCTAGATTGTGGTTCACATAGGGCTATTAATAGATTTCTCTAGAGTCCCCTCTACCTTACTCTTCTCTAAAGGAAATTTTGATTCCTATCAGGAGGGGAGCACAAAATTGGCCTCATTAAGAATAGCCAATTTGTCCTCCTCAAAAAAGAGATACCATGCTGAAATTATATCTATATTCTCCCTTAAATATTGCTAGTCTGGGGAAAATAATTTTTAGACTCAACCTATTCTTTTGATTCCTATCCCTTTGGCTGAGAAGGTATGTCCTAAGCTACATATCAAAGCCTTGACTCCTCACACAAAAACATAGTGAATAATAAATAAACAAGTCAATAACAAATAAAAATCAGAATATTGCACATATTAAAATATACCAGACAGTACTCAGAATGAATGAGCTCTCTCTCTCTCTCTCTCTCTAAAAAAAAAGATATCTCAGTTTAAGAGCGAGACAGAGACAAAGAGACAAACAATGTCTTTTTTTTCTCTCCAGGAACTTCTTCCTGAAGAGTGCCTAAAACCATATGTGCTTCCCTTGAAGCCAGAAATCCAAAGAACAAGGACCTCTCTCTACAAAATCCTCAATAAATACATCCCTTGTATAGACATAGAGCATTCTCTACCAAATCTGGAGAGATGTATGCACATAGGCTTGAGACCCAAGTTATATCAGTTAAAAGAAAGAACAATTGACTCTTTACTTAATTCTTCCATGTGGTATCTAGTTTGCTTTGTCTCTAGACTCCCCTTGTACTCTTTCCCTGAATTTTACCACTGCTCCCACAGGAAACATGAACTCAGATAGAAAACCTTGCACCTGTTCATGTGCCTGCCTTTTCTGCTTTGTATTACTAAATTAAACAAGTGATCAACATCAAATGGGCCTAGGCAAGTTTACAGGGTATTTCATGAGTTCAAGAAGTGCGAAGATCTCATAATCAATCAGAAGATCTGGCTGGCAGGGTCTAGATCAGAGGCAATGATCACTACTAAGAGGACTGACCTAAGCCTAGATGTTTTTACCAGAAGAGATATTCAATAAATCATTTAAACAGTGAAAAGCTGAGGTGAAATTCAAAATATCTAATCATAAACTCATTCACAAATAGCATTGCATTCTAATGAGTTTTATTCATTAGCCTCCTAGAGTTGTTACTGGATTCTCTTTTTAGTCTTATTGTTAAGGCATACTTATTAGAATCTCTCTCTTTCTCTTTCTGTCTCTCTCTCTTTCTGTGTGTGTGTGTGTGTGTGTGTGTGTGTGTGTATATGTATGTGCATATGTATGCGTTGTGTTGGTATTTCTTTTGTGTCTAGGAAATAAATACCAAATCAATACAGAATTCATATTATACATTGACATCTGTTTTGGAGGAAGGCCTACATATAAGCCTAAACCTAAACTGAATTTAGTAAATTATCCAAAGATCCAGAGCAGAAAGGTATCTTACTGAATCTGGCAGGTGTCTCTTAATGTTAGGATAATAATGATAATATTTCTATATGAATTCCATCTCAAAGGAAAGACATTAACATAAAAGGGGACCAGGAAACACCTAAAATAGTGACTGGAAAATAATAATTCCTTAATGATTGTTGATTGGTTGATTCTGCTTTTATAAGCAGACATGCATGCAGATAATTGTGAAGGGAACAATTAAAACTATGTGAATATTCATATGCATTAGATTTTATTCCATTTATCAAGCATTTATTTTTTCTCCCATCACTCCCCAGCACTATAAAGAGAAAGAAAAGAAGGAAGGAAGGAAGGGAGTAAGGGAGAGAGGGAGGGAGAAAGGAAGGCAGGGAGAGAGGAAGAAAAAGAAAAAAGAGAAAGAGAGAAAGAAAGAAAGAAAAATGTTGTGTCACAGTTCCCTTTTATTGCCCTGCCTCAGTTTCCTAATTGTCCTGCCTCAGTTTCCCTCAATTTTTTTGCCTCAGTTTCCCTTAATTGTTCTGCCTCAATCCCCTTAGTTGCAAACCTCCCCATCCAGTACACTGGGACTAATATAACTCAGGGCTAGTTACTCTAAGATTATAAATTGTAAATGTGTAAACTCAAGATAAGGGGAGATCCAGACTTCCTGGCTCTAACAGCTCCTTAACTTCCAGTTAGAATTTATGGTCCTATCCCCCAACCTGTCAGAACCGGATTGATGGTCCCTGCCTGGAGATTCCCACTCACCAGAATTTGGATTTCACCCCCTGCCTTTGTCTATCTATCTGAGCTAAGAGTTATAAATATGTCATTGAGAATTCACATTTGTTGCTGGAGGCTTTGGACATCAGCCCTGGGGGCAACATGCCCCCAGCACAATCTCTCTCTCTCAGAAATCCAAATAAAATATTAAAAACTCTCTAATCTCTATCTTGCCTCAGTTTCTTCAGCATTACAGAAAGGGGGGATGAGAGAGGAGAGGGAGAGGGAAAGAGGGAAGGAGAGGGAGAGGGAAGGAGGGAGGGAGAGGGAGAGAGGGAGAGAGGGAGAAGGAAGGAAGGAGGGAGAGGGAAGGAGGGAAGGAGGAAAAGGAAAGGGAAGGAGGGAGGGAGAGAAGAAGGAAGGAAGGAAGGAAAGAAGAAAGGAAGGAAGGAAGGAAGGAAGGAAGGAAGGAAGGAAGGAAGGAAGGAAGGAAGGAAGGAAGGAAGGAAGGAAGGAAGGAAGGAAGAAAAGGGAAGGAAGGAGGAAAGAATACAAAATCCTTCTAGTAAATAGGTATAGTTAAGAATGATAAATTCCCGTGTTGCATTAAAAAAAATTGTGTAAAACATTCCTTTATGAAACACAATATTAGAAAAGGCTGTCAGAGGCTAAACAACAAACTCCTTTGTTTTGTGGCAGGATGACAAATGAACTGGCTAAAAATAAAGTATTAACATTTGAAGAAAATGATAACCCAGCAAATTAATTGTTTGTATTTCTTTAAATGGTCTCTATTTTAGGGAGGGGGCAAGATTAAGTGACTTAATCAGGATCTCACACATAGCAAGTATTAAATCTCTGAGGTCAGATTGGAGCTCAGGTCCTCCTGACTATCGGGCTAGTACTCCATCCACTACACCACCTAGCTGCCCTATAATACGGGTTTTCAAATGAAACTATAATATTAACTGCCACTCCAGAAACATTTCTACTCTTTTGTTGCATTGCTCTACTATAGGAGACAGAAAACGAGCTTTTATTCCCACTGTTTCAAGCCAGGTATTTCAAACCACAGAACAAAGGTAGCTCATTCCCCAAGATAATTTATCCCTATTGATTTAATGAGCACCTTAGCAAGTAGATTGAGAGGTGAAGTGTGATCTTGTTCTTCCATGACATGACTTTAATCTAAATTCCCTGATTAAATTCATACTTCACATCCTCTTTTTCTTGTCTCTAAGAAATGTATGGGGGATAAATTAGAGAACATTGGAAAAGTGTCTGAGCTACTTAATAATAAAAGTTCAAATTTACATAGTGATTTAAACTTTGCAAAGCACTTCTTAACTGCCTTGTAAGACAGGTACAATCAGTCAATAAACAATTACATTGAACTGTGAGTTCCCTGAGAGTAAGAACTTACTTTTGCCTTTCTTCGTATCCCAAATGGTTAGCATACTTCCTTGGCACATAGCAAGTGCTTAATAAATGATTGTTGACTATATTATTCCGATTTTACAAATGGGGAAACAGATGCCAAGAGACTAACCCATGGACACAAAGTTGGGCATAGCTTTAACCCAAACTAGGTCTCTTGACTACAAGATTACACCATATATAGAACTAGTATTTAACAATATTAATTATTATGAATGATACAAGTATGAGCTAAAAGTGTGTTATGTGATGTTTACTTTTGTACTTAGAACTAAGTCTAACAAACCTCTATTCACTGGAATCAGGATACCAACTAGTCACTTACAATCAGAATCTTAGATCCAGATCTGGAAGGAACATCAAAAGTCATCTAGTCTAACTCCCCCATTTTACAGATTTAAAAACTAAAAGAGGTTAAGTTACTTATCTGAGGTCCCTTAGAAAGTGAGCAATTGGAGGTGGGATTTAAAACCAGGTTTTCTGACTAAATCTAGAGCCACTCTTTCATGTGAGGGTATAGGGAAAGGATTTGGGATTACCAGTAAAAGTAGTGGATTAGATGATCTCAAAGATCAATTCTGTGTCTAAAGTCATTTATAGCAAGATTCTAAGTAAAGATGACAAATGTTATGTCAAATATTTATGCTAACATAAAAAATCAAAGATATAGAGGCTAGTAATTAAGAAATACAATACAGGACACAGAAAACTGAATTTGGAGAAGAAACTAGGTTCAAAACTCACCTCCAGTACTTACTAGCTCTGTGAGCCTCAGGTGCCTCATCTGGAAAATGGGGGTTATAATAGAACCTACCTCATGTTTTCCATGACGCTCAAATGAGATAGTGAATGTAAAATGCTATGTGAAATCCAGTGATGATGATGATGATGATGATGATGATGATGATGGTGATGATGATGATGATGATGGTGATGATGATTGATGATGATGAAGATGATGATGATGTCTTCCTCAGCTTTGGCAGGGTAGACAAGAAGACAAAAGTAGATGATGAGGGAAAGAGGAAGAGAATTTCTTCACATAAACCCTTTTATTCAGCCTCTCTCCTCCACACATATCCATTCATTCAATCAATAACTATTGGGGCATAACAAACAAGCACAACTCTAACAAAATGTCCTTCAAAAGGAATTGATCAGAAGACAATCAAATGTTATTCTATACATTGATATAATTTAAAATTTATTAAAATCTTGCAAACAAATTTTTAGATCACCACAACTTGAAGAATAAGTAAGGTTTTCTCTCTCTTACATATGCATGGAAACATTGCTAACAGCATCCCAGATAGTTGAAAATAGATACTAATGATCTCTCTGAATAATTTTATTCATAATATACAAATAATAATTACTTTTATTGTTGATGAAGATTCCAAGAGCAAAAATGTTATCTAGATATTCTATTATAATTCTCTATGTGGTATAATGGAGTGGTTCTTAAAGTATACTCTGGGAAAATGCCTTTAGAGTCCTTAAGATCATTTTAGAGAGTCCATAAGACCAAAACTATTTTCACAATGATACTAATAAGTTTTCATTTATAATTCAGAACAAATCTACAAATATAGTCTACATGAACAAAAGGCATTTTCCCAGAGTATACTTTGAGAATCACTCTATAATACCACACAGAGATAATATCTTATTCTTCAAGTTGTAGTGATAATAAGACAAGTAAAGGATAGAGGATTAACCTTGGAGTAAGGAAGATTTGGATTCAAATCTCATTTTTTTAGCTATGTAATACTGGACAATTCACTTAACATCTTTAGATATCAATGTCCTCATCTATTAAATAGAGAAACTGGCCTCTAGCTCTAAATTTATGACTTCACAGTCTTGCTTGTGATCTGTAATGCAAAAATATTTTCCATTAATGGTGAGATATCAACTTGAAAGAACACTAGTGGAATGCCTAAGGGATCTCTGCTTGACCTTATAAACTGATATTCCCCAATAAACTGATAAATACATGGTATCAAATTTGCAAGTAACACAAATTGGGAAAGACAATTAATATAATAAATAAGTCAAGACAAAAAATGATAGATTAGAAAACTGGGTTAAAATTGATAAGATAAAATTTAATAAATTTTATAATTGGATTCAAAAATCAACATTACAGGGGCAGCTAGGCAGCACAGTGGATAGAGCATTGGTTGAACAGATAGGAAGACCTGAGTTCAAATCTGACCTCAGACAGTTGATATTTACTGATGTGACTCTGGGCAAGTCACTTAATCCCAATTTCCTAGTACCAAAAAAAAAAAATGGCTGAGGACTGAGGAAGATTAGAGTTAGTCCATATCACACCTGCAATATTGTATTCAGTTCTAGGTGCCACGTTTTAGAAAAAAAAATATTGATAGGGAATATCCAAGAGGAGGACAGGAAAGTCAGGGAAGAACTCCAAGATTTTGCCATATGAGGGTTGCTTGTATAGCTTGGAGAAGAGAAAATGTAAGGGCTCATGAAAACTGAAGGGTTACCATGCAGAAGAATTACATTTATTCATCTTGGCCCAAAAGGCATAACCAGAATCAAAGAGTAGAAATTATAGAATGGCAGATTTGGGTTTGATATAAGGCAAAACTTCCTAAGCATTAAGTAAAGCTATACCAAAGTAGACTGCTCTTTACTAGAAGTCTGAAAAGACTGGGTAACCACTTGGTGGTCAGAATGTATCAAGTTGCACAATTATAGGTTGTACAAAGTGGTCTCTAAGGACTTACAGCTCTAAATTGCTATGATTCTGTAGTCTTCAAATGAGATAAGATTTGCAAAGTTCTTAGCCCAGTCCCTGACACATAATAGGGACCAAAAGCCTGCTCTTCTACAAATTATATAATATATAATATATATATATATATATAAAACATGGCTCTGTAATATGGCTATATTGTAATATATATATAACAGTTCTCAGGAATACTAATATCACTGATTCTTCATCACCAACATGAAGTGCAAAGATGATAATTTTTTTAAAAAGATATGAAAAATCAAGTAAATCTTTTAGCTAATTTGACTCATGCAACTTCAATTTCAGGTAAAAATTTTACTTTTTGTTGACTGCTAGAACACAGGTAGAAAAGATTTTGTAAAAGGAAAAGAAGTAAAATGTTATTTATTAATTTCCTGCTCTGTGTACTGAGGTGAAGATGCTTTCCATACATATTGGACACATGGACCATTTTCCCATAACCTTTAATACCACAATACATGAGTGTGAATGTATTTAGAAAAATTCTACTTACTAGTTCATTGATGTTCTAATATATCACTGTTTTCTTTATAACATGCCTGAACTTCCACCCAGACAAAAAGAGACTGCATTGTTACCCCCAGTTCACATTTCTTAACATTCCATTAAAATCAAATTCCTTTCTCTATCTTAAATCAATACTCATTTCAGAAATGGCTAAGATCTGCATGGGGCTTTGGTTCAAGATATTTGTAAATATAGTCATTCTCTTTATTCTTGGAGCTTGCTGAAGAAAACATGATAGGCAACAAGCTTTTTGTATAAAAAAAATGGGTGGAGGAACCCTGATCTACCAGAATCAACAGCTAAGGGGCCAGAAAGTGTGACCACATTTGCTCAGAAACAAAATATCTGAAGCAGCATCTTCTGAAAAAAAAGAGGGAGTCAAAGATGAAGACATGAGGAAAAAGTGAATTGAAACTTCGAATTAAGGGATAGAGATAACCATATTAGTTGATGGAATAGAGGATGATCTATAGAACCCTAGAAGTTTTCTCTATCCCAAAACCTCTTATCTGTCCAGATATTCCATGCTTGACATTGCATTATTACAGATTAATTCGTTGTCTTCTCAAGGTATCCTCTTTTAAAATACTCCAGCCAAACTATGTTACTCATTGTTCCAATTGTATATCACTTATTTCCCCTCCTCCCTTATTTTTGTCTACACTATGTGTTCTGTGTTTGGAATAGCGAACCCCTACCTTTTCCTTTATTTTCTTTCTGTACTTTGCCACCTAAAATCCTTCTGTATTGAGAGCCTTCAAGCTTTATCTCAAATGCTTCTTCTTCCAAGAGGCCTCCAAACCCCTAGTCAGAAATGAATCCATAGCACTATATATATATATATATATATATATATATATTCAAGTATCTTGATTCTAAATCCAAGACTCTCTACTCTCTTTAATGACCTTGCACATCTTTTGTATTATAATGATTTTTATACCTTTCCCCCAGGTCCATGCATCTTTAGGATGCAGACTTTTGTCTTGTACTTTCTCCTTATATCTATCCCATCTTTCTTGCCCATAGTATAGGTGTAATAATTAAACTCAATTCAACAAATATTTATTAAGTCTCTTATTTGTGACAAGCATCATCTAAGGTTTATTTAATCTAAGGTATAAATAAGGCATAGTTCCCCACCTCATAGTTTATAATTTTGGTATGTAAATAAGACACATCAGCAATCATAATATATAATAAGTTCATTGTAGCTCAACTTGTAATATTTTAAGATTTATAATGAATGTTATCGTATTCATCTTGTGAATTAGTTCATAATAACATTATTTCCCTCATTGTATGTATAGATATGAAATTGGGGCTTGATGAGGTCTCAATGACTGTCCTGTGGCCACATAGCTAATAAATATCAAAGCCAGAACTCAATCACGAGTCTGCTGATTCCAAATTCAGTGCTTTTGCACAGAAAAGTACATAACAAATAATTACCATATATTATCCAGAGGAGAGATCAGAAAAGATTTTGAGAAGGATTTACCATTTGCTCTGGAACTTAAAAATAGGGATAAGAATTCAGCAAATGAATATGAAAGAGAACACTTCATATATGGCGAATAGAAGGAGCAAAAATATGCATGTATAAGGGCTGAACTACACATGAAGACTTCATTAGTATGTAAATGATAATATAACCCTGGGAATGAGGAAACTGAGATTCTAGTTCTGATTCTGATTCTTGCAGTCTATTGCCAAGGACACAAAAACACCTTGCTCCAATCCTAAACCAATTCATTAGCTCCTTTCCCTTTTTTTTCCTATTCACAAGATTCACAATGGAAAATGCTAGATTAAGTTACAAAACCATATTATTGTTATACAATTTAACTAGATCATTAGAGCAGCAAGGCCATTCTTTTACTCTTTTGTTTTGTATTTCTAACACATTCCCTATAGTCTTTGTTCCAAACCTTCCTTTCTCAAGCATCCCTTACCACCTCATCTGCATTCAATAATCATCTCTAAAAGATGGTTTCCAGAATTATCTATCCTGCCCTAGTATCTCTCGAGCTCCTTTTCTGCCTTTTGGACATCAAAACACTCATAAGAAGTCAAAATTCCTGCCTCCAAAGTCTCAAAGAAAGATATGAATTAGTTTCAGGCCATGGAAGACTTCAAAAAGGATTTTTAAAATCAAGTAAAAGAGGCAGAGGAAAAATTGTGATGAGAAGTGAGAGTGACGCAAAAACGTAAAATTTTTTAAAAAGCCAACAGCCTGGCAAAATAGACACAAAAAAAATTACTGAAGAAAATACACTTCAAAAAACAGAATAGGCCAAATGGTAAAAGAGGCACTAAAATCCAATAAGAGAAGAATAGCTTGAAAAACATAATTGAACAAATACAATATATATAAAGATTCCCTGAAGAGAACTTCTTAAAAAGTAGAATTGGTGGAGATACAAATACTCACTGAATAAAATAATTTCTTAAAAGTTAGAATCAGGCTAATAGAAGATAATAATTCTAGTAGAAGATAATGGCTTTATGAGGCATCAAAAAACAATCAAACAAAATTTTTAAAATGAAAAAATAGAAGAAAATGTGAATTATCTCATTAGAAAAACAATCTACATGGAATATAGATCCAAAAGAGACAATTTAAGAATTATTGAACTACTGAATGTCATGATCAAAAAAAGAGTCTTATCTTTCAAAAAATTGTCAAGGAAAACTGACCTGACATTCCAGAACCAGAGTGTAAAATAGATATGAAAAGACTTCATTGATCACCTTCTGAAAGAGATTATAAAATGAAAACTCCCAAGAATTTTGTAGCCAATGACAAACCTCCAAGATCAAGGAGAAAGTATTTCAAGTAGCATAAAAGAAATGATTCAAATATGGAGTCACAGTTAAAATAACACAAGATTTAGCAGCTTTTACATTAAAGGATCAGAAGGCTTGGGATTTGATAATCCAGAGGCCAAAAGAGCTAGTATTACAAGCAAGAATTACCTGTGCAGCAAAACTGAATAGAATCCTTTAGGAGAAAAAATAGATATTCAGTGAAACAGGATTTTAAGCATTCTTGATTTTAAAAAAGAATAGAATTGAATAGAAAGTATGTCTTTAAAATACAAGATGCAAAAGAAACATAAAAAGATAAATAGAAAAGCAAAATCATAAGGGATTCAATAAAGTCAAACTATTTATATTCCTACATGGGAAAAATAAATAGAAAGATTGCTAGATCTATATACATTGATATAAATATTTCCTAAAAAAAAACTTTCTCATTATTAAGGCAGTTAAAAGTATACATAGACAGAAAACAGAGGTGTAATAAAATTAGGAGATAAAAAAGAAGAGTGCACTGGGAGAAGGGGAAAGAAAAAGGTAGAATGGGACAAATTATCTGACATGAAAGAGGACTGAAAGAGATTTTACAGTAGAGTAGGAAATAGAACAAAGTGGGGAGAGAAGTACATTAACCTCACTCTCTGACTCAAAAAGGAAAAAATATCCATATTCAGATATAGAAATCTATCTATCTTACTATACATGAAAGTGAGAGGGTAAAGGGAGAAGAGAAAGGGGGGAAATCTGAGAGAAGTGAGGACAGTTTGGGGGAAGTAAAAGTCAGAAGTAAACCAGTTTTGATAATAGACAAGGTAAAAGGAGAGAAAGAATAAAATAAATGGGGAGAAAGGATGGAGGAAAATACATATCTATATGTATTACATTGCTGTGAAAAAAAAAATTTTAAGTGAATTTCTCTGATAAAGACTTCATTTCTCAAACATAGAAGACAGAGTCCAATTTATAAAAAAAAAAAAAAAATAAGAACCATTCCTTAATTGATAAATGGTCAAAGATATGAATGGACAGTTTTCAAATAAAGTAATCAAAACTATCTATAGTCATATTAAAACAATCTCTAAATTTCTACTGATAAGAGAAGTGCAATTTAGAACAACTTTGAGTTTCTATCCCACATCTGTCTGATTGACTAATATGACAGAAAAGGAAAATTACAATATTGGAGGGGATGTAGATAAAATAAAACACTAATGTGCTTTTGGTGAAGTTGTATACTGATTCAACCATTCTGGAAAACAATTTGGAATTGTGCAATTTGGAAGGGCTAAAAAAAAAAACAACAAAAAAAAAACATACTTATACTTTATCCAAGTAATGCTAAGTAATGCTAGTAGGTCTGTATCCCAGAGAGATTAAAAAAAAAGAAAAGAAAAAGAAAAAAGACATATTTGTACAAAAGAATTTAGAGTAGATTTTTTAATGATGGCAAAGAATTGGAAATTGAGGGGATGTCTATCAGCTAGAAGATAGTTGAACAAGTTGTTGTATATGATTGTGATGAGACACTATTTTGCTTTAAGAAATGATGACTGGGAGCACTAGACCTGAAGTCAGAAGGACCTGAGTTCAAATCTGACCTCAGACATTTAACACTTCCTGGCTGTGTAATTCTGGGCAAGTCACTTAACTCCAATTGTCTCAGCAAAAAAAAAAAAAAAAGAAAGAAAGAAAGAAAGAAAAAGAAAAGAAAGAAAGAAAGAAAATGATGAACAGATGCTTTCAGAAAAACATGAACTCATGCAAAGATAAATGAGCAGAAAAAGAACATTTTACACAGTAACAGCAATATCATATTGTTAAAAATACGTAATTACATATAACTTAGCTCTTCTTAACAATACAATGATCTAAGACAATTCTGTAAGACTTATGAGAAAAGGTGCTGTCCATTTCCAGAGAAAGAATTGGTAATGATGAATTTTTTACTTTTTTTTTTGGTGTTTTTTTTTCCTGTTTTCTTCCACAGCATGACTTATATGGAAATATATTTTGCATGATTACATATGCATAATTTATGTCAAATTAATTGCCTTCTCAATAATGTGGGGAGGGAGAAGGAGGGAGGGAAAGAATCTGGTATTCAATTTTTTTGGAAAAAAGAATGTTAAAACTTTTTACACATAATTGGGGGAAAATAAATTATTGGATAAATTTTTTAAAAGAAATTCAGTTGAAAAGCTGAAAATGTTTAACCTGGAAAATGGACATTTCAGCAAGATTATGATAAAATAGCTCTTATATGAAAGAAATAATGGAGATATTTTGCTTGGCCCTAGAGGATAGAATCAGGAGCAGTGTTTAGACATGTGAAGGCAGATGGCAATTTTGAGCTTGATGTCAGGAAGCACTTGTGAATAATTAAAAGTATCCAGAATTGAAATGGGCTGCCTAAGGAGTGAGTGGGCTCCTCCTCACTGAAAGTCTTATAGCATAGTCTAAATTGTCATTGCATTAGCTATGTGGTGATCCCTTTCAGGCTAGAATTGGACTAGATGGCCATTGAGAACCTTCTTCAAACTCTAAACTTTTGTGTTTCTATTCTGTAAGTTTTAGTGGGTAGGTTGTGAGGAAATAAAACAAATATATAGACTACATTTTCTAGAAGCTTGTCAGCAAAGGGTAGGATAAATACAGAATGACAGCTTAAAAGGGTAGCAGAGACAAGAAAAAAAAGGTTTTTTAAAGGTGAGATTTGAGCTAATTTTTAGTTTCAGAAGTATCCTGCAGAGAGAAACTGACAATGTATGACAGCAAGGGAATGATTGATGGAGCTAGGTTAAGCAAGACACAGGAAGGTATGAAATCTAAGATATAGGTAGGGGAAAGAGAGAAAGTTAACATTTCCCCTGATACTGGAAGAAAAAGAATAGAGGATTGAGAAAAGAAAAGAATTAGAGCTGAAGGCATAGGGGAAAAAACAGTATAAAAGAATGTGTGAGTAATATACTAAAGATTAAGGAAAAGACTTTTGCCATACAAGGAAATACCAGTTAAGGATAGACAACTTATATTTGTTAAGGAACCAATCAGAAAACATAATGGCTTTCTTCAGTGCTGGGTTTTTGTTTTTGTTTTTGTTGTACATAAAAACTAGTTCTCCCTATGTTGCCCAGACTAAAAGCAAAGAGCTTAGTCATACAGGCAATACCCACTACTGATTGGGAAAACTTTTGACCAACTCCACTTAGGGTTTAAAGCACATTTTACATAAATGACCACATTTGACCTTCAAAACAACCTTGTCAGAAGTATGAAATGTATCACCCCCATTTTACAGATCATAATTTGAATCCTTCTTCATACTTAACATTAGGAAACTTTTCTACAACTACAAAAATAAAATCATTTCGTGTCTTTAACATTCATAAAAACATTTTCTTTCTTTTTTATGTTGAGATTTTTATTGTTTTACTTTTTCCTCAATAATATTTTATTTTTCCAATTACAGGTAAAGATAGTTTTCGACATTCATTTTTGTAAGATTTTGAGTTCCAAATATTTTCTCTATCACTCCTATACCTCCCCCTTCCCAAAACAGCAATCTGATATATGTTATATGTCTACAATCATTTTAAAGATATGTACATACCAATCATGTTGTGAAAGAAAAACCAGAACAAAAGGAAAGAAAGAGAAAGAAAAAACAAAACAAAAAAAGAGTTGAAAATTGTATGCTTTAGTTCCCTGAATTAGGGAGGTAATTGATAATCTACTCTGGTCATATATTGATAATCTGCCTCTGCCCTGGTCAGATTGATTTATAAAGAAAAAGTTGTTTTATTTGTTACTTGTAAGTAGTTTTCTTTGCCACTCTATATTTGGAAGTTTAAGGTAAGCAGTTTTATCCAAGCATGCTATAAACAATTTGTCTATTGATTTTCTCATTCTGCCCTTCATGAAATCCAAATGATAAAATACACTGAATCACCATAATAAACAACCCCAGATTATTCATCAGTAAATAAAGTATTAGTTTAGGTAATAACACATATGTATATAGTATTTTAAAATTTGCATAACACTTGACACATAACAGTCCTGGATCATCTACAAGGTCTAGGGGGCTGGCTTGTTGAACTCAAACTCACACAACCATATAAATAGAGCAACAGAGTACAGAAGAGTGACTTTTGCCAAAACATTTAACATAGTGTTAATTGTTTTAACTGATCTCTAGGTGATATTATTCTAATATTTTCTCCATTATATATGAGGGGGGAAAGTTTAAGAAACTTGCCTATAGTCACATAGTCAGTGAATAGAAAACCTAGTTATTCTGCCTCTAAGTCTAGGACACTTTCCAATGTCTCACTTCACCAATATCTATCTCTGGGAAGTACTTATTAGCCAAAGTACTGAATAAGGAGTGGCGTATATTGGCACTTAACATCAGTTAGAAAAATAACAAATTGCATCTTTCCTTTAACTTTCATCATCCAGACCTTTGACCCAGAAAGACTAGATAGTAATATTGAATCCTCCGCTTCTGGGGGCAGTAGGGAGAAATGAAATTAGATGGGAAAAATACATCTTTATTTTAATTAATCTCCAACAAATTTATCATTTCCTTCAACTCCTTCAATATTGGCTGCTTGGAAGAGAAGCAGATGTTTGTAAGAAAAGCATGTTATGTATGAACTGTGCAAATCCAATTACATATGGACTTTGAGGTACATTTATAAATACTAGGTTCATGTTTTAAGAAGGTTCCTCAGGTTTCATTATACATTATAGAAGCAGCTTTTCTACATGCTTTTTTTTCAATCTTTAACTCATCATAAAATGGTAACATAATAGCTAACATTTGCATAGAACTTTAAATTTTTCAAAATAATTCTACAAAGATTTCATTCAATGCTTATAAAATATATAAGAGAAATAGAAGATAATGTCTTTATTTAACAGGTGCTATTTGCATCATAGTGGTATGTCTCCCTGAAGAATTCCCAGTAGCCTAGAGATTTATGACATCATCAAGTCATTATATTTCTGTATAAATAATCTGTTAGTAGAGGTATCTCTCCTGTGGCCCTAGCATTTCTCCCGTCTCTTAATATAAGAGTAAATCAAGTCAAACCTGCATTCATGATAAAAGACTAAAACAGAGACAAAAGAAATGGAAGGAAGATAGGACAATCAGCAGAAGAAACAGATAGTTGTAAAAGGAATAAAGCATATGGACATTCCCAAAGCCCAAAGTTAAAAAAAAAAAAGAAAATTTTAATTGAACTCAATAAGCTAAAGTAAATAAATGCCTACATGATGTGATAGAATATCACAAAAATAAGCGAAGCACAATCACAAGATTCTGATGTGATCTTGAAGGTGATAGATGAGGATAAAATATAGAGATGCCGTGCTGGTGAAAGAGAAAAAGAGACTCTAAAAGACAGTGAATTGATAAGATTGCAGTATTTTCAGAGATTTTTTTCAAAATATAGGAAAAGTTGATTCAATTTAGTTCAGAAGAACAAATTGTGCCTTCTATATGCAGAGAAATGTTCCAGAATGACAATGGGACATGGATATTGTGCTCAGGAGCTTACAAAATAGTCATTATGCTATATCAAGAGGATCCTAATAACAAAAAGTGGAATTGTAATTGAAGAGTACTTACAATAAATCAATGGAGGACAAAAGTACAAAAGGCCAACCTCAAATGGATATAATAAGCACAAGTACTTTCAGAAATGAAATTGATCAAAATGTGTTTAATAAGTAAAAATGATTCTGTGCGGTACCATTAGTCAATGCTTATTAAATTTTCTGTTCAAAATGGAGTTTCCCCTTCTAAAAGCCTTTAAGTTTAATGAAGTACGTGTTTTGTCTCAGTCATCTAGTAACATCAAGGAAAAGGTGTAACTTCAGTGGAGAAGGAAACCAAAATAAAATATTACTCATACATGGATATCAGCATCTTTCATTGTTGCTGCTGAACTTTGTTTTGTTTTGTTTTTATGTAAAACACACAAGTAAAACTTTGTTTTGCTGACAACAGTGCCACTGACATAGATCACTTTCAGAAAGGATACACAAGGATGCTAATAAATGTTCAATCAATAAGTATCTGAAAGCAAAACAATGAGAGGCAAGAACTGAAATTTAGTGAAAAAAAATCTATTCATGATATAATGAAAATGCTACATATCCAAAGAAGACTTTCAGTGTAACCAGCCAAAATTATTTTTAAGTATTGTTGTTTTCAACCTTTTGAAATGAGGAATTTGTCTTTTGATGTGAAACCTGCTCTTCATCATAAAGATAGAACATAGTGTCCTTGGCTAAGCTATTCACCACAGAAGTAGGCTATTTTGGTATTCTGTTTAGCATATTGTGAAGGCCCAGATTCCAGGTGAGCAGCTTGTTACAGAATAGACTAAAAGTCTATATGGTCATTTCCTTCCTTCACTGATTCCTTATCCAGCCTACCATTTGATCTGTTCCTTAAATATTTCATTCAATATTCAATCAATCAATAACATGCTTTCAATCCTATTCCATGCCTTAAATTAGTATGGGGAATATGGAAATAATCTGAAATTACTTTAAAATATAGTCAATCTCACTCACAAAGTTTTCAATAATAATGATTACTACTAATAAAAATTATTACATCCACTCACCAAAAACATTCCATCCAAAAAAAAGGATATTTATAATATGCTTGAACGATAGATTCTGGAGGATTAAAATGATTTTATATCAGATTTTCTGAGCTATTGAATTCAATTAATAATAAAATTATAAACATTAGTAAGCAAACAACTAGGAAATTAGTCATGCTTTCAAATAACTTCAAAAAGTTATATTTCTACTTTTATTGAATGTACAAAAGGCTTCTATTTCAGGAAAAAAATGTTTGTACTCATCCAAAATAGTCTATAGGGCAGATTCATCTGAAAAATCAAACACAAATGTCATAAATATATTTGATGCTTTTATGTTTAAGAAGTGCTTTCTTCATGACAACACTTTAAGATAAGTAGTATAAATATAATTATACCCATTTTGTACATGAGAAATATGAGACTCAGAGAAATAATTTGTCCATAGTCAGACAGATCCAATACTGGAACTTTAATCTCCTGATTCCAAGTCTAGTGTTAGTATTACTCTACTTACCACCTCATGTTTCAATGTTATATCCCTAGCACCTGGCCTAATCCCATGTACATAATTATTTTATAACAAATTATGGCAAATGAGGGTGATGGAATGTTGGTGTGCTATAAGAAATGATGAAAGGAATGGGTTCAGAAAAATTTGGGAAGGTTTACATGATTCAGAGCGAAGCAAGAAGAAACAGAAAAATAATTTATACAATAACAAAATTTTGCAAAATAAACAACTTTGAAAGATATAATGATCTATGATCAATGCAATGAGCAATCATAGTTCTAAAGAACTAATGATCTATGCTACCAACCTCCTGACACACAGAAAGATTGGATTTAAGACATATATTTTTGGACATAAATACCATGAGAACTAGTCTTGCTTGGCTATATATAATATTTCTTACAAAAATTTTCTTTTTCCTTTTCTTTTAACCTGGGAGGTGGAAAAAGAATAAAATAAATATTTCCTAGTTGAAAAACAAAATGATATTTAAAGTTCACATGAAAAACATCTCAAATAAAAATTAAAATTTGCTTAAAGAAAATGTTAAAATTCAGTATTTTACTTTCTGTTCTTGCTACATCATAATTTTTAAAATAGCTTTAAATTATTAGCCAGATTGTTCATTGCAAGCTCATTATTAGTATGTTTGCATATATGTATGTGTATATATTCAGAAATAGGTAAAATATTCTTGGGAAAGCCATATTTATGTTAGTAGTTCTCTACCCTGCTAAGTTTAAAGGCCATTAGTATAATTCAAATATTTGAAGTTTGAAAAGGGCAGCAAGTAAGATAGAACTGAAATTAATATATGATAAAAAATACAAAGTATTTTAAAGTTTATAATGAAATGTAATTGGTAAAAAAAAAAATACTGAAAAATCTTAGGTGTTCAGAGAATCCACCCAGAGATTTTTAAATCAGCCAATCAGTTTTAGGATGGGAGTAGGGACAGAGATTGAGATTTATCTCTCTGGACTAATTACTAAGTGCTGCATTTGTTTGATGTTAGGTATATTCTCTAGATTTATTAAGATAGAGAATTCTGAAGAAAAATCTATTATAGAAGAAGAAATAGAGGGAATACATGACTAGAGGTAGAACAAAGAAAATTGTTGCATCCCAGAAATTCCACTATAAAATCCCCAAAATTCAAAAGACATTCCCAGTGAATTTCCTTGAGTGACACAAACAAAACCAATTGTGGGCTTTTAATTGCTTTCTATCAGGCCATCGTGGACATTATAGAATAGATATCATAATGAGTCTAGACAAGGATTTAGGAGGACTCAATGACTGAGGAAACTACACTTCTCTCTAATCTCCTGTAGATCCTTGAATTGCAGGGTAGACACATCCTGAAAAGACTGACCTTGTAACTGGGGCATAGGCAGAGGAGAATGATCTACATCTTTGCAAATAAAAGAAAATAAAGGCAATTTCAGTTCCTGGGCTGGATAAATTAAGGAGAAGAAGAAACAACTTACATTGAGAAAGAATAGGAAATTATGTATAAGTGTGCATGGAAGTATTGATATCAACTCTTCACAAAAAAGCAAAAGCCACATGAAGTATCATGTGGAGTTATTAGAATAGCAGAAAAACAGCTAATGAAGTTATTTTTAGAAGTGATCCCTAGCATCACAAGTCAGCAAACAGAAACACACCAAACAAACCCAAACTCCAACAACAATGGAAATTTAATATGAGTTCTTTCTCAAGAAAATTAACAGACCTAGTTCCAGGTCATTTTTTTTCAAATAGATAACTCTGGGTGTCACATAACACCCAAGTATAGGCTTTCTTTGATAAAATGAGAAACAGAGAGAAAATCCATTCTTCATCCCCTTCTCTAAAAACGAATGGAAACTATCCTATGAACTAACATGAAAAGCATTACACTAACCCATAATAATAAAACTTAATTTTTACCGTAAGAAAGTACAGAATACCCAAAATCAATGACCCATATACATGAACATGTATATTTAATACTTTAAATATTTAATATTTAAATGAAGTAAGCTGGACTCATTCATCCTGGATTTTGTCATTTTCCTTTATGGAAGTTTTCTTTTATTCAGTTGTTTTTATATATTTGGACCATGTAATTTTAGACTACTTGGTAAGTACAAAAGAAAAGTATGTGCAATATTGATAAAGAGTGCAAAAGACACATATTTAAAATGAGACTTAGATGTTGGTATCTCAGATGAATATGAGATGTGAAGTTTTGTTGTCTTTCTTTTTTAATCAAGGTTAATAAAAATGAGTCAGTTGGGGAATGTTCACAATAATGCAGTCCAAACTTCCATAAATAAAGAGTTAATAATAACATAGATCATCACACATACTTTAAAATATAGTCATACACTTTTAAAATATAGTATGATGATATATATTTATATGTATGTTTTATATACATATAAATGTTTGAAGAGAGGAGAAGAAACTGTCTTTGTATGCTTGTATTGGAAGCACTGGTGCCATTAGAAATGGAATTATTCATTTTTATTGAAAATTACCTTACAGCTGCTCCATTTAATCAAACTTGTTGATTTCTCAATTCAGTATATTAAAAAGCCATTTAATACTTCTTAGTATAATTATATAACAATCACTGAGCCTATGAAACTACTTAAAGACATAAATCCATCATCATTTAATTTCTTTTTTCTAGTGTCTGATCTTAAGAATTAAATTTCAACAAACTACCAAAGATTCATTTTCATATATATCTATATGCATTGTGCTTTCTTAAACATGGTTAACTTAGCATTTATGGACCGAGTCTCTTCATTTATAAAAGAAAGGGGTTGGATTAGATTATCTTTTAAGTTATCTTCCACATCTGACCTACAATAGTTTTCTGTGTATAGGCAGAGACATATGGAACAAGAAAAATAGCTAATAAAACCAATTATTTTGCTAATTCAAGTCTTTGTGAAAACAAAACAAATGTGTTACTTTCTGGATATTAGCTACCTTTTAAATTTTTAAATGACATCCTGATATCTATGTCAGCTAAGTATTTTTCATTTAATGCAGAATCTTCTAAGGAGGTTGTTTGAAATGTACGAGAATTAACAGCATAAGTGTGTGATGGAGAAGACTCTTACTCATACATACTTCAGCAAGTTTGAGGCATGGGAACAGTAGTGATGGGGTCAGGGAAACATGTTCAAGTTGCTGAAGCTTTCCAGTCCAATTCATGGGTCAGTGTTGAATTTTGAAAAATACATCTTCAGATTTATAATTTTAGCAAATTACCTGAGACCTACCCCTGAAACTACAGAAAAGATGAGGATTTGTTACATAACTCTACATATTGCAGGAATAATTGCCAAAGCATTTTTGTTGTTTTTTTAATATTCACTATCCCACAGGAAATATTTAGTTCATTAAAGAGAAAGGTAAGGAATGTGTATGTCCTGCCTGCCTCCCTAAATGAATATATGTCAGGAGAGGGGAGGTATTATCCAATATTGCTGTTAAGAAAGGGATTGGATATCAATTTCTGGACCACATTCCCTTAATACCCTTGCATTCCCAGTACATTTCTTTTTCAAATGCAATCCCTACCTTCTGTGTGGACAGCCGAGACATAGGTCCAATTGTAACGTTTGACTATGTCAAGCATAGCCCTGGCTTGCAACGTGTCTGAAGGAACTACCCTCAAAAAATATTTGTACAAGGTTTTGTCACTCAGGTCAATGCTTGTGGCTGAATAAGCAATCTGGGGGATGTCAAAGAGTTGAAGTAAGTTCTGGACTTGGATGGCCACTGAGCTGGAACCAGGACCAATCACACCTGCAATGGGCTTTTTAGTCCGGCCAGGATGGTGCAATTGGTTGTCAGGCAGGCATCGATTGATCCCATCCTTGTCGTCACGAATAGAAATCAGAGAA
Organism: Sarcophilus harrisii; assembly: GCF_902635505.1. NCBI lineage: Eukaryota > Metazoa > Chordata > Mammalia > Dasyuromorphia > Dasyuridae > Sarcophilus > Sarcophilus harrisii. Next base: position 147,242,467 of record NC_045429.1, read on the forward strand.
TCCCTAATGAACTCAATACTCTGCTCCAGTGCAACAGATGAATGCCAGCAAGAATCTCTAATCTCACTGCCCAGCGTGATGTTGGGCAGAAGAATGGGATCAGAGTTAATTTTATCCAATGTATGAAACATGGCCTCCACTCTCTGAATGCCATATTGCTCCCTTATCTCCCCACACTTCCTCTCAGGCACTTTTTCTGCTGGTGGCTGATGGTGAACAGAGAAGAGAGCTCCAATAATGACATCTCCATCCATTCTAGCCACTGATCTCTGAGAGGAGCCCCCAACCAACAACACATTCCTGCCAGGGCTCCTGGGTAGAAGAGTCATCTCCAAGAAGATGGCTGGGAAAAGCACCAGCAACATTCCAATCATCTTATTGAACGATGCCATACACATCCAGGTGGCCAATTTGATAGACTCCTCTTTCCTGAATATTGTAGGGGATAAAGAGATGTCTCTTGTTTCCTTTTTCTTGAATTGGTTACTGCTCCCTTAAGTGTCTCCTATATAACAGTGGCCACAATTCCACCCCACTTCTTCTTCCTCTTTTTCTTCCTCGTCCTCCACAACCACCACCTCCACTCACTGGAGGTGTTTTCAGACAAATGTGAGCCTTTTTTCCCCAGAGGTGTCTCAAAGTAAATGCATCAGTGGCACAGCTGGAATCCCTGTGGCCAGGAGTTGTACCTAGGGAGGGGAGAGATGCAGTAAGAATAAAAACAAAAACACTGTGATTAGAAGAAATAGTCAGTGGATATTAATCATTTCTTAGCTCTTTCACTTCAACAAATGTCAAAGTCAACCAGATGAAAATTTTACAGGTCACTTTAAGGACAGCTAGAGAAATATTGTCTTTCTTCCTCCCTAGTACTCTATACAATCTTACTTGATTTAGAAACTCAGCTATGTGTCCTCAAGATTGACCTTTACCCTCTCACTCTGTGTCTCCTGATGGTCAAAATAAAAACAACTGAAAAAGTTTTCAAGGTGTTCCTGTATTTTTGCTTCTTCCTGCCAGACGGTCCAATCCAGAAGTTTTTACTAGTTGTCCTCAACTCTCTATTCTCACTCTGATTTCAAGAGAGCCAATTCTTTTGGGAGAGAAAATTTGGAGACTCATGAAATAAATCAAAGCAAAGGTCAAAAAGCGAAATGGATGTACCATTTACATAAACTTTTCAAACTGAAGAGAAGAAAGAATGAAAGATTAAATTCAAGTGTGAAATTTAAGCTTGGGGAAAATCCATATTAGTTACTAAGGCAACGCCTGGGAAAGTCAACGTGTTTTGGGTTTGCCTGAGAAGCCAGCCTTTCACTACATTTTGAGGGAAGAAGTGGTAAAGATGAGTCGGCTGATTAGAAGAGATTAAATAGTTTAGCACAGTTGAGAAAAGGGGTAGATGAAATGTTATATATACACCTTAGTCGAGACTGTTTTGTTCAAAAGAGTTTAAATAAGAAGGAAAAAGAAATAGTTTCCTGTTGCATTCATTGGTGGGAAAGCTGCACCCTACTGCTGCTTTCAGAACACTGGACAGCGCACCGAGCAGCTTCAATCTCTTCGCTGCAGTCGCCAGGACTCAGTGGATGAATTAACCCAATCCTCTTCCCCACTCCTTCAACTTCCTCGCCTGTGCCCTTCATCACAACCACCAGAAAGCAGCAACAGCCTGGACACACACACACACACACACACACACACACGCATACATCATACGCTTACCCCCTTCACCTTTCCTCTCTCCAGTTTCACTGAGGCTTCTCCTGCTCCTTTTGGATTAATTTGGGGAGAATAGGAGTGGGGATTGATTTGGGGATAGAATCACAGACTCTCAATAGCAAGCAAACGGAGCTGAAGTTGGCTCCCACTGCAATCCTTAGCCTGATCTCTTTCTCCTCAAGGAGAAATTGGGAAATAAAAGAGGTTATGGGAATGGGGAGATGAAGAAAAGGAGGGAAGCGGGTGCAGGAGAAAGAAAGAAGATAATTCCAAAGAACCAGTGGGTCTCAACGCTTTCCCTGATTACATGGCCAAAATAAATAAACATGCATCTAATACCAAGCAGAAAATTAAAGAGATTAGAACAGTTCCTGTCACATGGAGACAGCTTTTATCTACTGTATTACAGATCAACCTTAACATATTTGGCAGATTTAAACTTGAGCCTTACCTGAATCTGGGAGACGGTGCTGTTCTTCCTTGGTCAAAGCAGACAGTGGCACCTCTCCGGTTCACAGAAGCTTTAGCACAAACCCAGTTGCATGGTAAGGATAGGCTATGGGCTGTACACTAGTGCCCTCTTTCTTCAACACAATTTTACCGCAAGAAAAAAAAGGGGGGAAAACAGGTCACCCAAGGCTCATCCATTATCTCATGCATAAAAATCAGTCATTTGTGGAAGGGGGATGGGAGATAAGACTGAGAAGAAAAAAGAACTCTTATTCCTTTTATTATTTTATGTTTCTTAATCAACCAGTAAAACATAAATAATAGTGTGGAGGTGTTGGGAAAGGAAGTACATATGCTGCTTTTTGTGGATGTTCTCTGTATTTCTTCTAGCTATTCAAATATATTACCCTCCCTTCAATAAGACAAAATCTAACTAAGGAACAGAGATTGTAAATAAATGTGGAGACATACAGAATATATTTCATATGCCTTTTGGAATAGGATACAGAGACTAGGAAGAAAATTAAATGAAAAGAAGAAACAAATGTGGGATGTGCATGCATGCATGTGTGTGTATGAAACACAGAGAGACAGATAGAGGCAGAGAATGAGAGAGACAGAGAGAGAGAAAGAGAGAGAGACAGAGAGAGGGAGACAAAGAGAAGGTAAACCAAATGAAGACAGAAGCAAATCTAGACTGTATTTTTCAGGTCAAGATGTAACTAAATTGAGCATGAGTAAGCCAGGTCACATGAAAACAGTGGAGAGAAAAACACTTATCCAAATACCTCTCAGGTTGGCATCACCCCAACAGGTCTCTGGGTGTTACAGCTCATTGTGTGAAAGGTGAAGTAAGATCACCATCCCTCTGGGAATGCTGTTGGATGAACAGAATGTGTCCAACTTATGAAAAGACAAGATCAAGTGTAATATGTTCACTTTCATTCAACTCATTCTGTGCACATGAATAAAAGTATTGGGTCATTACAAAGAGTACTGGTTCATGTCAACAACAAAATCAAAGCAGCCACAATGGTGAACAATGTATCCAGGGCTGGGTTTCAGTTTCTTAAAAATTTATAAAGGGAAGTCTGAAACATTGACCAGAATTTAAAAGATCATAGCATTGCCAGTATTCTTCCATTGAATTTGGGAGTTTATTGTTGTAGTTGATGTTATATTTGTTTTGTATTGTTTTTCAGAAAATACCTAAAGCTAAAAAGAATTTGTTTGATTTCCATTCTACAGTCAATAATGATCCAGGATGCCAGGAACAAAAGCATGGAAAGCTATTAAAGGAGGAGTCATTGTAGACATTGTAGCCATTGTAGATGTCTTTAGACATCAAAAGGAAAAGAAAAGGAGATAATTTTCTCTTCCCCCTAGAAAGTGATATTGGTCACCTGCTGCCTAGATTAGAGAAACTGAAAAGATTTTGCCCTCTAAATCAAGAAAATTTTTGCCTTGAAGCCACAACACAATACTATAGTGGATCAAAGCTTCAGATATTAATACATTTTTTCTGATATAAATTTTATTTACCTTTTCCCATTTTGGATAATGTCATCCTAGTAAAGTGAACTTTGGATGAGATTTGATCAGAAGCACTGCAATGATGTAATCATCTGTATATTTATAATACATTAATAGTAATTTTCTGGGTAGAGAAAATTACAGGCTCTAAAGTTCAAACTGTGCTTCCATATATGTATTCTTCAAAGATCAACATTTAAAAAATAAAATATTAATGTATTTCAGAAATGGCTCCTTTACTACTGAAGGAGTAATTAGATGCTTAGATTCATTTGTGCGCCAATTCATTTGACAGTAAGTAAATAAATATTCTATCTTTATAGAAAATGTTTTTAAAGATTAATTTGAAGTTTATAACATCAGGTATTTCTATGATCACAAATTACGTTTTTGATTTGAAATAGAAAAGGTGCTAAGTATATGTGGGAATAACTAATACTTTCTTCTTGATAATCCTTTAAAGGGAAAAAAAGAAAGGTATTCTAGAGAGGTCAAGTGAAGTAAGGAAGAATGTATACAAAGTTGAAATATTCTTAATTTTTTTTAAAAAATTTAAAAAAATTTTTTAAAAAGACTAAGGCATTTTTTGTTTCTTAAAACTATTATTTAATATTTCAAAAGCTCTATGATTTCATTTATGTGGATGGTTGCCTGGTGGCCAGTCTTTTAAGTGATAAGTGTCTCACCACTTATATAAAGTTCTTTGATCCTCATTCATGGCTCAGCACTACTGAAAGCATTTTCATCTTGGTAAGACCTACCAAGCCTTTATTTTACCAGCATAAGCTTTCTAAATCCAGGATCACTTCTATGTCACGAAGAAGCATTAGAATGGAACTTAAATGGAGAGCTCAAAATAATTCAGAGGATGATTAGATGGGTTAACCAACATATTAATTCAACTATCTGACATAAGAAAGACAAATGTAGAAAGAATGGCATAGAGAAACACTATTAAAAGACTCAAAGAAGTAGAAAAGTGCCTTTATGGGAATAAATTTTTGAACCATCTGAGATCTATTACTTAATTAATCATTCAACACACACACACACACACACACACACACACATCCCTTGACATTGGCTTCCTCATTTCTAAACAGTTGGAAGGGTGAACTAGATGATCTCTAAGGTTTCTTCTAGATTTAAATTCTACCTTGTACACTAGACTAATGCAAAGGCTAAGTGATAATGTGAAGTATATCATGAAAGACAATAAAATTAGCACTTATCTAAATTCAGAAACACTAGCACTATGGAGAAAGACCAGGTGAAAATGAGACACAGAAGTATAGACAGAGGCATAGCCAGAGACAGAGACGGAATTTATCAAGCATTTATTTATTATGTTCCAATTCCTAATTAACAACAAAACATTTTAAATTAAAGGTATGACACATACTGCAAAACTATAACTATAACTGGACAGTTTAAATTTAAATTTGTTACAAATGGAAAATATTGCTGATGATCTTTGAGGAAAAAAGTCTGAGTAGGTAGAGTTGTAGGGTAAGAGGATAATAGATTTAAAGATAGATAGGACCACAAAAGTCATCTTATAGAACCCCCTTATTTTAGAGTTGAGGAAATTCAGGTGCATAGAGTTCAAATGACTTTCTTGAAGATGCAGAGATAGCAAGTGGCAGAAGCAGATTCTAACCAAGGAACTAAGTTCCAAATCTAATGTCCTTTCTTAATGTACTAGGATAATTCTCTAAACTAGATGATAAGAAGCTAATGAGGAAATGGATACATCAAATGTGGAAGAATGATAAGGGTCTGAGGGAATGGCAGAGTTAAGGACATTTTTTTGTTATTAAGTTATTGGTTTTCAAGGAAGACAGTAGATCTGGCTTTCCTGGAAAGCAAATAAGTCACAGGAGTGGGGAAGGATTCAATAGATGTGGAGAGATTGAAAATGAAATGTGGAGAGAATGATCAATGGGAGAAATTAGAGGGGATATCATCAAGGCACAAGTAAAGAAGGCTATATGTGGGTGAAGATGTAAAGGAGTTATAAGAAAACTAGAGGATATAAAAGAAATCAATTATCTCAGTAGGGTAGCAGTTGGATTCATCTGCTGAGGGGATAGGATGATCAGATGTTATCTGGGGACAGAAGAAGTAGGTAATAGGGTAACTTGAAAAGAAAGGCAAAGTTTTGATGCTAAAACAATCAGGTGAAAAGTGAATAATTTAGCTAGAATATAGTCTCATTTGGACTCAACTAATTTCTTTATGTAAATTTGTTCAAAACAGTTTGTGTATGCTATCATAAGGAAAACCACAGATTCAATTATGCTGCATTATTCATTCTTTTATTTAACAAATACATTGATTCTGTATGGAAGGGCCTGATACTAGTACTTTCTTTTTGTGAATTATTTCCTATTTATCTTGAATATAGCTTGCAGTGAATATATTTGTTTGAATGTTGTCTCTCTCATTAGATTGTAAGCTCTTTGAGGACAGGGAATGTCTTATGCCTCTTTTTGTACTCCTCAGTACTTAACACAGTAATAATATGCTATTGAATTGATTTGAAATGACTTATGTTATGTTACTCTTCTAAAACACCACCTTTCATTATATTGAAAATTTTTTAAGGAATCCTTATTTCTTACAGAATAAAGGTTTTATCTTATAATTGGAGGTCCTCTACAATCTAACCTTAACCGTCTTTCTCATTTATTCTCTGAAATACTATTCTATATAAACTAACTATTCTAGGCCAGATTAGTCTATTTCACTGTCCTCAAAAGTTAAATTTTCCTGTCTTCATGACTTTACAAGTGTTATTGCCCTAGTCTGGAATGTCTTTAACCTTCCTGTCTGTATAAATCAAACTCTTTCTTTAAGATTTAGCTCAGACTGCAGCTCTTCAAGGAGGATGAGGACAAAGAAAAGGCCCCTGGATATAGCAATTAAACAATCAATTCCTGGTTATCTTTATGTGAACACTTTTATTAGGTAGAGCAGACAGGTTAGAAGCCAGATTGTGAGAAGTTGTGAAAAAGTAATGAACATCCCTGCCCAGAGTGAACCTTCTTTCCTTTGAACATAAATAGCATTTTTTGCTTATGCCAATCAAAAGGCATTTTCATAGAAAGTACAATTACAAAGTAATGTGGTTGATTTTTAAACAAATATAACTGAAGTTATACTAATGAATAAGTGTTTTTCTCTTCAAAACAGTAATCTAGTATGTATTTATGCTATATAAAAACTATACTTCTAATTCCATGATGCAATAAGAAAAACAGAGAATTGGGAGTTGAGAGCTGTTTTTCCTTATTCTGCCACCATTTGTGTCAGTTTGCACACTGATAACACAGGTAATAAGTCATTTTAAAGTTGAAAAAGTACTTCTTCCCTCACACAATCCCATGAGATAGCTAAAGTACTCCAATTAGATATGGAGAAATGGAGTGAAGTGAAATGACTTATCCATGGTCCAAGAATTAATAAGTGAAAAAACAAGAACATAGACAGATGCCTCCAGATTGCATATTCAACTGCACTGTCCTTCCATTTTACTCACTCTAAAGTTGAATTCCCTCATCCTTACAATGAGGGGCTTGATTTAGCAGATCTCTGAGATCACTTTTGGTTCTAAATTGGAGTGATGATATGTTAGGATGTTGCTACTTCTCAGAACAGTTTTGGGATTCCTCCTTTGGAACTGCTATCAGAACCTTCAATGATTAAATAAGTGAAATGTTTCCTGTTCTCTTTTGGTATTTTGGGGAGGCAATTGGAGTTAAGTGATTTGCCCAGAGTCACATGGTTAGTGTTAAGTGGCCAAGGTCTTCCTGACTCCAGGACCAAGAGCCCTATCTACTGCACCATAAAACTTTCCCTCTATTTTGTTTTGTTTTTTTTCACCTGAGTATTGGCATTTCTTCCCCTCCCTGCTGAAATGCAAGCAAATAGAATCTAGCATAGTATTTTTAAAGAGTAGTGCTCACTCCACCTGCATTTTTGATTTCCTTCACAGGCTAATTGTACACTATTTCAAAGTCTGACTCTTTTTATACAGCAAATTAACTGTTTGGATATGTATACATATATTGTATTTAACTTATACTTTGACATATTTAACATGTATTGGTCAACCTGCCATCTGGGGGAAGGGATAGAGGGAAAGAGGGAAAAAGTTGGAACAAAGGGATTTGCAACTGTCAATGCTGAAAAATTACCTATGCATGTATCTTGTAAATAAAAAGCTATAATAAAAAAATAAAATTAAAAAAAAAAGACTAGTGCTTACCTTCTCAGTCAGACTGGAAGTGCGAGGTCTAATCTGATCTCATGACTGATCAGCTTGGAACTTTGACCTAACTTTGTCCATTGCAGTCCTGACACTTTCTTGTCCACCCAGCCCTCACATTTCCCATTTCTGGAAAGTTCACTACATTGATACTGAACTCAAATCTACTTAGTCTACCATAGCTCAGAATTTCCAAGTTCAAGAGATCCACCAGTTTTAGTTTCTCTCTGGAAGTTGAGAATCACAGTCATGAGTCATTTTACTGAACTTATTGGATGTCTTGAATATTCTCTTGTTAAAGAAAAAAAAAAGACCTGAGAAACTTTTAATAAGTTTACTAGTAATATTTACTTATTAGAAGGTAGTGGGAAGGACTGCTTAATTGAAAAGGTATGAATGGGACAAGACAAAGGGATAAGACAATGTAGGATTTTTGAAGGGATTAGGATCATTTTGTCAGCACTTTCCACGCAAAATTCCACTCAGCCCCTGGCATGAAGCTGGCCTTGCTTTTCAATACAATGCTCTAAAAAGACTCTTCTGACACTGCATGCCTGGTGGTTCTTTTTTAAATTGTATGGATTTCTTAAATTCTTTAATCATGAGTACAAATAATACCTAAGATTGTTTCTCCTTACATATTGCTAAATAATTAGCCTACTTAAAAAGATAGTTTTGTTATAAAAAGAAAAATTTGAGAGTATTCCCATGAAGTAACTTTGTTATATCCTCTAAAGTGCCAGGAAATCTTGATCACATGTTATTAGTATAAAGTCTTTGAAAAAATGTAATTAAGGAAAGCCACATGAGAGATTTGAATTCAGGAATGGAAAACAAGAATAAATTAGGGCCCTGAGAAAATAAGTGCATGGAAGAATATTTCAGAGGCTTGTGTTTCTCTGTGTGTTATGTGTGTGTTTTAAAATTTTGGGTCTTTTATCATTTTCAAGTATTTATAGTCTAGTAAAGAATAGTTGGTGTGGGGAATCTGAAAAAACCTCAATATTTCACTGATGTTTTATTGTCTAAGATGTGATAAAAAACTTAAGCAAAAGAAATGATAAAGGGTCCCTTTGATTATTAAAGATAATTGCACTTGATTTTTGGTTCTTTGTGCTTTGAGAAAGTCAGCAAATTTCAATATACAAGGTAATTTTATCTCCTCCAATTATATACAATACATATATTATAGATTCAATAATATAACCAAATTTTATAACTGAAGAATAACCCCTAAACTTCCTTAGAGTGTGCCCATGTCCAGACCAAATACTAGACCGCAGAAGGGCCAAAGTGGTCAGCACAGTTGGCCATAAAATTTCTTAAGAACCAATATGTTATTGCATAATTAATAAGGTTGGGAGCAATCCACATTGATCCTGTTGTCTGGCCCCAACAAACCATTCTTTCTTGTTTGGTTAGCCATCCATAGATCCAGACTGTGATTTGAAAGTACATCTATTGCGAAATTCTCAAAAACAGACACAAATAGTATACTTACGTTGGAAAATCATGGCTCCTACATTTATCGCAATTAATATTTTTCATCTCTGAAACCTGTATATTTCTAGCCCTCAGCTCTTGATTCATCTGGAGGGTTTATAGTGCTTTGTCTTATCAGGAAAGGTATAGAATAGGGATTATAAAGTTATATTACAAAGGATTATATCCTTTAGAACCAGAATGGTGCTTAAAATTATCTACCTAAATTCCCTCATTTGATAGATAAAAACGAAAATTAGATATGGGAAATCACTTGCTAAAAGTCATCTAGTTAGGAATTTGAGTCAGAGATTTGAAATGAGATCTTCTTTTTATTGGGATTATTGGAGTTCTGCAAGGACAAATAATGGGGCATTTTAAAATGCCTATAATTTGGGATAATATGTAAATAGACTCACTGTCCAGCACAGTGCCTTACATACAGGGTTCCATATTATGGGGTTCAACAACTGTTTTTGAATTGAATTGAATATGTTCCAATCACTCACAAAAATCGTGCTGAATTCAAAATGGGGAAAATAAAACACTTGGGAAGCACTAAACTAAGAGCAGTAAGGAAGCAATTAGGTCCTAACCTAACATCAAGTTAGTGATATCACCTGGAGAGAGAGTTCAATTACAGAATCATCTGCAAAAAGGTCCTTCTGGTGATTAATTCTGGCAGTAATAATGTTCTATGTTGCCAGTGTGTTTTTCTATCTAACTGATTTTGTTGCATCAAGTATACACTGTTTTCTTAGCAATGTTGTTGCCACTAGTGAGAACTACAGCAGAAAAGAACAAGGTTCTAATCCCAGCAATGCCAGGAACCAAGGGAAAATTGTTTAAACGTTCAGTTATTTTAACTCTAAAATACAAAGATTGAAAAAGATAGTCTCTAAGGTCCTTTATAGCTCTGCCATTCTATGATTCTTTTTTTTTAACTGACTTGTTATAAAGAGTATAACTTAGGGAGGGGGAAATCAATAAAAAGAAATTAATTTCTAGTATAAAATCTATTCTTTTTGCCAACCTTAAATCTTATTGAAATGTTTTGTTTTAACTTTACATCACGTAAAAACTACCTCTGTTCTATGAGAGATTGCTTGGAACAAAGTAAAACAGTTAAATAAAAATAATTGCACAATGACCTCATCTAAAAGTGCATACGAGTATGAAACATTTCACATCTGCAAGCTGTCCTCTAATTTTAAAATAAGGGAATTTTTTTTCTCTCTCTCATCCCCATTCTAGAGAGAGAGGAGTGGTAGAGAGTAAAAAATGTTCTCGTAATAAACATTAATAGTCAAACAGGATAAATTCCCACAATAGCTATACACAAAGATCATACTTAAGTCTGTACCCTAAATCTATCACTTCCCTGTAATGGATAGAATGTTTCATCATCTGTCCTCAAAACTACTCGTATAACACATGTAACTTTTCTAACACACGAACCTCATATGCCAAGCAGTATAAAATAAATGGAATTTAAAATTAAAATTTAAAAATTAAAATTAAATAATGGAATTTAAAACACAAAAGATCTTAGTTTATGTTCCAGATCTAAGATTGCATCACTGTATGTCCTCGGCAATTTTTTCTTATTCAGTCATTTTTCAGTTGTATCCAACTCTTTGTGATCCCATTAAGGGTTTTCTTAGCAAAGATAATAGAGTGGTTTGACATTTCCTTCTCCAGTTCATTTTACAAATGAAGAAACTGAGATAGGGTTGTGATTTTCCCAAAGTCAAAGCTAATAAGCATCTAAGGCCAGATTTGAATTCTGGTCTTTCTGACTTCAGGCCCACCATTCTATCTAATATACTACCTCATCTGTGAAACACTAGTTTTCTTGTTGGATTATAAGAAAAGCACTGAATAATCCTTAAATCACCATGAATGTGTTCTGGTTTTGTATGATCTAAGACTGTGTTTAGGTTTGAGAAGAAAACAATGGTAGAATTTCATCATTTATCTTCAAAATAACTAGTTGATAAAAGTTATAAGCATTTACTTTAGAGTGAGGCTTTTTTGGGTACAAAACAATATACCACTTGTTTGATGAAATTAAATTTTTTTTTTACAATCACTTTGCATATAGAAAAATAGTCTTAAGAAATAAAATCAAAGATTTTCCAGTCCTTTGAAGTTACATTAGTCACAAAATCACATAGGAGCCCCAGAAAGAAAAGGTTTAGATGTACCTTGTATGAATGGGCCTGAAGTGATAAACTATTAGATGAATTTAGAAAAGTTACAATGGAATAAGGGCAAGTAGGTGGCACAGCAAATAGAGTGCCAAGCCTGAAGTCACAAAGATGTGGGTTCAAATCCAGCCTTTGATACTTACTTACTAGCTGTGTAACCCTGGCCAATCATTTAACCTGTTTACCTCAGTTTCCTCCTCTGCAAAATAAATCAGAGAGGGAAATAGCAAACCACACCAGTGTCTTTGCCAAATAAACCCCAAATGAGGTCACAAGACTACAACTATTGAACAACACAATGGAATATTTGAACCAAATACTTCCAATTTATATGAATCACTGATCATTTTAAATAAAATCAAACTGAACTTCTTCCTCATATATCTGGATTAGGTTTAAAAGTAATGTGTATTCCCTAACCACTCATGAGTTTTCCTTAGCATAACATTTCCTATCCCATTCATTTCTTGTAATTTATTCTGATTGCCAGTGCTCCCATCTCTTCAAAACCTCGTTACTGACTTATCTGAAAACTTGTGTATCATCCAATATGTAAATTTCTTGAGAAAAGATATTCTTTTGGCTTTTGCTTTATATCCTCAGCATCTACCACAGCATCTTACATATATGAGATACTTAATAAATGTTCATTAATAATAATTAGCATTTATATAGTACTTTAAGGTTTGCAGGGCACTTGACAAATGTTAAGTGATTTTATCCTCATAATAACCAAATGAGACAGGTACTACTCTAATTCCCATTTTACAAAAGAAGAAATTGAGGTAGTCATGATATTTGCCCATGTCCAAATAACCAAGAAGTATCTTAGGCAGGATTTGAAATTAGGATTTCCTGACTCCTGGTCTAATGCTCTACCCTCTGTATCATCTAGCTGCCTCTGTTAAATTGATTTAGGTTGTTGAATTTATAATTATGATATAATTTTTGTATGAAATGCATAATGGATACAACCAGTCTTGGAATCAGGAAAACCTGACTTTATCTCACTTTTGAAACAATGTTTGCTGGGTGACATTGAGCAAGTCACTATTTTTTTGCTCTAAACATAAATGCTCTAAAAATAAAAGTTGCAAAACAGTTTCTATCAGCATTAGTTAATCAAATTTCCTCTCGAGGAGTTCTCAACACCAATAAAAACATATATCTGTGCCAAAAAAATATTGCATACTTATGTATGTGTTGTAAGTCTATCTGTGTGAGAACACCATGAAGATAAAGAATATAGCTTACTTAGCATTTTAGCTCGCCTAGCAACAGTACATGGTATTGAATTTTCGATATATTTTAAAATCTATAACCCATTTATCCTGATTTTCCCTTTTCAGATAAGGAGAAGAGTGTGGAGAAGCAATGAGTCCCTTATAGTCTTCACTTAAAGCAAGTTAGCTGATAACTCATCTGATGTAAGAGACAATAAAATTGTGTGACCTAAAGAGGTGATTGACAGTGTTACTACTGGGCTTATATCCCAAAGAGACCTTAAAGAAAGGAAAGGGGCCCACATATGCAAAAATGTTTGTGGCAGCCTTTTTGTAATGACAAGAAACTGGAAAATGAATGGATGCCCATCAATTAGAGAATGGCTGAGTAAATTACGATATATGAATGTTATGGAATATTATTGTTCTGTAAGAAATGACCAACAGGATGATTTCAGAAAGGCCTGTAGAGACTTAACATGAACTGATGTTGAGTGAAATGAGCAGGACCAGGAAATCATTACACATGGCAACAATAAGATTATAGGATGATCAACTCTGATGGACATGGCTCTCTTCAACAATGAGATGAATCAAATCAGTTCCATTTGTTCAGTAATGAATAGAACCAGCTATATACTCAGTGAAAGAACTACGGGAAATGAGTATGAACCACAACATAGCATTTCCACTCCCTCTGTTTTTGTCCGCTTGAATTTTTTATTTCCTTCTCAGGTTATTTTTATTTTATTTCTAAGTCTGATTTTTCTTGTGCAGCAAAATAACTGTATGGATATGTATACATACATTGTATTTAACATATTTAACATGTATTGGTCTACCTGCCATCTAGGGGAGGGGATTGGGGGAAGGAGGGGAAAAGTTGTAACAGAAGGTTTTGCAAAGGTCAATGCTGAAAAATTCCCCATGCATATATCTTGTAAATTAAAAACTATAATAAAAAAAGAGGTGATTTGAGTGTGGTGTTTATTTTATAGGAAAGTCATTCCTGAATTTTTTCTATACTTTATAGTGTCTCTGATTTTCTCAAAGGCATAAAGATTGATATATATCACAGAAATCTCAGAACGCCCTCAAAGTTAAATTAATTCAAATGATCTTCAATTTTTAAAATATTCCATATTTCTAAATTCTGTCTTCTCATGCTATTCTTTCCACAGGGCCATAGATTTAGAGCTGGAAGTGACCTTAGGTACTGTTGAGTCCAATACCATTATTTTACAACTGAGGAAACAGAAGTACCAGAGTTGTTAAGTGTCTTGCTAACCTATATGTGAAAGAATATTGTAAATCAAATCCAGTACTCTGTCCATTACGCCATTATAATTTAGTCTCTAAAGTAAAATAATAAACCTCTGAAGGATAAGGACAATGTGATATATTCCTGTCTCCCTCTAATACAAAGGTAAACTAAAGGTAGGACCTCAACAAATGCTTGTTGGACTACATCAAATTTAATCTAGACAAGCAAAGCTGTTTCCAACCCTATGATGTCAGGTGAATATGATCAGTCCTGAAAATAGGAAGCAGGCTAAGACACTAAAGACTGAACAATGGGATAGGAAGAGCCATTAATCAGATAAACATTCCATGACAATACAGAAATAAAGGCTTTTTCCTGATTGGCACATTAAGAAAATATTTTCACTTTCTGTAATTCCCTCACCAACTAATTGTGTATTATGTAGATATAATAATAAATTTGAATATGATCTGTCTCTGAGTCCAGTGACCCTTTTTGATTTTGGTTCAGTAACAATACTGAATTCTATTTCTTTGTCTATTTTCTTTGTCTTCTTTGTCTTAATTAGAGATACTTACCTTGTAAATGTTTTTGATGAGTCAAAGTTTTAAAGACATTGAAGAATGAACTTTATAAAGTTGCATCTTCATTGATGCAAATAATGTACAAATAATATGTTTTCTTGGCTCATACTGGATGCTTATTATTAGATTTTCCCAAAAAGACTATTTTGAAAGAGTTGCGTCTTAATATATTTTATAGGTAAATACATTTTAATGTATTTTACTGATTATAAATAGCATTCATATAGCATTACTTTTTGTAAAGTGCTTTTTTATTTGTATCACTTCTTTGATCCACACAGTAAAATGAGGCTATATTGTAATACTCATTCAGCAAATAAGGAAATTGAGCCTGAGAGAGGTTAAGTGATTTATCCACAATTTACTAATTTTACTAATTTCCACAAAGTCATGTCCAGCATTATATCTACTATGCCATGTATCTGGCCCCGGAAATGATCCATTGTATTCTGAATCATGGATGGATGTGTATTATTTGCATAATAGATTTCATGTTGTTATACATTTTGCATGCATGTGTAATACAATTTCCTTCTTTTATATTTATATGAGGAAACATATTTATATTTAATGAGGAAACATTAAATGACTTTTCCAAGGGCACACAGATAACAATAACCCTTAATTAGAGTGCAAGGCTCATGATTCCAAACCCAGTGCTCAACATTGTTAACTTTTACAAGCTCTGGAATAATGCGAATGAATTAATCTAAATAATACAAAATGACAATAAGACAAACAATAGTAAATTGTTGTTAGTGTTATTATTTTTAGCTGTATCTAATCTTCTATCACCTCATTTGGGGTTTTCTTAGGAAAGATACTGAAGTGTTTTGCCATTTCCTTCTCCAGCTCATTTTACAGATGAGGAAACGGGGTTAAATGATTTGCCCACAGTCACACTAAGTGTCTGCAGCTAGATCTGGTCAGGAACATGATTCTTTCTGATTCTAAGCCCAGTGTTCTGTCCATTACACCATCTAGCTGCCCCCAAATGGTGAACAATTACTAATAATTCTGCTGTATTGTCCCCTTCTTACTTGGGAATGCTTGGTCCCTAACTATAAAACTGGAAATAAATCTCCCTTTTCCCATTTCTAATGTTTTCTGGAGCCAAACACAAAATGTAATTAATAACAAATAAATTTCAGAGGGAATAGGTCATCACACTGGGCTTACACATTATTCTCTTTTTATAATTGCTTCAGATTTTATTTCTATGTTTATTTATCTCCTAGCGAGAGTAGTTAATTTATATTAGTAGTTTGACTTTATGTTCAGACAAAAGGGAATCATTGGACTGGATCATGTATAATGAGATGATTGTAAAGATGTATAAAAATGTGAGATATAATTGTTTCATTTCAGTTCCCAGGGAGTACTACCATAAACAGTTATGTTTCTAGAAAAGTGGATTAGAAGTTAGTTACAAAGACCTGAGTATTTGAATCAGAATTCAAATACTAGTTTTGTGACCCTTTGGGCAAATCATTTTGTCTCACTCAGTCTCAGTTTCATCATCTGTAAAATGGAGATAGTAATAACACATCTCACAAGTAGCTGTGAAGATCAAATGAGACAATATCTGGAAAGTGCATATTTTCTACTGCAATACAAATGTTAGCTATGACAATGATAATTACTATTATTATTTATTATAACTATTTCATTGATTAGATAATAGAATTTGAGAATAGGAGGATTTTATTCACCTCCAGAGGATTTGTTTGAAAATTCAACATAACATCACCAACAAAACCCAACAGCAAGAGATACAAAGAGAATTCCATTCATAATAACTATCAATAGCATAAAATATTTTGGAATCTATCTACCAAAGGAAAGTCAGGAATTATATGAGCAAAATTACAAAACACTTTCCACATAAATAAATAAAGTCATTTAAATAATTGGAAAAATATTAAGTGCTCTTAGATAGGCCGAGCGAACATAATAATGACAATACTACCTAAACTAATCTATTTATTTAGTGCTATACCAATCAGACTCCCAAGAAACTATTTTAATGACCTAGAAAAAATAATAACAAAATTCATACGGAAGAACAAAAGATCAAGAATTTCAAGGGGATTAATGAAAAAAAAATCAAATGAAGGTGGCCTAGCTGTATGTGATCTAAAATTATATTATAAAGCAGCAGTCACCAAAACCATTTGGTATTGGCTAAGAAATAGATTAGTTGATCAGAGGAATAGGTTAGGTTCACAGGACAATAGAGTCAATAACTATAGCAATCTAGTGTTTGACAAACCCAAAGATGCCAACCTTTGGGATAAGAATTCACTATTTGACAAAAACTGCTGGAAAACTGGAAATTAGTATGGCTTAAACTAGGCATGGACCCACACTTAACACCATATACCAAGATAAGATCAAAATGGGTTCATGATTTAGGCATAAAGAACGAGATTATAAATAAATTAGAGGAACATAGAATAGTTTACCTCTCAGACTTGTGGAGGAGGAAGGAATTTGTGACCAAAGAAGAACTAGAGATCATTATTGATCACAAATAGAAAATTTTGATTATATCAAATGAAAAAGCCTTTGTACAAACAAAACTAATGCAAACAAAATTAGAAGGGAAGCAACAAACTGTGAAAACATTTTCATAATTAAAGGTTCCAGTAAAGGCCTCATTTCCAAAACATATAGAGAAATGACTCTAATTTATAAGAAATCAAGCCATTCTCCAATTGATAAATGGTCAAAGGATTTGAACAGACAATTTTCAGATGATGAAATTGAAACTATTTCCACTCATATGAAAGAGTGTTTCAAATCACTATTGATCAGAGAAATGCAAATTAAGACAACTCTGAGATATCACTACACACCTGTCAGATTGGTTAAGATGACAGGAAAAAATAATGATGAATGTCAGAGGGGATGTGGGAAAACTGGGACATTGATGCATTGTGCATTGTTGGTGGAGTTGTGAACGAATCCAACCATTTTGGAGAGCAGTTTGGAACTATGCTCAAAAAGTTATCAAACTGTGCATACCCTTTGATCCAGCAGTGTCTTCACTGGGCTTATACCCCAAAGAGATACTAAAGAAGGGAAAGGGAACTTTATGTGCGAAAATGTTTGTGGCAGCCCTGTTTGTAGTGGCTAGAAACTGGAAAATGAATGGATGCCCATCAATTGGAGAATGGTTGGGTAAATTGTGGCATATGAATATTGTTAGGATTCTTACAAGGTGCTAAGTCACTGGAATTGACAGAGACAATAATTATCTAATTTAGCATCGTTCAGTATGATTGATCTGATCCTACAAGGAAATGTTATGGGCCAGAACTTGAAACAAGGTACTTAAGTGGAATTGATGAGCTAATGATTCTCTAATTGACATGTACTTAGTACAATAAAGGATTTGGACTTTAATACCTGGCTGCATTTGGGGTGATTACTCTGAACTGAAAGGAAGGCAGCTCCCAGAAGCCCCCCAAGAAACCTGCTCCCAGAGAACATTATGTTGTAGAGAAGAATATTACAGAATATTACGGAATATTATTGTTCTGTAAGAAATGACCAACAGGGGAAAATTTGAAATTAGTATGGCAGAAACTAGGCATTGACCTACACTTAATACCGTACACCAAGATAAGGTCAAAATGGATTCATGATCTAGACATAAAGAATGAGATTATTTAAATTGGAAAAGCATAGGATAGTTTACCTCTCAGACCTGTGGAAGAGGAAGGAAATTATTACCAAAGAAGAACTAGAGATCATTATTGATAACAAAATAGAAAATTTTGATTATATCAAATTGAAAAGTTTTTGTACAAACAAAACTAATGCAGACAAGATTAGAAGGGAAATAATAAACTGGGAAAACATTTTTATAGTCAAAGGTTCTGATAAAGGCCTCATTTCCAAAATATATAAAGAATTGACTCTAATTTATAAGAAATCAAGCCATTCTCCAATTGATAAATGGTCAAAGGATATGAACAAACAATTCTCAGATGAAGAAATTGAAACTATTTCTAGCCATATGAAAAGATGCTCCACATCATTATTAATCAGAGAAGTGAAAATTAAGACAACTCTGAGATACCACTACACACCTGTTAGATTGGCTAAGATGACGGGAAAAAATAATGATGATTGTTGGAGGGGATGTGGGAAAACAGGGACACTAATATATTGTTGGTGGAATTGTGAATATATCCAGCCATTCTGGAGAGCATTTTGGAACTATGCTCAAAAAGTTATCAAACTGTGCATACCCTTTGATCCAGCAGTGCTACTACTGGGCTTATACCCCAAAGAGATCATAAAGAAGGGAAAGGGACCTGCATGTGCCAAAATGTTTGTGGCAGCCCTGTTTGTAGTGGCTAGAAACTGCAAAATGAATGAATGCCCATCAATTGGAGAATGGCTGAATAAATTGTGGAATATGAATGTTATGGAATATTATTGTTCTGTAAGAAATGACCAGCAGGATGAATACAGAGAAGCTTGGAGAGACTTACATGAACTGATGCTGAGTGAAATGAGCAGAACCAGAAGATCATTATACACTTTAAGAACGATACTATATGAGGATGTATTCTTTTTTTTTTCCAGTGGTGTTTTGCTTTCAGCTTGTTTATCTCTTGCTTGATTTTTTTTTATTTAATAGCCTTTTATTTACAGGTTATATGCATGGGTAACTTTACAGCATTAACAATTGCCAAACCTCTTGTTCCAATTTTTCACCTCTTACCCCCCCCTCCCCTAGATGGCAGGATGACCAGTAGATGTTAAATACATTAAAATATAAATTAGATACACAATAAGTATACCTGACCAAAACGTTATTTTGCTGTAGAAAAAGAATCAGACTCTGAAATATTGTACAATTAGCTTGTGAAGGAAATCAAAAATGCAGGTGGCCATAAATATAGGGATTGGGAATTCAATGTAATGGTTTTTAGTCATCTCCCAGAGTTCTTTCTCTGGGCATAGCTGGTTCAGTTCATTACTGCTCCATTGGAAATGATTTGGTTGATCTCGTTGCTGAGGATGGCCAGGTCCATCAGAACTGGTCATCATATAATATTGTTGTTGAAGTATATAATGATCTCCTGGTCCTGCTCATTTCACTCAGCATCAGTTCGTGCAAGTCTCTCCAGGCCTTTCTGAAATCATCCTGTTGGTCATTTCTTACAGAACAATAATATTCCATAATATTCATATACCACAATTTATTCAGCCATTCTCCAACTGATGGGCATCCATTCAGTTTCCAGTTTCTAGCCACTACAAAAAGGGCTGCCACAAACATTCGTGCACATGCAGGTCCCTTTCCCTTCTTTATAATCTCTTTGGGATATAAGCCCAGTAGTAACACTGCTGGATCAAAGGGCATGCACAGTTTGATAACTTTTTGAGCATAGTTCCAAACTACTCTCCATAATGATTGGATTCGTTCACAACTCCACCAACAATGCATCAATGTCCCAGTTTTCCCACATCCCCTCCAACAATCATCATTATTTTTTCCTGTCATCTTAGCCAATCTGACAGGTGTGTAGTGGTATCTTAGAGTTGTCTTAATTTGCATTTCTCTGATTAATAATGACTTGGAGCATCTTTTCATATGACTAGAAATAGTTTCAATTTCTTCATCTGAGAATTGTCTGTTCATATCCTTTGACCATTTTTCAATTGGAGAATGGCTTGATTTTTTATAAATTAGAGTTAATTCGCTATATATTTTGGAAGTGAGGCCTTTATCAGAACCTTTGACTGTAAAAATATTTGAGGATATATTCTGATGGAAGTGGATTTCTTTGACAAAGAGAAGATCTAATTCAGTTCCAATTGATCAATGATGGACAGAATCAGCTACACCCAGAGAAGGAACACTGGGAAATGAATGTGGATTACTTGCATTTTTGTTTTTATTCCCCAGTTATTTTTACCTTCTAAATCCAATTCTTCTTGTGCAACAAGAAAACTTTATGGCTCTGCACACATATATTGTATCTAGGATATATTATAACATTTTAACATGTATAACACTGCCTGTCATCTAGAAGAGGGGGTGAAGGGAGGGAAGGGAAAAGTCAGAATAGAAGTGCAAGGAATAATGTAAAAAATTACCCATGCATATGTTGTCAATAAAAAGTTACAATAAAAAAAGAAAAAGAAAGAAAATTCAACATAAAATATAGCAATCTCTTATAGGACAATCCTAGAACCTCAAACTCTTCCAATTTTATGCCTTCAAAAATCCCTACCCAGTTTTTCTTCTCAAAATAGCTATTGCTACCACATTTTCAATGTCATATAATTACATACATGCATACACACATGCACACACACACACACATACACACACACAAAAGTAATGAAAAAAGCAACATATCCAAGGATTTTGAATCATATATTACAAAGAACACGAAAGTTGAAGGGACACAGAGTCAGAGGGTTCAGGAGGTTGGAATAGTAAGGGAAGAAAAACTTCCTTGAGTAAATATAGGATTAGACTTTCTAATAAAAGTTTATTGCTATTTTATGAATAAAAGTTATTTTTAATGATTGCTTATTAAGTACTGGTACAATGTTAGTTTTGTTTCAGAGTCTATCTGTACTTATTGATTTCATTTTGAAGCTTTAAAAAAGGAAATCTTATAATTAGATATTGTTTTTCTATATTATTAATTCCTGTATATCCTTATATAAATGTCAAAGCAATTTTTCAAACATATTTAAACCACAATTCTAGTTATATGTTTTATATAAATGTTCAACTCAGGTCTATTTGACTCCAGACCTGGCACTCTATCTACTATACCACCTAGCTGCCCAGATTCTTATTTTGCAAATGAAGAAACTGAGACACTTAAAGAGATGCAATAAATTGTCCAGAGGTGTTATTTGAGAAAACACACACACACACACACACACACACATCTACTGACTTCAAGCCCACTTCCCCAACATGAAGTCCAGCTCATTTTCCTTGCTGCCAAATAAGTCTAGTTCATTTTTCACTATACCAAATCTGTCTCTATGGACATAGACTAGCAGAATGGTAACAGGAAGAGCATGAGTAACTCAGATGAGGAAATAAGACCTATGTCAGAGCATGAGGACATAAATGAAAGGTCACTGAAAAAATAAATTGAAAGAATTGCCTGGAGTGAAGTGAAAAAGTCACATGGTGGAGTAAGGAGATATAGTAAAGTTAAGTTAGTGGAGCAGGATGGGAAAAAGTTGGCATGATGTGCTTAATCATCAAAATCTATTCTTTTAATCCTTTTAAAATTCTCCAATGACAGAGAACCAACAGCTTCTTTTGATAGCCTATTCAATATTCACAGTATAATGGAACAGAAGGCTTTAAGTGAACTTGAATATTGGTGGTTGCCTGTTTTCTCTTTACATGTAATTTTGTTCCATTCCTTTGTTTTTAGAGATTATAGATTACAAAACCTAGAAACAGCCTGTTAAGGAAAATAGCTACTGGGTATATGTTGCTCTTAATGACTGGTTACTAAGAACTGCTCTAATGTTATTTTTCCGTCACATCCTAATTGTAATTATTGATTTCATTTTGAAGCTAAAAAACAAAAAAAAAGGCTATCACACAATCAAATAAATATCTCTTTCTGATTCCATGCTATTAAATTCCTCTGTACCTTTCATAAGTCAAAGCATTTTTTTCAAACACATTGAAACTATACTGCTAGTCATTGCCATAGTTTTATACACATGTCCAAATACCCACAATCAAATATAATCTCAGAAATAGTAAGACACAAGAAAGTAAAAAAACCCAGACATTTGAATGACTAAAGGGAAATATACATTCAAAGTTCTTTATTTATTGTTTTATTATTTATACCCTACATTTTTATGGAACCTTATAGTTTTCAAAACATTCTCACTCACATGGCATCTCATTTCATTTTCACAACAACCCTTTAAGGTCAGCAGGGTAGATACTATTATTTCTATCTCACAAAGGGGAAAAACCACATCAGAAAAGCTTGGGATTTGCCTCAAGTCAAACAGTAAGTGCATAACTAAGACCAAATCCCAGATCCTCTGTTCGAGAGTCTAGAAAATTTTTTATAGTCCTATACTGGAAGAAATAGGAAATGCAAAAAAAAAAAAAAAAACCTAGATATTTTAATTCTGTGTACCAATTAATAGTTTCACAAACCTTCCTGAACTAGGGTATGCATTCTATAAACATCCCACAACACTCCCCTCCAGTGAAGAAACCACAGGGGAGATGTCAGTATATGTGTGATTTTACAAAGTTCAGATGTTCAAATGCAAATTTCTGTCTGTGAAACATCCTTTCGGCTTTTATTTTTTTATTCATGCATTTATTTGTTTGTTTGTTTGCCTTGTATTCTCTGAATCAAGGAATCATAGAATCTCAGTGTTTAGAAATGGCTTATAATGCAAACTATATCTGAATAAAAATTCTCTTTTACACTGAGCTGAAAAGTCGATTAGTTTTGTTTTTTGTTTTTTTTTAGAAAACCTCTAGTTAAGAATAACCCACTACACTCAAGCTAGCTTTTAGACTTTTTAGGCTTCTAGACAGCTACAGAATTCCAGACAAGCACCTAGTGTTGGCAAATGTAAGGACTTAGATAACATGCTTAGAGCTGTGAATATTAATACCTCAAGCAAAGGTCTAGTCATACTTGGAGAAGGTTTCAGATACCAGACCTGCCAGCCACAGAACCCAGTATACATGAGGCACAATATACCTTAATACTAGACATATTGAGATGTAACTAATATACTGTTACCACATGTAAGTTCAGTCCAGTCCTTTCAAACCTAGAGCTCTGACCTAAATTCTCTTTTTTAAAAAATTATTTATTTTTAATACACATTGCTTTATGAATCATGTTGAGAAAGAAAAATCAAAGTAAAAGGAAAAAACCATGGAAGAGATAACAAAATAAGAGAAAAAAAGAAGTGAACATAGCCTTGTTGATTTACATTCCATCTCCTTATATTTTTTTTTCTGCAATGCAGATGGCATTTTCTGTTGAAAGTCTATTGGGACTGCTTTGGATCACTCAACCACTGAGAAGAACCAAGTTTTTCATTGTTGATCATTACATACTCTTGCTGTTATTGTGTACAATGTATTCCTGGTTCTGCTTATTTCACTCAGCATCATGTGTAAATCTTTCCAGACTTTTCTAAAATCAGTTTGTTCATCGTTTTTATAGAACAATAATATTCCATTATCTTTACATACTACAACTTGTTCAGCCATTCCCCATTGGATGGTCATCTACTCATTTTCCAATTCTTTGCTACTACAAAAAGAGCTGCTACAAACATTTTTGTACATGTGGATACTTTTCCCAACATGATTTATGATTTCCTTGGGAAACAGACCTAGTGTGGGGGAAAAGACTGGGAAAAAGGGTATGCACAGTTTTATAACCTTTTGATCATAGTTCCAAATTGCTCTCGAGAATGGTTGAATCAGTTCACAACTCCACCAACCATGCATTAGTGTCCCAGTTTTCCCACATCCCCTCCACCATTTATCATTATCTTTCCCTGTCATCTTAACCAATCTGAAAGATATGAGGTAGTACCTCAGAGTTGTTTTGACTTACATTTCTCTAATCAATAGGGATTTACATCACTTTTTCATATGACTACAGAAGGCTTTAATTTCTCACTTCTATCCCTAAGTCTCCTAGAGACAAAACAACAAATGAATGTCCATGTACCACCTATGTGGTAATTTTTTACTAGCAAATTCTGTTCTTTCCTTTTGTAACTCTAGTGACTCTATAAAAATTTTTATGACAATGACTTCTGTTTGCATCACAGATATCTGCAAATATCAGAAGAAATAGAAAGGTTGTGGTAGAAGATTCTCTGTAATAGGCTACAATTTTACAATTCTGCAATTCACTGAAATTTGTAGAAAATATTGTCTGTTGTGGTAGAGAATTCCCATTCTTTTTTATGATTCACAGAGAGTACACAACATTCTGTTCTCCAATTTGTCTTCTTTCTGTGTAGTTTTATGGCATCTCTTTTTGGCCTAAGGGCTTTGGTTAGTGAAAAATCAGGCTCTCAATCAAAATTACCTATGAGTAATTTTGCCTCCACCACGGATCTACTATAAATTTTTGACTTTTAGTCATAGGATCTTGACATAATAGAATTAAAACCCTCTAAAAGGCTCGATTCATGTTCCACTTCCTATGGGGGCTCTTTCTGAATCTACTTTGTGCTCTCCTCCTCCTCCTCAAATTATCAAGTATTTGCTTACCTGTTAGTACATTACATCTTCTCAGTAGAGAGAAAGATCCTTGAGGTAAAGAACAGTTTAATTTTGCCTTTGGATCCTAAGCAGAGTATCTCCCGTTATCTATATCTAATAAATCTACTTCCTTCTTCAGAGCTACTTAAAATAAGAATATTCCCTCTTCTACATGGTAATCCTTTAAATATGTTATGACTATTATTGTGCCCCTGAATATTGTCTTAACCGGATTAAATAGCCACAGTCCCTTTCACTAATTTTTTTTATAAAATTTGTGTTTCTTAAGGTCAGGAGGTTACCCAAGAGGTAGACTAGGCCAATTTTTTTTCCAGTGTTCCTTAATATAGCTGTCTAATATTGGGTGCAATGTAAAAATAATAATAATAATAACTTGACTCAATCATGTCTAGAATTTTTTATTTTAATAAATCAAACATAAGCGGCTAGTTGTTTTCCTGAATAAATCATCTGACTTTTTATAGTTTTAATAATGATACAAGTTCATTAACCCTATTGGGATTAAATATATATTACATATACATACATATCATAAATTAATTCTATGCTTTATATAAAAAACATAGTTCTCCTCTAATTATTCAGCCAGTTACTGCAATTTGATATGATCAGTTTATTGCTATATTTCACATGTACAAATTAAATAATGAATAAATATTACAAGGACATTGATACTTAAATTCATCTGTGATCTTACTGAGGTGGATATTCCCTCCAATAATGCAGACTCTAACCTGTTCATATTTCTCACCTCTGTTACTTGCCTTTTAAATCTTCCATATGTAGTTCACCTGACATTCTGGGGCCTTTCTTCCAAATGTTTTGACTTTTTGTGAATATCAAAGTAAAACATAAACTTCTTCACATTAGAGTATCTTGCTCCTATCAAGGCTTAGCTGAAGTGCTACCTCCTTTTTAAGACATTTCAAGGTCCTCTTCCTAGTTGCTAGTTCCTCCCACCCCAAAATAACTCATATTAAGTTTTATACATTCTATATATGCTAATATATGTATATTTTCCCAACAAAATGTAAGTTCCTTGACTTTTTTGCTTTTGTTTTTGCATACCCAGCATTTAGAATAATATCTAATACAAAATAAGTGCTTGAGGGGAGGGGGTGGGGGAAGGGTAAGAGGTGAAAAATTGGAACAAGAGGTTTGGCAATTGTTAATGCTGTAAAGTTACCCATGTATATATCCTGTAAATAAAAGGCTATTAAATAAAAAAATAAAAAAAAATTTAAAAAAGATAAAAAAAAACAAAAAAACAAAATAAGTGCTTGATAAATGCTTTTGATTTGTTAATTAATTGATTGATCGATGAGTTATTTGTTAGTCAATCCTTGTTCTTTCTACATTATTGGACCATCTTATTTTGTGATAGAATGTGATTTGCTAAAGCCTGCCTGTTTTCTTTTCATACCTTCCTCAAGGATATACTCAATATATATATGTGTAGATTTTTCTCATAAAATGTTTTTTAGAACTAAAAGAGCAGGTACATGTATCATTGATTGTTAATATCTTTTCAATATCTTTTTATGTGACAAATGTCTTTAAGAACTCTCAATACTTTTAAAATTGTGTGGCCTCCAACAAAGATTTCTTCTGTATATATTTGATCTTACCCATATTCTCTTCCTATTTTTTAATCATTATTTCAATTTCATCTTGTAACACATGGGATCTATAGTATTAATATCCAAAAGTTATGGTTCCACTATTATTGATGGAGAAAAGCACTTGTTCAGGAAATACTAATGGATCATTTCCATTTTTCCTCTGATCATTGTCTTATTTCCAGTTTCTTTCTTAAATTTTCTTTAAACAGTCTTGGTCTCTTAGGTTTTTCACCAAGCTTTCTTTAAGTTCATTTGTTTGTTTGTTTTCCCACTATTTATAGCAGCCTCATGAGACAATAAGTTCTTTCATTTCACCATCCTGTTTTGAAGATTTTACAAATGAATTTAAATTTTAAACCAGTATTGCCCTTGACTCTCATATCCTTATACTTGACAAGGATGTCAAGTATTTATCATGTAAGGCAGTTTTTAGCTTCCTTTAGTTTCCACATTATGATAGTTTATATTGGCTAAGTGTAATAAGGAATGATAATAATTTGTGCCAATGTTTGTTCTTACTAGATCCCATTAGTGGGTTGGGGCATAAACAGTTTGCTGAAATGAGAAAAAATTAAGTTGTCTCAAATTTGCTCTCATTTTTATTCTTTTCCTCCGAAATATTTTTTCATTCTTTTATCAATTTGGAAATTTGGAAATTGCTTTAGTAACATGTCTTTTTCTTTTAAATTCTTTATTATTGTTTCTGTGATTTCATCTATGCAGAGAATTCTATGTAAGGAAACTCCACTAATGCAGATCAGCCCCTCATGGTAACTTAGGTTTCTGTAAGGGTTGTTGGGCATTAATAAGTGAAATGATTCACCCAGAATCACACAATCATTATATTTTAGAGGTAGTACTTGAAACCAAGTTCTATGGACAATTCTGAGGCCAGTTTATCTAATCTGCTACATGTGCCTCTCAACTTGTCTTTTCCTGTTAAAATATAATCAATGTATTTTGTGATTTTTTTTTATGCTCCCCATGCCTCTGTGTCAGGGAGCAGGTAATGATCAATGAAAGCCTTACTCCCAAAAGCAATCTAGTCTGTTTTTCCCTTCTTATTCAGCTCTGAGTCCAACTAATCATTCATCTATAATACTTGTCCTAGATATGTGTTCTATTTATCCAATTATATGTCATAATTTCAGCAATATAAATTTTTCATAAACTTTTTTCCTATGCACAGTGCTAGACCAATTTCTCCTGAGTGGTTATGTGCTCATAAAGGAGACCTTCTCACAATCTTAGTCTAATGAGTATAGGAATATACTTTTGTTATTCTGTCCTTGGCATTCAACTAACCTTTGTCACTTTGTCT
The DNA here is from genome assembly GCF_902635505.1 of Sarcophilus harrisii. Classification (NCBI taxonomy): domain Eukaryota; kingdom Metazoa; phylum Chordata; class Mammalia; order Dasyuromorphia; family Dasyuridae; genus Sarcophilus; species Sarcophilus harrisii. Next base: position 147,270,451 of record NC_045429.1, read on the forward strand.
TTTTTTCTTGACTGGGGGAGAGGAAGGTCCCACATCTCCACATTCTATAAAAAAAAAAGGAATAAAATTTGCTAAATTTTACTACATACAAAGTGCTGAGTTGATCATAAAATTAGAGGTCATCTTTACTATGGGAAGATTTATCACACATTGAAGAACTTACTATATAACTAGAACATCCTCTGGCTCCTTCTTATCAACTGATCTCTTTTCCTTTCAAACTGCTCTTAAAATCTTTTACAAAGCCTTTAAGATAGCTTACTGACAGACTCCCTGAGTATTAAACTATCATGCTTATTTTCCAAATGAAGGGAAATAATTTATAAGACTTAAAGGTAAATATTAATATGAGTCTTTTCCAAAAGAGACTTATGAATTAGAACCCAAACACTAACAAGCCAAAGCTTGTGAGTTTCAGTCTGGGTCAATACAAAGGGATCCATTCATAGCTGAATAATCTAACCCAGATCTAATGAATGACAGTCTCTGAGCTATATCAGCCATGACCCAGGAAAGGGATCTGAGATAGTAGTATCTCTAGATCAAGGTGGTATAAGTGTCAGAAATGTTGGAGTTGGAGTCAGGAGAGTCCTAGGTCCAATTCCTGTCCCTAAGATTTACTATCTGACAAATATCATGATGAGTGAGTCATTTAAACTTAACTGAGTAAATCTTTTAGCCTCTCTGAAAATCACCTTCTTCATCATCAACTAAATGATGATCATAATACCCAAAGAGGCAGTATGGCATGGCAAATAGAATGTAGCTTCAAGGTCAAGAACATAAATGTGAGTTCAAGTTCCACCCCTTACAGAATGAGCAAGTCATTTAACTTTTTAATGTCTCAGACAATTCTCCAAGGCTATAAGTTGCCACACAGATGCCAATTTATATTGATTTACTCTCTGTGAGTTCCCTAAACCAGACATCAAATATACCAACAAACTGCATTGAAGATTGTAATACTTCTAAGTGGAATAGGATTAAAAATGTAATTTTGAAAATATTTAACAAAATGAATAAAATATGCTAAAATGACCCTATATCTTTTCTCTTTATTCATCATCTCTTACCCTTGACCTACATTGGTTGTAAATATATTACTCAGCATTCATGCAATTAGTTTAATGTATTTATTCTATTATGGCATATCCTTATATGTTTGTTCATTCCAATGCTATTTCAAATCATTAACTTTCCAGAACTAGAGTTTACATAGAATGTTTTTTAAAATAACATTTTCAAATGCCATTTCATAAAATATCATCTAAATTATATATATTCTTTATGAAATAAAATGTTTTCACCATACTTTTTATTGATGGCTATCATCTCTACCATGGTTAGAAGGGTTAATGTTTATTTCTTCAGTGGTTAATATTTGTGTTAATGTAATTCAGAATTCTGCCTAGCCAGGTACTATCAGGCTGAAGCTACTGGGGCTGGTACCCTTTCTTTTACCTGCCTTCACTTTGTCCTCGTTCCATTACCCTAAGGTTCCCTTTCTCCCCAATAGAGGAACAAGGCTTCCCAAGATTCAATTTTACCACACCTAAGATTCCTGAAAAAATCATTCTATTTTTTGACTCTAGTCTAAAAGATTCTTCCAGAAGTAGGAAGGAAGTTTAAAAAAAAAAGAAATACAAAATACAAACATGAATCAAGTAGGGAATAAGCAATTTTAATCTCAAACAGAAATGTAATACCAAATAGAAATGTAAAGCAATAAAAAAATCATAGAATGATTACAGCTGAGACGAGTACACAAACTTCATTGGAACTTTTGCTCTGTTATCTATTTTACTTGTCACCTTCACTGAGTACAACCTGATTATTGCCAAGTGGGCTCTTCTTTTTCCAGATCATTTCCAAGTGCACTTCTTTCTTCTCTTTCTGTGAATAATTCTTTTTCTACCAGACAGTCTGCTGCTGTTTCTGCTGTTGTTTCAGTAAACACCCCACTACTCAAGTGCCTAGAAATAGGGAAAACACCACCTGCCTTTCAAGATCTCACAAGGTATTGTACTGAAGGATAGAAAACAGAAACAAGAGGAAATCTTAAGCCAGACACGGAGGTACCTATAGACTCATGGGCCAATTTCTGGGGAAAGAGCAATTCCACTCTCTCCATCCTATGCCCAGCCCTAGAGTTCAGACAGCTTTCCTTATTTCTTGTGATGAGCAGAAAAGAGAGCTTAAAATGAGGGTAGCCTCTTAAATATATTCCCCCGACTTCCACTCAGTGGTCAATTAAATGAGTCCTCATTGCCAAAGAAAAGGCTACCTTCATCACAATCCACAAGGGAGTGCTACATGCATGTCTTTAGATTTTAGCGTTCTTTTCCTCCTCAAATTATCTTGGACTTATTTAAATATGTACATACAGCATTCTCCCACTAAAAAGAATGTCACATTCTTGATAATAACTATTTTGTTTTTGTCTCTATAGACACCTTATAGAGTATTTTATACATAATAAACATTTAATAAATATATGTGGATTGGAACTAAACTATAGACAAAGTACTCATTTGAAGCATTTTCATTAATATTAACAATAGCAGAGATTTTGAAGAAAAATATCAGAAAAAAATCAAAGGGAAAGAGGTAAAAGAAGGAAGGAAAGAAGAGAAAAAGAAAGGTAAGGAGAGAGAGAAAGAATAATTGTTTCATCTTAAAGGATGTTATAAATAGTAACTCATACTATTTTTATAACCTCTTATTCCAAATCTATCCTTCATTTGGGGAGATTTCCAGGATTAGGGCTCATAAGAGTTTAGTATAATGTTATTGTTTTTATTATGAATTGTTGTTAAATATTGTTTCTTTGCTTATTTGTTTCATGCTAATATATGTATATATATGTGTGTGTGTGTGTGTGTGTGTGTGTGTGTGTGTGTGCTTATTTATTTTATGAGTAAAATGTGTGTCTACTTCTATGAAAAGTTGACTATTATGCCAAGGTCACACAACTGCCATTTAGTGAAACACAGTGAAATTCAAGAAAGAAAGCAATGGGCAGTGGCAGCTCAGAGATTAATCCTAAATAGGTAGATTCAAAAATCAATGTACTCCTTAACCAATGAATTGGTACTGCCCTACAGAGGAAAATTGAGGTGAGGGATCAAAGGCTGATGATTCTTCGATAACCATAAAAAGCTGCTATCTCCTCAGCATTTCTATCCTAGAACTGGACATGTACAAAAACCATGAGACAAGTTTAGCTCCTGATCTAGACAGTAGCTATCTGTTGATTAAATCAATGCCATCTGGTGGTTAAATGTGAGTTAAATGTGCTGCCAAAAAAATGGTTATAGATCTGAGGAATACGTTGTTAAGTCAGATCAGAATTAAAATATAGTTTGAATATCTGGCTTGTCAGAACTGTATGTTACAAAATAAGCTTTTGGAAACTACTAATTTATATTATAGTTTGATTACTACACAAAAAAGGCATTTGAAATAATTTTTCAAGATAGTTTGTTATAAACAGCTTAATAAAGAGTATGGAGTTGAAATAAATTATTTGACCTACAAGAGATGAATAAAACAATTGAATTGTTGGTGTTTATTACATAATAATATATTTTCAGTTTTCTTTACTATATAGATTACATTTTAATATTTTAATATATATTGGACTAAATTTCTTGAAATCTACAGATTAATACTCTCATTCTGGAAAATAGTTGCTGTCCTATAAATATATTCTATACTCTGATTCTTTTCCATTAAATCTTATCATAGCATATGTACTATTATATTATTCACATTTTATTTTGCTCAAAATATTGTTATAATAAATAAAACCATGGGCAGAATTTGCAAAGCATATCTTCCTTCTTCTCTTCCCCAAAAGAGGTATCTCTATATTTGTCATGTTTCATGTCTCTTCATATACTTTAACATGAGCATTTGTCTTACCCTGAGAGAAGAATTTATCTCTTTAAAGAAAAATAAAACGTTAAATCTGTTAATATAGGTAACAACTTTAGTTCCTTCAAGATTCATAAGAATATATTTTCAGACTTCATACTTTCCCAGGACTAAAGTTTTTGATATTTTATATGGAAGCTGATTTAAGGTTTTTCTTGTTACTACTTAGTAAACATCAATCTATATATCATTGGGTAAGTGTGCGTTTTTTAAAAGAGTAATCAGTCTTCATTGTATCTGTTTCTATGCATTTCTAATCTCTAAGTGTCTCCAAAACTCATTTTTTTCTTCTGGATGTTATACACATGAAGCATATATATCTACCCCTGTTCATGATCAAAAAAGCAATCCAATTTTTCTATGTTCTATAATTATTTTCTAAATTTGCCCAAGATTATCAATCTCTGACAGGGGTAACTCTGGGCAAAAACTGTAAGACAAAATTTGATCTTACTTATTTTCACTTTTTTGAACTCTTCTCTATACTTTGCACAATCCCAACTCCATCTCATGTTTCCTCATATCTGCTAAAGTTCCCCCATTCACAATAGATCTATACTCTGAACCTCTTGCATTCTTACTGAAGGTCTCTAACTGTTATCTCAGGTTATGCTCCCTGGGGCTATTTAATCTCACGCACTATTGTGAAGAATAGTATTAATGCACTGCTGGTCCAAGGTAATATACATAATTACTATAGCTAGCCTTCCTGGAGTCATGAAGATTCACCTTCCAGAGTTCAAATTTAAGCTTAGATCTTAAGGTTAGAGCATGACCCTAGACAAGTCACTTAATCCTATTTGCCTCAGTTCTTTAACCATCAGGTGAGCTGGAGAAGTAAATGACAAACCACTCAATGTCTTCACTAAGAAAACATCACATGTGATGATGAGTAGGACACAATTGAACTGGTAATATTTTAAGATTTGCAAATGAATTACTACAAAGGAAGGTTATCTCATTTGATCCTCACAACAATTTTGTAAGATAAGTGCTATTTTATTTCTATTTATATATATAAAATATAATTATATTTACATATAATTATATTATAGATATAGATTTCACAAAATATAGTTTGAGAGAGGTTAAGTGATTTTATCTGGTTAATAAATATCTCAGGCAGCATTTGAATTCAGGGTTTTTATGATTTTAAGTCCACCTTTCTATCTACTGTGCCATTTAGCTGTCTAATTTATTTGTATGCCTACTGTAGTCCCTTGGATCACAAGTGAACCCAAAGGAAAAATACTCATATGTCAAGTACCCTGGCAAAACAATAAGAAACAGATTCAGAAGTAAGGACACCTTTTCAGCACACCCCAAATCACAATTCCTTGGAAACTTCCACAACCACAGTTTATCTTGATTACTCTATTTCTTTTATATACCTCTTGGAATCAATAGTTTCTTTAAAACTTCAACTCAAGCAAGAACTTAACATGAAATCTTTTCTGATCTCAACTGTTACTGCTTCTCTCACCCATAAAAAATTACTTTGCATTTATTTTTGTATGCTTACGTGTGAACATGCTGATTCTCTCTATAAAATATAAGCTCCTTGATTCAGAGATTTTCCCCTTAGATTCCTAATACAGGGTACAGTATCTAGTATGTAATCATGATGATTCAATTGGTTGGTTGATTACATAACTTCTAAAATCCCTCCTAGATAAATTTATTATCTTAAGGTACAATTTCCAGAATCTAATAGTATTCCTAGAAGCTACTCCAAAATAAAGTTTTTGAGAATTTTCCTCCTAGTTTTTGTAGCACAAAATTACATAGAAAATTTACTAGGTTATAAACTCCTTGAAAGTAGGGTCTATGTTCTGATCTTTTAATCTCATTCAATCAACAGACATTAAATGCTTACAATGTGACAGAATGATAAACAATGAAGTTACAAAGAAAGATAGTTTCTGATGGGGAAATGACATGCAATCATCTATGTACAAACAAAATATATTTAGTCTAAATTCTAAGTCATCTCAGAAAGTATTAGTATCAGAGGTTCTGTAAATTCAACATGATTTTCATAGTAATACTAAAATGTTATTTGCCTATTAAAATACTTCACTCTTTTCCAACTACTCACCTATGTATGATCAAATTTTCTTTCTATATTCCAACCAAAATAACATAGCATAACAGTTTGAATGAAGACGCAGAGATGAGAATCTGCTATTTCCTAACAGCCACCTAACAGGTGGCACAGTGAGTAGAGTGCAGGAGTCAGGAAATCAGGAAGAGGAATTCAAATTCAGTCTTAGATACTTCCTACCTCAGTGACTCTGGCCAAGTCATTTCATCTGTTTGCCTCAGTTTTACCGTACAGAATAATTGTGAGGATCAAATGAGATAATACTTGTTTTAAAAGGGGGGAAGGTAGAATGACAGCAAAGTGCCTAGCACATAGTAGGTGCTATATAAATGCTCATTCCCTTCTATCTCCCTTTGTATCAAATTAGACATTAAAGAGATTTATAAAAATATGTAAAGTAATCCCATTTATCTCATTAAATTTTAAGGACATGAAAAATATACCTATATTCACAAAACGTACTATTTATGTTAGCATATAATGGTTTTATTATTTTTAAACAGATTAATAAAATATTTTTAGTTATCAGTTTTCATTTCAAATATGGTAACTATCAATAGATATAATCCACAGAAATCAGAGTTTTTTGGAGAATTTAATCATTTATAAAAGTATAAAGGAATCCTGACACCAAAAAGTTGGAGAACCATAGTTTAGTACATACTCTGGATGAATTTACTTCTAGGATAGCATATTCAGTTACAAATCCCACAGTTTAAGAAGGGTATTAATAGAATGGATACTACCCATGCAAGGTGAAGCACCTTGAGTCTATTGTTTCATAAGAATCATTTAAAGTCTTATAGGAATGTTTAGCTGAAAGAAAGGAATTGGAGGGTCTTAATAGCTATCTTTAAGTATTTTAAGGGTTGTCATTTAGAGGAGAGAATAAACATGTTCTCTTTATGCCTAAAGAGTATGAAAGAGGATGAAAGTTGCAAAGGGGAAAATTAGGGAAAAACTTTCTGGTGGCTAGAACTACCTAAAAGTAGACAGAGATCTCAAAAGTAGGTTTACCTGAGTGATATGCTGAAACCAATTCATACCAGTTCATGCCAGTCAATTGTTAAATTTTAAGCATAAGCATTTTTACCTCAGAAATTAGCAAATATTACAAATTCAGGATTAATTTGTTGTTTTGTCAATTGTCTAAGTTGCAAAGAAAATATTAATAATGTGGATTTAACTGAAAAGTGTGCCATCCCCAGAGAGAAGGTTGTTAAATTTTAACCAACATATCTCTAGCTCTTTCTCATTAGAGTCTTGAAGCAGAGGCTGACTGACACTAATGCTATCTATTTTTGAATAAGTATTCTTTTCTGGAATAGGTTAGATTGCAAAGTTATCAATATCCCTTCCAATTTTAAATTCTATGATTCTATGATTCAATTAATTCTTAAATTCTGAACTTAAGAAATAAAACAAGCATTTCTACTACATAGTATAATGGAAAAAAGATCATTGCATATGAACTGTAAATCTATTATGTACAACTTGCTATTCCTTTTAAACATACAATAAAGTGATTAACTTTTTCCTTTTCCCTGCAACCTAAAGAAGGTTACCATTAGACACGTGTGTATATATTGTATATACATAAAATTATTGTACACATACTTCTATTCATCATTTCTTTCTCTAGATGCAGATATCTTCCTCCAAATGTTCTTTGTAGTTAATTTGTATAAATGAGTTTGTTGTTCAATGTTGTTCATAAAATAATATTGCTGTTGCTGTATACAGTGTCCTCGTGGTTTTTTTCATTTCATCTTCATTATTTTGTACAGATTCAGTATCCTTTTGATCTCTAATGCTACTAAGATTCATTTGAATATATGCTTAGTTTTTTTTCATTTCTCTGTTTCTATTCCTTCAATTCTAACAATCATTATTTGAAGCTTGTAAGAGTTCTATGTCAGCAGAAACATTCTGTTATTTCTTTATTTAAAAGCAAAATTAATTATGAGAAACAACATTAACCAATAGTGATATGTGGGCCGGGGTACTCCAAACCTATTACTATTTTACTGTATTTTATGAATTTGGTGTAAGAAGAAATACTATTGCATGTTCTAAGTAAAAGTATGTGTGCTCCTTTCCCATTTCCAAGGATCAGTCTCTGCAGTCCTAACACATACATCACTCCTCTCTGCTACCAGTGAGAATGTCAGAGATATAGATAGACATGCTCTGCATAGAAAATATCAGCACTTTCACCCGAATGATTTCTGGCTCTCGTTGATCTTACCATTTGAGTGACAGTTCCATTCCACACAGCAGAGGGAAAAGACCATAACACTTGATCTTGAGGATGATGGAGAATGATAGATAGAGGATAGTATCCCAACTGGAGTTTGTGTGCTGAACTTCCCCATTGCAGACTGACCTATCAGCCAAAGAAAAGGCTGGCTCCAAGAAAGGGAACTAAAAATGGGGGACTTTGCTTATAGAGGTGTCACTCTAAAACCTGTTAGTACCCCAGGCAGAAATCGAGGTCAGCTAGTCATTCCCTCTCCCAGGAGAGTAGAGATCCATTTCCCTGTTTTCTTCCTCATCTGCTCACTCACTTTTACCCATTTAATCAGCCAGCTTTTATTAAACTCTTACAATGTGACATGTACTGTGCTAAGCACATTCTCCCACAGAATATGAGATGAAAGAAAAGTTAGTCATGTTGTTTTTTCTTCTGTACACCTTTATCTCTTTAAACGGCGTTGTTTTGGCTTTTCTCATTAAAACATGTGAGTGACACTGTAATAAAAATCAGATAGCTATCTGAATTCATGCCAGTTCTGCTTGTTTGAGTGAAGGCATGATATTGGGCGGGGAGAGAAAAAAATCCAAAGGGGAGCAAATTTAAATTATCAAAAATTCATAAATCCAACTTGGAACAATTTGACTGACACATTCACAAACTCTATATTTGACTGAGATGAAAGTGAGATTTGAGGTAGAAGAAGAAGCATCAGGATCAGATTTTTCTCTGACATGTAAGCTGAGTGGGGAAATCCCCAGAAGGGGTTAAAGGAGCACAGAGGGGCAGCCATTTTTTGTGCTGGATTTGAAAGGAAAACAAGCTCATCTCCCCCAAAGGGAAAAGTGAAGTTTTACTTTACCTAAGCAAAAGGATTAAGAAGCTTAGCCTTCCTTGCTCACCAGTGCCACCTTGTGAGGCTATATGTGTTTCCTAAATAAATACTGTGTTTCACTGAAAATTATCATATATGACATTGCTCATTTGGGCAGAATTAGAACACAATAAAAACACAATATTAAAATAAAACTGAGTATAACATAGTAATTCTTTGATGATTCAAAGCCAAGAAAAATTATATTATTTTCTGTTCCCTGAATTTGGTATTCCATTTCTCTTTATTGGCTTTAAATAGGCTTTTTCTCCAGAGACTTGCTCATCATCTCTCTTTGAAAATGCTCTTCCTTCAAGGCTCAGTTCAAATATTTCCTCTTTTTTTTATTTTATTTTGTTTTTCTCTTTTTTTTAGAAAACTTTCTTGAGAATTGAAGAGGGCAGTTTTTTTCATTTTTGTATTTGTATTCCCAGCACCTAGCACAGTGCCTTTCATGTAAAAGGCGCCAAATAATAATGATAGTTAGCATTTATATGTCTCTTTAAGGTTTGAAAGTACTTTTTAAAATTTCATTTTTCTTCATATTTACTCTGAGAGGGAGGTATTATTATCATCCCATTTTACAGATGAAGAACCTGAGAAAGAAAGAGCTTAAGGTTAAGATTTACCTAACAACCAGCATCTGAGGTGTATTTGAACTCTGGTCTTCTGATTCCACTCTATCTGCTATACTATCCACCTTCCTATTAAATATTTTAAATTGAATTCTCGTGCCAAGAAAAATGTGTGATTTTTGTTCAGTTATGTCTGATTTTTTGTGGCCCCATTTGAGATTTTCTTATCAAAGATACTGAAGTGATTTGCTATTTCCTTCTCCAACTCACTGTCAGATGAGAAAACTGAGGCAAATGAGGTTAAGAGACTTACTTTGGGTCACACAGGTAGTAAGTTTCTGAAATTTGAACTTAGAAAGATGAGTTTTCCTGATTCCAGGCAAAAACACAAGAGATTTTCAAATTCTCAAAGACAAAACCACTTTTCCAGGCTAAACATCACCATCTCAGGCTCTCTCTCTTTTCTTCCTGAGGCAATTGGGGTCACACAGTTAGGAAGTGTTTAAATACCTAAGGTCATATTTGAACTCAGATCCTCCTGACTTGAGGCTGGTGCTCTATCCACTGCACCACCTAGCTGCTCCCATCCCCATGTCTTTTAAGCAGTCTTCATGATGCTATGACCTTAAAGTTCTTCACCATCCTACATATCCTTCTTTGGACCCTCTCCAGTTTACCAATGTCCTTCCTAAAATGTGGTATCCATAACTGAATAGAATATTCCAGATATTGTCTGTACGTACTATTATCCATTGGTACTATATTCTCTCATTGTAGATTTAGTCTTTCTTAATGTAGCATATATAGTTGCATTGGGGTTTTTGTGGGTGCCTTTTTTATTGTAATATCACACAATTAATATATTGAGTTTTTAGTCCACTAAAATCTCATGATTGTTTCCAGAATGCTACCAAACTCATGTACTCTATTATACTTGTTAAATATTGTCCCATTCAACTCAGCCCAGTATTCTGTTCTATTAAGATCTTTTCAGAGCCTGCCTTTGATATCCAACATTTTAGCTCTCCCTTTCAACTTTCTGTCATATACAGATGCCATTAAGTATGATATAATATAAATGTTATCTCTCTAGATAGAATATACATTCCTTGAGGGCAGGAACTACTTCATTTCTATATTTATGGATCTAGCTCCTAGTGTAGTATCTGATATAAAGTAAGCTCCAGAGTATGTACTCTCTCTCTCTCTCTCTCTCTCTCTCTCTCTCTCTCTCTTTCTCTTTCCATATGTATGTATATATATGTTTATATTAAATTAATTGATAAATCTCATAAAGATATCCCATAAAGAATTTTGTCAAGTGTTTATGAGAATTTATGTATTATATTTAGCTCATTCTATGATCTATGAATCTTATAATTATATATATATATATGTACATAGATATTTTAAATTGTTGTGGCTAGTCTAATGTGACCTATTTTTGATGAACCTATTAATGGAAACTAAAAAAAAAAATTCAAATTAATAGGGTGGGTAAATAGAGACCAAGGACATATCCCTGGAATCAGAAAGAATTATAATGACTAGACTTATACAACCATCTCAATCCCATATTATCATTTCATATAAACCATAGCTAATTTTCCTTAAACTATCTATAGCATGAAAAGCAACAAATCAAGAAATAATGAGAAAAACAGATAAAAAAAAATCAGTCACATGGTTTTTGTTGAGTCAAATCTGCTAGTTTGTTGGCCCTTGGCCCTGAAAGCCTTGTGACTTTCAGAATAAAGAATTGTCTTAAGAAGTCTAGAAGTCTAGACTTTCCTAGAGTCTAGAAGAAGAGAAAGAGCTTTGATTTACTTGAAGCCTAGGTAACCAGGAAACCTTGCAAGGATTATTAATAAGTTAAAAATACTTATGACATAATAATAATAGCTGAATAGAATACATCAATTATCTAATTTAATTCTTACAGACTTGTGAGATAAGTGACTTATTCATGGTGATATAACTAATAATTTTCAGAGGGAGGATATGAAGCTGATTCTCTCCGATAATTCAAATATATATATTATATATATATATATATATATATATACATAAAGGACAATGGGGTGTATTATTGTCACTCTTAGCTATGTGCTTTCAAAATTTAAAAGCACATAGCAGTGCAGCTATCATAATTAGTTTTTTTGGATTCTTATATTAAAATTTACCAGAATTTTAAAATGGAAAAATAGATCAGCCCTACTTTCTCCACACAAAATCCCAGGCTTTTAGGTGAATAATTAAAAAGTCAACATACAATGACCCAAATATGAAACCTAGTCTAGGGACAACCCTTTGGAGTAGCAAAAGATAAGAACAATTATTCTATAGAATCTTTGAGACCAGAAGAGATTTTTTTGTCCCCCAATCTAGGTCCATTTTGATTATCCTCCTAGGAGGATAGAATCAAAAGAAAAAAATCAAACTAAATAATCTGCAAACTAATGATTAATATATTCTGAGGCTTTAGGTTCTTTCCAGTTATTAAAACATTTGTTTTACAGGAAAAAAAAGTAATATTAGCATTAATCATTACCCTTCAAGACATAATCAACTCATTTCAGAGCTTGCAATTTGAAACACATTTTTTAGCAATTCCATGTAGATTATCAATATATTTTATTCTAATAATATAAACAAATTCTTCATATTTGTGAAAAAAAATTATCTTAGTTCTCATCAATCATTGTAGTTTTTATTTGTAGAAAATAAATCTCTGTTAATATGTAAATTAGCATTATTCAATTACAACTGTCATTTAAAATTTTTTTAAAATAAACCTACGACTTTCAAAGAAACTGTTGCACTTGTGAGATTAAATTGAGATCATTTAAATAATGTTCCAAAGAGAAAAATCTAAAAACAAGGGTATAACATACAAGTAAGATTACATTAAAACTAATGTACTGTAACATCTCTGATAGTGAAAGAAAAAATGAAGCAGATCTGCTGCATAATTTTGTCAATAAATCTAAAACATTAAGGAATGATCGGGACAGGTTATTTCAATTATTTTCATCTATCATGAACATTATTTGGCTGAAGCCCATCTGCTATGGAATAAATATGAACAATTTACTCAAAATTTATTTAAATTGAGAAAATATGGTGTACAAGTGTCTTATTGTAATTTTCAAGCTCAAAAATGTCAGACTGAAAATCATAGTATGTATTGCAGATAGTAGTTGTTTAATACATGTTTGTTGAACAAATGAATGGCATAGCCTAGTAATAGGCAATACAAATAGCTTTTGTATGCTAGGCACTAGAGCCTTAAGCAAAACTGTAAATTAGGAGATTTATTTTTGATTCTTCTCAACATACTTGACCTATTTTCTGTACCTCTTTCCAGTCTATTTTAAACTCTGTCCCTCTGACCCTTGGGTATCTAATACCTTCATTCTTTCTATGTTTTGTCTGTGCAAAACCCTTCAAGACCAATCTTTCCCATAAGTAGGGAAGAGGAGGAATGGAAAGAGAGATAAGAATAATAATAATGACAACAACAATAACAATATTAATATATATATACATATATATATATATATATATATATATATATATTTCTGCTCCTCAGGCTACACACAATTCTTCTGCCTTTCGCTACACACCAGAGAAACTTTTCCATCATGGATGTTCATGCTACTCTTGGACTTCCCTCTACCCTTATGGTTTTTCCTTCTGATTGAATGCTTCTTCTCATATTTTCCATTTTATGGAAGCCACCCAGATCAATCATCTCTTCATTCTTTTCTAGGCTGTACTGCTAACTCTCTGTCCTTTTTTTTTTACCCTGCCTCCTTAGTGGAGATCTTCATCACTCTTCCCTCACTCCTGCTTTTCAATTTTCTTTTATGTTCTACTTATCCACTATTAGAAGGTAATTGAAGATTGTCTTTCTTTCTGTTTGTATTGGTATTTCCAGCACATAACATATCTGGCACATAATAAGCACTAAATAAATACTTATTGATTTTACAACTAATATTTATATTGTGCTTTAACATCTGCAAAGAAATATAGTGTGTATGTAAACATATACATATACACACAAAAAGCTATTAAATTAGCCAATATGTTTATTTTTCAGGAAATGTTTGCACTTAGCCCAAATAAATCTGTAAGAATTACAGACTTTCAGAAGTTAATAATTAAACCTTTCACTTGGGGTCTATCTCTCCCTCCCTGATTCAAGAGATTCTGGGTTAATAGAAATTCAAGTATGACATGGTGGGAGCTTCATCCTAAAGGAATCAAATTTTCTTATTCATTATTGACCCCACCGGGATTCCTCCAAGAAAATTCCTACAACAAATCTTTGATAAGACTCATGTTTAGAGACTCCTCAAAAGCAGGTAAAAATCAGGACTTCTTCCACAAAAATACTTATTGCACAATATATTTAAGGGTTTTACCTATTTCAACATAGAAATTACATTTAATAGAACTCACATCAAACCATAAAACCCTCAAATAGACCATTAACCTCATTACACTCTCCCTCAGTCTGTACAATCTTTCTCCTCTAAACTATGATTCCATCTTACCTGTGTCTTCCATCTGCTTCCTCCAATCACTTTTCCTTTCCTTTGTCTTTGAAGGGTAGAAATAAGAACGCAGTCTAGTAAACTGGAACAAGACTGTAAATATCTTTAAATGTTAGACAGACTGTAGTGTCCTCCCTAAAATATGTTCTCTTGTTGGGGTTTTCTTGGGGTCTCTGGAGGGAGCCTTCGTTTCAGTTCAGTAATTACCAAACGAGTAGCCAAGGTTAAAGCCCAAATCCTTTATTGTCTCTTTCCAAGTCTTGTCTCCTTTCCTGTGGCCCGGTTAGCTTTGTTATAGTCCAGATCCTTTATTACCTCCTTCTTGGGGCTGGGCAGCTCTCTGGAGAGCCTTTCAGTCTGGCCTGGCTTCCAAGAGCTTGAGCTCCCGCCTGCCTTCTCTGGCTTCTGAATCTCCCTGACTGAATCCTGGCTGAGGCTCCTAACTTACATATGCTCTCTTATCAAAGGTGTGAATCTTGTTGAACTATAGTAAGTATTAAGTACATGTACTGAACTAGAGAACTGTTAAGCACCCTGCTAAATTAGATAACCATTGTCTCTATCAATTCCACCGACTTAGCACCTTGTTTCAAGTTCTGACCCATAACAACAGACCAGTTTGCATTTTATCTTAGAAATGATGAAAGTTAATGAAAGTTCTTGAACAGTGTCATGGGTCACAATAGCACTATAAGAAAATCAATTTGGTATCCACGTGGAGAATGGATTGAAAAGAGAGAAGTTTGAAGGAAGGGAAATCAAATAGGAGGTTTTTTGTGTACACTTCCTATGAACGGTGATAAAGGCCCAAAGTAAGATGGTTACTCTATAAATGGAGAGAAGGGAATAATTAAAGAGCTGTTGTGGGAGATAGAATTAATAAGAATTTTCTTTCTACCCTGCTTATTCATCAAACCAAGGCAAGTTTCCAAACTCTCTGAACCATATGATCCCTAATGTTCTTTCTAGATGTTCTTGAATAGCCCACAGAAAAGTAAGACAATAATGTCCATTTTCATGCCTTAGATGTGAAGCTTCTCCTTCTTTCCAAAAATCTTGTGTTTCTGACACCTATAAATATAGTGTATCTGGATTTCAGCAAAGCACTTAACAAAGCTTTCCATAATTTCTTTATTCCTATGAATAAGACAGAGAGATGTTAGGTAGAATGTAGTTGTTAGATAAATTCAATACTTTTCGAATAACAGGCCCCAAAGGATAATATTGGAATATTGGTGGTGTGCAACCAAAGCATATCTCCAGTCAGTATCTACTTTTAAAGAGTAATATGTTCCAAAAATCTGACCCAAGTTTAGGTTTATTTAATTGAAAATTTGTTGAAAGGCATAGTTGATATGCTTATCAGATTTGCAGATAACACAAAGCAGGGAGCAGGGGAAAACTACTATACTGGATAATGATGATTCAAAAGGAACTTAAGCAAAGATGAAATTTAAGAGGAGTAAATATAGAACTCTGTCATTAGTTTCAAAATATGTCATACAATTTATGTGTATAAATGTTTATAAATCATATTATACATATTTCTATTTATCAATGCTTTCTCTGTACTCAGATGGCATCTTTCTTTATAGTTAGTATTTTAGTCTCTCAAAATGACTTAGTCTCTTAAAATTGTTCTTGAAACAAGATTGCTATTACCCTATACAACATTCTCTTGGTTCTGCTCATTTTGTTCTTCATTATTTCATGCAAGTCTTTCCATATTTTTCTAAAATAAATAAGCTCATCATTCCTTAAAAGCACAGTAATATTCCATCATGGTCATATGCCCCAATTTTTTAGCCATTCCCCAATTGGTGCACATGCTCACAATTTCTAATTCTCCACCACAAAGAAAGCTGCTATACAGTCTTAGGCATCATTAAGAGAAGCATAGTATCTAGAATGAAAGAATTGCCAGAATATATTTGGAGTATTACATTCAGGTCTACTAGACACATTTTAGGAAGGACATAAATAGCATCTGCAAAAGAAGGTAATTCTGGAGTATTGGAAACCTTGCCATATGAGGGATGCTTGAAAGAATTGGAAATCATTAGTTTAGAGGGGCAGCTAGGTGGTGCAGTGGATAGAGCACCAGCCCTGAAGTCAGGAGAACCTGAGTTCAAATCTGGTCTCAGACACTTAACACTTCCTAACTGTGTCACCCTGAGCAAGTCACTTAACCCCAATTGCCTCAGGGAAAAAAAAAATACAAAGAGTGAATGGGAACATGAATGTCTTCCAATATCTGTCCTGTGGAATAGGAAATGCAGTGAAAACAGAAGCAATATTTGAAAACTGGAAAGATTCAGACTTTAGGTAAGGAAACATTTCCTAACAAACAAAACTGTTCTCAAGTGGAATAGAGTGCTTTAGGGAAGGGTAGTTCCTCATTACTAAAGAGCATGAAATTTAAACAAATTCAGAGACTAAATGACAAGTTGTCAACTATAATGGGGAAATTAAAAGCTTAATCTTTAAGCATTTTTTGTTTCTATGGACTAATCTTGATCCCAAACTCTGTGTCTATATAAAAATTTAAATGAATACCTGAAAAAAAAAGGGATACAGACCTGCCATTATCTATCCATGGGTTGTGAAATTTTCAAAACCATAATCAAACCATGGCCTAAAGTTACCGGGAGATATTCTAAGAGAAGGAACCATAGCAGCATTAATTTAGGAGAGAAAATAAGAGGTATAGCTGGCAGGTCACTACATTACAAGAATCCCATTTAGGTGAAAAAGTTTCATAAGAAAAATTTCATTTCTTACATGCATATGATTGTATGTCTTAGGAATATTTATTTTGATCCTTTATTGACTTATTATGTCTAAATAGAACCCCTCTATGTAGCTTCCACCTAAATCTCAGCTTGAATACTCCATGAATTCCAGCTTTACTCTAGACGCCACTTTGTTTACCCTACTAGGTCATAATTTATATCCTTCCTTCATTTCTCCAACAAGGTTCTTTCTCTGGTCCCTAGAACATATCCCTAGAACATATAAACTCTCTTGTTCCAGAAAGGGCAGGACACCAATTGGATTGGACACCAATTGGAATGGACACCAATTTATCTCATCTCCGTAATAACTGCTTATGGATCTCATAGAAGCAATATAAAAATGGAGAAAGGAAAAACAAATATCAAATTCTGCTGTCAACAACCGTTTCCACACCACATATTAAACTTTTAAGTATAATCTACATCATTAATATTTTCTCCATCACTTTCTTAAATCTAGACAATCATCAAGGTAACAAATCAAACCACTGACGATGGGAGCCCCAAAACTTTCTTTCTCTCTCTCTGACTTTGGGAATGAGCCATGAGGTAAAGTACTTGAAGTTCCTTGAAGGAGAAAATCTCCTTCAACCCTGCCTCAGTGAGAGACCACCCCAGGAAATCAGATAAAGTGGTTTATCTAGGTGATGCTGGTTGAGTCCTGAGCTAAAGAATTCCAACCCTATTCAGTTGAAGATCTTCTATTCAATTCAGCTCAAACTGTCCAACTCCATCAAAACAACCCCACCAAACCAAGGCTTATAAAATAAAAAGAACCAATCTAACACCCTCTCTTTTGCGGTCTAATATAATGCTATGCTTGCCTCATCAAAAACCCCTCCTCTTCTGATCCCTCCTTTCCCTATTGCTTCCTCTCTTCTCCTCTCCTCTTCTCTCTTCCTTCTCCCTCCCTCTCCTCTCCTCTCCCTCTCCCTCTCCTCTCCTCCTCTCCTCTTCCTCTCCCTTCTTCTTTCTCCTCTTCCCTCTCCTCTTCCCCCTCTCTTCCTCTTCTTCCTTTCCTCTTCCTTTCTCCCTCTTCCTCTCCTCTTCCCTCCTCCCCCCATCTCTCTCTCTCTTCTTTCTCTCTTTTCTCTCTCTCTCTGTCTCTGTCTCTCTTTTCTCTCTTTTCTCTCTCTCTCCTCTCTCTCTCTCTCTCTCTCTCTCTCTCTCTCTTTCTCCCCCCCTCTCTCTCTGTCTCTGTCTCTGTCTGTCTCTCTTTTTCTCTCTTTCTCCCAGTGAATAATATTCTCTTCCAGCACTACCCTCTCTTTATCCTCACCTATTTCCCTAACGAGACTTTATGCCTCTCTGTCGGGATTTCTCTAAACTTTACTTCTCTGTCAGATTTTCCCAAAAATCAGTCTTTTGTTCTTCATAGAAAGTGACTTCCCAATCAATTAAACCTTTTTTATCAATCGGGTTTTCGGTTTTAAATTCCTTTTAAAAAATTTCTGTGATCCAGAAGGGTTCCCCAAAAACTCCTACCATTCTAATCCCAAAGGGGTATGGGGGAGCCTCTTTTCCATTTTTTCCGAACCCCTGAACCTGCCACTAGATCTCATCATTTAACTCCCTGATCACCAGGAATCTCATTTTGGTACCTAAATCTAGACCTCATCATTTGGTTCCCTGACAGAAGGGAACCCTAAAATCTAAACCTCATCACCATGATTTGCACTATTTGCTGATTTCTAAGACGCAAATGCCCACTATGAAAATTTAGCAATAGATCACCTTGGGAGGCAGTGAACCTCACAAACCCTTCAGAGGACACTAGAATCCTAAGGGACAAATGTAGTCTGCCTGGCTCTGTGACAGAGAGGCAGAGAATACACACTAAATACAAAATACACTCTAATAAATTCAAACAAATTTCAAGTGTTGTAGAGATATTAGCAACTGAGGGGGATAAGGAAGTCTTATGGATGAAGTGGTACTTGAATTGTAATTGTTCTATAAAGGTTAGGATTTCTAAAAGATAGGAGTGAGAAAGGGGTTCATTCCACACAGGGGAAAAAGTCTATGCAAAGACACGGAAAGTGGAGATGGAATAGCATGAGGGATCAGAAGCAGGGCAGTTTGATTAGACCATGGAATAAATGAAGGGGACACAATGAATCAAAGCCAGATTGGAGCCCACCCAGAGTTCTAGAGTCAATAAGGAATCACTAGAGCCTTTTGAGCATGTAAAGGAGCTTTATCACTTTGGCAGCCTTCTTAAATATGGCTTGGAAAGTCTTCTGCCTGTCAGGGTCTCATGACCTCTGACACAAGCATATATAAGGCAGGGGCACAACCAGGCATAAAAGCAGCTACTTTCCTCATTAACACAGATTCATCTCCTCATCCTTCATCCTTGTGAGGTTTTTTCCTTGGCTATGGTTTTAGACAGCTTGGCAAAATGTTTTGAGACGTAAGAAAGGCATATAACAATGCTTAGAGCCAGTGCATGGACTGCTCCAACTTGAAGAAGATTCATTTTTCTCATTCTTTTCCTTTTCAAGGATAATCAGCTTTGTAATAGCAACATAATGGGCTAGCATATAAATTTTATGAAGAAACCCGATTTCTTATTTCCTGATTTTAAGCAGCATGACAATGGGAAAAAGGATGGCAAACTCCTTTTCCTTTAAGGAAAATTGAAATGATGTGAAGATCAGAGAAGAGAATTGAAACTATGATCCAATATAAAGCCCTATCCATAATAAGGGACATTGTGTTCAAGAAGAGAATTTGGGAGTAAAGAACACATAGGTCCACATCAGCCACAGTGGCTAACAACAAGGCCCAAAAAGATAAAAGATAGCTTTCAATTTAGATCTTCCTGATTCTAGGTCCAACAATCTATCCATTACAACAACTAACTGCAACTAACATCTTGCTTGTTAGTAGATTAGACGTAGGTTCTCATCCACCCTACAAACTACAAAGGAAGCTACATTCTTTCCATTTTATCCTTGCTGAGCTTGGAATGCCCAGAGTAGCAATAAAGTTACAGAAGCCTTTATCACCCGATCTCTTGTCTAGTTTCTTTGTGCTCTCAAGGATCTGTGAGTTGCCGTGAAGGATAATTCAAATGCTATGGTTTGCACTTCATGAAGTGGCAAATCCAAACAGCTTTATTCCCTTGGGAAGCCTGGCATAGTTCAATCCTGCCAAAGGATTCGAAAGACTTTCTTGTAAAATGTTGGGTTTCTCTGAATCCGTTAGTCCATAAAATCACCCTTTCTAAACTATGATTGTTTAGACTTTGGATCAGAAGGTCAGGAGGGCTTCCCTGTTTCCTGGGTCCTCTCCTGCCTTTCCTTTTCAGGTTATTTCATGTATTCTTTATATATCTTCTATAAATCTAGATATTTACATGTTGTCTCTCCTTTTAGAATATACATTCTTAGAGAACAAGAATTGTCTTTTGTCTTTCTTAGTATCTCAGGTACTTCTGGAATATAATACAGTGTTTATTAGATGATTATTGATTGGTGACTGGAAATAGATCAGATAAGTATCAAATAAATGTCACAGCAGTGACAGTGACCATTATAATCATCTGTCTTCTCACGTCAGTTGATCTATGTTCTTTATTATAGGAACACTTTAGCATATAGGAAGCAAAAATAGCATAAGAAAAGTTGGAATCAGAAGAATGAGGCTCCAAACTGAGCTCTTATACTTTTGCACATATTTTTGAGTAATTACTTTATCTCTCTGAAATTACTCCTCTATTTAAAAAAATCAGAACAATAATATTGGCACTGGCTACCTCACAGAACTGTAGTATCAAACAAGATAACATGGAAAATTCTTTGTTTTCGTAAAGAGTGAGAAGTATACAAGTTACAATTATTTAGACATCAAAGAACAGTCATTTTGATGATTACAACTGATTTTTATTTCATTTCTCACTTTTGAAATGATAAAATGAAATTACATCAAGATAATTTTAGATGATTGTAGTGGCTAGAAACTGGAAACTGAATAGATGCCCATCAGTTGGAGAATGGCTGAATAAATTGTGGTATATGAATATTATGGAATATTATTTTTCTGTAAGAAATGACCAACAGGATGATTTCAGAAAGGCCTGGAGAGACTTACACGAACTGATGCTGAGTGAAATGAGCAGGACCAGGAGATCATTATATACTTCAACAACAATACTAGATGATGACCAGTTCTGACGGACCAGGCCATCCTCAGCAACGAGATCAACCAAATCATTTCCAATGGAGCAGTAATGAACTGAACCAGCTATGCCCAGAGAAAGAACTCTGGGAGATGACTAAAAACCATTACATTGAATTCCCAATCTATATTTATGCCCACCTGCATTTTTGATTTCCTTCACAAGCTAATTGTACAATATTTCAGAGTCTTATTCTTTTTGTACAGCAAAATAACGGTTTGGTCATGTATACCTATTGTGCATCTAATTTATATTTTAATATATTTAACATCTACTGGTCATCCTGCCATCTGGGGGAGGGGGTGGGGGGTAAGAGGTGAAAAATTGGAACAAGAGGTTTGGCAATTATTAATGCTGTAAAGTTACCCATGCATATAACCTGTAAATAAAAGGCTATTAAATAAATAAATTAATTAATTTTTAAAAATTAGTTTAAAAAAAAGATAATTTTATATGAGAGATACTTTGGATTATTTTTGCCATCCGAGAGAGCCAGGATATATTAGGTGATCTTGAACCTAGATTTTCCAATTTAAAAACCAAATCTCTATCCAAGGGCCCTCAAAAAGACATGAATGACTATGTAAAATGAATCATCACATGAACAACTCAACACAATTTTTTTTCATTTACACATTCTTCTCTGATGTGAATTGCTTAACTATAGCTATCTTTTCCTGACCACTCATGTTTCTCAAAACCCAAGCCCTAGTGAATAGAACTCTTGAATATAACTGAACCTGTCTTGTTGGTATTACTTATGCTCACTTGCCAGAGCCAAAATAGGCATAGTTCAATCAAAGCTCTGCCTCAGATGCCGATATCACAAGGTAGCACATTTCCTGACCCAGCAGACCTGCTCCTCAGCTCCGCTCTTACCTGGTTTCTAAGCTGCTATCTTCTAGGTTCCTAAGGCCATTAAGTGTTGGAATCCTTACAAAGTGTTAAGTCATTAGAGTTGATAGAGACAATAATTATCTAATGGTTCAGTATGGTTCAGTATGATTGATTTGATCCTACGAGGAGATGTTATGGGCCAGAACTTGAAACAAGGTATTAAGTAGAACTGATAGAAACAATGCTTATGTTCACACCTTTAGAGAGCTCATATAAGCAAGAAGCTCTTAGGGCCAGAGAGCACTTTGGGAGGAAACCCATAATCCCACTCTCGGATCCCACAATCCCACTCTTAGAGAAGGAGCATAAACAGAGCTTCAGTGAGCCAGTCAAGTTAGTTCAGAGAGAAGCCCTCTCTCGGAGACAAGACAGATTCATTCCAACTTTCACCTTGGTGCTGGCTGGAGACATTCGGAGTTGAGCTAGAGTCAGATCCATTCCATGTTCCACCTTTGTGCTGTCTGGAGGCAGAAGAAAGCAGAGGCAAAAGAAAAGCTGCAAGAGCTCTCGGAACCAAGGAAAGCTGAGACCTCTGTTAAAGCTACCCAGGCCCAAGGAAGGAGAAAATAAACATTTGCATTTTATCAGCTGGCTGTATTTGGGGTAATTATTGATCTGAACTGATACTAGAGCTACCTCCCCAAGAAACCTGCTCCCAGAGAGAACCTTCATATTATAAAAAAAGAAGAGAACATCACATTTTGGCGCCCTGAACATGGGACTGACAGGCCCCTCAGTGGATTCCAGTGGAAAAGCTCCGATCCTGATCCAGTGGAAAAGCCTGTGATCCTGATTAGGGTGAGTACAACAAAGAAATTTTGTTAAAAGAATTAAAGTAGAATTTCAGCTAAGATGGGACAGATGTTTGGAAAACAGCCTTCTGTTTCTGTTCAAGGAAAATGTTTAGAGAGCATTGTCAAGGTTATGGAAAGCCAAGGTTTGATTATAATTTTGGAGCAGATCACTGAACTTTTAGAAACTGTAAAAAAATATGTCCTTGTTTCTCTCTGGAAAAAGAATTGGATCTAGACGAGTGGAAATTAGTAGGAGAGGATCTTTGTCAATTCTATAATAAAAATGGACCTGACTCAATTTCCAAAGACATACTTAATACATATAATTTAATAGAACTGGCTTTAGGAAATTTTATAAGTGTTAAAATAAGGAAAAAGAAGAAAGAGCAAGGAGGGGAAGTGCCAACTAAACTAGGTGAAAAGCAGGAAGAATCAGATAAGAATGGAGTTGAGTACAATTCTGAGTGTGATACTTCACAGCAGGAGGAATTAGATCATTCCACATCTCATGACCTTCCCCACTCAATTAACCCTTCATGGGTGGAGGAAGAAGGGGGAGGGAGAGCGGCAGAAATATAGTCAGCTTCTCCTGTAAAGCAAAATATGACAAGATTAGAAAAAGCATTAATTAAGGCAAAAAATGAAAGAGAAGACATATCTGATTTTATAAATGCATATCCTGTGATTGAAAAGCTTGACTCTTCAGGTCAAAAAGAGAGAAAATACACTCCTTTCAATTTGGAAAAGATTAAAGATTTGAAAAAGGGTTGCATTCTTTATGGGGTTGCATCCTCTTATGTTAAGCTGTTACTTGATAATTTATCTTATAAAATCTTAACCCCAAATGATTGGAAATCCATAGTGAGGACATGTTAGAACCTGGACAAAATTTGTTGTGGCTTTCGGAGTTTCATGAATTATGTAGGATTCAAGCCCAACGCAATGGGCAAATAGGAGCTATTGGACAAATCACTTTTGACCAACTAGCTGGTGAAGGTCAGTATGGAGAGAATTCAGAACAGATTTATTATCCCATAATAATGTATGAACAAATTTCTAAGGCTGTAATAAAAGCTTAGAGTTCTCTTCCAGGACAAAAAGATCAAGGGGAAGCCTTCACAAAAATAGAATAAAGTCCCAATGAACTCTTTGAAGATTTTGTGGAACGTTTGTAAACACCTGTAATAAGAACCATTGGAGATAATGCAGCTACAGAAATAATGACCAGAAATCTGGATAAGGAAAATGCCAATGAGGTTTGCAAAAGGATTATATGTGGACTAGACAAAGATGCTCCTTTAGAGGAGATCATAAGGTGCTGTGCCACAGTGGGCACAAATGCTTATTATATCCAAACTATGATGAACACGGAAAGACAGGTTCCCTCTTGGCAAGGGACTGCTAGAGAAACTCATAGATGCTTTCAGTGTGGAAAAGTTGGACATTTGAGAGCTTATTGTAGATATAGAGATAGAGTAAGAAGACAGGGTGAGAGAATAAAACCGAAAACCCCATGTCCAAAATGTAACCAAGGTTTTCACTGGGCCTCGGAATGTAGATTGACCCAGAGAAATGAGAGGCAAAGCCCAGCTCCAAGATATGAATCAAAAGACAGATGAGGCATGATGGCAGCTGAGGTTACACGCAGAGAGTCTTTAGGTCAGGACTCTGATGTGAGCAATCAGCCTAAAAATAATCACATGGCAGGAAGAGATTACAGTTGGGGAGAATACAGGCCTTTTAACCCAACAGGGCAGTGTCCAGTGCAAATAGCTCCAATGTAATTGCCAGATGATAAGGAGAAATCTCCAAAGTGGTAAATAGAGGGGAATTAGATAGGTTAACTGCTTGGGGAAGAGGGTTTGCTTGTATCTCTACAGCTGGAGAAGGCATCGGATGGGTGCCAATGAGCCGTATTCACTTTGTCCATCAGAGAGAAACAGAAAAGCAGAAAAACTTCAAAACAAAGGAGAAGATTTAAGAAACATCTGACACTGAAAAAGCATGGCTAACAATGAGATTGTTAGAAGAACTTTAATCTTCAGCTTTCAGTTCTTGAAAACCAGCAGGAATCATTGGATTCCTTTAGATGAAAAATTGTTGATGAGACTATTGCAGGACTTCAGAGCTTACAGGAATTATTGGATTCTTGGCACATGAACTAATGGACAATGGATTCCTTTTGGACTATTTCTAGGACTTATGGACATGTATAATTCTGTATGTTGACTGTATGTTATTTGTTACATTTCTACTAGCCTGTGTTATATTGCTATGTGCTTATGTAATTATGTGCAATGCCTCCCAGATTGATGGATTTATGTACACTTTGTTTCATACCTGTTTCAAGTGAGCCCCTTTAGAAACCCGCTAATCTGATTTGATTTTCTATTTCCTTTGGTGTTTTCATCTCCCTTCCTGAGATGTCAGGGAGGGTGTGACCACCTTCTTTTTATGGTGTTTTCACTTCTTTTTTGAGCAGCCAGGGAAGGCGTGATCACCTTCTTTTTGGGGGTTCTCACCTCCTTGAGAAGTCAAGGAGGTCATGACCACCTATGTTCTAAAACAAAAGAAAGCAGGAGATGTTAAAATCCTAGTGTTAACTCAACTTGAAACAAGGTGATAACTCAAGGGAGATGTTAGAATCCTAGTGTAAACTCAATGGAATTGATACAATACTTATTGGTTCATACCTTAGAGCAAATCCTTACAAAGTAATGTCAGTTGCCTAAGTTAGCATGGTACTTAACAAATCCTCTAGCTCACTAATGTATTTAAGTACTCATTGGAGTTCACACTTTTGGGAGATTCACAAGTCATTATTCAAAGTCAGAAACCCATAATCCCACTCTCGGATCCCATAATCCCATTCTCAGAGGAGTCAACTTTGAGATAGCATAAAAACAGCTGAGCTCAGTCAGTGGAGTTCAGTTGAAAAGATTGAGAGGAGAATATTGGTCAGTCAGCAGAAGCCATCTCTCAGAGGCAAGACAGATTCATTCCATCTTCTGCCTTTGTGCTGGCTGGAAGCTGAAGGAAGCAGAGGCAGAAGCAAAGGACAAAGCTGCAAGAGCTCTTAGAACCAAGGAGAGAGAGAGGCCTCCGAGAAAGCTAACTGGGCTTGGAAAGAGATAAAAAATAAACGTTTGAACTTTTATCACCTGGCTGCATTTGGGGTGATTATTACTTTTAACTGAAACTAAGGCTGCCTCCAGAAAATCTCCCCAAGAAACCTGCTCCCAGAGAGAACCAGTATATTTTTAAAAAGAAGAACACCACAATTAAGTCCCTCTCTTCAGCTGCCTTTCAGAGAGAAACTTGGTGACCTATCTTCCTTTTTCTCCTCTTGACTGACCTGGGTACCCGATCTATCTGGGATGATGGAAATCAGCTTGAAGTGGGAGTTAGTGGACTGCATAGTGGGTTAACTTGACATCAGCCTCCAGCAATTTCCATCCTCTTTTGCCAATAAACCCTCTCAGTCCCTCTACTGCAGAGATTCTTAAACTTTTTTCCACTCAGAACCCATTTTTGTCCAAGAAATTTTGATACAACCCTGGGTATATAGGTATATAAAATAGGTATACAAAGTAAATATTTTCTGACAATAAATCATAATTTCATGACTGTCACATTCAGTTATGCAACGCTATTTGGGGCGGGGATCCACAATTTAAGAAGCTTTGCTCTAATAAAATGCAGAGGAAAGATCACTTGTCTTAAAAGATTTTATTTCAAAAAGTGACTTTGCCTATTACTAGTTGTAACCTTAAGCAAGTCATTTCATCTTCTATGTCTGCTTCATCCATAATCTTCCAATCAGACCTTTTGTAACTTACATCATTTGAATATTAAAATTCATGTTTAGAAGAGAGTATACAAGAATTGAATCTATGACCTTGTTCTAATGAGAAATTTGCTTTAAGTAAATGATCTAAGCAGTCATAAATATATAATAAAAAATATTAACTCTCACTTCCAAGGATGCTGGAGAAATCATTGTTAAGATACTTTATGTCGTCTATTAGCTTACATTTGCCATGGAATGATACCAAATCATTAACATCTAATAGGACTGATGAACTTGATGTAGTTTCTGGTAGACAGGTGTCTCACAGTTGGATGTTGCAACAGGGCCAAGAGGCAAGTGTGAATTGTCCTTATTGAAATATATTTTGGTAATCATTTCTCTAAGGTCTATTTTATCATGGAATAAATTCTAAAATATGATACAGATAACCTAGATACAACAAAAACACAACTGAAAAAACCAGATGAAGTTGAAAAGCCAGAATATTATTTGTTATCAAACTAAATTTCCAGTATATGGAATGTCATCTGCTAAAGATTTTTATACTTATCTGAGGTTTTTTGTCTTTAAATGGTATTGTTATTATTCTCTCTAGAGTACTGAATCGATTAAGAGGAGCAATATATATATATATATATATATACTACATATTTTTTAATATTTCTGTAAGTCATAGCTAGATCCAGTAATATACCAAATTCAGTTTTCTGGTCCACATAAACAAAGTTGTTATAAACCTGTCAAAGAAATTCTTTATGGATCCAACCATTTTGGAGAACAATTTGAAACTATGCTCAAAAACTTATCAAACTGTGCATACATATCCTTTGATCCAGCAGGGTTTCCACTAGGTTTATATCCCAAAGAGATCTTACAGGAGGGAAAGGGACCTACATGTGCAAAAATTTTTGTGGCAGCCCTTTTTGTAGTGTCAAGAAACTGGAAACTGAATGGATGCTCATCAATTGGAGAATGGCTGAATAAATTATGGTATATGTATGTTATGGAATATTTTTGTTCTGTAAAAAAAAAAGCGAGATGATTTCAGGGAGGCCTGGAGAGACTTACATGAACTGACTCTAAGTGAAATGAGCAGAACCAAGAGAGCATTATACACGGCAATAACAAGATTATATGATGATCAACTCTGATAGAGGTGGCTCTCTTCAACAGTGAAATGATTCAAACCAGTTCCAATTGTTCAGTGATGAAGAAAGCCATCTACACCTAAAGAGGGGACTGTGAGAACTCAGTGTGGTTCACAACATAGCATTTTTACTCTTTTTGTTGTTGTTTGCTTGCATTTTATTTTGCTTCTCTTTTTTTTAAACTGGTTTGATTGGACTTTTCTTGTGCAGCACAATAATTGTATAAATTGTATGCATATATTGGATTTAACATATATTTCTACCATGTTTAAAAAAAGAAATCTTTTATGTAGTACAGAGGTCTACATTTTAAGTTCTGAATTAAAATTTTCTAAAGGATATCATTATCTGCTAATGGGGGGAGAAAAAAGCTGGTAGCACCTAGAGAAGGTTTTCATTTGTAGCTAGGCCCCTCCCAGTCCAAAATTTATGATCCTGTGATCTTTAGTGCCATTTCTCTTACTCATAATCCCCTCTCATGCACCCAGGCATCTACAATACAACCTAAGAAAACTAATTTATATACCATATATGCCTTGCAGGGAGGAAAAAAAACTATTGGGAGAAAATAGGCAAGAGTTATTATACATAATGGCCAAGAAAGGATAGGTATAAATAAAGGGTAACTCTTGAATTTATGACAACACACATCCATTTGAGAGAAAGACAGAGACAAAGATAGAGACAGAGAGACAGCGACAGACATAGAGGTCTTCAGCAAAATCCTCCTCTGATATTTCATCATGGCATAGAGATAACTTTAAGTTTTAGATGGCTAGACCAGCAGAATGGAGATTATGTTAAAGTTCTTATAAGTTATAAAGGTTTTTGTGATCGAATGAGTCTGTCATCTAGGGATCAACAAGACTAAGTATGGAGATATTCATGAACAGAAGACTAGCTATCAGATGCTAATGTTTTTGGTCAAAAGAATTTGTGAAACTGTCCATGGAGGGTGTGAGAATTTTGACAACTATGACAGTAACAATGAAATTGTGGTTCTTGGGAAGTAACAGAGAAAAAGGCAATGATGGCCAGTGACTTTCTCCAATGTGCTTTTCCATTTTTCCTTTAACAAGTCCATTGATTTCAACAAGTTAAAAAGTTTGCTTGAACTGAGTCTTACATGGGGATACCATGTTTTATTCAATCTTGACATTCTTTATGTTAATAGATCTGTGATATTAACAGTATTTGTTCACATTCCATCAGTGTAGACTGCATCTTAACTCCTTATTTGTTTTATAATTTTCTCTGGTTAAAAACATTCATTTACAGACCATTCTCTTTCTTTTTTTGGAAAAAAAATCAGGACTAAATTTGTCTTTATTCAATCTTGTGGTATTTCTTTCATTTTTCATGATCTTTCAAATATCACTGAAAGTGGTTCAGCATTTATATCTGACAATTCTTTCCATACTTGAAGCATTGGGCCAATTAACTTTCATTCACCAAAGATATCTAGATATTTTTTTTTCCTATGTCCTTGGGTAACAACTCTCTGTGAACCATTTTCCAGTGCAAAAGTCATTCTTATTGACAGAAAAAAGACAGACACAAAAGAAAAATGAGTATCTTTGCCTTCTTTTTGCTGTCACTTATCATCCTCTCTTTCATCTATATCTTTTACCCAGTGTAGATTTTTGAAATGTATCCCCATTTTTGTCCTTTGCTTTCCTTGTCAATCTCAACTTATTCTGAGCTTTTGCATACTAGTGGAAATTGTATAAGGCTATTTCATGCTTCCTCTCTCTATTTTTCTTTTTCTCTCTTTCCATATACCTACATATATCTACACACATATGTATGTATAAATGTTTACATAATTAGATATTTACATATAGGGACTATAATATGCCCTAGCTTTTGTCATTATATAAATATATGCATATATATATATATGTAAAACAACTAAACTGGTTTAAATCTGGGTTCCTTGTGCATCTACTTCAGTCTCTTCAGACAATTCCCAACTTTCCTTTGCATTGCAATTGCTTATGTATATTTAGAATTTCAGTCTTGAGAGTTTTCCATCCCTCTTGAGATAATTTCCTCTATATAATTTTAGTTCATGGGACCCTACTTCTGAAAAATGTATTGAAGTTTGATTTTCCAAAATCTAGTATACATCTCAGACTATGTATGCCTTTATCCTATTTATCCCAAATTCTAATAAGTAGTCATCACTACCCCCAGGGTTCTACTATTTCCATCTCAACAAATGTTAGCAATTATTTAATGGAATGCTTTT
The DNA here is from genome assembly GCF_902635505.1 of Sarcophilus harrisii. NCBI lineage: Eukaryota > Metazoa > Chordata > Mammalia > Dasyuromorphia > Dasyuridae > Sarcophilus > Sarcophilus harrisii. The sequence goes on from NC_045429.1 coordinate 147,300,635, forward strand.
TGAAATCATAAAAATTGTTATGTCCATATTTGAATATTGTTTCTACCTCAAGTAGACTCATTAAGTACTATAGTAGAAAGAATTGAATAAGTAGTCCCATAAAGGCATTGGTTGAAACTTTCTGAAGACTGCATTGCTTTTCATGCCTTGAAAATACTCATACTCTAACCATAAACTATGTTTATCACACAGTCCTGACTATTATTCCATTTAAATTGTATGAAATCATAACTCATGCATGAATTGTCAATTCTAGATTTAAACTATACCTAGGGTTAAAACTATATTCAAAGAAACAAGCCTCAACTAACTACACAAGGTCAGTCTATAATATCAAAATGAAAACTTATCAGAGACTCTTACTCTTCACATGAGATAAATGAAAAACCTGAGAAAGAAATGCTGGGTAATTAATAATCAAGTTATTAATTAGGTCAACTGACAATCACTAAATTGATAGTCAATGGTTCAAATAATCAAAGATAGAACCATGGATATTCCTGAATGTTTAACTACCTTTGGAAAAGAAGATGCCTCTGATAGGTAAAAATCAATAGTGATTAGTGAACAATCACTGAAAAGGTGGACATATTAATCAAAAGGTAGGCTAAAAGCCTTCATCTCCTCCCAATGAAAAACTGAGTTGATCATGACAATCATCTCCCACAATCTGGAGAAAGGAATCCATCTCTACCCTGACCACTCTGATTTTCCCTTTCGTGATTCAGGTGCCCCTAGAAGGCATGAGTTCAATGCTTTAGGGCTGAAATACATCTAGATTAGATTCTGTAGATCATTCTAAACAGAAGTTCTAATAGTTGGGTATGCTTCTGTCCAAAATCTCAGGGCATGTACCCAGAAGATTTGATCATTTTCATCTATCAGCGTTGCCATTCAGAAACTGGCTAAATTACCTATAGGGAATGAAATATAAACCAGAAAAGAAAAACACCAAATTTAATAATTGGTTAATAATAGAAAATTAACCACTTCTCTCAACAGTCTAGTAGGTTAGTCCTTGAAGAAGATAAGCAAGTACTCCATAATCTTTTGGGCAGCTATTTAATTTGTTCATATAGAGAAGAAACAAATGTTTACAAGGTCAAGATAAACTGAAATTAAAAAAGATAAAATAAAACAAAGAATGTTTCTATATACAGTCTTGTCATGGGAAAGTAAAGGATAACAGATCATACTAATGTGTTGATATACTAAGGGTAACAATTATACTAATGTATTCTACAAACTAAAAAAATACACATATTCTTCTTAAAATCAAGGTAATATTTTTATTTGCCCTTTCTCTTTTTGCTACTGCTTTTATAAGAAAAGTTATCTTATAGAATTTTATGGATGTTTCTTCTTCTCTATCTTGCTATTGTTGCTTTTTTTTTCTTTTTGTTGTCCCTTCTGGCTTGTACATGAGTCCTATTCCCTCTTCTTTCTTCTTGGCTGGGGTCCATCCCCTGTTTTTCTTAGAGCATTCTCACTTTTTCAGAACTGAGAGTCTAAAAAAAATCTCCTCCCCATTTTTTGAGCTAACCAAAGACTTTAATCAACTTGAATAAACACCATACAGCGTGAACATTTATTATTCCTACATGTACTTTTCCATATACTTTATTCTTTCTTTTGTTTCTTTAAGATTTGCCACTGTAGAAATGGATTCATTTTTTTCTATTTTATTGACTATTTCTGCTGTTCAGACCATAAATTCTTTCACAATTTTTTGTTTCTCTTTTAAACTATTCAGGAACATTTCACTGTGGTTCTAAGGTCTTTTGGGAACCCACAGAGTCCTGTACTTCCAGTACAAATTTACTTTTATTTGTCTTATAATACTTATTGATAGGTGTCTGAATCTTTTTTTTAACCAGATCTAGAAAAATATTCCCTTCTCCTATTAATATTTTCCCTTCTGGTTTATTTTGATTATACTTAAGATCTTTAATTGAGTTTTGTATTGTTTTGTTTTTTCCTCCTGAGATCTTTGGTAATTTCAATAATTCTCCCTTTATAATCTCCTATATCCTTTCTGATTCTTCTCTCTTTGAAAGAGGGTCCCTTGGGACCTGGACTTTAAAACTATCTCAGTCTTGACCCACAATGAACAATTCACATTTCACAGGCCTCAATCTCTATAATATTGATTTCTAAGGAAATAGAATTGGCTTGGATTGGATACTGAACTCCTTCCTTCAGGTTTAGTGGAGATTAAAGCCCTTTATATCTTTTCCTTTCCCAGCTCAACAAGCATATCTTTTCAGAATTCTTACATCGAATATCATACCTCCTCCTCCACACATAATCTGTGACCTCACAACTGCTTTTCAAACAAAACCCTTCATTCCCCAACTCTGAGCATTTTTGCTGGCTGTCCCCCATTTCTGGAAATTTTTCATTCCTCATCTCTGTCTCCTTGACTTCGCAGACTTCCTTCAAGTATCAGCTTAAATCTGTCTTTTATGAGAAGTCTTTCCCAATCTCCTTTAATTCTAATGTCTTACCTCTATTGATTATTTCCAAATTTATCTCATATATAATTTGATTGTACATAGTTGTTTGCATGTTTTCTCCCATTAGACTGTGAGCTTTTTCAAATCAGGGAGTTTTTTTTCTTTACATGACTAGCATATAGCAAAATGATAGGCACACAGTTGGCAATTAATGTTTTATTGACCAATTGACATATTGTTGAAGTATCAGGGATGTGTTGTAGTGTCACTTTTGAAAGAATTCAGACTCAGTCTCAAACCTAAGCAAAGGTATTTTAATATATACTGAGATTTACATTCTCAGTGGGTAGGCCAACCTCCTTGAAGAAGTCAACAATCCAGCAAAGTAAAATAAGGATTTTTATATAGTAAATGTGCTGATTATACTACATAACACATGTAAATTTTGAGGTTATAGGAACAGTTTGCTAACCTAGGGAGGTCCTAAAACATTGGTGAAACTGCATACATGTTTGCCTAGAATGCATATAAAGAAGTCCACTTGGGAGGAGTATTAATTTAAGATAATGATGTTATAATTAGCATGGGTTCATCCAAGGACAGCAAAGAAGGGGAACTGTGCAGGTGCCATGTTGAGGAAAATATTTATTGACGTTTGCAATCCAGTCTCCTGTTCTGAATCTTTCTCAGTTGCTGATTCCCATGTCATGTTTTGTGGTAACCTGGTGACTTGGTTATAGAATATTTTGTCTTGTTCATTGTTCTAGTGAGAACCATGATTAATAATTCCTGTAGGACTTAGGGTTGGAGGCAGGTTTGGAATGAGATGGGCTGGGAGCAACAATCAGAATCCCATCAATATGATCTAACTTGAGTTTGTCTTCACTTAAGCCATATTGGGACAACTAGGGAGAACAGTGGATAGAGCACTGGGCTTGGAATCAGGAAGACTTACTCTCATGAATTCAAATCTGACCTCAGATACTCTCTGTGTGACCTTAAACAAGCCCCATTTGCCCCATAAGCCCCATTTAGCCCCATTTGCCATAGTTTCTCATCTGTAAAGTGAGTTGAAGAAAGAGATACAAACTACTTTAGTATCTTTATCCAAAAAAAAAGCCCCAAATGGAGGAGTCATGAAGAATTGGAAACAACTAAAACAATTCAACAAGAAAAAGCCATTGTTAAATTATTTTAAAATAAATTTCTGATTTCTCTCCCTTCCATATTTCCTCTCCCCCATATATATATAATACATATATATAAATACACACACATACACACATTTTATATATACATATATATATATATACATATATATATGTATATTAGTCTCTGTATTGAAGTTATCTCCCCTTTGTCTGGAACCATGATGGTCACCAAAGTTTTTGTCTTTCACAATTGTCTTTATAATGATGTGATAACCATATAAATTATTCTCATTCTGCTCATTTTTCTCTACATAAATTCACAAAAACCTTTTGAAGTTCTTCTGAAGTAGTCCCATTCATTTTATAGCACAAGTCATTACAATTATATACTAAAATGTGTTCATTTATCCCTCAATTGACAGGTCTTCCTTAGATTTTAGTTCTTTGCTACCACAAAAAGAGCTGCTATAAATAGTTTTTATATACAGGCCCTTTTCTTCTTTTATTTTTTCAAAGTATACTCTTAGTAGTGGTATGATTTAATCAAAGGGTTAGATATTTTATAAAGGGTTTGATATTTTATATCTGTTTTTCTTTCATTATTAGTGATTTGGATCATTTTTTTTCACATGGTTATTCATAGTTAAGTTTTTCCATTTCTGTTTTAAAAGAATACCCAGACCAGTCATACTTTACTTACTGGGTTTTAACATCATATTTCAGATGTCTTCTTTCGCCCAGAAATTCCTTTGTCCCATTGGTAAGGTTCTACTGCAACCCTCATTAAGAAGAGGAAGAGGTCTGTTCAGTAATATACTTCATTTATTCTCTGAATTTTGCTGTCATATATCTCCATGGGTACCCTTCCTCCCCACATCAACTTTTCATATCTCTTTGATGTGTTGTATTTCCCCATCAAAATTTGAGCTCCTTGAGGGCAGGAACCATCTTTCTTTTTACTTATGTTTGCAATCCCAGAACTTAGCACAATGTTTGACAAATACTGACAAATAATGTTTGTTGATTTAGCTTGACTTTATTTGAAATCTTTCCCTAACCATAGCTCTGAAAGATAATTTATTGATGTACTCATTTGGAGTTTCTTTTGTTATATTGTGTGAGATGCTGGCTTATACTTACTCTCTCAGGATGCTTTCAGGTTTTCCCAAATAGTTTTTGATTCCAGAATTTTTGGATTTATCAAATATAAGGCCATTATGAAAATTTCATTCTATATATGGAGTATTGAATCTGTTTCAGGGATTAATTTCTCTATTTCTTAACTTCTGATAAGCTGTTAATTCTATTTCCAATTCTTTCTTCCATATTTCTTATCTTTTTTCTAATTCTTTCTTTTAGCACTTATTTCATTCATAACTTTTTTAGCTCTTTAAAAACAAAACATAAAAGTTCTTGCTAATTTCTTCTGGGAATTTCAGTTTAACAGATGTTTTAATTTTATTTTCTTATAAATTTTTATCTCCCAGCATAACAGCTCATTATTGTAGGATTCTCTTTTCATTTGATCATTCTTCCAACCTTAATTCTTCACTTCAAACTTTGTATTAAGAGCCAGAATCTGTGTACTTCTGGAGCTAATGTTTGGGTTGAGCTTTGGGACAGATCATGCTGCTTTCTCCAGATATTAAATGTTGTGTTATCAAGGATCTCAGAGAGCTCAGTCTAGAAATTTGCATGTTCTGTGCACTTGAACAAGTGTGATTCCACACAAAATCTGAGTGTTACCCTCCTGATTTGAATTCTGCAAGAAACTAACCTTGGTTTGGATCTGGGCAATACAACTACAGCCTTATTCTCCGTGGGAACTCCAATAGAATACAGGTACACTTGGTTATTATCAACCAGATGGAAAGCTCTATACATTTAAGGTTATAGCACTACAGATTTCCCTTTGGTTGAAATCCCCTCACTGCCCTGGTTGTTCTACTAAAGTACACATTGGGCTAGATACTGGATTTGAGATTCTATTTGTTACTCAGGGCCAGAGTCATATAGTTGCTGCTTACTTGTTCTTTGCCTAGTGTACAGCTCAGCTCATGACCACTGTTTGCCAAGAAATGCCACCTCTATATGCTGGTCCCCTCTTCAGTCTGTAACAGATCTGTGACCCAGTTTTGGGTTATAAGTAGCTGAACTGCCAGGGGGTACTTGTTCTGGCTCCCTGCACATCAAACCCCTCTTCTCAATCTATGATCTCTTCTTGTTGTAAAGCATACATAGAGGTCCTAGTTCAGCCCTACTTCACCTCTCCCAGCTTAAATCCCCACGAAATAGATTCCTTGATAAAGTCCATTCCCCATGTTCATAGATATCTGTCTCACACTAACCTGGGCTAGAAAATGATTGAGATTTTTCTTGGATTTTCCAATCAGGACTCATCCTGGTACATTTTTTAGATCTTTATGGAGAAGTTATAAGAAGAAATTGAACTATACTGCCTCTTCTTATTACTCTATCTTGGTTAATCAACTGCTAGATTAAATGTATCTTCCTGATTAGTCACACTAAAATATTTAATCTTCATTGGACCATTTCTCAACACTATAAACTTATTGCTATAAAATACATAATTTCTGCTGACTCCTATTTGAAATAGCACAAAAAATATTTACTCACAATCACCTCCTTGAGTCACTGTAGCCTGAATTGTGGAGTCGGGACTATGCCAGGCCCTTTATTCTTATGTCTAATGACTATAGCATCAGACTACTATAGTTTCGATCATATTGCTATAACTCTGATTATTTCGTTTCTTGGGCAAATTTGCTCCTAAATTACTCTGTAACCTGGAAAGGTTTACTCCCATCCTATCAGTGCTCTTTAGCTCTCATTATACCTTTTAGTTATATATAGTCAGGACATATGGGCCCAAGGCTGACTAGAACCTGTAGTGTATATGTACTTGCCTTATATTTTTCATTAGGGAGTAGATTCACTAAGTAGTGAGTTCTTACTAGGCTCAAAATCAAATTCTGGTATAATATATAATATAATGCTTATCACACAAATTAAGTGTCCAATTCTTTCAGTACATAGCCAAAAAAACCCCAAACTAATGGGGTCTTAGGCCTCATTGATAGAGGTAAAATATTTAGAACATGGGAATAATCTTAATAGATTATGTTTTAAATCAATATGCTGCCTGTAGAGATTCTTATATATAGTTTAGGAGCCTCAGATTCATCTTGTTTGACACTAATTCTCTAGATAACCTTCCAGCTGTGATTCTACCATTCATGCCACAGCTATGAATACCTTTTCCCATATTTTTGAGAAACTATCTTTCCACCATGCCTACATATCATGAACTCTACCAGTGGAGGGAAAGGAATATTAAGTCAAGTCCTAAAACCTATCTACAAGTTAGTGTTTGAGGCAGTACTCTATATAGCAACTCACTTAATAATGCTTTAAGATTTAAAAATGTGAAGAGGTAGTTTGTATTAAGTCAGAGTATCTCAAGAAATAATGATCCTTCATATATTTTGGAGGATTTTCTCACCCTCTTGGCTTATGGTCTTCACAGAGGAAATTGGAAAATGTAGGAGGTTTTAACCTAGTAAAATTAAAAGGAATTTTACTAAAAAAAAACAAAACCAAATTGGGGGAGGGGAAGGAGAGAATCTACAATTGAATTTAATGCTCTCATCAAAACCTACCTACATTTTCACTTTATTACAAGTCCAAATCTCCCTTGGCAGCCCCTTGTTGCTACCAGTACAGCTCTCTATTATATCTCATTCTATAGTTCTATACAATGAGGACCCCAATATGTGCCTCCTCTTTATTATACATTATTTTTTAGCCAGGTAAACTTAAAAACCCTCTGGGAAAAAAAACAAAAACTTTCAATGGCTTGGGTGCATATTGAGAGATGGGGTGAAGCAGGATGGGGCTGTGGAAAAGATTCAGAGTTTTTCCTGTCTAGTAGGAGACATAATTCTTCCTGGGACAACCCTAATGAACTTTATAATTCCCTTAAGAAGTCTGCAATAAGGACAATGTTTTCCAACAATTAGAATTAATCAAAACAGAAATTGGACTGTGTTGGTGGCATGATCCTCAGTAAATTATCAAACAAAGGCCAGAAAGTCATATCTTAAGGTCTTTTAAAGGTAGTTCTTATTTTTTTTTTTACATGACCAAAACATTATTTTGCTGTATAAAAAGAATCAGACTCTGAAATATTGTACAATTAGCTTGTGAAGGAAATCAAAAATGCAGGTGGGCATAGATATAGGGATTGGGAATTCAATGTAATGGTTTTTAGTCATCTCCCAGAGTTCTTTTTCTGGGCGTAGCTGGTTCAGTTCATTACTGCTCCATTGGAAATGATTTTGGTTGATCTCGTTGCTGAGGATGGCCTGATCCATCAGAACTGGTCATCATCTAGTATTGTTGTTGAAGTATATAATGATCTCCCGGTCCTGCTCATTTCACTCAGCATCAGTTCGTGTAAGTCTCTCCAGGCCTTTCTGAAATCATCCTGTTGGTCATTTCTTACAGAACAGTAATATTCCATAATTTTCATATACCACAATTTATTCAGCCATTCTCCAACTGATGGACATCCATTCAGTTTCCAGTTTTTAGCCACTACAAAAAGGGCTGCCACAAACATTCGTGCACATACAGGTCCCTTTCCTAAAGGTAGTTCTTAGTGAAGTACAAGTTGGTCTCTAATCTCTTAATTTTTTTTTTCCAGTTACAAGTATATGAATATTTATGCAATAGCTATGAATACTTTCCTCAGGTTTATGAGACCTACTGTCCCACCATGAGCTGTATCAATGGTGTTGGGGGTTTGGGGTCTCTAAGATTTCTCCCAGCTCCTAAGTTTCTACGAGATAATAGAGACTTCCTGTCCCACAAAGGTACGAATTTTAGGTGAGTACCTATTTCCCCTCTCAGTCCTTCAGTTATCTCATCTGTAAAAAAAAAAAGATAAAAACATTCTTACATCAGTTATCTCACACAGCTATTGTTATAAAGCAAAACGCTTTGTAAACTTTAACGCATTATCTAAACGGGAATCGTTATTATAATTTCACAAACCATTCTTTTAAAAGACTAAATCTTATAATTAAAAAAAAAATTTTCACTAGGAAAAAAAAAAAAAGACTAAATCAGGTGAAAATTTTCCCTATGCTAGCTAATCTCAATAATAAGAGCTAAATTTTATATAGTGCTTAACTATGTACCAGGTACTGTGTTTTTACATTATTTAATTTTACATTAAAATTTCACATTATTATTATTTACATTATTATTACATTTTACATTATTTCATTTGATTCTCATAACAACCCTGGGAGATAGGTGCTATTAGCTCTATTTTTCAGCTAAGGAAACTGAGGCAAACAGGGCCACGTTTCGATATAAGATTTCCTGAAATCAGCCTAGTGCTCACATAGCTGTTGTATCAGAGTGAACGCCTTGGAAACTTTAAAACGCTATAGAAACGGGAAGGGTTATTATTTCCAAAAACATTCTGTAAAAAGACTAGAATTTTTTAATACTAGTTAATCTCACATAACTATTGATACAAAGTGAATACTTTGCAAACTTTAAAGCATTATAGAAATGAGAATAGTAATTATCACTTCCCAAGTCATTCTTTTTTTTTTTTTTTTTTTTTTTTTAGGGTTAAATGTGACTTGCCCAGGGTCACACAGCCAGGAAGTGTTAAGTGTCCGAGGTCACATTAGAACTCAGGCCCTCCTGACTTCAGGGCTGGTGCTCTCTCCACTGCGCCACCTAGCTGCCCCCAGGTCATTCTTTTAAAAGACTAGATTAAGGGGAAACTTCCAGAAGGATATAAGAAGTTTTCGCTTCTGAAAACTAGCGACAAGCGACAAATATGGTTTTCCCAAATCGCTGGTCTTTTAATTGACACAAGTAGCGTCTTCCCTAAGAAACCCCACCCCCTCACGGCCTTCCTTCTCCGTCCCATCTTCCCTCTTGCGACGAACATCATCTCGCGAGACTGGACCTTTCCCTCCCCGCCCCCCCTTCGCCCCGCTCCCACCGCCCCTTTACCTTTCGCTCCCGTCGGCTCGCACTTGCGCAGACAGCCGAGGAGAAGCCGAGGGGGCGGGATGAAGGAAGGGAGGCGGTCCGAGTGGTAGAAGGTGGAGCCGCGGCGGGTTCTCCCTGACGCGCGCTCTCTCCCCGACTCTCCCTCCGACCTCCCGACCTCCCGAGCCCCGTGGAACTCGGTGGGGCGCAAGCCCAGCGGCCCAGACCAGCCACAGTCTAGCCGGACGGACTTGGAGACCCTCCCAGCAGCTCGCTCCCCTTAGCAGCCCCGGTGCTAGCAGCGGCCCTCGGCGTCCGGGGAGCCTGGGGGGGCAGAGAGCGCCGCGTCGCTGACCCTGTAGGTAGGTTACCTGCTGATGGCGGCCCGAGGGTCCGGGGGGGCGGCGAGGCTTCTCTCTCGGACCGAGAGCGGCGGGGGCTGCTGGGGCCTGGAGCGGCCGCGAGGGCGCTGAGAGAAAAGCGGCGGGGGGGAGGGGAAGAGGCCGGAGTCCCGCAGCCCCGCAGCAGCCCCCGGCATCCCTCGCCCCACTGCCTGAGCCTCGTTCCCCCTAGTGCTTTTTTTCCCTTAGGGAGGCACTGCCTAAAGGGTTTTTCTGAGGGAGTAAGTAGCGGCAAAGAAGGCTTTTGTTTTGTTTTTGGTTTTTAAACCTTCCTGAGGAGGGAACCTTCTTGGGCTTCATTTTCCTGGGGCTTTAAAGCCCTTGTAGGCAATTGCGTTGTGGTCCAATAGCCTGGACATATATTGTGATTAAGGACATAGTGCTGCTTAGTGTGGACTGCAGTTTGACAGCCAAATGGATAATTATTCTGTGCTCTAGATAAAGGAGAGACTCGGGCCTCCAACAGTCTTATCTAAAAACAATCATTGGTGTTCAATTAAACACCTCTGAACTCTTGGGAATATTTCACTTTTTACATATTTCTTTGGAGTTGATGGATTTATGGAAGAGGAAAAAAGTAATGTTTTTATAGCCTCTGCATTATTTACCTGATGGTTAATGTTATAGTTAAAGTTTATACTGCATATCAAAGTTGTGACCCCACTACTTACGGTTCTTGCATGAAATGGAAATATTGGATTTGGTTACTTTTTTTTTCCTCTGTAGATATTGATTAACTTAACTTGTGCCTTTCAAGGGGATATTAGAAGCACCAGTATAGAATGTTGAAAAAGACAATTCTTTTTTTTTTTTTTAATTTTTTTTTTTTTTTTTTTTTTGAAAAAGACAATTCTTAATGCTAATCATAATAAAAACTTTTCAGTATCAATATAGGTACCTTTTGTTATAGCTGGTGGTGGAAGAGTAGAAATGACCAAATTTGGAAATAAAGTCTTTTAGTATTGTTTTAAATCAATAGTTGTTTCAGAAATTTCATTAAAAATTAGATTTTTACATGTTACATCAAAATCTCACATTTTAGATGTGAGATTGCATTCTTGGGTTGATTTACCAAATATGGCATTTGGTAAGCCTATTCTAAGAACTGCTCAGTACTGTGATTTTACAAGTGATTTCTCTTCCCTCTCCCTTTGAATTTTCTTTTATAGGAAAAATTATTTTATCTTAATGATTTAAATTTATTTTGGACTAATGTGATCTTTAAAGATAACATGTTTTTAAGTATGTTTTCTTGTGTATTTTCCTACTTTACATTCTGTGGAGTAGAATTAAAATACACTGCTTACACTGACACCTCTCAAATGACAATGAATGTTGTTACCCTAACTCAATGAAGAGTAGATCAGAACTCAGTACTCTACTCTTTTTAACAGTGTAACCTTCCATATAGTGCTTTTATTCTCCAGAAAATCTCAAAGATCTTTTCTTGCATTTAATTTTTCCAATATTCCTAAAAGATAGAGCAAAATTAAGTAATCTTTTTTTTAACTGGTATACAAATGGAGACTCATTAAAATGATTAGATCAAGATAAGATCAAAGCTAAAAAAAACATTTTAGCTCATTCAGTAAATGAGTAGAAAAGTAAAAAGTTTTATTATTTTTTCTGTGGGTGCAATGTTAAGTTCAATCACAAAATTGATGTCAGAACTGAATATCTACATTATTTAAAAAGAAAAGCTGATGTTTTGTGACCTGAGGCTTAGATTTATACCTCACCATGGTTTGATTTTTCTGAGTTTCCTTCCTAAAAGTACTTCAGTGCCCTAGATGTGTTGTGCTCTTTTAAGATTAGTTAAAATATAATTATTTGGAAATTATCTTTTTATATATATATATATATATATATTTTGGGGTATCATAAAAGTAAAATATGTAATCATTTCTCCAAAACATATTTTGGAAGGATGAAAACTTAGTAGGCTCTGTCCTTTGTATTCTTGGGTTTGTATTTGGTCTGAATAATATAAAAAGTCTCATATGCTTTCTTGATCAGTTGTAGGATTGATATAATGATTCAGTCCTGCTTTCAGTGAGAGGACTTATGAACTGGTTTAATCTAAGACCCTGAAATATTTTTTCAATGAACCCAAATTAGACATTTGAACTAGGACCATATTGGGCATTTAAACTGATTTTGAATTGCAACTCTTTCTCCCACCCCTTTCTATCTATACCAAACCCTCTGGTAGGTTTTATTCATACCTTGGGAGTGAGTTAGAATTTGGCCAGCCTTTGGAGGGGAAACATTCATTCCTTTTCATCATTGTGAAGAATTTTCAGAGACAGACTTTCTTGGTACAGCTACTTTGTTGGTTATCACATTAGCAAATATATAATTTCACTGATAAGTGAAAATGTCTTTTGAGAGAACTTGGACTTGACAAGCTTGCATTTATCCAGTTTTATTTTTGGGGGGGAAGGGAGTATTAGAAAACAGTCTCAAATAAATAGAGTAGTTCATTAAAAAGGGAAGAGAATGTGTTTGTATGTAGATTTAATCTTAATAAAGTTCACTTCTGAAATCTTGGTGACTGGTTCAAAATCTTTTTATTTAAGATTTCGATAACTATCCTCTTCCAAAAGGATTTGAATTGGTTTTCATTTTAAACCGGATGTCAGTAGAACAAATAGGGATAGGAAAAGTACAGAGAACATTAGTACTTAAAATAAGCTGGTAACATCCAAGGTTTGAATTTGACTCTAGTTTCTTGGCAGTTACTTAAAAAGAAAGACACAATGTGTTATGTAGTTTTCCTTTACTGACAAAAGAAAACAAGTTTGCAGATAAACTTAAAAAAACAAACAAACAACTAGACTCAAACTGGAATTTACTGCAAAAGATACAGACATGCCATCCAAATGATTAGATTGTTACTTGATGAAGGAATTTTGATGTGGGGGAAAGGATAAAAGAACTCCAGATTCCTTACTTCTTTTTGATCTACTTTTAATTTTGTTGTTGATCAGTCATTTTGTGACCCCATTAGGGTTTTTCTTGGCAAAGATGGTGGAGTGATTTGCCATTTCCTTCTCCAGCTCATTTTACAGATGAGGAACTGAGGCAAACAGAGTTAAGTGAGTGGCTCAGAGTCACAAAGCAGTGTCTGACACCAGATTTGAACTCCCAAAAAGATAAGGCTTCCTGATTTTAGGCCTGGCACTCCATCCACTGAATCACCTAGCTGACTTTTTAATACACAGAGAAAACTGGTAGAATCTATAGAGGTTATCCGGAATCTCAACTATTTTAGTGTCTTAAGTCCTTGGCTGAATTACAGTCATTTTGGTTAAGGCATTATATTGTTTGATAATTGTGGTCCCTTTAGCTCATAAATTCTATGATTGCTCTAACAAGTATATAGTTCAACTATTTTTTATGAATAATTAAAAGAATGTGCTTTAGACTCCATATGGGAAGATAGCAAAATTATTATTCTATTACTAAAGTTAAAGGATCACATATTTTGCTGGACAAAAAGCCAATAAACTTTAGCATGGACAAGATTTAGCAAGTATCCCGATTTGTAGATATTTTCTTTAGGAAAGAGTTGTGGATCTTTTCAACAGATGTTTAGTTGAGTACCCCAAGGTTCAGGGTTGAAACATTTTTTAAGGCAAATACTACCATATTATTGCTTTGTTCATCAAAAAACCTCAACTAATTTCTTGCATAATGTTTAATTTTAAGTACTGCATCATGGGTAAAAGCCAACAGGATAAATTAAAGGCAAAATGTATAAATAAGTTGTAATGAATTGACCTGTTAGGTGATATTGTTTCAGTTTAATCATTTAAAAGATGGTGAAAATCTGATGCTGAGTTAAATGAGCAGAACCAAAAAAGAACATTGCATACTATAACAGCAAGTTTAAGTGGTGAGCAAATATTTAGCTCTTAGCAATATAGTGATTCAAGACAATTCCAATAGGCTTGGGATGGAAAATACTTATTGCATCCAGAGAAAGAACCATAGAGACGGAATGTGGATTGAAGAATAGTATTTTCAACCTTCTTTTTTACTTTTTACTTTTTTTTCTCTTAGTTTTTTTTCCCTCCCTTTTGATCTAATTTTTTTCCCCCCCAAAATTAACATGGAACTATGTTTAAAATAGTTGTACTTGTGTAATCTATATCATATTACTTGCTCTCTTGAGGAAGGAGGGAGGAGAAAAAGTTTGGAACTCAAAAATCTTACAAAAATGCATGTTGAAAACTGTCATACATATAATTGAAAAAATAAAATACTTCTGAGGAATAAGTATTGTTTTGACCGATAATCTTTTTGTGATCATAACTAATAATGATAATAGCATGACAATGTTTAGAGTCTTTTTAAATGTTACATTATTTTTACATATATTTTCTCACTTGAAATTCAAAAAACCTTGTGAGGTAGGTGTTATCTCCCATTTTATAAATGGAAAATCTGAGGCTGAGAGGTATTAAGCGATTTGCTTGGTCTTTTCTGACTGAGACCAGTACTTATCCATTATACCTCCTCTAATTAATAAGTCAAATTTGATTTTTTTTTTTGTCTGTTTGTTTTTAACTTGATCTGTGATTTTCTCAGTTTATGAAACTCCCTTCTTTCAATGTAGATCATAATCCTGTCTCCAATTTATAGTCTTGGGAAGTTTCTAGGGGAGCACACAGAGGTTACCCAGAATCAGCAAATTATTGGGGATGCATGGTCCCAGATTTTCCTTACTCCAGGACCAATTCTCTATTTACTATAACAGGCTGCTGCTCATCAAATTCTTTCTTAAATCACCAAGACAAAAAGAGATGCTGTCTTCATAAAAGGGATTATTTAATTGGAAAAAAATATAACTAATTACCTCCAATAATTTACAAAGTTGTTTAAATGAAATTTGAAGACATTGGGATCCCTTTTTTGACATCATTTATTATTGAGATGATTGCAATCAAATATTTAATCAAGCAACTTACTATGTGCTTGGCATAGCAGTACGTACTAAAGATTCAAGGATAAAAGTTGTTGCTTTGAGTTTATAATCTAGCCCAGGGAGATAATATGTACTTACATAGTTATACACCAAATACTTTTTTTTAATGAGGAAAGGTAAAGGTAGAGTTGGTGCATATTTTTTGTTGTTGTGGATGATAGATGATTGTACATTCAAAGTAATCTTTGAGGCTGAGATGTAAGAAAGTATGGATTGGTTCTTTGCTGCTTGTGTTAATTTTGGCTTAACAATTTAAGGAGGCACAGCCAACGACAACCATAGGTTACAGCAAATGAAGTAATATTGAATGCTATGGATAATTCCAACTCGGCAGTATACTTTCCAGAGATGTTCCCATAAAAGAGGTTGACCAACATATTACCAGAGCTAACCTATTGTTTGGGTGGTTCCAAAAGAATATAGATAAAAAAAGGTTTTAGACTGCCCACCAAACTGAAGGCCTGCAGAGCCATTGTTCTGACATCATTGTTGTATTCCAGTGAAACTTGGACAATATACCAGTGCCTTGCCAGGGAACTGAAATATTCTATTTGAATTGTCTTAAGAAGATTCTGAAGATTATCTGGCAAGATAAAGTACCAGACACTGAGATCTTTTTTTGAACTAAACTACCAAGCATTCAAATCTACTGCAGAGAGCACTACTTTGATGGACTGGCCCCTTTGTCAAATGCCAATTTTTTTGTCTATTTTATGGAGAATTCACATAAGGCAGGTGCTCACACAGAGGTCAGAAGTGATATAAGGACATGCTCAAAGTTTTTCTGAAAAACTCTGGAATTGATTGGGTAACATGGGAAACACTGGCAAAGACCACTTAGTATGATGTGCTCTCTGAATGAAGCTCAAAAGAAACACGAGATGTGTAAATTTAGTCATCTCTACGCCAGGGTTCATGTAAACTATTTGTTCCCAATCTGTGATAGAGCCTTGCGGGCTCATATTGGTCTGATCAGCCACAGTCAGACAACTCTGTACCTTGACTCCAACATAGTGATGTCATTTTGGACTTTTTCCAGAATGAAGGACAGCAGTTAACCAAACACATGTAAGATTTTTGAGGAAAGGAACTCTCAGGGAAAAGGACTTTGGGAGAAGGGCTCCCCAAAAAAAGACTAGATTTGGAAAGTGGTACGTTAGTGGATCCTTGAAGGGAACAAAGCAGAAGAGACAGAAGTTAGGAGACTTCTTGCTTACTTTACTTGTCAGTAAATCAACAAGCTTACAGGGTTATAGATATTGTTCTAGACACTAGGGTACAGAGGAAGACAAAAACATGATGATTGATTTCATCCAGGAATGATGTCTAATGGAAGAGACACAACATGGAAACAACTAGATATATTTAAAATATAAACATTGTAAAAAGGATGTAATCTCAGAAATGGGACAGAGATAGAGGGTAGCAATTGAGATCAAGAAAGACCAGGAAATACAGGTGAGGAGGGAATGTATTCTGGGTATGGGAGACCACAAGGGGAATGTGCAAGGGAAAACAAGAAGGACAGTGTCAATTGTATCTCATTTTATATGGAGGGAAATAAAGTGTAAAAAAACAAAAAGTTAGGAAAGGGTCATGTTCCGAAGGTCTATAAAGACCAAACAGGTCTTTGATATTTGATCAGGTAGAAGACATTGAAGTTTATTGATTAGCTCAGACCTGCACTTTAGGAAGATTACTTTGACAGCTGAGGGTATAATGATATTGAAATACAGACTACAAGGTCTAGAAGAGAATGAGATGAGGTGAAGTAGAGGCACCAATTGTAGGACCTTCTTGAGGGGTTTATCTACAAAAAGAAAGATACAGAATGAAACATGGCATAGATAGTAGGATCAAATGAGGTTTTTTTTGTTTTTATAAACAATGAAGGAGACATAGACATGTTTGTAGGCAGCTGAGAAGTAGCCAGTACTTAGAAATTGAAGATTAGTGAGACTAGGAATGATAGAAAAGGAAGTCTGCAAGAGATAATTTGATGCTATGCAAGTTTATGTAAAGGAGTTTGCCTTGCAAGAATGAGGGCCATTTTTTGTACAAGTTGAAGAAGAAGATAATAAGGCAAGATGTCTGTGATTTGAGATGAGAGGATGAAGAAGAAATAGCTTTCATTAAGTAGTCTCATGTTTTCTTTTTTTAAAAAGATATTTATTTAATATTTTCTTCCAGTTACATTAAAACACTTTTTTTACATTTGTTTTTAAAACTTTTGATTTCCAGATTCTCTCCTTTATTTCCACTCTCAGCCCCCTTAAAAAACCACATGTGAAGTTAGGCAAAACATTTCCATAAAAGTCATGTGGTGAAAAAAAAAAATCTCCCACCCTTAAAAATAAAAATTAAAAAAAAAAAATCCTCAAGAAAAATAAAGTATGAGAGAGATAGAGGGAAAGAAGAAAGAGAGAATGCTTCGATCTGTATTCAGACACAATCAGTTCTTTCTCTCAGTATGGAGAGGATTTCTCTTCAAAAATTCTTTCAGAGTAGTCATGGATCATTGTACTGCTAAGAATAGCAAAGTCAGTTACTGCCAATCATCCCAGAACATTGCTGTTACTTTGTATACAATACATTTCACTTTACTTGTGTTCATGGAGGACTTTCCAAGAGTTTCTGAAAGCATCCTGCTCATCATTTCTCATAGAATAATAATATTCAACTATAATCACATACCACAGTTTATTCAGCCATTCCCCAATTGATGGACATCCACTCAATTTCCAATTCTTTGCTCTGAGAAGAAAGCTGTTATAAATATTTTCATACATATGGTGTCCTTTTCTTTTTTTAAATCTCTTTTGGGATTCCTGACTAGTGAGAGAGGATATGCGTGAATTTGTAGTCCTTTGGGCATAGAACATATCTTTTGATCATTTGTCAGTTGGGGCATGGCTCTTATTTTTTATAAATTTGACTCAATTTCCTCTATGTTTGAGAAATGAGGCCTTACCAGGGAAATTTGTTTAAATTTTTTTTAACAATTAATATTACTATTTCTCCCCCCTCCCCCATTTATTCTATTCTCTTTCTCCTTTCACCCTGTCCCTTCTCAAAACTGTTTTGCTACTGACTACTTCCTCCCCCAATAAGCTCTTTTATTACCCTTTTGCCTTCCTATATCCCATTCCCCACCACTTTCCTGCAGAGTAAAATAGATTTCTATATCCATATTGAGAGTGTGTTATTTTCTCTTTGAGCCAATTCTGATAGAGAGTAAGGTTCACTCACCCTTCCCTCCTCTTCTCCATTGTAAAAACTTTTTCTTGCCTCTTTTTATGGCAGATAATTTATACCATTACACTTCTTCCCTTCCCTTTCTCCCAATACATTCCTCTCTTACCCCTTTCGTTTTTTAAAGATATTAAACCTTCATATTCTTCTTTTTTTAATTAAAGCTTTTTATTTTCAAAACATATGCATAGATAATTTTTTCTGCCTTTCCCCCTACCTCCTCCCCTAGATGGCAAGTAATCCAATATATATATTGAACATATTAAAAAAAGTTAAATCCAATATATGTGTACATATTTATACAATTATCTTGCTGCAAAAGGAAAGTCAGATCAAAAAGGAAAAAAATGAGAAGGAACACAAAATGCAAGCAAACAACAACAAAAAGAGTGAAAATGCAATGTTGTGATCCACACTCAATTCCCACAGTTCTTTCTCTGGATGGCTTCCTTCATCACAAGATCATTGGAACTGGCCTCAAACGTCTGTTTTTATATCTTCATATTCAACTCACATCTGTGCCCTCTGTCTATATATACTCCTTCTAACTGCCATAATAATGAGAAAGTTATAATGAGTTCTAAGTACCAACCTTCTATGTAGGTATGTAAATAGATAAACCTTATTAAGTCCCATGCTTCTCCTGAGTCCTGTTTCTGAAAATCATATTTATTATTCTCTTTTGGTGTTATCATCATGAATGCTTAAAAATTCTCTATTTCATTGAACTTCCACCTTTTTCCTGAAGAATTATACTCGGTTTTGCTGGGCAGGTGATTCTTGGTTGTAATCCTAACACCATTGCTCTCTAGTAGAATATCATATTCCCTTCTCTCTGGTCTTTTAATGTAGAAGTTGCTAAATCTTGTGTTTTCCTAAGTCCACTATACTTGAATTGTTTCTTTCTGAATGCTTGTACTATTTTTTCCTTCACCTGGGAGTTCCAGAATTTGGCTATAATATTCCTAGAGTTTTCACTTTGAGATCTCTTTCAGAAGGTGATTGGTGGATTCTTTCGATTTCTGTTTTACCCTCTGGTTCTAGAATGTCAGGACAGTTTTCCTTGATAATTTATTTGAAAGATGATGTCCAGGTTCTTTTTTGATCATAATTATCAGGTAGACTAATAATTTTTAAATTATCTTTCCTGCATGTATTTTACAGGTCAGTTGTTTTTCTAGTGAGATATTTCACAATTTTTTCTTTTTTTTGTTTTTGTTTTTGCTTTATTGTATCTTTGTTATAAAGTCATTAGCTTCCATTTGCTCATTCTAATTTTTTAAGGAATTATTTTTCTTAGTGACTTTTTATATCTCCTTTCCCATTTGGCCATTTTGTTTTTTAAGTCATTCTTCTCATCAGCTTTTTGTATTTCCTTTTGCACCACTCTCAATTCTTTTCCTAATTTTTCCTCTCTCTCTCTTAACTTGATTTTAAAAATTCCTTTTATAGCTCTTCCATAGCCTGAGCCCACTTATTTTTCTTAGAGGCTTTGGATGTAGGAATTTTAACTTTATCTTTTTCTGAGCGTATGTTTGGAACCTTCTTGTCATCATAGTAACTTTCAGTGATCACAAACTTTTTCTGTTGTCTGCTTATTTTCCTAGCCTATTACTCAGCTTTTAACTCTTTGTTAAAGTAGGCTCTGTTGCCAGAGTGGAGGGTGCCCTGTCCCAAGCTTCACGAGTTTTATGCAGCTGTTTTCAGAGCTCCTTTTAGGTACCTGACCACAAGCCCTCTTTTTTGCCCTGGATTGTTGTTAGCAGTGTCCTTGCCCCATTGTGGCTCCTAAATATCTAGCCTGCTAAAGCAGCAGAGTCCTTCCTCAATGCTAATAAAGAGAACTCCTGTGATCTAAGACCTCTGGAAGCTGCCACAATCACTACTGCCCATGCCCACTCTTGGTTTGCTGATTTCCCAGGGTCTCTTACTTACTGCCAACCTTTCAAGTCACCTTTGGTGTCTCTGGGCTGAGAAGTCTAAAAACTCCTAGTGCTACTGCTGATTCAGCATTGGGAATGAGCACTAGACTCCTACCCTGTTGCCACAGAGCTTTTCTGAGCCGGGACTGGGGCCAGGCCAGTGCTGCGCTGCTGTGGCCTACACCAGGACTGCATGCTGGACTCCCACCCTGGTGCCACAGATCTTTTCTGCTGCCCTTAGAAGGCCTCTTCGGTGTCTCTGAGCTGAGGTGTCTGGAAGCTGCTAGTACTAGTGCTGATTCAGAGATCCCTAGTCCAGTTCCTGCTTTGCTAGCTGGGGTGGGGACTGAGGCCAGGGCCAGGACCTGGGCCTGGGCCTAGGTGAGTTAGGACTACAGGTTCTTCTTCATTGAAGGTCCTAAAGCAATGACGTCCTAACAATTTGTCAGGTATTGTAGGGGGAAAAAAGAAAGTAAGACTTGACATTACCTAATGACTGACTGAAGAGGGAGGCCAAGGAAAAGAAAATTAAAGATAATTCCAGCGTCGTTAGCTTACACTTCTGAAAGAGTTCTGCAGGTTTTTCTTTTTGTAATATATGCACTTCAGTTTTCACTGATTGGATTTAGGTGTAGATAAGGGCCCACTACAAATGGTATATAATTTGGGGTTGCAGTTTGAAACACTGTGCCTTTTGTGACATTTTTAATGTCTCTCTAATTTCTAATAATTGCAAAATAATATTATATGTCTTCCTTTCATATTTTAAAGTCTTTTTCCTAAATGTTATTTAAAATAGTTACATTTACTTCTACATGTCTTGAAGTCTGAAGCACTGGGATTTTTTTCTGACAGTACTCTATAAGTGATATTTGTACATATTAATATATTATATTCCCTTCCTGGCACAATAAACTGTAAGCTTCTTGAGGTCAGAAAATATTTCAATTTTGTTTGTGTTCATGAGTGCTTAGTATATAGAGGCACTTATGCTTGTTAATTATTTACTGCATTATTGTATTTAACTTATTTTGTTTGTTGTGTTCCTCTGACAGACCAATCATCAACAAATATCCCTACCCCCCTTTTTAAGTAAAACTTTTCAAAACTGCCCTCAGACTATATAGGATATCCTATACTTTTTTTTTTTTTTTTTTTTTTTTGGTCTGAGGCAATTGGGGTTAAGTGACTTGCCCCGGGTCACAACAGCCAGGACGTATTAAGTGTCTGAGACCAGATTTGAACTCAGGTTCTCCTGACTTCAGAGCTGGTGCTCTATCCACTGTACCACCTAGTTATCCCTGCCCTCTGCATTTTTATATATACACATATATATTTTTATTTTTATTTTTACAGCTCCTAAATTTCCCAATACCAAAGAGTTATTCCATGTAACAAAGTACATATTAATAATAAACCAAAGCTTTTCTCTTCATGGGAATATAGTAGACTTTGGGGTGAGTTCCTGTCTTGAATGACTTTCAGGGGAAAGTGTAGGTCCCAACTGATTTTTTAGTTCCCTTTCTGTCAGGCTCTATCATTATGCTACTTTAGTCCATCACTCTAATTCCTTTTTTAATCTATATATTTTCTTTGTCCTGCATTTTTCTTGCATGTGTCTGGTCATAAACAAGAATCAGCCTCAATACCTCAGACAGAATCATTATTACTACAGGGGTGCTACCCTCTCATTCTATCTATATCCATTGATCTATCAAATATATTATTTACATTAATATTTCCTTATACAATATGAATCACCTGGAGTTTTTTGAGTTGGGGAATTGACTTGTATATTAGGAGAATCACTATGGAAGCTGAGTAGAGAATAGATTGGAGTGGAAAGAGGCATGAGGTAGGAGTTAAAGAATGACACTGAAATTAGAAGGATGGTGATAACCTCAATAGTAATAAGGAAATTGGTAAAAGCGAAGGGATTAGGGGGAAAGAATGGTGTTAAGAACATGTGGAGTTTGAGATGTATCCAGAACAACCAATTTAAGATGTCCAATGTATAGGTAGGTAGTGATATAGAACTGGAGTTTAGGAGAAAAATTAGGACTGCATATATTAATCTGGGAATCATCTGCATAGAGATCTCACCAACCGAGTTAGTGTAGGGAAAAAGAGAGGGCCCAGGACAAAATCTTAGGAGATAACCTGGATGAAGATCCAGCAAAGGGAACTGAAAAGGAATAGTCAGATAGTTGTAGGAAGAGAATCAGCAGAATGTCATGAAAACCTTGAGAGAAAGAATATTCAAGAGAGGATGATCAACATGGTGACAGAATATAGAGAGATCAAAGATTAACACTGAGGAAAGACCTTTAGATTTGGCAATTAAGACATCATTGCTAACTTTAGAGGAAGCAACTTCTGAATGATAAAGTCTAAAACCAGATTGGAGAAGATTAAAAAACAATGTGAGGGAGAAGAAATGGTAGCATTTAGTGTATCTGATTTTCTTAACAAGTTGAGCCAAAATGTCAAGAGAGTGATGGAAGATGCCATCTACATGCAGAGTGAACTATGGAGACTATATGTGGATTATAACATAGTATTTTCACCTTTGTTGTTGTTTGTTTTCCTTCTCATTTTTCCCCTTTTTTGAATTTTCTTTGCAGCATGGTAAATATGGAAATATATTTAGCAGAATTGCACATATTAACTTAGATTACTTGAGTTAAATTATTTACTCACAGTAGGTCATACAACTCTCATCATATTGTGACATAAATTTCAAGATAAAAAGGGCATGAGAGGCCGCTATCGCTCATTAGAGCTATGACTCAGGAAGGGTTATATTGAGGGGACTTGGAGGTGGAGAAAGGAAGAGGAGAGAAATCTAATAATAGATACTGTGAGTTTGGGTTTGGTTTTTTTTTTTTTTTCTCATTATTTTTGAAATGATTGTGTAGCTATAAGCGTTCATATTGTCATTTATTGATAGTCCCTACAATGCCTTTCATAAGACTTTCTCATCAAAACAAAACAAAAACCATTAGCTTTTTTGGCTGTCATAACTCACTATCAAATTAGTGTGAGGTATTTTAAAGACAATCTAGCTATATTACCCCCATCTTATACTTTTTAAATAGATTTTTAAGGTCAAAGTACAAGATTTGTCTTCCTTTTAGGGTTACTTTCTATTCTGAATCTTTTATATATGTATTTATGTTTCTTTGCTTATAATGTAAGGTTCTTGAGGTCAGCGATTTTGTTTACTTTTTCTTTTGATTCCCACTGTTTAGCATACCTTGCTATTGACAATAAACAATAAATCATAAATGATTGTTGACTGATTTTTTTTGGGGGGGTGCTGGTACTAGATTTTAGGAGAGCAATCAGACCATTCCCAGCTTTCCTCTTCCCTATCACAAACTCTGAGATTCAGTGCTCACTTCTTCATCTAATTCCTTTCATTTTTACTTTAGCAACTAGTTTCTTCCTCTTGGTGAGAATGAGTTCTGCATTAGCAATTGTCTTTGGTTCTGTTATCTCTTAAAGGATGAAATGCTTTAAGGAATTCAGGAAAATTACTTGAAGAAAGAGTTCTCTGAGATATCCTCATAAAAATCTCACATAACTTCAATAATCATGCCACTATAGCAATCTGTGTTCTATTTCTTGAATTTATCATTTTTATTTTTCATTCTGCCCATGTTCTAGGCTATATTTTGAACAATATAGCTTCTTTTTATGCTTCTATTGATTTTTCACTCAGATGTTCTCCACTATGATTGATCCTTGGGTTTTCAGTACATTAGTATTTCTTCACAATATTCAGTGTTAGTACATTCTTAGCTCCTCTTTTTTTTTTTTTTTTTTTAACCTATCCTGTTTCTTTTAAATAAGGAATAGTTCCTATCTCACCACATCTTAAACATTACATGAGGTCAAATTTGGCCCCTTGTGTTAGTCTCTCCAGTTCTCCTTGTTTGTAAAACATCTGAGACCATAGATTTTATTAACTCCTTGCTTGAATTCTCTCTGTTATTCTTCTGAATTTGTACCTATTCTGTGGTAGATATATGTAGGCAATTTTCTTCCTTTCCCTTCCATGTTAATTCAAAGCTCTTTTAATTTTCAAGCCATTAGGCAAACATAGATACATAACCATATGAACCCCTCTCTTTTTCCATATAAATAGATATATACATATATGAATATGTGTGTATATATGTATACACACATTTTAATCATTTGTAAATAAACATTTAGATGTGTTAGCTGTAGACAGAAAGCAGAAGTTGTTTTTATTAAAAGGGAAGTAAATGGCTGCTCACAGTCATGGTACTTTTAGATCTCAAATGTAATTATTTAATAATAAGACAAAAGAAATAACACTACCACCATGGTACTCACATGTTAAAACAGATATAGTAATAATATATATTGCAAATGGCAAATAAACTTAGGTCACTTTCTCTGCTCTGTAATTAGGAAGCATGGATATATACTTAAAAGAACCTAACAGTGAAGTATGTGATGGAGGAAAACTGATATGTTCAGAATAACTAACTAAGGACTGCTACATTTGATTTTATTGGTCCATTTAAGAACATATGCACCCCTATGAAGTCTCTTCTTTACTAACAGCTTATCTGCTGGTTCTTACTCTTCAGGTACTACCTACTCTTACTTACTCTTCATATTCTTCTTTTCTTCTAGTCTCAAACTGATGTAGTGTTTACAAACTCTTTCAGCTTATAGTTAGTTGCCTTTGAAACGAGTTGTTAGAAATGTTTTTTTTTTTGTTTGTTTGTTTGTTTTCTATTTCAAATATTTACTTGGTCAACAATTTCCTTTAAGTCTGAGAATTGCAAAGTTCATCAGGCTGTCTGGCACATAAAGACAAACTCAGCTATTCACTCAGCAGGATGTTGTGCTGCTATCCAATCAAGGGGTAGCAAAACAGCTCTCAGAAAAAGTTCAAGTTGACTCTCAGATCAAGGCAAATAAACCTAGCATCTTCACTATCTAATTTTAACATCCTCGCATAACTCTCTTTTTCCTTTTCTGCCTCTTTGTCACAAACCAGAACAGGTGACCAAAAAATAACAGGTTTTACCTCTCCTAAGCTCTTATGTGTCACAGAAAAAAAAATAACTGGAAGTTGACTCAATATTTAATATCCGAAGTATATGCCTTCTTGTCAGTTGAGTATTCTCCGTGGTAGTTTCTTCAAACAGCTCCTACAAAGCTGTGCTCTTTGATTCTCTGCTGAGTTTTTATACTCTACCATGAAGTCTTCTAAGGTATTTACCTATTGCTTGCTTTGTATTCGACTTAGTCTGTGAATATTTTATTCCCCAAGTTCATTGGATCATAGACTCAGAGCTAAAAGAGGTCTTAACTCTTAAGTAATCCAGTCTTTTTATTGTACAGATGAGCAGACTGAAGGTGAGAGTTCCCTAAGTGTCAGGGAAATTCAGGTCTAATGACTTTTCACTACTAGTACTCTCTCCATTGTAGTTACTATACTACTCTTTTAAATTGTAAGTTATAGGGGGGAGACAGGTAGTGTTTTAGTTAGAAATTTATGTCCCTACTACCTAATACTATAACTTGTATGCAATAGATGTTAAAAGGAAAATTCTTTGTTCCAGCTTTTACCTTGGTTAATGAGACCAAACTCAGGAAAAAGAAAATTGGAAAAGTTTAATCAAAATACTACCTTGATGGGCTGATCACTGGAAATTAGCAAGGATTTCAGGTTGGATCTAGCTTTTATTGTTAATTTCATAATAAGACAAAAGCAGTCCATATGGGTCCATATCAGGCAAAGGAGATGGATCATTGCGTCTCATCTCTTCTCAATTGCCATACATGATATTTAACAAGTGGGAGATGATGCTAATAGGTAGGAATAAGTGCTAAAGAACAAGTTATACAAAAGCTGCAGATTGGGTGACACCTCTTTCTACAGTGACTGACAAGCAGGGTTAGGAACATTGAGTTACAAGTTAGCTTTCAATATAGGCACTATAGAGTCAAATCTAGACACCAAAGTTGGATGGAAATTAGAGCAATTTTATTATGAGGTTCAACAAATAGCAGTCATCCAGAGTATGTGTGCAAAGGCACAGTCCACATGAAACTATGATGGGGGAGGAGGTGTAGGTCTTGGAGATGGACTATACATAGAAGTAAAGAAGGAAGGGACTTTTCAGGTGGCTTCAAGCTGGCTCAAAGATATCAGAAAAGCATACTTAATTTAAACATTCTGTAGTTTTGGAAAAAAGTCACTATATCTGTTAGTAGGAGGTTGGCTATTCAAAAAAGTACAGGGTCCTGAAGTAGATAAGGATCTGGAGCAAGATAAAAGAATTTTACAATATGGAGTCACTGTAGTTACTTTGATACCCAACATTGCTTTATTCATTCATTCATTCATTCATTCATTCAATCTCATTCCTTGTCTAGTTATCCCATCTAGCAAGAAGATAAGGTTTTGGATTTTTTGTTTTGTTTTTATGAATTTAATGTTGGATTAGGGAAAGGTTTTGGGTGTCTAAAAGGAAAATATTTTGAAAATTGAAATTTTTTTTATAAGGAATGGAAAAAAGAGTGGCAGATTACCATAAACAAGCTTTCCTCAAGTCTTTGAGAAAATTCTCTTCTTCTCAAGTTTTTCTTATTTGGTAGGGATTTTATTACTTTAGTCAAAATGATTTGACTAAACTTATATATTAGATACATTGAAATCCTAAAAAGCATTTTATTATATTAGTTATAATTTATATATTTGATAATAATATTTCTGACTTAAAAAAAAAAAAACTCTTGCCCTTCTTATGACAACAGATTATGAGCATGAACAAGTTCATGTTGTTGCATTATTTATCTAACAGGATATTCATAAGCTAAACTTTTTGTGAAATGAGTGTACTATTACCTATTATATTTGTTTTCTAGGTTTTGTATTGCTCATCTAAGAAAGCTTCAAAATGAGCAGTCGACGGAAACGTGCCCCTCCTGTCAGGATGGATGAAGACAAGCAACAACAACTCCGTTGGAATATGCATGAAGACCGAAAACATGAAGTGATTATCCTTGATGATGATGATGATGAGCCTATTCCAGGTCCAAGTTCCTCATCTATTCCTTTAATTGTTTTAGATGATGAAGAAAGTCTAGAGGAGGAAGAAGAGCACAAGACCAAAAGAAGATGTTCAAAGTCACTGAGCTCATTAACAGATGAAGAGGAAACTAACTGTATTTTGCCATCTTTATTAATAAAATTAAATGTTGTCATTTCTCCTTATCACCTAACTAATTCTTGGAAAGCATTTTTAGGTGAGCTCACTCTCCAGCTTCTTGGTGAAGAGGTTTTAACTGAAAGTTTTCATGAGAGAAAGTTTACTTTAATGACAGCAGATTCAAGTGATCAGTTGCAGATCTCTGTTCATCCAATGTGTAAAGAGGTGGAAGACCAACAAAAAGGACTTGAAGAGCCAGTCAGTATTTCAGAAAAGAGTATTTTGGTGGAATCATCCTTGAGTAATGAAATGTTAGAAGATCTCAGGTGGCTACAGAAGAAGAAAATGGTAGAACTTTACCACAGACCAGAAGGGATTCAAACCATCAAGGTGCTCAATAATGGTGGCCTACTTTAATTTATCTTAGCAATAAGTTTTTATGGGTTAAAAAAATATATGAAAATCTTTCATAAATTTCTGCATATTTCATAGAAAGTTATTGCTGAAAAGGACCTTGGAGACAATCTCTAGTCAAAATTTTAATGAAGAAAGTGAAATGCACAAGCTTGACAGACTTAATTGCCTAAGGTCACACAGAGAAATAATAGGTCAATAAATTATGTACCACTATACTAAGGCATTGAAATAAGCTCTGGGGATATTAAAAAAAAAAAAAAAAAAAAAAAGCAAAAGACAGTCCCAGCCCCTAAGGAGTTCATACTCTAATAGGGGAGAGACCAAGCAGACACATAATATCCTAAAAACTTTAGGAAATAATTACCAAAAGGAAAGTGTGAGAGTGAAGAAGGGTTTGTAAAAGACTTCTTTTAATAGTAGATGAAATTTTAATTGGGATTTGAAGGATACCAGAGAAGCCATGGGAGAAATAAGAAATAGAAGCATTCCAGGCAGAGAGGACAACTAGAGAGAATACAGAGCAGTCAAGTCTAGAATCCAGTTCTCCTGATATCTAATTCATTGTTCTTTCTACTTTATCAAACTGTCTATACATACATTCACCCTCTTTGAAACAGAATCTGATAAGTTTTGGATTTTGGGTATACTTTTAAAGATTTATGTGATATTTTGACTAAGTTTCAAATCTCTCTTTGGGCTCTACAAAAGAAGAGTACTATAAAAATGCAAATATTGTCACTAATCCTGGTCAGTGCAAAACTTTTATCACAATGTTATCTTATTTCTACCTGTAAAGACACATCAAAGTGAAAATCCACCAAGTTCTTAACAAGAAACATACACAAATATTAGAATAGGTCCTATTTTTTATAAGTAGAAAGTACTAAAGTGGTATCCATTATCCATTAAGCATTCTTTTTGCCTCTTACAACATTATATTCTTATAATTGGAGTTTATTCTTCTATAGATTTGAGTTTTTAAAAATCTTGTTTACTTTCTAATTTAAAAAGTAACATTTTACTTATGATTTTATAAATATTTATGAGGAAAATTAGGGATTTGTCAACACAATGATCCCTTTGGTTCTAGATTTTTTCATGATTTTGTACCATATTTAAAAGTATTTTCACCTTCATATATACTTTCAGAAGAAAGTTAAGAAATATGTTTTCCTTGCATTAATTATCATCTCTTACCCCAGTTTTTTCTCTTTTGGAGAAGTAACCCAGAGTGTTTGTCAAGCATGTTTTCTTTCATGATCAGACAGTTTTGATTTAAAGAAGCAACTGCCCTTCTGACTGGGATAGAAAGATAGAATTAACCAGTACTTCTCTTTCTCCTTTTACATCAGGATTTTTTTTTCTTTGTGAGCCTTTCTCACTTAGTCAATCAATATGAGAGCACAGTTCTAGTTTAAGAAAACTAAAATCAATCATTCCAAGTAGCAGTCAGAATCATATCTTGGGGAGAAGTAATAAACACAATAATGATGTTCTAGATTGAAGCAGAGGCAGTAAATGAGTAAATGAGAGTTACATTGGAAATAAAGAGAAATGGGGGAAATTCTCTATTTCAGGTTGGGTAAATTACTAATAGAAAATAAAATGTCCAAGAGCTTTAAATATTAGTAGCATCTAATGATGCTTCCCATGGCTTTTAACGCTGACTAGATAGATTCCTGAATGGTAAGTCAGCTAGCTTTCATATAAGAATTTAACATTTGTCTTTCTTTTTCTTCCATCCCCATTGATGATGATAAAAGGTTATTGACATCCCAATGTGCTACCATTCTGTAGTAAATGTTCAGTCATTTTAGTCGTGTTAGACTCTTTTTGACCCTATTTGGAGTTTTCTTGGCAAAGAGACTGGAATACTCTGCCATTTCCTTTTCCAGCTTATTTTTTTCAGAGGAAGAACTGAGGCAAACAAGGTTCAAACAGCTAGTAAATATTTGAGGCCAGATTTGAACTCATGAAGATAAGTCTTCCTCACTCTAGGCCTAGCATTTTATCCACTGTGCCACCTGGATGCCTCTTTGTAATAATAGTAATATTGAAATAGGACCACAATAGCTGCCTTCCTTTTCTCTTTTAGATCAAAGTTTCATAGGTCCCAAAATAAATACTTGAAAGGAAAGGAAATCCTGAATTTTACTATATTTTTTGTATATTTTCCCTGGAGTTATCAAAAACATAAGCTAGTAGCATTGATTCAAACCTGAGGAATTGCTGGGGGGAAAAAATTAGAAAATTTAAATTATAGTTACTTTGTCACCAATTTTTATGTAATTCTGAATAAGTTATACTTCTTTAGTAAATAGAAGTAAGAGTTTTATTGCTGTTATTGTGTTAAGAGCTTTAAAGATTGAAAAGTTCTGTGATTCAGGGTAAATCTTTACATATTTTCCTGTTACCCCTTGCTTAATTTAGTGGGAAAGTATGTACATATACATTAATATTTACTATAAAGAGAATATATTACATACTACATGTTATTACATTACATACAATAAGTACTATATCTAACAGTTGTAAAAAGCAATGTTGAGATTTTCATTGAAAAATTGTAAAACAATCATGTTCATCAAATATTTTTTCCTCTGTTTCCATAATGTCCTTTTAAATATTAATATATTTTAAACTTTTTATATTGTTGGTGAATATATTTCTGTAGGTTGGAATATATCTCTTGGAAGCTGGCTTAGCTAAGCCTGATTTTCTCAGTGATGGAAATGGAAGAATAAAAAAGGCCAATCAGCTGATCCAGAAACTAATGGAAAAGTTTTATAACTTTATGATTCCAGGTAATTTCTGTCTAAAACAACTACATTTGAGGCATTACTATTTGCAAGCATTTTAGTTTTTTCAAAACTATGTCAAGCAAAACTTTAGTAATAGTAATTATATTGAATTATATTAGGCAAAATTAATTATAGTAAATGACCCTGTTGAAATCACTTACATTGTTTGTTAGTAATATCTGGCTACTAGAGAATAACTTGGAAATAGAAAGAATGAAGAAGATTAATTTGTGACTTTTCATTTAAATCTAAGCTTAATTATAAAGTACTTTGGAGTTAGTTATATGCCTTGGTGTTTTTATTGTTGTTTTTTGTGGGGGGGCAGGGGGTTGGTGTTAAAGTCTACCTGTTATCTTAATTAGAAAGCATTTATTAGACATCAACTATGAATAAGGCATTTTACTAGGTACTAGAGGAATAAATAGAACAAATTAAATTATCCTTATTCACAAAGAGCTTGCCCTCTATAGGGAGAGACAAAATGTGTGTGTGTGTGTGTGTGTGTGTGTGTGTGTGTGTGAAAATATACATACACATATATTCACACATACAAGCTTAGATTCAAACTAGTTAGAAAGGGATTACATTACTAAGCAGTTGACTGAAGATTAGGAAAAGTTTGTAAGCGTTGGTTCTCAGTCTATGTTTTGTGATTCTATGAAGAAAAGATAGGAGTAATTACAATGCAAAGGCATGGAGATGGGTGGTGGAGTATCATGTATGAGTAACAAGGAAAAGACCAGTTTGGCTGATCTGTGGAGATTATGTATAATAAAGTATAAGTGTATGTTTAAAGTTGGGGCCAGCTTGTAAAGAACTTTAAAAGCCAAAAGATTGTATCTGATTGTCTAGTCATTGAAATATGTCCTAGAGGTATTAAAGAGTAATTGGTGTAGGAGAGTTACATGATCAAATCTATATTTAAAGACAGTAATTTTGGCAGTTCTGTGGAGAATGGATTGGAGGAAGACTTGAGACGAGACTAAATTGTAAGCTATTAGACAATAATCTTACTAGCATTTATTTGTTTAGCACATTAAAGTTTGCAAAATACTTTACATAGATTAACTCATTTGATTCTCACAATATAAATATATAGATTATAATTTTTATAGATTTTTATAGATTATAGATTACATTTTAAATAGATCATAATTATTTCCATTTTGCAAATATTGAAACTGAGGCAGACAAAGATTAAGTGACTTGCCCAGGGTCTCATGACTACTGAGTGGCTGAGGCAGGATTTGAAATAAAGTTTTTTTGACTCCAATTCCTATGCTCTAATATTTGCATCATCTGGCTGCTAAGAGGTGATAAAGGCCTGAACCACAGCAATGGCTCTCAGTTGTTTGTTGTTTGCCCATCTTCTCAAAGAGGACCGTGACATTGGGGAAAGATGCCATGATATGCAAGTGAATTGGAGATTTAGGAGAGGGAGGGCTGGGGCAAACTCACCTGTCTCACTTTCCCCTTCAGATGGCTATCTGGGTTCAGTGATAGATCAGGATAATTAGAGATGGCCTTAGATACAATGGGAGACATTGGCCTTTTTAAGCTAAGATCTTCAACAGATCTCAGTTTAATGAGGCCACCCCCATTCAGTGATTAAGGCTTGGTAGCAATTGAGGTAGAGGATCTCTTTCACCTAC
The DNA here is from genome assembly GCF_902635505.1 of Sarcophilus harrisii. Lineage (NCBI taxonomy): Eukaryota > Metazoa > Chordata > Mammalia > Dasyuromorphia > Dasyuridae > Sarcophilus > Sarcophilus harrisii. Next base: position 147,332,918 of record NC_045429.1, read on the forward strand.
TCAAAAAAAACAAAAAATCCAAACAAATTAATAAATCTGGGAGGGGAGGACCTTCAGGATTTCTAGCCAAAGTAGAAAAGATTGCTATTTAAATTCAAACTAAGTCAATCAGGACCCAAACAATGAATTAAACAGGGATTGACTTAGGTGCTTTCGTGGCCAATGAGAATCAGATTGGATTTTTGTTTAAGGCATGATCCTTAGAAATTTAGCCAGTATACCCCAAGATACGTTGGGAGGAAGGGAAAGAGAAAAGGGAGGAGAATTCCATCTAAATTTTATGAATTTCATTTAAATTTGGAAACCTTCAGCACCTACGATAATCCTTTGCTTTCAGATACATGCTTTAAAAATGTTTGTTGAATTGAAATTACCATGTATGGAGTAATGATAAAAAAATAATATTTACATTCCAAAGAATGTAAATTCTTTGTAAGAATTTACAAGTAAGATAAAATGAAGTAAGAAGATAAAATGAAAAATCTCATTAGAAGATATATGTCACAAATATACTGAAAAATACTACGAGTTCTTGTTCCCGTTGTTTAAAAATGAATCAGATTTTTAATAAATGTTTTGTTTTTCAATTTGCATAGATATTTTGGAGGAGGATGAAGAAGAATCTGACAGTGAGCTGGAGAGACAGAACATTGAAGAATTATATGACTTTGTGAGACATATACACCAGCAAGAAGCTCAGCACTTACAAGAAGATGTCCAGCATCCAGCACTGATTCCTGTACTGAGGCCATACCAAAGTGAGGCTGTTAACTGGATGCTGCTACGAGAAAATTTCAAAAACTCTCCTGCTAATGGCAAGTATGAGTTACTTAAAGTTAAGGGACAGAGCAATCTTAGTGCTCTAGGGAAGGAATTAAGGATGGGAGGTGGGGGAGTGAATAATGAGAGAATTGGTCACCAAGGAGGTTGTATGTTTTAAGAGATTTCTTGGAAATTTAGATGATCAATATCATTTGTGTATAATTAGGGTTTATTTGTAAATTTTGTTACAGTAATTCTTCTTCCTGTAACAAATTAAGGTTGTCTTGATCCAATTTAAGAAGAAATCTAATCACTAATGGTTAGCCTCTCTAGGAGTGACTTTCAAAAACCTGATGAAAAATGGTAAAGAATAGTGTGACTTCTCTGTGAAATAAAAGAGCTAGATTATTATTCATCTTGAAGGGCCTTTCTACTTCCCGAATCTTTTCTTTTAAATAATATTTTCTGAGTGAGATGGAGAAAAGGGACCGGTATGGTTGGTTTTATATGATATTCCCTGATAAATACTCTCTAACTTCCCTGGCCTTGTTCTGTTAGACAATTTCCCATTCATTATTCATTGAGTTCTTATTCCTAAAAAGGCAGGGAATTTCCAAAGATTACTTACTTTTTCTTTCTTGTCATCCTTTCTCTTGCCTCCAGAGACTTTGCCCCTGCTTTTATGACCTTTTAAATAAAAATTGAAATAAAAAAATTTTAGACATGGATTTGAGCAGAAAACATTGCCTTTTTAATCATAGCTTCTTTATAAAGATTTAAGTTGAACAATAATATATTATTAATTTCCCTTTTGCTTAGCAGTTTACATTTTTGGGAAAATTAAATCATTTTTGAAAAATTTCCCCATTTCCATATTCTACAACTGACCTAGTTTTAGTTTTGATATTTTAATTCAAAGATTATACATATAGCTATATAGATATAGATATGTCTACTTTCCTTATAGTCACAGAAATATACAGACTACAGTACAGAATACTGTCTATTAGCCTTTGCTTTTAGGGTCCCAATTATTATTGCCTTTTTTCTCTTCCAATCCCTCCTGAAAAGTCCCATTCAGGATTCTGAATCCTGAATGCCTATATCACACACTGTTCTCATTTCCATCCCTTGAAATCCTTTTTTTTCTTTCTTTTTTTTTTTTTTTTTTTTTTTTTTAGGGCAAGTACATGTGGCCTCTCTTCCGTGTAGTCTTTCCCTTGATTCTTTCCTTAAGCTGGAATTGTTTTTGACCTCTTACATTTTCTTTGAGAACTTTATTTAAATCTCCTCTTTGCTCTTACATTTTCTCATTTCCATTATACTTTATTTTTATAAAGTATACTTTATATATTTTTATACCCATTTTCTCAGTTAATATGCATCAGAAATACAACTTGAACACGGGTTTTCCTGATTGTGAAGTTGGTCCTTTGTACTATACTCCCTTGTAGCTTGTTGGATAAATTTATGCATATGAACTTCCTAATCCCAATCACTTCTTATTGCATTATAAAACTTTTTTTGTTATTATCTTTCTTTCACCTTCTATATCTAGAAAATATCTAAAATCTATGGTAAGACAAGCTAAATGGGAATTGTTGGTTGAAGTAAACAGAAGAGATGTTTGTCTACAGTCTCAGTGTTGCAATGAAACTTGAAAAGCCTAGTTCGGTATCCTGGTAGAGCCATGGGTTCATTTAACTTCATTTTCACTTCAATCTGTGGTTTCCCCAATCAAGCATCTTAACTAAATCTCACTTATCTGTAAAGAAAGTATCAATCAGTCAGCAAGCATTTAAAGTGTCTATGGCAGGCACTGTGCTAGGTAATCATAATAAAAGGCAGGGGAAAGTTCCACTGAAGTGAATACAAATAGATAATAGTAAATGCAAATCATTTTGGAGAATGTGTAAATCAGGAAAGGCTTCCTGTAGGATATGGATGGCATTTGAGCTGAGTTTTACAGGAAACTAAGTTTTGTTTCTTTTTTTGGGGGGGGTTGGTTTTTTTTATTATAATTATTATTATTATTATTATTAATTTTAGGTTTTTGTTTTGCTGAGGCAATTGGGAATTAAGTGGCTTGCCCCCATGGTCACCCAGTTAGGGAGTATTAAGTGTTTGAGGTTGGTTTTGAACCGAGATCCTCCTGACTTTAGGGCTAGTACTCTAGCCACCATGCCATCTAGCAGCCCCGAAACTAAGGATTTTAAGAGATGAGAAAAGAGTGCTTTCCAGGCAAGGATGGGCAGTGTTTCTGAAGCTAAGGGGTGGAGTGTTATATGGGAAGAAAAGCAAGAAGGCTGGTTTGACTAGTGAAGGAAAGTAATAGGTAATAAGCATGGAAAGGTAGGCTAGAGCCAATACTTGCCCTGTCTACTTCACAGAAGGTGGAAGTGTTATGTGTGAAAGGCTTCAAAAAAATATAAAGAGCTATTTAAATGTAAGACATTATAATTGGGTAGGAAAATGAGAGAGGGAAAGTAAAAGTCAATGAGTGTGAGAGACAGAGAGAGAATATATGAGGATGTTCTTATGGCTCTTTTCTTCTTTAGAAAATACCTTACATTTCTTATGGAGAGAAGTCCTTACAACAGAAGGGATGAAATTCTATTATAATCCATTTACAGGCTGGTAAGGCTATTTTATATTAATAAATGTGCTTCTTCCCTTTCCTAGAACCCATACCTCTATGTATATATCTGTATATGAAAAGCAAGAGATTTTTTTGAGAACCTCCCTATCTAAAGAAAAATTCAGGATAGTTATAAAGAATTAGAGTGAGCATAGTTGAGGTTAAGTGTCTCTGTGTTCATTGTGAATCAACTTAATTTTTTTTTTAATTCAGGTATACTTGTATTCTAAAAGGTTTTTGGTAGTCACTGGAAAATATTTAATAATTTAATAACTTAATGACTACTGTTATATTTATCTTTTCTATTTAGAAAGTATTTTGAAGGTCACCTAAAAGAGATGGGTATTTTTTTTATTTTAACTGTAGGGAGAAAAATGATAGTTCCCAACACAATTCATTGTTTTCTCTTGCAAGATAAGTTGGTGTTATAATTCAGTTGAATTTTGAGTTTGTGTGGGTTTTTTGTTTTTGTTTTTGTTTTTTTTTTTTTTGGTTGAATATCATAATCTTCATCTTTAGGTTTCTAGAATTTTTAAGTACTTTCATTTTTTACGAAGTTATTATATAACCTCAAGAATCTTTCTTTTAATGCAATTCTTCCCATTTCCTTTTAGAATAGCTACCGGTATGATATTTATTTGAATTATTTTGACATTTTTTTTTTTGTTTGTTTGACCTTTCCTTTAGCATCATCCGGGAATACCCAAATGCTGGGCCACAGTGGCCTGGTGGCATCTTAGCAGATGAGATGGGTTTGGGGAAGACAGTGGAGGTTTTGGCTCTGATTCTTTCACATACGCGACAAGATATCAAACAGGATGTTCTAACACTGCCTGAGGTAGGATGACCATTTAAAGCTCAGGGAATAAAGGACTTATTGTGTTCAAGAAAAACAGTATGTTCTGAATCCTTGTTTTGACACAAAAGTCAAAGTTTTAAATATCCTTTGGAACTACAGATAGTTAACATAGAAGAATTTGCCCACTAATGGTGGCTAATTGAAATGTTTTCTCTTTCATCGCCTCTTTGTTAGCAAGAAAAACATTGACTCAGTGTTGACAGTGATCTGCTACTTGCAAAAATGTTACTATCTCTCATATTATTTCTAGAAGTCTTCCTCAGAGTATAACATAAATGACTTGAGAAACCAGTAAAGGTATTTAATGATGAGACAAACCAGAGACATAGGAGTAATAGAATCAGAGTTGAAAGGAGCCTCAGAGGTTATGTAATCCAGCCTGTACCTGAACCCCTTATGTTTATCTAGAATACCTTAGTAAACAGTATATTTAAGAGTTGAATTTTTTTAAAGTGGACTGTATATTCTTAGGTCATTGCCATCTGCCAAAATTGACTTTTCCTTAACCTCTGGAAAATTCCAATTTAGAATTTATGTGCCAAAAAACAAAAAAACAATTTGAGATTGGCAAACCCAAAGTTTATATAATGATATCTAAAATTTAAATTCCTTACTATAGCATTTAAAAGATTGCACCATCCACAATCCTACTTTTCCGAACTTTTATTTCATAAAAATCTGCACTCAAAGGACTATTGACTTTATGTAAACCATCCTATTACCTATAGTTTCTCCACTGTCAAAAACTTTCTCTTTCTTCAAGGTCCAGTTCAAGTATCAACTTTTCCTTGAAATCTTTTCTGATTTCTATGGTGGAAAGTAATTACTTTCACTTTAAATTTTTTTTAATGCATTGGTTTCTAGATTTCTGTTTTATCCTTCTCACAATCAACTTTATATGATTTTTGTTTCCCTCTTAGCCCCTCATTAGATTATAAGCAGCCTGGTGTAGTAGAAAGAGTATTAGACTTGGAGTCAGGAAGACTTGGTTCGAATTCTGCCTTATACACTTTACTAGTTGTGTGACCCTGAGCAAGTCATTTAACCACTTAGCCTCATTTTGCCCATTTGTAAAATATGGATAATAATAACACCTATTTCACAGGGTTATTGTGTGGCTCAAATGAGAAGGTATATAAAACATTTTAGAGAGCTATGGAAATGTCAGCTATTGTTATTACTAGCTTGAAGGCAAGAACTTTTTTTCATGATTATATACTTTGCACAGTGTCTCCCATGTAGTAAGTGATTTGTAAATGTTAATTGATTCTCGATAAAAATTCTAGGTAAAAAAAAAAAAAAAAACAAAAACCTATATTCTATAGAATACCTAATACCGTATCCAAAACATTTATTTTATAAATGTATTTCAAACATCACATGGAGCACCCTGATCAGAATGTGTGATTGGCTTAATCCACGCTCTCTTTACCAAGTAAACATTGCAAGGCATATTGGGAGTACTATCTTTGTATGTAAAATAATTTTCCTTTAATTTCTTGTAATTAAGTGGACATTGTTGATGATGACTTTTGATTAATATATTAGAAAATATTGGACCATGGTTAGATAGATACAATAAAAAGGACAAATTTTATATAGTTTTAGTAGCTGCATAGCCTATTTCTAGACAAGCCTTTTATGAATAGATGTTCTTGATCACTGCTAGAAGCGAATGATCTGTTTAGGTCTATCATCCCTATTTAGAAAAAACATGACTCAAAAGAATAAAGCATTAACCTTTTGTTGATGAAGGGGGCATTTTTACTGTTTTTATTTCAATTGATTATCATCATACCATTATAATAAACTTAACAGATGAAATGTATTAAAACAATCATTGCATTATACGAAATACATTTTTGTATTCATATCATAGGATTAGAACTAAAGGGACCTTGGAGATCTTTGTAGTCCAACTCCTCACTATATAGAAAACTAGAGTTGTTAAGAAGTAACTTGCGTCAAGGTCACAACAAATATGAGTGCCAGGGCCAGAAAGTGAACCCACATCCTCTGACTTTGAAATTAGTGCTTTTTCCATCGCATCATGAAAATGTATGAGGTTAATTATTTTTAAATATTTAAAATACATATATGTGTGTGTATATATATTTATATGTAATTAATTTAACAAAAAAAGTCCAATTTGTATGTAAGCCTATACATTTTACTTTTTTTCATAGCATCCTTCATACATGGTATATTTGCTTATAATCTGATAGCTCATATCCAAATTTTAAAGCTTAATATTAAGCAATCTGTAATGATGAATCTGAAAGTCTAGTGGGTGACTGCTAAATATCGTTCATATCAGGGAAAACTGGTAAATTACTTCATACCTCCACAACCTGCTGAAGAAAGCAAAAAGGGGAAATCTAAGATGATGGAGTTTCAATCTAAGGAAAGAATACAGTACCCCAGTAAGTATTTATGTCTATATTTTAAATACTTATGTTTCTAATCTTTGTTCTAATTCTTGGGAACCTTCTAATAGAGACATCTTATTGTTGATGATGATTTTCTTGTAGTCATTAAGAACATTTATAATTCTTATGATTACATATAATTTTTAAGGTTAGTTTGTATGTTCTTCTTTACCCAAAAGTAAACTTTTGGCAAAGTTTACTATATTTTATATTTTTTTTTAGTTTTTGTTTATTTTGAAAATATTTTTATCATATTAGAACACTGTATATTTCATATTTAAATGTAAATTAATGTTATGATAATTCATATTAAATATTTTTAATTTCTCATATGAAGAATCATAGATTGCAAGATCACTAGTTTAGCATGAGTAGCATTTATGTCAGTAAAAATTAGTATTACAATGATTAATTCTGTACTGTTGACAGCTTACTTTTCTTTACAAATTCTGTATTTTTAGGAGTTTATTATATCAAAAACCATCTACAAAACATTCAAATAAATAAATTTTAATCATACGTAAAATTAATAAACTTCAAACTATTTACAGGTTACTAAATGAAAAAAGGCCAGTTAAATAAATAACATTGGTATCTTAATTAGTATCGTGCCCTTTCCCTGTATGTTTTGTTTCTTGTCTAGTTTGATTTTTTAAAATAAACGTTGTAATTACTGTATATGTCATTCTGATTTTCTGTCTTTGCTATTTCAGTTTATGTAAAAAGTCTTGTCAAATTCCTTCAATATTTTTTCTATTTGTTTATTTTTGATAACCAAAATTTATTGATTCATTTGATTACCATAATTTACTATATTAATATGCTACAATTTGGTTATTTCTTAATCATAAAATATAAACATAATTATCATTTTTCACATTTACTTTAAATAAAATAATTATTTTAGTAGTAGTAGATAAAGTAGGTAAAGCTACTTTAAATAATTTTGCATACTTGTCACTGAGCATTTCTGCAATAAACCCTCATTTTTCCATGTTGACCCTTTTCCCTTTGAATTTTTTTTTCATTTATTTTGCTTGAATCATTGTGTTTTTGTATATGTAGGTTTGCGTGTGATGCTATTAGCAGCTGTGAAAGAAATGAATGCAAAGAAAGGAGCTTCCATCATTGCCATCTTCAAATATGTCAGTACCATATATAGGTATGATGTACAGAGGAATCGGCGGCTTCTAAAGAAAAGTTTGGAAAAATTAATTACAGAACGAGTTGTAGAACAAGTCAAAGGTCATGGTTTGGCTGGATCTTTTAAACTGGGGAAGAATTACAAGGAACAGCCAACATGTTTTAGAACTAAACAGGTAAAATAATATTTTTTTTTAAAGGAAAGAATCCATTAACATTTGTTCTTCAGAATTTTTTGTGCCTCTTCTATGCTCATTGTTCTGGAAAAGTGTAGCATCTGCCTTTAGGAATTTTTGGTTTGAAGGTGAAAATTTGGCTTATAAAATATTTATGCATACTCTCCAACTCTGATTCAGATTTCCTCTTTTTAATTAAGTGATTTATGAATGTTTAATGAAATGACAGTATTTAAAATAACTTCTCTATTCTGATCAAAACATTATTAATTTTAAAACCTCTTTTCAAATTTTCAAATATTAATAAATAATACCTTGTATTTGTATAGTTCTTAATGCTTTTCTAAAACTTTTGTTTTCATTTCCATATCTCCTATTTTTCATCATTATAGGACTTTTGACATTGTTGTAATCCTATGCCTTGTTTTCCTAGAGTCACAAATATCCATTTTCTTTTAGGAAAAAGATCATCATTGAAGTATTTGCAAATTGAAATAATTTTGTTATAAATAACAGCTGTATATTTTCAGGTTGTAGTTTAATTATATTTAATATGAAAGAAATTAATCCTTTAAGCAATAACAAACCAAGTAGTTTTGGTTCATAGAATGATGATTCTCAAATATCAATCCTCTGCTGTGACAGGGCAAGAGATCTTGTAGAAAATCAATCTGTCCTTTTTGTTCTTACTTGCTTTCTGAAAGAAAACTTCCTTCAGAACAATGCATTATGAGCCTCTGAATTCTTCCCTGAATTTTGGGTCTTCAAAAGTAGAGAAAGCAGAAGGGAAAGACAGGTTAAATTTCTTTGTCAAGTAAGACGAGTAAAAGGATTGTACCTATTGCTTTAAACTGCAATTGAAGTATTTCCATCAATAAAGTTGGAAGGAGTTAAGAAGTTCCCCCATCTTCTGTTTCTTCTTTCCTTCCCTCCTTTATTTCTTCCTCTTCTCCTTCCCTCTTTCCCTCCCTCTCATCTTCTCCCTCCATTCTTTTCTTCTCTTCCTTCCTTCATTCCTTCCTTCTTTTCCTTTTGACATAGATAACAATACATCCTTACTTATTTTGGAAAACCTGGAGACCATTTAAGGATGTTTTATGGGACACATAAACTGTTCTTGAATATTATTACTCAGGACTAAGGGTAACAGTGTTAGGAAATTGAAATTTTATTTACTTAATTTTTAAAAAATCTTATATTTTTCAATTTCCCCCCCTTTTTTTTCTGAAATTAGAGTGCCATTAAAAAAAATTCTTCTCTTTATTAATTTTGCAAAAGGCAACAAAGAGTCCTAGAAAGAGTCAAAATAAACTTTCTGAAGGAAAACCTCAATCAGAGAGCAAGGACCCAGTTTCTGAAAATAAAGGGAAAAAATCCCTATCTTTGGATATCACTGAAAATGGACATGATTATTGTGAGGTCAGTAGATATCGGGGCAGACTGAGGAAAAAATCTGACCAACACTCAAATGAAAAACTTCAGCCTAAAGCTGAAGAATTAAATGCTACTGATTTGCAAAGACACTGTCCATCATCCAGTGATCGCCCAAATACCCGTGCTGCTGCCTCTAAAAGTAAATCAGATTCAGAAGAAGAGAACATGAAGGACAAAGTATCTGAATCTGAAGAATTTTTTGGTTGTGAGATTTCACATGCCAATTCTATGAGTCCTTTCAATACTTCTGACTATCGTTTTGAGTGTATTTGTGGTGAACTTGGCTTAATGGATTGTAAAGCCCGTGTTCAGTGTCTGAAATGCCACCTGTGGCAACATGCAGAATGTGTGAACTACAAAGAGGAAAACTTGAAAATTAAGCCTTTTTACTGCCCCCACTGCCTAGTTGCAATGAAACCAGTTTCCACAGGAGCAACTTTGATCATCTCTCCAAGTTCTATCTGTCACCAGTGGGTGGATGAAATCAACCGGCATGTGAGGTCATCTTCTCTACAGGTCTTGGTAAGATTTGTCTTTTGAAAAGATAGAAAATACAATTTTTTTTTCCCGGATTTCCTTGAAATACTTTTAGGACCTCCCATATCTTTTGACCACCAAAAAGATTTTATAAATTAGATAATTGTAGAGGAATCTTAAAGCAGAAGTTTTAAGGCAAGTGTAAATAAATTCAGAAACCTTTCTGCCTTGTATTTGTCACAGCAGTCTTTTTTTACACCTGATTTACTGTTTATACTCTGTTCTTGTCTTAGAAAGTTAATTAAAATTGAATATTTAAAAAAAAAAGAGGTGAGTTTTAAATGAATAACCAAAGTGCATGGACTTTGTAAAATTTTTACTTTACTTCACTTTTTAGAGTATTTTTTTTTTTTTACTTTCTTTTTCTCAACTGTGTTCTAGATAAATGAGATTCCAAAATAGCTCATTTCTACAGTTTCTGGGTTTCATATTCTGTGAACAGTAGAAATGAAAAAAATAAAAATGTTGAGTGCAAAGATGCAAAAAACCCAGAAGAAATAGATGAATATATATATATAATATACATTCAAGAATTCAGAAAGAATCTGGCATGCCATTTTCAGGAAATTTTGCATTAATGTGGCAAATAAATAAATAAAAATCCTACATGCAATAATTCATATTTAGCCATAAAGAGAAACACAGCATGATTAGGCATAATATATTGTGTTTCTTTTGAATATTGGTAAAGGGAAAAAAGTTGAATACTTTAGAAAGTAAACATGTATACATGTGCTATGCCAGCTATCAACAAGCAAGTATTTTGAAAGATATTTTAAATAAACAAGGAAATCTAAAATCAACCTCTTTTTTTTTTAGTCTATTTCAGAATATAGAATCTGCTTATAGTAAGTGTGGGATCAAAAAGCACCCAAAGCCAGAATTTATTTCCAATTAGTTAATGATTGAGAATTACTGAATTGAGAAGTAACTAAAAATAAAATTTTTCAGTTTTCCATGTAAAAACCACTGCAAAATTGAAAAATTAGTATAGTAAGCTTTATTTCTAAGTGCTGTTACTAATTAATATTTTAATATGCTGGTGAACTGGGAGGCAGAAGGAACCCGAGTTTCACTCCTATCTCTTAATTTTTGCTAATTGTATAACAATTGCTAGCAATTGGCTTAATACTGAAACTTAGATTCTTCACCAGTACAATGGGAATAATATCTATGTCTAAGTATTTACTTCATAGAATTGTTGTGAGGATTAAATAATATATATATATATATATATATAATTTTAAGTGTCATATAAAAATCAGATGTTATTATTTTAGATATTTTATATTAATAAATTAATTTCCATGGATTCTAAACAGAACAGTTCTTATGTAGAAGAGATTGTACTTTCTAGTATTAATTTTATGACTGCTAACCTCTTAGGTGTTTCTGTTTGATCTCCAGACCTTACCTTACCAGCCTTAGAGCTATTTTTGAATTCCTATAAAACTTCTATGAAGTATAGTGACATAACTAAACTGAGTTCAATAGCCTATTTTACTCTCAATGCTTATGCCCCTTCTTACATTTTGATACAGTATAATCTTAAAATAGGTGCAATGACCCAAGAGAAAGTGTGACGCTTACTGAGCCATATTTATTAGTTGAAAGTTTAAAGATATTTCATTTCTTATTGTTATTATGATGTTTATTAATATCCAGGTATATCAAGGGGTAAAGAAACATGGCTTCTTACAGCCTCATATGTTGGCGGAGCAGGATGTAGTTATCACCACCTATGATGTTCTTCGGTCAGAATTGAATTATGTAGATATCCCCCACAGCAACAGTGAGGATGGGCGTCGCTTCCGGAATCAGAAACGCTATATGGCCATACCAAGTCCCTTGGTAGCAGTGGAATGGTGGAGAATTTGTCTGGATGAAGCTCAGATGGTTGAGTGTACTACAGCAAAGGTGAGAAATAGTTGTGGAAAAATTTTAGATATGCCCAGGGTGAGGGAGGGGGATTCCTTATTATCTCTCTCACTAGCTTTTAATTTCCTAATGAAAATCCTTCTCAAAATATCTATCATGCATACCAGAATGTTGTCTCAGTCAGAAGTTTGCAGATAACACATTTTATATTTGTTGGTATTTTAGGCTATATGAATGAATGTATATGACTAAAAGGCATTTATTTATCAGTTTTTACTTGCAAGTTTAAAGATTTGAATCATTTTGTATACAATAGCCAATAAATTAGAGTATTCATAATCATGTCTGCTTTTTGTGGAAATTCATTTGGTAGAGTAGAATGCCATGGACTCAAGATGACTGTTATTTAGCAATTCCAGAGAGACCAAATTGAAGCAGAATTGTCACTTTAAAGGACAATAGGCTAATTTATCCCACTAAAATGAAAAGAAAGAGAAATGTAGATATAAATATTTATATGATTACCTCACACTGTTTATATACCCAGAATTTTATGACTATAGTATAACCTGAACTGTGAAGCTATTAGGTGATTATACATTTTTTTTAAATGTATTCATTTATATATAGTTTGGTAATAGCAATGTACATGTAATTTGGAATACAGAAATTCATGGGTTTTTCTAAGAGTACATTTACTTCTGATTTTTGCTTTTTTCAAACAATTTGTTTATTATTCCTGTTCCCTTTCATTAGGCTGCTGAAATGGCTCTGCGCTTGAGTGGAATCAATCGCTGGTGTGTCAGTGGCACTCCAGTACAGAGAGGATTAGAAGGTAAAGTATAAATAGCTTATGTATTGTGTTTCTTCTTTTTAGATTATTATGCATATTAGTTTGAAAGGATTAACTTATTTGTGGAAGATTTGAATTATATATTATAAAAATATTTTCTCATTTTTCACTGAAAGTAATAAAACTAAATCCTATTCAAATGGATGGCTCTTTTTCAACAGATTACTCAGAAATGAATATAAAGAGTTTGGGGGTATTTTTAAAAATAAACTCAAGGACGAGTTTTCCTTTTGAACATACAATCTTTGATTACGCGACAACAGATTTATATTCTAGCATAGTTTGGAAGTCTGGGAACCAGGAACAGGATAGCAGGGTTTATGGTGTTAAAAATCACAAGCAGTTATATCATCAAATCTCAAAAATATTTATTAGGGTCACAGAGCTAGTAAGTGTCTGAGGCCAATTTTGAACTCCAGTCTTCTGACTTTAGGTCCAGCACACACTCTTCTGTACCACCTTGTTACAGAGGATGAATACAAAGGCATATCACAATCTCAGAAAAGTGTCTAGAGTGCTCAGGCTCATCAGAAGCCAAGGCTGATGCTAAGAATAAACAAGAAAATGTTTTAGGGTTTTGTTATTTTTACATTTGGGAAAAGAAGAGACTTAAGGTAGGGACAAGGTGACTGCTCAGGATAGATGGGGCAGTTATCACAACAAATGAGAGCATGCAAATGTGCTGCCTTAGTTCTAGGACCAGGGTTCAGGTGCCATCTCGGCAGGTACTGAGTCTAAACAAGGCCCTTGGCATTTCAGTGTCTAGAACAGAGTCACCTGAGAATTCCCTTCATAATATAACAAATAAAACCAAGCCAGCTGTTGCCCACCAAAACATAAAAGAAATTTAAAAATCAAGAGTTGTGATTTTAGATAGAGTGAAGTTATCCTTGGCCAGAGGGCATGGTGAGGAATTAAATTTGTTTGCAATATGGTGAATTTAAAGAAGAGAAATGCCAAACAAGGTTGCAAACGTCAGTTGTAGCTATATATGAATGCCAGACCAAGGCAACACTGTGCTGTAGGGACCTAAGTTTTTGAGCTGTGAATGGAGACAAGAATAATTTGTGTATCAACAGGATTAGTTGGACAGTAGTATGTAAGATCAACAGGAGGAAAAAGAGATTAGAAATAGAGAAGTTATTGCAGTAGTTCAGGTAAAAAGGTAATGGATCCAAGGATGGTGGTGTAGAGCAGATGGATGAAGACTCATTACTGTTGTGAAGATGAAATTCATTACTAACTGAATGCGTGAAATGAGAAAGAAAGAGCTGTTGGATAATTCTAAGCTTAGGAACACCGAAGATTAGGAAAATGTTGGTTCCAATAACAAATAGGAGAAATCAAGGAAAGAGAATATATTTTGGTGAAATGGTGATGAATTCAGTTTAAACTAGATTAACTTGAAATACCTATAACGTACAATGGAAAATTAAAGACAGTAATTTAGGAGGTCACTACAAGAAGTAAGATGTGATAGAAAGATCAGTGAGTTGAAAATCCCTCTCCCCCTTCTAATTCTGACTGTCCATTTTCTCATTGGCCAGACACGGTCTATAATTGTTAATCTCGTTTGTTGTGAGGAGAGAAGAATTGTACATTGTAGGATCAGAGATTAAAAGTTAGAAGAGATATTAAATATGAATAAAAACTTTGAAAAAAATTTAAAATGTTTAAATATAGCTGGTAAAGTTATAAATAGTATTTGTAGTAGATATTTTTTTTGTAGATTTTTTGTTTTTGTTTTTTGTAGATTATATTTCTGGGAAGAAAACATGTTTGTGTATTACAGAGAACATTGTGTATATATTCAGGATATTTACCTTTGTATCTTGGCTTGAACATCAAATATATGTGATTTTGGGTAATTTGTTTAACTACTTTCGGCCTTTAGTTCCTCATTTCACTCAGATAGTAAACCTGATTAAGCATTTTCTGAGTGCCAGACACTGGGTTAAGGGGGAGGGGTAAAGGTAAAAATATGACTACAACACCCAAGGGACTCATATTCTAATGAGGAAAACAAGATGTAAATAATATGTCCAAAAAGGTGATTATACAGTGTAAATAGAAAGTAATCTTAGAACAGAGGAACTAGCATTAGGGGACTGTTAAAGGCTTATTGTCAAAGGTGGGGTGAAAACAGATTCTTTAAAAGAAGCCAGAAAAGCCAAGATGTAGATATGACAGGAGGGAGTATTCTAGGTGTGCAGTCATCACCAATGCAGGGAGTCAGAAGATGGAATGTCATATGGGAATAACACGAAGTAGACTGTAGCTGAATTGGAGACTTTGTAGAGAGGTGACATAGCTTATTTAGTAAGGTTGATTTGGGTATGGGTTTGGGTTTTTCCTTGAGGGGATAGGCTGATATAATCAAACCTAAAATTTAAGAAAATCATTTTGACAGGTGAGTAGAAAATGAATTGGAATGAAAATTTTGAGCATCGATAATTAGGATAGTAGTGCCTTCTACAGTAATAGAAAAGTTGGGAAGATAAGGATGATTTAAGAAGATAGTGAATTCTGTTTTGAATATGTCGAATTTGAAATGTCTGCCAGATATCTAATTCGATATACCCAACAGGTAATTGGTAATGGAGTACTGGAGCTCAGAATCATTTGCATAGAGGTGATAGTTGAATCAATAGGAGCTGATAAGATCTTGAAGTGAGAGTGTAGAGGAAAAAGAGGAGAGAACCCAGTACAGAATTTTGGAGGAATCTCTTATAGTCTCATGATAGACATGACCTGGAATGAAGATATAGCCAAAGGAGACTGGAAAGGAGCAATCAGATAGGAAGAAGAAGAAGAACCAGGAGAAAGCAATGTCATAAAAACCTAGAGAGGTAAGAGTATCCAGGAGAAGAGACTGATCAACAGCACTAAGAAGTCTTAGAGAAGGATGAGGATTGAGAAAATATTGTAATGTGTGCCAAATAAATAACATTGGTAACTTTTGCAAAAGGAGCCACTAACCTATAGTAAAGCCAGGTGCCAGATTGCAGAGGTTTTAAAAGCAAGTAAGAAGAGAGGAAGTAGATGCCTTTATAAAAAGAATTTTGTCAGGAAGCAGGGGGAGAGGAGAGATGTAAAATAATATAGGTTGAAAACTAGTAGGGATGATAGAATCAAAAAATGAGTTTAGATTAGATGCCCTTTCAGTTTCCATCTCCAAGAAAATGGTCCTTGCATAAAGTGAATAGTCACTACTTATGTAATCTTATTAAAATAAAATTGTGAACATCAGTTACTATAACTTGAAAATGTTGAATGCATTCATAAAATAGAATTTGAAAATCAATACCTGAGTATCATGATGTTTTAGACAGAGCTTTCAAAAATACATAATTTATATGGACAAATTGAAGGTATTTATTTAAAGACTAATACCAGCATATTTAAAAGTCCTAATTTAAGAAACTGTTCACTAATGATGTTTGAACTAGTTAGTTTGTCAAGATAAAATTTTATATTTTAGAAATGATCTTTTGTTTCTTAAATTCTCTTTCATACTTTGTTTCTCTAATATTGAGCTCAAAAATTTCAATGAGTGTTTGAGTCATAATAATGCTTAAACAGGAAATTTATTATAGAAGTTTAACTTTTAGGTTTAACTTTTCATCCTAGAAGTTCATGTCCTTATTGTCTTTTTTTTTTTTTTTTTTTTACTATTTTTTTTTTTTTTTTGCTGAGACAATTGGGGTTAAGTGACTTGCCCAGGGTCACACAGCTAGAGATTGTTAAGTGTCTGAGATCAGATTTGAACTCAGGTACTCCTGACTTCAGGACTGGTGCTCTGTCCACTGCATCACTTAGCTGCCCCCAATGTCCTTATTGTCTTGCAAAATAAATTATTTTAACTGAGTATAGAGCTTTTGCTGATAAGACCAAACACTTTAGTGTTTTTAAAATCTTTTACAAAGATATTTTTATGTTAGAAAGGATGATTGATTATTTTTTATAGTAGTGGTATCAAACTAAAATTGAAATGGAGCTGCTTACTGACTTAGAAAACCACAAATTAACATTATCTAAATTGTTTTGAATTTTTATTTTATTAAACATTTCCATTTTATTGTTATTAAACAATTACATTTTAATCTGGTAGGACTACATGTAGGAATTTTGAAGCTTGAGACCAGCTCTAAGGCACGTGAGATAGAAACTGAAATGATATGTAGGTAGAAAACCTCACGAAAGTCTTAGCTCACATTTGTTTATGGCAGAAATGGACAGTTTTATAATAGAAATAGATACTAGATCATGTGACATTTACCTGCAGTATCCTTTCCATGGGAAATGAGAGCAGTCTCTGTAGCTCTCTAGTCTAGGAAATAAGAAAATTTGCTGTGGTCTTTTTTTTTTTTATCAGCATATTTCTAACCATTTCCTCCTCACATTTTTCCATTAATCATCTAGTAATAAGGTAGAAATGCTTATAATATATTATTACATAAATTTATTTTTTATATAATATAATTATATTATAATTTTATAGTATATTGTATGTTATAAAATACAGTCTGCTAACAAAGTGTCTGAGATTTTGCCATCCTCTACTTATAAAATAAATCTTTTGATAGATCTTTTGAATAAACTGATCTAAAGCAATAGATCTTTGTTGAATGCTTGCTATGTTCAAGGCACTATTTTGGGGCAGGCGGTGGTCAGGAGAGCAAGATAAGAAGATCCAGATTCTTCCCTCCAGAAGATTACAATGTAATTACAGAAACAAAATGTAAACCTGTGAAAAATTAATACTGTGTTGTTAAAAAGCCCAATTTTAATCTCTTATCTGTTATGACAGCATCAAAATTTTTAGACATTTGAAAATTAAGAGTTCAAAATCATAGTACATGTTATATGATTCCTAAATGATTATATGGATGATTGTTTCTCCTTGAAGAACACTTGGAAACTACAAGTAAGGCAGAAATATTCCCCTCAAAATACTGGTGGGTGTGGGTATGGATGGGTATGAGTGTGTGTTTTTCCCCTTCCCTCTCAGGCTGTATTTCTGTAGTGTGGTCTGCATGAATTCCTGTTGCTGTTTATTCAGCTTTATCTTTTTCTGAGTTTTTAGGTTATTGATTTTAGAGGGAAAAAAAAAAACTTGTTTCAGGAATCATCTTAACTATTGTTCAATTTCTTTGGTATAAAGTAAGGAAAATATAATTCTTTTAAAAGTTTTTGGCTTGAATCTTTAAATCAGAGACCTAATATTTTCTATGAACCATCCCTTCATTTACTTGGTGTTTTCTGATCCAGGGGGTATTGTATTGTGTAGATACTTTTTATTTATGTTAGTTTCAGATCACTCATTTTATTCACCAAGTAAAGCTTCACATATTTCCAAGCAAGTATGTCTCTGACAACATCTTAGGAGAATTTTAGTCTTTTGAATTAAATAGGTGTTGAATTTCTCTTTTTGCTGGCCTCTTAGAATCTTTAGGATAATAAATGAAAATATTCCAGCATATTATATATATATAATCCCGTAACATATTAAACTTGTACTTTTGTAATGTAAGCTCCCTAAGATCCTTTCTGATTCACATTTAATTCCTTGAAAAGTGTTATGCCCTGTATAACTAATGATGAATAATTTCTTTTAAAAAAAATAAATAAATAATCCTCCCTTGACAGTAGTACTTCTAAACAATAACAAAGAAACACGAAACAGATGATCTTGTTTTTTTCCTTTCTTTTTAGATCTCTATGGGTTAGTGCTGTTCCTTGGTATTGATCCATATTGGGTCAAACACTGGTGGGATCAACTCCTGTATCGTCCTTACTGCAGGAAAAATCCTCAACCCCTCTATGAGCTTATTGCCAAGATAATGTGGAGATCTGCAAAGAAGGATGTAATTGACCAAGTAAGTAAAATTGTAAAAAAAAAAAAAAAAAATCTTTTAAGAATGTTCACACACACACACACACACACACGATTCTTGTAAAGAAAGAACATGGAATATCCTGTTGCTTTTCATTCTCAGATCCAGATTCCTCCACAGACAGAAGATATTCACTGGCTTCACTTTTCTCCAGTGGAAAGACATTTCTATCACCGTCAGCATGAGGTGTGTTGTCAGGATGCCTTGGCAAAGCTTAGAAAGATATCTGATTGGGCTCTGAAACTCAGCAGCCTGGACAGGAGGACCGTCACGTCTATTCTCTACCCTCTATTGAGACTCAGACAGGCTTGCTGCCATCCACAAGCTGTTCGAGGAGAATTCTTGCCACTACAAAAAAGGTTTTACTTATAATTCCTTTACCCTGTTATTGATGATACTTAAATAACATTGACTCCTGATCACTCTAAGGGAAAAAAACGCAAAACAGATATTTCCTTATCTATACTCAGCCTCAAAAATTCATTCTACTTAGGAAAAGAAATGACTAGAGAATTCTACTGCACATCTCTTTATTGAAATATTTTTTATTTTATCTAGACTACAATTTTTTTTTAATCTTTGCTATCTTACTACATAAGCAAGTAACTGAATTATCTATGCATTCATTTCCATATAAAATAACTTTTGCAAAGATGAGAATTTATTTATACAAGCAATTTAAACATTCTATATAGAAAATAAGTATTAAGTGTTATTGCTATTATAAATTATTATATATTTGAATTCCTCAAAGCAACTGATGTTTATAATTAGTCATATCAAAATATACAGTTAAATGCAATAATAAACTATTCTCTTGATTATTGCAATTAGTAATTTTAGGAAAATACTGACCCAAAATAATTTCATTCTTTGCATTTATTTTAGTTTATCTAAATATACTGAGTTAGTAACTTTTGTTTTCAATGCCTTTAAGTTTTCAAAACTTAAAAGCAAGAGGAAAATTCGGTATAAGGCAGATAGACCTCTCTTCATACCAATACTTCACTATTCAAAATGACTAATAATTTGCATAGAAAGAGACATATAGGGTGTCCCAAATGACTAAGTGCATCTTTAAACTGTTAATATTTTTAAGAGTTTAAAAATTTTTTTAACTTTCAGGATAGCTAATATTTTGATTGAGAATCTGAATTTTTGGCTTCTATTAACCAGAGGTGTCAAACATGTAGCCTGTTGGTAGTATACAGCCCACCACATTCCCTAGTACATCCCAAATCAAAATAAATAGAATTAGAAAACATTTAGGAAAATAAATAAAAATACAATGAAACATTGATAATATTAATATATGATTTTCTCAGTCAATATTCAGTCTACAGTGACCCCTTGAATTTGACACCTTTGTTATAAACTATTTTTTTCCTATGTTTAAGCTTACTATCGCATTAATGTAGCTTTTGATTTAGAATGCAGATCTGTACACACACACATACATATACACAGATTTGTGTATGTAAGTAACACTATAGATAATGAAACAAAAACAATAAGAAAACATTTCCTGGGTTACCACAAAAATCAGTGGCATTATTGAAATTCAGTGCTATTCCCCTACTTTTTGGTTATGTAGTGCTGAGTACCTATCTATTTGACAAGTATAGCATTATAACTAGCTACACTTGTTATATAAAAGGCATTTTGGGGTTTTTTTGAGTACCCCTTATTTTTATTTTGTCAGAAATTCTTCTCTATTTGTTTCTTAAGACATTTTCCTCACTGCAACTTCATGATGATGAGGCATTATTTTGTTGTCCTTCAAAAATAATTTTCCCTCTCCTATATCTTCTGTTTCAAAAGAAGCCAAAGGTTTAGAGCTGAGATAGACATAGATCATTTACTCAATCTCCATTATTTTTCAGATGAAGATGCTGAGACAGAAGTAAAGTCATTTTCACCAGTGTTCCCCGAGTACTAGAAAAGACAGCCAGAATTCCAACACTGGTCCTTGGAATCCAAATCCAGAACTTGTCTACTCTGCCCTATTACCTTCTATTCAGATAACTCAGTTCAATCCTGAGTCTAAATAGTTGTTCTTTTTCTGCTTTTATGAGGATTACATTATGAATTTCATTTCTCTGCCAAGTGTAGGGAACCCTTCATTCTCTTTGTAGGTTCTTGCGTAGTGATACTTTTGAGCCCTATAAAGTTGCCAAATATCATACAAATATTGTTACTTTCTCTTTAGAGCATTTATTTGATAGGCCTCCTATGGTAGTACCACTAGTTAAAATAACTTGCCTTTTCCCCTTTGATTTTAAGAAGAAAGATGCATAATAAAACAAACCAGAAATACCAGATTCCTTTAACTCTGGCTAAATATTACTTCTAAGGAAGTAACTGAATAATCTTGTTTAAATATACATATTTGCTTTTGAATGTACTGAATTATAACTTAAATTTTGTTGATTTTTGAAGAGGGAAACATTTCTCACTTATTGTAGCTTCGATATAATAGTAGATTGGCAATAAATTGTCTTTTTTTCCTGAACCCAAGGGGGAAAAACTATTTTGATAGATGCTCCATTCTGGGTATGATTGTGATTTATTACTTTCTGTGATAATTCTGTCTACTTCTTCAGTAGACCATTCCCAGAATAGGCACATATTTGACCTATCATTTCTGTGTACATATGTACAAAAACCAACAAAAAATTTTGTTCCCTAGTGCCTTCTTTAATGAACCAGAGATTCAAGACTGAGTTAACAAAACTTATATTACATTATTTTCTTTGATAAAGAAGTCAAATCTTCTGTTGTTACACAACAAAACTAGTAAAGTTTTATTGTAGCTCTTCTTTTTGAAAGTTATGTGAAAGATAGCCTGTGAGCTGCAGTCATTGAATTGACAAGTTTCCTTTCCTCATTTCCCTTCCAGTATTCATATAGTTTAATTGTTTGCCATACTACTACAACTGAAAATATACCCGAGTGTTTTCTAAGTTTGACTACCTTTCTATTTCTTTCAGTACCATGACCATGGAGGAGTTGCTGACTTCACTGCAAAAGAAATGCCGAACTGAATGTGAAGAAGCACATCGGCAACTGGTTTGTGCTCTTAATGGCTTAGCTGGCATCCATATCATTAAAGGTAGAAACAGATTGCTTTGTTTATTTCTTATTCCCTTTCAAAAATTCTGAAGGAGACAAAGTGAAGCTTGGTACTTTAATAAGTTAGAAATTATTACAGATGTCTCCTTGTGCAACCTATTTAAAAATCACTAATAACCTTTTATTACAACTGGCACCATCAGACCTTGTGCTGTTTAACTTAGAAAATATTGTTGAATCTCAAAATAACTAAGGAACTGACCTTTTAATATTGATGCAATATTTACCAATTGCATCTGGTCATTGGTAAAAAATTTACCAGAAGACAACAAACAAAAATGCTTCCTAATTAAACATTTCCATTATTTTTACCTAGCTTTATAGTAACCTTAACATAAGCTCCATGTTTCCTTCAACCATTTATCTTCTTTAACTATTTTCTCTGGCTTATTCATGAGATTTAGGTTAGATTTTGAAGTTAATACTAAGTTTTTCTTTTCTTATTCTCCATCTCCCCAAAACAGTCTTTTCCTTGATTCACATAATTTTTTTTTATCAAAATGTTAACTTAAATCAAAGGAAAATTTAGTTAGAAGAAAATCATGTGAAATAGTATTTGACTAGATAACAGTTTTAGACAAGGTGATATGTAAATAAAATATATACATCAAACATATCTCATGCCATTCATGTCTTCCAAACAAAGTTTTTGATTTATCCTCAGGCACTAGGCATAAAAACCATAAAAACAATAAACATAATGCAGAAAGTTTTACTATTCCCTATTTTCTATAGGCAGATTTTTTTAAAAAAAATTCTTTTTAACTCCAAAATAGTCTGCATATTTTGTAGCCAAAATCAGGCTACATATCCAGCTAGCAGATAATTTAGAAGATTTGATCTGAGCACCCTGAAGTGCAAGAGAAGGAACTCTTGAGGCATAAATTCATTGGCCTTGTAAAAGAAACGGTTTAGGATCTACCACCATCAGTGACCATAATACTTCTCCACTGTATTGCAAACAGGTATATTCAGATGCCCTTATTAAGAATCTTTGAATTGGGAGAGCTTTAGAGGCCATAAAGGCCCTCCTACTCCTGAAGAAGACCTCCCTCATATCTTCCCAATAGTTATTTTTTGCTTATAGAACTCTAGGGAGAGATCATCTATAACTAACAAGACAATCAATCCATTCTACCTTCAGATAGTTCTCATTGTTGTCAATCAGCATATATGGACAATTATTGTCATTCTTTTAATGGAATTAAAAAGGGGGTGCTTTTCTTCCCTATAGCAAATGTAAAAAATATTTTTTCTTTTAAAATTAGAATTTTAAATAAATTGAGCACAAGCATCCATTACATTGAATATCATTTTCAGCTGATCTCAAAACAAAAAGTGGTGTAATTAAGATAGAAGCAAGCACTTAGGAATAATAATATTTCTCTAGTTCAAAACGTCAAAGATGTATAATTTCATTGTTATAGATAACTTCCTCAACTAATGCAGATCATAATCCTTTTATAATTTTATGAGTCAGTCTTTGAAACCTACTATGTTCAAAAATTTATCATTTTTCAGCCTCAAATCCTGTTTAGGTTGCCCTCTTAACCATAGATATTTGCTTCAAACCTTTCCAACTTGGTAGGGCCTATCAGATCTTATGATTTTACATAGTCTTTGAGAAGCCAGGCTTAGCTTCCTACCTCACTGCTGAGGCATCAGAGTAGGAATATAGTTGAGGAGTAACTGCAAGTCAGATTTATATAATGCATTCTTCATAATAATCAAAATAATAATAATAATCATGCTCACAAGTGCAAATCTTCATTTTATAGATAAGGAAATTGGGTTCTGAGAAGTTTTGACTTGTTCATGATCACACAGTTTATAAAGATTTGAAATGGATTGTAAACTCACATTTGACTCCAAGGCTGATACTCTTCTTGAAATGCCTGTCCTGGACAGATATGAAAACAAGTAGAATACAAAATATGCCTTGAAATGTTTTTGCCTTCATTAAATATAATACAGTGTTGTGAAATCTGTTACAGTAGGTATCAAAATTCACATCTCAAAATATCTAAAATAATTTGTCTCTTGTAGAATAGCAAAAAGATAAGAAATTTACAGTTCCTGGACTAGAGAGAGAGAGAGAGAGAGAGAGAGAGAGAGAGAGAGAAAGTGTGTGTGTGTGTGTGTGTGTGTGTCTGTAAATTCATCATGTTACTCAGGTACTTAAACAGTTAAATGTTCTTCTCTTGACATTTCTTTTCCTTCTTCCCTTTTCCTTTTTACCTATTGAGAAAGTTAAAAAAAAAAATAAGTCTGTAATTGGAAGAAAAAGTAGATTATCTAATCTAAAGTTTTTGGCAAATGACAAGATCAGCATACTTCATAATTCTTATTTGGCTAATAATATGATTTCAGCATCTTCTGTCCCACTTGTTTTTCATTATTATATTTTTATATAATAAAACTTCCTTTTTGTGAGTTAGAGTCATAGTAAGTTATTGTCAAATATCAAAAGAAAACCACCCCAGAATGCTTCTCAGTTAAAGACACCTTTTTAAAATTCCATTTGTTTGAAAATGATGTGGTAAATGAAATAAGCTTAATATGGATTTGATGCTACATATTAAATAGAGTTAATGTCCTGGAAAACATACATAGATAGAATCACATGCTTTTTATAAGGAGACTTGAAGGTTTTTTTTCTCTTCTAACTAATATTTAATGAAACTCTAAAATGAATTTGAACCCTTACATTAGTCTGTTTATATGAAATGTAAATGCACATATATAAATATAACACAAGTATGTTCTGATGTCTTCATTAAATTGTGTGTTCTACTTTTGAATAGTTTGGGTTTTACAGACATTTAATAGAATGGATTCTCTGGTGTCAAGTAAAATGAATTTGGAAATTTTAGTGCCATCTACTGGCCGGAAATAGGCAATATTCTTAATTGGAATGTTTTTACTCAATTATATATTCTTGCAGAAATAAAACATATTAGCCTACATGTTATAAAAATCAAGTTTATCTCCTTTTTTATTTTGCTGCAGTTATTGTGCTTCCTTTAAAAAAAACAACCACATATATTAGTTTATTGGAAATAATTTAGGATACTCTGTAGTTTTATTTGGAAATGTTGCCTAATTAAACAAAGACTTCTCCAATAAAGAATGGTATAAATGCTTGTAGCATCCATGTGCCCTTTGAAGAACCTTCATCAGAAATCTGTTGGAATTTAAACAAGGATGACTGATTTTGTAACTCCATCTTGAAATAGCATAATTATTGGGATAATTTATGCCTAAATTATCAAAGATTGTCCGTGTTTATTTTTATTATTAGCTAAATGATCTTTATTCCCAAATTGAATAAGAATTGGATGACTAACATGTTTTGAAATTGTAGTTTATGAAAAGGGAGAAACTCCTGAAGTAACTGCTGGAATTAGGGGTTTTTCGAAAAATAAAAACAAGATGAAAATTAAATGTTTAGAAAATATTTAAAAGGACATTTTTAAAAATCCACCCAACTGTTTATATTAACAAGACTTTTAAAACTGAGTAAAGTGCTGTGGTTTTGTAAAAATCATGTGATGATAATGTTAGCAAAAACAGAAGCTATGTGAGCTGTCTTCAGTTTTGTACTTTGAACTTACTTCCAAAAGCAACAAAAAGTGACATTTCTCATTCAAATCGCCAGATTAATCACAATATACCTAGAAATGATATATTAACATCAATTTGAGATGATACAGTTATTCTTATTGAGTGTTTGAAAAAGAAATCATTTTTAACTCTTTGTGAGTTCTCTTGACAGAAATGATAGTCTTAAATTTTAAGCTATATAACTAATAATAAGGTAATTTGAGCTCTTAAAATAATTCTTAAATTAATTTTATGCCACTTTTGTATGCTTTGGTAAGAGCATATTGCAAAAAATCTGATAAAATGTCTGACTTATTATAATTAAATCAAGTTAAAACTGATTTATTACTACCTATTATTATTTCAAATACATTATAAGTTCTTCCCCCCATAATTTTAGCATCCAATAACAGTTCATGAAATTCATTAAAATTAATTCCAGGTTATCATTGTATTTTTTTTTTAACACTTATGTCATTAAAAGCTAGGTAGAAAAAAATTTTTGAACTGTTTAGCTTATCTTACCAGTATCATCGTTTGTTTTGTTGTATTCCCTTAAATTTTTAAAAAAGATCTTTTTTTCTTACTTTTAAAGTAAAACCCACTCCAAACAAAAATAAATCCTGAGAGGATTTATGTTTTAGTTTGATTTAATTAAATGCTCTCTGAAATCCTTTAACTCCAGGAGTCTATGCAGTTTCCTTTCCTTTAAAAATAATGAATACTAATTTCAGATAAAGGATGAAAAATCACCAAGATGATGATTAAATTTAGTAATATAATTAGATTTAAAATAAATTATTTTTTATATATGAATAATAAATATTAAATTACAACATTCACGGGAAGTTCATTTATGTATTTACCAGAAAGTTTTAAGGAAAGTTTTAGTATATAAAAATATGTATTTTTAGCTTTAAATAAACTTTAATTCTTCAGATGAATATGCCCAAGCAGTGGACCTATACAGAGAAGTATTACGTTCATCTGAGGAACACAAAGATAAACTCAAAACTGATTCATTACAAGTGAGTAAATATTTAGCAATTTTGTTTGGAACTTTTTCTTTTCTTTTTTAATAAGGATCCCTGGATGTTTGAAATGATTTTGTGAATATCAGTAAATGTCACTGAAGAGCAACAGAACATTTCACATGAGATTTATTTAAAAATCAACAACTCACCCAAGAATGTTTTAATACTTTCCTTTTGATAATAGGAATAGCTAAAGCTGTTTTATAAAGTATTTTTTATACATTCTTATTTCGTTGTCATAGTAATCCTCTAAGTTAAGTAATATAAACTTTATTATCCCTGTTTTAAGAATGAGGAACGAGAGATTGATTTACCAAAAGTTGTCCACTTAGTAAACCTTGGCAATGATATGAATTCAGATCCATTTCTTTTGACTGTTAATCTTACATTTATTCCTCTTCATTCCAGAATCTTACATAACATAGAAGAATATTGCCTACTGCCAATTTCACTAACGTGAAGCTTTAGTAAACATAGGCATGCTGACACCACACAAATATGATAGAAAGGTGACTTCTACAGCCTTTTCATGAAAGAGAATAGAGTATTTCAGAAGATAGACACTAAAATTCTGTTGCATTTTTTTTTTGGTACATGTAGAGACTTCATTCTACACACAATTTGATGGAATTATTATTAGCTAAGCACCCAGGAATACCTCCTACCTTGAGAGATGGAAAACTTCAGGAAGAGGTAATTATTATTCCCTCTAGAAGAGTGAAATTTTCAGACTTTATGCTTTTTTATAATTGATATTTTTAAGTGCATGCAACATTTCAGAATGAATGTGACCATAGCTAGCCTGCTACCTTTACTGCTTATAAACTTCACGGGGCTGAATTAAATGAAGAATGTCAGCACCTGTAATTATTTTTTTCTCTTGAGCTATGTACCATTTGCTTATGTAAAAGAAATAATAGATAATCTGATTTTTAGTAGCCAATTGCATGGTTGGGAAATAAGCAGTAAATAAAGGAATTATAAAGGTATAGCTGTAAAAGACTTGGTTTAGGGAGAGGATCTTTTAAAAATATTTTTTAAATGTTTAGCATATCGGGGCAGGAAACATTGTAAAGGGGTTAAGTCTTATCTTCCCTGCTTGTCATTTTCCCTTTTGTCTCCATCCCCCATACCAAATGTGCTAGTTGTTATAAGTTACAACAACTGGTACTTCATCCCTTCCCTCCCCTCTCCCCCCAGCTACTTTAACCTTCTAAGAACTCGCATTAGTAATGCAGTCTCTTCACATATCACCAAGGAAAGTTGAAAAGTTCCTTTCCAACTGTGATGACCGCATTAGCACCTTGGATACCTTAGAATCAGCCTGAGTCAGGATAAGCAAGTCCTTAGACTTTATTCTTGGTCTTTAGAAGTAGGATTGAATTGGATGGAAGCAGAATCCTTCTTCGTCTCCCGCCCAGAAGTGACCTTGGCTAGTCTTACTCTACCCCCAATCCCTCCTACAATTCTCTGTATACACCAATTATTGAGCTAGCACAGGATAGCGGGAAGGGCTATTTTCTGAGCTTATGCTTATAGATTATTGTCCAATCGGTAATTACCCTTAATTGCTCCAGCCGACCTCTGCATCTACTCAAGAGTTTCAGCCCTTTACATCCAACTCTGAATCTATGATCCTAGCCTAACTTGTCACCCATTAGAGGAATCTTTTTTCAAGTATCCGACATTTACTCCAATTCCTTTTAAATAGTTGTAGTGGCAGAGAGAGCCCACTATTCATTGTGAGAGTTTAGTGTGTTGTTGGATAGCTTTAAAGTTCAACAAATAGTCATGTTGTAAATGTTGGGTTTGACAAAAGGCATACAAATGGAAAACAAGAAGAGGAGTAAAGATGTAAAGTAGAGAACAAGAAGAGGAGTAAAGTAAAGATATATATTTTCCTTTTGCTAATCCCAGCTATATTTGTAGTGCCACATATATCTAAATAAGAACATATATATATTTTTATATATATATATATATATATATATATATATACATGCTAGAATACATGTTTAAGCTAAGTAGCTAATTAGTATCTATCATAGAAATGTTCTTAAAATATCCTACAAAATTGCTTTCAAACTCTTGAATGAAAGTCTTTTGATTTTTATATTCAGGCTGAACAACTCAGACAGCATTACATGAGTAAATCCAATGCAGAAGTTGCAGAAGCCCATCAAGCTTTACAGCCGGTTTTGCAGACCATACGTGAACTTCAGAGGAAGGCAAGCTGCATTATTATTTTAGTTTAATTAATTTAAATCACTGTTTGATTAGTTAGTCTGTGTTCATGATTATTTTGGGGATCTTATTGGACATGATTGTTTTTAGATTGTTCTGTAGTATTTAGTTTGCATCCTAGATCTGCCAGTTGTTATTTTGTGGAATGTTTACGTGACAAAGGCCTTAGCAATTATATTATGAATTTTGCCTGAATATTATCTGAAATGTGATGCCATCAGTTCATTTAACATATTGGGTTGTAAAATTGTATGTATTGGAGTTTTCTAAGAGTTGAATCCCCAGCATTTTGACACATTTTTAAATTGAGACTTAGTAATTTACAAAGAGATATTTTAGGGTTGGCAAAACAGTAATGTCATATATGATTTGGGGTGAAAGAAGAATATCATGCCGTTTTAAAAATTTACATTTTGTAAAATAAGTAAAAAATGGAAGTCTCAGGTAAACAACTGCTTCTTATTCTTTAAGTTTTGTGTTACTTCTCTTTATGTCTCTAAACCAAACATTTTGCACCTTTATGAATATCTCTATAAGGTTATCTTAGATTATATGTTATTTAAAAATCTAGGTATGCCACTGGTATTAAATGGTTAGAAATATTGCCTTTCACTTGGCTCTTTTCAACAATGAAGTGATTCAGGCCAATTCCAGTAGACTTGTTACTTTTCTTTTACTTTTTCTTTTCTGTTAATTTAGTGTATTTTTTTAGTAATTTAAACAACTATTTTTTCAAGGCATAATTTTAATGTCGTTGTTTAGTCAGGTTAGTCATGTCTGACTGTTATAAAATCCTGTTTAGAATTTTCTTTGCAAAGATACTAGTTTGCCAATTCCTTCTCCAGCTCATTGGACACATGAGGAAACTAAGGCAAGCAAGATTAAATGACTTGCTCAGGGTCACACAGCTAATAAGTAACTGAAGCCAATTTTGAATTCAGATTTTCCTAAGTCCAGAAACCATGCTCTATCCATTACATCATCTACCTGCCCAATATTTATGTAGCAATGAAAAATTTTTAAGTGCTTAGCTGTTAGGAATCCAGGATAGAGCACTCAACCAGGAAACAGGAAAATATAAGTTCAGTTCCAATCTCAAACCCTTACTGGCTCTTGACTGGGCAAGTCAGTTAACCTCTCTTTACTTCAGTTTCCCTAAGTATAAGATAGGGATAATAGCAGCACCTAACTTCCAAGGTTTTTGTGATGATACAATGAGACAATGTCTATAAAGCACTTTGCAAATAGAAATGTTAGCTATTATCATTATTTACATTATCATTTGAATCTTACAATAACTGTATGAGGTAGATACTGTGGTTATTAGTCTTCCTATTTTACAGATGAGAAAACTGAAGCTGAGAGGTTAAGTGTCTTGCTTAGCTTACACAGTTAATAAAAGTCAGAAGTGGCATATGAACCCAGATTTTCATCACTTCCTCCATTATGCTGTGATGCCTCATAGTGCATTTATCTTTGTTTTTTCCCATAGGCAGAAAAGTTCTTTGAGCTTTTGTCTTTTGTCCTCTCCTTGTAACTTTCACATTCCTTAGCATAGTGCTTGCCTTAGAGTAAACAATCAACAAATATTAATTTAATGATTGTATATCTGTGGGGTTTTTTCCCCTTACAGATACATTCAGGCTCACCTTGGTGGCTAGATGTGATCCAATCAGCAATACAATATGCTATTGATGAGGAGCTTGTTCAGCGTGTGCAGAATGAAATAACCAGCAACTACAAGCAACAAACAAGTAAACTTTCCATGGCAGAGAAGTAAGAAACATAGCGTACATAAGATAGGAAAAAATCCAACTTAATATATGTTAGGTTCCATTATATTTGAGATCAGACTTCTTAACTTATTAATCCTTGTATTGCTCTGAGCACTTCAGAAAGTACTACCTATAAGTATTCGGTATCTCTCTAAGAGAGGTAGTGTGACATGGTGAAGAGTGAGCTGGTCAATAAGTGAGGAAGATGTTCAAGTTTCATTTGTACTTACACTGACTGAGGACTGAAAAAATTATTTAACCTTTCAGTATCCTAGCAAAACTTTTTAAGGTTCCAAATTGCAGAGTAGTTGCCCATACTCAGAGTTACTTAAATCACTGAAATCACAGATGTGTTCCAAAAAAGTAATATGGATAAGAATTGACCTATGATTTCACTGATATAAGGAGCCTCCCAGAAGAACAAACTTCTTAGACCAAGGCATATTGATGTCTTCTCTGCAGCTTGTGATCTTAGAGAGTTGTCTAGATCACTGAGAGTATCTTACTTGCCAGATTAGCATAGAGAATTTGTCAGAGACAAAACTTGAATACAAGGCTTCTTGACTTCAAGGCTCTGTTCACAGCTCCAATCTGCCTCAAAATATTGCTTTTTTTGTACAAGGCAAAGTTTTGTTTTGTTATGTTTCTCTTATGTCGTAATTAAGCTGTCTTTGAACTGTATTTTGGGAATTTATCTTTTGTCCTACACCATCTTGCTGTCAGTGTTCTATTTCCTTCTGGTAATGTGCACACTTCGCACATAATTCACTTTTCATCCTTGCCCGTTGACTGCCAAATTTCCTTCCAAGGAAGAAAATAAGCATTTGTTAAGTGCCTACTACATCCCAGACACTGTGCTAAGCACTTGATGAATATTACCTCGTTTGATCTTCACAACTCTATGAGATGCTATTATATTCCCAGTCATAACAAATAAGAAAATAGAGGCACACAGATCAGGTAATTTGCCGAGGGTCACAAAGCTAAGAAATATCTGAAGCCAGATTTGAAGTAAGGTTTTCCTCTTCCTGTCTAGTGCTCTATCCCCTATGCAAACACTATCACATTTCACTTTACCCCATTTTCTCAATTTTTATGTCCTTTCCTAGGAATATATCAGTCTCTTGCATCATTTCTTGCTATATAAGAGAGTCTAGAGATTTATTCTTGTTGATGTTGTTAATAGATAATGAGTTCCCTCTCTCACCACAATCCTATTTTAACAAAAGTCTTTATTCCTTCATTCAAAAACGTAAGCAATTACTAAGCCAAACACTGTGAGACACCTATTGGAAAAAGCCATTTTAGTATATTATAATTTTCAGTGTCACTCCCCTAGACATTAAACATAAAGTATCTTTCACCTCCACATTATTGAAGGGTTCAAAATTCCAAGGGTAAGGAGTGTGTACTTTTCCTAGAGGCAACAAGAAGCCACTGAAAATTCAAAGTTGTTTGTCTTATTGCACTAGTTTTCAGAGACAAAATCATGGGAGGTTTTTCCTATGATGAGAGATTATCACTCATCCTTTTTAAAATAAATGTTTCTGTTTTTTAATTATAGGATCTGAGAAAAGAGTATACACTTAGATACTAGTGAAGAGTTATTTTGTAAATATGGTTTTGTTAATATCGTTTAGTTTTTAGAGTCAGCAAGCAGGCACTACATTAAGCAACAAGGATACAAATGGGGGAAAAAATCAGTTCCTGCCCCCAAAAACCATACATTCTAATGGAGGAGAGACAAAAAGTAAATAAGTATGTAGAAAATATAGACAGAGTAGATGATAGTTATACAAAAGGGGATGACATTACCAACTGGAAGGGAGCAGCTTTCTGCTGAAGGTGAGATTTGATCTGAGCCTTGAAGAGAGCCAGAGAATCTAGGAAGCAAAATAAGAGTATGCATGGTAGACCTGGGGGAAGAGGGAGCAGGAACTGAGAAGACATAATGATGGGAGGTAAAATGTTGTATTGGAGGATCTACAAGTGGTCCAGCTTAGCTAGATCACAGAGTATATGAAAAGGGGAGAATAAAATAAGTTAAGTCTGGAAAGGTAGAAAAAGACTTCATATATTAGACAAAGCACTGAATATTTGATCATGGAAGGTGGGGGTGATAGGAAGCCCCAGACTTACACTACAGAATAACTATCTTGGCACCTGAGGAGAGGATGTATTAGAGTGGAGAAGAGACTTGAGGGAGACAAAGCAGTGTCTCTCAAAGTATGGTCCAGAGAATCCTGGAGGTTTCTGAAACTCTTTCAGAAGGTCTATAAATTCAAAATTAGTTTTTATTTCTAATATTGTAAATATCTAAAATATAAATCATATTAACAAAAGCTCTTTGGATAGATCCTCAATAATTTTTAATAAAGAGACTAAGAACAAAAGTTTTAGAACCACTGAGTTAGGAGGTATTTCAGTATCTTAGAAGGGAGCAAAGATCAAATCACTTGAACATGTAAATATTTAAGAGAACATATCTGAAATGACTTTCTTTTTATCAATCATGAAGTTTCATATGTAAAGACAGAAATATGCTCCTAGTAAAACAAAAAGTATATTCCTTTTTTGTGCTCAAGACATCTCTAAACAAATTCTGTAGTTTCTATGTACTAGAAAATTCTGGGATTGGCACGTAGCATAAAATGGAAATGTAAGACACCTTTTGTTGTTGTTGGTTATTTTTTTATCTTGAGGAGCTTACAGTTTTAGTAAACAATCAAAATTTACACATGAAACAAATAAGATGAGGATTTATTTGAATATAATTGAATGCCAGCATATGTAATGTAATTGGTAACTGTTTTGAAAAGTGGAAAACCACTAGAGTTAAGTGAATAATGAAGGAAATGGAATTCAAAATGGACCTTAAAAATGTTGTAGGATATGGAATGCAGAATAGAGAAGGTTAAAAACATTAAAAACTTTAATCTCTTCATGCCAGATTTATTAGATTTAAACTTTCAAAGAGATTGTTTTTTTCTTTCTTGTTCGTAACTTTCTAGATTTCCTTCCTGTCTCATTTATATCCATAGCTGCTGTTGCTCATCTATTTTTCTTGCCTGTTTGTATTGCCCTTAGTCTTTTATCTTCTCGAAAAGATTTCACTTCTTTCCTCTTCTAGCTTTTTGCCTAGAAGCAGAAAAATTAGTAGGAAATAGTATAGATCAGAGTTGTCAAACACACAACACCCTGGAATATAGGAGACTGAACATAACTAGGAAAGTTTTAACAAAATAAAAATACAACAGAATACAGATAATATTATAATGTGGTTTTCTAAGTTAATATGGGGTCCACAGGGATTTTTATGTGTAATTTCTTAGTGTTTATTTGAGTTGATAGCACTATTGTAGGCCTTTTATTTTTGATGATCCTCTTGCCCTCTCATAAATGTATGGGAGGGATGATTCATCAGAGAATAGAATGTGCTTCTCTGATAGAACCAAAGCTTCTTCAGGGTAAGAACTGGTTTTTGTTTCATCTTTGTATCCCTGATGTCTAGCACATGATCTGAACTTAAGAATTTTTGTTGAATTAAGTTGGAAATTGTGTGCTTTTTAAACATGGGACTTTTAAAACATAGATGACAGTATTTTTTTTAGCTACTAGTATTGTTGTTATGCACATACGCATTCCATATGTCAGATGATAGATATAAATAGATACTTTCAGAATGTCAGGTGTTCAGCAAGGCTTCATACTACAGGATTTCTGGGTGAAATTTCACAGCATATCTGATGCCCCTGTAATGTTTTGTTTGGTAACCATTGCCTGATCTGCTGTGTAATTCATTGGTGGTGGTGGTGGTGGTGGTGGTGTTATACTTGTTGCTATTGTTGGGGATCAGGTTCCGGGACTGCAGAGGTCTTCAGTATTTACTCACAACACAAATGGAAGAGTTGAAGAAATTCCAAAAACTAGTAAGAGAGGCTGTGAAGAACCTGGAGGGACCTCCATCCCGTGATGTCATTGAGGCTGCCACAATCTGCCACCTTCGACCTGTCAGACTGCCCCTCAACAAGTAGGTGAAAGAAGAAAATATGTATAGAAGTGTCACAGTTAGGTCTTAGATTTATTTTGATAGAATAAATGACTAAAGCAGTGAAACTTTTTCATTTGGTTTTAGAAAGAAAAGTAAACTTCATATTGGTTTTTTTTTTTTACATAAATCTTAAACACTTTTTCCACTTTCAACCTGTAATTTGCATTCATTTTTCCTCCACAAAATATTTGAAAATTTAATGTATGTGTGTTCCTAAAGTGAACAAGTGGGTCTCAAAGTACCCAACACTCTCCTGTAAATTACCTGATTGCTAGTTACAGTTGAAAATGTTTTTCTTGGTCATCTCTTTTTTTCCAGCTGCGTCTTTTGTAAAGCTGATGAATTGTTCACAGAATATGAGTCGAAGCTATTTTCTCACACGTAAGTTCTCCAATTGCTTATTTCCCATTGGGAAAATGAAACATCTTATGGGGTATAGTGTTTTGAGTCTGAGATTTTATTTTCTTCATATTGATCATGCTTCCAAGTGTTTTGCTAGAAAATTAACCATTGAAAGAAAGGGTTTGACACTAATGTTTATAAGTTATAGTTTTTCCCCCCATGTATATACAGGCAATATCATATGTGTGCATATATATACATAATATTATACATTATAGGCACATATATAATATTTTTAAAATCTTTAACAATAGATAATTTTATAGACAATATAAGGATGTCCAATAAAAAAGTTTTAATGTATAGCTTTCTTTTTACTTTTAAGTGGTATAGATTAAACTTGAAAGAGCCATCCCAGCAATAAATCACCTGCTATTTAAACATTTTTTCATCAGCTAAAGAGGTGAAGATAAAATTACATCAGGTGCTTATTTTCTTAAGGAGGCAATGAAGAAAGATGGGTTTCCCCAATCAGAGGTTGCTCCTTAAGGGACCCCATTAGGCAATCTGTAAGTGGTATTGATTAATTCTGAAGCAAAAAGCAACAACAACAATAACTAGCATTTAGAGGAGCAGTGCAAAGTGGTGGGGCCTGAGTTCAGATGTGGCCTCAGACACTTTTCTGACCCTGAGCAAGTCATTTAACCTCTGCTTGCCTCAATTTCCTCAACGATAAAATAGGAATAATAATAGCACCAAACTCTCAAGACTGTTGTGAGGTTCAAATGAGATAACATATATAAAGCACTCAGCACAGTTCCTAGTTCATAGTAAGTGTTCTATAAATGCTATCATTAGTATCATCATCACTTTGTTTTTTTGTTTTTTTTTTTTGGCATGATGCAATTGGAGTTAAATGACTTGCCCAGGGCACACAGCTAGGAAGTGTTACAAACTTGAGATTGGATTTGAACTCAGATCCTCCTGACTCCAGGGCTGGTGCTTTATCTACTTTGCCATCTACCTGCCCCTGCCATCATTATTAATAGTTTCCTCTGCTATTTCCAGTACTTCTCTTTTCCTTTATACAAACTCTAATTTTCAGAATTGGTGCAATTCCCAGAAACCAACAAAGAAGTTTCTGTAGCTATAAGAGTGAATGCAACAGAACAAATCTCAATGAAATGTTTTTCTTCTGTCATTCCCCTCAACCATTGTTCACTCCCACTGCTTCTCTACCAAAGACAGAGGGATGGGTAAATTCAGCAGCTATCATGGTAAGAACTGTTTTCTCTTGTATTTTTGAAGGGTGAAAGGCCAAACTGCAATTTTTGAAGAGATGATAGAAGATGAAGAAGGCCTAGTAGATGATCGACTGCCTACCACAAGCCGAGGACTGTGGGCAACAAGTGAGACAGAACGCTCTTTAAAAGCAATCCTGTCTTTTGCCAAAGCACACCGACTAGACCTCAGACTCATTGAGGAAGGGAATACTTCGATGGAACTCTTTGAAGCATGGAAAAAGGAATACAAGGTAGAAGAGGAAAACTTTCTATTGGAGTTCTGCAGTGACAACACATCAGAATGAACAGAGAGTGGGCTTCAAAACTTACCTACATTTTATGTTTAAGTTGTGCCTCTATGACAAGTCATTTATTCTTTTAGGGCTATAGACAGATCTAAAATTCTAAATTTTAAAGAAAGTACCTGCATGAATTGTAGTCAAGAGATTTCACTACTTGAGAGTTCTCTGTGCTAATGAAATTACAGATTCAGGCCCTGTCTCTCCTTTATTGAATAATTATGAAGAAATCACTAATGAAATTATCGTATACATATCAAGCCTTTCATTTAGCATTCAGATTTGAAGCTAGCAAAAATCCTTGCAAAAAGTTCATCCTACCTCTGATGCATTCTCCCCTTTGGCTTAATGCTATTATTATCTTGATACATTTGTGGGTCAGTTACATAAATTAAGCTTTAAAGCCCTCCATGTTTTGTCATCCTGTGTGATTCTTGCCTTTTCAGAAATTCTCCATTTCTCTCATTCTATCTTATATTAGTAGATAATATCTACATGCCATTGAACCACTCAGAATCTCTGTCCGTTTTTTCCTCCCAGACATCTCCAACTGTGCTATTTGTACTCCCTCTTAGGCTAATTTTCCACTTTCACTCCCCACATCAGATTAGGACTTTGCCCCAGGAGTTAACCTGGGCTTGTGAAACCTGTTTTGGCCTTAATATCCCACAGTTTCTGGACATTTTCAGGACTTAACAGTGATAACTCTAACCCTCCCTTTCATTTATATTCCTTTAGGTCTTGTCTTTCATCTTCAAATTGTCAATTCCTTGAGGGCAAAGATTATTTACCAGCTTTTATTTATATTCCCTATGCTTAGCACATTACCAGACTTGTAATAAGCACTGAATTAATGTTAACTCAAATTGCCTATCTACATATCTACCTATCTAATTTTCACCAAGCTACCTCCTTTACCAAGGCATACATATCCTTATTGATGTCTTATTACCACTCAGTACAATTCTATGAAATTAGTAAAGACCAGGATGTTCTGTATATCTCAGTTCATCCCTTCCCCCAAGAAACTTGGGCCATTTCTCTGCAACCAAAAATAATGCCTCCTATCTCTACATTTCGATTTGTCATAAATTTTCTTGTGGAACTTCTTCTCCCTTTCCCTTCCTCTCTGCCTCCTTCCTCCTCTCTCTCTTTCCCTCCATCTCTCATCTCTCCCTTTCTTTCCTGCTCCCCCTCCCCCTCTCTCTGTGTTTCTCTCTCTCTTTCTCTCTCTCTCTCTCTCTCTCTCATATAGCTTTATGTCATAAACAATTATACATTTGTTTTATATCTCCTGCAAGACTAAAGAATCATCTTTATGTCATAAACATTTATTATGCATTTGTCTTACATCTCCTGCAAGAATAAAGAATCTCCATTTATTTATTTTTCATTCCCCAGCAACAGCACTTTTTCTTTAGGTATTTATGTACTCTAATGTAATGGACTTGTCACTGCCCCTACTTTTCTGATGAGATGACTTGAAGAAAGGAGGAAAAACAATGCATTCTATGCCTAAGCATAGACTCCTTTGACACCTTTTTGGAAATCTGGAGGCTTATTTTGAGAAAAGCAAACAGTTTACTTATTTTTCAAACTTCAATAAAAAAATTCACTTAGCCACAGAAGACAACAAAAGTAGTTGGATTACCTTGGATTACCTCGTATCAATGAAGCAGTTGCATAGAGTTTCATATACAAATGATAAATTTGGATAGAAATAAGCATCCTGAAAAGATAATTACAGCTAAATCAGTCAGCTAGAAGATACTGTGAGTTATGTAAAAATGCATGTACAGTCTATAAAATAGTGAGTTAGGGACTTCTAGGATTTATAATGGAAAAGAACCTTTGAGATTATTTAATCTAAGCCTATCATTTCACAAATGGAGAAACTGAGGACCAGAGAAGTTATATGATTGTGGTGCTCAGGGACACAAAAGATTGGTCAATCTAAGGATTTTAAAAACTTCCTCTAAGTGCTTCGGTAAGGCAGAGGTGAAGAGAGGATGCTAGGACATGCATGAGTAATAAGATACGGGCCCACCTTTCCAGGTGTTCCTAATCTAGTTATGGGGGAAAGTACCATGAGGGATCATCTAAAGTGGACCCTTAACTTCAGGCCAATGTAGTGAGAGTAATTTTGCCTAGTTGGTCCCAGAGCTGATAAGCCACAGAGCCTGAACCAAGGCCCAAATTGTCCAATCCCTAGCCCAGCACTTCCCTAGTATCTACTATATTGCTACATACTCCCTGACTTAGTACTTTAAGGAAGTACGAGCACTACAATTCAAGGACCTAGATGCATGAAGCCCAGTCCCTGATGCAGTGATCACAGCTTGTGTTGTGCTTTTCCTCCTCAGATGGTCTTGGAAGGGTCAGTGGGAAGTCAAGGGAACTTTATTAAGAACTAGATATCACATGTGTAACCTAGGCCTTCCACATTATTAATCTAAATTACCTTGGAGTTTGGTTTCTCTTTCCTTTTTTACTCATCTATATTGTGTTAGAATTGCCAGTTTCCAAATTAGATAACTAAAATTGTGTGGAGATAGGGTAATAAATGAGCCATATAAAGGTGCTTGGAAATAATCTCCTAAATATTACATGACCAGGAAACTATGTGAGCTGTCATATTTTATAACACTAGATTTCCCTTAAGTTCTTAATGAAGATTTTAATGAATTATCTCACATTACAGTTCAGTGCACAACTTTTAATCTAATTTTTCTTCTCCTACAGTTGCTACATGAATATTGGATGGTTCTGAGGGATCATGTATCTGCTATTGATGAACTTGCAATGGCTACAGAACGTCTAAGAGTGCGGCATCCTGATGAACCAAAGCCCAATCCTCCTGTTCTTCATATAATTGAACCTCATGAAGTAGGTTGCCAGTGAGTCAGACCTAGGCAAATCTCCTTTTTGTTGTCAAAAAGACTACACTACCTGACACCAGAGACCTAGGAAGTTATGTAGTATAAGCAATGACTCGTTCCATAAGTTTTAGTGAACCTACCTATATGTATTGCATTTACTGTTTAGATGTACAGATCCATATATCCTACAGGATTATATCTACACATTTCAGATAGATAATTCCTTACAAGAGCTATCTCAGAAAAGGTGTTATGTGAGCATTTGAATCTTGTGCTCCAATTTCTCTCACATTTTCGAAGCTAGGAAACTCTTTTACTTATATTTCATATTTTAATATTTTAGCTCTTCACCAGAAGAGAAGAATAGGTATCTATTATGTATATTGTGAATCCTCTTTTGTATCTAAAAAACAGATTATTTTTAATTGTCTCCAAAATTTTTCTTTTTCCATGCTAAATAATTAAATTATTTTATAGTTTGTTCATAGGTTCCTTTTCCTACACATTACAGCCATTTTTATTTGTTCTCAATATTTGCAAATTTTACTTTCATGAAGCCAGAACTAAATAAGGTACAGATATCCCTACCCCCTAGCTAAGTGTATCTTTTAATGTGTATGTTTAAATATGACTTTACTGTTTTTATTAGAATGTAGAAACAAGCATTTTTTTTCCTTTTTAAGGTGGAACAAAATCGAGTGAAACTATTGAACGACAAGGCAGTTGCCAAATCCCAGCTTCAGAAGAAACTTGGCCAGCTTCTCTACCTTACTAATTTAGAAAAGGTGTTATACTTCACTTTATGCCCGTTGTGTTGTGTTGTCATTGAGCCCTCTAGTGGATGTCATTGCTACAGCTAATAGCAGCGATTTTTCTACATTATTAATTTATATTGTAAAAATATAGAGTACCCCAGGGATTTTTGTAGTATTATAAATTTTAGAGAGATGATGATCTGTATTGGTCAAGGAGTTCCTCAATGGGATTTCCCCATTCTGGGATTTCATAGATCTAGTTTTTTAAAAAAAAAAAAGTTATCAAGTCAACTCTGGCTATTGCTAATATTTTCCAGGGTGGGATAAAAAGAACATATCTTCTTTAGGGTATCTAGAGAAAGGTACATGGAACAAGGAGTATTACTGTATATGAGTTTGCAGGTGCTACTATACTCATAACTTTCACATGTGACATTTGGGTGTTTTCTACTTCCTGAGATCCTTCAGTTACCTACATCTTTTTTTTTTTTTTTTGCACTAGCAGATCTAGGCTCTCAGAGACACCATCAAATAAATTAAAATTAATATTCTAAGGGTAACACTGTAGGGAGGAATACATTCTTCCTTTTCTCCACTTCAGCTCTTAAGCACTCATTAATGTGCTCTATTTATACAAAACCAGCCATTCACAAAAATGACACTTTTAGATTTTAAATATAAGCATTTGCCTAACAGTAAAGCAAAAAGAAATAACAAAATAATTAAGAAGTTGACTCATACGTTATAGTAAATAAAGGAGTAATAATTATATCACAATCCACACATAACTTGGGTCATACTTTCCCACCAATGCACTTAATACTTCTGAGAGAGTAGATATACACTTATAGAAATTTTCTATGAAAACTTAAGTCAGGAAAGCCAGTATCCTCAGAGTAACAAGTGACACCACAAACTTCATTATCCTCTATCTATCTCAGGAATCATTTATACAAGTTTCTTGGTGAATATAATGTCTATGTGGGACAGATGTTTCTATCAAGTTAACTAACTTTATTAAATATGACACCTCAGTCTAATGGTTCTGCTGAGTAATTTTTATGATTCTCTGCTTCTCACCTATTTCTCTGATCAGCTGAACTTACTTCTCAGCAGCAGCTGTATCACCCAGCTTGATAAGCTTGATCACCCATCAAGTTTAATGATACAATTCTAAAATCTGTCCTTTCATTTCCTTCTCCTTGGCCCTTCTTTAAGTTAGGTAAGTAACCAAAGTCTCATCTTCTACCTGTACCCAAATAAATTACATTTATATCTTAATCAGGAAACAGTTCTGGTATCCTTATCTCCAGTACACTAACAGCTTTTCACATTCAAAATGATCAACTACTTATTTCAGAAAAGAATTAGGGTAGATTTAACCACAACCTGATATAAATGAAAGGATATTACCTTAAAGGAGTTGTATTTTATATCAAGGAGAATATAAGAGGACTGAGAAAGAGGGCCTCTGTGATCCCTTTTATTTCTAAGTTTATCATTCTATAGTCTTAAACCTTATTATGAAACTATACTGAAAAATGGAAGCTTACAATATCTCCATATTTTAGGAATTCTGTGCTTAAAATATCATGGTAGGGAATATATTATAGATTATCTAACCAAAAGAATAAAACTGAACTAGAAATGTTTTTTTAATTAGGTGGTTTTAAAATTGGATAATACCTCATATTATCCATATATAGATTGACGAAACATCTCATCAGGATACAATGAAGGGGAAAAATTTGGGGGTAAGACTTGCCTTCTAGAACAGATTGTTTTTACAAACTAAAAAGAGCAAAAATATAGTTGATATGATCCTAAGTAGTAAACAAGAACTAGTAAATGAAATATGTTTTATTCAGCCATTTAAGTAATTTTTACTATATTCAGTGTTCTCAAGATAAAAAAAGAACACTAATACCAGGTAATGTTATTCATTTTTTAAGCATAGATTTGGCAAAATTCAGGCCATATAAAAAATTAAAAGACTAATTAAATAACCATTTTAAGAACTGCAAAACTTGTTAATATGAGATTATTTTAATTTTCACTAATCAGTTGGATATCCTAATTCTTATTGTACAAAATGTTTGTTCTGAGAATAGGAAATAGAAAAATAGGAGATTCCCATTATCTTGATGCATACCTTTGAGATTGAAGATCAGTAAATGGCTATATTGCTCAACTATACAAGAAATAATTAACAGATTAGGTTTTTTTTAAAAATCATTGAGAAATTATTTAAATCTGAAATGGTAATTCAAGAATTAAATCTGAAATGGTAGTTCAAGAATTAAATTGTGAAATTTCTGGATAAGATTTGTAAATGGATACTGTGCTAGGACTGGTGGATTGCCATAGTGACTATTCCTTACTGAGAACTTTAGAATAGATATTGGCAACTATAGTCAAATGAGAATCACTTCCAATCCAGGAAAGTTACTGGAATCCATTAGAAAGGGAAGGATCACTTAATACTTTAAGCAAGCATAACTCATTGAAAGAGAAAAAACTTTGTTTCTTTAGAGGAAAATAACTTCTGAATAATCTGTTAGATTTCTTCAAAATATAAGTAATCATTTGGATAACGGAAATCTGAATAGTTGTAATTTATTTAGGTTTTAGGTTTCCAAAAGATTGCATACTCAAAAAAAAAAAAAGTGAGCCACGTGGGAGAACTATTTTGTCATAGAGCCAGGAAATAAAAGGTATTAATAATTGAATCTGTGCTTATATTATGAAGGACTCAGCTATCAGTTATGACTTAAGAAATGAGCTAGGAGTTCTCATAGAGTTTTCCCAGAAAACATCAGTTCATTGTGCTGCTCTAACTTCCCAAAAATGAGACATAGCATTATCTTAACATTTACTTGTTAAGTACAGATGTACTTGAACCCGAAGCACTGTGTGCCACTCAAGTCTTCGCATCTCAAGAAAGCTCCTCTAGAATGGAGAATTCCAAAATGCACAACAAAATAATCAAAAATACCAAATTTAAGGAGACTCTGTAATCTCTATATTATTTCCTCCTGATAGAATACAAGCTTCTTGAGGGCAGAAATTCTTTTAATTTTGACTTTGTCTCTCTAGCTCCTAGCACAGTGCCTAACTTGTAGTCAGCAGCTAATAAATAGATAGTGAAAGCATAATCATAGTATAAAAATCATAGATGACATGGACAAAATTAACACATACATTTACTACTTCTTCAAAAGACTGACCATTTTGTTTTTGTCACAACCCTTCTCTAGCTTAGTAAATAATCTTCATGAGTTAC
Source organism: Sarcophilus harrisii (assembly GCF_902635505.1). NCBI lineage: Eukaryota > Metazoa > Chordata > Mammalia > Dasyuromorphia > Dasyuridae > Sarcophilus > Sarcophilus harrisii. The sequence continues at coordinate 147,376,204 of NC_045429.1, forward strand.
TGTGATCACAATAATTCATTTTCTAGAACAGAGATGTCAAACTTATGGCCTGTGGACTGTGTACAGCTCACAAAATTGAATATCACCAGAACCAATTTAAAGTGTATTTTGTAAATCTTTAACAAAATAAAAATGCAGTAAAGCACCAATCTAGTAAAATTACCAGATATTGGTAATTTGTGGTTTTCCAAGTCAATAATGTGGCTTGTAGAGATCCATTTCTAGTTGAGTTTGATATTACTGGTCTAAACAATCTCTGGTGATTAGTGGGTGACAGTCTGTTCACTATACTTAGAGCCTTTCCTGCTTCTAGATTGTTTATTTTTCTGGCATAGTTGGAGGCCAGCTCTGCCATGCTAAAATGAAATATCAGAATGTAGGGCTATGGTGGAGTGATTTTGTTTACCCAATTATATAGCTATATAAATTATATGTATATATGTTATGTACTTATTAAACAGCTATCATTTTTGAGGTTATGTTGTGCTGAAATACTAGAACTGAGACACCAGTTGAAACTTAGTAGGGGAAATAACAAATGGCATGCTTATGAAACTCACTGCCACAAATTATCAGAAAGGCTAAAAATATCTATAATTTAGAGAAATTAATGATAGATCCATTAATAGATTTTTGATGGGTTAAGCCTTTAAAGTTGTACCTGATGAATTGGTCCCTCAAACTCAAAATGTCCAAAACAAAATTTCTATCCTAATAGAGTCTGCTATATCAAGGGATATCCCTTTCAGTTTTAAAGGCTGGAGAATATGACTCCACCCATTCTTGCTTACCTTAAATAATGTATTTAACACTATAATGTATAAAATTGGATTCCCTAGCTTTATTAGTAAAGATAGCATTTAGTTAGTGAAGGTTTTTTCACACTTATACATGTGTGTTTGATAATAACAAAAATGACATGGTGTTTTAAGTTTTGTATTTATCAAATGTTAACCTTATTTGAACTCCACAAGAAGTCTATGAAGGAGATGCTGTTATTCCCATTTACATATGAGGAACCAAGGCTGAGAAAGGTTGAATAACTTTCCCAGGTCCATATAGCTAGTAACTGTTGGAGACAGGATTCAAATTCAGGTTTTCCCAATGCCAACTCTAGCACACTCTCCATTACACCATCTAGCTATAATTACCACACAACAAAGCTAAGAAATATAGTATTCAGGATACATACAAAACCATTGCTTTTCTGAATTTATTTTTTAAATTTTTAGCTAATGACCTAGGTTTAGATGCATAATCAGTGTTCATTTGGCTAAAAAAAAAAAAATTGGTTTTTTTTTTTTTTTTTTTTTTTTTTTGCATCTTAATTGCTACGTACTTAAAGGGAAACAATTTTCTTTGCAGTGGAATGGAATTTTGAAAAGTTAGTGTTATATTTTGCCTCAGCTTGAATAATTTAATGTATTCATAAAAGTTTTTAAAGCACTGACTTTGAAATAGAGCACTAATATTTTATTTAAGGAAAATCTTTGTAGCCATAGTGATAGCAGAAATGTCAGTTATCAGCATCAATCAGATTATATCTTAATTATGTCTCTGATGTTATATCAAGGGAAATCACTCTTTCCATAATATTGTCAGTTCAGATTATCAAATGTTTATGAAATACCTGCAAAGTATTCTGGATCCTGGAGATTTCATATAAATGTGTGTATGTGTGTGTGCACGTGCCACATATATGTGTGTGTGTGTGTGTGTACATACAGACTACACACTTAAATACATATTTACTCATACTTATACAGTGACATAAGTCTTACTCTCCAAGTGCTTACATTTTAATGACTAAAAAATTGTAGGCATGTAAATAAATGAGACAAGGAAACGATCTAGGTAAAATATCTTGAGAAATGTAAGAAAGAAAAGATCTGTTCTGAGAGCAGAGGGTGTCAAGAAATGATTTTGTAGAAAAAAATGACATCAAACTTGGGCCTTAAAGGAAAGAAGACATTTACAGTTGAAAAAAGTAAGATCTAACAACATAAAAGAAGAAATGGGAAATGGAGACTAATTGACATTGTCTAGAATATAGAATAAATTAAAGGGAGTGGTATGAGTTTTCTATTTTATGCTGTAGGCATTGAGCAAGCTACAGTGATATGATCATCATATCAGAATTAACATGTTAGAAATATTACTGGAGTAGGAGTGTGGAGGAGAAATTGGAGGTGGGACATGTTAAAGGAAGGAAGACTCAACTTATAAGTGAATAGTGAAATAGTGAAGGCAACAAGAATAGGGACCACTATAATTGATTTTGCCTTATACTTTAAGATGAACTCTAAGATTATTTGTTATATTTCAGCTACATTAATAATCCTGAAAACATTTGGTGAATTTTTGTTTTTCTTTTTTTTTTTTTTTTTTCCTTAATAATATTTTATAGTCTCAAGATAAAACCACAGGTGGAGTAAATCCAGAACCTTGTCCAATCTGTGCTCGGCAGCTGGGGAAACAGGTAAAATAATAGTGCACTTCATTTATATAACACTCTACAATTCACAGATACTAACTTATTTGAACCTACAAGTAATCTTTAGTTAGAGCAAATATGATTATCCCTATTTTTACAGGCAATAAACAGAGGCTTGGGGGGGAGGTAAATGACCTGTCCAAATAAATGCTACTTTTTCCACTACCCCTTGTCAACCGTGCTCAAGTTTGTTCTATAGTGAATTCTTTGAGATTTGAGGGCTGTGAATTATACAAAAGAAAGTAAAAATGAAAGGAGAAAACATTTTCAGTGTACTTCTTAGTTTCTGTCTATTATAACATATACAGTCTTAGAAAAATGCATGTGTTTCTAAGAGTAACCTTAGACATCATCTAGTCCGACCTCTGCTTTTTACTGATGAGATTTAAGACCCAGAGAAATTTAACATTGTGCCCAAAGTCATCTAATTAGTGGAAGAGCTAATATATTCTGACAAATATGTTGTATCTACTACAAGAAGACATTATTTCTAGAGTGGTCCATCTTTCTTAAGCCAAGCTTTGAAAATGTATAATTATGGTCCTTATTTTATATTTGTGTGTTTGATTTGGGTAGCTGGCAGTGGTTTGGAGATAAAAGCACAAAGAATGTGTTTATTTGATACTACAAAGGTATACTGTATGTTTAGCTTTGTGGAGAACTCTTTTAAAGTGCCATGAGGTCCAGTTTTTAATCAGATCAAAAACATAATTTCTTCCTTTTGGTGAATGAGAGTTACTTTTAGAAAAATATTGTCTCAGTCAACAAGGGTTAGTAGTGCCTCTTTTGTGCCTCTTAGTTCACAGAAGCTTGTAAAATGAAGGTTGTATTTGATTTCCTACAGAGTAATCAGATATTTTTATCAACAGATCAAACTCTTGCCATATATAGTGTTGTAGGAAGAATCTTGAAGAGTAGAAGCAGTGCAAAGAATATTCAGTGGCTTAGGGGTAGAGGGAGACTGCTTTTTTTGTTAGTGAATTGTGTGACCTTGAATAAGTACTTAACTTCTGGGGATGTTTTCAACATCATAATTCTGTTCTCTATCTCTGAATAGCATACGATCTGTCACAAAGCATCCTCATGTTACAAATGTGGAAAAATGACTTGACCGGCGTGACATGGCTAGTTGGGATCAGACCCATGTACTTGCTGACTTCAGAACCAGTGCCCTTTGTACTCAACTCAACTTCCTTTCACCCTGCATCTTCCCCTGTTTGCATAATTCCATCTTCAAGTCTATATAGAACAAAGAAAATGCATAGTTTATGATCTCTAGGAGATCTTTAGGAGTTCATTGCAGACAAACTTGTTATAATAGTATGTGCAATTATACAAATATTGAACAAAAGCAATGAAGTAATTTTACTGTTTTAAAAAATACATTCGTAATTTTTTGTGGCTTTTAATGAAAAGATAAACATGAGTTTCATGAACAGACAATATGGTGATAAAAAAGGTTCCTTTAGTTTGCAGGTTTTGTAGAAAAGTTTTTAGCGTTTTTGTTTTGTTTTTTTGGTTCATGGGGGAGGATAGCTTAGCTGATTATAGAGAATATACTCAGAAAGCTAGGCAGGAAGATGGTAGGCAATTGTTATAAGTAGTTTTTCATCCTCTTCCTGAATACTTAGGTAAGCACTTATTGAACACCTGTTATATACTGAGTTCTGGGAATACAAAGATAGGCAAAAAGTCTCTCCTCACAGTACTTAGCCTTATTGGGGGGGGGGGGGGGGGGGGGGAGAGGAAACCTGCAAGCTCCTATATTCATAAAAGAGATAACATTGAAAATAATCAATGGAAGAAAGGCACTAACATTAAGGGGAATCACGAAAGGTTTATTGTAGATTTCAGTTGAGAATTGAAGGAAGAGAAAAAGCAGAGGGGAAGAAAGTTCCAGGGGTGAGGGACAGCCTGTGAAAATTCTAGAAGTATAGAGATGAAATATCTTATGTGAGGAATAGCAAAAAAAAATTCCATGTCATTAGATCACAAAAGTATATAGAAGTGGGTGAGTAAAGTATGAGAAGATCAGAAAGGTGAGGATCAGGTAATAAAGGACTGAACTCCAAGCATAGAATTTTATATTTGAGCCCATCTGATGCATAGAGATAGGTCCTTTAAAAAAAAAAATTTGTTGTTGTATTTCTGGTTTGCATTTAAAGGATAGGTGTTATTCATTATCAAGGAGCTAAAATTAGAATTTTCAAACACATTCTTCCTACCTGGAATAAAAATCTTAATGTTTTCACATTTTTGGAATCTTTGATAACAATACTGAGGTGTTGATCTCTTTTTTTTTTTTCTTTAGTGGGCAGTACTGACCTGTGGGCACTGTTTTTGTAATGAATGCGTTGCCATTATCATCGAGCAGTATAGTGTGGGCACCCGTAGAAGTTCTATTAAGTGTGCCATCTGCCGACAGACAACATCACATAAAGAAATCTCCTATGTCTTCACTGCAGAGACCGCAAATCAGGAAGAGGATATTCCTGTGAAGGTAATAATTCAGGAGCATGTTAAAGCACAGTTGGAACAAAATGATGAGAACTGTCTGCCAAATGACAGGAGTCATCAGAAAAGATTTGGAAGAAGAAACTACAGGCATTAACAATTATTCAAGGCACAATCTCTACATGTGGCCATTCTCTGCCAAACAACCCGGAAGGCATTAACCGTGTCTTTTTTCTTACTGTGGAGAAAAGCAGAGGCAGTGTCATTCTTTGCCTGGAGAGCAGCAAGACACAAATACTCCTATAACTTAAGAGAGAAAAAGGAGCATTGTTACAGTGTACTATTTTCTTGGCCTCTGTAAATAGATAAGATTTGTGGTTAAATAGAAGTCTGTTTATAGAAATTTTTTTTCTTTTTTCCCCATTTGAACTAGGCATCAGAGAACAAGGGTATTTCTTACTGCTTTATAGCAAAACTGAATTTAAAATGTAGGCATTAATTGAATGAATATTGCCACCAGAGGGAGTCAATGAGCTATCAAATCATAGATTTATTGTTAGAAGAAATATTAGAGATGATTTAGTTCTCATTTTGTGGATGAAAAAGCTTAAAGCCATAGCTTAAATTATTTATTCATGATCACACAGGTAGTACGTAGAAGAGACAGGATTTGAACCTAAGTCTTCTGACTACAAATCCTTTTCTCTTTTTAATCAGATAATATACAAGAATTTACTATGTGCAGGAACCATGTTCTAGGGATATATATTAAAAAAGTGAAACAATCTCTGCTGGCAAGAAGCTATCATTATACTGGGGAAGACAACAAATATATGTGAGAGTATATAAATATAAAGAGAGCAAATACTGAGTTGTTAAACTCCAGGTATTTGAGTAGAGGGTTTCTGCAAGGTGAAGGGGGAAATAAAGAAGGGAAGGACACAAAGAATGGCCATGCAAAGACTCAGGGGTAAGTGAGTGAGTGAGTGAGTGAGAGAGAGAGAGAGAGAGAGAGAGAGAGAGAGTGTGTGTGTGTGTGTGTGTGTGTGTGTGTATGCCAATTTTAAAAAAAAAGCCAGTTTGGTAGAATAACAAGAGTACAAGAGATGGAGTAATATCCAATGAGATTGGAAACAAAGGTTAGTGCTAGGTTGTGAAGATTTATAAAGCTAAACAGAGGAAGGAGTTTGTTTGTATTTTATCTTCTACTATATTATTGTGAAGTTGGGAGGGGGATTCTGGAGAACAAGGGAAGATAAATTTGAGAAGTATAAGCACTGACCTTGGGTCATAGAGAGGAGTAATTTCTCTTCATGTGAATGAATTCTAACTGTTTTCCACTCTGTATTATTTCATAAAGTTCCTTCAAAATTTCTTTGTATTCTTTATACTTGTATATCTTAAAGCTTAACACTACCAGGAAAATCTTTTAGCAGCTGTTTAAAAAATTTTGATAAAATTGTCAGGGCATATTCCCAACAATGCAATTATTCAGTCAAAGGGGTATGATTATATCACTGCTCCTAAGTAACAATTAAGGCATTTTTGGTGGTAGTCTTATTAGTTCTCATTATATGTAATACTTGATTTTCTCTTCCCTCCACTCTTTACCATTTATTAAGTGCCTAGTTTGTTCAAGGAGCTTTGTCAGGCATTAGGGATACAAGAATTAGAAAGTGTTATTCTCTCAGTGGACATTCAATCTAATTAGTGGGATTACAATTTACAATAAAGTAAATATGATCAAAGGTAGAGTATGATAAGGGCAATGGAAAATTCCAGAGAATTATAAGAAAATTTGAGATGGGGAGATTCACTTTTAGTGGAAGTAGATCACAGACAGCTACAGAGCAGAGATAGCATATGAGTTGTCACATAAAAAGAAGCAGCATTGTTTTGTTTTATTAGGGTTCTCTATCTTGACCAAGCTAGATGTACAGTGACCTCTCAGAAGCTCAGTCCTATCATTGATTGGCATAGGAGCTTTGTCCTGTGCCATTTCTTACCAGACGCTGTTTACCATTCCCCAGGCAGCCTAGTGGATCCCTGCTCCTGGGGGCTTAAGTTTTTGGTGACAGATTTAGTGCAGTCACCAGGGCAGCTTTAGCCCACTACAGCTCAGAACTACTAAAACTACACCAATTCATCAGTGAAATTATAGGAATTCACCATCACAATCAGCTAAAAAAGGAAGATTTCAGCATGTAGCTATGAAAGGAATGTTTTTGAGACATGGGAAGTAGCCTGCACAGCCATACTAGCAATAAAATACATGGCAAATTTGGGGATTAGCTTGTAGTCCCGTTTGGCTGCAACATAGAGTATTTGAAGGATTATGGGATTTAGAGCTGGAAAGACTCATTAGAAATCATTTAACCTAGTCCTCCTGTTTTACATATGAGAAAAATGTGAGGCCAAAGGAGATCAAATATCTTGTCAAAGAGTGCACAGTTAATAAATAACAAAGCTGAGTAATTAATGTGAAATATGGCTAGAAAGGTAAGTTTAAACTAGAGGATAGAATAGAAGCTACTTGAGGGCAGGGACACTTTATTTTTTACTTTGTACTCCCAGTGCCTAGACCAGTAGCTGGTACATAATAGGCATTTAATAAATATTTGTTGAATTTTGTACAATGCCTTACACGCCAAACTAAGGTTTTGTATTTTATCCTACAGGGAATAGAAAACCGCTGATATTTTTTTTGATCAGGGAAGAAACATGGTCAGACTTGTGCATTAGGAAGATTAATTTGTCAGTTGTGTACCGAGGATGAATTGGAGAGGAGACTAGAAGTAGACAAACCAGTTAGAAAGTCTATTGCAGTAGTCCAGGTAAGACATAATTATATTCATTTCAGTGAATATTATAAAGTGCTTACTCTGTATCAGGCACTGTGGTTAGCACAAGGGATATAAAGGCATACATAAAATAGTCTTTGCCATAAAGGAACTCCTCTTCTACTGGATATTTTGAAGATGTGAATTGTGACAGTGAGTGGAGAGAAGGGATTTTGTAGAAGTAAAATGAGTAGGACTAAAGAACTGATTTGATGTAAAAGAGAAGGATTGTAAGATTTCTAGCCATAGAAATGGGAAGGTAGCAGGGGACAGAAATTGGAAGGAGTTAGGTAGGTTTTAATAGAAAGATGTTTACTTTGGGACATTTTGAGTTAGATCTGCCAATAAGAAATTCAAGTAAAGTCTAACAAGTTGTTAGAACTATGGAACTGGAGCTGAGAAGGAAGGTAAGAATTGGGACTCATCTGGATAAGAGAAGGAGAGGCGAACAAGCATTTATTTAATATTTAATTTTTTCCCCAGTCATATGTAAAAGGAATTTTAACATTCTTTTTTCAAATTTTGAGTTCCAAATTCTCTTCCTGGTCTCATTGAGAAGGCAAGCAATTTAACATAGATTATATGCAGATGTAGTCATGCAAAACACATTTCTATGTAAGTCATGCTGTGAAAGAAAACAGACCAAAAAAAAAAAACAACACAAAGAATGAAGTGAAGAAAAAGTATCTTTGATCTGCATTCTTTCTCTGTAAATGGACATCGCCTTTCATCAAAGTTCTTCAAAATTGTCTTGGAGCATTATATTTCTGAGAATAGCCAAATTATTCATCTTTGATCATCATACATTATTGCTGTTACTATGTACAACGTTCCCTTGTTACACTCATTTCACTTTTCATCAGTTCATGTCAATCTTTCCAGGTTTTTCTGAGAGTATCGTGCTCATCATTTCTTAAAGCACAGTAGTATTTCATCACAGTCATATACCACAAATTGTTTGGGCGTGAACCAGTTGTTGGATGTCTTCTCACTTTCCAATTCTTGGCCTACTAAAACAGTTGCTATAAATATTTTTGCATACATAGATCCTTTTCTTTTTTTTTTTTTTTTTTTTTTTTTTTTTTTACCTCTTTGGAGTGGTATTATTTGGTAAAAGGTTATGTATGGCTTTATAAACAAGTATTTATTAAGCACCTACTGTGCACCAGGCACTGTGCTAACCACTTTACATATATTCTCTCATTTGATCTTCACAACAACCCTAGAATGTGGGTGCTATTATTATATTCATTTTATAGTTGGAGAAACTAAGGCAGACAGATTAAGTGCCTTGCCCATTTATGGTCACGTAGCTAGTATCTGAGGCCAGATTTGAACCAAGGATTACTTGATTCCAGGCCCATAGCTTGGGCTACTTAACCTCCTTAATTCTACCAACAAATGGTTAAGTGACTTATTGATCCTTATTGAAGAGTAGTATGAAGAGGAACAAGAGGAAAATATAGTTTTGCTCAGGGAAGAAGGAAAGAGAATCAAGGAATCATTTCTTTAACTCTTAACACTACACCATTTACTGTGTTAAGTACTGAAGAAACAAAAGACAAACAAAAAAGAAAGTCCCCATCTTCGAGAACTTTCCATCTAATGAGAGAAGAAAACACCCAAAAGAGGGGTGTGGGATAGCAGGGGATCAGTAAGTAGAGCAGTGAGAAAGACCAAAAATTATATCAGGCAGACAGAACTATATTCACAGAAGCAGAGGAAATCGGTTTTGTCAGCTGCTACAAAAGTTCAAATAGTGTAGACATTAGCCCAAATCACTGTGACCTTACAGAGAGCAATTTCAGTACAACGGTGAAAAAAAAAGCTATTACAAGGTGCTAAGGAAGGAGCGGAGGGTGAAGAAGCAGAGTGTGGACTTTGTTTTCTTGAAGTTTATTAGTGAAAGAAAGTAAAGATGTAGGACAACAGCCTGAGGTACTGGTAGGGTCAAAGGAAGGGTATCTGAGAATAGATGAGACTGAACACTCTTGTAGACAGAGGGGAGAGGGAATTAAAGACTTCCACCCTCATTATTTCCTCTTTGTTGCTACTCTTCCATTTTTTTCTTTCTGTCGTCTTTGCCTCTTGTTTGGCCAGTCAGAAGAAATAAGGTTCGTCCGCAGTTTATGGGCTTTCTCTGAAGGATTCTGTATCTTCAGATGGCGGGTTGCTGATCTCTTGTAAGTGGAGGATAAAGGTATTCCTAAGGGTAATGGTCTGCTAGAGGAATTAGCTTTGCTGATCTTTATTCATGGATGTAATGTCTATATATGCCAACATAGTAGATTTGCAGGAGTACCCAAGCATTTCCTTCCTTACCATTACATCTGGTACCCAGGGCTAAGAAAATTGCTATCCCCTAGTTTAAGACATTTTACCAAAGTCTAAAATCAAATCTAAATTGTTAATACAAATAAAAGCTGGCCATCAGACTTCATGCAGTAAGATCTGGGAAGTCATTAGCATAGTCATCAATGAATAAATAGTACAACCTTTATGAGCCTGAATAGTTGATCTCTTCAAACTGAGAACACCTCTTCATTTGGTCAAAACCTTTTCAAAAACTTGAAAATGGAGTTCAAAAACAGTTATGTTTGATATCATGCTGGATAGATAGAAGTTATTCTTGTTTTGAGGGGCCTCTTAGGTATTTCATTTCTTATGTTGACAAACATGAGAAATAACTTACAGCATTTCATAAGGTTATAGGATTATCGAATTTACTTGTATGCTCTTATGTGATAGTTGCATAAATGTTCTTATCTTTAAGGCAGACACATGACCTAATATGGTATCTCTTATGAAGCAAAAAGTGGAGTGCTTCATAAGAATTTTTTCTGGAGTTTCATGTCAGACCTACCTCAGGAACTTAACAGTATAAATAATTTCAAATAGCATCCTCCAGTATGTAATTGATTTATGGATTATAAATATTCTAATGGCATAGAAGAATATTTTTAAAGCTATTAAAGACTTTTACTTGTTTAGTTATTTGGAATCCAGAGACACTCTACTATATTAACAGCCCCATTACCAGACCTGAGAAGTCTGTTTTCAGGGGATTTGCAAATCTCTTCTTTATGATTGCATTTAGTGTAAGTGAGTGAACATTAAAACCATTTCTGTATTAACTTACTTTAATAAATCACATGGCAGTTTTTTCAGTATTCCTAAATGACCCCTAGAACTCAGTAGTCACTTCATAAAGCAAACAAAATTCCCCAGCAAGTTCTGACAGACACCAGGCATTTTGGATTGTAAAGAGGGCCTTCTTTGGCAGGACACACAATCCACGTGGCGTGCTCTCTGTGTCCTAAATCTGGCTGCAATTCATACAGAGGATTTCTTGCCAGCGAGAGCCCTGACCCCATAGTAGGGAAGACTCCCTGGTATAAATGACTCTTTGCCTACCTTAGGGAAATAATGCACAAGTGCAGATAATTACCCACAATGAATCAAATTTCTCTCCAACATCTTAATCCCTTGTAGTTTCTGCAGGCCGTTAAAAAAACATTCTACTCTTCACCCTGTAGGAATTGTTTGCTTAATTCTTTGTGGCTTTCATTATATCATTTTTTAAAGTTGATTAAGGTTGTTAATTGAAATCTGTGCTAAATGTGATTTTAAAATTCTGAATGGATTGGAAAAATTCTAACTTTTGAAATATACATTAAATAAATTTTAACTAAACAAACTTCACTACTAAACAAATTCCGATCTAATTGTCTAAAATATTTTAGAGGGACATAGAAGATAATGCATATGAATGAAATCTTAGGCAGAATGTGTGTAAACATAGAAGCATCATAGGATGTTTTACTTAAACTGTGCAGCTTCCATTCTATTTAATTCAGTCTTAATGCTCTGTTACAATTAGTCTATAGCTGCAATGATTTATCTAGTAATAAATCATTATACTGAAAGGGCTTTAAACTGATTGTTTCCTTTTTAATTCAGCAACAGCAACAACAACAAGCACTTATAAAGTACCCATTTGTGTAGAGAGAGCACTGTGCTAGGTGCCAAAGAGTAGCAGTTCATGTCCTTAAACACTTTCCTTTTCCTGTTGAGACAACCACTTAAGTTTACAACCTTCCTTGACTCCTGATTCTCTCCTGCCCCTTTTTTCTGGTTAAAACTGTGTTCAAAATGTGCCTCAGGTATTAATTAACTGTCAACTATGTATAAGTCACTAACTTCTGTAAACATAAATTGTCTCATTTGTAATATGGGGACAGTAGTAGCATTAATTCACACAATTGTTGTGAGAACAAAATGAGATAATATAAAGTGCTTTGCAAATCTTAAAGCCTAGTTATTATTTGCCATTGTTTATTATCTCATTATCATTAGTATTTTCATCATTATTATTAAAGAGAAGAGGAATAAGTATATAACACCTGTTCCGAGCCAGGATTTGTGCTAAATTCTTTACAAATATTATTTCATTTGATCCTCACAACAGCCTTGCCAAATAGGTACTACTATTATGCTTGTTTTTTAGAGAATGCTGTTGAGACTGAGGATCACACACAGTATCTGAGGCTACATTTGAACTCATGTCTTTCTTACTTAAGGTCCACCATTCTATTTATTGTGCCACCAACTGACATGTCCTCATCATCGTCGTCATTGTTTTTATTATTCAATCAATTGCCAAGTCATGTCAGTTATACTACCACAATATGTCTCATATTTTTTCCCTTTCTCTTCACTTACACAGCCCTAATTAGACACACACTTCATACACTACTCTTCAGGCCTTTATCACCTCTCACTCAAATTATTGAAATAGATTCCTAATTCGTCTCCTTACCTCCAGCCTTTGCTTCTATGCATTCCATTCTCCATACAACTGGTAAAGGGATATTCCTAAAATATAGGTATGCCCATGTCATTCTCCTCTGTGGCCCCCTATTATTTTTGGGATCAAATTTATATTCTTCTAGCATTTAAACCCTTTGCCACCTGACTGCAACTACCTCTCCATAATTCATTGCACCTTTTCACTTAGAGTGGTTCAGCCAAACTGACTGCATGGTTGTTGCTTACACACAATGTTCTTTCTCCCTCCACCTCCGGGAGTCCTTGAAATATACTCTAACTATCACCTCAAAGGCATTTTCTAATCCACCAACTGATAATGTTTCTCCCCCCACCCTCAAAAATAACATATACTATACTCATTGTAGATGTGTACTATGTTGTCTCCCTATAGATTATAAGCTCCTTTAGGACAGAACTGTTTTTCTCTGTGTCCCCATTGCCTAACAAAATGCAAGGCCCATAGTAGACTCTTCAGAAATACGTCCTGATTGTATAGAGTCTAGTAGTTGGTAAACCATTAAACACAGATTGCTGTAATGTAAAATTAGCATCATTAGTGTGTTAATTAGTGCTTTTGGGGGTACAAGGACATTCATTGTTACTTATTATAATGGTCAGGGAGTTGCTTATGTTTACATACAGTGCCCAGAAATATCCTCAACTTGAAGAAAATTCAAAATCTCTCCACAATTCCTAACTTTGCTTTTTTGAAATAGTTATGCAAAATTATAGGAAAGGTAAAGAAACCTGAGTATCTGTGATTTTTATTACAGAGTTAGGTGATTAATCAGTAAGCAATAATACCAAGTAGTAATTTATGAATGCTCCGAGTACCCAACAGCGGCCCCAAGCATGTCCTTGGACCAGCATTCACCATCCCCATCAAGCTCACATGCAGCATGACTGCACTAAATTTGATCTGACTGTCACTGTTAGCACCACCAACAGAGATAGGGTGTTCAGCTTGTGGAGAACAGGTGCAGACAGAAATAAAACAATGCACGCCAACACTTCCCAGCTGAAACTGTTTGGTAGGCCTGAAGTTGTAGGACAGCCGAGGGCCATGGAAGGAATTTGTTTCACTTCTAAAGAATTGAAACATAAAGGAGCGCAAGGGGAAAAAAGGATTTTTGTGGAGGAATGAAATGGAAAGTAGAAAAAATGAACAGACTGAAAAATCTGTATAGAAATAGCCACACAGCCCCAGAGAAAATCTGTTGAGCATCAACCCAAATATTCTTAGTCATATCATTTGAAAATCTATCCCATCTTTCCTAACTGCCTTCTTTGCTGAAGCATAAGTGAATAAGGACATTTAGTTTATTTGCTGAGACTGTTTTCATGAGGAGATAAGTCATTTGTGTTCACTTATGAAGGTCAGTGATTTACCTGTGATGGAGTTGTCAGCCACTGTCAGAACCCTTGAGGACCTACTTAGCCCATCTGTCACTGTTGAGTTACTCCAGGCTGTGACCATGAGCAGACCGAGCAGCTTCATCTCTTGTAGTAGACAGTTGCCTTCTGGTACATTATTGGAGGGAAAGACCAGGGCCCACAGTAATCAGAATCGTCTGTGAAAACAATTTCTTTCAAGGGCCTATGGATGACAGCAGCAGCAACAGCAGTGTAATAGAAAGCTTTGGGTTTGATGTCAGGAAAGAACTGTGTTCAAATCCTTCCTCAGATAAACAGCAGCCTTTAGGACCCTGGGAAATCATTCTTGCTAAGGCAGAAGTTTCCTCCTACATTAAATGGGCATAATCTTACATCTTTCTGTTATCCTTCTGTCACATCTGTTGTAAAGGTCAAGTTATGTTTTGTATGCTTTCACATGCATAATATAATGCTTACTGCTTGCCTCTTTAGTGGATGGGGAAGTAGTGGAAGGTAAGTAGAAAATTTGAAACTCAAAATTAAAAAGAAATGCTAAGAAATAAATAAAAATTTTCTTGAAAAAGAAAATGAAGATCAAGTGAGGTAATATTTAAAATAGATTTGAAAAGTGCCAACTATTATAATTGTTAGGGAGGGTAAGGACCAAGAAAAATCACACGCAATATTATAGCAATATCTTTAAAATGTGAACATTTTCACTTTGGACAAAATTAATAAGAGCTTTAGTAATAATTAAAACTTTGTTTTTAATAGTAAGATTGTTGCCATTTTATGATATTAACAGTGTCTAAAGACTTTTCAGTCTTAACATGTCATAGGCTCCAGTTCACATTCTTTTGATTAGTCAAGGTTTCATTGAATCAATGCAGCATGTCCCAGAAGTCTCAAGGCAGTTTTAAGCTTTAATAACTTCAGAAGCATAAATATAAATTCACTCCACAAATTGAAAGCTTAATACTTTGATTTTTTAAGATACTGATAGTTTCTTAATAAAATTCAATTAAATTTTTAAAAAATTTTATTAGTTATAACTATCTTACATCATTATACATCACTATAACAGATTTTCAAATTTTATAAAAACTTTCTTCATCTACTGCTCTGTGATGAATTAATTGCATTTATGATCATCCAAAAGGGAGATTTTAACACATACATCATAATTTTGATACAACTCCACAAGAAAAAGTTTAATAGAAATAAATCAGGTAAGTGAGAAGGCCAAATTAGAGGATCTCTTCTACCAGTCCACTGTTCTGAAAAAGAGAGATCCCACAATTGTCCTGCATATCATGCCTAATGACAATATGTTCCTTTGTGTTTAATTAATAAATTAAAAATTTTATTTACCTACTTACCGTTCCTAGTAGAATTCCATTCCTGCTTCTGAGCATTCACATAGGAAGGTACTTCTTCACCTCTATCTCAATTCATTTTTCTCTAATTATTTTTGCTGTCACCCTCCTAAAATGATCATATATATGTTCTTCTGGTTACATGTTGAATCCCCCCAGTAGAAAACAAATTACTTGAGTACAGTGACTTTCTTTTCATTTTGTCTTGGTATACCCAAGGTCTAACACAGTTTTGCACAGAGTAGTTATTTTATAATTAAGTGTTAGATTAAATAGATTAGATTGAATTACTTTCTGTATCAGTGAAATGAGAGAATATGACTTTAAAGACAACTGATGATTTACAAATCTTGCCCTCCTTTTGTAAAACCAACATAAAATACTTTCCATTAGATGCTTTCCCGCTTCAGTTTTGTAAGTGTCTGATATTTATTTATGTCTATCCATAGGAACTGAGGTAGGTTATTATCATTTCTTACCAACTTATGAATTTAATTCTAGAGCAACATAAAATACAGAATTAGATATATTTTACCAGACTTCTCATTAAGGGAGAGATGCATGCTGAGACATTTATAAAACTTCTATTAATATCAATCTATAACCATGGGTAGCTTTTGTAAAAGAATATTTTATAGTGGAAATATGTAAAATTTATCCTTTCTGCTTGTTGTCTATTTAGTGAATTTTTTAGTAATCATTTTCTTTTCAACAGAAGTCATACTAAATTTTCATGCATTTTTAACAAGAGAACATAAATATAATTAGTTACTAAGACTTCATTTGAATTCCCTCCTCTTTTATATTTCACTGTTAGAGCATCTAGTTACTAGTCATTAGAATAGGATTCTACTAGAAGTGACCCTTATTTCTTGAGGTTTGTCCAGGCAGAATTCAAGCAGGTCTTGCTGAAATAATGGGGGTCCCAAAGTACAGGCCTCCATCTAGTGACCAGTTCAGCTAACTTTAGAGATTTATCTCTGGTTTGGCTTCAAGATGATAAATTCTTGTAGTCATAGCAATTCTCAAAGATCATGTACTTAGTCTGCTTCAGTGAAATTACTCTATTTTAGTCCTTTGAGGTCTCTCCAATTTCCTCTGAAACTGTACTTCTTTATTTCTTTTGATAAAATATTACGTTACATTCATGTACTATAGTTTATTTAGATGTTTCCCAATAGGTATTTACCTTCTTAGTTTTCATTTTTGAGCTACCATGAAATGAACTGCTATGCTATAAATATTTGCATACACATAGGTATTTTTCCTCTTTCTTTCATATCTGAGATAAAATCCTAATAGTGATATAGCTGGGTCAGAGGGGATGTACAATTTGATAATTCTTTGGCCATAGTTAGAAATTGCTTTCCAGAATAACTAGATCAATTCACAGCCCCACCAGTAATACATCAATGTACTGTTTTCTCAGGATCCCTCCAACATTTTTTATTATCTTCCTTTTCTGTCTTAACTGATCTGATGGGAGGGATATGAAGGGGAACCTCGGAATTGCTTTAATTTTTATTTCTTTCAATATTACATTTGGAGTATTTTTTCATATGCTTGTTGAAAGCTTGTATTTTCCCCTTTTAAAATTGTTTGTTCATATCCTTGAACCATTTATCATTTGAGGCCGTTCCTTATATAGGGTAGATATGAGACTTTTATCAGAAAAACTTGCTTCAAAGATTTTTTTTCTCCCATTTGAATCTCCTCTTTAAGCAGTTATTCTTCTAGTTCAGAAAGGACAGCAGCTTTTCAATCTCAAGGAAATGTCATATAAGTTTCTTCTTTGTTCCACTTTTTTTTGTCTTAAACAGATAATATCTATTTCTCTCTGTCATTTTCTCCTGTTTTACTCATGCAATAATTGAATAAGAAACTTAACACTGTTGCTAATGGTGCCCAAGTTTATACCATAGAGCTCAGAATTGAATTCTTCTGGATGCCAGATATAACTTGCCAGTCAAGTTACAGTGTTCTGACCCCGTTACTGTTTTTATCAAGGTTGATGTTATTTTAAAATATATTTTGTTTATGCACTGTGAGGCTGTGGAGTAAAAGTTTCATTTATCTTAAATAATAAAGGTGATCATTTGTTCCCTTGAATTAACTGATCAGCTGATCTCTTTGCCTAGGTTAATCTGGTTTGGCCTTCTGATTGCTGATCTGACTGATAGGAAAGCATCCTGGGAATTGTGAATATAGGAAGCATTTTTTATTTGTTTAACTGTTTTGTCTTTATGTGTGGGCATAGGCTTTCAAAATGCTTTAGGTGTTTCCACCTAATAATGTGTTTCCATTCAGAAGATTCCACTAAAAAGAAGAAAAAGAAAGGGAAAAATAAAGCGCTCAAGCTGTATACAAAGATTAAAGACTGCTAGAAAAATACCTAATATTATTTGCCTTCTATGCATTATTCTTTTTTTTTTTTAATTTAATAGCCTTTTATTTACAGGATATATGCATGGGTAACTTTACAGCATTAACAATCGCCAAACCTCTTGTTCCAATTTTTCACCTCTTACCCCCCCACCCCCTCCCCTAGATGGCAGGATGACCAGTAGATGTTAAATATATTAAAATATAAATTAGATACACAATACGTATACATGACCAAAACGTTATTTTGCTGTACAAAAAGAATCAGACTCTGAAATATTGTACAATTAGCTTGTGAAGGAAATCAAAAATGCAGGTGTCTATGCATTATTCTTAATGTGAGAAAACACTGTTGTTATTAGAAATGCTTTTGGATATAAGATTATAGATTTAGAGCTGCAGTGGACACTAGAGGTCATCTGGTTCAGCCCCCTCATTTTTTGGAGTAAACTAAAGCCAAGAGAGATTAAATAAGTTGCCCAAAGGCAATGTTTCTAAAAAGATCAGTGGGTGATTGGCAGTCTGTTTTTATCCTGAAAAAATAATGAACAGCAGAGCAATGGCAGTATTTAATTTGACTTTTTGTTCTCCTTAGCACCTACCACATAGGGAGGTACCTTATGAATGTTGTGGAATGAATGAGCAAATAGGGACTTGTCAGGCTGGAGAAAATGCTATATATAGATCATTCTAATCTAATAGATTTCTCAAACTGACTACTAATGTCTTATTCTGTCAATGCCAAGCCTTCTCCAGTTTACCTATCAAGGAGGGCAAGGGAAGTCAGCAATCAGCAGAACTCATAATTCCCTTCACCATTCAAACTGGATTCTTAGTTTACCAGCATTGGAGTGTTTTATTACTCTAATTAATCATGTTTTTATCTATTTAACACTCATCACAGAGAGACCAAATATTAGCTTCCCTTCCTGTTAATGTTTCATTTTCTTTAGTAATGTTATATAGTCTGACATTCTGTCCGGATAAAAAGGGCTTCCATAAATTAGAACTGGAAAAGACCTAGATATCCTCTAACTCTTCCTTCACATTTCTGTAGGACTTTATAAAGTTTACTGAGCACTCTCCTTATAACCTATGACTTTAGTGTGTAGGAAATTCATGTCAGAGAAGTTGTATGATTAACCTCAGCCTGCAAAGCTAGTTAGTGGCAGTGTCAAGATAGAAACTCTAGTCCAGTCAGTCCATCATCAAGCTTTTAGTAAGTGCTGGTGCCAAGCACTGTGTTTCCTCTCAGTGATCTTTCTTCTATAATGCCACTACCTGCTAATGAAACTTTTGTCTTCAAAATGTATGTTCTGAGGACTTGCTGTGAGGCCCTCACACTGTACAGCAGTGTGAAGTGAAATTTAACTTGGGTGATGAAAATAAATTTGATTAAGTGCCCCTATTATAATAGATGAGAGGCTTCATCATGTTTCCAATCTTCATTTAAGATGCTGTTAACCTACAGACTAAACTCTTTAAAAATATCTTCTTTTGTTAGCCTTTTGTGTTAATGGATCTCTTCTGTTCTTTCCAGAAGCTTTTACTTCTTTCTCAGAAGTCCAAAGCTTTTAAGTACCTTTGTCTTCTCAAAAAGGAGAACTTGTAGGTTTGTAGTTTTTTGGCACCTATTTTGTTTCATTAGCAATGGTGATTCTATCTCAGCAAAGATCCTCATGAAAAGTATTTGTGTTTGGTATAAAATGATAGGAAATTCCTGTTGGTTTTGAATTTGCAAAATTAAAATGCTATTAGTAAACTTACATATCTTCACTTGGAGAAGCAGCAAAAATGAGCAGTAGCACTGGCTTGTTTTCTTACAAGTCTTAAACTCAAATGATAATATTGTACTGCAGCCTTTGTTTAATCCTGTTCTATCTTCCTCACTAGTATTTTGATATGGACAAAACTCTTAAAAAGTACAAACCCATAAGGAAGAAAGGATAATGTGCTTTCATTCCAAAAGAAGCAGAAAAATTGTAGCAGGTGGTTGTCAAATTTGTATAACTATCTGCATTGGAAAGAAAGTCCCAAGTGTTTTTCAAGACTAAACTAACCTCTCTTAAATCCCCTAGTTGTCCTTAGACCATTAAAGAAGCAAGAATGTAAAGAGATAAGTCATTTGCATTGAGCACAAATCTTCCCTTCCCAATATTTATCATGAGTTGTGGTCTAACATCTGTGAGTGTCCTGCAGCCAAATTGGCTGCCCTTCATATTTAAGTTTACTAAACTTACTCCATAATTCCCTTATTTGATATCTTTACCGTTCCCATTACCTAGAATGCCCTCCTACTTTACCAGTTTCTACTTGTCCAGATCCTAACTATCTTTTAAACCTATTTGAATGGTGTTTATTCCTTGTAGCCCTCCATAATTCCTTACTTGGAAATCCTGTTGTGTTCATATCAATAAACATTTATTAAGTGCTTTTTGTGGGCTAGACCCTTGAACACAAGGAGTTAAAATGGCACAGTCACTCATGCAGTGTGACTGGGGACAGGATTTACAATTTTCACAAAGAAGTATAATAAAATATATAATGTGATAAATACAAAGAAGAGATTGAGCACCTAAGGAAAATTTAGGTAAATATCACTATTAGATAGGAAGAATTAGGAAAGCATTTAAGGTAGTACCTGATATGAATTTAAGGAAGAATAGGATTTGAGTAAATAAAATGATGAATGAACAAAGTTCTTTCCAAAGATAGTTGAGACAGCCTATGTGAAAGAATCCAATTTATGATTTGGAGGATGATCAAAGAACAGCTAGATAGTGAGTTTGGTTGAACTATAGAATGCTTGAAGGGGATTCTGTAACATCAAGATAGAAGTAGTAGGCTGTAGCCTGATTATGGAATACTATAAATGCTAGACTGAGAGTGTGTGTGTGTGTGTGTGTGTGTGTGTGTGCATGCGTGCGCACGTATATGTACATACATACTCTTATGCATATTATAGGTATTTTGGAGTTATTAAAGATTTCTGGTCAGACTTATCCATTAGGAAAATTATTTTGGTAAGATAGATTAAGGGAAGGATAAATTGGGGAGAGAGAAACTTGAAGCATAGAGATCAATTATCTATTATGATAATTCAAGTTTGAGGGCTGATGTGAACCTGAGGCAAAGATGAAGGCTATCCTCTATTATAGCTATTTGGAAGCTTTCATATTTGTATTCTTTATGATACCTCAGCAATGGGTAGTACAGTGTATAGAGTTCTGAGACTGGAATCAGGAAAACTTTAATATGGCCTTAAACACATAACTAGCTGTGTGACCTTGTGCAAGCCATTTAATGTTTGCCTTTCTTGGTTTCCTCAGCTGTAAAATGGGGATCATAATAGTGTTTTCCTCATAGGATTGTTGTGAGAGTCAGATTGTTGACTTATTGACTAACCATACAACTTAATAGGAAATGACTGGCAAAGTAATACATCTTGAGTATTTTAAGAAAATTTGAGGAGGACTAATAACTAGAGAGATGAGGAAAGGTATCCCATAGGAGATAACACATGAATCACTCCTTGAAGAAATGTAGGCATCTTATGACATCTACTTAAAAGAAGCAAAGGAACTGCTAAGGCAAAGACATGCAACTTTGTGGAACCAAGGTAATCTGTTATTCTAAGTTCCTGATGTGAGGTACAAAAAAACCAACTTCATAAGACTATGATAGTGCGGATATGGATAAATAGTGCTTGTTCTGAAAAAGTTCTGCAGGTTTTAGTGGACTTCAACTTCAAGGTCAATCAGTTATGTGATAGGGCAGCCAAAAAGTTAATGCAGTCTTGGACTGCATTAAGACATAGCTCCCAGGGAGGTGACAGTCCCAGGGTACCCTGCTCCCACCTGACCTCAACTAGAGTATCCTCTTTAGGTCTACCTGTTAGGTCAATCACCATAGCTTGACAAGAACATACTGGGGCCTGTCTAGAGGAAGGTTATCAGGATCAGAAAGGGCCTTGAGGCCATATCATATGAATTGTATTGGTTGAAGGAAATGGGTATGTTTGTTCTGAATAAGAGAAAACTTAGGGGGGTATGTGAACGCTGTCTTAAAGTGATTGTAGGGCTATCATGTGGAAGAGGGGCGTGGCCTGTTCTATTGACCCTAGAGAGCAGAACCAGTAGCAGTGAGTGAGTGGAAGTTACAAAGAAATAGACTTTATGTCCAGAAAAATTTCCCAACAATTAGAGCTTTCTAAAAGTAGAATCTGCTTCAAAAGGTGATGGGTTCTTCCTCTCCATAGAGGCTTTAACACAGAGAGTGGAAACTAGTAATTAGGTATGTTATACTGGCATCTTTTGTGTATGGATTAGCCCAGATTGCAGTTAGATCTCTTCTAAATTAAATTCCATGACTGATACATGTTCAAGGTCAGAACATATAATTAATGAATAGATTCTATGAATTATAAGTACACATGACATTAAATTTGTTTCTTGTTGCTCACAGCATTGAGGTGTGGGGGAGAAGGAGGAAGGGGTATTATAGGTGTCAAAATGCATAGAAAATGGTTATTAAAAATCATCTCTTGTGATTTAAGGAAAGAAATATGTTTTTTCACTGATAACAATTTAAAATGTAGTCATCATAAATAAATAGGTTTGGGAGGGTGGGGAAAGTAATCCAAAATGTTCTCTCTCTCTTAATGTGGGAACTCTGGGACCACTCCAAACATTGCTTCATAAATGGAATAGAATGTGAAAATTTTAATTGCACAATTTCCCTTCCTAATTGATGCATTCTCCTTTTGCCTAGCGCAGCTACTTTAAAGATTACTGGAAATGTTTTCAAAGGTAGCCCAAAGTAAACATGCTCACATTACAGCAATCTCACCCAGATATGGGTCATCTATAGACCATGAGCCCTCCTGTACTTTCCAGATTCTGGATCCCCCAGCCACTTTACCATCTGTAAGAAACAGGGATTAAAATCCTACTGGCCCTAGTTCTTGTGGCTCTTTGCCAGGCAGGGTTTTCACATTCTAGAACTCCTTGTTATTGACCCTTCAGAGCCTAAAAGGGAAAGTGTTCTCAAGCCAAGTGGTTCAGTGTTTTAGTAACATTTTGTTTTGTTTCTTAACCTATCTGTAAGTGGAGGAAATGCTTTTAAAAAAAAATTCATAGAGCTGTCACCTTAATATCCAACATTTTTTTTAGCAAATGAAAGATGGTTTTGGAATTGATATGGTCTTCCTTGAAAATATTTTCATAGAGTGCTCTGGCAGGAAGCCAGAATATCTTTCTAAATGAGATCTTTAATATTCAGTTGTACAGATGAATGAGGGGTAGGGGTGGAACAGGAGAAAAGCCATATTAATCCTGAAACATTTACCTTGTTCCACTCTCAATTCCTTTTACTCTTTTTTTAGGGAGATTTTAAAATTCTTTCTCCTGTTGTGCAATTTGTCCTTATTTTATATTATATTGTTTCTTGACAATTGAAAGATGTTTTGCATTTCACTTTATCATTTTTTTGAAATTTTTGTACACACAAACCCTGTGCTGGTTCTCCTCCTTACCTGGTGGGTGTCACTTTTATTCAGTCAGTATTTCTTAAGCAGCTGCTTTGTGCCTGGCCACAGGACAAAAGAGAAAGTATCCCTGCCCTTAGGGGCTTTACATTATACAACATACAAGCAGAAAAGTTCAACAGAATTTCAGATGGGAGAGTGCTCTGACAAGTAGAGGGAACAAAAATTTTAAAAAAATAGATGGCACCTGAATTAGACCTCCAGGAAGATGGATATGCCTGTCAGCCATGGAAGCAACCTGGCCAAAACCCTGAGATGTTAACTAGAAATCTATGTGCAGGGAATAACAAACAGGCTAATTTGGCTGGGATACAGAATTTGTTTGGGGGGTGGGGGTGGGGGGGGAGAGGAGAAGAGACCAATATTTGCAAGGCTGGGCTAAAGCCAAAATGTGTAGAGCCTAAAGAGTTTGTATTATATCTCAAATAGAATAAGGAGCATTTGAAGATTCTTCATCATGAAAATGGCATGATCAGGCCTATGGTTTAAGATTATTTTAGCTTCTGTGTAACAGTTGAATTGAAAAGTTAGAAAGGCTGAAATCAGGGACATAACTAAGCAAAAAATAGCGAGGATATGACTGAAGTCAGAGGCTCTGTGAGTGAAGAAAAGGAGGCACATATGAAAATATAATGGAGAAAGGAAGCAGGAAGTTCTCACAATTTATTGGATGTGCTTTGGGAATTTTTTTTTTTCATTGTAAGATCATTACAGCCCTCTGCCATATAATTCAGTTTATTCTAAAAATATTTCATGTATCAGACAAATAAAACACATAAAGACACAAATTCATTCTTCAGTGTGGTCTACAAAATGTTTTTAGTAAGGAACAATTTTCCTATCTATTCCAGACACTTTAATGTGATGAACAAAATGATAAAATTTTTGTATTTTTATTTTTGGAAGTGTGGCTACATGGCTTCGTAGAAGATGACCGTTGAACATAATGCTCATTGCCCTTTTGATCTGTCAGCAACCTTCCTTATGTCTCTGTTGAAGAATTCAAGTTAATATGATAAAGAACATAAAATATCACACTCCAGTGAGGGGGGAGAGAAAAGGGGAGGAGCTCTGTACTTCTTATTTATAAAACTTCCACAAAACTAGCTTTAGAGCTTGAAAGGACCTTAAAGATCCTTTGATTCAGCCCCTTCATTTCACAAATGACACAGCTTGGTAGTTATGTAGCTTGCCAGAGTCAAAACAGCTGGTAAGTGATTGAGGCTGGATCAGACCCCAGCTCTGCCCAATCCCAAGTCCTACATCCTATCATGTAGTTCCAAGAGTTGCAATATGGGCATTAACCTCTTTAACCTATAATGTGAACCTTTAGCTAGACATTCTATTGTGATACAGAAGCCACCTGCCAGTGGCTGTTGGAGATCTAATTCAGACCTGTAGAATGGATCTCTTCATGTGAGAAGATGATGATGATACAAGGAGACTGAGAGGCAATGGCGTTCTCTGGCCTCTCCACTGAGAGGCAGTTGCATTGTCTGACCTCTCTCCTCTTCCTTCCGCCTCCAATTTATTTCATTCCCAATCTACAAGGAACATTTGCGAAGGCTTCTTTGCAACTCCTTCAAGTGTTATGATTCACAGCTGTGGAGGCTCTCAAAGAATTGACCTGCCCCTTTACCTAGGCCTGGTCTTTAATTCCACATTTTTGGTTTTATGGGAGTATAATTATTTTTCCCCCACAGCATGGTCAGTAAGTTTGTGCATTAGCTGTTATCTGAGTCTGCATGCTAAAGAGTACAAACAGCACTATAACAGGTATTGAAGCTTGTGAGATGTCATGGAGGCAAATTAAAGAGAGGAGAGGACTATAGTTAGAACAGGCATTTTTCATAAGTCTCTCATCAGTCTCCGGGCTCTGCCTTTTGATGTGTTGGCCCATTTAATTACCCCCAACTAAAAAAATCTTACTGGGTCTTTTCTTCCTTTTCTTTCCCATGAGTTACCAAAGTAACTCTGGGAGGACCCTACTCATGAACAGCTCTCAAATGCTTCTGGTTCTTCTTGTCCTACATTTGGGCGCCATATGTTGTGATACAGGAACCACCTGCCAGTGGCTGCTGGAGGTCTAACTTGGACCTGTAGAATGGATCTCTTTATGTGAGCGGATAATGATGATACAAGGAGACTGAGAGGCAGTTGTGTTGTGTGGCCTCTCTCCTCTTCCCTCTTGCCTCCAATTTATTTCATTCCCAATCCACAAGGAACATCTGTATTAGTAAAGGCTGCTTTGCAACTCCTTCAAGTGTTATGATTCACAGCAGTGGAGGCTCTCAGAGAATTGATCTGTCCCTTCACTTAGGTATGGTCCTTAACAACATTCCACTAGACTTCATCATCTCTCCTTGATTTGTCCGTCATCTTTTAGGCATAGAGTAGATTCTCTTTCCCTTTACTCTACTTCATCTATTAAAGTTTTTTCCCATTTTTAAGGCCCAACTTACTTGCCTTTTCTTCCAAAAAGTCTTCCTTTATACTTTTCCATCTTCCACTTCCCAGGTAAGAGTAATCATTCACTCATTTCTCATCATCCTTTTCTTGGATCTTTTCTTTCTCACTTTGTAACTGTTTCACTTTCCCTTTATGTCTATTTACCCTTTCCTATTATAAGACCACAAGATGCTTGATAATAATTCCCATATCCTATCTAACAACATGATTCTTGATCCTTAGTGCTCCCTGCACACAATTTGTTTAATGACTGTTTCTAATCAAGTTGGATTAGATTCTCTAAGTTCTGCATATACTGAAATGTTGTAGTCCCTGTTGATTATTTTTTCTCTATCTTTAGATTGGTTTTGTTTGTAATGTATTTTCTCATTTTTGTTCAAAGGGTAGCCATTCTACAAAAGTAGAAGCTGTGGTCCGAACTCTAAAGAGAATCCAGTTTAAAAATCCAGGCGCCAAATCACTTGTCTTCTCAACGGTATAATCAACATTTTCTTTTTCAATATTGATTTGGCTATTTTCTTTTTGTGAAAAAGTGTTGATAATGCTTTTTTAATCTACTTGCATCTGACAAAGCTGTTAGCTAAATGGTAATGACGTAAGTGAATTTTTTAAAGGTTTGGGGCTATCAGAAAAATTCTACATTACAATAAGACAGCAATACTAATCTGATGTGACTTCAGAATGGGAAGGGACTTTTATCAAGTCATATAGTCCATTCCTATAAGTGTACATACAGAAACATGACATGATTTTTATTTCATAATTTTAAGTTTGGCTTATTTTAAAATTGTTCAAATTGTAACTTTCAAACTTAATATGGTGCCTATTTATCTTTCATAGCATGCTAGGTTGGTAGATTTCATTTTGTCGTTTTGCTTGTGTGTGTGTATTGGAGAGGGATAAGAGGGTAGCAGAAACTGATATGCCAGAGTCCTGAAGAAGGATGCTGGATTTCATTCTATTTCTGAAAAAAGTCATTTCATTTTCATCTCTTTATTCTTAATTCTCAAAGTCAGTTGTAGCTAATAAGTTAAGCAATCTCATTTTCTTGTGTGCTTTAGACCTCAATGTCTCTTTTTTCAAGATAGGATCAGGGAATATGTACAGATGACCATTTTTAAGTATCCTTAAAATAAAAAGACTAATACTGCTTCAGATTGCTTTCAAATTTTGAAAAATATGCTTAATAGTTGTTTTTGTTTTATTTTATGTATTCCAGTGGCAAGATGTACTAGACATTATTTCAAAAGCTCTGTATGATAACAACATGGTATTTGCACAAATCAATGGAATTCACAGATTTCAGGTATGCTGACAAAATTTTGTATGTATAAATAAGTTATTGAGAGGGGACCCTGTATTTACAGATTCATATTACTGTTAACCAGTCTACTTGGTAAAAAGAAACCAGTCAGCAAATACTTAGTAATCATGTATCAGGGAGTTGCTATAACATAGCATTCACTCTTAACCTGTACATAGAACATCACTTTTAAATTAAAGAAATTTAATAAGTCCTACTAGTCTCTTCATACCTATTGTCACCTAATCATTAAGACAAAATATCTTGTATGTGGTTTTCATTTCCATGAGCCTTCTAAGTTCAACCTTTCAGAACTTGAATCATACATTTGTAGGATTCTAGGTGGACCACTAACCCATGGTTTGCTATGGGGTCCCTGAACCAAACATGTTTACCAAGCATTGTCATTGTGATCTTTATATGTTACATGAATAATGGGTTTTTAAATGCATTTAGTTATGATTAATGGATATAAATTTATTTTTAAATGTTATTAAATCCATATAAACTTTTTTGTCATTATGAGTTCTCTGTTAGGTTCAAAATATTTTTGTTGGTAAAAAGAGTTCCTCATATTTTTTAAAAGTTTGGGAATATTGATTTAGTTTCTAACATCCATATTTTAGAGATGGGGTCAGGGCTGTTAGGTTATCTGTCTGAAGCAACCCTGTCAGATTTCATTTCAACAAATGCTTATTAAGTGTATTCAGTGTCATGGAGGATTTTGTACCTCTTTGTAAACAAGCATTTATTAAGTACTTGTTATACACCAGATACTTTGCTAAGCTACTAATACAAACAAAAGGAAACGGTCCCTGCCATCAAGGAAGGAGTTTATATTCTAATCGACAGAAAACATCACGTAAAAAGGAGCTAAAAAGTACAATGTAAGACAACCTGGAATAAGAATAGGACAGTGGCCCAGTCCAGAGGGTCAGAAGCATATCTAAGAAATGGAATCCTCAGGAGGAATATTCCAGTGGGAAGAAACTGAAAACATGGAGGGAGAAAGGGTGCCAGAAGGAGAAGGTCCCAGGAGCTGAGGAAAGTTCCAGTTGAGATTACAGCAGTTATGGTAGTAATATCTGGATACTCAGTGTCCCATTAACTCTCAAAGACATTCTCTACGTGGGCATCTCTATGTAAATATCCCATCAACACCTCAAACTTCTGTCCAAAACTGAGTTTATTATGATTGAAATCTCATCCAATTCCTTCATCTCTCGGAGACATCCAATCAATTAACGATGCTTTCTTCAGCATTATCTCTAGTATTTATCTCCTCCCACTATTATCATTTCTAACATCCTAGCCTATTTGCTTTCTGACTGGAATACCACTGAAATAACAGCTTCCATTCTCCATACTCCCTTCAACCACTCTGAGATCTGTCCATCTTTATACTCAATCTTTCTTTATAAAATCTGTTCTTTACATATTAATCATCTTGACACATATGCTTAAAATGTTTCTGTATCTCCCTTACCTTGCCCCTCAAAATCTGATGACCTCATAGGTAGAAAGTGCAGTAAAGAAGATATCCGTTATTACATTTTTCCTCATCTTCATCAGTGACAAACCTTTCCCCTTAGAGCCTACCTTGTATTTTGATTAACATCACTCTAATACACTTATGTAAAATTATATTACTTTAATTATCATTGTATAGTTCTTATTCCTTTAATACATAGTAAACTCTGTTATAGCAAGTACTATATCTTAGCTAAGTTTGTATCTCACCCTAGGACTGCACTGCAAATAGTAGTTATTTATTCTTTTAAAATTTATTATAGAAAGTTCCCTAGGAAATGTCACACACACACACACACACACACACAATGATTTTTATTCATACAATACTTTTCTACAGCATTGAATTAAGTTAGATTTTGATTTTTTTTAATGATGCATTTTAAATACTTTACATTTTATAGAAGTTCATTATCTGGATGCCACAAAGCATCCTGCTAATTTGGAGAATGAGCATCTCCATTTTTCTGGGATAATATTTAAAATACTTAACTCAATTTTTTTTTTCTTGCAGGAGAACCTCTCAGCATTTAAATATGATCCCAAGATCAATATTTTGCTGCTACCCCTGCACACAGGTTCCAATGGTTTAAATATCATTGAAGCAACTCATGTTCTCCTAGTGGAACCTATATTAAATCCTGCACATGAGCTTCAGGCTATTGGAAGAGTACACCGAATTGGACAGACAAAGTGAGTAAAATTGATAACAAAAACCACTTTTTAGATATTTAGAAAACTAAATGAGTAATCCATTTTTTGTGTGAGTAATTTTGTGAGTAATCCATTAATACGTTTATTACATATTAATGTGAAGCTTGTATTATAGAGAGAGTAGGCTTTTAGCCTGGAAAACTAGAATACAAGTCCTGCATCTGGCACATACTAACTGTGTGACCCTGAGCAAGTCACACAGTCATCTAAGTAACTCTAAAACTATGTTAGCGGAAAACATGTCAACTTACATTGTTTAATTGGTAAAGGGAGTTTCCTCTCCTGAGAGTTCCCTATACTGTCCAGAGCTTATTTCTCTCCCTCTGACATTTTCATTTTTATTCATCTTATAGGCCTACTATTGTTCACAGATTCCTAATTAAAGCAACTATTGAGGAAAGAATGCAGGCAATGTTGAAAACTGCCGAGAGGAGGTAACAATAATTAATTAAGTAAAAAAAAGCAGTTTTGTCACACGCGCGCACGTGTGTGTGTGTGTGTGTGTGTGTGTGTGTGTGTGTAGAAGCACAAATTTGAGACTTCTTTATTTGTCGTGACTGATCTCATTAGAAGAATAATTTATAAATTGTAAAAGAATTCATCTTCATTAAACATGGGAGAACAATTATGTTTTATCTGTAACATTTAATTTACAAACTAAAAGCATATGTGCCTTTTAAAATAGAGTCTACAAGCAATATTAAATAATTAAAACTCTTGTTTTATTAGAGGAAAAAAATTCATTATACATTTGACCCATATGCTTTCATCTTGGTTTCACTTAAATTGTGAATTTTAAGCCAAACATAAAGTAATTATTGGAAATATATGTGTATACTTATAGATTGATTAAAATTTGTATTAAAAATGTCAAATTATAAAACCACCCAGTGTTTCTGCCCCCCCAAATTGAAAGGCTTAACTTAGTGTAGATAGATATGAACACATGTTTTTTTTGGTATGCCTAATAGTCATATACAAAAGCATATTCTATGCTTACATAGAATACAGGTATTAATTTTATTGTTAATAGGAAAAGCAGGAGAGCATGGTGGTACTGTACAATAGTAGTAAAATCTCTTGTTTTGGTCAGCAAGCAAATCTAGTTTGGGAATCATAAAACTTAACACTTATACCATATGTTTTCCTCTTCAAAGTTTTTAACAAGCATTAACTAATATCTCATGACATCTTTGTAAGATAGGTCTGATTGGAGGAAATCCAAGTAGATTATTACTTTAAAAGGGGTCATTACTGCAGAGTTGCTTTGCTGAGCAGAAGAGTGATTTGAAGCCAGAAGTTGTTTTCTTCCATTAAAAGTCTTAAAAGGAAGAAAGGAGACTACTGCATCAGTGAAATAAAAGATAGCTTTAGGCTTCAATTTTTACTTGGGTTTTTTTGTTTGTTTGTTTGTTTTCTCATTACTAATGATCTTTGATTTATTTAGTCTCCTCAGGATAGAAAATTATTAAAATTCTATAGGAGACAGGATAACTTTTGATAGTGAGGGGATTCTCACTGTGACTCACTTGTGCCTTTTAAATCCTCCCATGGAACAACATTTTCTTGAACATAGTTATCTTAGCATTTAGATTCCTCTGGATGTGTATTGAAATATAGATACTGCTATCTAAAATTAGACATTTTAGAATGACTCTTTGTTTTATGTTATTTATTACATGAACAGAATTTCTTTCTAAAGAAAATTGATTTTGGCTAATCTCACCTCTGCTCTCTAAAATTTCTACAGCCATACTAGCTCATCATTGAAGCAGTCGGAAGCTTCAGTCTTGACGGTAGCTGATCTTGCAGACCTATTTTCTGAAGAAACTGAAGAACTTGAATGAATCATACTTAACATACATTTGAACTCAGAAACCTTCATGCATTCAGTCTTTAAAAACAGATTTTAATACAGATGAAGTCACAAATTTTATATTCCAGTAGATGTCACCCAACACTCTTCTTATGATAGATAAATGCTTCTTTTGGGGGATTTGCACCATATTCTTGTGGTTGATGAATGCTTTGCAATTCCAAATGAACCATAAGGTCCTCTACTATTATATATAAAATTCATTTTTGTCCCAAAGAATATTAATGTATAATTTTGAAGGAGGGGAGTAACACTGTACTTTTCATTCTGATTAATTAGGATAAAGGGAGAAGTACGAAACTAGTGAGCAAACTAATTTTTCTAGTTTTAAATTGGCCTAGAGTTGGTTTTGGCAGGAAGAGATTCTAGTATCTTTATTATGCAACTCACCAAACTTCCTTATAGTAATATTTTAAATAAGTGGTAAATTATCCTAACTTTAGTATTTAAGTGGATTTATAACATAACCTTCATAGAAATTGCACAGTAATTTAATGTGTACATAACTCTTTGCAATAAATTGCTCATGTTGAGTTTTTCCATGTGTATGTGTGTATATATGTATGTGTGTGTGTGTGTGTGTGTGTGTGTGTGTGTGTGTGTGTATCTTCCTCTTAAAAATCAAAACCATGAAATACAAGTATTTTACACATTTTTACAACCTCTTCAATAAGCCATTGATGACTTGTAAGAATTTAACTTCTTTTATTACAAAATAAAAAAGAAAATTTAGCTAAATTTTATTTCATTTTATACTTGGTTTTATTAGCATGAGCAGTTTTGTTAAGTCTCAGCAACATTAAAAATGTATTTATTGTTTACTCTGAATAGTACAAAAATTCTTTCTAATTCAGATTTTTCCTAATGTTAAGTTTTTTTTAGTGTTTATGTAGCTATGTAAATATTACTAATTATAACTTTTTATGTTATGAAGTTGATATGATTGTAACCTGATAATATAAAAGGGTTTTGTTGTTGTTGTTTTTAATTGTACTAATGTATTATGTGTTGTTGGAGGAGAGGTTGTCCCTTCTGCATGATGTGACTGTGCTTTTTAATCCACTGAATGTATTTTAATCTATTACAGTTTGCACTTTTCTCCAAATGAGACTCTACCCCCTCCAAAAAAAAAAAAAAAAATCAGACTGGTATCTTTTGTTTTGGAACAATAGAGTATCATGTTCAAGTAAGCATATAGTGAAAACATGATATTTCTTCTGTGAAGAATTACCTGGACAAGGGAGTTGAATGTCTGCTTCCTAGTCATTTGGCATAATCAAGTTTTCATTGTTTTGTTCAATTTCTCCAACTTGTTTGTAATACACTGGCCTCATAGTTTCTTACTCCCTTTTACATTTTACTGCTAAGAAAACTAGTTATAGATGCTACTGAAATGAGCAGCATATCTAATTAGAGAATTGGGTGTTCACTGTCATTCTGGGTTAATAAACCATCCCATTTAGCTCAACTGAAGAAAATCCATTTAAGCAGTCATGGTGCCCGTTCTTCAGTTGAAGTAACATATACATGGGCTCTCTTAGCAGGGATCAGGCCATGTCCATCAAGAACATGAAGTCCAATGGATGTGATTTAATTATAAGCATGTTTAGGGTTTTCATTTTATGATCTTTTTAATTTTCTCTCCACAGTAAAGTTTTTAGAGACATTATCTGGTATGCTTGAATTTTAGAAAGAA
This sequence comes from Sarcophilus harrisii, assembly GCF_902635505.1. Classification (NCBI taxonomy): domain Eukaryota; kingdom Metazoa; phylum Chordata; class Mammalia; order Dasyuromorphia; family Dasyuridae; genus Sarcophilus; species Sarcophilus harrisii. The sequence continues at coordinate 147,409,087 of NC_045429.1, forward strand.
CAAAATTGCTTTTCCTTATGTCTGTAAAAATCAAAAGTGAAACAAAAGATATTTTGGTAGAGATAGAAATGATGGAAAATTTTTAATATTCTGTCTTACAGAATTCACATTCAGTCTTCTAAAGCTCTTCTATAGCCCAACCAAAGGTACTAGGATGGGTTCTCTCCTTCAGCATAGTTTTTAGAATAAAGTCTTATCTAAGTGTATCAATTCTTTTGCATATTTTTGCTTATCCTAGAAGAAATCCCTCTTCTGAAGTTTCCAGACTACCTCTGTAAATTGCTTTCCTTCAACCCACCCCTTTCTGGAGGTATCCACTACCATGTACTATGGGAATAAACTAGGGAAGGAAAATTAGTCCACTTACTCAATCTTTTACAGAAATTAAATTTGTTTCAGTGTCAGCAGTACTGTCAAACTTACTGGAATGAAAAAACAAATTTGAAGCAAATGAAGATTTTAGATATATAATAAGTATATTTTGCCCAACTCAGAAGTAGCTTCTTACTATAGAACCAATTTACTTTTTTATGATTTCCACAACTTTTAAAGTTCCAACTTTTCATTTGAGTGAAGAATGAAAATCTGTGTATTTAGTTGTAGAGCATTTGTGCAAGCATTTCTTTGCTTTCACATTGTATTAATAGTGCCAGACCAAGAGTTAATACCAGTGACTTAGATTCAAAATATATATAATCACAGAAGCTTAAAGTCCCAATGTTTATCAAAATATGTAATGCCTTATTTAGTATTCCAAAGACTCAGTGCTGTCAAGCCAAGTGATCTTCTTTTCTCTGTTTTCATGGACAAGAGAACATTTCACAACAGCTTGTTCAATCACATTTCTTTCACTTTCTCCCCATGGGCTTCAGTATGATTAAGTCCCTTTTCTACATTTAATAATCTACAAGCTAAATTTTCAAAAACAAGGGACACCAGCTGTATTGAATAGCCATAGGCTTACTTAAATGCAATAAAAGACATATTTCAAGCTTTCTAGAAATAAAGAAAAGGCATTTAGCCAAGTGATATATGATAGTATCGGGCTACATCAAAACTTGAGATTTACTGACATAAAAAAATAGAAACTTCATCAAAACAATATAAAGAATCCAGGATATTTTACCAAGAGACAAAGGTTTTTATTAAAGCTATAGCTTCAAAATATTCTTAGCTATTAATATTTATATTGTACCATAGATTCCCAAAGAGTCTCTTGAGTCCATCTATTTACCAGCATACCATAATCATTAGTGGGCTGTGTACAATTCATAGAATTTATTTATGACCCGCTTATGGGCACAGGGATACCAACTTGATTGGTAACTTATAGGGATAATAACCCCCAAATAAAGGTGTAGAAAACTTGAATATCCCAGAGTGGGTATCTGTGATCATTGCAAATTAAAAGACAGGTGGGTAGTTATACAGAAAGTCATATATTGGTTGGATAGTAAGATTATAGGTTCCTGCCTTCTTGATAGTGCCTCACAAAAGTTGGGACTATTCTGTTATTAGAGAACTTCAGAGGAAGAGGTCCAACAACTTCCCTTGGCAACCTATCCTATTGTTTAACAGCAGTCACTGTCAGGTAATCCAGATGTTTCACATTGCGTTGTTAAAAATATTTGCTTACCCTTGTTCAGTGGAAATGCTAAGAGTGGTCATTTTCTGCATAATAGCCATTCACATTCATAAACATCATTATAAAGTTGTTCCTTTTCTTCCTCCGTGTACTTTTCCATTCTTTCAAGTACCTTATTCTCAGATCTTTTAATTACCTTTCTTTTCTGAAGCCTCTGTAAATTCTTCACCTCATTCTCAAACTATGGAGCCTTAAAAAAGGGGGAAATATAGACCAAGGACAACTTCCAAAGATACAGGAGTCTTTTCAGATCTCTAAAGTCATGTAAAAATCCTCTAAATGAAAACAGGGGAGTAACAGCAGCAACTTTGCTGCTTATTTTGTAATCTGTAATGTCTTTCTTTCTACTTATAACACAAAGATCCAAATCCAATTTTTCTTATAAATCTAGTTTCTTTTCAATGACATCCATCAAAAAATCAATGATTGATTGAATTAATTTGGTAGATGTAGAGCTGGAAGTGACAAAGATCATCTCATCCAACCCCCATATTTTACAGATGATGAAGAAAGGTCAAATGTCTTGTCTAGGGTCCCAAAAGTAGTAAGTAGCAGAGCTGGATAATGAACTGGAGTCAAAAACCTAATATTTTGTTTATTGTCTCCTTCCAAGACCTCTAAATATGCTTGGATCCTCATTTGGACTTCTTAAGTCCCTTCACTGTGCTTTTCACTGTTTTCTATACTAAAATCTTGCTTCTCCTACTCGGCTCAAATCTTTCTTCTTTATTTCAGCCTACCTACCTCCTACTTAACTCTTTCAGACCCTGCTTCAGAAATTCCATAAAGATAATTCGGTTACTTGTTTTATAACTTTGAATATTTTTTCCCCTTAACTTGCATAGAAGAGATGTCTTCCTTAACAAATGCAAATGAGACTTTTTTAAAGGTGTGTTTCAGTGTCTGATCTAGCTTTAATCTATCAAAAATGTTTTTAACATGATTAAATCTATTGAACTATTAAAACAACCATGTTCAATCATTTGAGTAAAACTGCCTGGCCAATATTTTCTACTTCAAAACAAAATAAAAACTTTGCAAATAATCAAATTAACATTCATATTTTCATATTTTTTCGACTTCATGTTCATTGTCTTTGTACCATAGTGATAGTTGCAATAAAATATGATATGAATAAATCTTTTTTTTTTATCAGTGGGCTGTTAATGACTCACTTTGACAGTAAATTTAATTTATGCAGTGACATTTTCAATTATATGTAATTTTATTTGCATTCATCTTTTATGTAAGGAGATTAAGCAATATCCTTCATGATTGGTTTTGTGATCTTTGGGCTTTATGGTAGAGGTCACTGATAAGTCACCTCTTTATTCTGCTTTGGTTAAGATGCTAGTAATGTGTTAGAAATAGTAACTCATAGTAACTCATTCTTTATTATACAAAAAGGGACATTTCTCCTGGCTCTCTGGGAGCAGAGAGGGAAGTCTGCTCCCACTCATCAAAAACTAAGCAGATGGAGTTGACAAAATATTTTCTATCCTAGCTGGGAGAAAATTGCTATATGCCAGGTATTGGTTTGATCAAAAAGGCAGTAACCTATTATGAATGAATAAATGAAAGGAAGGAAGCAAGAAAGAAAGATCCACGTAGCAGCAGTGTGAGAGGTTTGACAAACTGTTAAAATAGTGAGCTCTGTTTAATCTGCATCTTAATTTTGTCTTTAGAAAGGGCAGAGGGTGTGAGGACAGCAGTAGTTCTCTGGCAATCTGATTTCTAAAATGATACCCTTCTTCCCCTTGCTCCCACCATGTAAAAAAGACAAACTGGAGGGACTTTGTGGCGATTGTGTGACTTTTAGAAACAAACTTGTCATGTAAAAATCCTCTAAAGGAAAGCACAGGGGAGTAACAGCAACATCTTATAGTTTTAAAGCGTAATCAAATCATATTCTTTTATTTGATTCCAACAACAATGTGAAATAGTCATGTATCATTATCTTTTCAGTTTTACAAATGAGAAAACTGAGGCCAAAAGAGTAGAAAACACTTTGCCAAAGATCATATAATTAGGAAGTAGTGGAACCCCAGGACTCCAGAGTAACCCAGGTTCAAGGAAATTCTTGCTTTGCACATGTCATACCATTATAGTCGCATTTTCTTCCATAAAATCCTGTTCCAGGGGTTCATCATGGCATGGTGATAATCAATGATTTCTTGAAAGCTATCCTGGGATAGTAAAAATTCTGGTAGATTCTGCTTAGCTGGAAAAAGTTCAACTATAGCCCTAGCAATAGACTGCTTCCCAAAGTCCAGGCTAGCTCATTAGGGGACAGCTGCTCACCAACATGCTGGCCAGTTGGCAGTGACTTCTTTGGCCATGAAAAATAATAACGTAAACTAGCCCTCAGTTGTCTGTGGACCCCTACTTCTTCTGTAGTAATGACATCAGGGAACAAGGCAGAAGGTGCTAAAAATCAATTTTTATACTCTGTTAACAATACCTTAGTTGTTGGTGCTCTAAATTGTAATTAATGTGTAAATGTGTAATCTTGTCCAATGACCGGTGAATGTACATACTACTAGAGAAACTGAATTGTATCAATCCTTGATATTGTCACCATAAAAAAATTAGAAGACAAACAACTTGGTTTTATTGTGTGTCTGAAAACAAAAAATCATTTCATGGGATATTTTGCATTCTTATATGCAGTGGTTATGATAGGCATTTCAACCAAACAAGTAGTTCAAGTACCTCCTACACATCAGACATTGTGCTAATGCTGGAAATGTAAAGGAAGGCAAAAAGACAAAAATAGTCCCTAACCTCAAAGAATTTACATTCTATCTGGGGAACACCATGAAAATAAATAGATTAAAAACAAAGAAACCATGACGAAAATAAGTGCAATTTATGTAATTTATAATCTGTTACAGAACATGAAGTAGAGAAGTCCTTATAAAACCTAGATAAGATCCAAGGACTTCAGGTCACTGAAGGTGGGAATAAGGAAGAATAGTAAAAAAACAGAATTTGAGAGTAAAGAATGAAGAAAATTGAATGATCATTGTTTTACTGATTCAGACCTAAGAGGTCACCATTACTCCATTGTTTTACTTGAGGGACTTGAGCCACAGTGGTCAAGTGATTGGTTCAGAATCACACACTGAAGTAACAGTTAAACCTAGGGAGATATTCCTAATTTCCTGGTCTCTTTCCCTATCCCCTACACCATGTTTCAAGACTTTTAGGTTATATAAATATTTTCTTAAAGGAAAATAAAATCAGAAGACTCCAGATAGGGGGGACACTGAATAACATACACACAAAAAAGAAAGATTATAATTAATGGGATGTGGTAGTCACTTTAAATCATCTGAGCATAGTAAAAATACCAACTTGTAAATTAATACAAAGCTAGGAGAAAAGAAGTGAAAAGAATAACCAGCATGTGATCAAAACACTTTTAAATTATTGATAACAGTGGATGAAAGAATATTGGTAACAAATAAAACAACTTTATGTAGGAGTTTTACCAATGTAAACCAATTGCCTTAATGATGGGGTATGAAGTCACCTTAGCAAACATTTCCTAAGCAGGACAAGATAGTAGCTAAGGATAACTCCAATTTAGAATATAAACATTTGTAAGATCTTACAGAAAAGAATAGTACACAATTATATCCAGTATCAATTCATCAAATAGCAAAAAGGATTTAACCACTTAAAATACTACACTAATATGGCATATCAAAAATTGAAACTCAGTAACAAAAACTGAACATCATCAAAACAAAACAAAGAATCCAAACTATTTTACCTTGCTTCAAGCTTTAAAAAAAAAGATGATAAAGTAACAAATTTCCTGAAAATTAGAACTCAAGAATATGGGACAAGAAATCTTAAATCAAAAGATTTTAAAATAGAAGAAAACATCCATATCTATAATATTTATTAATATTAACCTATAATTATCCATATAAGATGTAATTTATATCCATAATTTAAAACAGCTGACCTGTAAACAAGGAGGGACAATTTAAGAATTATCAGAATCTATCTGAAAACCATGATCAATAACTTGTGAACTATTTTATAAAAAGTCATGAATGAAAACTGTCCAGATCTATTAGAACCAGAGGAGAAACTAAAAATGGAAATATATCATCACCTCCTAAAATAAACTCAAAAATTTAACTTCACAGGAAAGCTGTAGCCAAAATCCACAACTTCTAGGTGAAAGAAAAACACAATAAGCAGCCAAAAGGAAGAGATTTCAAATACCAACAAACCACAGTAATGAACATATAATTCTTAGCAACTGCTATTATCAAGGAGATAAATCTTAGAATGTACCAAAGGCAAATTATGAAGTCTAGAGTGTATGGGGAACAGTCAAAGTCAAAACAAAGTTCAGATTTGAAGAGTGAAGAATATAAAGATAAGAAACAGTGATAAGGTTCTGGGAAGAGGTAAAAGAGTCAGGACTGTAGTACAGAGTAGATTGATTCAATTATAGAAAGATTCCTTATGTTGGCCACATCTCAATAAATTCTTAAAAAGGGTAGGAGCAGGGGAAGAAGAGAGGAAAAATGTCTAAGATACTGGAATGAAGAGAAATAGTATAATTATAAATGTGAATGGAATAATCACATAAACTCAAAGAGGTTAACAGAAAAGATCAGAATAGAAAACAGAAATAAGCTTGTTTATACACTTGCCAAGGGTAGCAATTATGACCTCAAGTAAGGCAATAATAAGAAAAGAAATGATTAAAAGGGATAAAGAGTGATCTACATTATCCTTGAAAACATAATAAATAGTGAAATTATATGTATATGCAATAAATAATATCTAAATATTTAAAGTCCCTCAAATTACAAGAAGAAAGCACACCAGTAAAAATTGGGTAATTCAGTGTACCATTTCAGAACTAGACAAATTAACAAAAAGATGAACAAGAAAGAAATAAAAATTAAGAGAGTGTTAGAAAAGTTAGATATGATAGATCTCTGGCAATTACTGAATGAAAATAAGAGTACATATTTCTCAGCTCTTTTACAAAAATTAACCCATGCACTAAGGACAAAAATCTTAAAAACAAATTCAAAACATCAGAAGTATTAAGTATTTTAAAACCATGAGGCAATAAAAATATATTCAATAGACTTTTTAAAAAGACTAAACATTATTTGGAAATGAAAATAAATTCATAAAAAGTATTTGATCAAGGAACAAACCATAAAAACAGTAAATAATTTCATCAAGGAAAATGATAATAAAGCAATGAGCCTTGAATATGTAATCAATTCAATGCTGAGAAGAAATTTTATTTATCTAATTATCAATCCATCCATCCATTTATTAAGATTGGGAAAACATGAGCATATAAAATTTAGAAAAGCAACAAATTAAAGAGTTTCAGTATAAAAATATAAGTTCTGAAAATTAAAGATTAACAAAGCAAGGGGAAAAACTTGAATTATTTTAAAAGAGTAGGAGCCAAGATTTTTTAAAGTACACAATAATTATAATTCAATTTTAAGAGAAAAAGAAAAAAATGAGTGTCAAAAATAAATAAGAATTTTCAACAAATTAAAATGTAATAAAGGAAATTATTTTGCCCAATTATACACCAACAATACAGGTAATAAAATAGATGAGTATTTATAAAAATAAAAAATGCTCAGATTAATAGAACAAGAAAATTTAAATAACTCAATATCAGAAAAAGAATAAAGTCATAAATGAACAAAGTCAAGGGCCAATTAATTCTCATACTAGAACTGCAAACAATAGAAAAAGAAGGAATCCTACCAAACTCCTTATATCATACAAATAATGATTTGATATCTAAATCAGGAAAACAAAACAAAAGTTGATGCAAAAACCCACTGGGAGAAAAAAAATCAAAGAAGCTACAGCATCAAGTATAACAGCATATGTCTGTAGACTTCAGCACTGGAGAATTGCTTGAGTTTGATAGTTTTGAGCTACATTAGGGTTAAAATTAGTCTAATAACTATAATAATTCCAAGCATCAATAATGAAAGTAGGAGGCCACCATAAAAAGGAATGATCTGACCAGGATTGGAAATTGGAGCAAGAGAAAGCTTCCAAGACAGTCAACAATGGCATCAAACTAAGAGTGATTTCTGAACTTTGAGACCTAGTCTCCAAAAGAAATCAAATATGAAAATATCAAAAGCATAATGAACAGCATCAACCTATTCTAAAAAACTATACAATAGAACATATTGTATTTATACCAAAAATACAAGGTTGGTTCAGGCTACAAATAGTTTAAATGGAAAGTGATGTTTCTCCCTTCTGGATGAGGACCAAAACATGGGGAAGGTGATATCATTCACTTGCAGCTGAATTTGCATTTAAGTGACATAGAGCTGTGTAAAGTCATTAGCTTCATTCTCTCCTCCAGAACTGCCTGGGTCCAGTAACAAGATACAGGTCAGAATGAGTGGAAATGGCCTCGGATGCAATGGGAGATCATGTTCTTTTTAAACTAAAGTCTTTCCCATCTCAGTTTAAAGCAATAACCGTTCAGTGATTAAGACTAAGCAATAACCATTCAGTGATTAAGGCAATTTTTTACCTAATTAAAGAAAAAAATCAGTCTGGAAGGGGAAGACCCTCAGGGTTTCTGGCCAAAGCAGAAACAATTGCTATTTACACTCACTCTGAGCCATCAGAGCCTGATTACCAAATTAGGTTTGGACTGAGACCTAGAGTTGGTTAATCAATGAAAGCTGGAGTGATTTGGTTTTAGACATGGTCCTTAACAAAGAAGTCTAGCTCATTAACCCCAAGATACCTTGTGAGATTTCAGCAATCAAAATTTATATTCCTTTGTATCCTTAACCATTATTATGGACATGATTCCCTACATGGACCAAAGGGAGATGAAGGGGAGGAGAGAGGGAGAGGGAGAGTATCATCATTTTAAATTTGTTCTTCTCTTCTTTATCTTTATATAGGCCTCTCAAATTTATGAAGATTATAAACTAAAATTGTGAAAATATTTGTTCTAGTTTTCTAGAGATAATTTCAAAGTTTGAAAAAAGAGCTAATGCTCTTTAAATAGTTTATGCAGGAAATATTATGCCTGTACCACCAAAAGGTAAAAGTAAAAACCAAGAATGACTCCTGTGCATCCCGTTGAGTCTTTCTGAAGGACTTTGGAATTATTTCAGAAGTGAATTACAACTGATTCTAGAATGGAGAGAAAGTTCTGGGGTAAAATGCTTTGCAAGGTCCCATCAGGTGGCTAAGCTGAAGAAGGCACACTTGTCCAGACTTTAAATATTTCTTATGGTTTGTGCCAATTTTGTCCCCATGTCAATAGAAGAGCCAGCATTCATGTCAGTATCACAGGATGAGGCTTTAGCAGTAATGTGATTCAAAACTGGATTGCTACCCTTAAATAAGTTTTAAAAAATAAAATGCTGCACTTCTGACATCAGGCCCATCACTAAGCCATTGTTCTTCTGGAGATGGTAGGAAGGGAGACAGACAATTGGGGATAAGTGATTAGCCCAGAGTTTATAGTAAGTGTCTGAAGTCACATTTGAACTCAGTTCTTCCTGACTCCAGGACCAATGATGATCCCAGAATGTTACTTGATTGGGGCACACAAGTCTAGCTCATGATCTTTGTTACACTCATAATCTCTGATCTTGGTATACTTCTCAAGCCTGTGTGTCTGAAGAGAAACCTGTGTATGAAGAGCTAGTCCTCATGGTTAACCTGTATTTTAAATTATCAATATTTAAATTATCAATATGCATTTCATCAAAGGTTGGATTAGATTCATTCAGTGAATTAATAAGCATTAAGTATCGACTATATCCTAAGCACCAGAAATACAAATGAAACAGTGTAGGAAGGCACATTTGAAATATAAATTGAGTTAGTATTTTAATTCTTACATTTGAGAGTTAACAATTCTTTGATAAAAGTCCAAATAGTCAAATCTATATAATCATGTTTATATAAATTGACATTTAAATGACTTCAGATAATTCATTCCCACTGAATGGAATTCAAGGTCAAAATTTTTGAAAAATCTCACTCAACCTTATCACTGAAAGATTTTGTGTTTGAGATTTTAGAAAGAAAGGCAAATAATTAAAGACAAAAGAAAGTCCCATTCCAAATGAAGGAAAATATTTGTTCTAGATCCATTTGTTACATGTTATATACCTTAATGTTTTAGTAGCTTTCCATGTCTTTCATTGTCCTGGTGCTATTTCTGAATGCCATGTGATAAATAACATGAAGTCATACACCTAATTTTATTTTGTGGCTGATATTTTCTTCCTCTGATAACTTATCAGTATCCTATTTCCTACTATATTGCTCTTTATACTTTGACTTGAACTTTATTATGTATAACTGTCAGTTTCATTTTCTATCCATTTTTAACTAGGAGGCTATGCTGACTTGGCCCATACTGTCATAGCTTATACCAAAGATATAACATTTTATATGTTTAAATAAAATGAATTTTGAGTTCAAAAGAAATATTTGATTACCCCCCTTCCAAAAAAATAAAAGAACTATATAGTTGATGACTATAATTAGTCAGTGGCTTTATTTTTGCTATTCTATTACCTGGGTGATGAGTTTTCTTCCCTCATTTCCTTGGGATGTCCATCTTTTATCTTTAATTCCTTTTTTCTTGGTATCATTCCATGGATCTGTCTGACAAACTTAACTTTTGCTGCACAGTGTTGATCTGTTTCAGGGAATAGCATTGCCCAGTATGTACAGATGGTCATCCAGTGTTTAATAAGCAATTCCTCTTTCAGGTTCTCTCAAGTGAAATACAAATTGATGCCAATTTTCCCACTCATAGAGATAATGACCTTGGCAGTCTATTAAAGGGTCATGATGGGAATAATCTTGCTACTTCTGGTAGATTTATATTAAATCCATTTGGCTTTACAGATGTCAAACTTTTCTTGTTTGTTTTTTAATGCTATAAGAGGCCTGAATTGATTCTTTCCTTATCATCCAAAGAAGGAATATATATTTTAATACATTTAAAGATCTAAGACAATATTTTCTTAAATTTAGAATTATTACTAAATTAAAATCCTTTTCAGTTCTAAGTAAGAAAATAGCACAAGCGTATCATCAAAGAAATGCATGCCTGGAAGAAATAAAAATGCCCGAGGATTAAGGGATACCCAATGGATAGCCCAGGTAATCCATTGATATCCACAAAATGGAATTAATTCAAGAAGAATACCCCACCATGGTAGATGGATGCATTTGAGTGAATTTATTTAAGGTCACAGACAAAAGTTTGTACAAATTGAAGAGGGGAAAGATGAGTAGATAATCTATTTTAGGGGTAATACAATCATTGAAGTCATAGGTATAATGTAATATTAATGTACCTCTCCGTGTCTACCCCAGAAGACATGTTTTTAAAAAGATCTTATCTGAAGATGATCCACAATGCCTGAGAAATCCTAACAGAGTATTTGCAAGAATGTTACAAGGAACTGAAAATTACAAATGATCCTATTTGCCTCCAATTGTATTCATTATATTGAGTCAAATTCCAGTTTGTTGTTGACTTATTTTTAACTTTATTTTTCATGTTCATACTTTAAGGATGGATGATTTTATTGGTGATGTTATTTTAATACCACAAAGAAAATAACTATAAGAGAATTGTAGCATGCATTAATAGAACAATTGAAGTAAGATTCAGAAACTCAATCTATATATGGATTACATTTTAGAGGGAGACTGGTAGTAAGTTTCATCAAGACATAATACAGTTTGGCAATTCTACTACTTAACCATTTTACAATTCACCTTTATAGAGCACACATAGTCAATCACATCCCAAGCATGATTTTCTTTTACAGTGACATCTCTCTCTCTGTCTTTCTATGTGTGTCTGGCTGTCTCCCTCCTTCCCTTCTTCTCTCTTTCTCTCCCTCCCCTTGACAGAAAGTATGTTCATGACTATATGGTGCCAGATGCAAACAAAAACCTCTGCCACTCCCCTCTAACTATTCCAGACATGGCTCAAATAGTTTTCATACTTCAAAATAGAAATGAAAAAAAAATTCCTACTACTATTGATCTTACTCAGTTTGGCCCAGTGCTTTAGTCCATTGTTTTTTGGATCCTGATGTTTGTCATATATTGTGCTATCAGATTCGCATCACTTGAAAATTTAATAAGCATGATATCTCTGCCATTTACCCTAAGAACTGATAAAAAAGAATCCCCAAGGAACTCTACTGGAGACCCTATTCAAGTTGTCAGTGAACCACCAATGACTATTCTGTATCTGACCATTTAACCAGGTCCAGATACATTTAATTGTATCATGATGTAATTTCTGTCACCATTTTATTCTGTAAGAACAACATGAGAAACTTTATTAAATGCTTTGTTTTATTTTATTAAATTTTTATTTTATTTATTAAATGCTTTTTATGTCAGGACTTTAAAGTGCCTTAGAATAATTCATGCTCCTTTACTCACCAAATTTAAATATATGAAGAATGACTAAAATTTCCATGTAATTTGTCCTTCCCATTTAAAAAGAAAATCTAAAGCATCTTTTTTCTCCACTTCATTTGAAAAATGTTTGCTTCTATTTTATTATAAGCTTAAAATCACTCAAATGTAGAGTCCAACAATTTGCCCCTAACAAGCTAAATACCAATTTAAAATAATAAAGAAATATTAAAAAGAAACCTTCCTTTTATAGTTATGTTTCCCATTCTCATTCAACCCTTTTGTCCTGCGAAATAATTAAGATGGTTCCAACATAACTGACTCTTTAAACTGATTAGACCTGAATAAGTACCAAGGATCTTTTTAAAAAACACAGGAAAACTAGCTTATCTTCCTTTCCAGTAACTCAGAAACTGAATTCTCAGGCCATAACTGAAATTAAAATTTGTTTAAAAAGACAAAAACAAAAACAAAACCAATTACTGCAGTGACATTTGGAAAGCCAATTAAGCATGTAAGACCTACAATGAGAATGGATTAACTAAGGCAGAATTACTGCAGAAATATCAGAATCCCCTGCTGTAATATGGATGGCATCAGTACTTATGGGTTACTGTGCCTCTTTTGCTGGCCGCTCTGAATAAAATGTAGCATCTGGATATGCTGGCTGACGTTGACATTCCCTGAACAGATTGGCATGAGATCAGAATAACTGAATAATACATAATATATAACCATACGGAGAATTCTTTGTCATAAAATAAAGATGACTTTTCTCTTAGAAAACCAACATTATAACCCTCTCTCCATTCCTACACAAAAATACTAAAACTTAGTGAAATAGCTCATTTCTAATAAAGAATTAAATAATCTTGCAATTGACATTATGAATAGCAATAAAAGGGGCAAGTCTCAATTGAGCTTTTCCATTGCTAAAACAGTTAAGCCACAATGCCACCAGCCTTTGGCATTCAGATGCTAAATGAATCGACCAACTGAACAAACAGTCTCAATTACATAAGTGTGATAGAAGAATGACCTGTGATATTATTGATTAAATAGAAAATGGAAGCTTGAGCTTGTTTCCATAATAACATATTGACCTGCTTAATTTCTATCTCCTATGGGCAAATTCTTTTGTTTTCCATTATGAGAATTTTATTCTGTTTCACCTTGTATTTTTGTCCATTTCTGAGCTCACCCTGGTTAAAAAAAATTATCTGATAGCCTGCCTGCCTTCTGTTAGTGAGACTCTCTGAATTTAGCTAGGCTAATCCTTAAGTAGCAAATTCCAATTCCATACTTGAAGCTTATTCGGCTTGGTAGACCCTTCCAAACTTGGATCCATGACTTTTTTTTTTTAATTTAATAGCCTTTTATTTACAGGTTATATGTATGGGTAACTTTACAGCATTAACAATTGCCAAACCTCTTGTTCCAATTTTTCACCTCTTACCCCCCCCACCCCCTCCCCCAGATGGCAGGATGACCAGTAGATGTTAAATACATTAAAATATAAATTAGATACACAATAAGTATACATGACCAAACCGTTATTTTGCTGTACAAAAAGAATCAGACTCTGAAATATTGTACAATTAGCTTGTGAAGGAAATCAAAAATGCAGGTGGGCATAAATAGAGGGATTGGGAATTCAATGTAATGGTTCTTATTCATCTCCCAGAGTTCTTTCTCTGGGCATAGCTGGTTCAGTTCATTACTGCTCCATTAGAAATGATTTGGTTGATCTCGTTGCTGAGGATGGCCTGGTCCATCAGAACTGGTCATCATATAGTATTGTTGTTGAAGTATATAATGATCTCCTGGTCCTGCTCATTTCACTCAGCATCAGTTCGTGTAAGTCTCTCCAGGCCTTTCTGAAATCATCCTGTTGGTCATTTCTTACAGAACAGTAATATTCCATAATATTCATATACCACAATTTATTCAGCCATTCTCCAACTGATGGGCATCCACTCAGTTTCCAGTTTCTAGCCACTACAAAGAGGGCTGCCACAAACATTCGTGCACATACAGGTCCCTTTCCCTTCTTTATGATCTCTTTGGGATATAAGCCCAGTAGTAACACTGCTGGATCAAAGGGTATGAACAGTTTGATAACTTTTTGAGCATAGTTCCAAACTACTCTCCAGAATGGTTGAATTCGTTCACAAATCCACCAACAATGCATCAATGTCCCAGTTTTCCCTCATCCCCTCCAACAATCAGATCCATGACTTTCAAGAAAAGCATTTACACTAAATTGAGACATCAGCCCCAGAACAATATGGTTATCCAACTAACAAGTAGAGAGATTTTTCTGATTTTTTTAAATTGACCCAGTGAATCCAAATAGACTCTCTCCAAACAAGCTCCCACACAAACTTTTAAATTATGCAAGATTCTGACAGATGTGACATTGCTTTGTACAATGACCTGCTGAGGATTGACAACAAGTGGAATATTGAAAAAAAAGGAAATTTTTAGTCACTTAAGGTATTTGCCAGGTTCATAAAATGTGTCCTGCAAAGATATGCAAGCAAAAGGATTGTTTATGGACAATGGCATTTTCTAAATGTTCCCATTTGTAATCCTCATATGTTAAGGACATGAGATTCAGAAAATTACAAAACCTCTTTGGTATAGCCAACATGACTATAACATGAAATCAGCCCCCTACAATAGAAAAAACAAAATGGGTGAAAAGACTATATTGGACAATTGATTGATGAAGCTTGTAAGAAGAGCTTATTATATTAAATAACTTGTACTGTGCTAGGCATTAGCCAAACAAAGATAAATCTTATATAGACGCTACATGTAAAGAGTTTACATTCTTTTAGGGAATCCATCATTACACATATAAGAAAATACAAAATATATACAAATAAATACAAGATAATTTATAGAGGGGGTAAGGCAAAAAATGGTACTAGAAATGAAAGGAGATTAAGAAAAGTCTAATATAGGGAATAGTGTCAGCGTGATATTTGAAACATGTCAGAGATTCTAGAAGTAGGGGAAGAACTCAGGTAAAGGTATAAAGGTGGAAGATAGAGTTTTATGTGTGAGAAAAAGCATAAGGGTAAGGTTGACTGGAACCAAGAGTGCCAGAAGGGGAATAATATATGATTTTTAAAAAATCATGTTTATTTTGCTGGGTCTATATATCCAAAGAAGTATAAAAGAGGACTCAAAATGTGCAAATTGTGCAAAACTGTTTGTAGCAGCTCTTTTTTGTAGTGTCAAGGACCTGGAAATTGATTGGATGGCCATCAATTGGGCGATGGCTAAATAAGTTATGGTACATGAATGCTATGGAATATTATTATTCTGTAAGAAATGATGAGCTGAATGACTTTGGAAAAACCTGAAAATACTTATATAAAATGGATGAAGTGAGCAAAACCAACAGAACATTATACACAGTAACAAGTTTATAAGATGATCAACTGTGATAGAGTTGGCTCTTCTTAGCAATGTAATGATTCAAAGCAGTTCCAATAGACTTGAAATGAAAAATGCCATCCTCATCCAGAGAGAGAACTATGGAGATGAAATGTGGATCAAAGCATAGTATTTTTATCATATTTTGAATGTTTCTTTGTTTGCTTTTTATTTCTCCCGTTTTTTTCCCTTTTGGTCTGATTTTTTTAAACAATATGACAAATATGGAAATATGTTTAAAAGGATTGCACATATTTAGCTATATCAGATTGTTTGCTATCTTGGGGAGGAGGGAGGCAATAAAGAGAGGAAGAAAAATTTGGAACACAAAGTCTTACAGAAATGAATGTTGAAGACTGTCTTTATATGTATTTTGAAAAATAAAATACTATTGAGAAAAAAAATCATGCGTTTAGACAAATAGTCAAGTGGGCCTTATAAATTGCTAGTTTTTAATTAATACTCCTTTGGACTATGGATCTTGTTCCAAAGTTCAGTAAAAGAAAAAGATTGAACAGAATTGCTTTGAGAAATTTCCCAGGGTTTTAATGGATCCCAAAGGCACTGAAACCTATGTCATTAACACTAATGTTCTTCTGGTGATGGATTATGGATTCAGGTCATGGAACATCATACTCTCAGAAAAATCAAAACTATAAGTAACTCAAAAGATAAGGAATGGAAAGATATATAATGGGTATAAATAAGCTACAACCTATGTTGTGTGATAACAAGCACACATTCACTAATATAAAAGACATCATTGAGGAGATAAGGGGGCCAGTTGTGAACTGGGAATGAGAGAGTAATATTATATGAT
Organism: Sarcophilus harrisii; assembly: GCF_902635505.1. NCBI lineage: Eukaryota > Metazoa > Chordata > Mammalia > Dasyuromorphia > Dasyuridae > Sarcophilus > Sarcophilus harrisii. The sequence goes on from NC_045429.1 coordinate 147,425,463, forward strand.
TATTCCTGAGATCTTAGAAAAAGCCAAGGCAGACCTCAAACCCATCAGATATATCCCATCAAATAGATATGTAGATATGGATAAGAATCATTCAGGATGAGAAGATATAAAATGATAACTATCTATCTGCATCAGTAAAGGGAAGAGCTGCATCTGTGAACCCAAAGGTACATCAATGAATATTCATTATATTACAACAAAAATCATTGTTACTTACCTCCTTGAATGCAGGGACTGTCTTTTATCTCTTTTTGTATTCCCAGAACTGAGAATAGGGTTCTCACAAGAATTTAATAAATGTCTAGTTATTGATTGATTGATTGATACATTCCTGGTGGCAATGTTAGAAAATCACTTTCCATAAGTTTTTTGTTTATGTGCTGTAAGTTTTTCTATAAGTTAAAATCTCCAGCTTATAATTCAGAATTGCTTTTAGTAGAAAGAAATAAATTATTTTTCTTTTTATATTTGAAAAAAAATGCTTTTCAGGAAACCATAGCTCCAGGGATTCTTAGATTTATGCAGGCCAATGAACTTAGATGGGGAAAAAAATCTTTATTTTTATTAATTAAAATTTATATTTTCCTTTAATTAAAACTGAAGGCATCAAAACCCTCTGACTGAGAAATAGAAAGGTAGATTACTAGAAAGACAGAAAAGACATATAATACATAGTAACAAATAGTTACAGTAACTTTGTGTTTGACAAAGATTTAAGCTTTGAGAATAAGAATTCACTATTTAGTAAAAATTATTGGAAAGTTGGAAAGAAATCTGGCAGAAATTGGGCATAGGCCAATATATTACATGACCTAGATATAAAGAGATATCATAAGAAAATTAAAAGACATGAAACATATTACCTACCTGACATGTATAGTAGATAATTTATGAACAAACAAAAGATAGAGAGCATTGTGGATGTAAAAATGAATAATTTCTATTACATTAAATTAAAAAGTCGTCATAGCAATAAAACCAAAATTGCTGAGGTGAAAAAAAAAGCAGAAAATTGTGGGGAGAGGATTTATAGACAGTTTCTTAAATAAAGGTCTCATATCTCAAATATGGATAAAGAACTTTGACAAATTTTTAAACTAAATTATGAGTCATTCTCCAATTGATAAATGGTTAAGTGATATGAACAGGCAGTTTTTTGATGAAAAAATCAAAATTATATAGAGTCATGTGAAAAAATGCCATAAATCATTCTGGAGTAGAGAAATGCAAATTAACACGACTTTGGCATATCATCTTATACCCATCAGATTGGCCAAAATGATAGAAGGGGAAAGTGACAAATACTGGGAGGGAGGAAGATAAATTGGGACACTACTTCACTATTAGTGGAACTGTGAACTGATCCAAACATTTTGGAGAGCAAACTGGATTTATACCCAAAGAGTTATGAAACTATACTCTGACCCAGCAATACTACTTTTAAGTCTGTTACTCAAGGTGGTTAGGGAAAAAGGATAATATTTGTATTGGGAATGTTTAGGATTTGTCATCTAATCTAATTTCTTCCACTATGAAGTATAAGGTTTACTCAATAATATTTATAATTTTTGTGTTTATTGACAGTAGAGATTCTGAACAGGCAGAGTGAGTCAGACTCTATAATACAATTTGTCCCAATATTAAAATGTTAAATAATAGTCAGAAAGAAAGGAGTCCAAATGGTATAACAGAAAAAGAATTAGATTTAAAGTCAGAAGCTTGTGTTTAAACCTTATCTTTTACGTCATTCCACCTCTCTGTTACTCAATTTCCTCATCTTTAAAACAAAGGATCCATAATACAGGTTATAGAGGGAAGAGGGACCTCAGAAACCATTGAGTTCAAATTCTTCATTTTATAGGTGAAGAAACTGAAGATTAGAGAGATTATTATTATTATCATCACCATCATCATTATTGATGTTGTTATACATTATAGTATATATAATACAATATACTTGTATATAAATACAATTGATATTAATAATGTCAATTAATATATTAACAGTATATTATAATAATAACAAAAATGTTAATAATGACATTAATAATGTCAATAAAATCAATTAATAATGACTGATGTTCAGTCATTTCAGTCATGTCTGATTCTCTGTGATCCCATTTGAGGTTTTCTGAGCAAAGATACTGGAGTGCTTTGCCATTTCCTTCTCCAGTTCATTTAACAAATGAGGAAACTAAGGTAGACGGAGTTAAGTGACTCACCCAGGGTCACACAGCTAGTAAGTATCTGAGACCAAATTTTACCTCAAGTCTTCATGACTCCAGACCAATATTATTAATAGCTAATGTTTACATAGCACTTTAAAGTTTGCAAATATATATACATACATATATATATATATATATGTTATCTACTTTATACAGTAACCTTGAGAAGTGCTATTATTATCTCTATTTTATAGATAAGGAAAATGAGATCAGGTTGATTTGCTAATGGGCAGAAATTGAACCCAGGCCTTCGTAACTCTAAGTCCAGCATTTTACTATTTTATGCTGCATCTCCTGGGTCCCCCCCGGCTTGCCACTCACAAAGCCACTGCCTTTGCTTTGGGCTCTTTTGTGTGTTCTGCTGTAATAGCTTCCTAACTGTCCTCCCTGCATCCAATCTCCCCTTTCTTCAATCCATTTTTCACACAGCTACCAGTCAAATGGAGAGAATGTGTTGAAATGTAATTCCAGAAACTGGAGGATAGATTCTCAGGCTGCAAGTACTAAAGCATTCTTTCTCTTAGTTTTGGTATTAAGAAGGTCTTGTCTTTCAGAAATGAGGCAAGATGAGTGGTAATCGTCTAAAGGAAGGAAACAGACATTTATAAACACCTATGTGCTAGACATTTCACTAAGCTCTTTCCCAATATTATTTTATTTGATCCTCACAACAATCCAGTGAGTTGGATGCTACTGTCCACCCCATTTTATAATTGAGGGAACTGAGGCAGACAGAGGTTAAGTGACTTGTCCCAAATCACACTGATTTTAAATGCTTGAGGCTAGCTTTGAATTCAGGTCTTCCTGATTCCAGGTCCAGTTCTCTCTCCATTGCACCACCCAACTTGCTTGAGTTTAAAGGAAAAAGGCAACAGAAGAATTCTTGAGGGATGTGGTTAAGGTTTTTATCTTCCTGCATTCAGCCCCTGACCGTTGTTGAAACAGACTCCGATTGATATGGCCATGTGGTAACAGCAGGAACTGTCTGTGCCCATGCCAGGACTGAGACTTGAAAGGTTCCCCCTCTCTCTTTCTCTGTCTATCCTGTCTGTCTCTCTCTCTGTCTCTGTCTCTCTGTCCCTGTCTGTCTTTCCGTCTGTCTATCTCACTTCTGTCTCTCTTTTCTCTGTCTTTCCTCTCTCTTTGTCTTTCTTTATCTATCTAGCTGTCTCTTCTCTATATTTGTCTGTCTATCTCTCTCCCTCTCCCATCACCCCTCCCTATCTCTCTGTCTCTGTCTCTGTCCCTCTCTCCCTCTCTCCCTCCTTCTCTCTCCGTTTTCTCTCTCTTCTCTCTCTCTCTCTCTCTCTCTCTCTCTCTCTCTCTCTCTCTCTCTCTCTCCTCTCTATCTACCTGTCTTTCTCTATATCTCTTTGTCTCTCTATTTGTCTCTCTCTCTCTCTCCCAACCTTTCTTCCCTTCCCTCTCTCTCCCTTCCTCTCTCTGTCTCTGTCTCTGTCTCTCTGTCTCTATCTCTCTGTCTCTCTCTTTCCTCTACTTTCTACTTTCTCTCTCTCCTCTTCTCTCTCTGTCTGTCTCTCTCTTCTCTCTCTATTTGTCTCTCTCTCTCTCTCCCAACCTTTCTTCCCTTCCCTCTCTCTCCCTTCCTCTCTCTGTCTCTGTCTCTGTCTCTCTGTCTCTATCTCTCTGTCTCTCTCTTTCCTCTACTTTCTACTTTCTCTCTCTCCTCTTCTCTCTCTCTCTCTCTCTCTTTCTCTCTCTCTCTCTTTCCTGTCTCCATCTCTTCTCTTTTTATCTCTCTCTGTGTCTATCTGACTACCTCTCTGTCATGAGGTATTTGTCATGAAAGTATTTCAAGGACATAAGTCTCTGTCCTTCTCTCCCTCCCTTCCTCTTTTTCTTTGTATCTCTCTCTCTCCTTAATTTCCCCCTTCCCTCCCTTTCTCTGTCTCTTTGTAAGTCTTTCTTTCTGTGTGTCTGTCTGTCTATCTCTGACTCTCTCTGAATGTTAATATCCTTAATTTATCATTTATCCAATGGCAAATGTCTCTGATAATCAGTGCAACCTCAGACAAATCACTTTCTGACCTATTTCTTCATCTGTAAAAATAAGGACATTGCCTAAACAGCCTATAAGATTCTTTCCAGGCCTAGATCTATGATCCTCTGGGGGGAAAATGTTGTCCATCAATGTTGCTCTTTCCCAGCAAGGGAAGCAAAAGTCTGACAATAAATCTTACAACATAATTATCATGATGGTGCCCAGAGGTATGCACTCAATCATTACTTGATTTTAGGAGTATTTTGAAGAATTATTGCTTTTAATATTGATGCCAGGATGCATTCATGACACCTGAAGATCCCATTTGTAGGAACAACATTATTAACACTTACACAGAAATCAATAACACCTACATCTACTTGCACCAAAAAGCTTGATTGAGGTCGAAATTCCAAGGGACTTTTTTCTTACAAAAGATCCTTCCAATGCAGGTTTATATCAAACATAAAATGTTATACTGCTTTTTTCTTCCTCAAACAGACACTTAGGACTTGGAAATGCAAGAGAACTTTTTCCTGAGATAACACAAGATTTTATCAGCATTTATAGAGAATACCATAAGTGTTCTCTTAAAGCTCCAAAATGATAATGGACAACTAGCAAGATGGGAATGCACTTTACGGAGTTTCAGCACATTTGACAGTTCCTATTTCTGTGGGATAAATGCCTAAGTAAAAATGATGGGTTGAGATAATATGTGTGAAATGATTTGCAAATATAAAACACTATACAAATTGTAGCTTTATGATTAGGAAGCACAAAAAATTCTGGGGAACTGATAGTGCTGAAATTCTCTGTCGATGAAGATTAACTCTCATAGAATTGTCTGATGCTAAAGAGAAAATGACTTGCCTATAGTCACATAGTTAGCATGTGTTTAAGGCAGGACCAGAGTTCAGCTCTTCCTGCCTCCATGGTTACCTTTCTACTGAGGATGCTATACTATCACTTCCTTATATAAGATGATGGCTCTACACCTTCAACGAATAGTATGCTAGAGTTAGCTTAAAATGACTCTGAAAAGCTGATTGTTAAATTTTCACCATGGCATTATAGCCATTTAAACTTCAGAAATCCGGGCATCTGAGGTGTACAGTAGATAGACCACCAGCCCTAGGGTCAAGAGGATCTGGATTCAAATCCTGCCTCAGACACTTACTAGCTTTATGACCCTCAGTAAGTCACTTAACCCCAATTGCCTCCAAAAAAAAGAAAGAAAGAAAAGAAATCAGGGCTTGATTTATTGTTTCATTGATTGCCTAGACTTAAGTGATGGAGAAAATGTTAATAATGCAGATTGAACTTAAAAATGTGTCACGTATATTTTTTTTCAGAATCAGTTGTTAAATATTTGCCAATATGCTCAGGACTTCAGAAGCCAGCTAGTTCAAGTCCTTTCTTTTGGAGAAGAGGAAAAGAAACCCAAGAAACTTAATTAATTTGACCAACAGGTAATCAACTCAGAAGCAGGATTTGAAACATATCTTCTGGCTCCAAAAAGTCAGATAGCTTCTGTTAATTATCCTACATTCCTCCTTTTTGTTTTCTTCCTCTTCCTCTTCCTTTTCCTCCTTCTCCCCTTCTTCCACTTCTCCTACTTTCATTTTCCTTGAGTGAAGAAATGCCTTCCACTAATGTAGACCAGCATCTCTTTTGTAACTTAGCATCTTAAAAAAAAGAACTTGGGAACTGAAAGGTTAAGTCAAATTTCCCAGTGTCATACAGCTAATATGTAAGAGAAAAGGACAATAATAATAATCTTTTATATCTTTCACATTTTGAAGTTTTCAAAGAATAGACGAGGCAGCTCTTATCCCTTTTCTAATTTCTATTTGAATTAATCATCTTTGTTTCCTCAAATATATCTGATTCGTATAGACTATTTGTGTTTAACCTGTGGCAGAGCCTTCTGAACTTGTATTGGTCTGATCAGCCACAGTCAGACGCACTGTTCCTTGACTCCAACATAATGATGTTATTTTAGTCCTCTTTGAGAATTAAGGACAACAACTAACCAACCTTATCTGATATTCCTATTAGAACTATATGGTTTATATACCGAGAATTCACTTTGTATCATACCCCAATAGTAGACACACACTGTTTCATTTGTAGACTCTTTCATGGAAAACAACCTTAATGGCAGGTGAAAATACAAAACATTTTGTAAATGTATCATGCTCTTGTTTATTGCAAATAGAAAAAACAAACCATTTTCTTGTCTCTTATTTAGGGGAGAAAACATTGTTTTTATTCATATAATGGGGCTTTTAAATAATTAATGTTTAAAAATATGACTACAAAGTTTAGAAACATATGTAATTGCTGGTAATGCCATGAGTAATGACCAATGTTTTCAAAAATATAAAAAGATATTGGATCACTGAGTTTAAATGTTTTGAGAGATGGAGTATGGATCCCTAGAGAGAAAACATATGGTATTAGTTATTCAACTATTATTTCCCATTAACTTATCCAAATGACTTTTTATTTGACTAAGAAAATCCATTTATCAAAATTTGCTGGTTTATCTTCAAAGTAGTAACAGGCAGTAAAAAATAATGATGTAAGAAGATGGTATCTGTTTGGCTAATGGAGAATGAAAAGGGTCACATTTTTAACTATCCAACAAAATTTTGTCTTTCCATCATCGTTCCTTTAGATTTTTTTTAAAACTATTTACAGAGCAATAGGAGGTTTTTTTAATGTATTAAATCATATTGTAGCTTAAGACAAGTTGGAAAGAGTTTTGTTATTATTGAAAGACTGTAAAACTCACTCCCTTGTTTGGCAATGGATAGTTTTTGTTTTATTTTATTCTAGGAATTCATTTATTCATTCATTTAATAAGCATTTATCAAGCTTATAATCTAATAGGAGAGACAGTATGCGAACAAATATATATAAAACAAACTACATATAGGATAAATAAGAAATCATTAAAAGAGGGAAAGCACTGGAATTAAGAGAAGTTAGGAAGGCACTGGAAGGGAAAAATAGCATTCCAGAGATAGGGTTCATAGATGATGTTGGAATTTTTACATTTTTTGTAACTGTGACATATGAGCCTTTGGGGGCTACTCCAAACATAATTAATTCCAGTAGCAAACACAAAATGAGCTAGAGAAGAAAATGGCAAACTAGTCTACCATCTTTGCTAAGAAAAACCCAAATGGGGTCATGAAGGTTTGGATACAACTGAACAAGAAGAAGCCCGTATCTGACTCTGGGCTTCAAGCTCCTAAATACTGGAATTTCTGTCTTCTGTAACTGTGATGTATGGGCCCTTGGGGATGACTCATTAAACATAATGAACTCTAGTAGCAGAGTCACTGATTTACCATTTTCTTAGCTCATTTTACATATGAGAAATTGAGGTAGAGTTATATGACTTGACCATGGTCACATAGCTAATAAGTGTCTGAGGGCAAATTTGAACTCAGAACTTTCTGACTCCATGCCTGACTCTTTATCCATCATACCATCTACCTGCCTGAGAGATAGATACAGTACTTTATAGGGATGCTAGATTTGGGGTCAGAGGACCTGCGTTCAAATTCCAATTCTATCATTTGCTGCTTGCGTGATGTTGCACAAATTATTCCCAGTTGGATTTAATGACTTCTAAGGTCCCTTTCAGCTTTAAATCTGCAATCCTATTATTTTATTTCAGACCTTTAACTTATATTTCAATGGTGCTGATTGCTATGGTGATGAAATAGTAAATGCTAATGTTTTCAGTATCAGAACTGAGTTCCTAGACTGTGGAACTAGAATGCTAATATGTAAACATATAATAGGTTGTATCCAGGTCCAGATTACAGGTTCTCTTTGGTACTGCATTCCCCCAAGATTGTGTGAGAGTTTGTAAAGTAATTATAATAGAACTTATTATTTTCCTTCACTTCCCTATTTGCTTCTTTATATTTGAGTGGGCGATTATCAGATGTTAATAGAGTCTATTTTTATTGCATAATAAATTCCAAGATTCAAGATTCTTCTCCCTGGGAATATGACCTAACAATATAATTCTACTAAAACTTTATAATCATCTGGAGTATAGAGTAATGATCAACTAATGTAGAGTATACTTAGGATAATTAATTATTCTTATTATCAATTTAATTTGTAAGTATTCAGATAGAAATATATATTAAGTAATTCATGTATAAAGGGAATCATTCTATTAGGAGAATACTGAAAGAACAATTACTCCTACCAAAAAATATCCCAGGATCACTATAATAGCTGCCCATTAAGAGCTCAACTTTCAGTTTTAGGTCCTCATTTTATTTTATTTTTCTAAATACATGCAAAGTTTTCAACATTCACCTTTGCAAAACCTTGTGTTCCAAATTTTTCTCCCTCTCTCCCTCCTCCCCAAATCAGCAGACAATCTGATATAAGTTAAACATGTATAATTCTTCTAAACATATTTCCATATTTGTCAAGCTGCACAAGAAAAATCAGATCAAAGGGGAAGGGAATAAGAGAAAGAAAAAAAAAAAAACCAAGCAAACAAACAACAAAAAAAATGAAAATACTGTGCTTTGATTCACATTCAAACTCCATAGTTATCTCTTTGCATGAGAATGAAGATGAGGCACTTTCTATCACGTCTATTAGAATTGCCTTGGTTGAAAAGAACCAAGTCCATTACAGTTGATTATCATATATTATTATTGCTGTGTAAAATGTTCTCTTGATTCTAGTCATCTCACTTAGCATCAGTTCATGTAAGTCTCTCCAGGTCTCTCCAAAATCATCCTCCTGATCATTTCTTACAGACGATAATATTCCATTACATTCATATACCATAACTTATTCAGTCATTCTCCCATGATGGGCATCCAGTCAATTTCCAGTTCCTTGCTGCCACAAACATTTTTGCACACATGGGTCCTTTCCCCTCTTTTATGATCTCTCTGGAATACAGTAGGTCCTCATTTTAAATCTTTGAATCTCTTAATATGGAAATGATAATATGTAGGACTGAGGAAGGGGATGAAGACAAAATGGGTAGCAAACTCAGAAGATTTAGAGCTGGAAGGAATTCTAAAGATCATTCATCCCATTTTCTCCATTTTGTAGATAAGGAAACGGAGGCCTAGAAAAGTTAAGTGATTTTTCTAAGGTCCCATAACTACTAAGCAGCGGAGCTGGGCTTTGAATCCAGGTTTCCTGACTATAATTTGCAATGGTCTTTCTACTTTACAATTCTGCCTCTTTATTCCTTTCTTACCTTCTCATTTCTTCTATCAGAGACTAGAAACTCAAGTTTCTGTTATCTCTCTTTTGAGTTTTGGCAATAGTTCCCACAGAGTCTGCTGATTCAGTTATCAGCTGACTCAGGTGTGTATTTCTCTACCTTTTCCTCCTGCTAATTGGACTAATAGTGCAAGTACCACTGGGGAAAAAAAAAAAGATTACTAATGTAATTTCCTACATATTTTATAGGGTCCTGAACCTTGATCTTTGTACAGTATTAGCCACGGGGATGTGCCTGAAGAATGCAAAATATGTACAATGACCTGGTACCTAGAGGTGGGATCTAATAGCAAATTATAAATGAGGATATACTTAAATGGACTAAAATGTAATGGACCAGTTAGAGCTGGTCAGAAATTTTAGCACTGTCAATAGTAGACTCATGATTACAACAAGTAAACCCAGCATCAGAATAACCCAAATCTTGAAAGACAGGGGAAGGAGGTTACCCCCAAAGACTGAGGTACGTCCAAATGGAGCAATGTAGGATTCAAAATGTACTGAATGCCCATTGTTTTTCCTGGCAGCTTATATTGGAATGAAAAATAGATATCTGTTCCAATGCCCTACATAGAGAAGTAGTTGTGTAGAATGAATAAAGAGATTAATACTGAGAGCTCAAATTGTGGTTTAATCTAACAGTCTAAAACCAGGGGTGTGCTACAGTCAACTCTAACAGTCTTGAGAGAGTCAATTGTTAAATTTTCAGTGTGAGCATTTATACCTCAGAAAGGCCAGACTACATAAAATCAGAGCTTGATTCATTGTTTCATTCATTATCTAGACTTAAACAAATGATGGAAAAATTGTTTGTTAATAAGGCAGAGTAAAAATGTATTGAACACATTTTTAGCTCTTTTGTTAAATATTCACCAATACACTCCTACTTACAATTATGAATATAATGACAGCTAAATCATGCCACATGACTGTATACTTCCATACTTGAATTCTATGTCCATCTCATTATTTCTTGCCATTTCCAAATTAGGCTCTTTCTAACTCATGCTCTCCTGTATCTGTTGTCTTCTCTTTGAATGTAAGTTCCTTGAGAGCATAACTATCTTACCTATATGTATTTGTATCTCTATCACTTAGCATAGTTCCTATACTATAATGTGTGTATGTGTGTGTATATATATATATATATATATATATATATATATAGTTTAGTAAAAGTTTTTTTAATTCATTAATTCATTCATTTACTCATATATTCATTTATTCAAGGAACTGATAATCAAAAAATGGAAATGAACATTAAAATTAACATTCACCCTGTCTATAATGATTGTATCCAGAAGTTTAACTAATGTAAATTAACTGCCACAATGAAGATATACAGAGAAAACAGTAAGCACTTTACTCAGCAAATAGCTGACTTGCCAAATGGAGAGGTGATTTCTAGAAACAACATTAACTTGCAGAATAAACCTCTTTGCAAAATATTACGAAGAAAGATTATAAATGATTTTGAGCAGTGTTGTATCATAAAGGACAGAGGAACAGTGGAAAGTAAAAAGAGTTTTAAAAAATCTTGGCAAGACATCCAACCAACCAAAGTCATTTTGTTACTCTCCCATCTACACAAAAATCTTCATTTGAGTTTTCAAGGTCATTCCTTAATAAGCATATTAAGAAGAACAAACAGGCTTTTGCAATTAATATACAACTGTGGATTATATGTTTTTATTATTTCTCAGTCAACCAGCATTTATAAGATACCTACTATATTCCAAGTACCCAGGAGGGAAAGGAAGCAATTAATTCAGCAATTAATAGATTATTGTGGAGAGAGCATTTCGGTTGAATAATGAGATCAAAAACCAGACTGCAAAGAGATAAGAAGAGAATAAGAAGGAAGGAAGTAGGAAGGAAGTAGAGACATCCATTATAGAGAACACTCTCAAGGAGTTTTACCCCAAAAAGGAGAAGAGAGATAGAATAGTGGTGAGTGGGGATGGAAGAATCAAGCAAAAGTTTTTGAGGGTGGGAAACATGGAATATTTGTAGGCAATAGAGAAGCCTCCTGTAGACAAGGAGGCTTTGAAGAGCAAAGAGTATGAAAATGTTCAAGGGGATAATTCTGTTGGAGAACACAAGATGGAATGTAATCACTTGTACCTGTGTAATAGTTTAATTTAACAGGAAGGACCACTTCTTCATGTGAAACAGAGATGAAAAAGAAGTTATTTATTGGCAGAAGGTATTAGAGAATTGGAGAACAGCAGGAGAGACGAGGTTCTTGATGAATGGCTTCAATGTTTTCAGTGAAATATGAGAAAAAACTCTGAGTTAAAATAATAGGGAAGAGGGAAGAGAGATAACAAGTTTTGGAAAAGTCATTCTGGTAAGAAAGATAGTGAATTGAATCACTGAGGAGTCAAGACGAAAAGGGAAGAAAGTATGGCTAGTACAGAAGTGATGACCTGAGAAAGAATTGAGGGGTCAAGGGAATGTAGGTCACAAAAAGGAGAGGGAAAGGTTAAATGGCAATATAATATAAGCAGATAAATTAATTTCTCAGTTTATGAAATGAAAAATATAGACAATACAACATTTCATTGTATTTATTTTATTGATTATGAAAAATCATTTGAAATGGGGAAAAATGCTGATTTAAAAGGTCTTTTACATTAAGTTATCTCCCACGCATCAAGATCATTCAATATTTCTTGGAATATAACTTTAGAAATAGCTTTTGTTTTCTACATCTATGGTAATTAAGACTAAGCAAAAAATCAGGATGACCAAAGTTGTTCATCACTATGGTTCTGGGACTACAGAATTCAGGTCAAAGAAGGATTCCTTGAGGATGGTGAGATGTTCCAAATGTTTTATAGATAACATTGCTCTAATTTCATCAAGCCCCAAAATATTATAATGTCTCCTAGAAGAGATCTGCCAAAGAAATCATTCAAAGAAATGTGACTTTACTACACATAGATAGAAAGACAAAAAAGATGACTATCTATTGCCTAAATTTCAGCATACATTTGTATAATCACCACAGAGTTCTTAACCAAAAGTTAAGATTTCAAGGAATCTACAAACTTAAATGGACAAAAATTACATTTTTATTTCATCATAATTGACTTACTTTATAATTCTATGCATTTTAAAATTTAAAATCCTTATTTTGAGAAAGGATACATAGCCCTCATCAAAAAAGATTCTGCCTTAAAGTTGAGCAATATGTCTGTATATCTGGGAACAAACATTAGAAATGGACAATGAGTTGGCCTGAGTTGAATAAAAGAGTAAGAGAAAATTGACTTGCTTTAGGGAAATTACAAAGTTGACCCCAAACCTCCTAAGAAAGTAAAATCTCATTTTTTTAATGCCCATATAATGTCAGTGTTGCTTTTAAATAGCAATTATAATAATGACAATTATTATTATTATAGATAGCACTTACATAGTATTTTAAGATTTGCAAAGAACTTTAAAAATATCATCTCATTTTATCCTCATAACAATGTTGTGGGAGGTAGATGCTATTATTATCCTCATTTTACAGAAGAATAAACTGAGGCAGACTTGCCTAGAGTAGCAACAACTACGAAATGTCTAAGGTCCTATTTGAATTTGGGTCTTCCTGATTCTACTGTTCCAACTAACTGCCTCTAAGAGTTATGTGACAGTATGACATGAAATATACTATCTCTGATGAATTAAAATTAATATTACTTAGGTCAATGGGGAAATGCATATTAAAGAACTCCAAAGAAAAACTAGAGTGAAAGATATCATCAAGGAATTATATTATAGGAAGGTAAGATGAAGAGATGACAGATGGATGATGGGTAGAATGTTTCATGAGTATCCTCTCAAAGTCAGGAGAAAGCAAGGGAGGTCCTCAGCATGTTGGACTGACTCTTTGTGTGCACATACAGAAGGACATGACCAAGACATCATATAGGATGGATATGATGGGTAGATAGATGGATGATGCAAGTCTCCATCATTGGAGGGAACTTCTGAATCAAGGCAATCATGGGTTCATTTAAGCATCTGAATTAAGTAATTTGGAACAATGCGTCACTTGCAATTCTGGACAAATTTCTGAGTGAAACAGAAAGGCACCCTATTCACAAAGTTTTTGTTGCTGCTTCCTGGATGCCTCACAATTACTGAACTTAGAAAAGCAGGACTAGTGCTATTAGCAAGTTCACTTGAATCTTATAACCAGAAAAGTTTTGCAATTCTAAAAGAAAAGAAAAAAATAAATAAAGAATTCAATATGGAAAATCTCCAATGAGAAAGTTCTCCTGAAATCTAATAAGCATAAGTACCTTTGTTCTCTTAGCCTATAATAAACACAGGACCTTTTTTGATCCTCCTTTTCTCCCCCTCCCCAAGCCTTTGGGATTTTTATTTAATTACAATTGTTTTTCATCAACTGACTTTAAATAAAAATTGGCCATTTTAATTTCTTAGGCTAGGCAGCAATATGACTGCCTCATTATTTGAATGTGTTTTGTACTACTTCTTTTTAAAAGCCTCATTTCTCACTTTCTGGTTCCTAGACTCTGTTGCTATTAAGTGAATATATTAATAATAACTAGTAATAATTAGCCTGTATTAAGAATAAGTAAAACTGAAATGATATGTTATAGGCTGGGCTTCTTAAACTTTTTCTACTTGTGACCCCTTTTCATCCAAAAAATTTTTATGTGACCCAAGGAATATAGGTATATAATCAAAAATTTACTAATAATAAATCATAATTTTGCAAGCCCTGCATTCAGTTACAAGGCCCCATATGGAATCACAAACCATAGTTTAAGGAGCTAGGCTATCAAGAAAAGTGTTTCAGACACAGAAAAGAACAGAAGAGTGTTCGGAAAGGAAAACAGACAAGAAGGGCAGTGTTGGAACTACTGAGTTTAATCTAAAATACATGCTGCTTATTTTAAAAAGTGTATGAAATATAGCTTTCATATAAGCATGGCATGCAATGTTCTTTTTTTATAGTTTGTATCAGGAAATATTTATCTTTATTGATGTTTGCCAAGTTGATAGTAACAAAAATGAAAATTTAAAAGAAAAAAATACACTAAAAGTGCCTATCTATAAAACATAAAAAAGAAAATGAGATTAGCCTGGAATGATTTTTTTCAAAAAACAAAACAACAACAACAACAACAAAATTCTCATTGGCTTTTATTAATTGTTTCTGCCCTAAATCCTCCTAAATTGTCCCTTTACCAATCCATTCTAAAATTATACTAGGAATAGACATCAAGTTGCCCAACTGATATAGTTTGAAATATTAATCTTTCTTCTTTTCTCAAAAATAGAAGCATTTATCCATCTCTAGAAAGTGAGAATTGAAATATAATTTTTTCATTTTATTTTTCTTGCTTTTTGTTTTGAAAGATGGCTCATATTTGAATATGTTTTGCATGATTTCCCTTACATAACTGACATATTGCTTGCCTTCTCCACGGATAGAGAAGGGGCTAGATTGAGGAAGAATTTGAAACACAAAAATTTTTTTCAAAAAGAATGTTACAAATAAATTAAATTTATAAAGAAAAAGAAAATAGAAGTATTTGTCCATTTCTAATGCCAAGAATCAAGTCCAATAAGAAGGATCTCATCCCTATAGCAATCCCAAGTTGAATTCTTTTCAAGTGACAGTTCAAATTCTTAAGGTCCTAGTATGAAGCTGGTCTCTGAAGTAGCTATTTGAGGTAGAATGTATAAAATAGAATGGAATGTGAGGGACTGACCCTCTGATAAGCCCAAATTTATTTATCTTGTGGAACTCCAAACCCACAGAGTTAGTACGGTTAGACTAGAAGCCTAGTCTAGAAGACTAGAGGTCCCTCAAGTAGTAAGTTGGAGTTACCGATGTGTCTTGATTGTTTTTAGAGTTCTACACTTTCTGTGGAGGTGAAATAAAGGCCCTCTTGCATCCAATGTTATGAACCAGTTGCTTTTAACTAGAAAACTAGAAGTCCTTTTATTAACATCTTTTTTTAGGCTTGAGACTAATGAATTACATTTTATGATTAAAAGGAAAAAAAATCAATGTGGGAGTAAAATAAGTCAGTGAGTTAAAATTTGGGTGACAAGCTGTAACAGATTGAATCCAGTTCATGTAAATCCATAACTTGGAATCTGGGGCCATGGATTATGACCTATTACAGATTCGAGTCAAACACTACTATTCTTTATCCCTGAGTCTTGTTCTTTATTTTCTCTCTGCCTTTGTTCATGTATACTGTAGGCCTGTAAGGGATTCCTTTAACACTTCTCCAAATGTTGAAGGCTTCTTCCCCCTTCCTTTCAAAGTCCTGTCCTGATATATGAAGAAATGTCCCTAACCCTAAACACTTGGAAGTAATTATTAAAATATTCACAATCATGTGTCTATTCTGCACTTTTTCACATTTTCATTATCATAGCATAATAGTTTGTCTACATAGCATTCCCCTACATTGAACTATTATCTATTTGAGAACTGAGTGTGAGTCATATCTACCTTTGGGATTATTTAGACTTTGGCACAATATTTTGCACGTAGCAGATGCTTAATAAATGTTTGTGGAAGCAGTTAATATCACTGAGGCATCTGAGTCAGTGAAATTATGCTGTCTCCATCTATGCCCTCAGAACAACACATAAAGACTGATCAGCATTCCATTTCTAGCCAGAAACAGCCTTTCCATGTGCTTAACTTCATTTTGAATTCTGCTTTGATCTTGCTATGGCCATTATTGTGCAATTTTCACTTAAGTTATAAATCTTTTAATACAAAAGCAAAAGAACCAGTGCATTTGCTCTTAGAATATAGATGTTGCTTTTAGCTTCTGCTTTCCAATTATTATACTGCATAGAAGATAAATGTTCTAGTATATCATTTATCTAAGGAAAAGTAAGATTCATTTTATATCATACTGACTTACAGTGACTTATAATCTTTGCTAAATATGGTGCCTTTCTATTACTTGTATCATATTTGATCACATATTATTGTATATCATATCATGTTATATTATATTCTGTTGTGTGTCATATTGTTATTATAATTCATTATTAATATTGATTCATATGAAATGAAAAGAATACAAAATTATATGGTAAAAGTAAAATATACTAGAGCATTGTATAATATAGTGTATAATGTGATGTGATTTATAATGATAATGTGACATATATAGTAATACAATAGAATAACATTCTTTAATATAATATTGCATTGAATGGTATAATGTAGCAAGATATTATAATATGATGTGACATGAAATGACATGACAACAAGACATAATATGAAATTATGCCGTGATAATATAGCATAATACAATATATATGGTATTCTGCATAGAGCAATATGGCCCCAAAAGGCTATAAAATGTGCATACCTTTTGATCCAGCAGTGTCTCTACTGAGTCTGTATCACAAAGAGGTCATAAAGAAAGGAAAGGGACCCAAATCTGAAAAAATGTTTGTGGCAGCTCTTTTCATAATGGCAAGAAACTGGAAACTGAACAGATGCCCATCAATTGGAGAATGGCTGAATAATCTATGGTACATTGTTTTGAAAAATTATTGTTTTGGTAAGAAACAATCAGCAGGATGATTTTGGAGAAGCCTGGAGAGACTTACATGAACTGATGCTAAGTGAAATGAGCAGAACCAGATCACTGTACACAGCAACAGCAAAATTATATGATGATCATTTCTGATGGATGTGGTTCTTTTCAAGATGATTCAGCCAGTTCCAGTGAAATTGTTATGGAGCCATCTGCACCCAGAGAGAGGAATGTGGGGACAAAGTGTGGATCACAACATAGAATTTTCATTTTTGTTGTTGTTTGCTTGCATTTTGTTTTCTTTTTCATTTTTCCCCTTTTTGATCTGATTTTTCTTGTGCAGCAAGATAATTGTGGAAATATGCATAGAAGAAATGCACATGTTCAACATATACTAAATTACTTGCTGTCTAGGGGAGGGAAAAATTTTGGAACACAAGGTTTTGCAAGAGTAAATGCTGAAAACTATCTATGCATATGTTTTGAAAATAAAAGGCTTTTAAAAAATAAGATATATATAGAGAGGACTGGCCTTGGAGCCCTAAAGTTCAAATCATACTTTTGACATTAATTAGTTCTTGATACTCAGCAAGCTACTTAGTTTCTCAGTTTTCTCAGGTAACATCACTAAATTACAAATTATAGACAAATTGTCTATATGTATTGTGAAAAGAGTTTACCCACAACTGAAATCACAGATCCATACATGTGCATATAGACTGGATTTATTCTTCCAACCCCTATGCTCATTTTCAGATCAGGTCCACAAAGCTCTGCTGGCTACATCTCTCTCTCAGATCTAGAAGTACCCAAGGGAAATAAGAGAGGAGGATGTTTTTCTAATGATTTTGTCTTGAGCAGCCATGTCAATGTGTTCTCTCCCAAATCAATTTAATCACTGACTTTCTCAATATAAACTAAATCATTCATGCCAATTAAAAAAAGATATTATCAACTGAAAAGCTATTGCTTTACTCAAAAGACAAGAAATTCTTCCAAACTGGGACATACCCCAATCCGTACCTTGGTCCCTAGGAGGAATAGGCTCAAATTTAAAGTGATAATTATATTTTTCCCACACAATTAATTTCCAAGGATAGCACAGGCAATGGATGAATTGCTCCTTCTATGTAAGATATAATGTCCTACCAGATAGATCTATTATAGAGCCACATTCCTTACATTGGCTTTTATTGGTCAACTCTGCTCCAAATAATAATAATAATAATAATAATAATAATAATAATAATAACAATGATAAATAATAATAGCACCTATTATGTGTTGGGCACTGTGCTAAGCATATTACAAATAGGTTTTATTTTTTTCTCATGGTAACCCTAGGAAGTAGGTGCTATTATCACCATTTCATAGATAAGGAAACTGAAGTAGAGAGAAATTAAGTGATTTTTTTTCCAGGATCACACAGCTAATAAGCATCAAAGAATTTGAAATCATATTTTCTTGATGTTGTTCCACTTCGATACTTCTATCAAAATATTCTTAGTTCTTTCAACTAATTCTAAAATGGCATGTTTTTTGGCCACCCTACCTTCCTCGTGACCCTTCTCTGTACTCTTATTTCCTTTCAGGCATTTCTTCATGTCTAAAAGGTACTATGGATATGAGTAAAAATTCAAAATGTAAAAAATATGACAGGCAAAAAAGAAAAAAATTTATTTTAAAAAGTGACCCAGATATCACTAAATTAACTCTTAGAATCATCCATCTAGAAGTTCAAAGAATCTTAAGAGTCCATCAAGTCCAGCTTTTTCATCTTAAAAATGAAGAAACCAAATCATTCAGAAGTTAAGTGGCTTGACCAGGGTCGACATCAACAACAAATATCTGAGACAGGATTTGTATCTATGACTTTTTGCTTCCAGGTCTAGGGCTATATCTATCACTCCATACTGCTTCCAAATTATGAACTTATATGCCTAATTACTCATCTATATAAAACTTATTTGAGAATTCTCTACATACTTATTCTAAACATTTTTGATAATGATATTAAAGGGGAACAGTAAAGCTTTTGCAATTGAAATTTCACAGTGGACATTTTTACCATCACACAATTAATTGAAAGATGTACACGATATAAGACCCTGCTGTGCTCATTGACTTTTTTTACTATGTATTTTTAAAAGCATGTGAATCAGTAGAGCAAGACACTGCCTCAGAGGATCTCTTCCAACCAGTGTACTCCATGAATTTGTAAATATTGTACAAAATTGTTTGAAAGATATAACAGATAGAATTTATTCAACAACCTCAAGCAAGGCAAAAAATGGGGAGACTTTTAAGCTTGAAAAAAAATATTCACCATTGTCATTAAGGAAATCTAAAATATTGTCCAAGATTCAAAGTGATTTCCTATAATGGATAAATCTAAAAGATATTCTTCAGATGCTCCTGTTTGTATATGAGATTGTATTGATTGTATTAATCTTGAGAATGTGTCAGAACCTTCTAAATGAGATTCAAATTTGCTCTGAAGAGTTTATTCTAACTATTCAGAGAGGAAAAACCAGCTGCATAAAGAATGCTTTTTTGCTCACACTGACATGCAGTTGAATAGACAACCTATTGAGTTTTTTCTTGAATCCCAACAAATGGACAACAAATTGAATCTAGAGTTGAACAAGAGGAAGAAAACAGATTAGATTATCTTTAGAAAAATTGTAAAGTATGTTTATTTATCGCAAATTTCTTCCTAAAAACAAGATTCATCTTTTTTAAATATCAATGTTCTATTATTGTTGTTGTATGGCTTTGGATCAGAGGACAGACACTACAATCTCTGAAGAAGTAAAATTGAGTATTATCCAAAGTGTAATGAGGATACAACATAACATAATGCATGGTGGATAAACGACCTATAGCATACAACACATAAAAAATTTAAAAAGAGAAATGTTACTGAAAAAAAGGAAAATGAACTGATCATATAACAGAAGCAAGTTGATAGCCCATGTGATCTACTGATACCTTCAGGATATCTAGAGAATCTGAAGAAGGCAGATCAGTTTACTGTGCTGAATTTATGAGAGGATATCGATAAAAATCATAGTTCAGATAGATAGACATGGACGGACTGCAATCTTTAACTCTGAAAGGAATACTCATATTATTTAGGTCACAAATTCATTTCAGTATTTGAGGATTTAAGAGAAGTCCTAATGCAGGTTATGACTTAGTAAATAAGTCAAAGGGAGTTCATTGAGGAATATATCAGTCATAACTTGCCCTGAGTCATATAGCTAATAAGTGTCAGAAAATTTTTGAACCTCATTTGGCTTCTTATAACAATGATATGCATTTGAAAAAATAGTAATTCACATATGCATTAGATGTTATTCCATCTATAAAAGATAGTTTTATTGGATATTATATTGGATAGTTCAATTGGCTGACAAATTGTTAAAGATTCAGTTCTATGAATGAAGGGCTTCTATGAAAATTAAACAACAAAATAAGCTCTCCAGTTACCTGCTTTTCCCCTATGGCTTATGTGGAGTCTTTTAAGCTTCTTGTGAGTCCAAAAGATACAAGATTCTCTTTACTCAATTCCCCTGTCTGCTGTTGCTGTAAGAAAACAATGTTGAGTTTTCTCCATTAAGTAAGCCAAGCAAATTTCTATGATTCCAGACCACTGGAAGTTTTCTGAAGTAATAGGTCAATGGTGTTTTCCATATACACTCTAAAAGTTTAAAAGGTACAAATTATCCACCACAGGGTACTAGGCACATTCCCAACTACCCTCAAAGATAGTTTCCCATCTCCCTCTAAAAAATAATGAGAAGTTCCTATGTTACAAATGTGGAAAACAATAAAATTAAGCATTTTTAACTGACGAATTTGAAATTATGCAAACAATTTCTAAAGTTCTAACAATATTTTAATGGATGAATCTTTTTGTTTGTTTATGGGAAGGTCCTTTAGATTCAATAACTTTATATGTTTCAGAAAGTCATTTGTATAACATACATTCTTTTATCTTTCATTTTCCTGTAGTATTCTCTCCCAAGCCACAAACTTCCACACCCTTCTACATCATTCTCAGTTTTAAAAAATCTCACAGAATTTCATGAGAATTTAAGCTGTGGACAGATTCCTAAGCCACCCTTGGTTGAAGGGGGAACAAAAAGAGTTGTGACTCATTCTTCTGAATTAAGATCTTGGAATTCTGGTTTCTATTTTTGAGAATTATTGGAGTATTAGACCTAGATAATTCAGATTCTTCAGGGCAAAACAAATGGATGAATTAAACAAACCGAAGTCTGTCCACGGTGTAAGTTACATGGTCATCAACCACTATTTAGTCAGAGACTAAATATACCAAATGACTGTCTAGCCCAATGGCCAGATGAATGGATGTGCTTCCCCCATGTATTTAAATAGCTAATAGGGGTTGACTTACGTCCTGAGAAGATGATGGATCAAAGAATTTTTGTGAGACTAGGCTTCAGCCAGTTGCTTGGCACTCCTAGATCTTTGTTTGGCTTTGCCCATCTGCCCACTGGTCCTTGCTTCAGACTTAGCAGAAAACGTGGTGAGTCAGTATGTGAGCAATGTAAGAAAAGTCAGGACTTGGTAGATACCTCAGTTATTTTGTGCCTTTCATATTTGTCATAGTTGATTCTAAGTTAAGGAAAATAATATACTAACAACAAGTATGAATGGAGACCACCAAAGGAGCAATATTAAGTAATCAGATGTTCAAATTTGTTAGTATTTCCTATAATTATTTATTTTTCCTATAACATTCAAATATATATTGGATCACAGCATCTATTTACAAGCTGCTAAATTACTATGTGGTGCAGTGAATAAAGTGCTAGATCTGGAGTCACAAAGACTCATCTTTCTGAATTCAAATCCAGTCTCTCAACCCTGTTTGCCTCAGTTTCCCCATCCGTAAAATGAGTTGGAGAAGAAAATGGCAAATCATTTCAGTATCTCTGCCAAGAAATAGACATTGATGACATGATTGAACAACAATAAAACTACTAGCTCACAGCTCTTTGAGAGTTTATTGTGGAAAAATTGAGTTGTTTTTATAATCTTTTCAGAATGTGTTCATTTGATGATTTAACAGTAAGAGGGAAAGGAAATCATATTCAACCTCAAAGAAACTATAATTATGTGAGATATAACATTATGGTTAAAGAGTGATGGACAAATGAAATAGAGGAAATTCTTTTAGTTGAAGAAATATATGCCTTCTTCCTGAAATTATTTTCCTCAGTACTACTTATGTATTTCAAATCTATATTACACTGTTAGTAGGGAAAGACTTTTTCTTTTCATGCTGAAGAAAGAGCATTTTGAAATAAACTATTACATTTCTAGTTTCTAGTACATGGAGATATTAAGATAGAGTTTTATGCTTGTTTTTAGGGATTTTAAATTCAGATAACTATGAATTAATATCTTGTCTGTGTTTATATTTACTTTTTTGCTGCTTTGCACTTACATTTTTCTGTAAAAAATAAATTAGAAATATCAGACAAGGAAAATCAAGAGATAGGATGACAATGGATTGTATTAAAATCAATGTCCCTGAAAAGTATGCAAAACTATAGTACTTTGGCATGTTATTTTATTATTATTATTATTTTCAGAATCAATTGGGGTCAACTGACTTGCCCAGGGTCACACAGCCAAGGAAGTGTTAAGTGTCTGAGGCCAGATTTGAACTCAGGCCCTCCTGACCTCAGGATTGGTACTCTATCCACTGTGCCACCTAGCTGCCCCTATATTATTATTTTTAAACAGCTGAGATCATTCTAAACTTTATTAAATCATATAGCTTTGATAAAATGCTAGCAAAACTTAATCCTAGTCCTCAAGACCAGAGAAAATATTATCATTAAATAAACATATCTTTCCTCCAACTATATTGATTGTTCTCAGTGGATAGAGCTCTGGACCCAAAGTCAGGAAGAACTGAGTTCAGATACAACTTCAGATTTAATAGCATGTCATGTAGATAATAGTAGTACATATCTAATGATGTTATAAGGATCAAGTAAGAGAGTATTTGTAAAACTTTTAGCAAAGTCCTTGGCACAGAGGAAGTTTATATATATATATATATATATATATATATATATATATATATATATATATATTTTTTTTTTTTTTTCCCCTTTGCTGAGGCAATTAGGGTTAAGTGACTTGACTAGAGCAGTGGTTCTCAAACTTTTGTTCTCATAATCTTTATACTACTAAAAATTATTGAGGATCTGTTCAGAGAGTTTTTTTTTCAATGTGGGTAATATTTATAGATATTTACCATGTTAGAAATAAAAACTAACTTTAAATTTGAATACTCTCTGAAAAAATTTCCGAGATCTCCAGGAATCTCTAGATCACACTTTGAGAACCACTGGACTAGAGGGTGGCTGAATCAATCAGCAACCATTTATTAAGGGCCTACTATGTGCCAAACTTTGCTAAGTGGAGACTTGTACTGGGACCCAAGTACAAAAAATGAAGCAGCTCCTGCTCCCAAGGAGTTCATCACCTCACTCGGGTGAAAACAAGTAGATAAATCATAAATATAAAGAGAATACAAAAAATAGAATCTTTTGAGGGAAAAGGCAATAGCAGTTGGGAAGGCTTCATGTAGAAGGTGATGTTTGAGCTGTATATTTAAGGATTTATAGGATTCTCTGAAGCACAGTAAGGAGGAAATGAACTTCAGACACTGGAGACAGTCAGTGTAAAGTCTCTGGACAGGTAAATGGAAAAAGGCCATATTAGATGGCTCATAGAGTGTAGGAGGGAATTGATGTATGCAGTAAAGCTGAATAAGTTGAGGGAAGATTATAATTGAGAGGTTGTTCTCCTCAGGATGACTCTTTCAGGGCCTAGATGGAATGACTATTTCTTGAAGCACCCCAGCCATGCTTACTTTGCTCCTAGATAATTTTCTCCAGACTGCTTCCCCCTCCCCCTTCTCATTGCTTTTAAAGTTTTATTTTCTTGTGTGACCCTGGTAAAATCAATCACCAGTGTTTATCTCAGATTCTTCCTCTGTAAAAAGAACTGGAGAAGGAAATGACAAACCTCTCCAGTATCTTTACCAAGAAAACCCCAAATAGGGGTGTAAAGAATTGGATGCAAGTGAAATAACCAAACAACAATGACATAAGAATATAAATTACTATATGTAGGGATCATTTTATTTTACTATATTTGTATCACTGTTTAATAAATGCTCTATCTTTAAAAGCTAAACTAAGTTTATATTTTCTGGAGGAAAGAAGAAGCCATTGTAGTTTATTGAGTAGTAGAGTTACCTAGTCAGAGAAACATTTAAGGAAAATCACAGGCAGCAACATGGAAGATGGATTGGAGTCAGAAAAGACCAAGAAGAAGGCCATTGCATTAATCTGGGACAGTGGTTATAATGATCTGAACCAAATGGGTACCACTTGAGTGGAGAAAATAGCAGGGGGTTGGGGAGAGGTTGGGGAGGCAGAGAAGGAATAATAAGACTTACCTCAATGCTGATCAGGACAAAAAATAAAGTGCCATTTAGGAACAGATTTCTCAAAAGGTACTTAATAAGTTCAGAAAGTCTAAAAAAAGAAAAATGGTATCATTTCATTCACTATAAACGCATGGGGTGATTCCCAAATTTTTGAAAAACATCATTCTATCATAATTTATTTTATTTTATGGTATGTATTCCACTCCTTCAAGCACTACAATCTGGCACATTTTAAAATTAAAATGAAGGTGTTCATATACATTGAGAATTTCATGACATTTCTTGAGATGATTGATGACATCCTGAGCTGTCACAAAAGAAGGGATGAGAATCACATAAAGAGCTGGTTCCCTGAAGGACAACTTAGACAGAAATCTTCCCTATTTACCTCCTACCTCCTGATTTAAGATGGTCCTAATTATATTTAATTGTTGTTTTCTTCTGTCTGAGCGTCTCTAATTAAATTGGTTTCTGGGTCAAAAAATGTGGACTATGAATTCTTTAGTTTCCTTTGGAGAATGTTCTGCATATGTAGGCTTGCTTAATTGCCTTCTGGTGTTGATTTGAATAGAAATTTACCAATTCCAGCAAATGACAGACAACACTTCTTCTTTCTTTCCAACTTTCATGTGGACCTATTAAGCAAAAATTGGCAGACAATAGAAGCAGTCAGTTGAATAAGTGACTAATAGTTATATTTCTAATGATAATGTTACAGTATTTGGACATGGTTATATCTTCTTATACACACAAAAGCCCTATGGTAGTATAAGATTAGTGGCTAGACAGAAATTTTAATTAGAATTAAATTCCAGAAGTCTGAATTTGAAATAAGTATTAAGCTATAATATTTCTTATTGTAGCTATTAGCTTTGCATAAACCTACTTGACCATTTATTTAGGTCACTCATAATGGATGATGGATTGTATGAAATATTACTTTTACTATTTTTGTTTTAGGTTCACTAAGGAGGAGAAATCGAGGACTCTGATGCCCAGGGTTACTCTTAACAGCAATCTGAGTAGGGGATACTATAAGTTCCTAGGTAGCACAGTGGATAAAACACTGATCCTTGAATCAATAAGATCTGAATTAAAATCCAACCTCAGATGCAGCAAATTGAGTGATGGGCATGGATTCAAGAACATTTCACAAGTTCAAATCAAGCATTAGACACTTACTAGCTTGTGGAAGCTTCTAACCTAATTTTCCTCATCTGTAAAACAGGACAAATAATAGAACTATTAAAGAATTTTTTATTTTATTAAAGAATAATAGAAATATGAGGATAAAGTGAGGTAATATTTGTGAAATGTTTTGCAAATGTTAAAGTGCTAGATAAATGTTAGCTATTATTAATATAAATTAATATAAAAATAAATAATATAATATTATTAATATAAAAGAAATATAATATTAATATAAAATAAAGTTCAAAGAGTCAACTTACCCCAACATATCACCTACATGGTTCTGCCCAAATGTCTGAAATGTCACTTTTTAGGATGAGATTGTTAGGATTTTCAAAATTAGTCATACTTTAAATTAGCATCAAAAGTAAACATTTATGAGAAATAGTATTACATACATAAATATCAAAATGAAGAAAATTCATCAACATATGTCTCTCTTTAATCGTATTCAATGAAACAAACCCTTATTAAGTATGCAAGTGTATAAAGCATTTGTCCTGGGAGATAGACAAAGTTTAGATAAGATACGGACTCTACATTGATGGATCTTACAGCCTAATGTCCAGATATGACATCTAGGAGATCATCATACATGGCAACAACAAGACTATGCAACGATCAATTCTAATGGAAGTGGCTCTCTTCAACAATGAGATGATTCAAAATATTTCCAATTATTCAGCCATAAAGAGAGCCATCTACACCCAGAGAGAGGACTGTGGGAACTGAGTGTGGTTCACAACATAGTATTTTCACTCTTTTTGTTGTTGTTTGCTTGCATTTTATTTTGCTTCTCTTTTTTTTTAAACTGGTTTGTTTCCATTTTTCCTGTGCAGCACAATAACTGTATAAATATATATGCATGTATTGGATTTAACATGTATTTCTACCATATTTAACATATATTGGACTACTTGCCATCTAGAGGAGGGCAAAGGGGAAGTGAGAGAAAATTAGAACACAAGATGTTGAAGAATTGTCCACACATATGTTTTGAAAAATAAAAAGTTTTAATAAAAAAAAAAAGGAAAAGTGAACTTGAGATTTTTTAATATAACTATTCCAGGTTTCCTTTACAATCCTATATATTTACTTTATACATTCAAAAATATTCTTGGAAGATAGTCAGAAATGCTCTGCAGAGAATTCCATCATGGTGAGAGACTGCACACACGTAAGAAGAGATACCAAATCTAGCACAGAAGGACCTAACCACGTGTAGGAATTGTACTCAGTGATAGCTCTGTTGCTCATTACCCAGTTAAGAGTAACAGATCTAGGGCAGACCAAAGAGGGAACCTGGAATGATGACTGGAATTCCAAGGTGAGAAGCCATCAAGGGCTCTAAGGTGTTTGCTGAGCTAAAGCAGGCAGCAGGTCCATGACTAATTCCAGGGATCTTGATTCCAGCTTCCATTCCAAGCTAAAGACTCAAGTGGAATAATTATGGTAGAAATCCTGGACCAATGGGAAGCTTACAATTCTATCATTCTGAACTAGCAAAGTTCTCCAGCTGGCTAAGTTCAGCAGCAATCCACTGCTCAGATGCAGACCCAGGTCAGAAAATGGAAAAGCTCAGACCAGGAGAGCAGAAATTAGTCTTTGCCCAGAACAAACCATTTGGAGAGTTCTTACAGCATGTAAGTCCCCAACCTAAACTGCCTGAAATCAAGATTAAACTAAAAGAGTGAGCAAACGAAAGAAGGATTTCACTATAAGCTGTTGTGGTGACAGCCATACTCAAGAAACAAACCCAACAAAAATGAATGACTTCAATGTCTTAAAGAAAAATACAGCTTGAGCACAAGTTTAATTAGAGTTCCTGGAAAAGATGAAGCAAGAGTTATTAAAAGAGTTAATTTTTTATAAATAAATGAAAGCACTAGAGGAAAAAAATGGAAAAAATTAACTGCCTGGAACAGAGTTGTAAAACCTTAGTAAAGCAAGAAATTCCCTGAAAATTTATATGAGTAAAACAGAAGACAATGATTCTATGAGACAAGAAATATTAAAACAAAGTCAAAAGACAGAAAAAGTAGAAGATACCTAAGGTATTTCACTGCAAAGGCAATTGGCCTGGAAAATAAATGAAAGAAAGATAATTTCAAAATGATTAACAATAAGAAAGTTATATTGAAAGAAAAAACACCTTTGACATCATATTTTAAGAAATCATAAAAGAAAATTCCTCAAATCTCTTATAATCAGAATACAAAATGGAAATAGAAAGAATTCATTAAAAGAAATCCCTAAAATGAAAAATTCCAGGAACATTATAGTCATAATCCAAAGGTTCCAGGTCAAAGAAAAAAATACTTTAAGTAGCCAGATTAAAAAAAATCAAAGGTTTTTATTTTTAAAAAATCACACAAGATTTAGCAGCCACCATTATAAAAAATCAAATGATTTAAAATATCATATTCCAATAGGCAAAAGACATAGGCTTACAACCAAGAGTAAGTTACTCAAGTAAAACTGAATATAATCCTGCTGGCAAAAAAAATAAGAATATTTAATAAAATAGAAGACTTATAGACACATCTAGTGAAAAAAAGAATAATGAAATATAAGATAATGAAAATAGAGCATAGAAACTCTGAAGTACAAACACAGGAGTCAAGAAAAAATGAAAAAGGTAAACATAACAATAAACTATTTTTAATTAAAGCTTTTTATTTTCAAAATATATACATGGATAATTTTCAACATTCATCCTTACAAAACCTTGTATTCTAATTTTTTCCCTCCCTACCAATTCCTTCCCCAGTCGACAAGTGATCCAATATATGTTAAACATGAGCAATTCTTCTATACATATTTCCACAAATATCATGCTGCACAAGAAAAATCAGATTAAAAACAAAAACAAAAAAAAGGAAGAAAACAAAATGCAAGCAAACAACAACAAAAAGAGTGAAAATGCTATGTTGTGATCCATACTCAGTTCCCACTGTCCTCTCTCTGGGTGCAGATGACTTTCTTCATCACAAGATCATTGGAACTGGCCTCAGTCATCTCATTGGAAAGAGCCACGTTTATCAGAATTAATTGTCGTATAATCTTGTTGTTGCCATGTATAAAGATCTCCTCGTTCTGCTCATTTCACTTCATATGAGTTCATGTAAAATTTCCTAGGCCTCTTTAAAATCATCCTCCTGGTCATTTCTTAGAGAATAATAATATTCCATAACATTCATATACCATAACTTATTCAGCCATTCTACAATTGATGGGCATCCACTCAGTTTTCAGTTTCTTGACACTACAAAAAGGGCTGCCACAATATTTTTGCACATGTGGGTCCCTTTTCCTCCTTGGATCACTTTAGGATACAAACCCAGTAGAAAATGGTATTAAATGGTATTCATGTTTGATGGCCCTTTGATCACAACTGCAAATTGTTCTCCAGAATGGTTAGATCAGTTCACAACTTCACCAACATTGCATCAGTGTCCCAGTTTTCCCACATCCCCTCCAATATTCGTCATTATCTTTTCCTGTCATCTTAGCCAATCTGACAGGTGTGTAGTGGTATCTCAAAGTTGTCTTAATTTGCATTTCTCTGATCAATAGGGATTTAGAGCACCTTTTTATATGACTAGAAATGGTTTTAATTTCTTCATCTGAAAATTGTCTGTTCATATCCTTTGATCATTTATCAATTGGAGAATGGCCTGAATTCTTATAAATTTGAGTCAATTCTCTATAAATTTTAGAAATGAGGCCTTTATCAGAACCCTTGAGTGTAAAATTTTTTCTCAGTTTTATTGCTTCCCTTCTAATCTTGTCTGCATTGGTTTTGTTTGTACAAAACCTTTTTAACCTAATATAAACAAAATTATCCATTTGCATTCCATAATGTATTAGAATTCTTCTTTGGCCACAAATTCCTTCCTTCTCTACAGATCTGAGAAGCAGATTATCTTTTATGCTTCTAATCAATGCCTAGTTTCTGCCATACTAGTTTCCAATTTTCCCAGAAGTTTTTGTCAAATAGTGAATTCTTATCCCAAAAGCTGGGGTCTTTGGATTTGTCAAACACTAGACTACTATAGTTGTTGACTGTTTTGTCCTGTGCACCTAATCTATTCCTCTGATCAACTGGTACTGACTCTCAGCCAGTACCAAATAATTTTGATGGCTACTGCTTTATAATATAGTTTTAGGGCTGATACAGCTAGGCCATCTTCATTTGCATTTTTCCATTAATTCCCTTGAAATTCTTGATCTTTTGTTCTTCCAGATGAATTTTGTTATTATTTTTTGTTAATAATTTGTTATTATTTATTAACTCTTGGGAATTATTACTCCCTAAGTAATTTCTTGGGAGTTTGATTAGTATGGCAGAATAAGTAGATTAATTTAGGTAATATTGTCATTTTTATTATATTAGCTCAGCCTGCCCATGAGCACTTGATATTTTTCCAAGAGATTAGACATGACTTTATTTGTGTGGAAAGTGTTTTGTAATTGCATTCATATAGTTCCTGACTTTGCCTTGGCAGGTAGACTCCCAAATATTTTATATTATCTACAGATATTTTAAATGGAATTCTCTTTGTATCTTTTGCTGTTGGACTTTGTTGGTAATATGTAAAAATGCTCATAATTTGTGTGGACTTATTTTATATCCTGCAAACTTTGCTAAAGTTATGAATTGTTTTTGGTAGTTTTTTAGTTGATTCTCTAGGATTCTCTAAGTATACCATCATATCATCTGCAAAGAATAAAAATTTGGTTTCCTCATTATGTACCCTAATTTATTTAATCTCTTTTCCTTCTCTTATTGCCAAAGCTAACATTTCTAATACAATATTGAATGTAATAGTGATAGTGGGCAACCTCGTTTCACCCCTGATCTTACTGGTAATGATTCTACAATAAACTATTTATTTGGTGATCATCCATGTTTCTCCTCAAGAATCTGTCATCATCAAGAGTCATAGAGAGAATTTAATTAGACAGAAGGCCTGAAAGTGATTCTGTTATGTTTTCAAGATCTTAAAAGAAGAATGAGAAGGGAAGAGGAATAGAAGGGGAAAGGAATGGAAAAGAGTAGAAGGATGGGGTAAATTATGTCTTATAATTGGGATGCACAAATAGAAGTCTACAAAAAAAGAAGTGGGGGAAAAGAAATAGGTGACACTTGAACTTCACTCTCATACAAACTGGTCAAAGTTGGAGAAAATACATGAGTAAAATGAGGCAGAAGTGATTAGTCCAGGGTATTACAGCTAATAAGTTTCTAAAGCAAGTTTAGAACTCAAATCTTTCTGATTCCCAGGTTAGGGCTCTATCTACTCAGCCACCAGCAGTATTTAAAGGCAAACAGCTTTGAAATATTTTAAAACTCTAATAAATGCAGTGAAAATCCATGATAGAGAATTCATTATGATGCATAAAGCTACCCACCAGATTTGTAGCATCTTATGGGGAAATCATGTTTACATGAATTCGAAAAAATGGAAAGAGTGTTAAAGAAAAAGATCTAAGATGAGGACAATTTGTTGTTTTTTTTTAAGTTCCAGAGGACATAATGGACAGGGAGGGCAGAGTTGAATAGGAATATAGAAGGAATAAGGCCAAGATGTAGATGAATGAGGGAATTGGGAGTTATCAGAAAAGAAGGAAATCTCAATCCACCCACTGCAATTTCCAACTATCATTTCTGGTTTTGATTCCTCAGATCATGCAAAATTCATCCTTCTTCAACCTGAAAATTGTCTTCAATTATTTGAAGGATAATATATCCTTTCCTGAATTTTTTTTCTTGAACCTAAATATCTCCAGCTATTTCAAATGATTCGTGTATAACATGTTCTGTGATCCTTTGAACATTTTGGTCTCCCCTCCTCTGAACACATTCCAGATAATCTACATCCTTCCTGAAATGTAGTCCCTCAAATCAAATATTACACTCCAGATGTGGTCTGATCAGTGATCAATATAGCAATACTTTCACCCCCCTTGTTCTCTGTCTTGTTTCTCTTTCAATGACACTTAATACCGTGTTAGTTTTTAGCTGCCACATCATTATGTTGACTCATACAATTCTTGCAATGCCCTAAAAAACCCCCAGATATTTTTCACCTACTCATCCTGTACTTATGCCATTGAAATTATGAACCTAAATATAGGCCTTCTCGTTTAATCCTCTTAAATTTAATCCTATTAGAACATTAGCAAACTTCTTGTCTGTTGACATCTTTTCAATTCCTGACTTTGTTATCTAGTATGTTAACTATGACTTATCCCACCAAGTTTTGTGCCAACAAAATTTGATTAAGAATGCCATTTATGCAGTCATTCAAATGAAGGTCTGTATTATTCTTTTAGTATTTCACTCTGTTTTTACCTCATTCAACTTTAAAGCATTCTTTTGCTCTTACCTTTAGGAGGAAAATGCCATAACCATTCATCTAGTTTAACTAGAGCACTTGTTATTTTAATGGGCATTCAAATGTAAATCAATAAAAAATGAAGGCACACTTTCTTCTGTGGATCTTTATTGCTTTAGACTTACCCTTATAGGGTGAGATACATTTTATTTAATGCAGAATAATGTCAAGGCTTAGTAACCACTGAACCTAAAGATCTGAAACATTTTTTTCTTAAGTCCCATCTTGAAAAATCTGACAAAATGCCTAACTACTAGAAGTGAATATATTTTTTAACCCTGGATCATTCAAGGATACAGAGGCAAAATGGACTTGATGGATTGAGTCCCTCACTCATCTGCCATCGCTGGGAAATGAGGAATCCCACATCAGTGATTTTTTTCAGATAATAAAACCTTAAACCAGTGAACAACCTCCTTTAACCATGAAGCAGAAATTTTTATATATGTATCTTTAAAACATTTTTTCTAAATCATATTATCAATTTTCCCTGCCCTTGTTAAAAAATTATGAAATAGCTTAGCATTTGTTCATTTGGAAGTTTTACTAATAATAATTAAATTTATTTATGGCTTTCTCTGTGCCAGATATTGTGCTAAATGCTTTATAAATATTATCTCATTTTATTCCTCACAACAACCTAGGGAGCAGATGTTATTATTATCCCCATTCTGAGGCAAAAATTATGTTAAGTGACTTGTCCAGGATCACACAGCTATCTGTATCTGAAGGTCCTATTTAATCTCAAGCCTTCCTGATTCCAAGCTCAGCACTCTATCCACTGAGCCACCAAGTCACCCATAATTCCTGATCACTATTTCTAGGAGTTGTCAGCCCAGGGATGTTTCTTAACTCTACTGTATTATATTTTTAAATAAATATCATCTATGGAAAATCTCATCCTTGGAAGAGTTTTAATGGATATTTTTCTAATACCTAGAGGTTTTGAAAAGCTTCTATGAACCTACATAGTTCTATCAGCTCAACTGGAATTAAATGCATTAATTGGGAGATACTGGCATAAGACCACCAAGCCCTCATTAAAAGAAGGTGCTGTGCTCTTTGGGGAAAACAGAATTGAAGCGGCTCAAAAGAAATGTAAGATGTGCAAATTGAGAGAATCCATCCCAAATGTTCACATAGGTGATTTGTGCCAGGCTTAAAGCAGAGCATTCTGAGCTTGTATTGACCTGATGGGCCACAATCAGAACATCATGAAATTTGGGTCTTCTTCAAGAACAAAGGACCACCAACCAGCCAACCAACTCAACTAATTGTCTAATTTCCAAAGCTCTTGAACAGGCTTGATGACTCTCCTACTCCTGCTCAAATACTCTTGAATTATTTGACATTAAATATATTTGGATTTTGATGACCTTTCTCAAGCAAACCTTTCTTTCCAGATGTATTTAACTTTTTTTTTTTTTTTTTTTTTTACAAAATGGAAGTCTGATATGGTGTGGTAAATTAGTAAATCATTGGACTTGAGATCATAGACAACCTTTCTCGGCCTCTTTTTTTCCTATACAAAATAGAATCATATCTACCTTACTAATAAGGATGAAATTTTAAAAATTCTATAAGGTACTTTGAAAACTTTCATTATTAGTCATGATAGAATAATTTGCTGCAAACAGCAATAGTTTTAAATACATGATAAATGTTAGATGTTATGTTTGCTTGCAAGACTGATAAGTCATCAAGCTAAACTAAATGAATTCCGTTTTTGCTCCAACTCTAAGGAATGGTTTTATTCATAGTTGTCTTACTGATATTATTCTTTGGATTTTTCAATTGATGTATTTTCCTTAATAGGTAAAGCTTCAATTTCATTAAACAACTATTTGTTGAAAGATAGCTATGGTGTGGTCAGAATTGTTAACTAGGGCTTTACTCTCCAGAGATAGTTTTAGAGAGCATTGACAGGACTTTGCTAGAGGTGCTTCTTCCCTGAATTGTAATATACTCAGGTTGAACAAGCCCAGGAAAGCTGGATGTTAAAATTCTAGGATGGGAATTTACACCTTTGAAGTTATCAAATGTTACAAATCAGGGCTTGATTTATTGTTTTGATTATTATTTAAGAAAGAGATGTAGAAAATACTAAAATGCAGATTAAACTTGAAAGCATACATGTGTACATTTTCCCCAACTCCAGAAAAGGTTTTTAAAGATTTACAAGTAGGTCTTTGGTAAAGAATCTAAGGTTGAAACCTGTTTCTCTCACTACATATGTAACCTTCCTTTCTAAGTGGCCCAAGTTACTTAAAGTCTCCAAGTCTACATTTTCTACACTGTAAAATGAGATGCTAGATTAAATAATCTATTTTCTTTTAACTTTAAATTTAAGATACTATTTTAATCGAGGGACTTAGTTTAAAAAATTTTTAAGATAGAAAAAGATGACTATCTGATGCTGGATGCTGACTTCTGATAAGCTACCAAGGCAATGGAAAACATTTTGAAGAAAGTGAACTTCTTGGTATTCCTTTTTTTCCTTCAATTTTTAAATGTATTTTATTTTTCATATCACTTTCCTTGCCACATATAACTATGCTTTTGTCCTTTGTCAGAAGGCATTATTTTCATTTGAAAATAGGAAAGGAGATTGGAGGGGCAGGGAGAGTAGAGGAGAACTAAATGTTTGGCTTTGCAAATTAATTTCAATTTGAACTTGGACAAATTACTTCCCCTCATTAAACCTCAATGTCCTCTTCTATAAAAGGTTGGACTAGAGCAGGAGCATCAAATTCAAATGGAAATGGGGTAAGTAAACAATATGTAAGGATCCCCCTAGATACATATTGCCTTAGAAAACCACATATTGAAATTATCTATGTTTTATTGTATTTTTATTTATTTTGCCCAATATTTTCCAATTTACTCTTTAATCTGACTGGGGGAAGGAGCTTTCAAGAGTCCTGCAGGTACATGTCATGTCATGTTGGTGCTTGACATCTCTGAACTAGATCATCTTAATCCTAGAACTAGCATTTTCTAGCTTCAAATCCTAAATTCTATTTAAGTTGACAAGGAGTAGTCTGACTTACTGTCTAAAAGTAACTAGAACAGGAGGAATTGGCACCTAAATGCAATGAAAGACAAGAATATGAGGGGAAGAAAACTGTTATTAGTAATTTTTAAAAATCTGAAACAAAAACATTTTTTTAAAATAACAGCACCAGTTTTGGGAGTGAGGTAGAAGTATAAATACAATAGTGATATTAGGAGAGAGAATGGCCCATTTCCCATATCACATTAATAGAAGGATAGGCCCAGAAAAAAAAAGCATCATGATTAATAGGACCCTTGAGATTGTAGCACTGGATCAGGCAAGGGAGGAGAATCTTGTCCTGGACACAGTCCTAGTTGTCTCCTCTGTCTTAAATTTCAGTCTCTTAATTCCCAGTCAAGTGCTCTTTCCTTCCCTCCCTTCCCCCTACCTTTTCTATCCCCTGACACCCTTCCTTTTATCTAATCATTGCCAAACCTTGTCAATTCTGTCTCTGTCTCCCATCCATTTCTTACACCCTTTACAAAACTCCCACTCTGATTTAAGTATTCATTACTATTCATTAAATTATTAAAATAATTTTCTACCTGGTCTTCTTACTTATAGTCCCCCTCCATCTCCAATACATTTATCATCCATAGTTACCAAATTGATATTCTTGTGTAACAATTAAGGGACATTGTGACCATTGCCTGGTCTTTTATCAGCAGTCAGGACTCTGGGCATATGCTTGTTACTCAAGTCTTTAGCCCTCTACTGATCATCTCTATGAGTATGATTTTTTGATCTTTGACTCATGTATTTAGCTTGATCCCATGCTGCTTTCTTTCCTTCTGGGAAGACCTTCCTAACTCTCAGGTCAGCTCTCTAGCCTAGCCACAACCCCTCAGATAAATAGTTTATTTAATGAACACTTTAATTTGATTAGGTAAAAGGGTAATAAAATATAAAGCAACAGAACCTAAATTTTATAAGTTGAAAACTTTTCAGTTCTTTTCCATCCTTTCCATAATAATGCTTCATCCTTGTTGACTCTTGCTGCCAAGTGAGATAGATAAATGAAAGTTCATGCTTAGTACAAACATTATCACTTCTATTGGGTACTGAGAGGAAGGTAATTTTAATCCCACATGACAAGTCCTCCCCAGTTGAAAGCTGGACTTTTCCTGAACACTCTAATGGCTGTGGGAATCAAGGGACCCTGATTGTCTCATAACAATCAAAGATTTAAAGCCATAAAGAACTTCAGCCCTTATTTTATGTTGAAGATACAGGCTCAAATCTTGGAATTAAAATAACCCAGAAAACTTAACATGAACTAGCTTGGGAGAAAGGATTATTGTTAAATCAATCTCTACCCTACTCTGTTCTTGGCTGCTTAGAGCAGAATGTGTATTCTAGTTTGGAGGTATATGTTTTTTGGTAATTCAGTTCTTTTTACACTTTCTTAATAATTATTCCCCTATAGAATTAACAGAGGTTCATTGATTAATTCATATTGAAGAGATATTAGTTTGATATTGGGTTTGATATTGGAGAGATATTCACAGAATATTGATGTGAGGGAAGTGGAGAGCAGGAACAAAGCAGATAAAGATTTATAAAGTAATAATATTAGAGAAAGTTCTAGGATAAAGCTACAAAACACGTGTGATATTCAGTTATAGATGGTGCTATTTGATATAAATCACTGACAAGATGAAGTTTTGATCTAGTTAATTTTATTCAGTAAAACATCACAAAAATCTTTCTTTATAAAAACACATATGAGATTCTTTCAGGGAAATTAGAGGAAAACAGGGAAACTGAAAAACAACAAAATGAGTTCTCTCAGTCACTAATATCAGGGACATGAATGAGGATGCTTGCTGTCAGTTCCAAAAGCAGCATTTTCAGACCCTTAGCATACATAGCATATCTATGCTCCTTCTGGTACTATTTTGATACTAGAGGGGCTGAGATCAGTCATCTGATCCTGCTCAGTAATAGACACTAAATAATGTCAATTCAGTGTTCATCCCTAACGATTAAGGACACCCATAATGCCAAATGTTCTGGAAAATTGTCTAGCTCTCTCTGACTCTCAAAGAGATAGCTGCCTCTCTTCCATTAATTCTATCCCTCACTGTGTGGGATACTTATCTCATTAGCCTAGATTTGGTGTGTATTCAGTCAGATCCCAACTTAATCTTCATACTCTTCCAGGAAATCTCAAAGTCATTAACAAAGGCATAACTTAATACTTTTCTTTGATCATATTATCAATAAATCTAAGTAAATACATTAATGCATCACATGTCACAGCCAGTGATCCTATTCATAATGAAGCCCAATTTCCTTTTTAGCAAGTCTCAAACTCCAGATCTTTGTATTTCTTCCTAACCTAGAAGGCCATGTTCCCTCTGCAGAAATGACTCAGGAATTCAGATATCATTTATCTCTCTCTGGCCTCCATGGCATTATGCAAAAGGATCTGATCCTTCCTCCAGGAAACCTGTCTCTACTCTCCATCCCTGACTCTCTGTTATTTTTGCTTGGTTCATTCATGTAGTTGTGCCTCTGTTTCTTTTTACGTTATCAAGTACATGAGGGAAGATTTCTTCTTAAATGCAGGGTTATACTGATAAAAAATTAATTGGCTCTTTGTAAACAAAGTGAAAGCAACAGACTTTCACGTTAAATTTGCATTATTAGCATTTTCTTCATTATTTCCTTAAATCTACATGTAACACCAGTCCCAAACATAAATGTGAATAATCATTATTCCTAATTTAATGAGTTCTTGTGATGTACAATGTAAATTAATTCATTACTAATGTAATGAGCTAACTACAGATGGAAGTCTAGTAATAGCCACATATATGAAACTAAATGGCCAGTCTCTTCCATTTTAGGTCATGAGCCTGAGGAGAATGTTGCTCATTTGCCCTAGTATTTGTACAGCCTTCTAATGATGGACCTCGTCTATTGCTTTCTAGTAAACAGCCTTGTTTTCTATTTTTAAGTAAGGTTGTACCAGTTACATCATTTTACTCCAAATAATCTTCTTTCTCAAATCTTGGAAATATAAAAGAGATAGTAACCAGATTATGACTCTTCATAACCAAATACCTGATACTTTATTTATTCTTTATAAGGATCTACTATAATCAAGTACAATCTTAATTTAAAAAAAAAAAAAAGTTTTTTGACTTTCTAGAGCTTCCCAGTCATTCTTCCTTTTTGTGGTATTTTAAAATGATTGTAAATTCTACAGCTAGCTTTCATTCAACAGTGCTGATGACTTAGCTCAAAATATAAGTATTAATTATGTCCTAGAAATATTGAACTAGGCAAGTTACAGAAGTATGCAATGAGAAATAAGTATATAGATACAGAGATGTTAAAGTAAATTGTCTTGTTTACTTTATGTTACTATAGAGCAGATTGCCTTAACAATGATTAAAATCATTATTTTAAAACAAAATATGATGTTCTCTTTAAATACTGTATAATTAATATATTTTCTCATAAATTCTCCCTATTTTTCCCCCTACCCCAGTAAAGTTGGGCCTTGAAATACTGGGGTTTTTAGTAGCAAGATAATTCAATACATGTTCATTATTCATTTTTAGAAGTGTATTTTAGTGCCTGAATTTTAATTAAGAGCAGCAGCAAAGCATAGCAATAAATTATATTAAAATAAATGTGATATAGCACAATATAAATATCCTTTGAAGCTTGTTATTTTTTTTTCCTAATCATACTGTTCTACCACCCCATCTCCATTTATTCCCATTGAGCAAATTAAAAAGAAGCTTGAAAAATAAACCCTTCAAGTTCCATATTGGCCCTATAAAAAATGTATGTCTTTTTATGCATTTTCAATCTACCACCTTTCTGACAGTAGGTGAATGGAGTGTTTCATCTTCATTCTTTTGGGTTTCTCATTGCATTGATAAGAGTTTACCAGTCTTTCAAAATTTTCTTCCTCTATAATGTTATCATTGTATAAATTATTCTAAGATGCCTTATTTCCAAATGTATATCCCTAAAAGACTTGCAATATATAAAATGAATTTTAATTCCTTATTCAATAATTCTTTCACAGGTTGAATGGAATTTTATGGTGGATTTATGGGAACACATGCACAAATCAAGCAGGATGGGCAGCCATTGACAACTATTATATTTTTGGAGAGAATATCCACATTGATAGGATCATTAATCCTTCTGAAATGCCAAAGTGTTAAATAATGTTTGATAAATAATCTTATTGAATTATCATATGATTTTTAGTGGAACAATATGACAGTTTATTAGCAAATCTAAATTGACTAAATTTAGTCAATAGACTAAAAAGATTTGTCAATTTAGTGGATCAAATAACCCCTTACAGTAGCAGTCTCTAAATGACGGTTTATAACAAGGCCTCATTGGTTAGCCTAACCTTTTCCTGACATAGTGGGTAGAGAACTGACATCCCAATGAAGGAGAGCGGGGTTCCAGTCCTGCCAGGAAGCATATTGGCTATGTGACAGTAAGCAGTTCACTCCTCAGTCCCCCAAGAAACTCTCTAAGAAGAGTGCAGAGCAGTCCCTATAATGCCTTGATAGAGGGAGTCTCTCATCTTGCTGAATTTAAATCTACCTCAGACCCTTACTAACTGTGTGACCCTGAGAAAGTTATCCTATTTGCCTCAGTTTCCTCCTCTGTAGAAAAGGCTAGAGAAGGAAACAGCAAACCTCTCCCTTATGTTGCCAAGAAGGGGTCACAAAGAGCCAGACAGCCAAACAACAATACATATTTCTGCCATAGTCAGCACTGGCCCAAACTGAAAACCTTAAGTTCAGGACTTCTGTCCGGGGGAAATACGGATAAATGTATGGTTGGGCCTGAAGCCTAATAATTGAGTAGAAGCAGGATAGTGGTTAGCAGTGCCACCTGGTGGTTAAATCTATCTCTTTGAGCTCAGTTTATCAGGCAACAGTATATTTCATTATTCCGATTGCTTGTACCTTTCATAATATCTTTGTTTCATAGGTCTAAGAATTGAATAAAATCTTTCAGATCATTTAAGCCGATTACCATTTTACCGATGAGAAAACTCCAGCCTCAGAAGGCTTAATAACTTTCTCAAGCTCAGATCGGTAATAAATAAAAGAATTAGGATTCCAGTTCAGGTGCTCAGACTCCAAATCTAGTGCTTGTTCTATGACATTGCGCTACTTCTCTTATGTTATCTGATTAAAATAAAATTTACCTCAAATAAAATGCCCTCTTCAAAGCTTCAGTCAAATTGTTATTTATATTGAGAACCATCAGATATAGACATACCTGAATCAGAGTAGTGATGGGTGAAGTTAGGAGAAGGGTGAATAAGTACTACTTCCTTTTGCTTTACTATATGCCTTTGCATTGATCAACTAATTGCCCAGGAGACTTCTTTGGAGCCTATGGTGACCCATCTCTTAGAGTTACAGCATCACTGGAAGAATATTGTCATTAAATGGATGGCCTTTTTTTTTTTTTTTTTTTTTTTTTTTTTTTTTAAGGAGCAAACTGCATGATTTTCCAATAGCAATCTAATTGTCTTTTTTCATATTTTTAACTTCTGGGCCTGACACATTGTCCAAAAGGAAGAAAGTCCCTTTAGATGAAAAGATGTTTCGAATACTCCCAAATAGCATCAGATTTTGACTAAGCTAATACTGTAAAGGCTTCTTAATAAGATTCATAATCACTGAAGAGCACAATCTATCAGATCTAAAAATACCCCAAATGAATAAAGAATGTCTACTGTCTAGACTGTGCTATATAGTTAGCTAGATAACCCATAGCATTATATGCCATTATATATATATATATATGTATGTATAACCTTATACATATATGTATATGTATGTTATAACATGTATACATGAATATATAACTTTATACACATATAATATTAGTATCAACAATAATATTATTGTAATATAATAATAGTAATATTGACAGTCTATTTACTTTTTCTAACCTATCATTATATCATTGTGGAGAATACCTAATGTAGATATCCCTCCATTGATGGAAATTAGCAATTTCTTGGCAATTTACAATCTTAAAGAATAGTTTGGGAGAGCTATTCTCCAAAAGAAAAAGTACAGAAGCAGGCAGTTTTCGAAGGAAGAAATATAAGTCATTAACAATCATATAGAAAAAAAAGATCTAAATCACTTATAATTAAATAAATGCAAATAAAAGCAAACTTGAGGCTCTACCTCACACCAATGAGACTAGTGAAAAATGACAAAAGAGGAAAATGACAATACTTATAAGGTTGGTGGAGATTTAAATTGATTCAGTGCTTCTGGAAAGCAATTCAGATTATGCCCAGAAAATCACCTTACTGTACAAACATTTTTGTCTCAGCTATATCACTACTAGATCTATATCCCAATAAAATAAGAAAGGAATCTTTATATTAAAAAATATTTATAGCTGATCTTTTTGTAATAGACAAAAACTGAAAACTAAGGAAAACTTCCTCTCTTGGGGAAATACTAAACAAACTATGATGTATGAATGTAATAGAACGTTTTTATACCATAAGAAATGATGAAATGACAATTTCACAGGAAACTGAGACTTACATACTGATGCAGAACAAAATAAGAAGAGAACAATTAATACTATAATTAACATTAAAGAGAAATACAATTTTGAAAAAACTTAAAACTGATCAATAAAATGATAAACCATAAGCCCAAAAGAATAAATATGAAATAACCACTCAACTTCTGAAAAAGAGTTAATGAATTTAAAATTCAAATAAATAGACATTTTCAGGAATGATTAATGTGAGAATTTGGTTTTCCAGACTTTGTAGCTCTATAATGAGCACTTTATTTTTTGAGGGTGGGGACATAGGAAGTAGGAAGGACAGATTAATTTTTTAAATGTTTGTTAATTGGAAAAAATAAAAATAATAACTAAAAAAAAAAACCTGCCTTAACAATGGGAGCTTATAGCTTGTCCATGGTCACATACAAAGTTGTCAGAAGTAGGATCCGTGAAGTTGGGTCTTGTTAGATCTACTGTCTAAAAATTCTGTTACCTTATTTATTACGGAAAGAAATTATAATAATATAATACATATAATATGATATAACATGGCATGATATTAAATGATAACAATAGTATAATATAAATAGATCATATGACAGAAAATATAAATCAAAGAACATATAGTTATAGTACACACACATACACACACACACATATAGTTGTAGTTCACTATAATAGACTAACTCTGTTAGTCCTCTGTTTCTTTTAATAGAGAAGATGCTTCAGGGATTTTACTCTTCCACAAATCCTTAGAAAATTCTACTGCTTAAGATCCCCAGATCTATTGTCTACTAATGGTTATTTTAAATAGTGGTAGTTGCTATATAAATAGGGGTTTACACTTAAAAAAAAAAATCGTCTCATTTCCACATGGAAATCAAATGAACCTAATCTATTCCAAAGGAAGCATATTATTGACTTAGAATCTCAAATTTTTAAATAATAAAAATACATTAGAAATTATCTGTTCCAACTCCTTTAATTGACATATAGAACTTAAAGAAAAACACTTGCCTCTAGAGTCAGAGGATATCTGTTTCAAATCTACCTCTGACACTTGCTACTTCAGCTACATCATTTCATTTCTCTCTGACTTTCTGTCTCTCTCTCAGGCAGTCAGGGTGAAGTGACTTGTCTGTGATACAGCCAGTGTGAGGTTGAATTTGAATTCAAATCCTCCTGACTCCAGGGCCATTGTTCTATCCACTACATCACCTATCTATTCCCCTTTCATCTCTTTAATCCTCAATTTCTTATGTAAACTGAAGACTGTATTGGATGACTTCTGCTAGTTAATTTGTTCCTCTCCTGGCTGATATCGGCTTATCAAGAAACTGCAGGGTGGAGGGTCAGGAGAACTTACTGCTATTTCCAGCTCAGCCATTAACTAATTATGTGACCACAGGCAGATCTCTCTTTTTGTTTCCTCCTCAGGAATAATAATACCTGACCGACCTACTTTGCTGGGTTGTTGGAAGGATAAAATGAGATAATTAGATTGAAAGTATTTTTTCTAATTATGAGTTTTACACAAATTTTTATTTTAAAGTGTTTGTTTAATAAGACTATCTTTATTTTTGTCAAACTGATCTACATGTTATAGAACGGATCTTCAGGAGTAAGGGTACTACCAGGATCAGAGTGAGATTTCCAGAACCACAGATTTCTGGGCAGAAGATGAGAATATGAGAGTGGAAGATGATATATTTTTTTAAATGAATCAATGAATCTAATCTTTTTTAATCCCTTGGACTACCAGTTTCTACTTCTGTGGGAGAACTCCACTCAGTATCCCTTTTAACTGATATGGCACAAATGAGTCATTGCTTTTATTCTAGAACTTAGGACCTATGTGGGTCTCCCCAAAATGAAGCAATACTTAACATTACAAATTACAAAAACGCTATTAATGAAAATTGCAGATAACTCTGCTTTGTATTTTGAGATTCTATTTTCTCCTTGTTATTCTCCAGGAAAAACCTTGTCTGACCACTAAGGTCTTGTACACAAAGCATGCATATTTTCCAAGAGTTTGTCCTGGACTCCCTTCTCTTTCTATACTATCACATTTGGTGATTTCATCAACTCCCTGGATTTTGATTGTCATCTCCATGCAGATGATTTCTAGATCATAAATTCAGCCCTTGATTAACCAGATCCCCTTTACCATCATAGATCAAATTGTGGCATTGTCATGACTTTCAATCAGCAAATAAAATAGGAAACACTGAATTATCTTCTGCTATGTATTTAAATCATCTTAACTACATATTCTTTCTTTAAAATTCACTTTCAGTTTCAGGTCCATATTCCCTCCCTCCTGGCTCTCCCTCTTTACCCCTGTCCCATAGTGAAAAAGCAAGAAAAACAAAAATCTGGTATAAACCTGTATAGTCATGCAAAGTAAATTCTTGCATTGTCATATCCAATAAACAAATAAATAACCATGAATCTCAACCTATACTCTAAGTTCATTATCTTTTCATCTAGAAGTAAATAGCATATTTTCTTATGAATTCTCTGGAATTGTGTCATTGTGTTCATCAGTGATTCTAAGTCTTTCAAAGTTGTCTTTATAATATTATTATTACATAAATTTTACTTTTGGTTCTGTTCACTTCTCTGAAACTATCACCTTCATCATACCTTTTACAACATTAATATTCTATCACATTTGTATGATTTGT
Organism: Sarcophilus harrisii; assembly: GCF_902635505.1. Taxonomy (NCBI): domain Eukaryota; kingdom Metazoa; phylum Chordata; class Mammalia; order Dasyuromorphia; family Dasyuridae; genus Sarcophilus; species Sarcophilus harrisii. Next base: position 147,469,910 of record NC_045429.1, read on the forward strand.
TCAGCTATTCCTCAGTTGAAGGACCCCCTTCAGTTTCCATTTCTTTTTGACGACAAAAAGAGCTACTCTAAATATTTTTGTACATGTGAGTCCTTTATTTTATTGATCTCTTTAGAGTAAAGCCCTACTGGTATCACTGGGGCAAAGAGAATCTACAATTTAATAGCTTTTGGGGCATAGTTCCAAATTGCTTTGTAGAATGGCTAGACTAATGCACAATTCCATCAACTGGTCATTAATGTATGTTTTCCTATAGTCCCTTCAGTATTTGTCGTTTTCCTTTTTTTGATCATCTTTGTCAATCTCATGAATGTGAATGGGACCTCAAAGTTATTGTAATTTTAAATTCTCTAATTGTTAGTGATTTAGAACATTTTTTTAAATGGCAAGTGGTGGTCTGGATTTCTTCCTCTGAAAATGTCTCTTTATATCCCTTTATTATTTATCAGTTATAAAATGGTTTTTATTCCTATAAATTTTCCTTGAAGTTCCTATATATCTTGGAATTGAAATCTTTATGAGAAAAGCTTACTGCAAAGATTTTTTCCAATTTCTAACTTTAGTTAAATTGGTTTTACTTATATACAATTTTTTAAAAATTTCAAATAATCAAAATTTTTTTAATTTTAACTCTTGTAAACCCCTCTATTTCTTGTTTTGTCTTGTTCTCCTATCCATAAGTCTCCTATCTGACAGGTAACTTATAAATGCCTTTGTATCTGTATTTATATCTAAATTATGTACTCCTTGGATTTTGTTTTGGTATATGGTGTGAGATGTTGATTTATATCTATTTTCTGCCTGACTGCTTTTCAATTGTGCCAACAGCTTTTGTTAGATAATAAAATCTTACCCCATTTGCTGGGATTTTGGGGCTCTTCAAACATTGAGCTACTGTATTCATTGACTTCAGTATACACGTTTTATATATAGATATATACATATATTATATGTGTGTAATATTATATATATTTACATACATAATATATAGAGCACATGTTATGTATAATATAATAGTTAATAAGATCAGTATATATTTATGTATGCATTTTATATTATAATCATATGCTATTCATATAGATATATCTAGATAGCTGTTATATTTATATCTGTTCCACTGATAAAGCTCTCTATTACCCTGTAGCAAATTGTTTTAATGATTATAGCTTTGTAACTTAATTTGACATCTATTACTGCTAGGTCCTCTTCCTTTCTGCCTTTTTTTCCCCTATTAATTCTCCTGATATCCTTCACCTTTTATTCCTTCAGATGAATTTTATTACTTTTTTTCTAACTCTATAAAATAATTCTTTGGTATTTTGGTTTGTCATTGAATAAGTAAATTAATTTAGGTAACAGTCATTTTCATTATATTGGCTAAACTTACTCATCAGCAATTAAAATTTCTCCAATCATAGATATCTTTGTATAGAATATTTTATAATTATGTTCATATAGTTCTTGTGTATGTCTTGGCCGGTAGAATCCCAAGCTGTTATTTGTAGTAATTTTAAATGGGATTTTTCTTTGCATCTCTTCTTGCTAGATTTTGGTGGCAATATACAGAAATGCTGATGATTTGTGTTTTACCACATATTCTAGCAAATGGTCTAGGTCATTTGCTTCAACTCACTTTACCTAAAGTCTTGTTCAATAAAATGATATTTGATGGCTGATTCTTTTTACAACTTCTCCCTTCACTTTCATAAATATTTGTTTCATCTAAACAAATGTGGAAAGTAACTCAAAGTTATTTTGTGCTATTTATTTGCCTACATCCAAGAGAAATATTCCATATTCCTCCACAAAGGAGGAATAAAATTTGAAGCCCAAGTTGTTGATAGCCATATTTTTCATAAAATATGCTGAGAAGTGGGAAAGCAGGTACAGAGGTGATGGTACCTGCATAGAACAATAATAAAATATAGAGAAAGATATAACAGATGAAGAACTCTAAGAACAATACGATTTTGATGTCATAGGTTTTGAAAAATAAATTCTGTGGCCTTGCGTTTGATCTTTGATTCGATACTGGAAAAAATGACAAATTTTTCAGGATATATTTGGGGGAAAGCAGGGAATTGCCTAGGCACTGAATGGTTGTGAGAAAGGTGAGCCAAATCATGCTGCCAAAATTAATAGCAATTAATAAACAAATCCGTTAATTCTATAGAATACTTTTGTCCAGAAAAAAATTTCAGGGTGAAACATATTGGTCCAGATTTAGGATTTCTTTGGTGTGGGGAGCTTCCAGAATGAAAACGCCTTCTTTTACTGAGCTGGTCAGCTAATTTTTCATTTATAGAATTTTTTAGGACATTGATAGGCCAATTCTATGGTCATGAAGTTGGTTTGTATCAGAGTAAGAGTTTAAACCCAAATCTTCCTAGGACTTCAAACCTGACCATATATCCATGTTGTCTTTCATTCCATTTTTTGTACATTATTGCATGTTAAAATGCATTTTTAAAGCATAAAACATCTAGATTCTGTCCATCACTGAGAGTATCTAGCCTTTTTTATTAACTTATGTAACTATGGAGCCCAGTGGATAGAATGCCAAACTTGGAATCAGGAAGACCTATTTTCCTGAGTTCAAATCTGGCCTCAAACACTTACTAGCTGTGTAACCCTAGGCAGACTGCTTAACCTTGTTTGCCTCAATTTTCTTATCTGTAAAATAGTCTGGAGAAGGAAATGGAGAATAATTCCAGTATCTTTGCCAGAAAACCTCAAAGAGGGGTGAAGAAGAATCAGACTTATCTGTAAAACAACTTAACAACAAAATTAACAGGCAAATTTTCTAGCTTTGTGAAAGAAAATGGGGATTGCCGCACTTGCTTTCAACTTCAAAAGCGTGTCATAAGATCCATTCAGGATATATTTCAGGGATATTGAACATCCAAAAAGCAAGTCAAGTAGAGTCAATTCTGTGTCCTCTGTCACTAAAAAACAAAAAGGAAGACAAGGGCATCTTCCCCTGGGAAATCTTGACTCTGACTTTAATTGTTCCTAGAGAAACAATATTCACAAACTTCTATTTGACCTTTCTGCATAGATTATTGAATTATTGCTGGGCTGTATTTATTGTCCACATTGTAAAATTCACAGTAATGATCTCACTGTTGTGATGCTAAAAGTCTGACCTTTTTTATCACTGACAATGTGGATATATTTAGGCAAAAGTTAGATCTAAAAGTACAATAATTTGAACTACTTTTTATGTGTGTGTGTGTGTGTGTTCTACTCTCTCCTAGAAGGAGAATGGTGTAGGGGGAAAAAGTCTGCAAAAAGTAAACGATAAATGTTTGTCAAACTGAAGAACCAATATGGATAAATCAGACTACAGATACCCACGTACACAAATAAGTAAGTACAACAAGATGCTTTGAGAAAGGAGAAAATAGTAATCAGGGTGGAGACTAAGGAAGGCTTCCCATGGGAGGTGGTACCTAAGCCAACATCTGAAGGAATCCAGGGATTCCAAGATGGAGAGTGAATCCAGTGCTGCTATTTATACGATATGTGACCTTGAAAAGGTTATTTAGGATGTTTTAACTTCATTATCATTATATGTAAAATGATATTAATCACTTAATCTCCCAGTATTGTCTGAAGAAAGTACTGATATGAAACATCATGGTGGTTGTTCAGTCATTTTTTCAGTCATGTCTGATTCTTTGGGATCCCATTTGGGCCTTTCTTGGCAAAATAGTGGAATGCTTTGTCATTTCCTTCTCCAGCTCATTTTATAGATGAGGAATTGAGGGTAACAGGGTTAAGTAATTTCCCCACAATCACACAGCTACAAAATGTCTAAGGCCAGATTTGAACTCACAGAAATGAATCTTTCTAATCCATTGCATCATCTAGCTAACTCTGAAATACCTCTGAAATATCATTACCATCTAACACATTAAAGCTAACATTTATATAGTACTTTTAGATTTTGCAAATCACTTCACAAATATTTTCTTATTTGAGTCTTACAATAAGCCTGTGAGGTAAATACTATTATTATTATTATCTCCTTTTACAGATTAGGAAATGGAGTCTTAGCAGGCATAAGCACATATAAAGCACCTACAGGCACTGTGATAGCCACTTTATAAATATTATGTGCTATTTTATTCCAATTTTATAGGTGAAGAAACTGAGGCAAATTGAAGTTAAGTGATTTACAAATCTTGTAATTGTCTGATGGAAGATTCAGACCCAAATACTTATAACTCCAAGTCCAACATTCTATCTGTTACATCATGTTACTTCTCTATAAAGCCTGATTGAACATAATTATATAAAACTGAGAGTAACTAGAGAAAAAGCTCAGCACCCTAGTAGACCTAAGCAGCATATTTAGGTTATGCAGAGTATACAAGTTCAAGAAAAATCCCATGACACAGATGCTTTTGTTTGCAAATGACATTATGCTGTTTGAATCAAACTAGAAGCTCTGCAGAACCTTCTAAATGAAATAAACAATAACTTAAAAGTTTGACCTAATCAATCACACAGAAAAACCAAGAACAAAGCACAAATTCAAAAGAAAAGAATCATTCAAAAACATCTATAATTAACACACCAAAAGAGGAAACAAAGTGTGCTCACAAGAATAATTAGAATTCCTAAAGAAATGACACAAGAATTCAAAGGAAAGGGAAAATATAATATAAAATAAATGAATCCTAAGGAGGAGAAATTCAAAGAACAATAAAAATTCAACAGCTTAATATAAGATAAACCTTATTCTAGTAAAAAGCTACCTAAAACTGAAATAGACCAAATAGAAGTTAGTGACTCCTAAAGACAAAAAATATTAAAACAAAGTCAAAAAATTGAGCAAATAAAGAAAAATGTAAGATGTCTCATATAAATAACTGAAATCAATGACCAAGAAAGAATCTGAATATTAAAGAAAAGAATATTTTTCAGACATATTAGAATAAGAGGGCAATGTGATGATTTCAAAGAGACATGGAGAAACTTATATGAAATGATGAAAATGAAAATGAGTAGAACCAGAAAAATTTGTACAATAACCACCACCTTGGAAAAACAACTCAAGCTACATAAACTCTGATCAATACAATGATCGTGCTTGACTTCAAAGGATCAATTAGGGAATATACTATTCACCTTCTGACAAAGAGGAGAGAGACTTGAGAAAAACATTTTGGACACATCCAATGAAGGAATTTTTTTTGCTTGATTATGCATATTTATTACAAGGAGTTTGTTTTTCTTCCCACCCATCATGGAGGGAGAATTAAAAGGAGCCGAAAACAAATCCTTAAATTTTAAAGCAATTTGAAAAAGTTTTTTTTAGGATTTTTTTGTTTGTTTGTTTAAGGAAATAAACACAGATGAATGAAGAATGCCTTTGGTCTGGACCAGAGATGCTAAATGCATCTCTAGCAATACTTAACTAGCCAAATCAGATTAAAAGGTAATTGAGGAATAGTTAACAATATAAATAAAATTATAATTAACCAAAATGTCAATATGTGGTTATCTAAGTTAACATGTTCCAGAAAGAATCCTTATGTATCTTCTTTTCTATTTGAGTTTGACAAAGGGTCAATCCAAAGGGGTCCAACACATCTGCTAGTCAGCTGCCAAACTTTTTTTTTTCTTTGCCATTCTTATAAACAAATTTCCACATGTATCATGTTGCACAAGAAAAATCAGATCAAAAAGAAAAAAAAAGAAAAACACAAGCAAGCAAAAAACAACCACCACAAAAAAGGTGAAAATACTATGCTATGATCCACATTCAGTCCCCATAGAATTCTTTTTGGATACAGATGGCTCTGTCCATCACAAATCTATTGTAATTGGCCTGAATCACTATTGAAAAGAGCCAAGTCCATCACAATTGATCGTCACAAACTGCCAAACTCTTGAGAGGTTGGGAAACTAAATTAAACCATAATTGGGAGGGGTAGCTAAGTGATACAGTGGAATGAATACCAGACCTAAAGTCAGGAGAACCTGAGTTCAAAACTCAGACAGTTAATTATATACATAATTAAGAAATATTTAATTAAATAATTTTAAAAATACAATAAAACATTCAATCATTGTATCTTCTTTGTGACCTCAATTTGACATTTCCTTTTTCAGTTCTTTTATATAAAAAAATCTGAGGTAAACAGGGTTAAGCGACTTGCTCAGGGTCACACAGCTAATGAGTGTCTAAGGTTAGATTTGAACTCAAGATGAGACTTTCTGATTCCAAGCCTGGAATTCTATCCACTTTGCTATCTAGCTGCCCTTCACATAATAAAACATAGATAATATTAATTTAATATTTTTAAGTCAATATGGGACTGAGGAATTTATCACTTTCTATTTGAGTTTAACAACTAATATCTAGATTATGATATGTAGTTATTTGGACAACCAAAAATCATACTTATCTACATAAAAAAAATTTCTATGTAAATTTACATAAGTAGATCTATATAAATTTCTTCCTTTTCCCTCATCTTAGGAAGACACAGCAAACAGAAAATTAGAGGGCTAAGAATTGATCTAAAACAAAGCTTCTTGAACTGTGGCATGGAACTGTATAAATGAATGTGGACATTGTGAAAAATTTGACATTAAAAGGTTTCTGAATGCTCTATATCCTGCAGTATCACATATTCTGCCAAGATTTAATTCTTTATGTAAAAAATAAACAAGCAAATCCATCTTTCTAGTGTGCAAATTTGCTTTCATCTTTAATAAATGATAAAAATCATATATACCAAATAATTGTTTTAAAATAAATTTATGATTTAATATTAGTTATTGATTTTTATACCTATTTTATATTCCAATATATCAGGTGTCTTGTAAAGATTTCTCTGGCAAAAAGGGGTCACAAATGGAAAATATTTCCTTAAACTAGAGGAGGAAAACAAGGTGGATTTCCTTGAGGAAATTACAAAAGTGTATTATTTTAATTGACTCCATGGTTTTCCTTGATACAAAGGCCCTCCTTTTTAATAACAAGGTTCCCTTGTTATTTTTACATATTACAGAGCACGATGTCTTCAAAAAACTAAAGTTGAGGATCTCCCAAAGGGCCACTGAGAGGTGAATGATAGATATGGGGAGGCTGTAACCCATTTTAAATAAAGGAGAAGTAGTATAAAGTATTGATGAAGTTACAGACAAAATGAACAGCTACAATAGATACTAGGAATGGTAAGTGTGAAATAGATTTGGGAGAGCATGTAGTTAGACAGGAAAGTAGTTTTTAACAATTAATAATGTAAAAGACAAGGTTCCTAGTGGAACTCACAATTAAACAGGAGAAAGGGAATATACCATGAAGTAGTACTCCATTGACTGACAGGCTAAATCCATAGGGAAGTTTAGCACCCTAAAAAAAAGTTAGCTATAAGAAGGAGAAAGACATCATGAGGCAGAAAAACTTCAGCAAAGATGATGGAGGCCTTGGATAGATTTATAGGGGGAATTTAACCTCAGGGTTTGACATAACTTGGATTTCTAACTGGATACAGCAAGGAGGAGCTACCCATGACCTCTATAGAGGTGGACCTCATCTTAACCCCCCAAAGGATGGCCTAGTCCTAACTAGTTGTATATATGCTCCACTGAAATCCTAGGATGTCAGGATAATTAAAGGAAAGCCCCTAATATATTGGGTGGGTTCATTTACTAAATTTATTTGAGATTATGGACAAAAATCACTGCAGTTTGGGCAGGTACTGAGAGGAGAGCATTCTAGTCTGAGTGATTATGTTGACATAGCACAGGTCTTAGCACATAATAGATATTTAATAAAGGTTTTTTGACTAACTGGTAAGTTCATAGATATATTTGAATTTATAGTGTTTAGAGTTACAATGTACCTTAGAGATTACCCTCTCATTGTACAGGTCAGGAAACTGAGGTCCAGAGAGAAGAAGGGTCATGTTCCTTGTTAATGACAGAGATAGGACTAGAATACTGGTCTCAGTTTTACTGATCCAACTTTTTTTCCATTATATCAAGCTGCCTCACAACCCCAAACCTTACTAGAAACTTAAATAAAACCTGAGCAAACTGAAACACAAACATTTAATTTCTAGCACTGATAGACTGGGACTGAATGTGAGCTCCTGGATGGGTCCTCTTTCCACTATTACCAGGGGCTCCTGTGGTGGAGCTTTTAACTTTTTGTCTGAACTTGAAAAATTGGCTTGACTTTGTAACCATTATCTATCTCCATTCTCATGGTAATTTCCATTTTTTTGTTTGTGTTGTAATTTCATTTTCATCTTCTTGATCCTTTCATGAAGCAGTTGTAATGCAAGTACACCTTATAGAAAATTTAGAGCTACAGAACTTTAGACTCTGCCAAGTCTTTAATTCATGATTTTCCTTCCCATATTATCTTACCATTCCTTAAAAGCACATCAGAAAAAGGAATAGGACTTTCTACTGCAGACCCATTTAGGTAATTCTCTAATTGTCCTGTATCTCATAGCTGTATATTAGCTTTTATCTAGTCACCTTAGCTTTTGGTCAACAATATTTCCCAGCATATCTGAAAAATCTTAGTTCTGACCCATGTATTGCTTCTGAAATAATGGGTCAGTCTGTTTTGGAAAATAGCATGCTTATATAAGGAGATTTATTATTGATTTATTAAAGTTAGGAGAATACACTTACGTACAAGTACATGGTCTCTGATCTTTTCTGAATTCAACTCAAAACTCAAACTCAAACTCAAAACTCAAAACAATTTACATTTAAATTGATAAGAGTTATCTAAGAGCTGAGTTTGAATCCTAGCTTCTCACCCTCATAAGCCATATAAATAAAACTCTTCCTCTCTGAAAAAAAAATTATTTTCCAAAATACATGCAAAGATAGTTGTACATATTTAACCTATATCAGATTGCTTGCTATCTGATACAGAAGAAAGTGGAGAGAAGGTAAAAAGGGGGAAAAAAATGAAATACAGTCTTACAAAAATCAATGTTGAAAACTATCTTTACATGTACTTATTTGGAAAAAATAAAATATTGTTGAAATTAAAAAAAAATTATCACAGGCTGTTTTCATTCAAGGCATTCATTAGGCTTTTATAAATGACCATTACTAATATTAGGTTTCTTATATTTGAATATACTGAATATACAGCATGAAACGTACTACCTTCAGGCTCCTTTATCTCTCTTACAGCTGTCATCTTAATAATCTTCATTATCTGAGAGGCTTTCGCATCAAAACGAGAAGTTTCTTCTGTAGCATTTACTACTACTAATATCGAGTGACTCTATGGTTGTCCTCCCCCATACCGTACATCTGAGCAACCAGTTTTCATTAAAGCTTAAAACAAGCAAGAAAGGAAAGAATTGAACTCTCAAAAAGTTGATTTCAAGTCAACCCCATAACCATTATGACTTCCTCCAAAAGATATTAGCAACAACCATTTCATAACTTTGCCATAGTTAAATTATAGGTTTGAGCCCTGTATATCTTATCATGCTATATCCTATACAGCTGGGCTTTCAAGATGCTACCTCTCCCATCATAGAAAAACTCGTATATTTTCATGACCACACGCTTATAATTGCCTTCTTAATTAGCTCGCTAGTACTTTATGTGTTAATTCTCATGCTTACAACAAAACTAGCACACACCAGTACTATAGACTATCTGTTTTATTGATAAGTTGTATTCAATATTTGGATTGTTTTCACACGTGAGAGGAGAATCATGAGACTGAACTTTCTTTGAATTTACTCTTCTCCACAATTTTAGAAATAGAGAACAGGGTACGTCAGAGGATGGAACACCTTAAAAAGTGAGTTTGAAAAGGTGGATCAAAGAGAGAAAGGATCAGAATGTCCATTTAGCAAAAAATAGAACATAGATCATTATCATCATCATCAGAACTGATATTTATATAACTTTTTAAAGCTTGCAAAACACTTCTCTTGTTAAGTATGTAGTATAGTGATAATGTGCACTTACAAGTTATCTCATTTGAATCCTCATATGCAGTACCATAAAGAGTGGAAAAGGGAATGCAAAAAAAAAAAAAAAAAAAAAAAAAGAAAGAAAGAAAGAAAGAAAGTAGAGGACATAGTATTTGTAGATAGAGCTTTAGAGATAATTTTATTTAACCCTTTCTTTTGCTGAAGAGGAAACTGTGGCAGAGAAATAAATATGTGACTGATCCTAGAGCTTAGGAGACTTTTGCTGAACTGAGTTGAATTAAAGAACTAAGGTTGAATCTACATCATTTGCTCAGAGTTATGTAAGTAGAATTAAAACTGGGGTTTAGATAGATCTTTGGATTCAAACAAAGATTTCCTTCTGCTATTAAAAGTTATGCCAAAATGCGTAACTCTGACAGTAAACTATAACTATATGAGGAAACTGAGGCAAACAGGATTAAGTGACTTGCCCAGGGTCATACAGCTAGTAAATATTTGACAACAGATGTGAATTCAGGAAAAGGAATTTTCTTGACTCCAGATCCTGTGCCTTATCCCCACAATACTTCAATACCCAAAACTTCTTTAGCCTCCACTTTTCTTCTCTTTCCCTCCCCTCTTCCCCCCCCCATATATACCCACACACCCACATATCTTACTCTGTTTCTTTCTCCATATATATGTATACACTATATATATATATATACAAACCCACACACCCACATATCTTACTCTGTTTCTTTCTCCAAATATATGTATACACACATACACACACAACACTATATATATATATATATATATATATATATATATATACAAACCCACACACCCACATATCTTACTTTGTTTCTTTCTCCATATATATGTATACACACACACACACACACACACACACACTATATATACACAAACCCACACACCCACATATCTTACTCTGTTTCTTTCTCCATATATATGTATACACTATATATATATATATATACATATATATATATATGCAAACCCACACACCCACATATCTTATTCTGTTTCTTTCTCCATATATATGTATACACTATATATATATATATACATATATATATACAAACCCACACACCCACATATCTTACTTTGTTTCTTTCTCCATATATATGTATACATACATACACACACACACACTATATATATATATATATATATATATATATATATATATATAACCCCACACCCACATATTTACTCTTTTCTTTCTCCCATATATATTATACACTATATATATATATATATATAAACATATATATATAAAAACCCACACCCACATATCTTCTCTTTTCTTTCTCCATATATGTATACACTTTATATATATATATATATATATATATATACAAACCCACACACCCACATATCTTACTCTGTTTCTTTCTCCATATATATGTATACACTATATATATATATATATATATATACATATATATATATACAAACCCACACACCCACATATCTTACTCTGTTTCTTTCTCCATATATATGTATACACACACACACACACACACAATTATTAAGCTCTGGTCAATCGGAACAACTGATATAGTTCCTGCCTTCAAGGAGTTTAAAATCTAAAATATGGCACACTGCAAAGATCCCTGACTGAAGTCAAAGGGCCTGGATTTGGATTCTACCTCTTATACTACCTAAGGAACCTTGGTTGAAGTGTTTAATCTTCCTATACCATCACCTCTTCAATTTAGGAGACTTCCCATCTTCAGCTACCAACTCCTGTGTGAGACCTCGTAAAATACTAATCTTTGATAAATGACCAAGTGATTTAGCATTAAACGCTGGAAGGAATGAGTTGATGAGACTCTTCACTGGAGTAGACCAATAGTATTTTGAGCTGGGAGACAGGAAAACCGCTTGGACTCCTTCAGCAGTTGGAATCAGCATCAGAGTCTAAATTGATTAAGGACCAATTTACCCCAAAGAAATTGCTGGTTTAAGCGGTGGGGTTAAAATCAAACTTTTTTACAGATGAGGGTAGAAACTCCAGGGTAAAGTCACAGTTATCATTTGTGCTGGTGAATGGCGGACCAGGGATTTACTTCAACAACAATCTAGATGATGACCAGTTCTGATGGATCAGGATCCTCAACCGAAAATCAACCAAATTTTCAATGGGCAGTAATGAACTGAACAGCTAACCCCAGAAAAGAACTCTGGGAATGACTAAAAACCATTACATTAATTAATCCCTATATTTTCCCCCTGCATTTTGATTTCCTTCACAAGCAATTTTTACAATAATTCAAGTTTGATTCTTTTGTCAACAAAATAAGTTTGTCATTATACTTTTATTATCTAAGTTATATTTTAATATATTTAACATCTACTGGTCATCCTGCCATTTGGGATGGGTGGGGGGTAAGAGGTGAAAAATTGGAACAAGAAGGTTTGGATTATTAATGCTGTAAAGTTACCTATACACATAACCTGTAAATAAAAGGCTATTAAATAAAAAAATTAAAAAAAAAAAAAAAACAAACAAGCTAATTGTAATATTTGAGTCATTCTTTTGAACAAAATGCCGTTTGGTCATGTATTATTTTGTATCTGTTATATTTAATATTTTAACATCTACGGTATGCTGCCATCTGGGGGGGGGGGGGGTAAGAGGTGAAAAATTGGAACAAGAGGTTTGGCAATTGTTAATGCTGTAAAGTTACCCATGCATATAACCTGTAAATAAAAGGCTATTAAATTAAAAAGTATCCTCTTGCAGGAGCTTCGAAGCTAAGATAAAGGGAAACGGGGTTTTATGGATTAGAACTCAGGGCCTCTGAATCCAGACCTCATGCTTCTGCCACAACTATTTAATGACTATGGCTTTATTAATAAGACGGGAAGGAACACAGCAAGGTAACCAAGTATTGCGCTTTAATAAATAAATGCACGCTTGACTACTTTTAGGCTTAGCAAACAGGGCAAGAGGCGAAGGCCGCAACAGCAGCCCCAGGGGGCGCAAGCGCGAGAACGGCTGCTTTCCCTGCCCCCTCCCCCCGCCTCCTTACGTAGCCGGAGTCAGAGGGCCGGCGTGCGTGGATACGTACGTGCGTGCGCGTCTCCGTCTGAGTTTGGCGCCGCCACCGCCTCCCTAGCGGCCAGTGGGAGGAGAGATAAGGGGAGGGGAAGGAGGCGGAGGAGGAGGCGGAGAGAAAAGGAGGCGGAGGCGGTGGCGGCGGCAGTGGTTTCTGAGGGACTGAGTGAGGGAAGGAAAAGGAGGAGGGGTGTGTGCAGCGCCGGCCGAGTCGGGCACCTGGGCTGGGGCAGGCAGGGGCGAGTGGGCCGAGGCCGAGGGGCACGGGGCCCACAGCCGAGGCAGCGCCCGACGGTGAGTTACCGAGGGGGGCGGGAGGAGGGAGCCGGCCCGTGTCGGGCGGGAGCCGGGGAGGCCCCCAGAGGCCGCCGGGGAGAAGGGAATAGCAAGGTCGGCCGCGCTGGGGGAGGGTGCCGGGACTGGCAGTGACCGAGGTCAGTGCCGGTCAAGGTCCGGAAGGGAGCCGGGCTCTGTGTGCCCGCCGGACAATGGAGAATCCAGCCTTTGCTCCTCTCCGTTCCGGGGCCTGTGCGTGGGCCTGTCACCCACCCGGGCTGCCGGGACTCCCGGGAGGTTGGGGTCGAGGTGCGTGTGTGTCACCGCCCCGGCTTGCCGGGACTCCAGCGGTGTTTGGGTTGGGCTTCGTGTGTGGGGGTGCCGCCTCCCCGGGCGCTCGCTCGGCCCCAGCCCAAATCGGCGATGTAAACACCGACTGCCCGGCTTCCCCAGGGCCGACACCTTCCTCTGGGGGGCTCTCCAACGAACGTGTGTGTGTGCGCTTGTGTATTTGTACGGGCGAAGGTGGCATCCGCGCGTCGCGCTCCAGGTGCCCCCTGCCTCCGTCGTCGCCCGAGAAAAGCTGTCTTCTTCTTCTTTCACGGTTTGAACTGATCGCCGCTGGCTGCACCAGCTGTTCTGGGCGCTGACTCAGGCACCGAATGGCGACCGGGACCCCAGAGACTAACTCTTCCTTCTTCCCCATCACCCCTGCCTAGCTCACATCACTCCCCCCCTCCAACTTTGTGTTGTGGGGGAGGGTCAAATATATTGTAACAAGCTCGAGGATAAGGCTATTCTTTCCTTTCTAGATAGTCGGGTGAAGGAGAAGTTCAGGGTTGTAGGGCATCACTTAACCTGCTGCTCTGGTCTAGGAAACAAATTAGTAACTTTGTTTCTACCGGTGGTTGTGAAGGATTCTGGTTCTTTGGTTCAGTCTGATAACGAGAGCTTCTCCTGACCCAGAAAAGGGCACGTCTCTCTTCTCTCTTCTCTCTTCTCTCTTCTCTCTTCTCTCTTCTCTCTTCTCTCTTCTCTCTTCTCTTCTCTTCTCTTCTCTTCTCTTCTCTTCTCTTCTCTTCTCTTCTCTTCTCTTCTCTTCTCTTCTCTTCTCTTCTCTTCTCTTCTCTTCTCTTCTCTTCTCTTTCTCTTTCTCTTTCTCTTTCTCTTTCTCTTTCTCTTTCTCTTCTCTTCTCTTCTCTTCTCTTCTCTTCTCTTCTCTTCTCTTCTCTTCTCTTCTCTTCTCTTCTCTTCTCTCTTTCTCTTCTCTTTCTCTTTCTCTTTCTCTTTCTCTTCTCTTCTCTTCTCTTCTCTTCTCTTCTCTTCTCTTCTCTTCTCTTCTCTTCTCTTCTCTTCTCTTCTCTTCTCTTCTCTCTTTCTCCTTCTCCTTCTCCTTCTCCTTCTCCTTCTCCTTCTCCTTCTCCTTCTCCTTCTCCTTCTCCTTCTCTTTCTCTTTCTCCTTCTCTTCTCTTCTCTTCTCTTCTCTTCTCTTCTCTTCTCTTCTCTTCTCTTCTCTTCTCTTCTCTTCTCTTCTCTTTCTCTTCTCTTCTCTTCTCTTCTCTTCTCTTCTCCTTTCCTTCCCTTTCCTTTTTTTTTCTCTTCTCTTGTTCTTATTTTTCACATTATTACATTGAGAGCTGACTACATGGGTGGAGTTAAAGGCATCCATCCTTCTTTGTGTGTATGTATATATACAGACATAGAACAGAGAGTATCCCAGCTAGAATATTTTTTCCTATCATGGTTCTAATCCTGGATGTTTAAATGTCTTTGTATTGAAACTTTTTGCATGAGCTTTTTACCAAGTTAGAATGTTCTATTTTATAAGTCCCCAAACTCGATACTTGGAATAGAATTTATCTTTCTTATGTCAATACAATTCAATATATTGAAAATGAAGTTGTTTATGGGCTTTTTATATATAGGAATACCTCTGGCTACTATACTATCTTTATAAATGCATAGATTAGAACAAAAAGTTTTTTCAATTTTATTCCCCCCCTCCCAATTTAAACTATACTGTCTTTATAAATGCATAGATTAGAACAAAAAGTTTTTTCAATTTTATTCCCCCCCTCCCAATTTAAACTATACTGTCTTTATAAATGCATAGATTAGAACAAAAAGTTTTTTCAATTTTATTCCCCCCCTCCCAATTTAAACTATACTGTCTTTATAAATGCATAGATTAGAACAAAAAGTTTTTTCAATTTTATTCTCCCCCTCCCAATTTAAACTATACTATCTTTATAAATGCATAGATTAGAACCAAAAGTTCCCCCCCTCCCAATTTCAAAATGCAGTCAACTTTCAGAAATACAGGCTAGGGACCTATCTTGAAATGAACACTGATCTTTTCTTGCTTGTAATTTTTTAAAATGTTAATTAATGACTGCATGGTTAATGATACTGCAAAAATGACAATCAACAAGTTAGTAGTTAGGTTGTAAAAATTTGGATTTGCAAAAGAGGGTGGTGAATTTTCAACTTTATTTTAGCTGAGTCACTTTAAGCTTAGTCACTGTTTCTTAATGCTTAGAACTGAAATTGGTAACCCTGAATATTTTGTTAGTTTCTCCCCACCTCTCCTTCATGATTTTGGTTGTAATCCGGTACTTGAAACTGTGAAAATCTATTCTTTGTGTATCAGGGTTTTGGGGTTCCCCCCAGTGTTTTGTTTGGATACTTATATTTTCTGTAGATGATGATTTTCTTTAGCTGCTTTGTTTTTTCCAGAAGTGTTTGTTTTTTATAATGCTTTTTCTGACTCTTTAGGTTTACCTCACTTTACTTCTTCTTAAACTTGATGCATTTATTTTGTCCTCTTTGCTTTCTTACCTGCAAACTCCTATAATTTCTTAGCTTTCTTCAAGGTTCAGTTCTGAAAGAAATCTTTCCTGATTTCTCGATGTTTGGGGATCAGAGATCTCCTGGTACCCCCAATTTACTGTATATTTATTTTGCATATGTTTTGTATTGACTCATAGGTACTTGTATTGCCCCACAGAAGTGCAGTGACTTTCTTTGTATCCCAATTCCAATTTCTTTTTTCACCCCTTGCATTTATTGAGTTAATTAAATATTAGGCAATATTTGACAAATAATAATGGCTAATAATATAGTTTTACAATTTGCAAGGTGTTTGAAGTGTGTTACTTCAGTTGATTCTCTTAGCAATTTTTATGATGGGTATTTTTTCTTTTCCAAATCAGACCAGCATTTTCTTTGATTTTTAGTATGTCCTAGAGTGGCAGCTCCCTTTACCTCTATTGCTGTTGGGCAACTTTAACTCCTCTGCAATTTGTGGTCTAAAGTGTTGTCTGCTGGGTGGGTTAAGAGTTGCCTGGAGGCAGCCTGTGGTTGAGAACTACCTGAAGGCAGTATGGAATAGCTTTGGGGGTGAGGTACCAAAAGTTGCTTTAAGCCTTACCTGAAGGCAGTATGGAATAGCTTTGGGGGTGAGGTACCAAAAGTTGCTTTAAGCCTATGTGGCTGAATTTTGGATTTCCCAACTAAACTATACTATTACTACTTTGTGTCAGCTTCCTTGAAAGTACTTTTATTTTAAGCATATTATGCAAAGTGTTATTTAGTTTTGAAATAAGCTTGAAAAAAATTAGATAAAGTTATTAGATTATATTAGAAATAGAATATAAAAAACTTGATTTTGTGAAGTGAAGACTTCTTTATAATTCTTTTTTTCTTTTTTTTTTTTTTCAAGGCAATTGGGATTAAGAGACTTGCCCAGAGTCACACAGCTCCTACTCTATCCATTGCACCATCTGGCTACCCCTCATTATATTCTTTGAATAGCACTTACCCATATTCTGACAACTGATAAGTTTTAAATACCTAAATTTTTGTTATTCGGTATATTTCTGTTTTAACATCTGATTTGAAGTTTTCTCCTTTTTCTTAATAGAAATTGTTTTTGGCCCAGATTTGTGTTTTAGTTGGTGTAGGTAACTCCCATTAAGAGATACTTTCTACTAATTAAAATCTGTAGCAATTTATAGTTTGAAAGTTGATTAGAGATACTAAGAGATTAAGTGATTTACCTGAAGTCTAGCTAGTTTGTGTGTGAACTGGGTTTTTAAGGCCTTGTAAACCTGAAGCTTCATTTATATCTACTACTTTTTAATGCTTCTCATAGGAAATGATGTAGTGCTAGATTTGGAGTGGGGAGGGGCCTGGGTTCAAATCCTGATTTTGCTGCTTATATCTCTCTGACTTTGGGCAAGTTGCTTATTCTGTGAGCCTCAGTTTCTTCATATCTAAAAAGGAGGAGGGGGTTGAACTTTTGATGGCTTCTAAGATTCATTCCAGCTCTAAATCTCGATTCTAATGAATCTACAATAATATACTTGCTCCTTGAGAAAATTACAAGTAGTTATAACTTTGGGGTTTTGCAAGTATAGAATAAATTACTGATCACCATAATTGATTAAAGAAGTTACATATAAGGAATATATCATAAGTGTAAGGGGGGGAAGGGAGAAAAGGATAACCTTTGAATTTCTTTTGTGTTATTAATTAGGCTATTCTGTTGCAATTTATAAAGCCATGATTTGCTGCATCTTAAACTTTTCTACTAATAATATGCTTTTAGCTTTTTAATGTTATTTTTAAATTTCTTAATGTAAGTATGTACATTCCCATTTGTGACCAAAATCACACATTTTCAAGCTATTAAGGTACAGAATTGGTTTTTAGAATTAAGTTCATTAACTGTCACTGTATCATACCTTAAAGTCTACATACAAAGAAAATGAATGTGACTTTTAAGCATTTCCAAACAGTTGTTCACTATAGGGTTCACAATTGTAAACTTGCGTGTGTTCTTGTCCTTGGGATCAGATGAGTCCGCAAAATTATAATCAAAGTTTCATTGTAGAAATACTTTTTTCTTTAATTATTTTGGCTCTTGAATGGAGAATTTCAACTTCTAAATCTGATAATCTTATGAACAATATATTAGGTGCTTCTTCTACAGTCTTCCTCATGCAACATTGGATGGGAGATCGAAATAAATGCAAAAGAAAATTGCAAAGAAAGCTCTCATCCCACCTCCCATTATAACAAGTAAGTTGGCTTTTATAAATTGATGTCCATAAATTGGATGCATTTGGAGGAGTGATTGTCTTGTCTTTATTCATTCTTCCCCTTCTATATACTCACTTTCCCCTAAACACATATACCTTTTTATCTTGAATCTAACTCCTCCTTGCTTTTTTTTAACTTCTAATCCTTCAATTACATGAGGAACTTGATACCTACAAAAAGACAGACTCTCCACTCCATTAAATTTCTTAATTCCTTGCTGCTTTTGGTTAAATATACATCCAGCTCTTGACTCTTTCCTGAGATTTATTCTCACATCATTTTGAGTTATATGTACTATGGACAGCGAGCTAGAATCGTGAATAGAGTAATCAGGAAAACCTGAATTTAAATCTGGCCTCTGGTAGTTGATAAGCTTTGTGACCCTAGACTTAATCTCTTTGCCTCAATTTCCTCATATGTAAAATGGGGATAATAATAGCACCTACCTTTCATGGTTGTTTTGAGGATCAAATGAAATAATAATTATAAAAACACTTAGCACAGTGCCTGAGAACATGTTAAACACAACTTTTGATGTTACCTATAATCGTTATCATCATTATTTGAAACTTAACATCATTCATATTTAAATTTCTAACTGTGGATGTACATCTAGTGCTTGGTTCTGAAATGTCTTCTATACTTTTTCATGCTGCCCTCATCAGTTCTAGTAAGTTTAATTTTCTCTGTATAGATGGTTCAAATATTTATATATCTAGGCCCAGTTTCCCTCATCAACAGCTGCCTATTAGACATTTCAAACTAGCTGGCCCCAAGATCTCATATTCTTTTATGTTCAAAAATTCCTGCACTTTTATGCACTTCTATCTAGCCAAATTGGTTATCTTACCATTCTTTACACAGGGTATTCTATGTTCGCCTTCACATAGGCTGGTCCTCTATAACTGTCATATATACTTTCATCTCTTTCGTTGTTTAGGAACCTTGCTTCCTTCAAAGAACATAACCCAAATACCAATTTAGAAGTGAGATCTTTGCTTATCTCCTCCTCTGATTTTTAGTCCTTTTTCACTCCTTGAAATCACCTTGTTTTTATTTCTTTTGTATATGACTATATATGAATATTAATCAACAGGCATCCATTGAATGCCAGGCATCAGATACAGGCAAAAATGAAAGTCTCTGCACTCAAGGAACTTAATAGTTTGTTCTGCAGGCAGGAGTTATTAAAGTAGCTGGATGGAGTCCATGCGGGAAGGGTTGGAAGGATGTTTCTGAATTTAGAATTTAGTATTTTGGTAACTATTGAAATATGATTGGTTTCCTTTCAAATCCTATGTATTTTATGAATTTAAAAACATTCTTAGAAGAGTTCCTTAGGCTTGACCAGCCTGTCAAAGGGAGACAGTGATCATCACATGAAAAAAATTAAAGTTTAAAAATGTAAAATCTCTTAATTTCATTAGACTATGAAATCTTTTTAAAGAGATTGTGAATGTTACATATAATTTCATAGGATTCTCAAACTCAACATTAAAGATGGAATTTTAAATATTGTTCTCAGTGTCTTTTAAAATTGGAATTCTTAGAGAAATTTATGGCAGCTTATTTTTGTGGGAAGGGGTTTGTTATTTAGATTTTGCAGTTTTGATAGTTGATATTTTGAAAACATTGTGGTACAAATAGTTAGGAGACTGGAATCCTAGTTTGGGCATTACCTGTAACCGGCTTTGTAACTTGGACTCGAGTCACTTCACTCACCCCTTTGGACCTCAGTTTACTCATCTCTAAAATGAGGGAGGTAGACTTGATTAGGGCTCTTGATTTTTTTTTTTTTTTTATATCAGAGTGAAGGTAGTATGGTGAAACCCTTCTCAAAATAATGTTTTTAAATGCATAAAATAAAATATACATAATTATAAAGTACTTAATTTTCTTGGAACATACTTATTAAGATTTTTTAAAGAAATAATTATATTCAAGGGTAAGAACTTTCATGGACTAAATAATCTCAATTCCTTTTCCAGATCTAGTCTTTGGCTTGGGACTCCATGAATGGTCTTTCCAATGCATAAAATTGCTTCTCTTCCTAAATTCTTTTGCCGATCTTATCTTCCATCCCAATGCTCCAAACTATCAAAATAATCATTTTTCATAGTATGATTTTTAAAATCTCATATTACTTTCACACTTAGTGACACTGAAATAATGGTGTTTTGGAAAGTTAAGGAGACTTTGGTAAGGGATTTATATAACTTTTGAATCTTGTTTTCTAAATTAATGTTTTGTAGTAACTCTTTAATTTAGCTTAAAAATATGCTAGTATTTTTAAAATTTGATTTTGTTGGTATTTCTTAGAATTTCTTTTAAAAGAACATGCTTAGATTAATGTTACATATAGATGACTAATTTATTTAAAAGTAATTAATGATATTTTTGGAATTTCTGTTGATAAAAATTTTGTGCAATTAGCCTGGTTGGGAGACCTATATAGGAATTCTGAAGGTAATGATTTGAAATTATCATTGTTTGAAGGTGCATTTCCTAATTTCATTGGCTCTTTTACAAGGCAAAAAGTAGTAGAGATTGTTTCACTGCGATTTCACCATAGTTTACTTGATTTCAGTGACACTATTTAATGTGTTTCTGTGGTTGAACAGCTTAGACAAATTTGCCATATGTAGCAGCTTCTAATTTACTGCCAAGATAGACTTTTGAATAGGTTGTGGATTTCTCTTTTTAAAAATGACAGAACTAAGAATGTATGCCAGATTTCTCTTGATGATTCCTTAGATAGAAATGTGTTATATCAATTAGTAAGTGAAATCTTTAACAAAATTTGCATCTAAATTTCAAAGAAGTGGTTGACCATCTGAAGATATCTGAAATTTTAAGTTAGCACATAGTATAATTATACATTTATAGTTTGATGTGTACTGTCTGTGAGAGATTTGGCTGCAGTGAAAAGTTGGAATTGGAAATATCTTTTCCCCTTTTTTTAGGTTCATTTTTTTTACTCAAGTAGGCAAAAGTCATATGTTACTAGGTCACTCATTCTATTAAGGGTAGTGTAAGGAGAATACTTTCAAATAGCATTGATTTTTTCCAAAGCATATGGTTTTCATGACCCTGGAAAAAGAAAAACAATTATCTTGATGGCATATTTGGTAGTACATGATTTCTGTCTTGATGCATATACCTTTTCTTCTTTAAATGTTCAAAATAACTTTTGGTAAAATATATGGCAAAATTTTGGGCAGGCAGGTGGCACAATGAATAGAGTGCCAACGACTGGAGTTAGAAAGACTCAAATGTGGCCTGACATACTCACTGGCTGTGTGATCCTGGGCAAGTCACTTAATCTTTTTTGCCTCAGTTCTTCATCTGTAAATTGAGCTAGAGAAGGACATGCCAAACCTAACCTATCTCTAGTATTTCTGCCAAGGAGACCTTGAAATAGGGTCATAAAGAGTTGGACACAACTGAAATGACTTGAACATGGCATTGTGTATAGGGCAGATTTTTGTTGTTAATGTCACTTATTACTGATTTTTCTCTTTCTTTATACTTTTAAAATAGGTTGGTTTATTAGTGATGTCTTCTTAAGTTTTGGATTGACCTTGGTGTCTGGTTATAATAGTGCCAGTGTTAAAGGAATAAAAATTAGAAGTTTGTAGGATTCTCAGAATATCTTAAAACTGTTGTCTTCAGTGATTTTCAGACACAGCATCAATTTGCAGAGTTTTATGTTGAAATATATTGAAATTTATGAAAGTTTTTAAAGCCTCAGCAGGGTGAGTGAGTAATCATTGGAAGAGCTCCCAAGGAAGGTTGTGTAGTTTTCTAGCAATCTTAAAATTGGACAATTAGTTAATATATCACTGCTTAACTTATTGAAGTCATTTATAGATAAACTTTTGTATTAAAATAAAGAAATGATTAATATTGTCAATTATTTACTATGTATGTGCCCAATAATTATTTCTTCATGTCTTTAATATTCTTCAAAGTGGAAATTAAATTCCTAGAATTTTTGATGTGTCAAAGTTTGAATTCTGTTCACTTTCCCATTATTTTTGAAAACAAACTTTTTTGTAACAGTTGTAAGGCATAGGGCTGTTTAGCCACTAATTTTAAACCTTTTGAATTTAGTTAGTATTTATGTTGTGTTCTGACAGGCTTGGTCAGCTGACAAGTGTGTATAGTGACATCAAATGTCCCTACAAATTCTAGGAGCTATGGTCGTCACCTCTTTGGAACTGAATGTATTTTTAGGTTTCTCTCTTAGTAACAGTCAAGCTTATAAAACTTCAGCTTGTCAAATGAACTCAGCCTTGTTGACATTTTAAAACAAGAACACTTACAGCTGTTTTCCTGGTGTCATCATGTAGTTTCCTTTTTTTTCTTTTTTACTAAAGTTTTAAATATCTAACTAAACTTAAGATAGTTATTAATCTGTTGACTTATAATCTTTAACTCACCAATCTCATAATTATATGTGTTTTTTTATCCTTGAAAGTTTTCAAAATATATTTAGCTGTAATTTATACTATGCTTATTAACTAAGTTGTGTTTACATATTCTGCCTATAGCAGTTTATTTATTCAGTTCTTTAATATCACTTTAATGTGAAACTTAAGCTCTGTCATTCCCTTGGCACTGTCGCAATACCATACATAGCATCTGGAAACTACTACTGAATCGAGCAAAACTGTGCCAGTTATATTTTGGATGAAAATTTTTGCATGAGAAAAATCTATATTGATTAGTAACTTTTGAAGGAAATATAAGGAAGGTAGTATGAAGAAATACTTTCAGCAATACCCGAGTTCAGATCCTTTTCTGACACTTTACTATTATAACCTAAGGCAAATCCTTATCTCTATGGGATATTCTTATTCACTATTCCTTTTCACTTCTGAGTAAACTAAGGCTCTATCTCTATGAGCCTTAAGTTTCCTCAGAAATGAAAAGGAATAGTTATACTTGTCCTATCACTGGGTTGTCACTCAAAGGAGATATGTAAAGTGCTTTGTAAACAAGTATAATAATTAATATCACTGAGAGTTTTTGCAAAAATAGATTGATCTCAGTAGTTTTAGTTGGTTTCCCAGAACTAAAATGTTCTTTGAGAATAGAGGCTTGGAAGAATTGGATGTTTTATGTTCACTAAGATCTAAAAGTCAAGAGAGGAAGCAAGGAGAAGAGAACAAGGATGTTTTGTGGGGGTGTTTAATATTTTTTTAACATCTTATTTTTTCCCTAATTACGTGTAAAGATAGTTTTCAACATTTACTTTTTTAAGATTTTGAGTTCCAAATTTTTCTTCCTCTTCCTTCCTTCCCCCCTTCCCAAGACAGCAGGCAGTCTGTTATAGGCTATACATATACAATCATTTTAGGCATTTCTATGTTAGTCATATTGTGAAAGAAGGATCAAAACAAAAAGGAAAAACCACGAGAAAGGGAAAAATCAAAACAATTTCTTAATAGATGAAAATAGTATGCTTTGATCTGCATTCAGACTCCATATTTCTGTCTAGATATGAATGGCTTTTTCCATCAAGTCTTTTGGAATTGTCTTAGATTGCTGTATTACTGAGAAGATTTAATTCAGTCATAATTAGTTATCACACAGTGTTATTGTTACTGTGTACAGTGTTCCTGTTGAGCTATCTTCACTTTGCATTAGTTCATGTAAATCTTTCCAGGCGTTTTTGAAATCTGTCTGATAATCATTTATGTATAGAACAATGGCATTCCATTGCATTCATATTCCACAACTTGTGCAGCCATTCCACAATTGATGGACATCCTCTCAATTACCAGTTCTTTCCCACTACAAAAAAAGTTGTCATTAATGTTTTTCCACATGTGGATCCTTTTCCCCTTTCTTATGATCTCTTTGGGATGCAGTCCTCGCAATGGTAATGGCAATGGCAATGCTTTGGGCAGCATTCAAAATTGCTCTCCAGAATGGTTGGATCGGTTCACAACTCCACCAGCAATGCATTGATGTCTCAAGTTTTTCCATATCCTTGCCAATATTTATTGTTTTCTGTTCCTGTCATTTTAGCCAGTCTGATAGAGATGAGGTAATTTATCAGAGTTGTTTTAATATGTATTTCTCTAATCAATAATGATTTAGAGCATTTTTTTTTTCATATAACTATGAATGGCTTTAATTTCTTTATCTGAAAACTGCAAACATAGTATATAGTATCTTCTATGTTCCGGACACTATGTTGTTAAGTCTGTCTGATTCTAGGCTCAGTGCTCTATCTACTGAAACATCTAAAAGAAACAATTTTTTGCCCAAAAGTTTACAATTTATTTTTTAGTTGTGATTTGTTATAATTTATCACAACTACTTATGAAAAAATCACACACTGCTGATGTACAAGATTCTGAAAAGTAATACATTTGTGATCCCAGACCTGAAGAAGCACAGAGTAAAATTAATAACTTAATGTTTGTGTATTGTGAAGTTTTATAAAGCATTTTTGTGTATACTCTTAGGTGATTCAGTGGATAGAACTCTGGGTTTAAGGTCAAAAAGACTCATCTTCCAGAATTCAAATCTAGCCTCAGACTACTAGCTATTTGACTCTGGACAAATCACTTAATCTTGTTTGCCTGTTTCCCTGTTTGTAAAATGAGCTGGAGAAGGAAAGAACAAACCATTCTAGATTTTTTTGCTAAGAAAAGTCCATGTTGGGTCACAAAGAGTTGGACATGAATAAAATGACTGAATAGCAGTAATAGTGTATTCTTATTTGTTCCCTAGATATTGAATTAGATATATGGTGAATGAATAAGTATTAGCACATTGATATTTTGCTAATTATAAGATAGTTGATCTTTAAGTTCCTATTCTAATCTCATTTTTTTCTTGTTCAGCTTTATTTACTTTGAATTTTGGAGCTAGGAAGGACTTTGATGTGATTTAGCACTGAATCTGAGATGAGAGAATCAAACCTCAGATTTTGACTTTGCTTTGTTCTTTGTCATTTCACTTGGTCTCAGTCTCTTTGTAAAATTAAATGTTTGAACTAGTTAATCTTTATAGTTATACTCAGCATTAAATGCTATAGTCATCTCATTTAAAGAGTAAACTGAGAACTGGAGAAGAAAATAATGTGCCAGGGTTTGTATAGTAAGTTAGTTGGAAATGAAATTAGAACTCAAGTCATCTGACTCTCAATTCAGTATTGTATCTACTATATCAGAACCTTTTTAAGGTAAGGCTGTCTTGATTTAATTCTTACTTTTTCTGTCATTTATTTATGATACAAAACTTATTTATTTTAAAATTCTTGATCTGTTCAGTGTTCAAGTAGAGTGGGGTGGATCAATGTCTGAATGAACAAACATTCATTCTATCCCCAAGTGATTGTGAATTGCAAAATAACCAAAGAAAAAGATATCATTTTATAAGAAATTCTTTGAATATAGGTCACATACAGGTTAAGTTACTTGTGAAGAGAGGGTATGGATTTCATATTCAGTACATATAAAATGCTTTAATATGATAATTTTATATATATATATACATACACATACCATAAATGTTTTTATGAACATTGCTAAGTAGGGCATAATTATTAAATGAAGATCATATTAGTCTTTGAACATTCTAAAATGGAAATTTCTGAAATATTTTCAAAAGCCTAAATCAGGAGTTGACAAACTACTTTATTTAATACTAAACTGCTTATTTTTTTTTTTACAACTGAAAGCTAAGAATAGTTTTTACATTTCGAAGTATAGATTTGTGTGTACAGTGTTGCGCCCTGACCTAGACAATCCTAATTATTTTGTATTGAAGCTCTTTAAAAGATATAACATTTAAGGTAAGTCCAAATGATCCACTAGCAGGTCTTTTAAGTATCTATTGAACTATATAGCCTTAACATTCTCAGTTAATTATGGCTCCTCCGAAAGCCGTAGGCATTGTTATAAAATTATCCTATTTTTATTTTTGACTAAACTTTATTTTATTTTTATATGGTAGAATGATGATAGAAAGATGTTGAAGACAGTAGATAGAAAGTATTTTGTTACATGCAAATATTAAATTGCTTAAGTTATAAGCACTAAATTATATAGACTGATAGGGGTAACTTTGCTAAATTAGGTTGCATTTATGTTTTGTTCACAAAGAGTGTTCTTTCAGTAATCATTTTTGGTGTTCTATATTTATTCATTCCATGTTTCTGCTGTAAATTAGATTTAGTTTTCTGTTTAGAGGAAACCAACTTCATTTGAGAGTTCAGAACTCTTTGTTTCTGAAATATCAGTACTGTTCTGTCCGGCATGCGCTTTTTAACCACATCTTTTTTTCCAGGCACTGTTGTAACCCCTAAACTATAACTCTTTGTTTTAATCAGACTCATTGTAGAGGTGATTATATATTGGGTGGGAGAACCAGAGAGAATCTAATATCTAGGACAAGGGTTTAACATTTTGTGGCAGTCTGGTAAAGCCTAGAGACTCATCTCAAAATAATGTCACAATGCAATAAGATACATAGGATACCAAAGGAGTCAAATTAAAATAGAATTTATCAAGATTTTTTTAAGTTTAAGTTTAAGTTTTTTAAGTTTAAATTTAAGAAGTTTTTAAGTTTTAAGTTTAAGTTTATGGACTTCAAGTTAAGAACTCCAGCTCTATGTTTGAGACTGCAATGCAGAACATTCCATTGTACTTTCTTTTAGATTAGCTAGAAGGAATTGGAAATACTGCACAAGGAAAATGGTAATTGGGAATAGGGAAGGATCATAAGAAGGCCCCTTTCTTTAAAAATATTTTATAATTTGGATCACCCAACTCTTAAAATGCAAGTGAATTGTTATAATCTCATTCATACCTGAGAACAGAGATTCTTAAAACTTTTTTCTACTTGCAACTCTTTTTTTACTCCAGAAATTTTTACATGACTCTGGGTATTTATGTATATACATACAAATCAAACATTTGATGATAGTAAATCATAATTTTACAACCTTCACATTCAAATAGAAAACCATATGTGGGGTCACGCACCACAGTTTAAGAAACTGGGCCTTAGAGTTAATTAATTTAGTTCTAACTCTTTAACTAATATCAATACTCAAAGTAATAAAGTTCTAACTGATGAGTTGGAAGAAGAAATGTTGGCTTGGAGTGGGATAACTTAGAAATCCAAAAAGACAGCATGAGAGTACCAATTATTTTTGAGCTAATTGAAATAAATATGCTCTTTAAGATCCCTTGCCAGCTCTAATTCTTTGAGACTATGAATAAGAATCTCAAATGCTTTTTAAAAAATACAAGGGGGTCCTAGTTACTGTGATTAATGAAACTCCCAAAATGATTGTCTATATTTGGATTTGTACTATTTGATGCTACAATTTTGTAAAATACGTTAATTAGTTCCAGTCCAATGGAAATATGCATTAAAAATTTAAATAGTGCAACCATTTCAGGGATTCATTGTTCACTCTATTCATTATTGAACTAATCGGGGCCTGGATGTGTTGATTATTTGTTTCTGGCAGATGTTTCATTACAGTATTTTATTTTTACATATGCCAGTGTATTTCAGCTCCAAAAAAGTTTGTAATTTGAATTATAAACTATTTCACAAAGCTTTTAAAATATTCATAAACTGACCAGTTACTTTGTTTTTTATCTTGATTCATTTCTACAAATAGAGCCTGATTTGCCATGATGGAAGAGGAACAGCAGAAGCAACATTCACACTGTGTGAATTGTATCAGTAGACGATGCATGGCTCGACCAGAAACTGGAATTTCCTGTGATTTGATTGGTTGTCCATTGGTTTGTGGAGCAGTTTTCCACTCATGCAAAGCTGATGAACATCGAGTATTGTGTCCACTTGAACGAGTGCCTTGTTTAAATAGTGGCTTTGGGTGTCCTTTTACAGTTACCCGAAGTAAAATTGCTGAACATCTAGAAATATGTCCTGCAAGTGTGGTATGCTGTACCATGGAATGGAATAGATGGCCGGTTAGTTATGCAGACCGAAAATCTTATGAAAATCTAAGCAGAGATGTCGATGAAGTGGAACAATTAGACATGGCATTGGCCCTTCAGGACCAAAGGATGCTCTTGGAATCTCTCAAAGTTGCCACTATGATGTCAAAAGCAACTGATAAAATATCAGAATCCAGAGAACAAATTCCAGTTAAATCAAGTGTCCCTGATGTACCACACACTAATGGTTTGGTGTCTGTTGATGGAGAATCTTATGGTGCACTCTACCAAGCTACTGTAGAAACAACTAGAAGTTTGGCTGCTGCATTAGATATCCTAAACACCGCTACACGAGACATTAGTATGTTAAATACGAGGCTGTGTGCTTCTCCAAGTGAAATGGAAGAAGAACAAAATTCTGCAGAAAGCTTGAAGATTAAGACTTCAAAAGATTGTGAATATCCAAATGAAGATGAGATGGGAGCAGTTGGTGGATTTGACCAAAATGTGTCTGGTCAGAATTCTCAGTCTGAACAAAATGGCTCAAATGATTTCTGTTGTGACTTGAATGATAGTTTTGATAGCACTTCTGCTTTCTGTAATGGCTTTCATTTGGATAATATGAATACAGAGGTGATGGACCATAATGAGGATTTTACTAGTGAATCAGATCTATGTAATTTAACAAATGGTGAATGTGCACCTTCTGAGGAAGCTTTGCCAACCAACTCACTTTCAGTAGCAGCACAATTTGAAGAAGGAATACAGTCCAGTACTTTGCCTAATGGAACAGTTCAGCATATCCTCTTACCAGATGACTCCACTGGAGGGGAAGTACTAGAAAATAAAGCAGAACAAGAAGGATTGAGGAATGTGGATGTCCTTTCTTTAATTCGGCCCCAGTCATTTAAATTTTTTTCTGGTTCCTGTTGGTTCAAAGCAAAGGAAGATAAAGCAGTAGATACGGCAGACTTGGAAGTTACTGAGGACCCCATGGGCCTTCAAGGAATAGATTTAATCACAGCTGCTTTGCTGTTTTGTCTAGGAGATTCTCCTGGTGGAAGAGGTATATCTGATAGTCGTTTTGTTGATGTCTGTCACGTTGACTTTGGGACTCAAACTTTTTCACTTCCTTCTGCAATTTTAGCCACAAATACAATGGTTGGGGAAATAGCTTCAGCTTCAGCTTGTGATCATGCCAACCCACAGCTGTCAAATCCAAGTCCTTTTCAGACACTTGGACTGGATTTAGTATTGGAATGTGTGGCAAGATACCAAATCAAGCAACGTTCAATGTTTACATTTGTTTGTGGACAATTATTTAGAAGAAAAGAATTTTCTTCTCATTTTAAGAATGTTCATGGTGACATTCATGCTGGACTCAATGGCTGGATGGAACAGAGATGTCCTTTAGCTTATTATGGGTGTACGTATTCTCAGCGTAGGTTTTGTCCTTCAACACAAGGGGCAAAGATTATACATGATCGTCATTTGAGATCATTTGGGGTTCAGCCATGTGTTTCTACAGTATTAGTAGAGCCTGCTAGAAACTGCTTACTTGGTTTACATAGTGACCATTTAAGTAGTCTTCCTTTTGAGGTCCTACAACATATTGCTGGATTTTTAGATGGTTTTAGTTTATGCCAGTTTTCATGTGTATCACGGCTAATGAGGGATGTGTGTGGCAGTCTGCTTCAGTCCCGTGGAATGGTCATACTTCTCTGGGAAAAAAGGAAATACCCTAATGGACATTCATCATGGCAGATACGAGAAAAGGTTAGTTTTATTCTTTGCTTAAGTTTGACTCTTTTCCTCACCACCACCCTTAATAAAATTAATGGCTTTCATCCAGGATGACTGTTCACTCAGAATTTCTTTGAAATGACAAATGAGACAATTAGAAGAGATGATTTTATAGAGGTGGTTACTTTCCACAATCATGGATTTACATCAGATTTCTTAGTATTGCTATGCTGTAAGCACTTCCATCCTTCATTAGTTTGTCACAACTACTTATTGTGACCATATCATTTTTTCACTTGCTCTCTAGCCTTGGTTCCATTTAAACAAATGCAGTTATGATTTGTTATCTTTTAGAAGACTAGATGAAAATTATCTTATATTTAAAATAGGGTTCCACATTAATCTCAAGGGATTAATTAAAATGTAACCTGGGTAGAAGGAAGTTATACAAAGATATAGCTTTTTACAGTTTTATAGATGTCTCTGCTAATCATATTTTCATATGAATGTATATTTTTGGAGTGGAGTAAAGGAAAGGTATATAGGGCATTCTCTTAGATTATTGCACTGTAAGTATATGACACCTAAGATTTAAATTTTGTATAAAAGATGAGAGTGAGTTAAGGTTATACCTTGAAAGGTTGTTGGGATTTCATTTGGAATTTTAATAAATTCTGTTACTCTTAATTTCTGCTAATTATCAGAATGGCACCATTTTCTACTTTTTATAAAAAGTCATAGTCCAATTTAATATGTTAAAAAACATTTTCATACAATATAGAGATTGAAATGCCTTGATTTGCATGTAAAAAAGAAAGGAACATGCAAGAGACATGTCTGCTTTTACCCTGTTTGTCATAAATAAGAGATCATAATAGAAGGTGAACTCCTTTTAAGTACTTTAGAAGTTCCCTTGCTTATGTTTCCATTTTTTTTGATTGCTTCACTCATAGCTCTAGGGTGACCCTTCTCTTACCTCTATTCTCTGCTTGGGTCTTCCTAGTTCTGTCATTGCTTAGTAGCAGTCTAATATTTTTTCATGATTTGGCCAGGCTAAATTGGAAAAGCTTGCCATTAGAGAATCAGCATTTTGCTGATACATAGTTATGTAAGAAATCATAGCTGAAGTAATTGATAATATGGAATACCTCTCACTGGTTTGGGGATGTTAGAAGTAATGCTATCAGAATTGGAAGATTTTAGTTCTGAACATGCCAGAGCTTTGCTACCATAATGTGAGTGTTTAGACTTACTTGCCCGTTCTAATGAGATATCCATATAACATGAATGAATTTGTGCCTAATAAAATAATGAGAGTTAGGAGAAAATCCTGGAAAAATCCATATTTAATATTTAAAGAAGAATGCTAGTGGGAAAGAAAATAATAGTATAATAAATAGCTAACAAGAAAAATCAACTTACTGAGATAATACAGCACTTCTTTGAGGTTTATAAAACCCTTCATATATATATATATATATGTTCATATATGAGAATATATGTATTCTCATTTGATCATTATAATACCATAGGAGGTAAATTCTATAGATTTTTTTAATAGATGATGAAAATATCCCCTTTTTATAAATGGTGAAAATAGGCTTAGGTGGTTATGTGCCATCCAGGGTTACATAGTTACTGAGAATTCAGACCCAGGTCAGAAATCATATTGAAATGGTTCAATTTTTATATGAGCTATCTGATCTTAAATCCAAGCCAAGGAGTGATATGGCTTACTAAATTATCTAATACCATAAATGTTTATTAAAGTAATTAGTTTGTGCCTAGTTTTATTAGTGTTAATAGTTCTTTTAATTGCTTGGGGGACATAACTACTACAGTCATAAAGTTTGCATTCCAGTAGAGTCACAGCAATGACTATAAATTAGTTGTGAGTTAAATTTAAAAAAATAAACTTTTTTTTTTTTGGGGGGGGGGATCATTAATTGCAAGGTCTTTAATGATTTCTCTCATCAAAGTAGAAATGTGTATATTTAAGATAATATATGTATTATGAATCCTTATAATCAAATTGAATCTGAAGTCCAGTTTTCTTTCAGGTATGGAGATTCAGTACTGCATTTTGTTCTGTGAATGAGTGGAAATTTGCTGACATCCTTAGCATGGCCGACCACTTGAAGAAATGCAGTTATAATATTGTAGAGAGAAGGGAAGAAGCTATTCCATTACCATGTATGTGTGTAACACGGGAACTCACTAAAGAAGGACGATCACTACGCTCAGTCTTGAAACCTGTACTTTAAATGATAGTTACTCCTTTTGCGCACATACAATCACACCCACTATCACCTCTGTGTAATATGTGACACTTTATTAATGTACTAAAGATAATGTCTAGCAAAATCTTCTGTCACTATGTATATAATGTTTTGAAGTGACATTTATTTTTTATAAAATAAGTACAATTTAGTTGAAACAATTTGCCTTAATGTTTAAAACTTTTGAAACTTGCTGGACAGGATAGTTTTTTCTAACTTATGTTGGTCATATTTTTGTTGAATTGATATTTAGAATTAGTATTTTTAATGTGTGCATATTTCAGATAACAAATTTTTTGAGTTTGATATACTAACAAGATCCTGACCAAATGATTTTGTACTTGTTTTCTGCAAGGTGTGACTCTTTGCATTCAAAAACTGAAACAATTAAGTTTGCAATATATATTTTAGATTTTAAAATAACTAAGCTATTTTAGTACTGCCATAAAAATTCTGCGGCATTCTTGTTCTAAGTACTTTCCTTTTACAATTGTTGACATATAGGTGACCTAGAATGTATTGTTTAGAAAGCAGTGTGTGTTAAGCAGTGTGATTGAAACATTTATTGTTTCTTTAAAATACTCAAAGGTTAATTACTTTTGTGTATTTTTGAGAGTCGCACAGAAAGCAAAACTATTTCTACCTATTTTTGTTATAGCTAACACCAAACTTCATGGAAATATGTAATAGTAACAAGTTAAAGTAAAATCATAAAAGATGAATGCTTAAAAATCTTTGCATATGCATTTACTTTAACTCGAATCTGTTTGTGATGTTACTTATTTTGCTAGATATTGATAAAGTTTTAAGAGAGGTGGGTATATTGCTTCTCAGCCTTTTTGGGCTAAGATCAAGTGAAGAAAGGTGGGGAAATATATACCTCATTTTAGGTTGTGAACTAGAACTATCAAATGCACAAATTTTAAATATTCAAAGGGCTTAACTTATACATTTTTATGGGCCTTAAAAAGCATTCTGTTTTTTACTTTGGTCAAAAAATGCCACTGTATGTTCTAAGGGGCATCTTGAAATATCAGTAAATAGTATATTGTCTTCATAAGATGACAGCCCATTAACTACATAAATTCATCTTAAGCCATTCTCACCCACCTTTAAAAACACTACCAGACAGTTTCCATACAGTCTTCCATAACGGGAAATGAGAATGATATTTTTGGATACAAATCAAGTAGTGTTAAGTAATATATCCCATGAACATCACACTTGGAGTATTTCATTATATCAGCTTTCTGTGGATTGTGGTTGATGACTAATGCCACTATTTAGAATAAGAATGAGTGGATAAGCATTTGAGAGCATTAAACTGGAAAGATGGTGACACATTTACTCTTAAATTTGGAGGGAAGAGGAGATGGAAGGACACAAATTTCTGGCATTTTATTAATAGTGCCAGAATAATGGTAATTTGCCATCTTTACACCTATAAATTCTGAAACACTAATGGATCCTTTTTCGTCTCCTTTCCTATGTCAGATCCTGGGTGAGCTATATTATTACTAAGTTCTTTCTTTGTTTCCATGTATGGCAATCAGGCCGGGCAGAAGCATTCCTTGGCCACTGGAAAGGAGTTCTGTAACAGTTAAGAATTGTTTTTACTGAATCAGGCCCTTATTGCAGTTGATAATATCATAGAACTGAAGAACAATCAACTCTTTCTTTGCCAGTAATTTTAAAGTAGTACACTCATTTCTCATTGCCTATACCTGATTTGTCATATGTGAGATGTTGAGTTGCATAAACAAATATTAAGTTTTAATGGGAAATCAGAAATGAAAGTAATAGATAATAAAATTCTGCCATGTAAAATATTGTAGATGTGGAAAAGTGTGTATGTAATTAGGATAACAGAAGCATTCATTTTCCTTTGATTTTTGTCATGGTACGAATTTAGACTGTGGTCATAACCTCTTGTGTTGATGTAGATTCCCAAGGTACGTTTTCTATCTCATAACATCTCCATTGTCACATATCTCTAGTAGCATTTTTGTTTGTTTGTGTGATACACCGTATTTCCATGTTATATAATTTGGTTTTGTTATATTGTTGAAATTCTAATAAAATTAATGTTTGTTCCCCTTTATGTGGCTCAATAACTTTTCAGAAATCAGAACAATATAAATTTTTTTTATTTGAGGCAATTTGGAATTTATCATAATTAAGCATCATGTACTGTGCTTTTGTATATCATCTGCATGCTGTCCAATTTATTTCACTTTTCCTAGGCTTCCTGGATTGTTCTATGCAAAAGCCTTTTTTGTATTCCTTTCCCCTCCCTTGTTCCTAGATTTGGGTATGCAAAGGGTAGAGAGCTAGTGGCAAGATTATTTTCCCAAACTCTGATGATGATAAGGGACCTAACCTTATTCTATGCAAAACCTTTTTGTAACTGTTGTTTGACCTAATGCCTATTTTTTTTTTATTTTGTTGATTTGAAAAGTATCTTTTAAAAGGAGGCTCATCAAAAATCTTTTAAATTCAAAATTCATTATCAGCTTGTGTTCTTTTTAAAGGCTGCTTCCTTTTGTCCTACCTTACTATTTATCCTACTACCTACCTGAGATTCTGTGAAAACTTGGGTCTGACTATCCACTATTTTGCAATACTACTGGTAATACTTTTTTTTCTACTAGCATAGGGAGTTGCAAGTTAATATGATAGGGATTTATTAGACTAAAATAAGAAAGTCAAAATACAGTATAGTGCAGGACAGCACTTTGTAATTGCCTCAGCAGTTTAAGCCCATGTGACTGTGAATTATATTCCTGTGCATTTTTGTAGCTAATAGCCCTATTTAATTAAAATGAAATTATTTCCATGACACAAAATGTATTTTGACTTTAGTGTATACTTCACTAATTAATTTCTCCTTTGGAGAAAAAATTGCTGTATAATTTTTCTAATTTGTTGATGCTCTGTGAATGTTGTATCACCTAAAATTTTACTTGCTATTTGTTTCTAGTATGGAGATGCCACCTCTCAAAATTTTAGCATAAATCAGAATTACAGAAGCTACCAAGAGATTGGATTAATAGCCTTAAAAAAAGAGCAAAAATGACCATGTGAATTAAAGAAAAAGATTCTTGGTATCTTATTAATCTAGAGACTTAATGTGAGGGACTTTATGAAAATTTAGACTTTATTGACATCTTTAGTAAGATAGACTTTTTATATCTTGGGCCTTTTGCACAACTGGTTCTTTTTTTTTTTTTCTGTTTTAATTAAATTTGAAACTAAAAGAGACCACTAATTTTCAAATATCAAAGACTTAGATGAAGTTTTCTGTTCCTTTGAAATACAATACAAAATGAGTAAGACATGAGAGTGTAAGAAACAATTTGTAAACAAACTGAATTAAATGCATTAGTTAGTATCATTTAGATTGACCCTTTACCTAAAGTCTTTTATGAAATTAAAATTAGCTGTGCAAGGATTTCAGGTTGGTTCAATTATCTACAGTTTTCTTTTACTTAATACAAGGATCTGGTGATTGAAAATAAAATAAATAGAAGCAAACCTTTTTCTATCATTATGACAGAATTATTCATAGGTAAAATTAAGTGAATGAAAATTCTAATGCCATATGATGCCAAACTCAACTATAGCTGTGACTACCTTTGTGTTTGGATGCTTATCTCTGACGATAAAACCTGATTTTCACCACCCATTATCTAAACCTAGAACATAATGGAATATTAATTAGTTTTGAACATGTTCTAGCATATTAGAAAAATTGTGCGCAAAATTATTAATAGTTATGGTTACTTCTTAGAATGTTACACATTTACAGCTTGATTTAAATGTGAATGCAAGCTGTCTTTGTAAAGACAAAATCATTGATTCGTTTAAAATATGAGCAATTTACATAATGATAATTTTCCTTTTTGAGTCACCATTCAATTGCTTGTAGTAACATCCAGGTATTTAGAAACTCCAAATAGTTTATAGGTTCTTTATAAACATTGCAGTTTTTATAGATGTGAAAATAAGTTCCCAAAGATGGTTGGAAATTGAATGAACAGATTAGAAAGTAATATGCAATCTGACAAGTGGCTCATTTCTCTTTTATGGTACAGGTAGAGTTGGACTTTTATGGTAACTAGGGAGACCTAGTTACAGGTGTGGGGAATTTGTCGGCAATGGATGTTTTTTGCTTTAAATTTGGTCTCAAGAACCAATAGATAGGGAAGAAAAATTAAGAAAGCAGACTTGTTTCTTGCTATTGGGAAAAAAAAAAAAAAAAGGTGGTTTATGGTAAGTGTAACATGCTGGTTACTGAAACCCTTATGTATTCATTATAAGCTTTGGGACATTTGACAGGTTTTTTTCAGTTACTTTATTATAATATCCTAAACGTGAAAAACTTTATAAACTGCTATGTATGACCTCATGTTGTATGGGCCAAGACTGCCTCACAAATCTTAATTTGTTTATTCCTGTTACTAGTTTCTTCCTTTGTTTTTATATTCATTTACCCTTCAGGTACACAAAAGAAAGTGTAAAATTATGCTTTTTATCCCTTCTTACCCCCAACCCTTTTTTTAATATAAGTAGGTTTTCAGGAAAACTCTACATCATTAGTTACTGAGATGTTTCAAAGTGAATAAGCATTTATATAGCTTTATATGTTTGCTATGGAAGATGATTTTTTATTAATAGAGTAATGAACCAAGGAATAGGTTATTAGGGAGAGCTAGTAAATATCTTTTATGTGTAAACCCTCATTAAATTGGAATTTGTTACATTTTCTACATGCTAGGTGGAAGTGTTGTTTTGTTTTTGCATTAATTAGGAAGGTGTTTTCTACAAAAGTTGATATGGATATAAAGGAGGAAAAATGTAGAACCTGTTCATAAACTACTTTCATCATATGTGCTTGTAAAGAATGAATGCAAATTATTCTCACCTATATATACCAAAAATTATCTAAAACAGGGTTGTAGTTCTCCATGTATTTTAAGAAAAATGTCATTTTATGATTTAAGTTCCATAACTCAACCTTTTAATAGTGTTGATCTGACCCAGCCCCACTGAAGGCAACATACTATAAGGTTTTACTGTATGCTTAAATACCTGGAGTCTTTTCAAGAAATCCTTTAAAACAGAGTAATGGGGGGGGGGGGGGGGGGGGGGAGGAGAAGAAGGAGAGGAAGTTGGTCTTAAGACCACAGAGAACTGATAAGATGGACTTAGAATTCACCTATTGGTTTTTTTTTTTTTTTTTTTAGCAAACAATTAGGATAGTATAAATGTATAATTTCTTATTTACAGAGGTGTCAACTTAAAACTATTAGCAATCATTTCTTACCTTTCTCAATGTAGTTACTACCAGAATAGGCTTTTTATGTGCCCCTCCCTCTCTTTTCTGTGTTTCTTCTCTTCTAGTTGCCATTTGTCTAAAGGTTACCTTATGGAACTGAGGTCTTTACATCATTTTTGCCTATCAACTACTTGATAATATGATCAAAAACTCAACATGATAGCAGCAGGGACCTTTGGCAATTAAACTCTCAGCCCTGATTTTCTAGTGCTGGCCTGACTAAAATTTCTATCTGGAGTTTAATAGGACTTTTCAAACTTTATAAGGAATACACAGGCATATCTAGCACTGATTCATTTTGCTCAAGTTATCTTTATATCTTCTTAAATCAGAATTCATGCTCAGGTCCATTAAAAAAAAAACCTTAAATTTAGAGAAGCTGATAGAGCAAAACAATTTGAAAAAACATTTGCCTACTGTTGAAAAGTCATCAGTTTTATTATGAAAACCATCTTAGACACTAAGCTTAAGCAGATTTCTTTTGATATTTGCCAAATGAGGTGCTAATTTATAATTATTTTGTTAGCTTTGCTATGTAGAAGAAAACAGGTAAAGGGGGAAACTAATGAAAGAATCTTATTTTCTTAGAACATGCCTATGGTTTTGTTATGATTGTAGTGGCATATTCACATATGATGTATACTTAAATGCTTAAGAACTTGAAAATTCACTCATGGCTTTATTATATGCAGTTTTCAAAATTTGTGGAAGTTATATTACATGATGGTTAGGAATTTAATCAGTATTTGAGTTACAAAAAGCAACGCACTGCATCACTATATTCAGCTTATTTATTCATCTTTTTATTTCTTAACATGAAAGGGTAGTATGACAAAGGTGCAATATTCCTAGTTATTTTTTTTAAATTAAATTGAAGCTTACAACATTATTCAAGTCAAAATTTAGATTTTTTTTAGATAGTAATTTAACAACTTGATTTATATGTTATATATTTTTTCTTTTAGTTCTAATACTTCACAAAAATATTGCTTTGGACAGCATTAGATGAGGTAATTCAGTTCTCTGCATTTCATGTAGCTGGTAGTTAATAGCTTGTTTTTATCAATGCTCATTTTACACCTTTTTTTGCATGTTACTTTTTCTTATGCCACATCTCTCAATCAAACTTAAAAAACTGATTTTTTAAAATGCTTTTTTTAAAAATGTAATTTTCAGAGTTTTACAGTTTTGTACTTTTGTGTTCTTTTTAAAGTAGCAAATTCAAATGTTATAGGATAGGATCGCTTTAATAAATTGAATTTAATGTATACCTTTCTTTTTATTCTTTTGTATTTTCTTAATATACTGCCATCTGTGTGAACTATTTGTGTCCAACAAAAGCAGAAAACTCCAAAGAAAATTATCATGCCCTGAGAATACAAAATAAATTGTAATCATGTATTTGTTAAGCTTTTACCATGGGACAGGAGCAAGAGCTACAAACACAAAGAAAACCAAGAATAATGTTTGCTATTCCATTAAGAAGGGGCAGTTCAAGTCACTATATTTTGGAGCAGAAAGTTATTGTTCTGGAACTGGGAGCTTAATCTGAATTGAATTCACTTTGGAAATTCTAATTTATAAAAGTGCATATGATGCCTTTCACAAAGAAGTAATCTAAAGTTTAGAACCTTGAAGATACTCCATTAAATGCAAGTAATGTGATCCTTTATTCAGAAGCTGCTACAGCCTTATCCCTTCTGATTGCAGAATGGTAGGCTATAGAGGGAAAAGTGGAAAAGTTTGCCTAATTATGTGACAAAATTTTATAATAGTTGTTATGAATTCTCAGTCTTTAGAAGAGAGAAGTTTTCAGAAATTCAGGTTGAAAAATATATATTCTCTATTACTTAGCAGTGGCTACTAATTGTAAAAAGAAACAGGATCTATAGGATATATTTCCTAAAAGAAAGCGTATATATTTTTGACCCTTCTAAAACTCCACCTTTGCCTGAGAAATTCCTGAATCAGAAGACTGAAAGATAACCCATTTATATATACTTTGACCCACTCTTCCTCTGTATCTACTTTTTTCCCTCATCTTTAATCTCTTCCTCATTCCTTCCATCTCTTGACATTTAATCCAGACCTGACATGTCCCTAAGTTCTTAACATTCCTGTTGGCAATCCTTTTTCTACTTTCTCCCTCCCTTCTTAATTTGGGACCTGATAGAAGATAACTAGATTGATCAAGAGGAAGTGAATGAGAGCAACAGATTTGAGATTTTCTCTGTTCCTAATTAGAATCACTTAGCTAACTAATTCCCATTCTCTTTATTCTACATTTAAAAAGAAAAAAAGCTGGAAATGCAAATTGATAATGTGTCCTAGCAACTTCAGCAAGAAATCACCAGGTTACCTCCAAAGTTCACAAATTATGACACTTTTACATATTGTCACTATTGTGTGGAAAAGGTGAAGAATTTACAGATCAAGCACATATTGATCAGTGACTGTTGGCTAAATTAATTGAAGCCTTAAGGCCTCTGTTCTGGCTTCTCCGGAGTCACACGATTTTAGATAAGGCCTGGACTGCATTCCATTGCCCAAAGAAGGGATTAAAAAGTGGCCAAGAAGCTCTACATCATCTTATCTACTGCATTCCACTGACCAAATAGAGGAATAGAGACTTATGTAACCAATCACAACATATAGAGGGTGGGATTTGGGGGGTTCTTTGTCTGAAATGTATAAAAACTATGACCACTCTCAAGGGAGTGACCCTCCTGCTATGAAATTCGGCTCACAGAACAGGATGGTCCGCTTCTCGACATTCTAATATTCTACTTTCTATGAGTGATCTCTGAGTAGTCAATGTTGGTAGGTGTCTTTGTCCCAAACACTATCACAGCCTCATTTTTTCCCCAGTAAAAAAAAAAAATATATATATATATATATATATATATATATATATTTTAAATCACTTTTTATTTATAAGATATATGCATAATTTTTCAGCATTGACAGTTGCAAAACCTTTTGTTACAACTTTTCCCCTCCTTCCCCTCCCCCCTCCCCCAGATGGCAGGTTAAATACATGTTAAATACATGTTAAAATGTTAAATTATAAGTTAAGTACAATATATGTATACATGTCCATACAGTTATTTTGCTGTACAAAAAGAATCAGATTTTGAAATAGTGTACAATTAGCCTGTGAAGGAAATCAAAAATGTAGGCAGACAAAAATAGAGGGATTGGGAATTCTATGTTCATAGTCATCTCCCAGAGTTCTTTCACTGAGTGTATTGGGTTCAATTCATTACTGCTCTGTTGGAATTGATTTAGTTCATCTCATTGTTGAAGAGACCCATGTCCATCAGAATTGATCATCATATAGTGTTGTTGTTGAAGTATATGATTATCTCCTGGTCCTGTTCATTTCACTCAGCTTCAGTTTATGTAAGTCCCTCCAGGTCTTTCTGAAATCATCCTGCTGGACATTTCTTACAGAACAATAATATTCCATAACATTCATATACCACAATTTATTAAGCTATTCTCCAATTGATGGGCATCCACTCAGTTTCCAGTTTCTGGCCACTACATAAAGGGCTTCCACACACATTCTTGCACATTCTTTAAATCTTCCATTCTTTAAAATCTCTTTAGGATATAAGCCCAGTAGTAACACTGCTGGATCAAAAGGTATGCACAGTTTGATAACTTTTTGGTTTGATAACTTTTTGAGCATAGTTCCAAATCACTCTCCAGAATGGCTGGATGTGTTCACAGTTCCACCAACAATGTATCAGTGTCCCAATTTTCCCACATCCCCTCCAACATTCCGCATTATCGTTCTCTGTCATTCTAGCCAATCTGACAGGTGTGTAATGGTATCTCTAGAGTTGTCTTAATTTGCATTTCTCTGATTAATAATGACTTGGAGCATCTTTTCAAATGGCTAGAAATAGTTTCAATTTCTTTGAGAATTGTCTGTTCATATACTTTGAATGTACAGCCTCTCATTTTAAAGTTCATGATGTTAGACTTCCTCTGAATTCTTGTATTTGTCATCTGATCTATAGGATACTCTCCTACCTTGAGTATCCTAGTACTAAAACTTTTTCTCCATTTCTTGTGCTCTTCAGACTTTAATACCTATGCTAATAATCTCCTAATTCTTGGTTCTAATTGTAGTCCTCTATCTGCTCAATTTCATCCATCCTTAAGAGTTATCACATTTTAGACCTCATCACTGAAAACTGTTCTACATCCAAAAACTTGGAACTCTGAAATTTTCTTCTATTTACTGTCTCCTGTCTTTCCATTTTTTCCAACTTACTTTTCCCAAATATTTTTCATTATCATTTTAACTTTCATTCCCTAAATTTAGTCACTCTCCATTTTATCAACTTTTTCCACTCTGTTCTCTTGTCTTTGACTGTTTTGACCAAATGGACATTGTAATAATATACTTCCATTTTCCAACATCTTTGTCTTATCATTCTAATTAAACTTTTAGTAAGTACCTGTTGTATGTACCTCACTACAAATTTAAAGACAAAATTGGGAAAAATACTACCCTCAAGAAATTTATACTGGAGGGATGCATATGTAAACAGAAAAGTATCTATGTGATCATTTGAGGAGAGAGAATTAAGTAAGAGGATCAGGGGAAAAAAAACTTCCCATATGAAGTGTCATGAACACAGAACTTTGAGGGAAACAGAATTGTAGAGACAGTTGAACAGGAAGTACGTTCCTGCAGAACATCTGTCTGTTCAAAGATGTGGAATTGAAATAAAGTTAG
Organism: Sarcophilus harrisii; assembly: GCF_902635505.1. Lineage (NCBI taxonomy): Eukaryota > Metazoa > Chordata > Mammalia > Dasyuromorphia > Dasyuridae > Sarcophilus > Sarcophilus harrisii. Next base: position 147,512,354 of record NC_045429.1, read on the forward strand.
GGAGATATAGAAAATAGATCAATTTAGCTCTTACCGAGACGATGCAGAGCCATATTGTGTAAGATTTTAAAAACCAGCATGAGTGATGATTTTATCTTAAAGGCAATAGGGAACAATTGATAGTTACTGAATAGGCAAGTGATGTGTTCTGCCTAGAGCTTTAGGGAGATTATTTTGGCAACTGCATAAAGGAGAAAAGAGGAAATTAACAGGCAGGTGTCCAATTAGGAGAATGTTGTAATCCAAGACAGATGAGGAGGGAGGACCTGAACTAGATTGGTGGCCATATGAATAGAGAAAAGGAGGTGGATATTAAAGATAAAAAAAATTACTAAGACAAAAGAAATTGGGTATGATTGGGTGAGAGGGATGATAAGCATGATTATGATGTTATGATGATGACATGATCTGATTCTAGGTAATTAGAAGGATGATGTCCTTAACGTATGGGAAAGGGGTTTGAGAAGTATAATTGGCTAAGGGTGAGGGCTAGAGATGGTGGGTTCTTTTTAAAAGAAGTTATGTTTGAGACAAAGGCCTATGGGATATCCAGTTGGAGATAACTAACTAGCAGTTTGATTTGTAATTAGAGCTCAGGGAAGAGATTAGGAATGTATATGCAGATCTAAGAGTCATGGAAATAGAGATGATCTTATAAGTCTTTTGATTTTAGTTATCAAGGAAGAAAGTAGAGAGAAAAGAGAGCTTATAAATAAATGCTCCTTGAGAAATACTTCAGCCAATGTTGATTGAAAAGGAGGTTCTGGAAGAATCTGGGAAGATGGTGAAATAGGTAAGAATTCCAGGGTCTCCAGATTCCCACTCCCCCACAAACAAAACAAAGTTTCCCCCCAAGTGGGGAACAAATCAAAGAAAAATAAGAATTGGGGCAGAGGCCCTCCTGGTCCACTGAAGAAGGTCTAAACCAAGATTTGCCCCCTGTGAATTGTAAACAGGTCCAGGCTGCCTCTAGAAATAGCAAGCAGGGAGCCCTGGGGGCTGGCTGGGTTCAGCCTCACCCCTAGCCACCAGAACTTTCACTTCCTGAATACTGAGAGCCAGGAATTTGAGTCCAGGAAGATTGAGGAAATCTCTGTTGAGAAGAAACATCAGGCCCAGTTGTGCTGCTGATATACAACAGCCCTGGGCAACAAGGAACTTGCACACATCAGGTGAGTACAGAAGCAGTAGGTCAGAGATGCTGCTGGCTGCAGGCACCAACCCCCATCCTACCCCAGGACTAAGGGTGATTACACTAACAGGGTCTTATCAAAAAAACAAAATAAGCAGGCAAAGGAGAAAGAACCCAGCCATAGAAAGTTACTGTGGGAATATGGAAGTCCCAGGTTCATCTTCAGAAGAGGATACTGAAGTAAAAAAAAAAGCCTCTCTTACCCTAAAGAGGAATGTTAAGTAAACTAATTTAAAAAAGAACAATCTAACAAAAGAAGATTATGAAAAGAAAGGTAGCCAATTAGAAAAGGAGACCCAGAGTCTTAAAGAAAATGACTCTTTGAAAATCAGAATTGGACAAGGGGAAGCCTGTGAAATTAAAAGAGACCAAGAAGTAATAAAACAAAATTTTAAAAAAATGAAAAAATAGAATTCTAGTGAGGCAGTGCATAAGAAAAAGAACACTCAAAAGAAAACATAATAATTGGTCTACTTGAAAGCTATGACAAAAAAAAAAAAAAAGAACCTTGACACAATAATATAAGAAATAAAGAAAATAATCCTGACATGATAGAATAAGGAGGAAAAGTAGAAATTAAAAAAAAAAATACCTCACTGATAATCATAACAATCCTAGAAGAAAAAACATACAGGAACATCATTAGTAAATTTCAAAACCCCCAGACCCCCCAGATCAAAGAGAAAATGTTGACAAGCAATAACAGCAGCAAATACAATTTAGATGTGTTGGAGTTAGAATTACACAAGACCTATTAGTGGCTATAAGAAAAGACCACAGATCCTGGAATACTATATGTCACCAATCAAAAGAACTAGGGTTTCAGCTGAAAATATTACATCCAGTAAAATTAAGTATAATATTGAATGGGAAAAAATGGACATTCAACCAATTGTCATATTTTCAGGATTTTTGTTTCTAATCTGAATTTGATAGAAAATTTGACAAAAAGGAGCCAACATCAAAGATTAATTTCAAGAGACTCAATAAAAACAAACTTTTATGCATTAGAATATAAAACATGTCCAAGATTGTCATTAGTAATTGAGTAGTCCCTCCCCCCCCCAAAAAAAGATTTGGTTAGAGCTTTGTATGATCTGTGAAAAGCAAAACCACAGTAATTGTGCTATACAAATATTTTAAAAGTCCAAGAGCAAGAATAAGAGGAATTAGATGAGGGAGAAGAGCTGATAGTTCTGAAATCCTATTCACATAGGGAATGGGTAAAATAGGGAACAATACATCCAAATGCAGAAGGGTATACAACACCCTACAAAATCTATAAAGAAAAGGGGGAAGGGAATAGGATGATGCTGAGTATAAAAGAATGTTTAAATTAATGGGAATGGGATAAGGTGCATAGATTAATGAGAATGGGATAAAGGAAGGAAATAGGTGGAGAGGATAAGAGATATAACGGTAGGGAAGAGGTTAAATAATAGCAAGTTAACTTGTAAAAGTAAAGTAGAATTAGAGATAGAAAATGAGATGTACACAAACTCAAAAACTTATCAGGAGCAGAATTTGTTAGGAAAAAGGGGTAGTAATTGATCTCAGGCCAAGTCAAACTTTAAAAAGATTCAATCGAGAAATCTATTATATGTCAGTTATATTAATATTGTTTTAGATATGAGTATTTTTGAATATATATATACATATATATATATATACAGATGCATGTATATTTTTATACACATACACATAAATATGTCTGTGCTAAGTATAGCCTGCTTGGAGGTGATGGGAAGAAAAAGTGAAAAAAAGAATAAAGTAAAATATACACAGCAGAGAACAAAAGAAAACGTTCAAAGAAGCAAAGAAAAGATGGATAATTATGTGCAATGTCTTTTACTATTATACATGCTTTCTTGAAATGGAAATTTATTATATTTTGAATCTTCCCTTATGTTGTACACATGATAATGATGTGTTCCTTTATTTTCTTTGTGTTTCTTTTTTTCTTTTGTTATTTTTTTCCTTTATGTTTTAATTTTAAATAAGTAAATTTTAAAAAGAAAAAAAAAAAGGCACGAGTCAAGCAGATAAAAAGAACCAGATCTGCCATAAATACCTAAGAAGGAGAAAGTGATTAACAATAAGGAATAGAGCAGAGGGGTCAGAACAATGAGGACTGAGAGAACATCAAAACAATTAGAATGCATGACAATCTGGGAAAGTTTCAGTTGAACCGTGAAGTTGGAAGCCATTTTAGAATGGGTTGAGAAGACAGGAAGAGGAACCAACTAGTGTAGATAGCTTCTTAGAGGAATTTGAATGTGAAAAAGAAGAGAGATAGAATTTGGGATGGTATAGTAAGTGAAGGATTTTTTTTTAAGTCTGAATTTTTATTGAAAACAGTTTAAATCAGAAAGAGAAAGAGTGAGAATGTTGTAGGAGCTCAATAAATGTCAATAAACAGTTGACTGATTGGAAAATATAGTGTGGATATAAGGGAAGAGGTTTATCTAACTCCATTAATCATTCTTTTTTATGTTGTTTCCATTTCCTCTTTTGCACTAATTCTTTCCCTTTAACCTACAAGAGGATCAGGTTAACAATCTTTCTCTTAATCCTCAAACTGCTGACCTCTACCTTTCACTGACCACTACCTTTCTTTTTGTTTGTTTGTTTGTTTGTTTCTTTCTTTCTTTCTTTCTTTCTTTTTATTTAATAGCCTTTTATTTACAGGTTATATGTATGGATAACTTTACAGCATTAACAATTGCCAAACCTCTTGTTCCAATTTTTCACCTCTTACCCCCCACCCCCTCCCCCAGATGGCAAGATGACCACTAGATGTTAAATATATTAAAATATAAATTAGATACACAATAAGTATACATGACCAAACCATTATTTTGCTGTACAAAAAGAATCAGACTCTGAAATATTGTACAATTAGCTTGTGAAGGAAATAAAAAAATGCAGGTAGGCATAAATAGAGGGATTGGGAATTCAATGTAATGGTTTTTTGACTACTACCTTTCAACTCTTAGAAAAGTAGACTCTATCTAGCCAGCCTTCACTTTCTCACTTCTCATTTCCACTTTAAAAAAAAAAGGAAACCATCAATTATTTTCTTCAAACTCCCTTAAAGATAGGTAAGCAAAACCAACCAACAAAACAATGTTTGGTGTCAAGCACAACAGTGTCTATACAGATATACATATCTCTCTACCAAAAGAAGAAATGTGTATTTCATCTTGTGTTCTTTGGAACAAAATTGTTCAATGTAGTTCATTTAATTTTTATTGTTTTCATCTCAGCTATTAAAGTCACCCTTTATATTATTCCCTTGGTTCTTTTTTTCTCCCCACTTATTATTTTATATAAGTTTTCTCATATTTTTAAACTGAATACCTCATATCCAATATTTCTTATAGTGCAATAATATTTCATTGCATTCATTTAGTATAACTTAACAAAAAACAAAATTTTAAAAAAAATCAAATTGGGCACTAGCCTCTCAAAGTTTATGAGGTATATAAATTAAAAAATACTATTAATATCAAGAGAGAAAGATAGAATTATCTAGGAATTGGGGTAAGAGTGGGGATATCAGGAACAGAATATATGTAGGAGTTGGGACTTCAACTGTATCTTGAAAGGATCTAGAAATTCCAAGAATTGGAAATGAGTGTATTCCAGTCATTCCAGGAATACCCCTACAAAGGTAGCATACACATACTAAAGCAGGAGATTTAAGTGTCATGTATAGGGGATGACTATCAGACCAGTTCAATTGGGACACAATTTGTTATAGGGAATAATCTGAAATAAAACTGAAAAGGATAGTGGGAGCCAGATTGTCAACACCAGGCATTTTATCTTAGAAGAAATGGAAAGTCTTTGAAGATGTCAGAGGTAAAGGACTTGAAATGGTCAGATCTTTACTTTAGAAATGTGAAGTTTGGGTTTGGATTGGAAGGGAGGTAGGATGAGGTAGACATATCAATCAGGAGGCTGTTTCATTAGTTTTGTAGAGAAACAATGAATGAAGGCCTAAATCTGTAATGATGGTGGCTGTATAAATATAGAGAATAAATGAATGAAGCATCTGTGGAGGTGGCTGGGCAAAGCATTGTACTAAGTGCTGAGAATAAAAGTTATTTTCTACCAAGGAGCTCACATTCTTATTGAGGAGGCAACACACAGAGCAGATTTCAGCTGCAGGATCAGACAGAAAGGTTCTTTGGTCCATAGAGCATAGCAGCAAAGCAGAAAATAAGGCTTCTTCTTTCATATCATTTCCACTGGAAAAAAAAATCCACTAGCTTCCACTAAATATTTTTTAGTTCTATTGAACCACCTGACAATATTAAGGAGTTTGATGACCTGTGGCTATAATGCCTGCAAAGACAAATTAACAATCTGCATTTCCACAGGTATTCTTCCCAAGGTGTTGATTGAGGGCCCTTGTCATTCTCCAGACCTTTTGGTTTCAGAGTCCTATTTCTCAAGATTGGGGGGGAGATGTTGATGGACTGACCAGTACAGCACATGTCAGTGCCCTACCGCTTCCCTGAAGCTCTCCATTGCTTCAGCTAGACTGGTTTACTTAACCTATGTGGTAAGTTTGGCCACTGATTGAATAATGGTAGGATGGTGGGGGAGGGCAGAAGTTATTTACCTGTTAGTGGATGAGCACTCATTTCTCTTTTCTATATGGTTGTGGCTGCCAGAGAGTTTCTAAGGATATTTTGTTATATATAAGACTCCTTTCCTCCCCACCCCTTCCTTTTCCTTTTTGAGTTTTCCTCATTCTCTTCAATCCATAGAATTTCAGAACTGAAAATAAAACTCAGAAACTAACTAGTTTAAACTATTCTTGAACAAGAATACTTTAGCTACAATATAGTTGACAAGTGGTCACCCAGCCTCCATTAGTCAACTGAGCCAGAACCCACTCTCAAGGAAAGCATGCTCCATTTTTAGGTAATTATAATTTTGGGGAAGTTTTCCCTTGCATTGAGTGTATTTGCCTCTTTTTATTCTCAACCTGTTATTACTAGTTCTGCTTTCTAGAACCAAGCAGAATAAGCCTAATCCCTTTTTCATATGACAGACCTTTGAACACTTGAAGGTTGCTGTTATGTTCTCTGAGTCATCTTTAAACTAAATGTGCCCAGTTCCTTCAGTCAGACCTTATATGGTGTAGTTCTCTACTTCCTTCACTATCCTAGATATGGTCATTGAATATACTCCAGCTTGCCAGTGGCCTTCCTAAAATGTGCACAGAACTGAACATAATAGTCTGTATGTATTTTGACCAGAGTCAACTATAACAAAATTATTATCTCCTTTATTCTGAAGACTACACTTCATTTAATTCAGTCTTGGATTGAATAAAGACTTAATTAGATAAAGTATAAAATTCTTATTTTGCTGGCTGCCATGTCACTCTCTTGAATCATTTGAAAGTATAAATCAGTAAGTATGTTGACATGTCAGATCTTACTTACATCAAGTGTTGTCTAGCTATGTCTTTCTTATGTTGAAATTGTTTTTATGAGTTTTAGTGTAAAATTATATTTCATTCACCATCTCTTTTGTTGAGTTCATCAGCTCTCATGATTTCCACTATGACTTCCTATACAAATCTATATCCATTGCTAGGTATTCTAAACAACTTGGACATTACTGACTATCTTACTGGCTATATTGGCTATATTAACTACTAACATCTCAAACTGGATGTCTTATAACCATCCAAACTGAACATCTCCAAAGTATAAAACATCTTTCCCTCTAAATACTTCCCTCTTTTTAGGTTCATTATTTTTGTTTAGGGCACCACTATATTTTAGCTCTAGCTCTCTCTCACTCTAGCACCCATCCTTGATTCTCTCTTTCCCTCATCCCAATAGTGGCTGTCTTATTGATCCTATTTCCACAGCATAGCTCACATTAATACACCCCCCACATCCTTCACTCTACATGGAAATCAGACTTTCTTTATTGCCATCCAGGCTGTTGCAACAACCTCCCAAGATTTCCCCATCTGTAATATCTTCTTTCCAATTCATTCTCCCCAATCCTGCAGAATTGATAGTCCTAAAGCATAGGGCTGTCCATTGAACTCCACTGCTTAAAAAGCTCCTCTATCTCCCTTATCTCTAAGATCAAATACAAACTCTGAATGGCTTCTAAAAACCTTCAAAATCTGACTCCCATCTAACTTTGCTGGCTTAATATACAGCAGTCTACATTCTAATCAAACCAGCTTGTTTGCTGTCCCAGATGCAGGATATTCCATTTACCACTTCTGTGCTTTTGCATAAATTGACCTCCCTTCTCTATCATGCACCATCCCTGACCCTGGACCCCTTTCCTTCCCACTTCGGTCTTGTACGATGCTTCATTTCCTTCAAGGTAAGCCTAGTTACAGAGTTTTAAGCTAGAGTTTGGCTGAATATAGAGAAATTGGGATATTGGTTATTAATAATACAGCAAAATATTAATTTTCCTTACTAGTATTATGTCCTATAGAGTAGGCACTTAATAAAATGTGTATTGAGTTGTGTTGAATGATACAGAAGACATCATAGGAATTCATTAGAAGGGAATGATCACTGATAGCTAGAGTGGACATGGAAGACTTTATGGATAAAAGACTTTATTTCCTTACCAATATTTTTGTTTTAAAACTTTTATAGAAATGAATTGGTTTTCAAAGAATTGGAAAATGAGTGGATGTCCATCAATTAGGGAATGGCTGAATAAATTATGGTATGTGAATCTAATAGGATATTATTTTTCTATAAGAAATGATGAGTAGGCTAATTTCAAAAAAGCCTGGATTTACATGAACTGTTGCTGACTGAAGTGAGCAGAGCTATAAGAACATTGTAGAGAGTAACAGTAAGATTATGTGATGATCAACCATGACAGACTTGACTCTTCTCAGCAGTGCAATCCAATAGACTTGGAATGGAAATTGCCACCTGTGATCAGAAAGAGAACTATGGAGACTGAATGTGGAGCAGAGAGTAGTATTTTGGTCTTTTTTTGTTTGCTTTTTCTTTCTTGTGATTTTTCCTCTTTTTGTCATAACAGATATGAAAATATATTTTAAAAAAGAAATGATGATTTATATGAAGTAATTATGGATGTTTCAGCCCCACTTTTTTTTTTAAACTATGCAATCTCTCTTTTTTTTTCTCTCTCTCTTTTTTTTTTAATTTAATAGCCTTTTATTTACAGGATATATGCATGGGTAACTTTACAGCATTAACAATTGCCAAACCTCTTGTTCCAATTTTTCACCTCTTACCCCCCCCACCCCCTCCCCTAGATGGCAGGATGACCAGTAGATGTTAAATATATTAAAATATAAATTAGATACACAATAAGTATACATCAGCCCCACTTTCTACCATTTTTTGAAAATTCATAGTACAGAAACCATTACCAGTTATTATTTTTGGCTATTTCATCTGGAGCTTATGATGCTAAGTTCTATATTCTTCTACTGAAGCATGGTGATAAATTTTCTGAGAAAAATAATGGTGTTGGCTTGTTGTACATTTTAAAGACTAGAATATTCAATATTAAATTTTTGAAAAAAACAATCAACATGTCATTTTTGAATGTAAAGTATAGAAATGAAGCCTATTTTTCTGTGTCAGGGAATATATTAATAAAATGTGTTTGATTTCAATAATGCAGACATGGATTATTTTTACAAGAACAAATGAAGGGCAAGCTAAAAACTCAAAAAAAGTTCAGAGCAGAGCCAAAATTTTTGATATAAGTACTTTATGAATTTATATGTAATAATTTCATAGATCAGCAGTCTTTCATAACTCAAGATAATGTATTTATTGACATTTGAGCCTGCAACCATAATCTCAAATCAAATACAAGTATTATTAATATAAAAAGTTTCAGAACTGTGACCTATGGAACACAGGAATTTCAAGAGGCATTTCTAAGAATTCTCAAAAGACTGTATAGTTCTTGAGGATTCATTCATAATAATTTTAATTTTAATACCAAGAAATTTATAACAGGATAAATACAATACAAAATAATTTCACTGCTTCATAAAGCTTTTAAAAATTAAGTCTATAAGGATTTATTAAATACTTACTTTATGCCAAGCAATATGTTAAGTGCTAGAGATACAAAGAAAGGCATAAAAACAAAAACAGAAACCAACTTCTTCCCTCAAGGAACTCATAATCTGAAGTCAGAAAAGCCAGAAGACAGGTGAGGAGGGAGAGAATTTCAAGTACAGATGATGATAAAAATGTACAAGTAGGAAGGAGAATGCCTTGTTGGAGGAACTGCAAGGAGTCCAATACCACATATGTGTAGTAGGGTGTAAGAAGAATAGAAAGGTAGGAAGGAAATCATTCTTGCAAGTTAATACATGAAGGAAACTTAAACACAAAAGTCAAATTTGTAGAATTGAATTTCAGACTAATAGAGATTTAGTTTGTGGGTCTAGATCCTGATATAGGGTATCCCAAATGTTTTCATGTACTTTTAAGCTTTACTAGCTTAAGCCAAACATAGTTAAGTTTTAATGACTTACAACTGTATTAAGACTTTGGAGACATTCTGTGTATGAACTTCAGAAAGGCGAGGAAAAAATAAAATGTATAACTTCTAGAGAAGCAATTAGTATGTTTTGTGGTGTGTGTGTGTGTGTGTGTGTGTGTGTACATGAGTGATGTACCTAAAATTTAACTAAATAAACATTTTTACATGTGTCTATACAAATAAACGTTATACATGTAGACTAGGCATTGTAGAGGATATGCATATATTGTCATTGGGGAGCTATTTTATATAGTAGATAGCTTTTTACTCAGGAGTGATTTTGAATATCCATCAAATATATACTGCTAATATTTGAATCAATTCTTGAACACCATTCTTTCATTCAGTAAACATTTATTAAGTACCTACTATGTGCCAGGCACTTTGCTAAGTACTGGAAACAAACAAAAAGAAGAAAAGAAGAAGAAGAAGAAGAAGAAGAAGAAGAAGAAGAAGGAAGAAGAAAGAAGAAAGAAGAAAGAAGAAAGAAGAAAGAAGAAAGAAGAAAGAAGAAAGAAGAAAGAAGAAAGAAGAAAGAAGAAAGAAGGAAGAAGAAGAAAGAAGACAGTTCCTTCCTCAATCTAATGGAAGAAATATTCTCCAAACAAATATATACAAAGCAAGCTCTGTTAAATAGGAAATGATTAAAAAGAGGGAATGCACTGGAATTAATGAGTTAGAGATTCATTGGTATGAATATTTCCTCAAAGGATGCACATAACAGATTCCCAGTCTTTTTTGTTTAATAGTTTGTCATAGCCAAATCTATGAGAGCCATCTCTACCTAGAGATGAGTCCCCCTTACTTTGATTCATTGTTTTATTTCTTAAATAGGAAATGAGTAAAAAGAAGGAAAGCATTGGAATTAATGAGTTGGAGACTCTTTGGTATGAATATTTCCTGAAAGGATGCACATAACAGATTCCCAATCTTTTTTGTTTAATAGTTTGTCATAGCCAAATCTATGAGAGCCATCTCTATCTAGAGATGAGTCCCCCTTATTTTGATTCATTGTTTTGTTGATTGTCTAAATTTAAGGTGATGGAGAAAATATTAATAGAGAAGATTAAACTTAAATGTGTGGACTTTTTCTCCCTTGGAGAGTTCATTGTTAAATATTTACAAACACATCACTGCTCAGGACCTACAGAGTACAGTCTTATGAAAGTAATCACTTAACAAGGTTACTCCTAAAACATCGAAAGAGTTTGTTGTAGCAGCCACTAATCCTTTGGGGAACTTCATATCTGCCAAGTGAGTTCAAATTGGGATGAGTAAATTGATCCAGAGAAAACAGAAAAAGAGAGAGAGGTTGGGGAAATACCTTTTAAATGTGTCAATATAAACATAAATAGAATGTAAACTCTTTCAGGGCAGGCACTATTTTGTTATTGTTGTATTTTTACCTTTATGTTCCCAATGTCAGACTTGGTCTTGGTCAAATTAGAATGAGATGAGGCATTATGTTTCTGACAGTTAACAAGGGAGGTTTGTGGGAGGACATTCGAAATGATATATCCTCCTGGGTCAATGGTGTTCATCTTGATAATTTGTGGTCAGAGATCTAAAAGAGGAGCTCCAATCCCAACTGTCCTGTTGTTTTTTAATAGAGAATTATTTATTATATTCTTCCTATAAGGAACATATAGTACAAAGTGGTCAAAAGCTATAAATACAAGGAGAAAAACATGTTTTTACATTCAAATAGCTTTTATTCTAATGAAAAAGATGACAAAACATGAAATGTAGATGAAGTCCACAGAGTGAGAAATGGACCTACGAGTGAAATGAGTACATATGGCCTAGGCATCTCAGGAAATGGTGGTCGTGGTCAGGGACTCATCAGTCCGAAGAGAGGACTCCAGGGCAAGAGAAATGGAGCTGGAAATGAATGGATCTTGAATGTTTTTATGCAAACCAATTAAATCTTGAGGATAATTCCAGTACCTTTCAAAGTAATAATAGTTTTAACTTTCAAGGAAAGGGAGATGGTCAGAAGGAGACTCAGGATATCATTCTCACTATGCTGACGGTCCAACAAACCAACCAAACAAACCAAAAAGATCAATAATTCTTCTATGGCTTCCATTCTGTGGTTTTTTCATCAACATTCTTTCATAAATTCACCACAATGAGTCCATCACTGTTCTGGGAGCCTTACTTTCATTCTCTTGACATAATGAGGATAAATAGTGAAAATAAAGACTATTCACCAGTTATCCCTCTGTCTTTCCATGTGAATAACCTATCTTTTTTTTTTTTTTGCTCTTATAATTGCTAGATTATATTTTAACTCCTCCTCTTCATAGTTGTATTGTTGCAGCTTTCTAACACTTACCATATGCCTCTTCATTACCCTCTGGCTTATCCTCATTTTGAGTTCTTTGGAAATTTTATTGTTCTGTGTCTTACATACTTAAAACAACACAGGAAGAATATGGTTATTAAAAAGATGGGCCTTTGTTTCCATGAAAAACTTGGGATCATTAAAAGAATTATGCAGTGTCTCAAAAGCAATTTACTCTGCTTTTTGTCTTTCTATAATTCTGGGTTTATCTGTTTGTTGGAAATGTCTATCCTATGTTTGTGTGTGTGTGTGTGTGTGTACACCCTATGGACAAGTTCTGTAGGTTGTCAATCCAATGTTTTATAACATTACCTTTACAATAGGCATTCCTCATCCACCTTTTCTTTCTTCTATAGGTGATCAGTCAAATTCTTTTACATAATTATCTATCTCCTCCAGAGGAGTCAACAATATTGGGTTTGATGTATTTCAGTATAATGTGGTCATCTAGAATACTTTGCCTTCCACAGGGATTCTTTGAAAATAAAGGATACATTTATAAGCATAGGCCTATTTTATGATTCATTTAGTTTTTAAGGATTAGAAGGCCATCACATGAGGTTTTCTTTTTGGTATATGTTTCAAAGAAACTTGTGTAATTTTAATATGTGAATGGGAGACAACTTTGTGGAAGAGAGGCTTTAAAGGTGACATTTGCTGTATTGTGTCAAATGTTTTTTTTTAAATTATAATAGACATGAATTCAGTAAACTCAGGGATATCTTGTATTCTCTGTATTTCCCATTGAATTGTGTGATAGTAAAAATGTGGTCTGCATATAGAATATCTCTTGCCTTTATATGCTATTCTAATACTCAGAATTGTTACTGTTTGTCCTTCTTGAAGAGGACCATGACATCAGGGAGCTGATGCCATGATTTGTAAGTAAATTGGATTTTAGTGAGGTAGATCTGTGGCAAGATCACCTACCTCACTTTCCTCTCTGGAGCTATCTGTGTCCAATGACAAGGTATAGATCAGGACAATTGGAGATGCCCTGGATGCAATGGGAGATGCAATGGCCTTTTTAAGCTAAGGTCTTCAACAGGTCTCAGTTTGAATGAGGCTGCCCCTATTCAATGATTAAGGCTAGGTCAGAATTGAGGCAAAGCATGTCCTCTTTTACCTAGTCAAAATAAATGAATAAATAAATCAGAATGATTTGGGTTGAAGGCATGGTCCTTATGAAAGAAATTTAGACATTAATCTCCCAAGATATCTTGGGAGAGGTCAGCAATGAAAAAAAAAATTTAAGAACATTCACACATATCCCTTACGTGGACAGAGGGAAGAGGAAGGAAGGGAGGGAGTGAGGAAGCAAAGAAAAAAAGTTTCCCAACTGACCAGTTGGGTATTAGCCTAGATGTCTAAATAGATTTTTCTAATCAAAATTTCATATATATGAAAGGAAGCATAAAGATAAATTGTTCTCAAAGTTCTCTTGGTTGCCTTTTTTTGGCTAAAATATTTTCCATTTTGTTATGACCTTTGGTAAGTGCTGCTTCTTCAAATATTGTGAGAATTAATCTATCAATACTCTCACAATTATCTCTCTCTAGCAAGGATTAAGTATACACAGAAGACTGTTGCTTTTTCCATCAGTGATCTTTTAGTGCCTCAGTCAATTAAAAAAAATATTAATTACTCATGTGTTAGGTACTATGCTAGTTGCTGGAAATAAAAAGAAAAACTAAAATAGTTCCTGCTCTCAAGGAACTTACAATATAGCTGAGGGAGGCATTAGATAGGTAGATGGATAGAGGTACGTAGTTGCAACAAAAAATAAAAGGTGATTTTTGTGGGAAAAGCACAAGTGATTATACAGATCAGAAAAGGCTTCATGTAGAATTTTCCCCTTGAATAGAACCCTAAAGGAAACTAGGAATTTTAAGAGACAGAAGGAAATGTATTCCAAGAATCAGGGGACAGCCAGTGAACAGCTGAGGGAGTGCCATGTATGAGGGACAGCAGGGAGGTCACTTTGCTAGAACACAGTATGAAAGAGAAACAGTAATATAAATAAGACTAAAAATAAATTGGGGACAGGTCATGAAGAGCTTTAAATGTTAGACAAAGCTGTGTTTTCTTTCATGCTGACTAATATGAAAATATGTTTTGCATGAATGCACATGTAAAACCTAAATTAAATTGCTTGCCTTCTCAATGAAGGGAGAAGGAGAAGGAAGGAGGGGAAAGAGGATTTGGAACTCACAATTTTTTAAAAAAATGAATGTTAACAATTTTTCATATAATTGGAAAAAATAAAATATTTATTATGGAAAAAAAAGTCAGACAAGGGATTATATCTGATCCTAGCAAGGCTTTGGAATTTATTGAATAGGGGAATGGCATGATTAGAGTGAAATCTTTTTAATAATAGTTTTTATTTTCCAAAATCCCTGATAGTTTTCAACATTCACCTTTGCAAAACCTCATTTTCCAAATTGTTCTCCCTCTCTTCCTCCTATCTTTCTCCCCTAGAAAGCAAGTAATTCAATATACATTAAACATGTGCAATTCTTATATACATATTTCTACGTTTATCCATGCTGCACAAGAAAAATCAGATCAAAAAGGAAAAAATGAGAAAAGAAAGCAAGTAAACAACAACAAAAAGAGTGGAGATGCTATGTTGTGATCCTCCACACTCAGTTTCCAGTCCTCTCTCTGGGTATAGATAGTTCTCTTCATCACAAGATCATTGGAACTGGTTTTGAATCATTTCATTTTTCATGAGAGCCAAGTCCAGAATTGATCATCGTATAATCTTGTTGCTGTGTATAATGATCTCCTGGTTCTGCTTACTTCACTCAGCATCAGTTCATGTTAAGTCTCTCCAGATCTCTCTGAAATCATCCACCTGATCATTTCTTTCAGAACAATAGTATTCCATAGCATTCATATACCATAACTTATTCAGCCATTCTCCAACTGAGGGGCATCCATTCAGTTTCCAGTCCCTTCCCATTACAAAAAGGGCTACTACAAACATTTTTGCACATGTGGGTCCCTTTCCCTCCTTTAAGATCTCATTGGGATATACTCTCAGTAGAAACACTACTGAATCAAAGGATGTCCACAATTTAATATCCCTTTGGGATGATGCGTCCCCCCCACACTGATTGGTCACTGAGTCAGCGTAACTTTCAGTATAACCAATCATGCTCACAGAGGACCTATGATGAAAAATGATCTCTCCCTCCTGACAGAAAGGTAAAGGACTCAGGTATAGAATGAGATATATACTTTTTGGATATAGACAATGTGGGAATTAATTTTAACTATGTGTATTACTATTTTTTATTTAGAGGAAAGAGATAAAAAGGGAGAAAAATAGATTTTTAAGTGAAACAAAGTTAAATTAACTAAAAAATTAATAGGATACTTGTTCTAGCTCATTTATAATCTTTTAACAGAAGTTTGATGACCTAGTTGAAACCTAGTATTATAGACAGAATTCACTTTTCGAGTCAGACAAAATAATATTAAGGTGTTTTCCAACTCTATAGTATGAGATTTTTGGTGGTAGTGATGGTAGGGGAGAACCTAATGAAATCACTGTTTAAGCAGATGAATCTGGCTATATCATGGTATCTTGGAATGATGAAGAGACAGTATCAAAAGGAAGCCATTTATGAGGTTTTAGAGTAGTCTAAGCCTAAGATAATGGAAATAGATTGCAGTGGTAAGCAGTAATTTCAAAAAGAAAGACATTGTAGATAAACATGGTATTTGAAGGCAGGTCTTAGTTTCAGATCCTGATTCTAGCACTTACTCTGTCTATGACATCAGACAAATTAGTTCACCTAGTTAGGCCTTGGTTTATTCATCAAGTGAGGATATACTAAATGACTTGAAGATTCCTTCCAGCTAGAAGTCTGTGATCCTATGATGAAGGTAATGTCACAGACATTTATTTATTTGTAAACAAAACAAAACAAAACCAACTAGCTTCAGTAATTCATTAAAAATGTACTTTTTGAACCTAAAGGAACTAGTTTTGATGGGAAAATAAGTTTCAAGTTTAGACCTATTGATATTTGGTAAAATTGGGACTCAACAAATAAGATGTCATGTGGCACTTAAAAATATAAATTTAGCATTCCCCAGACTGAGGCAACACTTCTTGAGTAGAAGAATTTGCCATCTACAAATCCTAAGATGTTTAGCTACTCAAAGTGTTTTTTTCCTTGATGTCTTTACCTCTGTCCCTGGCCCATAATTTTATTACATAAGACTGAATGCAAGTCAGAATGGAGTTTGGTAGAAATAAATTTAAGCCTCATCAGCCTAGAGGGACTAGTTGAAATGCAGAATGCATCTTTGCCAAAGGAAAGAATATAAAGAGGAGTGACCACAGTCAGAGATCAGGAAGAGGAGTGAGTAAAAAAAGGTAAAAGAGAGAAAGGAATAATCCAAAATGTCAGAGAAGTAAAGAAAGAATGAAGACTGAGAAAGTCTTTGGAATTGAGGAATTCATCCTTTAGTCCTTTAATACTTACCTCCTTGAATGTGGACAGGCTTTGTAAAAACAAACAAACAAACAAACAAAAACTAGTTATCTTCTACTCATTTCCCACCAGGCTGACTCACCCAGAATTCTCCACCATATCCCATAATGCTCTTCATCCTGGAAGATCATTTCAGTCTTAACTCAAACTCTGCCTTGGATCCCCTCCCTCTCACTGGACAATTTCCTCCCAGAATCCCCATTTAAGGAGGGCATGCACATAAACTATGTCTTCATTTACCATCAGAGTGCAGCTATGAACGTCTCCCTTGTGGCCCTAGCCAGTGTAGTGCCTCTCCTGCCTTTCCCACCTTCCCTTACCTTGCTTTTTAGATTTCTTTGATGTCTTCCCCATTAGAAAGTAAGCTCTTTGATGGCAGAAACTGGCTTTCTTTTTTCTTTTATTTGTATTCTAATGCCTGGCAAGTTGTAGGCACTTAAAAATGATTGTAACTTTCTTAGGACCTGGGCTCTGTTCCAGGTCTGTTTCTTGATCTTTTGCTAGCTGTTATTTTCTTAGGCAAATAATTTTTCCTGTCCCTCAGTTTTATCAACTGTAGAAATCAGTGAGTTGGGACTAGATATCTCTATTTCTAGAGCTTGTGAACCTATACGAAATTATAATTTGTTGTTTTTCAACTTCCTAAAAATAAATACCAAGTGACCAGCTGAGTACAGTGAATAATTGTGTTTCTCCTCTAATTGCCCCACTTCTTGTCCACATTAGCTGTGACTGTTGCTGAAAAAGGAGTATTAGTTGAAGGAAGAAGCCTTTGCTTTCTACCCCTGATGATGCAAAATCTTCTTTAAAAGAGGAAATGTCATTGCCCATAACAGAAATGTAAATTCCGAGGTCAGGGAGGGTAGAAAAATTCTATTCTTAAGTTTCTTTCTCTATACTGATATTTACTTCTTCATCAGTCTCTTAAGTTTATGTTCCTGAGGCTGGCCAGTTCTATTGGTGTGGTTATATGCAGACCATCTGTTTAAATCATCTTGCAGCTGCAGAATCACAGAAATACTTGAGAGGATCATCTTGTCAGCCACAAAAATGGACTTAGTGTAATCCACTGCCAGTAGATGAGTGTTTATATTATTTTTCCACTTCATGTTTTCCCAGGTAGGAAATTCCAAAAACTTCCTATGTGACCCCTTTCATTGTTCAGTGACTCTTGGGATGTCTGTTTCACTGTCAGACAGTAAATTTAAACTTCAAAGTGTGGTAAGCCTACATTTTCTGGACAGATGGTTGTTAAACATTTACCCCAGACCACTCAGGCCAACCTTGCTATTTCAGGAGCCACAAAGTAGAGACCTCTAGTTTCTAGGAGCACTTCTAGCAGCATACAGTGAGGAAAAGAGCTTATTTCTACACTTTGCCTTTATCATTAACGTTGCACGTTAGAAGCACATGGCAGCATCTGGTAGAACAGGAATCCAGCTGATGAGAGGTATCTAGAGTCTGGTATTTGGACCCAGGAGTCACTTGAGAGCTGGCAGTCCTTGAGCCACCATCCTAGGATGTAAGGTCCATTTCTTTCAGAACATTCAGAGCCACATAATAAGTGTTTAATAAATGTTTGTTCGTTTCCATTTCCATTTGTTGCCAATTTCAGGAGATGATCCATCGGAGTATTAACCCAGACATCACAGGGAAGACTATTTAGGGCCAGAAACTGAGAAGGTATGTGTTAACCTCCTACACTCCTATTATATTAGCCCAGACTATGGTAAACAGGGAAGTTATGATACAGACCAGGGATACTTGTACTTGAAATTGCTCCCAGATCTGGGATCTAGTAGTGGGTCTCCTTGTCACTGTAGTTTGAAAGCTTGAAGAAGAGCAGGGCCAAGAGATCATTATATACTTCAACAACAATACTATATGATGACCAATTCTGATGAACCTGGCCATCCTCAGCAATGAGATGAACCAAATCAGTTCCAATGTAGCAGTAATGAACTGAACCAGCCACGCCCAGAGAAAGAACTCTGGGAGATGACTAAGAACCATTACATTGAATTCCCAATCCCTATATTTATGCCCACCTGCATTTTTGATTTCCTTTGCAGGCTAATTGTACAATATTTCAGAGTCTGATTCTTTTTGTACAGCAAAATAACAGTTTGGTCATGTATACTTATTGTGTATCTAATTTATATTTTAATACATTTAACATCTACTGGTCATCCTGCCATCTGGGGGAGGAGGTGGGGGAAAGAGGGGAAAAATTGGAACAAGAGGTTTGGCAATTGTCAATGTTGTAAAGTTACCCATACATATAACCTGTAAATAAAAGGCTATTAAATAAAAAAAAAAAATACAAAAAAAAAAAGAAAGCTTGAAGAAGAGGAAAAAGAGAAGGAGAAGAGTAATCATGATGATGACAAATGTTAAAATCTCTCTTTTTAAAAAAATAATACTTCTTGGAAATTTTCTGCTACAGTTTTCCAAAATATGGACATCAGATTTCTTTTTCAGAGTATTTGGTAATCCAATTAATTCTTAAATTTTATTTTCTTTTCCAAATCTTTCACTTTTATTTTTATTGTTTCCAAATATTTTTTCCAGGTGAGTAATTTTTTGGACTTATTTTCCTATTGTCCCCATTTCTTCTGTTATTCTGTCCTTCAATAAAACAATTCTGTTTATCATCATTTATTATTTTGTATATATTTTAATAGCTGTTTCTAACCTATTAAATTATATTATTATCTTATCCCAAGACTCCTTAGTCACACTCATCTCTGTATTTCATCATGTGGTATTCTAGATGAGTTCCTTTAATTTCTTCCCTATGTTTACTGTTCTTTTTATTATGTCTTATATTTATTTAGTATGTCTGGTATTCAACTGATACTTCTGCATATTTTTCTTGTGATGTTTTTTCCTCTGCCTTCTTTTATTCTGTGATATTTTCCCTTCTTTGATTTGCGCATTTCTTTGAGTATTTTTAAAAATAGTATTTTGAGAATTTCTGGTATTTTTACTTCATTTTTTAGTATTTCTTATGCTGTGGTTATGTGAAAGTATGATGAATATAGGCTTTTCCTTTGTGAATTTTTACTCTGTCATCTTCTTTAAACTTAAAGTAACAAATTCAAATTATGCTTTTTATTTTTTTAAAATACAACTTTTCATTAAAACGCCTAAGCTTAAAATTAATCGTACTTCAATACTATAGTTTATGCTATACAATTTATAGCAGAGGTTCTTAGGGTTTTTAAATTTAGGGTTTTTAAAGATGTATTTTGATAATTCTTTTTTTTTTTGTTTTTGTTTTTGTTATTTTTGCATTTAAAAACCATTATTTCAAGAAGTGGTCCATTCATCAGAAGCCCAATGGAATTCATCATACAAAAATAGTTAACAACCTGATTTAAAGCAAGATTACAATAAATATAAAATTTATCATTCACTTTTTACTGATTTTCATATAAAGCTTGAGCTAGTTTTTAATATATCTTGAATATTTTTGGAAGCCTTTCTTCGACACAGCCAAATTTTCTACATGACAAAATTCTTATAC
This sequence comes from Sarcophilus harrisii, assembly GCF_902635505.1. Taxonomy (NCBI): domain Eukaryota; kingdom Metazoa; phylum Chordata; class Mammalia; order Dasyuromorphia; family Dasyuridae; genus Sarcophilus; species Sarcophilus harrisii. The sequence goes on from NC_045429.1 coordinate 147,532,480, forward strand.
TTTCACAATTGCATCAAAAGAGCCTTCCTTCTAAGTTGTGAGTATTTTTTCTTATTCTACTCAGGAATTCACAGATCAGCTATAGGAGGAAACAAAGTGCCAGACTTTATCTTTGTTACTAGGTAAATTATAAAGTTAAATAATTTTTCTAATTATTCATTTGGGAGCTGCATTGGGATGCAGAGTCTGGAGAGGTGAACACTGAATTCCAGACAATGATCCAAGAGGTAGATGGCCTCAAGAGAGTTTTGAGCCTATGACAATAGACAGAGGAGGCAATCTCACCATAAAGGATGGAGCCAAGAATTAAGTCTGGTTAGGCAATTTGATTTAGACAAACCAAATCAGAACAAGATAGAATAGGTCAAGGGTTAAATGCAGAAAGAACTTCCAGGGATTCAAACAGTTAACTTCTCCAAGAAAGTTAGGGAAGTGACTGTCTAGTAAGAAGTGATAATAGAAAGTGTTTGGAATGGACCCCAGACGTCCTTTTGTTCAATACATAGTGGAATCCTTCTAAAACTTCACTGATAAACAGACTTCTTAATCTCTGCTTGAAGACTTCTAGTTTAGGAGAATTTATTATAGTACAAATCCACTCCCCTCATACTATTTTTAGACAGTTGTAACGACTAGGAAACTTTTTCTTATATTTAGTCAAAATCTGCTTCTCTTAACCTTTCACAAAATGCATAATGTTATACCCTCTGGGGCCATTCAGAACTAATTGCTATTCCACATGATAAACCATTCAAATATTTGAAGGCTGCTGTCATGCTCCCCCTGAGTATCCTTCTAAGATAAACATGCTAAATTCCTTCAAGCCTTGTATGGCTTGAAGGTCTCCAGTTGTCTTACCATCCTGCTTGTGATTCTCTGGACATACTCCAATTTTTCAAATGTCCTTTTTTAAAATATACTGCCCAGAATTGAACAAAATAGTCTAAAAATGACCTGACCAGAGACTTTGGGGCCAAGCAAGATAAATTGTATATTTCTTTAACATGATAATCCTTGAAGTGCTTTAAAAAGAGCTATCATAGTTCCCGTTTTTTTCTCTTGATTCCTGGCATTTATAAAATGCTTTAAGATTTGTAAAGTACTTTACAAATGTTATATCATTTTATCTTCACAATAATTCTGGGTGATAGATGATATTATTACTCCTATTTTACAGATGAAGAAACTGGGCAGACTCAGGTTAAGTGTAACCCAGGCTTACAAAGCCGGTGAGTGTCAGGATATTTTGAACACAAGTCTTCTTGTCTCTAGGTCCATTACCTTTAACCATTGTACCATCCAGCTGCATCTCTCAAAATATCCTCTATTTCTTCCTAATCCCCATGAAGCAGAATTCCTGGCCCCTTACATTTTAGCCACCTTTCTTTGGACTCATTCTCTAACTCCAATTTGTCAAAGTCCCTCCACAAAAGAACATGACCACCAGAAAGAAATACAAAGGAATAGAATTTTCCTTTTTCTGGAACTGAACTTCTGTTAGTATAGCCCAGGGTTATATTAGTTTTTTTTTAGTCAATCAAAGGGTATCAATTAAACACCTATTATGTGTTTGGTGGCATGCTAATTTCTTGGGAAACAGAAACAAAAGTGAATCTTACTCTCAAGTAATTTACCATTTAGAGGGAAACAACCTGTGCCTGTATTGTTGTTCAGTCTTTTTAGTCATGTCCAACTCTTCATGACTCCATTTGGGGTTTTCTTGGCAATAATACTGAAATGGTTTGCTATTTCCTTCTCCAGTTCATTTTACAGATGAGGAAACTGAGGCAAACAAAGTTAGGTGACTTGGCCAGGGTCAATAGCTAGTCAGTGTTGAAGGCTGAATTTGAACTCAGGAAAACTTATCTTTCTTGAAGTACTTCATTCCATCTACTGCACCATCATATACTTATTGACAAAGAATATACAAAATGAATTCAAAGTAATTTTGAGACAGAAGCAGGAAAAGCTATTATTAGGTACCTACTATATATATGCCAGAAACTATGCTAAGAACTAGGAATACAGGTGGCCCCAAGGAATTCACAGTACAATACAAGGAGACAACATTCAAACAACCATGTACAAAAGAAATATATACAGAATAAATTGGAGATAATCTCAGGGGGTCAGCACTAAATAAGGACTGGGAAAAGCTTTCTTGGGGGACCTGGAGAGTTAAGATTCCTTAAGCAATCCTCTAGCAGTGAAGGCTTGAGCAATGATTTTTGCCCCGCATACTTACCACTTCACATCCCTCCCAGTCCCCACCATAAAAAAGGTCCCAGAACCCTTTCCATTAACAAGAGTGAACCCTTTCTTGAAGTTTCACTTTCCTTCTTTATTAAAATGGGGTCAATGGTTTCTTTTTCCTTTTTAATTATTTTTTCTTTTCTTCATTATTCTCTCCTCCTCTTCTCCTTTTCTTTTTCTTGTTCCTTATTCTCCTCTTTATTATTATCATTCTGTATGTTTGCTTTATAAACCCAGACTTAACAACTTAGAAATTTAATCTTAGTTAAAATTTAGTTAACTCTTCTACTTATTAATATAATTCCATTTCTCTCTCCAGCCTCTTACTCAGATAATGCAAGGGACAAAGAGCCAGCTTTGCAATCAGGAAGACTTGAGTTCAAGTCCTTTCTCTGACATGGTGGTTATAAGACCTTGGACAAATTAGTTAACTAATAAGTGCCTGAAGTAATTCTCCAAAATCATAAATTGAAGAAGAGTTGAATTTCCTACGCAACAAAATCAATTTTCATTAGAGATTTCTTCTCCCCACTAATGTTTTTCTATTTACTATTTTATTTACTGTTATTATTTAATATTTTGCTAATGAATAGTAATAAAATACTTTTTTAAAAAAGCATTTAAGGATTTTGTGATGCAGTGATATACTAAAGCCAGTTTGTACTGGTTCAGGAAAGCCTACTGTTAAACTTTTAGTGTGAGTATTCACACCTCCAATATCAACAAAGACGACAAATCAGAATTTAATTTATTATTTTGTTTATTATCTTTAGACTAAGAAAGTTTTGGAAAAATACTAATAATTCAGACTAAATTAAAAAATAGCATTCTCCCCATCCCCACCCCATCCATAGCCAGTTGTTAAACATTGACTGTGACCCTGGGCAAGTCACTTAACCCTGTCTACCTCAGTTTCCTCATTTGTAAAGTGGCAAACTGCTTCAGTATCTTTGCCAAGAAAATCCCAAATGGGCTCATGAAATGTCAGACACAACTGAATAATAAAACATTTATCAGCACATCACTGATCCTAGATAAAATGAATGGGGATTTCTCTATCATTTTTCAATAGGAGTCACTTTTGATTATGGATAATTCCCACATTTTGAATGGGATCCTAAGACTTAAAGCTGAAAGGTACCTTACAAATCCAACTCTCTCCTTTTACAAATAAGGAACCAGAAACGCAGGGAAGTTAAATGAACAGTTCAAAGTCACCCACAGTGGGTGGGTAACTAATTCCACTAACTACAAGTTCATACAGTTTTCCTTATTCTTGCTCTAATTTTTTTTTCTTTTATCACAAACTCAATTAAGAGGAAAATTATGACTTCAATAAGGATAGTGATATTAAAATTACTTTTAATCATTTTGATTTGATTCAGTGTGACATGGGATCATAGTATAATGTTATTTAGAGCTAGATGTCATCTTCAAGATCATGTAATGTAACCCCTATATTGTAGAGTTGAGAAAACAATTGGTTAATCCTTAGCCCATAAACAACTTAAAAATTTGGTAAGATATGTCTGAAGTGAAAAATCACAGGAAAAAAAAAAGTCAAAGTTTAGTAAAAATCTCTTCCCATTCTAAACCCAACAAGAGAAATAATCCTCTTTAATGCCCCCTGCTAATAAATGGCAGGAGAATCATTAAGACAAGATGTATGTTCAGTATAATATCCCAGTCAAAGAGATCTAATATGGAGTCCAGGTCCAAGGGAAACTTCCTAAATTTGGTCACATCATGAGATTCTTCTCTTTGCAGAAGACTCTATGTCAATTACATCAGGCTCCAAGACATTGTGGAGCCTTCTGGAAGAAATTTGGTCTATCTACACAGGACGGGTCAGATGGCTGAAGAATATTTGTTACCCAAATTTCAATATGCATCTGAATGAAGAGTCTATACTACTACATATAGTAGATATGCTGCAAATATGTAGAAGGAAACTAAAGTGAACTCACAGTTGAAAAAAGTGGAGGATTGAAGGCTGGATTGCTTTGTTTGTTGTTATTTTTGTTTTGTTTGCTTCCCCCCCGCCCCCGGAAACTGAAAAACATTTTGACTGGACCCAAGTTTCCCATAAAAGCAGAGTCCTCAATTTAAAAATACATTTTACAGAATTGCCACATAACAAATTTGAAATACCAAAACCCCAGAAGAACTAAAAAGAATATCACAGGGCAATCAAAAGCAGCACGGTTGGTTTGAACAGGCAAAAACTCTGAACAAGAAGAGGAGTAAAAGAAATCATCAAAAAATTATGTGATAGAAAGAGGAGATGGAATGGTCACGTGGTTCTGAGAATGAGGGATAACAAGTGAATGGTGAGAGGGCTCCATCAGTATCTTCAAGATGTTGGGATAAAGTAAGGAAGTCTTCCAATGTGACAGATGGATAGATGGATGGATGGATGGACAGACAGATGGATGATTGCTCTGTGGCAAACTTTGGGGAGGAAATAGATGAGATTGGAACAGGATGGTTAGGCATAGGTGATTTGTAGCATTATTATTCTTCATTATTGATGGAAACTCCCAAATATATGAGAACACAGATTTGAGAGAATTCCTAACACTATCCTCATTTCTTTTTCTATAATGCATGTAGTTAAATTATATGGAAGAATAATGAGGAATTCCTATAGTGAAGAGAAAGCAGGATGAAGTTTTTCCTATTTCCATTTTATACTTGTCCTGCTGGTATAATTCTCACTGTGAACTAAAATCCTGTCATAATCTACTCATTTTACTGAATCTGGGCAATCTTTTTTAAACATATTTTCCAATGTGCACATATATCTTGTTTTATATGGGGGATCTGGAAATTTGCAAAATAACCTATTAAGCACATTTAACATTTTAAAGTCCAAAAAACCATATTCTAAAATCAAGCAATACCAGCTTTGAGAAGTATATAGTATAAAGTTAATCATCTCTTTTAAAGTTATTATGAGGTAGCCATCATAACTGACTTCTGGACATTCATTCTTTGCATCATTTTCATGGATTTCATAGCCTGAATGCAGATCTCTAAATTAAAAACAAAATACATGGAATATCTCAAAAATTTTGAAGATCTACCTATGCCCAAGTCAGATCAGCTCTCATTGCAATAATTTTGCTGGATCCCTGACAGTGTTACATTAGTTGGTCTGTGAGTTATTCCATTTTCCTAAAACATCCTTAGCTGCTTTTTTTGTAATTGAAGTAAGCAGGAAAGTATTCACTTGCTTTGTGTCAAACCTCTTGTCCCAGATACTGATTTAGAGCAGCCTCTGGTTTAGACTCTCTCTCTCCCCAAGTTTCTACCCTTTAAATGTTTACTTAAGAGGTTAATTTGTTTGCAATTGTGTAGATTTGTATGGACAGTCCTTCAGCTCTATTCTTTGTTCCAACAAACTTATTTTGAAGTTATCCAGGCTTATGCTTATTCCTTGCTTTCAAGATAGAATTATTTTCCTTACCTTCCTGTCCTTTGTGAAAAAGTATATTTGGGAAGATTTGCTAGTTGATGAATAGTTATCGATATTTTAATAGTTTAAGCAAAACAAAGTAATGATGAACTCTAGTGCTTGCCCCTAGTGAGCAAAATAGGGTACTCCGAGAAGTCCAGTAAACCAAAGTGGATGCCATTACATTGCTAAACACGTTAGGTCCTCTTCTGATTCTAGAAATTGCCTGCTGTCCCATCTCAAAATGAAAGGCAGCCTAATCTACAAAATACTGAACAAAAAGCCCTGGATGTGTCTGTAGGATATCTTTAGAGCCTGGAGATTGTTTAGGGATAGGAGAGCAACATTAGAAATCTGAGCAAATAGACAAACTTAATAGCATCTTGGGTTTTGGTTTTTCCATGAGGGCTTTCATAAAGTAAAGACCATCTTTTTGTTGAGATGAGTTCCTAGGCTCTGGGAAATTTACAGAATTATATTTCTGAGAAATCTGCCATGACAATGAGAACTGACTTTGAATTATATGAACAGTCCAATAACTCTGCAAAATCAGTCATTGGGTGATTCTGATTCTTCCTGTCTATTTCTTCCTCCTTTACTTCTAAAACATGTTCCAGAATCCCAAAGTATAGATATGGGAGTGGACGGAATAAATAACAACTTGATTCCCTACTAGACACTGTAGCTGAGAAACTAAAGAAATATCAGTGACATTTCAAAAATGAGATTTTCCAGTATACAAAGGGAAAAGTGGGAAGCCACATTTGAAGTTGCTCTCCACCTCCCTTCAATAAGAGTTGATAGGATACCAGAGGAAGTACCCAGAAAACTAGTGAAGCCCCACCTGCAGATAAAGACTTGAAAACTTCTAGCAATGCTTGTTTTCAGAGATTTCCCTATAATGAATAGCCTTCAACAGATCTTATTTGGATATGTTAAGTTTTGGTGTAGGTTCCATTTTTCCTTTCCTACCATGGATGATGACTAACCACAAAATTACTCAGTCTGAGAGGTATTTGCCACTAACCATAGGAAATCATATAGACAGGATAGTCACCTTTCCTTTCCAAATTATCCCACACAGACCTAAAATAACAATAATTCAGAAGGTCTTTGAAGCACCTGCAGATTCAACCTATGATTTAACTCCCCTTTCTATTTTCACAGAGACAAGAGAAGCTGTGTTTGGCTCTATTCTCCTGTCCTTTAGTCTAGATTTGAATTTCAGGTACCCTGTAGTAACAAAAAGAGGCAGGTAAAATGGCAGAATGGATAAAGTGCTTGCCTGAGAAACAGGATGACTTACTAAGTAGGTACTGAAAGCAAAGAAAAAAAATCAAATTTTTCTGGTATGAAAGGAGAGCCAAAAAATATTCTGCAGGGGCATGATGGAAAGGGAAACCCACAACCTTAATGTCCCCTGACCTTATGATGTGGAAGGGATAACTGTATTTAAATTGTATTTCTATTGTTCCCTGTGAATAGAGTAGCTATGGTAGCAATGGAAGAGTCCTGAACTTATTATCATAATACCTGGATATAAAATTTGACTCTTCCATTTATTTGCTATGTGACCTTGGGAAAGTTAATTAGATTTAATGTGCTTCAGCTATTTTCTCTGCAAAATGGGAGTAATATGTATATTACCTGCCTCATAGAATCTATTGTAAGGATCAAATGAAATAATGAATATAAAGTATTATATCAATGTCAGCTATTATTTTTATTCCTTTCTACAAAGTTCCTTTACAATTATGTGCCACAAAATTGAATTGAACCTAATGAATCCAATTTGGGAATTCTTAATTACTCTTTGAAAATGATTTCTTTTTCTTTGGGAAAAATAAGACCTTTTCTTCAGTTAAATTAATGCCTTTAAATCTTATTAGGATCTGGCAATGCATAAAGAGCATAAAGGAGTGGCAAATTGTATGAAAAATTTCTTTCTTCGTATGTAGTTAAATTTTTGAGTCACCAGAAATTAATTCAATATTCCTTGAATTGATATTTGTGGCATTCTTGAGTCTGAAGAGTTAGATATATGATGATCTTTTTGTTACTGACCTTTTTTGCCCCCAGAAATAATAACAATAGTAATAGTAATAGTCCTTTAAAAGATTAAAAAATGTTAAAAGGTTGAGTAAGTGAATATTTCCCAGAAGTCATCTCTATAATTCTTGGAATATGTTAATTGTCCAAGGTTTTTTTTTTTTCTTTCCAAGTATAATCCTTATCATAGTTGGCAAGATAGAAGTATGTATGAAAATCCTATTCTGTTACCAGTCATGTCATGGAGGTGACCATGACTTTGCAAGGATTTGTCAGTTAAGCACAGGTCCTGACAGATTCTGCCAAGCTGAAAAGGATTCATACAGAGCTTTGGTGAGACTGTCATCAGAGTTAGCCTTGATAAGTATAGAGAAACTCATCACTGTAGGCTGATTAAGAGGTGATAAATTCTTTGCTTAAATCAAACTCTGAAACTAAGAAAAAGACAAAATGTTAGAGCAGAGAATGCTAACAATCACTGTATTTAAACAATTAGTGAATATTAATTTAACCTGATTATCTGAATGTGAGATATGTGTTCAACAATCAATGAGACAATGTAGCACTGAAGGGTACCAATGTCATATAGTATATCAATATTCTAGAATTATCAAGATTGAAACCTTACGACATAAAGATTGGAACTAAATGGAAGGATACATCAAAGTTTTTCTGCACAGAAAGAAAGGAACTATGTACCAAATGGCAACAAGAAATTTCCTTTTATGGTATGTGTAATCATATTTATTTGTAATATATAGATAAACCGATTACTAAGAAATAATTGAAACTTATTGGGCCAACATCCACTCTAGAGCATAAAGGTGTGCTAAATTGTATGAAGAATTTGACAAGATCTATAAGCTAAGTTAATACTGATACATGATGATTTCAATAAGCAAACTGGTATATTAAAAAAGTAAAAAATATGATATAATCATAAGAAATAAGAAGCCAGAGGCTTAAAGACTGCCTGGAAATCTCCTGTTGGCATATTAGGAATACTCTTTACTATAATAAAATCAGAATTACATAGATACAGTGAATAATAACACACACACAAAATACATACTATATATTGTGATAAGAAAATACTGAGTACTGATGAAAAAATCATTTCAGAATCCTCTCATGTAAAATCAAATCATTTCCTAGTAGAACACAAGTCAAAATTAATGCCAAAATAAAAGAAATACAAAAAAATAAGATGACATTATTGCTAAGCTTGACCTCCAACTTGACTCCAAATTCAAAAAAGTAACTGACTCCTCAAAATAAGAAATAAAGGAAAACAAAAGTAATTCTGATTATCATCATTTTCTATCTAAATTTAACTCTCATAAAGCATTTGCTACAAAAAGGGCCGATTAACTTTTTAAAATGCATTATCTTGCCAAGTAGAAAGCCATAGTATCCAATGGCAACAACAGTTTAGAATTTTAATTTATTTGCAGCATATTATGGGATGGAAGATTGTGATAGATTAACAAAACATATGACAAAGATTTTGCAGTTAAATAGAAGGATTAAACAGAATGGAAGGATAAAACCAAAATAACTCATGGAATGAAAAATGAATCTGTAAGAAGCATGGCATGAAACTCAACACGTGAATGTAGGACAATAAATGAGGTATCAGTCAAGCTATCCTGTCAAAAAAAATATGAGAATAGTCTGGGATAATCAATTCCTGATGAAATCACCAATTCCCATTCTAAATACTCATAAATTATGCCTTTAGTAATGTAATACAGAATTTTGTCTAAAATAGAAGTCATGTACATTGACTGATTGCTAGAAAATATTGAACAATTACTTACAAATATCAACTTCTATTTTTGAAATTCCCATTTTTGAAAATCAGGACACTGGTCCTCCAATCCTGCTGCATCTCTCTGGCTATCTATCATCTTTCAAAAATTACCCACAATAGTTAAATAATTATATGCATACTAAATATGTAATCAAGAATGTGATGAAATTTTAAAAAAGGGTTTTTTAAACAATTTTGTAAAGCAGATTATATCTTCATAGTCATCTTAATTAACTGATGGTTGAATATATTATAAAACTGCAATGTGTTTATCATTTGTTGATTTTTAAAATAGTGATTCAGGCCAGTGCCAATAATCTTGTGATAAAGAGAGCCAGCTACACTCAGAGATCTGAGTGTGGATCACATCATAACATTTTCACTCCTTTTGTTATTGTTTGCTTCCATTTTGTTTTCTTTCTCATTTTTTTGTGCATATCTTGTGCAGTAAGATAATTGTGGAAATATGTATAAAAGAACTGCACATGTTTAACATATATTGGATTACTTGCTGTCTAAGGAAGGGAGGAAAAAAATTGGAACACAAGGTTTTGCAAGGGTGAATATTGTAAATTAGGTATGCATATGTTTTGAAAACAAAAAGCTTTAATTTAAAAAACATGTCAGTCAAACAAAACAAATTCCTGTACTAGTTATATCTATATATATGTATATATATACATACATATATACTATAATGTAACATAATAAATATAATAAAATATAATGTAACAACACAAAATGCCTCAATTACATTCTGATGCCATCATTTCTCTATCCTGAGGTAAGTAGATGAATGTTTTGTCACAAGTCCTCTGAAATTGTGATTGGGCATTGTGTTGATCAGAGTTCCTAAGTCTTTCACAGCTTCACAATATTGTTACTGGGTAACTTGTTCTCCTGGTTCTGCTCCCATCACTCTGAATCACTTCATATATGTCTTTCTAGGTTGCTCTGAAACTATCCCCTTCATTATTTCTTTTCCCCCTCTCCATCATTTCTCACAGCACAATAATATTCCATCACATTCATATATAATAATTTAATATCCAAATATTTGAAAAGCAGTCATATGGTATGCAGTTTTCTTGTGTTGTGGCAGTTAAGGTTAGGTTACTTGCCCAGAGTCACCCACGTAGTGTTGGAGGCTGGATTTGAACCCCAGGTTCTCCTGACTGTACCACCCAGCTGCCCCAAAGGAGAGGAATGAGACTTGTTCTGTTCAACTTTTAAGGATAGAAGTGGAAGCCATGGATATGAAGTTGAAGAGGCAGGTTTAGATTTTCTGCAAGAGGAAATTTCCTTATTTATAAATATTTATAAATTAGTCTTATTTAAATGAGAAATGAACTGCTTGGGGGGGGTGGGGAGTGAATTGTCCCTTTAGAGGATGTTTTTGAGTGAAGTCTAGTCGACGACAACTAGGTGTAATAGAGGTATTTATGGTAAGATAAAGGCAGATGTAGATGGCCTCTGGGATCCTTTGCAACTAAGAGTTGGAAAAGTTTTTTTTTTTTAAATTTTTGTGTACAATCTGGAAGCAGAAATGGTGATTGATGTGTATTCCAATACCTCTTTCTTTTCCTTGTAAGTCAGAAAGAGTGAGAAAGGGAATAACCCAGAGTGAAGAGGGCTAGAAGAGAAAGGGTGTCCTTGGAGAAAGCCAATTTTCAGTCTAAAAATGAGATGGTGGAAGTAAGGTTAACTGAAAAAAAAATCTCCAAGATGCAGTGGGTTTGTTAAGAATATAGCAAAATTCATGAACTGATGCTAAGTGAAATGAGCAGAACCAGGAGATCATTGTACACATCAACAACAAAATGGGCATGGCTCTCTTCAACAATGAGATGATTCAGGCCAGTTCCAATGATCTTGTGATGAAGAGAGCCATCTAAACCCAGGGGAGACTGTGGGAACTGAGTGTGGTTCATTACATAGCATTTTCATTGTTTTTGTTGTTTGTTTGCATTTTATTTTCTTCATGATTTTCTTTTCTGATTTGATTTGATTTTTCTTGTACAGCAAATTAATTGTATAAATATATGCATATGTTGGATTTAACATATATTTCTACCATGTTTAACATATATTGGACTACTTGCCATCTAAGAGAGTGGGGTAGGAGAAAAGGAAAAAACTGGAACACAAGGTTTTGGAAGGTCTAATGTTGCAGAATTATCTATGCATATGTTTTGAAAGCTTTAATAAAAAAAATAATAGCGCAAAGTTTCCAGAGTAAACAGTGGAAATGGGCTAGGTGATGGGTAAATTCAGTTGGAATTATGGATGAATAAAGGGATTTGATTGGGGGGGGTAAAGATTCAGGAGGAGCAATATGGCAGTCAAGCAGTAAGTCTGAACAACTGACCTCATACAACTGGTACAATAGTAGGTTGAATGGTGTCTTGTTTACTATTGGCATACCTTAATCAATATTTTTATAGTCAACATGGTCCATTGCTCAAGATAGAAGGTGGAACCACAGAATTTGTGGAGTGTGCTTCTGTTTCTTTTCCAGCTATAATTAAGCTTGTTGATTGTGGGCAGAACCCACAAGGTTCCTGGACTCTATATGGGAAAGTACAAAGTATTATAAATTAGCTATGGGTCCTTCATAAATGTTCTTTTCAATGTGTACTTCACAGGAATTAAGTAGATTATAATATTTTCCATTTTGTCCCAGGTAGATAGCTTAAATAATTTTCACAATTGTTTATTTTTGTAATATGGAAAGTTAGTTAGGAAATGTAAAGATTATTATTTCAAATCCTTAATGATTTGCACTAAGAGTTATGACATATCTAGCCGATAAAAAAAGATGAGGAGGCACTTTCTGTCTTTTTGATAGAGAGATACAGTAATCTGGCTGTAGAATACTGCATAAACTATCACACTTGGTCATTGTACCAGTTGGTTTAGTTTAACTGTTTTTCTTTGTTACAAACTGAAGATCATTTCAGGAGAAGGGAGAAATTATCTGGAAATGACTGAGGTGAAAAAAAAAAAAACCAAGACATCAATAAAATCTTTTAAAATATCTGTTAATATCTGTAAATTTACTGATGTGGATAGTTCCTCCACTGACTCATATTGCAATCCTACAGCTTTATAGATTGCATAGCTGCGGTTAAAAATGTCATCATCCTACATCCAACCTTGTGATGAGCCAACCTCAGTGGGACTAGTCCTAGATAATAGAAATACTCTCTATACTGGACCTCCCCTTAAACCCATTCCTACTTGGCTAAATCTATCAGGACTTGTACTTTGGTAGCATGATCTTTAGCTATTAAGAGGAAGAAGTAAGAAATAACAAACTTATTGTTTCCCATTTGCCACATTTTATGCTTAGTCCTTTAAGAATGTTTTATAGTTGAGAAAACTGGGGTAGATACCTACTCAGTAAATCACATCCTAGTAAGTGTCAGAGACTGGATTTGAACTCTGGTCTTCCTATCTCCAGGCCCAGTACTCTTATCTATTGCATTACCTTTATACAAAAAGGAGACATCAGTGTAGACTATAATGTAATTTTTAAAAGCTAATATTCCATCCAAAGAGTTATTAATATTTTTGTCTCCTTTAGTAATAGAGAGCCAATTGTAAAACCACTAGAATTTTGGAAATGGGCTTTATAATTGGTTTCTTCTTTTAATTTAGCAGAGGACTTTCAGGACATATATCTTCTTCTCATCCCTAGGGAGCCTGGGAATTGCTATTTTGGTAACCCTGAGTTTCCAAGTTCCCTATTCCTAAATTTGAATTTCTCATTCATTCAAATGCCATTTTGGCAGCAACATTATTTACCAAGTAAAAAAATGAAATTTTAACCTCAGGAATATTTCAGTAGAATAGATGACAGTAATTACAGCCTAAGAAAGTCACCAAATTGTGAGAGCAAAGGCAAATATTCCTGTGGTCATTAGACATCCTTATGATGTTTCCCTCCCAGACATTACATTTATGTCAACAATGAGAAGTCTGATAGACTATTGTGAAAGTATAAATGTTAATCTTAAGACATTTCCTGGTGTCCCAAAATAGTGTCAGAGTATATTAACACTAATGTAGAAAATATTTCATCCTTTATATTTTCCAAGATTTCGTAAATAGTAGTAAAATTATAGAAATATTCATATGCAAAAGGAATAATGATGTCTGGAGCTAGAGGATTCATTGAAAACAGATACTCCTCTCTCTTCATTTCACTATTTTTCCCTGGTTGCTTAGCAACTTGCTGAGACATTAAAAAAATCCTTTCTAAAACTAAATGACCACTTTGGATTTTGGCTTATTCCTAAATTTAAGATCCAATATGCAGTTCCCATTATTCTAGTCTCACAATTAAAGCACCGCTCATATTTCTTCATTGCTCCTAAGTGCCATGTGTTTTGATTTTCCAATTTTGGAATGCCATGAAGCCCTGCTAGCTAGACATGGCCAGCATGCATAATTAGTTCCTAATAAAGTCCCTGACACTGGGATTTGTAAATAACATTAGTTAATCCTCCCTCTAATACCCAGCATTGGTTTAGCTTTTATTAGAATGCCCCTATTTGATTTAGGGCTCCACAAATAAAGTGTTATATGAAAAATTTGGAGAGAATCCATAGTAGGGCAACAAAATAATGAAAAGCTAGTAAAATGGGCCCTGTGAGTAAAAGGTTCAAGGAACTAGGTTTATTTATATATGAAAAAATGGCTAAAGGACTAAGTGTTTCTATGTATCAGGGGCTACTTTGTGTGATGAGGAGTAATAACACTTCTCTGTGTCTGAAGGTTATATAGGAATGGCAGGAACATAGGTAATAACATTTATGGGCCCTCTTTATTCTTTGAATTTTGCACCATATTTGAATGTATTAATTAACAAGGATATTAACATTAATAGCTATATCTCTCTTAGAATATTGTTTAAAAGAGACAGAAGTGAGGAGGTAGCACAATTCCATAGACAACCTGTGCAAAAGAAGAATATGGATGATGAAATGTTTGTGAGGAACAGAAAGGTAGCCCACTTTGTTTGAATGAAAGAATGCATGAGATGTGTGTGTGGGGGAGATGCATAAATTGAAGCTAGATTGTGAAGGGTTTAAAATGCCAAATAAAGGAGTGATATGGTTAGACCTATGATATGGCACTATTACTTTGTTACCACAGTTGTTTTTCAGGCATTTCTGACTCTTCATAACCTCATTCGGGGTTTGCTTGGCAAAAATACTGGAGTGGTTTGCCTTTTCCTTCTCCAGCTCATTTTGTGTTGAGGAACTGAGGAAGCATAGTTAAGTGACTCACCTAGGGTCACACTGCCAGTAAATGTTTGAGTAGATTTGAACTCAGGAAGTTCATACTACTTAGGCAGTTGTGCTCAAAAGAAGTCTGAGTTACACAGTACATAAAGTGCTGAGTCTGGAGTCAGGAAGTTTTATCTCCCTAAATTCAAATCTGGCCTCAGACACTCCCTTGCTGTGTGAGTGACTCTGAGTGAGTCCTTTCACCTTGTTTGCCTTGATTTTCTCATCGTAAAATGAGCTGGAGAAGGAAATGGCAAACCATTCTGGTATCTTTGCCAAAAATAAATAAATAAATAAATAAATCCCTAAATGAGGTCATGAAGAGTCAAACAAGACTGAAAACAACTAAACCACAAAAAAAAAAAAAAAACAAAAAAAACAAAAAAAAACAAACAAACAAACAAAAAAAAAACCATAAATGAAAGAGAAAGCCAGGTTTTAGTGAGCAATTGAAAAAAAAAAAGGAATGAGAATGTGGAGGAGATTTGGCTAAAAAAAAATCCAATTCCTTTCCACATACACAGCTACCACTTCAATTTGGGCCCTTATCATCTTTCACTAAGGTTTTTGATAACAGTCATCTAATTGGTCTTTCTGCTTCAAGTTTCTAGCCACTCCTTTACATCCTGAACACCACTGGAAAAATACTTTTACTTAAGTTTCCTTCTCACAATGTGAATCACTTACTCAACCAACTCTGATGGTTTCTTTTTGCTCTAGGATAAAACATAAGCTCTGTTTATCTTTTAAAGTCCTACACATGCTGGCCTTTATCTACCTTTCCAGCCTCAACAGGAATGATTTCCCCTTCTTGGACTGTGTGATCCAACCAAACTGATTTTCTCTGCGTTCTTCACACAATATGACATCTCCTATTTCCATGCTTTTGCACAGGCAGTCTTCCATATCTCCCTCCTTACTTACTTCTGGCTCATAGACACCCTCTCCTTCCAGTAGATGCAGCTCAAACACCCTTCTGCATGAAACCTTTCCACATTTCACCACTGCTAATGTCTTCTCTCCAATGATATGGTGGTAAATGTTTAACAATTGTCTCTCCCCAGGGAAAATGTACCCATGACACACTTTAAGTTTAATTGGCATTATACACATTTTCTTCATTACTTAAACAAATCTATAAAATAATAAATTAAGCCCTGATTTGTAGCATTTTTTGAATTCCAAGAAATACTCATATTGAAATTTTAACAACTGGTTTATTGTCATGTGACTCAGGCCAATCATTTAATCCTTTTTGCCTCAATTTCCTCATCTGTAAAATGAGCTGCAGAAGGACATGGTAAGCCACTCCAGTATCTTTGTTAAGTAAAAGCCCAAATGGGGTCATGAAGAATCATGGCTTAACAATAAAACAATAACAAAATGTCCCCAGTCAATTCAATACACACATACACACACACACAGTGTATAAATGAGATTTGTTGGGGAAGGGATAGTCTGTCTCCTTCCTCTTCTCCCTGGATCTTTGAGTACAGAAAATCTGTTCATTTATCCTCTCCTAGGAACTGTCTTAGCTCCCACCATAACCCCAAAGTGATGCAGGCCACTGCAATAACTTTGGGAGAGAATGTGACCCATTTTCTTCCTCCTTCCCTAACCACTCTTCCCAGCCCTCCCTCCCTTTTCCCCAATCCTCACCAATGATCCTTCTCCTTTCCCCTCTCCCTGGGCCTGCTTCCTCTCCTATCCCCTTCCTTCCAAACCAAAATAGCCATAGCCCTTCCACATAAAGAGACAACAACAACCTTAAGACTTTTTAAGGAAAGAAGCCATGCTCACTGCAAAATGGTATGACGTTTCCCCCTTTCCCAGGTCAGCATCTGGGGCAAAATGCCAGCTTCTATGCCCTCCTTTTCTGTTTATATGTTCCATTTGACAATATAAATACTTTGATCAGATCCTTATTAATGTATTTTTATACAAGCAATTTTTTTCTGGACATTCTAATGCTTTATTCTTTTGCTGTATTTATTCTTTATTTTTTATGCTTTAAAGACTTCTCTGGATAGCTGATTAAATAGAATTTCCACAGGTTGTGATTTTTGCAGTTTTGCTTAAGTATTTTCTTTAAACACCCTGTTACCTTGCTTCCATCAAGGGTTTTGTTACACTAGCAGTCTTAGCCCAGATTTCTGATATCTGATGGAGAGGGGTAGTTTAGTGACCCACATTACTTCCACATCTTTCTCTCATTACAATAGTGACACTCACCAGCAAGGGCAAAATTAATTAGCTTTATTTAACCTGAAGGTTTTCTTACTTGGACATCTTGTTTGCAATAAAAAAAGCATGGAAATTATACTGAGTTGGATTCCCTAAGGACAAAAAGAGTGTCATTTAAATAGTGCTTAAGTGTTTGAAAGATCTTTTCCATACAGGATTTCACTGGAGTGCCAGTTCATCACCACTACAATGGGAAAGTATTGTAAATATTATTATACTATAGGTATTTATTAGACCTATTTTTTTTCTCAAACTATGACCAACTGGGGGTTAGCCTGGGACCTATTGTTGGTCGATCAATGAGACCAAGAATGATTTAAGTGGAAGGCCTTAAGAAAGAAATTTAGCCCTTAAACCCTAAGGTATCTTGGAAGCTTTCAGTAATTAAAAAAATATATATTTTACATTCTTTTGGATAGAGCATATCTCACAGGTAAGGGTATGATATCTTATGTAGAGAGAGAGGGAGGGAGGGAGGAATAGAGGGAGGAAGGGAAAGGGAAGAAGGAAGGAAAGAAGGAAGGAAGGAAGGAAGAAAGGAAGGAAGGAAGGAAGGAAGGAAGGAAGGAAGGAAGGAAGGAAGGAAGGAAAGAAGGAAAGAAGGAAAGAAAGAAAGAAAGGAAGGAAGAAAGAAAGGAAGGAAGGAAGGAAGGAAGGAAGGAAGGAAGGAAGGAAGGAAGGAAGGAAGGAAGGAAGGAGGAAAAAAAGAAAGAAAAATAAGTTGTGTTGCCAAACTGATCAGTTCAGTTGGGTCTTCAGTGAGTTAGTTGTACTCACAGAAATTGTTGTTTTTCCTTTATTCTGGAAGAGGACCATGACATCAGGGAGGTGATACCATGCCATGCAAGTGAATTGGATTTAAGTGAGGGAGGGCTGTGCAAAGTCACCAGCCTTACTCTCCCCTGGAGCCATCTGGTCCAGTGGCCAGATATAGATCAGGAGAACTGGAGATGGGCCCATCTTAGATTCCTATAAAGGATCCCTGAGGTCATTCAGTCCAATTTTGTTCCTAATGCAGGAATCTTCTTTGTAACTCAGACCTCACAAGAACTTCCTGAAATGCTGTTTCACAACAATTCATTCATAGTCTTCCAATTCAATTTCCTGTATTAGGAAATGAAGTTAGCTTCTTTATATACACACACATTGATGAATTACAAAGTAAGACAGATGAACTGATAAGTCAGTGACATAAGACTAATGGGGTAAAGAAAAGAGAATCTGGCTCCTACGGTTATATTTGAAGGTCATCGAATCACAGAATGTTAGAGCTAGAAGGTACTTCAGCATGACCATCTAGTCAGCTGTGGTGTGCAATGAATAGAACAATGGGCCAAGAGTCAAGAATACCCGACTTCAAATCCAGCCTCAGACACTCATTGATTGTGTGACTCTGAATAAATCACAACTTCTGTTTGCCTCAGTTTCCTCAACCGTAAAATAAGGATAATAACAGCAGTTCTATTACAGGTTGCTGTAAAGATCAAATTAGATAATATTTATAAAAAGCATATAGCACAGTGCCTGGCACATAGTAGTTGTTTAGTTATTTGTGTCCAACTCTTTGTGGCTCCATTTGGGGTTTTCTTGCCAAAGATACTAAAGTGGTTGCCATTTCCTTTTCTGGATCATTTTACAGATAGAAATCTGAGGCAGAGTTAAATCTATTCTTTTTTTGTGAGTTAATTGGGGTAAGTGACTTGCCCAGGGTCAGTCATGTAGCTAGCAAATATTAAGTATCTGAGCCCAGATTTGAGCTCAGATCCTCCTGACTTCAGGGCTGGTGCTCTATTCCCTTCTCCATCTAGCTGTCCCAAATAGAGTAGAATCTAGCCCAGGTTCATATAGTGTGTGAGTCTGGATTTGGGCTCGGGAAGGGTCTTCCTGACTCCAGATGACTCTTCCACTCTGCCAGACACCTGCTCTATTTTCTATTATATAATGTTATCAGTTAATACATTCAAATAGTTTGAAAAATGCTATATTTTGATTACCTTAGGCCACCATATTTCACCATCCATTAGCCTGTCATTAAGTATTTATCCAACGGACTACTACCCTCTGGGCATTATGCATCACTGGCTTGATCAGCACCAGGATGGAATAAAAAGATCACCTATAGTCAGAGTTCTGGATTGGACTCTCAGCTTGGATACTTACTAACCGTGTAATTGTGAGATGAATTCTTTAATCTGTATAAGCCTCTGTTCCTTCTTCTTTAAAATGAAAATAATGATACTTGTAGTACTTACTTCACAAGATTGTCAACATCAAATCAAAAAGTATTTATTAATCACCTACTATGTTCCAGGCACTGTGCTAAGCTCTGGATTATTGTGCAGGAAACTTTCTGTGTTATAGAAGTATGAGATGTTACTAAAAATAACTATTGCTCACTTCATTCTTCTTGGGGCCTGGGTTTTGGTACTAAAAGTTGAAGGGTAAAGATTGTGATTTTAGACTATCCAATCCTATTCAATTCAATACAATCTAACTAAGTAAGCATTTATTAAGCCCTTATCATGTGAAGTGCACTGAATCTTGGCTATAAAGAATGAAAAACAATCTCTGCCCTCAAGTTGCTTACAAGGCTCTATAGTCTATACAAAGGAAAACAACAGATTTAATAACAGTCTATTTCTTACATTTGTCCATTTTAATGGCCAAATGAATCAACTGATTCAATTGACTGTAAAGAAAATATTCATTATATTTGAAGAAAATGTCAAGTCATTTCAACCCCTCCCCCCAAAAAATGAGTGAATTGACTGTGCATCTGACAAAGATTATGAATTCACACAATAATTGAACTACTGAATTCAAGGGGAAGGATAAATGAGAAAATATACTTGGCTTAACAGTGATTCTTGGCATCTGTGAAAAATTCTGTTTCATAAGAATGAATGCCAATTAGATATCATGGAGACTGGTAGATAATAAATAATAGCATTTTCTTATTAATTTAGCTGCATTTGAAATATAGTTAAAAATAAATATTTAGCAAATGAAGAAAAACTGGCAGAGGAATGACTTAAAATTTTAAAACTATAAGGAGAATAAAGTAATAGAAATGTAATGCTGGGTTCAAGAGTCTTTGGTAGTACAGTTTTAATACGGTACACTGAAGTATTTATTTATGGATTAAAGTTGAGTATGTATAAAATAAGAAATTCACTATTAGCCAATGTTTTGAATAATTCAGTTCACAAGGCATGAACTTTTTCATGAAAAATAAAGACTAGTTAAAAAAAGATTAGCAAAACCAGGGACTTTATCACAATGAAACATTTGAAAATGTGTCTTCTTTGGGGGGACTTTGGGGATCCTAGCTGAAAATCTTCCTACTTCTACACAGAATTGTTTATATTTTTACATGCTTCATAACTATTTGGGTGCCTACTAGTAATGAATTTTTGCCAGGGGTCCTGTGAGAATATTCAAGCAGCTACAGTAGAGGGAAGTAATTTGCAAGAAAAATATTATGAAGAGGAGTATTAATTGTATTTATTGCATTATCTATGCAGTGCCCCAGGGTCCCCTAAAACATGGACCACCCTGACAGCTCCCTTTGGTTTAAGGCATGCTGCAGATATGGGGCAGTATCCCTTCACAACAGTAACTCATGAACTTCCATCACTTGTGTGTGTGTATGTGTGTGTGTTTTAACAATCTCAAAACATGTTGATTCAAAGCACAGGATTTTTAATTAGCATAGTAAAATAAAAGACAAAAACCAATTCCCCTTCTCCTAACTCCCACTGCCTTAGATTATTATGTAACCTCTGGGAAAAGAAACATAGTCCAGGAATACTTATAAGAGAATATGTGTGTAAGGACATAAGTATAAGGAACATACATAACTAGAGCACTTGCATGTCTGCATAATTCATGACTGATTACTATGGTGATATCACCGAGTGAACAGGTGCCTTTTTTATGATCTTTTTGCCATTAGATGCCTCTGAGAACATCTTCAGAGGGACTAATCTCTGCTGAGCTGTTGTCTGTGGTCATCTTCTGGTCTTCAGCTGTGCAGCCTTTCTGGTTCCTTTGGGGCTCTCTAATATTTCACAATGCATCTGTAATGTAGTGTCCTCCTTGCAAGACTTAACTCTTAAATCATCGTCTCTGTCAATTGTTTGTTCAGTTGTTGTATCTTTGGGGTTGTGACCCCATTTGGAGATTTCTAGGCAAAGACATTGGAGGAGTTTGCCATTTCCTTCTGTAGCTCCTTTTAAAGGTAAGGAAACAAGCAAACATGGGGATGTGATTTGCCCAGAATCATACAGCTAAGTCAGTGTCTCAGGCTATATTAAACTGAGATCTCTCTGACTTCAGGCCCAGCACTCGATCCATTGCACTATCCAACTGCCCAGAAACTGTTACTAGATCAGTGACACGTCTTAGAAGAGGCAGTGTTGCCCAGAATTTATGGAATAGTAAGTCTTGGGTTCATATTCCCAGCTCTGCCGCTCACACTCCTGGGTGCCTTCAGGCTTTCTCCTTCCCCTCTTGTGGGCCTCAGTTTCTTACTGCTCATCTGAAGAATAAGTAGATTGAATTAAAGGTTCTCTGTAGTTCCTTTCATTTGTAAAGCTGATGTCATCCATAGACAGAATCCTCCAGCAAAGAAATAAATACATCCAAAACCATGCTGTGAATTTGTAGCCAACTGTAGAAATACAAAAACCACTCACAGAAACTGTTTTCCATATAAATGTCCAATGTAAGCAAACAATGAAAATAAACTTGTGCAGCAAGAGTATTTCATTTCACAACTCAAAGAAAATCAAAGGGCATAGTTATTTGTGAATTTAAAATCAGTTGTAAAATAACAATCACATCTGGATTGGGTTTTTTACCTTAACTTATGCTACATGCCTTTAGTTCCTCTGGATTCATTCAAGTGAGAAAAGAGGAGGTTGGTTAATTCCTAAGGCAAATGAAACAAACAAAATATCCCACATGTACCTTGCCAGGCCCTTTACCTACCATTTGTGGTGTTCATGGTTCTCCCCTTGTTCAAGGCATTGGAATTCTTGTACCCTTGCAGCAGGAGTGTCAGAGGGTCCTTTTCCCCACAAAGACCAAATCCTCTCTATGCATTCACTCTTCTCCAGCAGATTGCCTTCACTCACTTTCTAATATTTAGTTTCTGCCAGTCTTTCACCTCTGCTGTCTATAAATATGACAATAGCAATATTAATAACTAACATTTAGTATAATGCTTACCATGTGCCAACTACAGCATTAAATACTTTAGAAATATATCTCATTTGATCTTTACAACAATCCTAGGAGGAAGGTGCTAATATTATTCCCATTTTACTGTTTAGGAAACTAAGGTAAACAGATTAAGTGATTTAAGTCACACAGTTAGTAAATATCTGAGACTGGATTTGAATTCAGATCTTCCTGACTTTAGGCCCAAGACTTTATTAAAGATGTCACCCTATACTCTTGTCTCCCCATCCTTAAAAAAATTCTCACTTGATTCAAACCATTTCCAGCTCTTATCGTACTCTGTCTCAACACCTTGAGAAAGTCATCAATACTGGATATCCTCACTTTCTCTCTCATTGCTCCTAAGCTCCCTAGGATCTAGCTTCCAAATACATCATTCAACTGAAACTGCCTTTTCTAGTGATTTATTAACTATCTTCTCTCCTGATCTCAAACTGCTTACTAGATAGCTTACATTTGATTTCTTATAGGCATTTCAAACTTAGCACATTCAAAACGGAACTCATTATCCTTCCCCCCAAACCATCCCCTTTTGAATTTCACTTTGTTGAAAGTATCACCATTCTCCAGTCACCTAGGCTTACAACCTAGGGGATGCTGTATCCTCTCTCTCCTCTTCCCTCTCACACACATCCAATCTATTGCCAAATCTTGTAGTGTCACCTTCACAGAGTCTCTCATTTATGTTGCCTTTTTCCACTCATACAGCTAAGACTCTAGTTAAGACCTCATTATCACTTGTCTGGACTCCTGCAATGGTTTAAGTGTTCAAAAAGTTAGTGGAAATCTCTTGCCCACTGCAGTCCATCTTCTACCCAGCTACTGAGGTGATTTTCCTAAAGTGTAGAGCTGACTATGCTACCCCTCAGTTTCATCCCCAAGGAGCACCAGTGATTCTCACTTGCCTCCAGGATCTCGTGTAAACTATTCCAGCAGTTAAAGCTCATCACAATTTGGTTCTTTATTACCTTTCCAATATTCTTATATTTTCTTCACTGCCATGAATTTTATGTTCCTGCTACAATGACCCACCTGCTCTTTCTCAAACAATATACTCCATCTCCAGCATTGCTTTGACTATTCCTCCTACATAAAATGCTCTCCTGAATTCACCTCCATTTCTTAGATTTTTTTTTGGATTCCTTTAAAATTCAGTTTATGTTGTACCTTCTTCAAGAGACCTTTTCTAGTTCTCCTACTTCCAAATGCCTTCTAATATTTCTTTTTACTTATTTGCATTTATTTTTAAAGTTATTTATATAGTCTTCCCCCTTTAGAATTTGAGATTTTTGTAGGAAGCATCTTAATTTTTTTAAAATTTTCTTTGCATCCCAAGTACTTAATACAATTCTTGGTACATAGTAAATTCTTTTTTTTTTTTTTTTTTTTGGTAATAATAACTTTTTATTTACAAGTTATATGTATGGGTAATTTTACAGCATTGACAATTGCCAAACCTTTTGTTCCAATTT
Source organism: Sarcophilus harrisii (assembly GCF_902635505.1). Classification (NCBI taxonomy): domain Eukaryota; kingdom Metazoa; phylum Chordata; class Mammalia; order Dasyuromorphia; family Dasyuridae; genus Sarcophilus; species Sarcophilus harrisii. The sequence continues at coordinate 147,556,306 of NC_045429.1, forward strand.
TTCCCCTCCTTCCCCCCACCCTCTCCCCTAGATGGCAGGATGACTGGTAGATGTTAAATATATTAAAATATAAATTAGATACACTATAAGTATACATAACCAAGCCGTTATTTTTCTGTACAAAAAGAATCGGACTCTGAAATATTGTACAATTAGCCTGTGAAGGAAATCCAAAATGCAGGCAGGCAAAAACATAGGGATTGGGAATTCAATGTAATGGTTCTTAGTCATCTCCCAGAGTTCTTACGCTGGGCAAAGCTGGTTCAGTTCATTATTGCTCCATTGGAACTGGTATGATTCATCCCATTGCTGAAGATGGCCAGGTCCATCAGAATACATAGTAAATTCTTAATAAATGCTTACTGACCGAATGATAATGCTGTCAGATTGATCTTCTTCATACTTCTGTTAGAATGTTTATCTTTGTATTCCTAGCACTTTGAACAGTCCTTGGCACATAGTTGGCACTTAATAAATGCTTGTTGATTGATTAAAAGGTAGATAGGAGCCAAATTTTGAAGAGCTTTAAATGCCAAGCCACTGAAGATTCATGAGCAGGGGAATGAAATGGTTAGTCTTGGGCCTATTTTGCCAGCTGTATGGAAACTTCCCTGACTAAACTCCTCAGGAGTTTCTTACTGTATTTTGTATAAAACATTCCTTTGCCTAGTGCTTATCACATTGATCTCCTATTGAATTTAATATATCTCTGTTGCTTAGTATAATGAGATTTAATTCAATAAACATTTGTTAAATATGTGCTATTTTTAAGGCATTTTGCTATACACTGGCAATTCAAAGACAAAAACATATTTTTGCTCTCAAAGAGCTGACATTCTACAATGTGTAGACAGATAAAAAATATCGAACAATCAATTAATAAACATTTATTAAGTGCTTACTATATGTCAGTCCTGAGCTAAGCCTGTAAATAGAAAAAGAGAGAAAAGATAGTCCTTGTCCTTAGAGAGCTTGTGATCAAATAATAAATAAATAAATAATTTGAAGCGTGGCAATTTTAGGAAAAGAATAAAGGTTTCCTGTAGGAGGAAATGTTTGGGCCGAACCATGAAGCAAGCTGAGGCAACAGAGTATTCCAAGAATAAAGGACAAGCTACTTCCTAAGCATGGGAAACTAGGTTTAGAAAAGAGCAAGGAGACCATTTGTCTGGAACAGTATTGGGGGGTAGTGAGGTAGAACAGGATCTTTAATCAGTTCACCATTGTCAGAACTTAATTCCACTCATCCTGTCACATACTGACAACTCCTGAGACTATCTTCATTAGCACACTTGAGACACACCCCAGCCTGTAACCTGGTGCAGCACTTTGACGCCTATGTGAGCTTATTCTCCATTAGGCTCCTCCTTTGCCCCTTCCTAACTCCTCCCTAAGTCTTCCCAGACTCCCTAGATCCCTCCTTACTTCCCTCCCAAAAAGCAAGAGCTTCAGTCAGTGGTAAACAGTCCTGTTTCTTAGAGCTAACACAATCCTTGGGATTTATTATTATTATTATTATTATTTGGTGATGCATAAAAAAGTTTGAGAGATATATAATTTTTGGGTAATTTTCTTAATTATGGCTAATGAATAATAAAAGTATAGTCATTTGGCTGTCTTTCTTAAAACAAAAGCCCCCTCACTGAACCACTGAATTTTTAGAAAAGTGAGTGTTCCTGAGGGTGAAAATCAACTCTGGTTAACAAGTAATAAGAAAATGATTATTATAATGAAAGTAGGCTTATTTTAGTGAGGGATTTCTGGGTAGAGCATGACTTGATTACTCAGTCTAGGTCAAAGAGATTTATCTATAGCCATACCACGCCCTCTAGGGTCATTTAGACAAAAAGGAAGCTACTTTTATTCAGTTTTGTCTGACTAAAACACAACAGGCTTGATTCACTAATTTACTTAGACTAGAATTTCTTTACCTTTTAATTAGAGCTAAGTTTTCTCAGTTAAGTAAGTTTTACCTAAGATTTCATCTCCTCAGTCCTACACTTCAAAGGCTGTGGAGTACAGATGTTGATTTCTAAATGAGGAAATAGAAGGGTGTAAAACCTTAGTCCTAATTCAATAACTGGTTATTAATATGAGAAAAATGGTTATTTCTTTCATTTTATTTTAGAGTGAGAGATGGGTCAAAAAAAAAAAAAAAAAAAAAGGAAAGAGGAAAGAGAAAAGAGATGTTTTAATCCCAGCATCTCCAAGACATAATACCTCCCAGCATATTCTTACTACCTTCAGATGTTTGTAATCCCAGAGATTCCAAAAAGTAAAGAATCAGAATAAATATACCGATAGATGCTGCATCATTTCATTCCAAGAGAAGTGTCTATTAAAAAAAATAAAAACAAACAAAAAGCAATATTTTATTATTATCCTCAGCAGCAGATTATCCCTATAGACAAAATATTGCAATTATTTTTGAAAGCTAGTATTTGAAAATCATTTTTCACTTCTCTTTTGAGAATGGTATCTGTTGTTTTATGATTCAGGTTGATGCTATATCACTAAGAGCAATTGAAGTCTCAAGACAGAAGTGTTACTCATGCACAGCTAGAACTTCAGCTATTATCTGAAGACCCATTGGCAAAGGCTATAAAAACAATAAAACAATGAAAATGAAGCCTTTTTTTTTTTTTATAGGCAGTATGGGTCCTTGATGGCTTCCTCTAAATCTACATTTAAAAAAAAAATTTTAAAAAATAAAGAAATCTACATTTAATTGTGTAAATAAGTGCCAAGCCTTTAAGATATTAGTTTGGTAAAATAAAGTATGATTTCACTTAATTAGTAAAAAAATTCCTAAAGAAAGTAATGTAAACAATTCTCCTGTCATATATATGTATATATGTGTGTGTATGTACATATATACAATACACGCATATAACTTTAGATATATCTATATATGTATATACACATATATTGATGAAGGATAGATATGGGGTACCTAAATGAAATTAGGGTTTAACTGAGGTCTAGTGGCAAGTTCAGGGTACAGGGAGTCAAATAGAGCTCCCCTGCAATCCCTTTGGATTTGGCACAATTATATGAGGTCTAGTAGCTGCGCGTGAGTCCCCAATAAACGCATTTATTGGCCCGAAAAACTAGATTGATAAAAGAGGTTTATTATGGGCTTTGGAAGTAAGGAAATAGGTGAAGGTAGAGTAAGTCAATTCTTAAAGGGACCACACCCACATCATTATGACATGTATCTAAGTATGTATCCCAAATTAAAGTACAGTATTTTTTCATCAGTGGTTTTAGTGACTCTTTCTGCTGCTTATATCAGACCTAGAGATTTATAGGAAATGATTCCAAAAAATCAGTCCCTTACTTAGAGCACTAATTAAAAGGAATATCAGTACTCACTAAAAAGAATATTCCTTCACAGGAAACTTAATATAGAAAAAGAAATCTCATGGTTACCCTTACTGATCTTATACCTCAGAAAACTTGAAAACAGAATATTATGAAAATGCCTGTTAGACTTGCCATAATTGATATTATCGGCCTGGCATGCCCACTCATGGGGACAGAATAGCTGGGCAGAAAAAAGATTGATGACTTTTTAAAAAGTTATTTGCCCTACCAGGAAATGGCATCTAAATCAATCTTTAGCTGCCATTAGAGGCAGCTAGGGAATACAGTGAGTAGGATGCTCGGCTTGCAGTCAGGAATTCAAATCCAGCTTCAGACATTTGCTAGCTCTGTGACCCAGGGCAAGTGCTTTAAATTCTGTTTGCCTTTCCCCTCCAGCTGCTAATGCTTTCACCTTTCATATTACTTTCCATTTACTCTGCATCTGTCTGGTATTCTATCTTGTATATAGCTAATTATTTTCATATTTCTCTCCACTCTTAGAATGCAACCTCCTTGAAGGGACTATTTCTTGATGTCCCTAGTATTTAACAGAGTGCCTGGCACATACTAAGTGCTTAATAAATGATTGTTGATTGATTTTCTGTTTTCCTAGTGTGGAAACTCAAATTGTAATCCACATATAATTTAATAAGACAACAGAATTACCTTTAACAGAGAGTTGAGTTTAAGTGAATTGTCTGCAATGGCACAGCTGGTAAATGTCAGTTAAGATTTAAAAGAGGGTGTTCCAGCCTTCAAAATCTAGCATGGCCCCTATGTCTGTAAAGGTCACATAGACCTTTGGAAAGTCACTTTTCCTTTTAGGTCTCAGTTTCCTCATCTGAAAATGGGATGGGGGTCTGTAAGATAGCTCTCTAAACTCCTTTCAGTTCTAGAGTGCAAAGTCAATGTGAATAGTAAATGTGAACATTTCTAGCACTATGTACATGTGGCTCTAAAGGCTCTGGGATCATTCTTCCAACCCACTAGCAGGTCAGTTCCCTAGTCCAAGACTCCTGCTCCCCTCAGAGTTTTAGGGCTAACTCTAAAAGAGCCTTTTTTTTTTCCAGTACTTTTGCTTATGAGCTTCCTTCTGGTGTTTTCTTTCCAATATCATCACCAGTTATCATCCCCTCAACACCATTTAACAATTGATTACTGCCTTGTCGCTCAACCAGTTGATTTTTCCCTAATAGACATTACCATTAGTTAGCTTATATAGAGTGATACTTCCTGACAAAGACTAGCAAGGATAGAAGTATAAATTGTCCCTGCTTCCCAAACTGAAGGACAATTCTATATATAATCAGTCAGTCTCTGGGGAGAGAGATATGTCTCAGCTTCTGAATGGCTTCACTTTGGGGCTAGTTTAATCCTGTGGTTCCTCAGAACTGGTTCCTCATGGACTTCACTAGTGTGGCTGCAGCACTATTCTTCAAGGGATGCCAGTTGCTGCGTTTTCCAACTTTCTGAAATCCACAGGGTTGTAATCTGGTCTATTCTATCTCTGATAAGTATTCACTTAAAATGTGGAAAGCCCGGAGCAGGGCCAGCAGAAACACAGGCAGCATGCAGTCACAGCTCCGAGGTGGCTCAGCTGCAATGGTGACTGCAGCTGCAGCTACCTACTTCTTTCCTCACCAGAAAATCCACGGCGTTTCTTCCAGCTTACTTGAAAGCTGACAGAAAGAGATTTAACCTGTTTGAGCCTTTTGTATACATGCAACAAGATAAAAGGCTTTTTGTTGTCAAGGAATAAGCAGACATCAGACAAGGTATTTTGAGTTGGGAAAGGCCAGGGCCCTCCATCATGCACTTTGGAAAGTAAGCTCAATAAGTGTTCATAATGGATCAACAGCAGGCAAAACATATTTGCTCTAAGATTTGGACCTTCATTGGCCAGTCTCAAATTAACTTATGTAAAGTGTGATATGTCCATTATTACTGTGAACATTAAAACATATGGTATTGGCCCAGTAGTTAAAATTCCAAGTCAGGAACATGAGAATTCAAATTCAGCCTCAGATGGTAGGTATATATAACCCTGGGTTTCCTTATCTGCAAAATGGAAAAAATTTCCAGTTGTTGCGTCAATCAAATGAGATAATTGTAAAGCACTCAGCACACAAAGCAAGTATAAACGTTAGCCATTTATATTTATCATTTATTTATTAAGTTAGCATGGTTGCACAGATGGTTACAAATCATTCCTGCAGTCCCAAATTGCTCCCTGAGTTTTGTGTATGGCGATGGAAATTTTCTCTGGAATGGATGAGCAATATGAGTTTAGACATTCCTCCTATAGCTTTCTGCCCCAAGAGATTTCATGTCCAAAGTCAGGATTCCTTTATCTTTTTTAAAAAATTTAATTTAGTTTAGTCAATAAGCATTTATTTCCTTTCCTACTTGTTAAAAAGAAAAAAAAAACTTGCAACAAATACACATAGTCAAACAAAATAAATTATCATTATTCAAAAATCTTTGTCTCATTCTGCAACTTGAATCTATCATCTCTGTCAAGCAGTGGATAGCAATAGTTCACTGGTATTCTGGAAATTATTGCATTGATTAGTTCTTAAAATGATTTTTTTTTTTACAATCTTGTTTTCTAATTCTTCTTACTTCCCTGTGCAACAGTTTATTATGCCTTTCCTGGTTTCATTAAAACCACTCCTTTTATAATTTCTTATCAATAATAGTATTCCATTATATCAGCCATTCCCCAATTGATGGGCACCTCACTTATTTTTTTTATCAATATAAAAAAAAGGTATATTTTTGTACAGATGAATCTTTTTTATTCTCTTTGATCTTTTTGGAAGTAAAGACCCAATAGAGGTATTGCTGGGTTAAAGGGTATTCTGGTTAGTGGCAAAGATATGATTATTCCAGAGTCTAAGAAAACGAAAGCCCAGAGAGCTTAAATGTGCTTTATACGTCTATGAAATGAGAGGCTTGGACCAGATAACCTCCATGGCTCCTTCCAGGTTTAAATCTTTTGACTACTTGAATTTGCAGCATAGCGAAGACAGCAGCTTCAAATTTAAGAGTCCCCAAGAATCATCTAGATGTCTGTTGTTGTTCAGTCATTTCAGTTGTATTTAACTCTTTTATGATCCTATTTGGAGTTTTCTTGACACCAGAGTGATTTGCCACTTTCTTTTCCAGCTCATTTTATAATGAAGAAACTGAGGAAATCAGAGTTAAGTAACTTTCTCAGGGACACACAGCTAGTGTCTGTGGTCAAATACTCAGGAAAATGATTTTTTCTGACTTTAAGCCCTGCACTCTACCTTGCAACCTAGCTGCAACTGAATGTCTAAGTTGCAATATTTTTTCCTACCTAAAAATTGGAAATAACTTACTATTAACTTTTAAGAATGTTATGAAGATTAATAGAATTATGCTTATTTGAGCATTTGAGCTTCTTGGGTACAAGGTACCATAAACAGACAAAATAATATTACAAACAGAGAATTATAGCAAATCAGCAAGGAGTGAAAGATTGAAGCAGAAAACAAATCACCAGAGAAGCAATATCTTTCACTGCGGGGACACTGGAGAATTTCCATTTGAGTAGAAGTCTTCTTATACATTTAAATTGGAATGCATTTCCCATTCTTCAAGAAATAGCAAATTTAATGTGTAATCCAATACTGTATTGGCAAAATTTCAATTAAAATTTATTTAGACCTTTGAAATAATGATTAAAAAAACCCTCAAAACCTTAGTATCAGCAGTGTTACTTGACTTGCTGAGTTAATTCTCATCATTTTGTTTAATCAGTGTGATTTCAAATCTAATATCAAATAGATTTCCTAAATAATGGCTTTTCCATAAATGATATATCAAAATTCAAGTGGAGTACAAAAGCATTTGTTTCTGGAATAGGTAAATTCTTAATATTGGCTTTTAAAACTTGGAATTTCTTTCACATAATGACATTTATATAGCATTTACTATGCGCCAGACACTATACTTGTTGTGGTTCAGTTATTTTAATTGTATTTACCTCTGTATGACTCCATTTAGGTTTTTGTTTGTTTGGCAAAGATGGTAGAGTGGTTTACTATTTCCTTCTCTAGTTCATTTTTACAGATGAAGAAAATGAGGCAGTTACCCAGGGTCACAAAGCTAATATTTGAGGTCAAATTTAAATTCAGAAAGATGAGTTTTCCTGACTCCAGGTCCAGCACTCTACCTACTGTGCCATCTAGGAAACTGAGGGCCACAGAGGTTAATCTGATTATATCTCCAATACATATCTGAGGTCAAGTACAAGCTACACATACACATCATGATTTGATTATTGACTTAAAAACAAAACAACAAAAAACTTTTAAAATCAGCAACCACTTAAATCTAAATGTCCTGTTTTTTCTAATGGTAAAATATTTTAGCAACAGGAGAAAATACATCAGATTCTTTTTCTGCTAACAGTTATCAGCAAATAACTTAAATATGATGGGTTTTCCCCCCTTTAGTCTACAAATTTTTTTTTTTGCCAGAACTTAATTATTATCATTGAAATGGTAAACTAGTTCTAAAACTTGTAGCTAATTTGCATGACTAACAACAAAGCAGTTTTGAAACATTTTTCCTGATCTAGAGATGATATCACTCTAGAAGCACTATTCTTTTAAATGTGGCCTAAATTTTACCTGGTGTACAATGAAATCAGAAATGCTGTCCATTTAAATATAAACCAAAAATCATGAGACATATCTTTTGTATAATTGATGTAGAGCTCACACATTCCTACTTAAAAAAACCCCAAAAACCAAAAAAATTCATTGAAATGCCAGTTATTTTGAAAGTTCAGAAAATCTGCCTGTTCATTCTATGACTAAAATGAATGGATTTTTTTTAAACTGAAACTTTTTTTCCTATTTGATCCCTAAGACCTCCAGAGAGGCCCTAATGAAAAAAAAAAAAAGTGAGATGAGCTGTTTAGAAAGTATACATAGAAAATATGTTAAAAAGCATACTAATACCCAAACGAAATCAGAGCTCTGCAAGAATATGAAGGATTTTCTATTATAAATAGCAAATTCCCCCCTCCCCCAATAAGTGATGTAAGTAAAAATCTGTTTTCTTAAAGACATTAAATAGATGATCTTTTTTTGTCTCAGAATGTGTATATTATACTCCTTTGCAATAATGATCTGCTAGTTGCTTTTCATCCAAGTATTGTTAGAATATTTGATAAGTGAATGCAATCTTAAAGTCTGCTTTTTTTTGTTGCTAAAGCAGCCTTGGTTTTTTTAGTCTTGCTTATCGTTCCTATGATTTCCCTTTATGCTTATCAACCAACAAACGAAGCTTTTCTTGGAGAAACTATTTCAGATGAAATACGTCAGTTAGCTAGCAGCTCCTTGGAAAGCCTGGAAACTTTATATTTGCTAAATTATTAAGTTTCTTTCAATTCTGCTTCATGATAATTTTGAATGTGTAAAGCAAGCCTAGTTTATCTTTCCACCAGAGTTTGAGTTTTTTTCCTGGATCGTTCATACACATCTAATAACATGTCTTCTTTCTTTTTAAGTACTATTATGTCAAACTATATATTTTTGTTCTTTTTAATTTTTTATTGAAGCTTTTTATTTTCAAAACATGCAAGGATAATTTTTCAACATTGCAAAACCTTGTGTTCTAATTCCACCCCCCCTTCCTCGCAACCCCTCCTCTAGATGGCAAGTAATCCAATATATGTTAAACATGGCAAAAATATAAGTAAATCCAATATAGGCATACATCTAATAACATATCTTTGTGTGTCTGTTGATGTTTAGTTTACACGAGAGATTTGTGTTAAATGTATGTTAAGTCATATAAAAGAACAGAAATCAAATACAAGATCAGAAACATAAGAAAAAATCATTGTATTTAGGAAACCAACAAACAGGTTTAACATATAAACAGCAAATTTATTTTGGAAATGACATTAAAATTTTAAGACAAGATGTTTCTTTGGCCAACTGTTGGCTCTCAAAACTTCAATCAATTCATGAACTCATCCATGAGGGCACGCCCTCTCTGGGTGATGAGAATAATCCATCCCTACTGTCTTTTTCTCTATGGGCGTACTTTGCCCCAGTGTTTACTAGAAAGCTTTGATTCTTCAGAGATCAAGGTGTTTCAAGATTATTAACATATGGGATTCCTGAAAGAACATTTGTGTTTAAAAGACGATCACATTTTATAACATTTCAGGGAAAGGAAAATAACACAAAATGGGAAAATAAATTATGGCTAAATCACCTCCCTACACTCCCATATCCCCAGTATGATCCATAGGACATTAAAAGCTTTTAAATTATATGCCCATTTTCACAGCTTTACAAAATATTTTTTATCTTTCATTATGTAAAACAAAATACTGTTCATTATGTTGGAAGATTTAAGTTTATGTATGGCTTAAAAAGACATCCCAAAGGATATTTTGGTTTTTGTTTTAATGAAGAGATGTCTAAATACAGTTTGCACCAAATTCAAAGGAGTAATCTTCAAAAATTTCTTAAGGTGCAAAAGACAATTGAACACAGTACATTTCTTTTTCATCATCCAAACATCACATGCTCTCAAACCTGCTCAAGAGGAACACCTATTATTACCCATCCACTGCATCAGTACCTAAAAATGTCATCAGAAAGCAACCCAAGTTTAGTTCTTCTCCCTTTGCAGATGCAAAGTTGATCCCTGCGACTTGGCAACTTTTTGTACTTGTGACCCCTATTAATGGGGTCAAATCCAGTTCTCCAGCAAAGCTTTGCTTCTCCTTGGATGGCCCTACAGCAATTAAGGGATTTCTGTGTCCATTGTGTAAATCTGAATCAGATCAGATACAATGTTATCAATGACTGGCTTGGTAAGGTCTTCGCTGAAGACCTGCCACCAGGGCTTTTCCGCCTCGGAATCAGCAGGCACCTCCACTCCGTAGCACTGCAAGGCGAGATAGAGCACTGCTACTGCTATGTGCTGGGCAGGGTACTGCAGGCACAATGCTCCATGATAGCTGTCCCGCAGCAGGGCCCAGGCTGCTAGGGAGACAGGAGTCCTCTCCCAGCTGTGTCGATTCATCCAGTTCTTTAAAGAAATAAGGTAATGGAGCAGATATTTATGGGGATGCTGGAAGGAGACTCGGAAATGCAAAACTCTCAACATAAGTAATTCACACTGAACGATGCTATCCCTCAGTTCCCAGAACCAGGAGTCTAACTCTAGAGGTTCACTCTTGGGATTTAAATACCTGTGGGAGACATTGATGATGTCTCTTGTCCTGAGATGTTGCTCCTCCACTTTACCGGCCAAGTAAATGGCTGACATGGCTATGAGGTAAGGGTCATATGCATCTAATTTGGTCTCACAGAAAAATTTATGGTAAATGGTACAGGCTGTGGCAATTGGAATGGATTGCATCCCTAGCTTGACACCAGCCTCCATGATGAACCGTGTCACTTTGAAGTGGACTTTGGCCTCGGAGGCCAAGTGCCCCTCTTTCTTTATTTCTTCGCTCTCTGTGCCGCTCTCACTCTGACGAGACTCCATGGCTAATACCCCGACTTCTGGTGTATCCCTTAAAGCCAAATAAAAATCGAATTCAAGTCACAAGAAGGACAAAACAAGATGAACTCCACACTACCGCTATGATCTACACATGTATCATGAGAACCTTAAAACTGTGAACCTGTCAGTATTCATAAAAGACTTTTACAGCATACTATATATCTTTAGTCACCCAATTGCCTGAAGGTACATTCACCTAAAGATGCTGTATTTAGTGGCTTCTTTTTTTGGACAATAAAGAAATCTCTGACTTCACACATTAGAACAACACCACTTAAACGTTCCTTTTGAAGGAGAAATCTCTCATAAGTACATTAAGATAATATAATATTCCTTGATGAATGTAATCAGATAAACAACACTTAAAGTTTAGTAAATCAAACAAATCATAAAACTTAAGAGGGATGCTCACCAAAGATATATGTCAACATCATGGAAAATATCAGAAACAGAGTAAAAGTGGATAATGAAGTCCTCTGATGTTCCTATTTGTGGGTGATATTGTATTGATTGTGTCACGCTCCAGAACAATCAGGGACTTTCCATGCAGGGGAAACAAAAGGATGAAAAATGCCTACTATTCAGAATGACACAGAGTTGGACGACCAAACAATTGAATTAGTATATATCAGTTCATATACCTCAAACAGATATCATAGATGGACAAGTTGAGCTGAGCATCACTTAGATAGAAGGCAGACTGGAACTCTATTTATGAAACTCTGCAGGGCATTCATTTTGCATTTTCAGCATCAATAGTATCTATGGAATAAGTCCAGTTGTTGTTTCTTAAGTGGAAAAATAAAAAAGGAAAACAAAAGAGTATTAGTCTTAACCAAAAAGAAACAGGATCAAATTGTAAAGACACGGGTAATACATTGTCTCATCAAAATATGTCAATCAAAAAAAAAAAAAAAAAAAAAAACACCTGAAACATAACTAAATTAAAAACAAACAGCCTACACCAATACAAAAATCTGAATTGGTATTTTCTGCCCTTTTAATTAGTTTGGTGAAGAGGGTCTTTTTTACACTTTACTCCTGCCTCCCTTGCCATCCAATGATACAGACTGCCTCGATGTTCCTTTTAAGGGAAAAAAAACGCCATCTTTCATTTTCACTGGCTGTTCCTCATCTCCACCTCTTGGCTTCCTTCAAGTCTCAGCTAAATGCTATTACTAGAGCTACTACTACTACTACTACTAGTTTCTGTTAGAAATTTTTCTCTATTCCCCTTAATACTAGTCCATTTCCTTTATTGTTTATCTTGAGTTTATGCTGCTTTGACATGCTCTGTACATAGATATTTGCAAGATGTCTCCGCCATGTAAGCTCCTATACACTATATACAGATTCTGGAACATAGTAGGCACCTGATAAATATATACTGACTGACTTTAACATAGTACTAATGATAACCAACTTGTTAGCGGGTAAATGATCTTCAGTTGCATATTGTCCTAAGTAAAAAAAAATAAAATAAAATAAGGGAAAAAATACACCTTTTTTTTTTTTTTTTTACTATGTTCCACTTTTACTATCCAGTTAGGAAGTTATTAATCAGATAATTGCATTTATAGTGACTACAGCATGTATGTAAATCAGCTATAAAACTCATCCAGATCATAGCATTTATCACAATTCAGCATATATTCAATGCAACCTGGTTGGAAAGGAGCCCAAAGCCAGACGGCAGCATTTATAGCTATTATAGCATATATGTAAACCAGTTAGAAAGCTCACATGCAGATAGTAATATTAGAGCGAACATGCGATACATCCCGGCTAGAACGGAATAGCATTTTTGGATTAGATCGTCTCTCCATACTAAATGGTGACTCCCCCACCCACCGCCAGAGGGAGCCACGTTTCTATTCCAAAAGGACTGATGAGGAAGGTCTCCGGCGTGGCAAGGACAGGGGATGCCCCCGTAATCATTCCACGCGGACCCGGTGGGGGGGGGGGGGGGATCACCTCCGTCCTTGCCCCTGGCGCTCCCTCCCCCTCCCCCTCCCGGTCTCCGGCCCCGCCCCGCCCCCAGCCGCGCCGGGCGGTAACAGGATCCCCGGCTGACATTTACCGAGCTGTGGGCGCGGCGTCGGGGCCGGGCTGTCCGCCGGGGGTTCCCACGGCCTAGGAACGGAGCAGCAGGAGAGGCGCGCGTCTCGGGGCCGATGCTGTTCCGCTTCGGGGTGGTGCTCCCTCCCGGCGTGGTGCTCCCTCCCGGCGTGGCGCTCCCTCCCGGCGTGGCCCAGGGCCGTCCGCAGGTGCTGCTGGCGGGCTCGCGGCCCGAGCTGGGGCACTGGGAGCCTCAGAGGGCCGTGCCCATGAAGCGGGCGGGCGGCGGGCTGCAGGAGCCGGGCCTGTGGCTCGCCGAGGTGGAGCTGGCCGGGGAGCCGCCGCCGGAAGCCCAGGAGCGGCGGCAGCGGCCCGAGGGGGCGGGGCTCGGCGTCTCCGACACTTTCTGGTACAAGTTCCTAAAGCGGGAGCCGGGCGGAGAGTTCTCCTGGGAAGGTACGGCCCCGCGGCCTCGGCCTCCCCGCCCCTCCTTTCTACCCCTCCCCTTCCCCGCTCGGGCCCCGCCCCCTTGGTCCCTGCGCGGGATCCTCCCCCGCCTCGTGCTGACCCCGGGTGACCCTCGGAGCCCGCCCCAAATTGCTAGCTACCCACGTGATCCTGGGCGAGGCCCTTTTCGGGCCTGAGCCTCCTCAGTTTATTATTTTTTTTTATTTTTATTTTTTTCTAATTAAATCAGTTTATTAAACTAAAGTTTTTTTTTTTAAATTTAATAGCCTTTTATTTACAGGTTATATGCATGGGTAACTTTACAGCATTGACAATTGCCAAACTGAGCCTCAGTTTATCTGTGAAAACAGGCCCCCGAGGGTCTTCTCCGGGGTCCTAGCCATAGTCTCCCCGTTCGGATAACAACTGCTAACGCATACAGAGCTTACCCGATACCCTCCTCTCATTTAATCCTTTCCACATCCCTGGGAGGGAGATGCTGTTACTCTGTCTCTATAGAGCAGGAAGCTGAAGCCAACTTGCCTGGAATCAGATGGGCTGGATTTGAACTCCCGTTTCTGTGCGCTAATACACTTCACCCCCATTTCACAGATGATAAAACTGAGGCAGACATCCCTCGTCACAGAACTTGTCTGAGGTCTGATTTGAATAATAATGACAATAACAATGAACAAATCTAGCACTTCCTGCGTGCTATGATCACCATTTCACAGACGATAAAAATGAGGCAAAAAGGGGTTATGACTTTTCCCAGCCGGTCTGAGGTGGGATTGGAACTCAGGGCTTGCTAACAGCAGGCCCTGCTCCCCACCCACTGCGGGCCAGGTGTTTCTGGGCAGTCCTAGAATCTTCCTGCCAGCAAACTCGCATTTTATCCAGACCGGCTCAGTGTCTTTGCATTTTGCACACTAGCTAAAGCGTCCGAGTTGGGGGTCAAAGATACTACTGAATTCTGGAACTCAAACCTATTTTCAGACCCTTACTAGCTGTGTGACTCTGGACAAGTCCCTTAACGCTGTTTGCTTACGTTTCCCCATCCGTAAAATGAACTGAAGAAGGAGATGGCGAACCATTCCAGTAGCTTTGCCAAGAAAACCCAAATGGGGTCATGAAGCGTCAGACTAAAGCAAAATGATTGAACTATTGTTCCAGCAAATATCCGGGCAAGTCCCTTAGCTTCTTAGTGCTAGGCAGCTCTAAAATTAGGTTTTAGATTATCAATTGACTTGTAGGACTGTTGCGTTCCTTAGGACTCAAAACCAAACAAAAATTAGGACTGGATACAAAGAATAATAAAAATTCCTCTCCCTCAGTTTACACCCTACTAGGGCCTTCAAATATTCAAAGAGATAATTAAAGTGGATGCAATATCCTAAACCTCTTCCCCCACTCCCTATGAAGTTAGACCAATTTTTCCTTTAAAAGTATTGGGACATTTTCCTAGATTTGTAGGTTCAGGAGACTATCAGCCTCTGGAGGTCACATTTTCATTATCCTGGTTCAGAGCAGCCACAAGTAATTCCCAGGGGTTCTCTGAAGTATACTTGGTGGATGGATCCTGGTGGTAATTCAGGCTAGGGAGCTGTTCTTAGCTCTGTCAGCTTGAACAATTCTCAATGCTTACCCTACTGTGGCTAAGTACATGTCTTACTTTCAGATGATCTACTGGTATGTCATTTTGTTCTAGCTTTGAATTTCAAATTTTTAAAATTAAACTATTAAAATTTAACAATTAATTAATTTAAAATTATTGAAAGGAGATCATATTGTGAGAAATGGGCACCCCCCCATTGTTAAGTCTTTCCTTCTGGGGTTCCTCCAATTTCCCCTCCACATAATCTTGTATGCATGTAGTCCTTTGGTAGTTGTATCTCTAATTATTGAGCTCCTTGAGAATAGGGAAGATTTTGGTTTGCTTTTTACTGTACTCCCAAGGCTAAGCATAGTGCTAAGCCCATAAGTGCTTATTGAATGATTTAATAAAAGAGTGAAGAACTGATAATGTCATACTGCTTCAGCATAGTGAGGAGGGGCATTACTTGGAAAGAATATGTATATACAGTGCCAGATCCAGTCATTATATTGTATATTTTTTGTTTTTCTTTGTCACAAGGGAAGATTTAATCTAGAAGGATTGAAGGTTTTGAGATAAAGATAATCAAACATTTATTAAGGGCTAATTATGTGCTGGCCCTGTGCTAAGTGCTAAGAGAAAGCATCAATAAAATATATTAAGGAGAACAAAAAAAAGAAGTCCAGTTACTTAAGAATTATCTATAGTCTCCAGGAAGGGAGAAAAGGACTTCTATCCAACCAGAAACTATGAAATTATCTTTGCAACATGTGTTTTGTAAGCTCAAACCTACTTTCTCCTGGACTCTATATGTGTTTGTGGGAAAGTAGGTATCAGATTTTTTTTTTTTTGGGGGGGGGGGGTCTATACCCCTGCTCAGTAATTTCCTTTTGTAAAAGCTAATTAATGTTGATTATTTAACTAATAAATGGGAAATTTTAGATGGCTAATTGATACTGGGAAACTCCCAATGGGGCATATAAGCCATAGCATTAGAAATTCCAGTTACCTTTAGAATCCAGTTAACTTGCCAGTAACTTGGGAGTTGAGAGAGTGAATTTAGAGAGGGTGATATATAGACTTATAAAAGATATATAAAACATGTACTAGATTCTTGGAGGCAAAGGTGATAGCAGATGGTTGCTCACTAGGAAAGACTTTCTCTAAAAGGTGTTGCTTGGAGTCTTGAAAGAAATTAGGATTCGTAGAGGCAAAGGTGAGGAAGAAGACAATCCACATATGGAGGCAGGTAGTGTACTAACATACAAAAGGAAGTGGCTTAGGATGAGTGAATTGTAGAGATCTTAGAGGAATCTGTAGAGAATGATGTGTAAGGAAACTAGAAAGATAGGCAGAGGCCAGTTGTGAAGAATTTTAAATGTCAAACAGGGAACTCATAGACTTTATTGAATAGGGTCATGGTCAGACCTGTATTTTAGGAAGGTAATTTTTTTGGTAACTATATGGCAGGATAGACTGGAGGGGAGAAAGACTTGAGATTTAGAGAGGAAATATCAAACTAAAATATTCCAGGGGAGAGGTAATGAGGGCCTAAAGTAATTGCTTTCAGTTTTGTTATTTTTTTTTCTCTCCCAGTCATGTCAGACTCTTCATAATCTCCTTTTTTGGAAGAGTTTCTTAGGAAAGTTACTGGATTGGTTTGCCACAGCTTTTTATAGCTGTGGAAACTGAGGCAAACAAGGTACAGTGAGTTACCCAGGTTCACACACACACACACACACACACACACACACACACACCTAGGATGTGTCTGAGACCAGATTTGAATTTAGGAAGATTCCAGGGCTGACACTCTATCCACTACTTCACCTACGTGTCCCAGATAACTGCTAGGTGAACATAAGAACCAGTCTAGTGTGGTGGAGAACCACTGAACATAGTGTGAATGCTTAGATTCACAAGTTGTCTTAGATACTTCCTGATGGAGGTATTTAACCTCTCCCATCCTCATTTTCTTCATCTTTCAGCATTTATATTCCTATTCATCATTGTTATTCTGCTTCCTCATAATTATCATTTATCCAAAAGTATCCATTACTTTGTCTAAAAACATTCCCCAATGATATTTTTAAAAGTTTATGCCAAATATATGACAAAAATTATAGACAAAGAGACAAGAATCAGCTGAAATCAACAGTATTCTGAAAACTTTTTTTTTTTTTGGGTGGCAATCCTATGAGATTCAAGATGGCTAAGGATTTATGGTTTAATAAAATGTATAATACCATGCAGGAATTTTAAAGAAGAGTTTCCTTTACATTAACACATTTGTTTACTGGACATAGAAGGTTTTTATGTTTGGTGTTTGCCTTGCTGCATTTTATTATATTTGAAAAACTGTTCCCCCTAGCTTGTAGTAATCTGAACCTCACTCATATCCCAGACTGTAGGCTGTCTTGTTACTCTGTTATTTAGGGAACTTTGTGGAAGCCTGCCTTTCACTAAGGAAATGAAGTTATTTAAGGTGACTTAAGGCCCTTCTCCTTACCTAAGTTGGTTCATGTAGATAAAATGCATGGAACAAAACCCCTTCAAAAAGAAAAAAATCAGATTGCAAAGTGTTTTTGAGTGGTGATTTAAATGACGAGTCAAGAAGACTCAGTTTAATTACCCTTTTCTACAGAATACACATTCTTGTTTGATATAACATATATTTTCTTCATGCCTCATTTTATTTCATTTTGAAATTTATCTAGTCCAGCATTTCACAGTCTAATTTAACCACAGAGCACTTTTAAGCTGGAAATATATTGATGGAACCCACAAATTGTGATTCAAAGAATGTAGACATATAGATTAAATTATCATAAAGTAGAACACCTGTTCTCCCTGTGATCATCTATTGTAATACTGTGGTCTGGTTAATATTCGCAAAACAAGAATATATGTATACACACACATACATATATATGAATATATGTATATATATATATATATATATATATATATATGTATGTATGTTTTCAGAGATAAATGCAAATACAAGGGAGATTACTAGAGGAGTTGGAGTGACCAGAAATAAACGAGCTTAGCATAAGTAGTTGAATTTTGCATAGAATTTTGGTAAAGAATAGGACATAGTTTGGAATATAAAGACCTTGAAAGAAATATTTTAGGCAACATTGTGTCGATTTATGCTAGTTTCTCCCTCTTGGAATTCCATGCTCCTTGTTTCTCTTGGGTCATATGTGGTTTGCTTTGGAATAGTGATGTTATTAGTTACAGCTGAAAGTTAATATTGACTTCTTGAATTCCCATTTTTTTTCTATTTTAAAGACAAGATATGTGACTGAGATCAATTCCCAACAGTTGACAACTAAAATAGAATAGAAAAGTGATTTTTAACACCCTTTCTTTTCCGTTAAATGGCAGCTTATTATTTAGATTTTTAAAAATGCAGTAGTTAAATTTGTGACAAGTAAAATTAATATATATGTAAATCAATATTTGAAGAAGGAAAGAAACAGAAGGTAAAAATATGAATATGCTTTTATGGGTACTATAGTTAAGAGTAAGACAACAACATCATATATGATTTCATTCAGACTAAGTCTAAGAAGGAAAAAATATCTTTTCTGAGGGATAAATTAACTAGTTTGATTTTTCTTTATTTTAATAAACAGGACCTTAAGTTGATTTGAGTTCCAAAAAACAGTCATGGAAATACATGATCAGGGAGAAGTGTTAAAATTAATTATCTGAAATAGAAAACAAATCTGAGGTACAAAGCTTCCCATTAAAGATGTAATATCTTTATTGACAGTTGGCAGGTTTACATTGTCAGGTCAACTAATCTCTCAGTAATTAGTGACAAAGCAATGATTTACAGTACTTATTTTTATAATAGAAAAAGAGGAATGAAAAATTACAGCAGTCTTAGGAAACTTGTTTTGAACATAATACACTTGGACAAAATAGGTCATCTATTATATCTCTTTGGGCTTTTTTTTTTTTTTTTTCCTGAGGCAATTGGGGTTAAGTGACTTTCCCAGGTTCACACAGCTAGGAAGTGTTAAGTGTCTGAGGTCACATTTGAACTCAAGTCCTCCTGACTTTAAGGACTGGTGCTTTATCCACTCTCTTGGGCTTTCTTAACCCAAAATTCATGCTAGCAACATTTTGAGTAGTGTCTACAACTGTAATGGGGAGTTTTTAGGATGGGGCAGATATTAAATCTGACATTCTGTTGAATTAGGACTTGTGTCTTTCAAACTGTTTACAGTTGGAGCATTTTCCAGTTAGTTTACTTTAAAGGGATCTATAATTTGAATTAAGACTGGGAAAGAGGAACTTGTAGTTTGTAGTTGGTAAATTAACAAGTATTTCCTTATCTTCAAACTGCCAGAATGGGAAATCCAATCTTTAAAGATTACTCTACTCAATTTATAACTTCTAGCTCAAAAAAGTGAGAAATTGAGAGTTCATACACTAGGAATCACAACCCTCCTTTACTTTAGTTGCCAAAAAGAGGGAACTTAGCCTTTAAAAAAGAGACTTACAATCCTATGATTTTTTTATTCCTACAAATATATATGTATTACTTCAAATTATCTGCTACTAAAAGATAAAGTCTTATCAATATCTATTCCCTAACTCTATAGATATTAAGTCTAAAGGAAATATCTGTGTTGGCTTAGCTTAGTAGCTTTTCCTAAAGAAGGGAGCTTAATCCTTCAGTCAAACTAAAAATAATCAATACTAACTGATTTAAAGATTATTCCTTTATAGACATGACTAAAAATCATTTATGTGGGAGGGGGAATCCAACAGTGATGATGTATTAATGGAATATATATTAAGGATTAACAGTCATGGTATCTCAGAGGGCATTGCCTAGAGATTTGTGTGGTATATGTGTGGTGATAAAGTTTTTAGGATGCTTCAGCAGGGCATATGGGAAGGACTAGTACATAACCCTCCTTGCCAGGATTGCAGTTGGTGATTGTAATGTCTGAGCTAGCTTTGTGGAGATCCTTCAGACAGGCCTTGGTCTCAGGCCTGAGATAGACATCATGAGAATGGTCAGGAATAGAGTCTAGATTCTTTATACTGGCCCAGTCTTGATCTTAGTACAGGAGGCAGGATAGACATCACAAGGCTGGTCAAAGATGAAATGTCTCTCTTCCAGTCCTTCTTAGCTCTTATATACCCTATTACAATTACATCATTACAGTATACTATGTATGTATGAACTAGAGAATCATTACATCACCATGCTAAGTATTAAGTATATATGTGAACTAGAAAACCATCATTTCATCAATTCCACTGAGTTAACATCTTGTTTCAAGTATACTTCTTTAGAGTTCCAGGCCTCTACATCTCCTGCTTCCTTTAGTTTTAGAACACAGGTGGTTACGCCCTCCCTAACTTCTCAGGAAGGTGAGAACAACAAACCAGATATTGTTAACAGGTTTCCTCTGGGCCGAAGGGTCTTGCTTCTAACAGGTATACATAAATCCATCAGCATGGGAGGTATTACACAAGCACATAATAGTATAACACAGGCTAGTAGTGATGTAACAAACAACATAAATCAACATGAGGAATTATACATGTCCATAAATCCTAGAAGGAGAGTATATAAATAACATTCACACATGTACCTCCTTCAGCAGCCAAGAGATAGTCCAAAACCAATCTATTGTCCATTACTTCATGTGTCAAGGAACCCAATGATCCCTGCAGATTTTGAAGCCCCACAGCAGTCTCATCGACAATTTTTAATGTTCACTGTCATGCTTTTTCAGTAGCATATGTAGTCAGAGATGGAACCATCTGATGTTTCTTAGGTCTTCTCCTTTGTTTCAAGAGTCTGCTCCATCTTTCTCTGATGGACAAGGTGAATACAGCTTGTTGGCACCCATCTGATTCCCTCCCCATCTGTAAAGATACAAGCAAACCCTTTTCCCCAAGCAGTTAACCTATCTGGCCCCTTTCATTCACCAATTTCTGGATCTCTCCACATCAGCTAGAGATTATCTAAAAATAGAGGAGCTGCTTGCACTGGACACTGCCCTTCCGGTGGGTTATAAAACTTTTCTGCTAGAGCCAGTGCATCTTTATCAAAAATCAAAAAATTAATAGTGTAAAGAGCTAAATTTAAAAGTTCTCTAGGATTACCTGTGGCTCTCTCTCTTTTTTGTTTTTGGAGGAGCAGTTTGATGTCTTTCTACTATGTCTCCTCTCTACTATTGCCTGACCTTGAGGCTTAAAAGGTATGCCAGTGGTTTGTAAAATCCAATACTGTGTACAAAAGTGTGCAAAATGTTTGGAAGTATATGTAGGTCCATTATCTATTTTTATTGCTTGTGGCACACCCATAATTGCAAATGCTTGCATAAGCATAAGCAAATGACCACTCAAGCTGTCTCTTTTGCTGCTGGTATTGCAAAAGTGAATCCTGAAAAGGTGTCTACCACAACATGGATAAAAGACAGATAATCAAAAGATTTATAATGGGTAACATCCATCTGACAAATTTCATTGGGTCTCAAACCATGAGGGTTCTTTCCTGGAGGGAGTGTAGGAGCATGGAAAGGAAGGCAAGCTGTACAGGCTATTATTATACTCCTAGCTTTCTCTCTTGTTATCCCAAATTGCAAACGTAAAGCTTGAGCAACCTGGTGATATTTAGAATGAGATTCTTGGGCTGCCTGAAATAAAGGAGTATTGGCCAAGATGGTTAGAAGGCAATCTGCCTTTGAATTTCCATCAAAAATAGGACCTGGAAGTTCACTATGTGAGTGGACATGCAAGATATAAATCTTACCTGGGATGCTTTCTCACTTGCTCTTGAAGTTCCTTAAAGAGTTGATATATATTAGAAGCTGCAAATTTTATTTGGGCCGAGGCAATTCTTTGTACCACACCTACTGAATAGGCTGAATAAGATATTATATTAAATTCCCTGGATAATAAGTAAGAGCTAGAATGATTGCATACAATTCATTCTAATAAGTGGACTGAAAAGGAGTTCTGATTACTCTCTTTATAGTTAAGTCATGAGAGTATGCAGCACAAATATTATGTTTGGATGCATCTGTAAAGATAGTTGGTCCTTTAAGAGGAATCTTAGAAACCTTTTCTTCAGGAATCCATCGCCAATTATGTAATAGTCTGGTTATCTTTAATGGAGACCCGTGTGTAAAATTTGGAGCTGTGGCCAATAAAACTTGCCACTCTGGGATGGTTTCACAGCACACATTAATTTGTGCATTGGTACAAAAGGTGTATATCTTGTCAGATCTTGTCCCAGATAGTTGTACTGCTCACTTAATGGCCTTTAATAAAGTCCTAGCCACAAACACTGGGTAGGGAGTAAGGCTTTGTTCTGGTTGTGCTGGGAGGTTCACCCACTCTATCACACTGTCTCCTTGATGAAGGACTGCTGTGGGTGCCTCTTGTGTAGCAAAAACTGATATTTCCAAGGGTTTTTGAGTGAATCTTTCAACCGCATTGGATAAAGCCAGTTCAAGCCTTGTGAGCTTCTTTTATAAGCTGGTGTGGTGAGTTTAACGCCCTGTCTCCCCTTAAAATGTCATATAATGGTTGTAATTGATAGGTAGTCAAGTCTAACACTGGACACATTCATTGGATATCTCCTATCCATTTCTGAAAGTCATACACAGCATACTCTGTATATATGAACTAGAGAACCATCATCTCATCAATTCCACTGAGTTAACACCTTGTTTCAAGTATGCTTCTCCAGAGTTCTGGCCCTCTACAGGTGATTCTTTAACTCAAATGACGTAAGTGGTTATGCCTACTCTGCTATGCAGTAGGGACTGGAGGGGCCTCTGCTTGTGAAAAGCAGGGTCTGAGTGGATCATGGACTTTGGATTCTCCACCATGGGCATCAGGATGGAGGGAATTGATAACCAGGGAAGGAAAAAGGAAGGGAACATTGTCAGGAGGATTGGGGGAAGATCACCCTGAGGCACCTGCTTCTGTTGGGCCCTTCTTTCAGAACTAGAGTGGTAAACTGTGGGAATAAAACATAATCCTTTTTGCTTTTTTAGCTTGGAACATGAAAGAATATTCTAAAGAAAAATACCAATTCTGATCAGTTTCAGTGAAATTGATTTTTGTATCATTCCTTTCATTAACAAGGTAGAATTATTGTGACCAAAACAGTAATTGGTAGTCTTTAGGTCTTATGGAACCATATTAAGAAAAGAATATATCCCTGTGCCCCATCTTTTCTGGAAGAATTAAGGAGGTGGTGATAGTCCATCCATATAGGAGTAGATGATATTGTGACAAATCAATACTCAAAGGAGTATAGGTCACTGGACTTATTTTATTTGTTACATTTTTGTTTTGTTTTATTATTTATTTATTTATTTATTTATTTAAATAAATAATATATTTATTATTATTCTTTTAGATTTGCGGTTTATTATTGTGTCAATCAGTTCTAAAGTTTTTCGAAATTATTTTTCTTAATGTTACTATATGTATCTTTACATATACACATACATAATCACATGTACACACATGTACACAATCCTATGTTCTGTATGTGTGTTTATAAATGTATGTGTCTGTTGTCTGGCTATATATTTATCTATATCTTCTAGTTCTTCTTATTTTGCTCTGTGACATTTCATAGAGGTCTCCCAAATTTCTTCAGAATCTGTCCACTTCATAATTTCCTACTGAATATTAATATTCCATTATATTCATCTCTTATAATTTGCCCCAAGTAGGTAGCCTTTTAGTTTCCAGCTTTGGCTACCAGAAAAAAGAATTGCTATAAATATATTTGTGCATATAGATCTTTTTCCTTCATTTTTGATTTCTTTGGGGAAATAAGCCTAGTACAGATATAGCTGGATCAAAGGGTATTGGTATTTTTCTGGGCATAGCTCCAAACTGCTTCACAGATAGGCTGGACCAATTTACAGTGCCACCTATAGTGACCTGGAATATCTGTTTTCCCCAAAGTCCCTCCAACATTTCTCATAATTTTTTGGTCATCTTTGCCATTTTAAAGGTATTACATATGACCTCAGAGTTTCTTTGCTTCACATTTCTAAGAATTTTAGTGATTTAGATTTTTTCCTATAATTATTAATATTTTGGTTTCTTTCATCAGTAACTACCTAGTCATATTCTTTGACCACTTACTAATTAAGGAATTTGAACCAGTTCCTTGTGTATTTTGGAAATGACACTTTTTAAAGAAAAACTTGTTGCAAAGATTTTTTTTCCAGATACACTTATCCTTTCTAATTTGTTTTTGTCATACCAGATTTGTTGGTGTGAAACCTTTTTAATTTTATGTAATCAAAGTTCTCCATTTTATCCTGTATGACTCCCTCACTTACCACTTATTTAGTCATAAGCTCTTCTCCTGTCCACAAATCTGAAAGGTAATTTCTTCTTTGCTTCTCTAATTTGTTTATAAAATAGTTATGTCAAGGGAAGTGACTGAAACTCTAACTTCTCTGAAAAATTGGACAGAGATGGAATCAGATAAGATCTGTAATTATTGGCTCATGCTTCACAGTGGCACATGAATTACTAGCAAAGCACTGTACCAGTTTCTTCTCAGACACAAGCCTAATCCTGCTATTCTTAACAGAAGATATATCTGTTACCGAAAAATGATAATGCAACTAACTCCTTCAAATATTATATGTTTATGTACTTTATAGCAAATGTAAGTCATGTCTCTAACCCTCCCAAAACTGTAAATCTCTATAATAAAATGTATTTCCTAAGGAGGAAAATGGGTATAACAAATAATCCCAGAGGTATGAAAAGTACCTATTATTATTTAATTATTGAACAAATTATTTCAAAGCACAATAATTTATACTATCTTTATTGATTATTATTGTCTTTGAATTAGTCCTATATTCATGGCATGTTTATATATTACAAATATATAAAATGGATTTGAGATTAGTGAGAATAGTATGTATTTGATGTCCATATGGAAAACCATTTTATATTTAAAATATACCACCAACACCATAATGCCAATGTAGTATCTTTTAGGAAGATAATTTAAATTCTGCCTAACTTTAAACCAGTTGTCATCTTTTCTAAATAAAATTGAGCATGACTTTTAAATTATAAGTCAGATTTGTACCAGAGTTATATTGATCATTTAACATAATTGGTGACATCATTCTGTGACTTCATTGCAAAATAAATAAATAAAATTTTCATCTTGTGGAATCTGTTTACAGTGATACTGAAATTACATTAGACTTGATATATGTAAAAATCTTAGTATATATTAAAGAACCAAATTGAATTGATGGATAAAGGTTGATGGACTGAAAATACATTAATTTACTTCATGTAAGACACTTTGAGAATAAAACTATTAAGGGGAAAGCTGTTGCTTAGTTTTTCAAGAGATATTCTGGTATTCTGAAATCACAGCTTAATGAGAAAAGCCTTTTAAACACTCTAAACCTATGCAATGCCTGTCATAATATGCAGGGTGTCCCACAAGTCTTAGTGTAGCTGTAAGCTTTAAGAACCTAAAATGCACTAAGACTTTTGGAATACTCACTTTAGTGTTGGAAATTGTAAAATTAAAAAAAAATAGGAAAGTATATATATATTGACAACAACTCATACAATATTAATGAAACACAAAGATTATTATCCTAAGGTAGTTATGTGGAAACATTACCACTTTCTTATGAAAAAAAAGAGGAAGAAGATATTCTCAGAGCATAGTGTGCAAACATAGAAATTCTTCTGAAACAAACACACATCTTTTCAATGAGAAATAAAAGGAAAGATACAATAGGAGTATGTCAATGTATTTGTTGAAAGTCTTCAACAGCGTTTTACTTCTCTTTGGAGCCTATGACAAGGCTAAGACCAATGAACAGAATCAAAAGGCTTTTCAGTGAGCAATAGTCACATGATCCCAATTAATATTATGGTACCCATGAAGTTACTCTGTTATAAGACAGAAATTTTTATGATGGCATTTCAGAATCAGGCCATTGCCATCAGAAATTATAGCCTGGCATGTAGTAAAGCCTTAATAAATGTTATTTACTGAGCAAGCAATCAAGAATGATTAAGATTGAGAAATGACCATCAGATTTGGCAGTTGAGGTCACTGGTAACTTTGGAGAGAACTGTTTCAGTTAATAAGGTTTGAAACCAGACTGTAAAAGACTGAAAAAAAAGGGAGAGTAGGGAAGGAGAAGCGAAAAGTGTAGATTGCTTTTTCTGGGAATTTGGCTGAGTTAGGAAGGACATTGTTAGGATGAAAAATTGAAGGGAGGATAGGACCTAATGAATTCTCAAGGATAGGAGAGACTTAGGAATAGTTTTAGAAAGAAGGTAAGGAACTGATAGATAGAGGATGATTGAGGAGACAATCTTCTGGAAAAGATCGGATTTAGAGAGTGGGATCAAAGTCACATGTTAGAGAGAAAGGGCATTCCATTATTACTTGCTAAAAGAAGGGAGGAGAGTGTAAGGGATGATGTTAAGGAGTTTTGAGTTGAAGAGAAGGGAAGATGAACTTTTGGTAAATGACCTCTCTTTTCTCGGTAAAATAAGTCTAGATTGGACAAGTGGCAAGTGTGGAAGGTTTGCCAAATTGGGTCCAACTTTTTGGGATCCTGTTTGGGGTTTTCTTGGCAAAGATACTGCAGTGATTTGCCATTTCCTACTGAATCTCATTTTATAGAAGAGTTTATAGAAATTGAAGTAAACAGGGTTAAGTGCTTTGCCCAGGGTCACACAGCCAGTAAAGGTTTGAGGCCAGATTTAAACTCGGGAATAGGAGTACTTTCTTATCCTTACTCTACCCATTGTTCCAGTTACCTGCCTCAGAGAATGAATTAGGGAGGGGTAAAAGGATTGTCTTTTTTGGATTGAGGCCTTGGCCAAGGTAACAACATAAATTTGTAGTGGTTTTAGCCATCTTGGTGCTGCGGTTTCCTTTAGCACAGGAATACAGACTGAGAAGGCAAATGGAGTAATTCAGGATTGGGTTTGTAGGAATGATCTGAGATAGGATAGGTGTGAGGTGGGGATGAGGGATTTAAGAACAGAGAATGGTGTGGAGTTCAACTGGCTAATAATAATGGCTATCATTTATTTATCACTTTATAAAGTTTGTAAAGCACTTTATGTGTTATCTTATTTGATTAGCTTAACTATAGGATCCAGATCAGCAAGGTTAGAAAATGAAATTCGAGAAGGGATAAAATGTATTGTGAAAGAACTGAGGAGTGGAGGGACTATAAGTCATTATGAAAATGAAGAATAGGTTTAGGAAAGGTGAGGAATGGAATGAGATAGTAGGTTATTGTTGCATTGAGAAATTTCAGAGTTTTGATCATGGGGGTGAATCATTTGTGGAGATGATGAAATGGAAAGTGTATTTTAATTTTTTTCTTTTGGCTGAGGTGGAATGAGGAATAAGCCATGAGGTCTCAAAGGATTGGGAACAAGATGGTGATGGTATATCAGAAAATATCAATATTTATGCTGAGGTTCCTTTGTATATGTAGCAGGAGAGGAATCCTGAGCCAGGTATTGAAAAGAAAGGATGAGTGATTGAGCAACCAGTAACCAACATGAAGCGGGTTGTGGTCCCTTTAAAAAACTGTATTTCCTATTGATCTGTGATTCCTTTCAGATGCCCAGCCTGTCCTGGCTGAGGTATTTCAGTTCAGGAAGCCAGGACCTTTGATTCACAAATCCTGGTGAAAAGCATCCCTTTGAATTCCAATAGGGAATCCAGGCTTGTCCCAGCCCCCATTGGATCTGAGCCAACTTGGGCTCTCCCAGCCCCCATTCTCATGATCTGCTTGGGTTTCCAAACCCCTACCAAGACAAGCAATATAATGAGCTTCCATCAACTAAGGTCTTTGCAGAGGGACCTTGATGCCTTACTCAGCCACTAGGACTTTCTGCCCACTGAGAACTGCATTCTCAGTGCAAAACTCCATTTTCCATAGATCTGCTCACTGGAATACTCTTTCCAGTGCCATCCTCTCTTTACCTTCACCTATTTCCCTAACTAGACTTTAACCTTACTTCCAATCCCCATAATAAACCTCTTTTATCAATCTAGGTTTTTGGGTCTGTAAATTCCTTTACAGAGAACCTCTGTGCCGCCAGAAGGGAGTCCCCAAAACTCCCTACCCTTGCGCGGAATCCCAAAGGGTTGTAGGGGAGCTCCATTTGATTCCCTGAACTCCGAACCTGCCATTAGACCTCATTTAACTCCCTGACCACCAGAAACCCTAATTTCATTTGGGTTCCTCAACTCTAAAGCTCATCAAACAGCCACCATGATTTAGACTGTATAATACATTTTGAGAGCTCCAAAGAAAAGGTTGCTGAGTGTTAGAGGCAAAAGGAGAGTTTGGAGGTGGCAAGGGGGAGCAAGAGATATTCCTACTTCTTCTCTAGGGCCAATGTGAAAGGGAATATTAGGAGAGATCAGTTCTGAAGGGAAATCTGGGAGAAGTCAAGTCTTCATAGATGCTGGAAGATAAAGGAAGCACAAGAGGAAGATATCCAATATTGAAGAGAGAAGTATGTTAGTTAATGGGATTGCAGAGAGCCTAATAGAAGGGGCAAGTAGAATAAGAATGAAATCTAGAAGAGCTGAAGGGGATGTAGTTGGGGAAAGCCTGCAGTTAAGCTTGACAGGAATTGGTGGAGGGCAGAGCAACCTAAAATGGCCACTGATGAGAGTCTTGGTTCTTCCTCTGGTGAGGGGAGGTTGTAGAGGATTTCTGGTAGGGGCAGGGCTTAGAAGAAGGCCTCTTTATTTTTCTCCTCAGTGAAAAGTAGGTGATAATAATGGTAAGAATGTATGTACAAAGAACAAAAGTGTGATTCATTTGTTTCAGACACAGGTTATCCACGGTATTGTTTTCCTCCCACAAAAGCTAAAAAGTATGAGAATAGTAAAAAAAAAAAAAAAAAAAAAAGTGGATGGACATTCTAGGCAGGGGTTGAGGAGTTGGGAAAATCTGGTTTTACTACAGATGAGGTTGTTTCCAGCAAAAGCTATGGAAACCCCTTTGCATATAGGTACTCCATTTAAGTTGTGCAAGCAGATGCCTTGATTTTTCAAGGGAAATGTTGGGGGAGAAAGATGAAAAACTGGGAATGGGTGCAGGTGAGGGAAAATTCTTTGGTAACATTTAGTGGAAGGAAAAGAGAGAGAAGATGGAAGTTTCTTTCAATGACCTACTTCCTAGGTAGTTTTTCTGTGTATAAGGGATTTATATAAATTGGGGATATGTAAATTGGGGACTGTCTGGTTGTCTTTATCAACCAGATGTAGAGAATGACTGAAGGGAGGAAATGAGCAAGATGGGGGAAAAAAATGGACATTTAAATAACAATATTGTTTGATTTTTTTAAAAAAAAAAGTCTCAGTCATAAAAAAGCAGAATGAAGATGTAAAAACTGAGCTCTTTTGAAATAGTTAAAAAAAATCTTCCTTTGATGCTTTAGCAGGTTTTTAATTTCACAATGTAATCTGTATTCATTAGAGTTCAAGAATGCTGCAATTCAAGATAATGCTGATGTTGGCTTAAAACAAAGTTTGCAGCCTTCAGAGAGAAGGTGATATATTGTGTAAAGCCCTTTACATACAAAAGAAAATAACAAAATAATACATATGTATATAAAGTATTCAACCAGTTAGGATGATAACATTGCCCCAGAAGATGCTTTGTAATAACTATGACTGAATAATTTCTGACCACTATTATGCTAATTTTTGGACAACTACTATACTTGGTAAACATTTCTACTTTGAAACTCTCCATTTCTAAAGTAGATAGCACTATCCACTATTTTCACAAGATGGTGACAATAAATTAAAATGAAAAGTCTGAATTGTGCTAATGAAAACTTCTAAGTGAATAACAAATATTATGATATTTGCCATAGATATCTAAGTGCCTGGTGTGGTAATATATCAATTTAGTGCTTATTTAAGCTGTTTGCAATTTGTCATGACTGACACTTACAAAGTGCTTCTCCTTGGTAATCAGGATGGATCCAACTCTGAATTAATGTATAGGTTATTCCAGTAACTTAATTATATTATACAAGGTCATTTCAGACTTTTTTTTTCCAAAATAAATGGTGTATATATTTAAAACTCAAAAGTCTTCCTATGCCAGTTGGGGAAAATAGTTCAATGAATACTGCATTAAATCTCTGGTGATAAAAGCAATCTTCTAATTATAGAAAACTTTAAAATCAGTCTCCTCTTCCTATTTTACCACATATACATACATATGTATAGATAGTTAAAGAAAAAAGAATAAGGCATTCATTTCCTTTAGATCATTAGCATTTGTAAATCTCCTTGAGCAACCTACTTTCTGAAACACAAGATCTATACCCTTCCCTTATCTGGCTTTTCTAATGGAATGTGGGAAAAGTCAAATTCTAAAACTTTTTGGAATCATGTAATTGAGAAGTAGATCTCTTTTCCCCTCTTCCATTTATAAGACCTTAAATAGCACTAAAATTGTTGGAACACCTGCTTTTCTAGATAGACCTTTAAGACCTTTTAGGATATATATTTCTATATCTACAAGTTGAAGCTCCAGTGTTTGTCTACAAGAATTTCTTCCCTCTATCTAACCTAAATCTATATTGCTGCACTCTAATCCCAAGTTAAACATGGGGAAAGCCTGGCTTTTTACTTAATTAAATTTACCTTTGTTCCATGTCAACCATTTTCATATTTATTAGACATAGTAAGTATATGGGTTTGTAATTATTCATGTCTTATGAATTGCTTTTTTTTAAAAAAAAATAAATTCCATACTCTTCCCTTTTCACTTATTTTGGTAATTTTATCTCTGGGATATTTTGAAAATCCATTCTTGAGAGCCTTTCAAATCATCACCACTAAATGTCATCACTAAAATAGATTTTTTTTTTCTGAATATGTTTGATCAGATACAGTTGTTCTTTCCAACTTCATCTTTTTAAATGCCTTTTCCATTTCCTCTTATAGCATATTTAGTGCACAAGTGTTTGAGTGGAATTAGAGAGGCATAAGGGGTTTTATATATTATTCTTGAATAATCCCACTATTCTAGTCCAATACAGAACTAACACTGTCTTCACTTCCCTGGTCCCTTCACTTTTTCTGCTCCTTCACTTTCCAAAATATAATACACTTTAAAAGAAAAAAAAAAACCTCAGTGATTTATACTATTTAGTCTACTTTTATTTCAAAACTATGTTATATCTCTAGTTGAAAATGTCTCTACAAATTTCAGATCAATTTTCTTTGAAGTTAATATAGTCACACTGGATTGGATACATTTTTAGTGACGAGGACATGGGTTTAATATATGAGAAATCTTTTGAGGAACATCCTCATAGCCAGAGAATAAGTCTTTGGTGAGCAAGGTTAGCTTTACTGGACTGAGGAGAACCAGAGGAAGAGTAAGAGATGAAGTGGGAACGTAGACTGATAGAGAGCAGAAAAGGGCTTGGATCTAGTAGGAGAAGTTTGGATTGATCACCTAAGGACAACAAATGAATCATAGGAAGACATTGAGGAGTGAGTGATATGGGCAAAACAGTGACTTTCCCTTTTTTCTGAAGCAGAATCTAGTCTACCATCCCTGATTTGGAATTAGGAAATTATTAGTAACTCATGTTATATTCTGAATTTTGAGTCATTGGCTCCCCATCACCAAAGAATCAAACAAATAGCATTCAGAGTCCTTCACTCCCACTTTCCCACTTTTCTAGTTTTCTTACATATTAGACATTACACATATACAACCTCCCTCCAACCTTCCCCCCTTTGATTCACTGACACTTGCTGTCCTTTAACAAAACTCTCATCTCACTCTGGGCTTTTTCTCTGGTTCTCTTCTTTTCAGCATCCTGGCTTCCCATAAGTCCCACCTTCTACGGAAGTCTTTTCAGTTCCTCTTAATTTTTGTGTCTTCCCTTTGTTGTTTACTTCTTATGTATCCTGTACTTGGGTGTAGAGTTTCATTAATTGTTTCTCCCATTAGATTGTGAGCTCCTTGAGGACAGGAACTGTCTTTTGCTTTTCTTTGTATTCCCAACATGTAGCTCAGTACCTAATATATTTATACTTATATTTATTTAGTTAACAAATATTTATTGATTGACAATCTGGGACCCTAAATCCTTTTGCGGACTTGGGCCAAACTACACAGAAAGGTTTTGAGAGACTGAGATACTGAATATGGCCTTGTTTCAAAGACTCTCTTTGCCTGATATGTAGGTGAAGTTAGAGAAGGAGCTAGATTCCAGCTAGCTGAAGTACCTGGGACTCATTACTTCCTTAATTATGAATATTATGAACATCTTCCAGACTTTTGTGTCATTTTCTGCCCATTATAATCTCTGATATCAATATAAAAGCATACACAAAAATTGGAACCTATAAGTCTGAATGTCTGAAGTC
Organism: Sarcophilus harrisii; assembly: GCF_902635505.1. Taxonomy (NCBI): domain Eukaryota; kingdom Metazoa; phylum Chordata; class Mammalia; order Dasyuromorphia; family Dasyuridae; genus Sarcophilus; species Sarcophilus harrisii. The sequence goes on from NC_045429.1 coordinate 147,588,798, forward strand.
TGAAGGAAGGAAATAAACTGTGGAAGAGGACATTGTAGGAGCAACATTTTCTAGGGATAGAGGCCCAAGGAGCACTTGCTAGCCTGCTTGTTCATGATCTTCTGGTTCATGTTTGTGGGATTGGTTGAGGGCAAGATCCCCTTCCCAATCTAATTAACTAATCAGAGACATCATCAGGTACAAAGAGAAAACATTTATCTGATCCCTGCAGGGAGAGGCCCAGACACACACCTGGGAGCTATCCCATGCTCCAACCACGAGCTCCTGGAACTTGTCCAGGGTTTAAAAGCAAGAGACTCAAGCTTCTCATTGGATAGACTAACAGGATGTAATCATCCTTGATCAATGATCACTAATGCTGGCTGCCTCTCACAGGTTATGTCACTTCCTGCAACTTCCTGTATCTCAGGTTCAAAGTCTATTCCTCCAGAGAACAAATTCCCTCTTAAAGTCCCAAAGTTCTGGAAACAGGGATCATGTGACAATACTGAGAAATACTTCATCCAGTCAGTCCCATCCACTTGCTTCATATTCCCCGCCCCCTTTCTTATTCTTCCCCATATTGCCTTATTTTTTTGCTGCTTTAAATCTTATCAATTAGAAAGTCATTTGAACTAGCAAGCATTAACTTTTGAAAATGCAAATTTCTCTAACAAGAGTAAAGGATTTATTCACACATTAGTATAAATGCAATCAGATTACTTCCTCCCATCACCTAGCTAAAGAAATGGGAGATTTGATTGGGTAAACTAATTTTTGATACATGAAGCACTTTGAGTGGTAAATCAGACCTGGGTGGGATTTCCATACTAAAGGAAGTTTAAGGAAGAATAAAGGCAGGGTGACCCTGATAAAAGGGATTTTAGGAAATAGGATGAAGGAGGAAGGATGCCAAAGATAAATAGTTTCTTTTCAAGTTTTTTCTTTGGGCTGGCTCTGTGCCCAGGCAAGGGTAAAGAAACTTTTTTTTTTCTTTCTTTCTCCTGTTTTAGAAAATTCTAAGGACTTTCTAGCCTTACATAACAAAAACAGAAACAAAACAAAAACCAAAACACTCTTCTCCTAGGAAACAGACTCCTTCTCTTTGGTCCCTTGTATCCTACCCTACTGTATTCTCCCAAATTAGTTTTATTAATACTTCTTATGCTTGGCGTAATTTGTCTTGAATTGGAGACCCTCACTGCTTAATATTTTCTGCTCCCACTTAACTGACCCTCCTGAATCAGACAATAAGGAAATAAGAAATCATTATTTATGACTGGAAAAAGCTTTGCCATAATTTATTTCATGTTTTCAGGGATTAATAGACCTTCAGCATATTCATCTCCCAGTTATTACATTTATTGACATTATTGACCTAACTTTCTATTTAGCTTTTTCATAGTTTTCTCATTTCCTGTTTTGACAGAAAGTTTCTACCATCTGAGAGGCTTAAGAAATGTGTGAAGACATTTACCAATCCATTTTCTTTTGCTTGTGGAAAGAATTCTAGCCAGATTTTTTTCTTAAGCTTATATGTATGTGAATAAAAGAGTAAGAAAGACAGAGCGAATATATATACAGTTACACAACATCTAAACTCCATGTTGCGTTTTCTCCATGAAGGAAAGGAGCATTGCCACTTTCTTGGTGACTGAACAGGGGAAAGTAGAGCCATTTAGCTTAAATCAGTCCGGAAACCCAAGGCTTTGGAGGGCTGGGTAATAATAACAGAGTGGCAGTATCCCAGAGAACCCTGAGGGCTGTCATTGGACACAAAAACCGAGAATGGCTAAGCCTAAGTGTTTCAGTTCCAGTAGGATTGGTGAGAGAGTAGTAGTAGCTGCCAGGAGCACTGTCATTAAGTAAAATTCAACTCCATTTTGTTTTCTATTTCCTTAAAACAAAATAAATTTCTAAGAATTCCAAAACTTGGTAAATCCTTCACTTTTTTGTTCTTCCTATCTAAGATCCCAGGTTTAGAGATGAGTGGTGGGGTGGATAGAAAGGCTGACCCAAGCATCAACCCCTCTGCAGTTTGTTCTTCCAAAGCTTTTTACTTTATTGTTTGGGATGTCTCTGTTAACCAACTATTGTAATATATCACACAGCTATTTATAATGCATTGCCCTTTCCTGTGAACTGAGGATCCTGAATGAAGGGAGTGAATTCATTCATAGTATGGGGGCTTGAGAGGTAGAGATGAGAGAGATTTAGTATTTTTGGTCGTTTTTGGACATATTCCAGATCACAGACCTCAATTGAACCCGGGATACAATTCAGTCACAAATAGGCTCATAGAGCCAGAAGAGGTGAGGTGGGGAGTAGTTGGAGTGCCATCTGGTGGCCAAACGGTACATTATAGTCAATTGATTGTGATAGCCTGGATTAATAAAGCCTTTATAAAGCTCTACCTTTTGCAAAGCACTGGCCGAAATGATGACGACACAGATATATAACCAAGACAGACCCTGCTCTCGAGGAACTCTAATGCAGGAGTAGCAGATACGGAAGGTTTCAGCTGCAAATCAAATGGAAAGATCCCGTAATCTGTAGGGTATATTGGTAAATTGGATGATAATGCTTCTTTTTGAGTGCCATTTCTGCTGATATAATCATATCAGTTTCTTATGTTGAACCATTTAACTGTGCTAAGAGTTTTCTTTTCCAGGTCTTGAATAGCTGTAGCATGTGTAGGAGTAGTTGCCAGACTGCATCTTCACAAGGGTTTTCTTCTTAGGTGATAGCTATGAATAATGAGATGGATTCATTGCTATTGAAAAGGCTTTTAGGTTAAAGCTCCTGGGATGTCTTCACTAGGGTCTGAGGGGAGATGGTAATGTGACTAACCTCCTATTTCAATCTCAATTCTTATGGCTTCCATTTCTACCCTATCTCAGTTTTATATAGGATTGGTCACACTTTAGACCTTACTATGGCCTCAAATGATTCCATCAGCATGACCTTTAAATCTGAATTACCCTTTCTCATCATTTTTTTTTTCCTCTTTCCATCTTTCCCTTTTTAAAGTACTTTCTTAGTAGAGGGGACTCCTATTGTGGAAAATTAATCATTGCCTGTAGTCTTACAGATAGTCTAGGGCACTTATGTATTAAGTAATTTATCTGTAGCCCGATGCCTATTAAATGTCAATAGAAGGAATCCTGGAAGAACTAGAATGACCTACATTTTAATTCCAAGCTCAACATAATATATCATGCTGCTCTCCGTCATATATAGTATGTGCTTAATAAATATTTGTTTAATGAATTGAAATTGAGTGTTACATGTTAGCCAATCAAGATTTCCAAAATCTAATTTATAAATTACAACATTTATAGACTCAAGATTTATTCTTTTAATTTGTCCATGTACAGTAGGTTGAGTCCCCAAACCCAGGCTGTTTAGTCCACGTAGTGTATTCCTTCCCCCTCCCTTGTATCAGTCACCAGTGTTCCTCTGAGTTTATGTTCTCATTCTCACAAACTGACACTCCTGAATCATAAGAAATCATATGCTACTATGAAAAGGAGTGTGATGGAGTTAGAGTACCTGATTTTGGATCTTGGAGGTATAGCCCTTAATGGAACTATGTAACCTCAGCTGTTTCTTCATCTGTAAGATAGGGGTTTAGATTGGGTGATCTTTTCTCTTCCTTATTTTAATGTTTGTGATATCAAAATTAATATATAATATTTCTTCACTCAAAGTACTCACATTTAATATATTAATGCCTGAAAGACTCATAATCATCCCTCCTTTCTTATTATGTCTTACAATAGGGTTAAGAGCAAAATAGCTCCAGTGAACCTAGTATTCGTAATCTTCTAGTATTATGTAAGACTGATACAAATTTTAGAGGCCATGCAGTCCAACTTTTCATTTTATACATGAGAAAAGTGAAGATCAAAGTGATTGTTCCTTTCCAAAGTCCACTGGCAGAACCAGCATATGCCCCAGATAATCTGACCATAGAATGTTGTCCATGGTGTCTGCTTCAGATTTGTAATTTAGCCAATTGCATGTTCCATGACTTTCATATTTTTAAATTTTGAATATTAGTGTCTCATTAACATTGAATTTCCCTCTAAATTTTAACTAATTAAAACCTTAGAGAATTTGGAGCATAATTACCCAGGAAATGATTCTTTAATGTTAAGTAGCAAAAGGTTCAGTAGCTTTTCTAGGATAACTTTATCATATTGTCACCTTACATTGCCATATTTTCTAGGAATTATATTTATAGGGTTTTTTTGGGGGGAGAGAGTAATTTTATGTCAGAAAAAGATAATTGAAAATCAGTGTCACAGTGTTTCATTTAAATTTCCAGCACATTACATTCCAGTTTATGGATACCACTGAAATTTTTTTCATTTTGCTGAAGTTTAGCAATCTCTGAAAGTGTTTTAGAATTGTAACTTAGAGCCACAAAGGAACATCTTTCTCCATCTCTTCTCATCCCCCCCTCCCACACACATTTACATACATACATATGAGGTCCAAAGAAACTGAGTGATTTATTTAAGGTCATGAATTTGTTGTTATTTTTCAGCCTCTCTGACTCTTTGTAATCCCATTTGGAGTTTTCCTGGCAAAGGTACTAGAGTGGTTTGCTATATTCTTCTTCTTCAGCTCATTTTATAGATGAGGAAACAGAGCCAAACAGGGTTAAGTGACTTGCCCAGGATCGCACAGATCTAATATTGGAAGTTAGATTTGAACTCAGTTCAAATTCAGTTTCAAATTTGAAAACAAATAATAATTGAAGACATTACCAATTAGCTTTTTCCATTTTAAGCACTGAGGAATTTTTCTGTAATCCAGACTAACTATAAATCTTTTCTGCATTGTAAACTAGTATGGCAAACATGGGAAGAAAATTTATTTTCAAACTTTTTCCCTTTTGGAAAAGAACACTATCTTTATAGAGTTCAGTCATTACTTAGTCTAGTCAGAATATTGAATTTAAATATTTTTTGATTATAGTTGAAGAAGTTTTGTTATTTTCCAGTGATGTATTTAGCTTTCATTAGTGAGATGATCTATTCAGGGAAAAAAAATCAAGAGCTCTTTCAAAATAGTTACTTTAGGTTATTAAATCATAGAAGGAAGAAGCTATGGTTTTAAAATATTCTTTTCTTCAGTACTTTTGCATAACCTGAATTTGAGTTATTTGAGCATATTTTAATATTACTTAATGAAAAGGATTGCATTTCACTTAAAAATAAACAAATTGAAACTGTTTCTGTCCTCATAACACTTCTCTTTTCTCTCACAAAATAAGTGAAGAAACTCATAGCCATGTTGAAACTTGGAGAAAATTGCTATTCTTTACAACTAAAGTGAAGACCTGAGTAGTTTTCTAAGTCTTTTCTGTTTGGAATTGATATTGATGCTTGTCTTTTCTTCTGACATACCATTGACCTATTTGTTCAACCCTGCATGTAAAAATAAATATACCATTCTATTTATTTTCTGACCAAAATAGAAAAAAAAAGAAACAAAACCAAAAAAGGACTTCATAGAAATAGCAGTACAAAGGTTATCAAAGCAATTGACTCACCTGAACTAATGAAAAATTAAGCTGTCAACTAGTACTGGTGAGAGAAAAGGGGAGGAGCAGTGAGAAAAGGAAGAAAGGGTATGATGGAATGGGGAGAAAAACAGAAGAGAAGATAGAGGCAGGGAAAAGAAGAAGAGAATGAGACAGGGAGAGAGAGAGACAGGGAGAGAGAGAGAGAGAGAGAGAGAGAGAGAGAGAGAGAGAGAGAGAGAGAGAGAGAGAGAGTAATTTGGTTTGTAGATAGTAAATTGTTCCCTCTTCCCTTTAACCTTCTCCTACTGGCTTCCTTCAAGTCTCAAATTATCTCACTTTTTTTTTTTTTTTTAAACAAGACTTTCTTGGTGTCTCTTAAAACTAACCTTTCCCTAAGATTTGTCCTAGTTTATCCTGTGTAGATCTTATTTTTATATAATTGTTTGCATCCTAGCTTCCCCATTAGATTTTTTAAAGTGGCTCTTCTCCCCCATTTAATATTATTTTATTTTTTTCCAATTACATGTAAAGATAATTTTCAACATTTACTTTTATAAGATTTTGATTTTGATTTTCTTCCCTTTCTCCTGCCCCTCCCACACATCCCCTAAAGCAAGCAAGCATATATGTACAATCATGTTAAACATATTTCCACATTATGTCAGAACAAAGAATCAGAATCAGAAAGAAGAATCAGAACAAAAGGGAAAAACTACAAGAAAGAAAAAAAAAGTGAAAATAATATGCTTCAATCTGTATGCAACTAGAGTTGTTTCTCTGGATGTGGACAATATTTTCCTTTGAATCTTTTGAAATTGTCTTAGATCATTATGTTGCTAAGAAGTACATACAATGTTCTTCTGATTCCGCTTATTTCTCTCAGTATCAGTTCATGTAAATCCTTCCAGATTTTTCTGAGACCTGCCTACTCAACATTTCTTATAGAGTAATGGTATCCATTACATGCTTATACCACAATTTGTTCAGCCATTCTCCAATTGATGGACATCTCCTCAATGTCCAATTTTTTGGTAATGTTATTTTATTTTATTTTTTGACTCCTTTCATTTTAAAATAATAGTAATAATAGCTTTTTATTTTTCAAAATACTTGCAAAGATAGTTTTTAATGTCTACCCTTGCAAAACCTTGTGTTCCAAATTTTTCTTTCTCCTCACCTCCACCCTTCCCTAGACAGCAAATAATTCAAAATAGGTTAAACATATACAATTCTTCTAAATATATTTCTATATATGTGATGCTGCAGGGCTGTTTTTTAAAAATATTTTATCACTCCTCTCATTACATATCAAAACTTTTAACGGTTTTTTTTTTTAAGTTTTGAGTTCCAAATTCTACCCCTCCCTCCAACCTCTCCTTTCCCTGAGGTGGTAAGCAATCTGATATAGGTTATACATGTGCAATCATATAAAATATTTTCATAAAAATGGAAAACAGCATAACAGAATCTGAGTATAGACTTACATCTCACACCATATACCAAAATAAGATCAAAATGGGTACATGATGTACACATATGTAAATGATACTACAAACAAATTAGGAAAGCATAGAATAATTTATCTGTCAGATCTATGGATAAAGGAATAACCAAACAAACAAAATATAGAGAGCATTAGAAAAAGCAAAATGGATCATTTGGATTATAAAAAAATTTGCACAAACAAAATTAATACAACCAAAATTAACAGAAAAGTGGGGAAATTTTTTTTACAGCAAGTATCTGATAAAGCCTCATTTCCCAAATATATAAAAAAATTGAGTTAAATTTATAAGGATATAAGTCATTCTACAGTTGATAAATGGTCAAAACATTGAACAAGCACTTTTCAGATGAAGAAATCAAAGCTATCTGTGGTCATATGAAAAAATGCTATAAATCAGTATTAGAGAAATCCAAATTAAAACAATTCTGAGGTACCTATCATCTCACACCTATCAGATTGGCTAATATGACCAAAAAGGAAAATGTTAGATATTGGAGAGGATATGGGGAAACTGGGACATGAATGCATGATTGGTGGAATTGTGAATTGTTGCAATCATTTTGGAGAGCAATTTGGAATGATACCCAAAGATCTATCTAACTTGAGGTTATCTTTGATCTAGCTATACTGGTGAGTCTATATCCCAAAGAAAGTTTAACAAAGGGGGGAGAAGAAGGACCCATTGTACAAAAATATTTCTTTTGTTTTTCTATATATCTTCAGTACTTACTACAGTGCCTGACATACACAGCAGGCACTTCATAAGTACTTGTTGACTTGAACAATCAGTATTTTTTTTCTCATCATTGCAGTTAATAGGGAAATGAGGAAGACACTCATTTCTTTTGCTCATGCTTGAAATTTATAGGCCATCTTTCATATGTTACCATTAGTCATTTTTTTATTAAAATTACTGAAACTTGATATTTTTTCTGGTTTCTTTCCATCTCTGATAACTTAGCCTGATTTATTTTAGATCCTGAGCTTTTGCCTTAATGTTTAATAATTGGACTAGATAAGTTTTTAGCTCTCCATCAGCTCTAAATCTATGATCCATGAAACTATATATGATTGCTAAATCTTATTTTAAAAGGATTGGCCTTGAAGCTCTCTAGGTGACACAGTGCAGCCTGAAAGATCTGACTTTAAATCCTGCCTCAGATAACATTTATTAGCTAAATGATTGTGGGCAAATTACTTGATTTCTCTTAGCCTCAGTTTCCACATCTATAAAATAGGGATAATAATGAGACCTACCTCACAGTTGATCTTCTGCTGAGATTACAAATACAAGTGTTTCATAAACATTAAAATGTTTTTAAATGCTATTGTTATTGTTAGTAGTAATAATGGAACTTTCTTTCTATGTTAATCAATAGGAACATGTTTGGTTAATGTTTTAATTGTTTAGATCCATACATTGTACTTTAAAAAGAGAAAATTGTTATGGCAATAAAATAGAACATTACTACTTTCAAATAATCATATTTGACACCAGTCATTTCAGCTATTATAAATTAACACTTAAAAAAATCTAAGCTTCATTACCTTTTTTCTCTGAGGCAATTTGGGTTAAGTGTACAGGATCACATAGCTGTCAAGTATCAGAGATCATATTTGACCTCAGGTCCTTCTGAATTCAGGGCTGGTGCTCTAGCCACTGTGCCACCTAGCTACCTCCAGCTTCATTACTTTTTGGTGAAACAAAACAAGTTGACTTTTGTCTGGTAGTTTAAACTAGAGCACTCAATTCAGTAAGGAGATTTTTTTGTGTTTGTTTCTTTAAAAAACTCAAAGCACTTTGTGTCCTTAATAATCAACACGTATATATTAAAATCCTACTATGTGGTCCTCACTATACTTAGTGCTAGGGATAGAAGTTTAAAGAAGCAGTTTCTACTTCCTCATTGTTTATATTCTAGTGTATATTAAAAAAAAATACATACACACACATATATAAAATTATATATTTATAAAACATCCTTTATAATTCTTTCAAAACAAAGAAAATCTCTGCCAGTTTAGAGGCAGAGAAAATAAAGGTTTAGTAATTGAAAAAAGATCAATTTAAAAACAAACAATTTTGTAATTAGATTATTTGACATAAGACTATCTTCATCAATCAGCGTTTATAAGTTTCCTAAAACTGAAAGGAAACTTACCATGTCATTTCCTGCTTGACCCTGAAAAGTTGCCAGTGAATACAAAGTTACTCATTAATAAAGTGTCAGCATTTTACTGTTAGTCTCTTTCTCATGTTTTTAAATTAAGTATCTATAATAAGCAATATTATCCAGATTATTTAGTTCTTTAATTTGATAATATTTCCAAATTGACTTAGTTTTTGCAAATAATTGAAAATCCTGTCTTGATCTCATTATTGAAAGGAATTCTCTCTATTGATGAATTTATATATCTGCCTCTATCTCCGTTAGACTCTTTCTTCTATGGAACTCCCAGTTGAATGAGCTACAATCAGATGTCACTTGGTTTATTTCAATGAACACTTGTTAATTTTCTGTTATGAACAAGACTTCTGGAGATGAGGGCCACAAAAACAAGCAAAATAGATCCTGCCTCAAGGTACTTACATTCTTTTTGAGAGTAGGATAGAGAGAACAACATGTACATAGAAAATCTAAATAGATATATAATATAACTTTCAGGAGAAAGGCCTAGCTAGGTTTAATTAGGGAAATTTATTAACAAACTATTGAAAATTCCAAATGATACAGATATGGAGCAGAATTCTGTTTAGAATCATAGAGCAGAAAGTTTTTCTCTTATTCTTTACAACAGCAGTTGTAATGTTGATTTGATTATCAATTATTTGGACACCAATGCCAATGACTATAATTCTTCATATCTTAGGGAATAATGAATCTATTGAACCTTATACTAGCAATATCTATATTTAGAGAGTCTTATCAACAAAATTTAAGGTTGTAACTACATGTTTGCTTTAAGAAATCATGGAGCAAAACCTGTGTAATCAAAAAATTTTTAAAAATCGCTAAAAACAACAGACTATTACACATAATAGCTCTATGAAGACTATTTCTTAGATTTCTAAACATTTGAAATCATTCTATAAGACTTTGAGACATTTTATAAATACTGTCTTTAGGTTAGTGGCTAAAAAAGACAAATTCATTGACCAGAGCCAGACTTTCAATAGCCTCATGAATTGTTGAGCTCAATAATAAACTCATCAGGTATATTTTTGTGGCTGGAAACAGGTCTCAAATATTAGGAAGTATTTTTTTTAAGGATAAGACTTGAAGGTAACTCCATTTGCATTAAATAAGGAGGAACTTAGGAGAAGGTTTTGAAGGCTGAGAAAAATGATAGTGGTCATAATGTGCTCTCTGGAAAACTGAGATGAGTGCCTGATATGGGGATCTTCAGTAGGAAGGATCAGTAGCCAGCACAGTCTATTTGGGCATAGATAGGTATAATAATTCTACTTGAAGTGAAGTTTTGCCAGACCTCTTTTTGAGGAAGGTCATGTATATAAAACACTATCTCAGTGCAGTATGATTTTTTTCTTTATTTTTATATGGATGTATTAGGAGTAAAAAGGTTATCTTGAAGTTAGTGAATGAGCAGGAAAGAGAAAGTGGACTCATAGGACTTATACCTCTGAATACTTTATTCTGGGTGTGTATCCCCTGCAGACTGCTATCTCAGAAAGGTGAGGTTTCCTCTTAGGCAGGTATATCACCACTAGAGGTAAAGCAGATTGCTGACTCTGACAAGTGATGATACTTTTATTCCTGCCAGGCAGATTGAGTTTTTCTACCTTATCATTATTTAGCCATCCCCAAGCCACTTAGAAAAGACTCTTCCTAAGATGTTTTAGATCTTATCCTTCTACCTTATCTTTTTATTTTCTTCTGATTTACCCTGGGATCATTATGTGGACAATTGCTGCCAGAATAGCTTTTTTTTTTTTTTTTTTTTTTTTTTTAAGGAAAGCCTGTCACTGACCACATCCTGCTCCTACTCAAAAAACTTTAGTAACTTTCTACTGTGTTTATGATAAAATACAACTGTCTCAGCCTGGCACTTTAAGTCTCTTTTACATATTCTGTTTTCCAGGAAAAATGGGCTGCTTTCAAAAATCTATCATGATTATCTCCCACTGCAGTGGGATATTAATATTTACAAATATCAATTGCTTCTCCATGTGTAGGTTTCTTTTCTTCCTCAACTTCTTCAAAGCCTAAGAGCCCTACTCTCTGATTACTTGTCTGACAGCTCCACTACCTCCCTTCTGCTTTTGTTAGTGTTTTCTTCCTATTTGAATTATAGCATTTTTATTTATTTATAGTAGTCTTACCCTTTCAGTAGAATGTAAGTTTTTAAAAAGGGGTCATAATCTGTGCCCTGCTTACCTTCCAAGATGCTTGTGGGAGCAAACTGAAATAATATCTGTGGAAATTCTTCAAAAACTATAAAGTTCTATGAAAAAAATTAAATAATATTTTTCTATCTCTAAAATCCTGCGATTAGATGAATCTTTTCCATTTTTTCCATTTTGAAGTTTGGTTATATTTCCAGTAGGTGGCAGCATTTCACCTGTACTGTACATTACTTTGTAACTTGATTCTCTCTACACCAAAATATAGGTAAGAATTTAATTAAGCTTTTAGATGAATATGGTGTATCTTATTGCCCACCCCCCTCAAATTGGGGGATTGTCTCCTTATCTTCCTTATTCAAAGGAATCAATGAAGGCAAAAATGTTTTCATATTAACACTCAAATAACCATATGCAATATTTATCAATGTAGTCTGAAGCCTTTGCTTACTTTGGTGAAGTGTTAGTTGGGTTGTGAGGAAATTATATTGACACAGATAAATAGAATCAGTTTGTCATGGCCCAAAGAATCATGCTCCTTGCCCTTGAGGAATACTTTAAAATCCTGTTTTTCAACACTTGCATATAGATAGGTTTTGGATTTGTAATATCAGTTCTACTGGTGATATATCTTTCATATAAGGAAAGGCTGTTATAGTTGTCATCCCCTTTGATCTGTTTATGACATGTTTTAGAAACGCATTAATCAAGTTTTTTATCTCATTTACTTAGTGTAAGAGTTAAATAGAGGATTTGCTCCACAGTGTGAGATGAGGGAGGGGGAATGGGGAGAAGTATGCTTGTAAAGCTTGTTGGGAAATAGCCTGCAGAATGTTATGTTGTTAATGCAATTTTAATGCCTGGTGGCCTAGACACCAGAGAGTAACCTTGCGCTCAAAAATGCAGAAAAATAAGAGTATTCATCAGTAGAATCTATCTATATGTTTAATTTCTAAGGAAAAAAATCACTTTTATAAACTAATATCCCTATGACAGTGAACATGAAAAATATCCAAGGTAATTGTTTAATCTTAAACATAGGAGGGTAAATTAAATACAGATATCATAGGGAGATAATAGAGAATGGAAAATATTCTCACAAAACTTTTGGAAGCATCATGTTCTTAATTGTTCTAGAATATAGGAACTAGACTTTCTATTTGTAAGGAGATGACAATATAATAGTCAATATTTTTATGGTACTTTAAGGCTTGCAAAACTCTTTACATATTGCATATCTGTAGTCACCTTCACAACAATCCAATGTGGTAGATACTCTTATCCTTATTTTTATAGATGAGAAAATTGAGTGGAAACAGGTTAAAAGGTACCCAGTAAGTATCTAAGGTAAGATTCAAGCTTTGGTTTTCCTGTATCCAACAAAGCCCAGCTCTCTATGTATTAGAGCAACTCCTAATGATGAAGATGACAATACTAATAATAATGTTTGCTTATAATAATAATGACAGCTTATAAAAATTCCTGTCTTTCTTTTACTACATGTGCTTCTAAGAAGATCATGGAAAATATTAATTCCTGACTTGTATATATAGTGTTATGTGCTGAGTTTCAGTGATGTGCAATGATTTGCCTGTAACCACATAAATAATCAGTTAGGAATTGACTGTGAATTCTCCTGACTCTTAATTTGTTTATCAAGTCACTGGAGCATGCTTCTCAAATATTCAGCAATTCCTCTGAAGATTCCCATAGCTCACTTATTATTTTATTATCAAACTATCCTCATTTTCTTCCCAAACCAATGGGGATAGATTTAAAACTTCATTTAAAAATTAATTACATAATAAGGAAGAGGAATTTGAATTTTTAAAATTCAAAAAGTTGAATTTTTTGGAAAAAAATATTTGAATGTTTTAGTTGAACAAGGGTTTAATGAATCAGTTTTTGTTTATTTTGTTGTTCATTCATTTTCAGTTGTGCCAACTCTTCATGACCCCATTTGGGGGGCAGTTTTCTCGGCAAAGGTACAGGAGTGGTTTGTCATTGCCTTCACCTTTTTTTGGGAGCTGAGGCAAACAGGGTGATTTGCCCAGTCACACAACTAGCAAGCATCTGAGGCCAGATCTGAAAGCAGAAAGATATCTTCCTGACTCCAGGCACATTTCATCACTTAGCCACCCCAATGAATCCAAACTATGACATAAAATGCTGAAACTATTAGGTTTTATTAGTACAAATATAACATCTAGATTAAGATATATAATTCCATTGCACCCCATGTTGGTCAAACCACAATTGAAGTGGTTATTGAGTAGTGTGTTTGCTTTCAGGTCCTATGCTTTAAGAGGTACACTAATAAACCAGAGAATGCAGAGAGGGATATGAGACTTAGGAGGGATATGAATATTATCTTTGAATATCTGAAGATTATACTTTAGAGTGAACATTCTGCAGTTCTCCAAAAAGCAGAAAAAGGATTATTGATAGGTAATAATTGGAGGTCAGTTTTTGGTTTAGAAACAGCTTCATAATATTTAGAATTTTCCAGCAATGAAATGACCTATGTTTAAGAGTAGTAAATATTCCACCATTAGAAACAATCACACAAAAGCTAATACAAAGGTAACCTGCCTGGGATATTGAAGAGGGGATTCTTGCAGTGGGAGCAAGCATGACCTGAAAACTCTAAGGTCCTTTCCAACTCAAGATTTTCAGATGGATCTTGGATCTTTGTGGTATGGGTATTCTCTCCATCAGTGATTATTATAGTTCTGTTTTGTTTTCCTTATTCTGTATAATTTTTTCCATGTCATTATATAAATCTTTCATAGAGAACCTATCCTACACAATAAAATGAAAATGTCATAGATGATTCATATATATATATATATATATATATATATATATATATATATATATAATTTTGAAGAAAGGGCTTATAATCAAAACTATCTTTCCTTTGTTTTACTTATTGGCAAAATGACAAGCATCTCACTTGAATGATTGTCTGAGGACAGAACTAGTTAAGAGGAAGAAAAGATGACAAAAGGAATTGTGGCAAAGTAAAAATATACTACAGAGAAAAATGGGTGACTAGAGTTGGGAGGCACAAAAGAAAGGAAGAAGATGACACATTACTGGGAAGAAATTGTACAAGTCACACCCAATCTTTGACTCCAAGATTATTTCTGGTACTCCTTGGCAGCTAACTAGGGGGTTTACTGAATTGGAAACATCACATTAGAACTCGTTTTTCATTTTTCTGGCAATTCCTAAAAATCGTTTGAAATCTAAGGATGCTTGGATAAGTTTTAATTTAAGGAACAATGAGAACTGGAATTTTAAGAAAGTGAACTCATTTTAATTCATTTCAGTTTAATAAGCACTTATTAAGTGTTTGCTCAGTGCTAAGCATTATGCTAAGCACTAGGTGTCCAAGATAAAATTGAAAGACCCAGTTCTTAAGAACGTTACATTTGGAAGGAAGGAAGATATACACAAAAGTTAAATATTTAAGTGCTCTGTCTCTCTGTCTCTGTCTGTCTGTCTCTTTGTTTCTGTCTGTGTCTGTGTCTGTCTCTCCCTTTCTCTGTCTCTTTTTCTCTTTCCTCTCTCAGTGTGTCTCTCTCTGTCTCTCTTTCTCCCACCTCTTCTTCTCTCTCTTTCTCCTTCTCTGTCTCTCTGTCTCTCTCTTTCTCTGTCTATCTCTGTCTCTTTCTTTCTCCCTCTCTCCCCGCCTCTTTCCTCTCTCTCTCTTTCTCTGTTTCTCTCTCTCTCTGTCTGTGTCTCTCTCTCTAGGAGAGAGGGAGAAAGAAAGAGAGAGAGACAGAGACGGACAAAAGGGAGGGGAGAAAAGAGACAGGACAGAGAGATGCAACATACACACCAAGACTTACTCAAAGGAAATTCCAATCTCTAATGTTGTTAGCTGGGTACAAGGACATCATGAAGACTGCTAGCTCCTCTCATAGTGGCTCCTTTCTAGAGTCTCATTCTCCTTTCAACAACTTTAAGTGAGGTTTATACAATACCTTTCTGTTATAATTTCTGCATTGAGAAGTATCACCTCCAGAAATAAAGAGGTGACTTCCATTATACTCCATTCTCATCAGAATAACTCAAGAGTAGTATTATGGTTTTGATGTCATAATTTAAGAAAATCATTGATAAGTGGAGGTTGTGTAGAAGAAGGCTATCAAGAGGTGAAGGGTTCTTTAGTTCGAGTTATTGGAGGACCAAATGAAAGAACCAATAATGTTTATCCGGGAGAAGGAAACACTGGGAGGAAACATGACAAATGTCTTTAAGCTTACAAAGGGCTTGCAGTACCTTCAGGCATTCAAAGGTCTGCCTTGGAAAAAGAAATTAGATTTGTTATATTTGGTTTTAAGTGGGAAAAAAACAACTTGGAGTGGTGGGTGGAAATTATAAAGAAGAAAATTGGGCTGATTTTAGGGGGGCAAATTCTGGGAAGTACAACTATTCAAAAATGCAATTCACTGCCTTTAGAAGTGGTGAGTTCCTCCTCATTAGAGGGCTTAAAGAAGAGATCTGAATGACCTCTCATCCGGTGTGTTAAAGTGAGGATTACTTTCATATAGAAGTTGTTTTAAATGGTTGCTGGGCTTTCTTCCAACTTTCAAATTCTATATTGTGATTCGGGGCTCAGTTCAAATTATAGGGCTCTTTTATGTTGATGTAACCACTAGGGGTCACAACAGTTTAGGCTTATGATCTAATGGACTTTCTCCCTTCCCTTCTCCCATTATAGAAAGTGAAAACTCCCTAACAGTGGAAGGAGTGAATGTAGGCTTTGAAATCCTAAGCCATTCACTTCTGTGTGGCTCACTGACTTGTACAAAGCCCCTTATAAGGGATGCGGTGATATGAAAGAAATGTGAGAGGATAGGGTCAACCACAAGTATTAATGAGAAAGAGGATTGTAACATTCCCATACATTCCTTTTCTTTCAATAATATTTCATTTTTCAGAATTGCATGTAAAAATTTTAAATACTGTTTCTAAGATTTTTAGTTCTAAATTCTCTCTTTTCCCTCCCTGTGACAATAAGCAATTTGATATGTTACACATTTATTCACATTTTTAAACAGAATAAAGGCATCCTCTTAGAAATAGGTCCCAATGAACACTTATCTGAAGTAAGCAGGTGAAGGGAATAAAGATCCCAAGCCCAGCCTAATAAGCAAGTGCCATTGATGATGATGAGAATGATGATAATGATGATAGCTAACAATTATATAAGGCTTTTAAGTTTTTAGTTCTTTACAAATGTTATCTTATTTAATTCCCACAACAGACCTGAGAGATAGGTATTATCATTTCTTTTTTACAGATGAGTAAACTGAAGCTGAGGGAGCTTAAATGACTTTCCCAGGATCACTTAGCTAGTGTCTGAAGTCTTTATTACTCCTGTACTCTGTCCACTATTGGGGATTGGAATGGAAGGATAATAATGTTTTCTTCATCCTTCTTATACTGGCTCTCTTTTTTTGTCTTCGCCTTAGCTGAAAACTCTGCTTTCCAGACCTTCTCTTTTATTAGCTTCTTTTTTCTCTGAGCTGGGAAGAAATACAACTCCCAAGTTTTTCGCATCACTTAGACATTCTCACAAAGAAGTCAGTCCAAGCTTTGCCTGAAGAACTGTTACATTCATACATGTTTTGAGCTTTATCCAGCAAGTGATTAACTTTCAATAAATGTAAATAAGCCAGACTACTTTCTGACAACTCTTAGTATTATTGATTGATTATGGACAGATTTTAATAAAATTGTGAATTTGGTAGGGAAAAATTTATTTCAGTATAATTGTATTTTTATGTATTTCATTTTATGCATTTAAAAACATGATTCTGAGAAGAGTTCCGTAGGTTTCCCCAGACTGTCATATGGGTCTACCACATAAAAAAATTAAGAATGTTTGGCTTATGTTCTTATGGCAAAAGGAAGAAGAAAGGAAACAGGCTGAGATTCTTAGAACTAATTTAAATGATAATTAGAAGTTATACTGGAAATTTGGACAGTTAAAGTAGTGATTCTTTCTAGTGACAATAATCTAAAATAGCCCTCATAATTGTTAATACCTCTCTTTTTAAATCAATGATCTCTAATTTCCTATTGTGTCTTGATATAGCCAAATTATCTTCTGAATTAAAAGGCTATCAAATAATCTTGTTTTTCATTTTATTTTTTAAAAATGTATTTAGTATTTTTCCCTTATTACATGCAAAACACATTTCCATGTTAATCATGTTGTAAAAGAAAACATAGACCAAAAAAAGCCGTTCAGGAAAAATGAAGAAAATGAAAAAAGTATGATTCAATTTATCTTCAGCTTCCATTGTTTTTCTGTGGATGGACAATATTTTTTGTCATAAATCCTTCAGAGTTTTCTTGCATCAGTGCATTGCTAAGAATAGCTAAGTCATTCACAGTTGATCTTCTTACAATATTGCTATTCCTTTGTACACAGTACATTTCCTTTTGCATCAGTTCATGTAAATCTTTTCATGTTTTTCAGAGAGCATCTTGCTCCTAATTTCTTATAGGACAATATTATTTCATGACAATCATATAGTACAATTTGTTCAGCCATTTCCCAATTGATAGGCATCCTGCAAATTTCACACTCCTTGCCACCAGAAAAGAGCTGCTATAAATATTTCTGTACATATAGGTTCTTTTCCTTTTCCTTTTTTTTTTTGTCTTTGGATATAGATCTAGCAGTGGTACTGCTTAGGTTAAAGGATATACACACTTTTATAGCTCTTTGGGCATAGTTCCAATTTGCTTTAAAAGTTATTGAATCAGTTCACAACTCCACTAATAGGGCATTAATGTCTCATTTTCTCCACACCTGCTTCAGCATTTGTCATTCTCCTTTTCCATCTTATTAACTAATCTAATAGGTATGAGTTGTATCTCAGAACTGTTTCAACTTATATCCCTTCAATCAGTAGCAATTTAGAGCACTTTCTTGTATGGCTATAGATAGCTTTGAATACTTCATCTGAAAATTGTTCATTTCTCTTCATTATTTATCAATTAGGGAATGACTTATTTTTGTAAATTTGACTCAGGAGTGATGACATCTTTATCAGAGAAACTTGTTTCAAAATTTTTTCACAGTAATGATTGATAAATATATTTCCCTCAATCCTATTTCACCTCCTAGTTATTCTATTCTCTCTTTTCTTTTGCCTTGTCCCTCCTCAAGTCTTTTGCTTCTGACTACCACCTCTTCCAATCTGTCCTACCCTTGTATTCTTCCTTCCCTCCTTCTTGTATTCTCTTTCACTCCTACTTTCCTGTAGGATAAAATAGATATCCATATCCAATTGTATGTATTTAAGCCAATTCTGATGAGACTAAGATTCACTCACTCCTTCCACTTTCCCCCATTTTTCCCTTCACTGTAAAAGCTTTTTCTTACTTCTTTTATATGAGATAATTTACCCCATTTTGCCCCTTCCTTTCTTTTTCTCCCAATGCATTTTTCTTTCTCTTTTAAAAAAACCTTTTGTGTAAATTTTTTTTTAATTTTAAAAATTTATTTATTTTTAATACACATTGCTTTATAAATCATGTTGGGAGAGAAAAATCAGAACAAAAGGGAAAAATCATGGAAGAGAGAAAAAAACCAAAAAAAGAAGTGAACATAGCATTGCTGATCTGCATAGTTCTTTTTCTGGGTGCAGATGGCATTTTCCTATTAAAAGTCTATTGGGATTTCCTTGGATCACTGAACCACTGAAAAGAACCAAATATTTCATAGTTGTCATCACACAGTCTTGCTGTTATTGTGAACGATGTTTTCTTGGTTCTGCTTGTTTCACTCAGCGTCAGTTCATATAAATCTTTCCAGGTCTTTCTGAAATCAGCTTGTTCATCATTTTTATAGAACAATAACATTCCATTATCTTCATATACCACATTCCCCAACTGATGAGCATCTAATCATTTTCCAGTTCTTTGCCACCACAAAAAAAAGATGCTACAAATATTTTTCACATGTGAGTCCTTTCCCCTCCTTTATGATTTCCTTGGGATATAGACCCAATAGTGGCAGTGCTGTGTCAAAGGGTATGCATAGTTTGATAGCCCTTTGGGCATAATTTCAAATTGTTCTCCAGAAAGGTTGGATCATTTCAGAGCTTCACCAACAATGTATTAGTGTCCTAGTTTTCCCACATCTGCTCCAACAATTTTCATTATCTTTTCCTGTCATCTTAGCTAATGTGAGAGGTGTGAGGTGGTACCTCAGAGTTATTGTACTTTTCATTTTTCTAATCAATAGTTATTGAGAGCATTTTTTTCATGTGACTATAGATGGCTTTCATTTCATCATCTGAAAATTGACTATTCCTCTCCTTCTACCATTTATCAATTGGGGAATGACTTGTGTTCTTATAAATTTGACACAGTTCTTTATGTATTTTAGAAATGAGATCTTTATCAGAAACACTGATTGTAAACATTTTCCCCCAGCTTTGCATTTCCCTTTAATTTTGTTTCTGTTGGTTTTGTTTGTGCAAAACCTTTTAATTTAATATAATCAAAGTTGCCCATTTTGCCTTTCATAATATTCTCTAGTTTTTCTTTGGTCATATATATTCCTTCTTTCTCCAAAGATCTGATAGGTAAGTTATTCCTTGCTCTCCTAATTTGCTTATGGTATCATTCTTTATGCCCAAATCGTGTACTCATTTTGACCTTATTTTGGTATGAGATGTGACATTGTAGGTCTATACCATTTTTCTCTCTTCTTAATTGTATTTTAAAAAAAAATCATCCTTTTATATTTAATTTATATATGGCCCTTTTATTTATATATACACTTAACTGTCCTGGTAATAAGAGTTTTTATGAGTTACAATCTTTCCATGTAGAAATGTAAGCATTTTAACCATATTAAGTCCCTTAGGATTTCTCTTTCCTGTTTATCTTTTTATGCTTCCTTTGAATCTTGAAAGTCAAATGTTCTTCTATTTAGCTTTGAGTATTTTATCAAAAATCTTTGAAAATCCTCCATTTCATTGAATATTATTTTTTTTCCTGAAGGATTATACTCAGTTTTGCTGGATATATGACTCTTGGTTGTAATCCTAACTCCTTTGCCCTCTGGAATATCATATTCCAAGCTTTCCAATCCTTTAATATAGATGCTGCCAAATCTTAGATTATCCTGACTGTGGCTTCACAATATTTGAATTTTCTGGCTGCTTGAAATATTCTCTTCTTGACCTCGATATCCTGAAATTTAACTATAATATTCTTGGAAGTTTTCATTTTGGAATGCCTTTCAGAAGTTAGTCAGTATATTTTTTCCAATTTTGATTTTTTGGTTCTAGAATATCAGGGCAGTTTTTCTTGATAATTTCTTGAAAGATGACATGTAGATTCTGTTTTTATCTTGACTTTCAAGTAGCCCAATATTTTAAAAAAAATGATCTCTTCTGAATCTATTTTCTAGGTCAGTTGTTTTTCCAATGAGATATTTCATGTTGTCTTCTAATTTTTCATTCTTTTGATTTTGTTGTATTGTTTCTTTGATTTATCATAAAGTTATTAGCCATTTACTCAGTTTTAATTTTTAAGGAATTTGTTTTGCTTTTGTACCTCCTTTTCCATTTGGACAATTCTTTTTCAAGACATTCTTTTCATTGGCATTTTGTACCTGATTTACCATTTGGTTTATTCTGTTTTTTAAAGTATTATTTTTTCCAGTATTGTATGTGTATATGTGTGTGTGTGTAGGTGTATGTGTTTCCCCTTTCCAAAGTTGTTAAGTCTTTTTTCATGATTTTCTTGCATCACTTTCATTTCTCTTCCCAATTTTTTTTCCTCTCAATTTTCTAAATCCTTTTTTGAGACCAATTTATCTTTTTCTTGAAGTCTGGATATTGGAGCTTTGAGTTTTTTATCTTCTTCTGAGTGTATGTTTTGATCTTTTTATCACCATAGTAACATTTTGTGGTCAGATTTTTTTCTTGTTTGCTCATTTTTCAGGCTACTTCTTGATTTTTATCTATATGTTAAATTGGGGCTTTGCTTTCAGGGCAGAAGATACACTGTCCTAAGCTTCAGGGGTTTTGTGCAGATACTTCTAGGGGCCTGTAAGTTTTCAGCTCTCCCAAGGTGGTATGATTCAAGAATAGGTGCATTTACTACTTTTCTGGCTTATGTAGTAGTCTTTGAGAGACAAGCACTTTTTTGCCCTGGAATTGTGACCAGGGTTCCCGTTCCACTTTGACTAGTTCTGGTGTGGTAGTGCTCCTTCTAAGTCCTCCACAAATTCCTTTTCAAACAACTTTAAATAATGCCTTAAAATAAATCTTGAAATGGTAGAAACCCCAAAAGGATGGGGTGAAGCAACTGTCCAGCCCAAGATAACTTAGAAGGTCAGCAAGAAAGATCTGTTGCCCCTCAGTAAGCATGCAGTGCACTCTAGTGCAAGCTGCTCTCCAGCAAACCAACGGCAGGCCTGTGGGATGACTGAATCAGCTGGGGTAGCTAGTTCTCAGGCTACAAATGGTAAGGGTGTCGGACAATTGGTCAGAAGGAAATTACAGGAGTCTCTTTCCTGGTCCTGGGTTCAGGATTTGGTTGCATTGCCTCCAAGGGAATATAGTTCCCAGGTATGGAAAAGCACTAATATATCAGAAATTGTAGCTGCAGAGGAGTGAGGACTCTGGTCATAGTTTCATGGCAGAAAAAAGTGCTTGTTGTCATTCTCAGACTAGAGCAAAGGCCAGAAGTTAGCAAACCCCCTTCTTATATCATACCACATTGGAAGAATTGAAAATGTACAGCCTTCTCACCCTCAGAGTGCTCAAAAGAAATTTTTTTTAGATTATACATGTACAATCATGTTAAACATATTTCCACATTAGTAATTCTGTGAAAGAAGACTCAGAACAAAAGGGAAAAACCATGTGAAAGAAAAAAAAAACAAAAAAGTAAAAATAGTATACTTTGATTTGCATTCAGATTCCATAGTTTTTCCTCTAGATGTGGTCAACATTTTCTATTCTTTAAAAATTTTTTTTTATTATTATGGATTTTTATTTACAAGATATATGCATGGGTAATTTTTCAGCACTGACCCTTGCAAAACCTTCTGTTCCAACTTTTCCCCTCCTTCGCCCCACCCCCTCCCCCAGATGGCAGGTAGACCAATACATGTTAAATATGTTAAAGTATATGTTAAATACAATATGTGTATACATATCCATACAGTTATTTTGCTGCACAAGAAAAATTGGACTTAGAAATAAGTAAAATTAACCTGAGAAGGAAATCAAAAATGCAAGCAGACAAAAACAGAGAGATTGAAAATACTATGTTGTGGTTCACACTCATTTCCCAGAATTCTTTCACTAGGTGCAGCTAATTCTCTTCATTATTGAACAAATGGAACTGATTTGGTTCATCTCATTGTTGAAGATGGCCATCAGAATTGATCATCATATTGTTATTGAAGTATATAATGACATCCTGGTCCTGCTCATTTCACTTAGCATCAGTTCATATAAGTCTCTCGAGGCCTATCTGAAATCATCTTGCTGGTCATTTCTTACAGGACAATAATATTCCATAACATTCATATACCACAATTTATTCAGCTATTCTCCAATTGATGAGCATCCATTCAATTTCTAGCTTCTAGCCACACTACAAAAAGGGCTGCCACAAACATGATGCATACAGGTTCCTTTCCCTTCTTTAAGATCTCTTTGGGATATAAGCCCAGTAGTAACACTGCTGGATCAAAGGGTATGCACAGTTTGATAACTTTTTAAGCATAGTTCCAAATTGCTCTCCAGAATGACTGGATTATTCACAATTCCACCACCACCAACATTTTCTATTCTAAGTCTCTTGAAATGCTCTTGTATTATTGCATTATTGAGAAGAGCTAAGACTCATAATTGATAATCACAGAATGTTGTTACTGTGTACATGTTTTCTTCATTCTGCTCACTTCACTCAGCATCATGTCTTTCTAAGTTTTTCTGAAATCTGCCTGTTCATAATTTCTTGTAGAGCAATAATAGTCCATTGAATTCATACAGTGCAACTTGTTCAGCAATTCCCTCGGTTTCCATTTTTTGCCACCACAGAATGAACTGTTATAAATATTCTTGTACATTTAAATCCTTTTTTGAAATGATTTTAAATGTCAAATAAGAAATGTAGAAGAAAAAATGGACAAAACAAATATGATGCAAAAAATCATAAAAACCACAGTTTGGCAAAGGAAGCATAAAAAATACTTATGAAAATAACATTTTAGAAAACAGAATAGGTCAAATAGTAAAAGAGGCATAAGAATCTGCCCAAGGGAAGAACCCTTTAAAGAGCAGAATTGGATACATGGGGGGGAAAGTACAAAAATTCATTGAAGAAAAATATCTCCTGAAGAAGTAGAATTGGCCAAATGTAAAAGGAAAAACAAAAGCCCACTGAGGAAAATAATGTCTTAAAATTAGAATTGGGCAAGGGAAAACTAATAATTCTGAGTCATCAAGAAACAATAAAACAAAACCAAAAGAATTAAAACATAGAAGAAAATGTGAACTATCTCACTGGAAAAACAACTGGCTTGGAAAATAAATAATGGAGAGATAATTTAAGAATTACTGAAATATCAGTTCTGAAAGAGATAATTTAAAAATTGCCTGAAAGTCATGATAAAAAAAAGAAATCTAGAAATCATCTTTCAAGAAATTATCAAGAAAAACTGTCCAAATATCCTAGAACCAAAGGATAAAATAGTTATTAAAAGAATTCACTGATTACTTCCTGAAAGCTTCCAGGTCAAGGAGAAAATATTACAAGTTGCCAGAAAGAAAAAATTCAAATACCATGGAGCCACAGCCACAATCACATAAGAGTTAGTGGCTTGTATATTAAAAGATTGGAGGACTTGGAATAAGAAGTAAAGAATTTTAGGATTCTAGAATTACAACCTACCAAGTAAAACTGAGTATAATGCCTTCAAGGGAAAAAATAGATATTCAATGGAATAGAGGATTTCAAGCATTCCAGATGAAAAGCCCAGAGCTGAATAGAAAATTTGACTTTCAAATACAAGACTCAAAAGAAGTGCAAAAAGAGGAAAGCAAAATCTTAAGGAATTCACTAAGAATAATATGTTTATATTCCTTAATGGGAAGATGACACTTCTAATTCCTAAGAACTTTATCATTATTAGGGCAGTTAGAAATAGTGAATATAGACAGGAAGCATAGGTGTGAGTTGAATATGATGAGATGGTACCTAAAAAAAGTGAAATTAAAGGGGGGGAGAAAAATAATGCATTGGAAGAAGGGGGAGAAGTAGAATGTGATAAATTATATCACATGAAAAAAGTATAAAAGAGCTTTTACAGTGGAGAAGATGAGGAGTTGGGGGAAGGGAGTGTGTGAACCTTACTCTAAGTGGAATTGACTCAAAGAAGGAAAAACATATACACTTAGTTGTATATAGAAATCCATCTTTCCCTACAGGAAAGTGAAAGGGGAAGGAGATAAAAGAAAAGGGAAGGGAATCAACAAAATAGAGGGAAAATTGGGGGAAGCAGTAGTCAGAAGCAAAACACTTTTGTGGATGGACAGAGGGAAAAGAGAAAAAGTAGGATAAAGAGGGAAAATAGGATAGAGGGAAATATATAGTAAATGTAACTGAAAATTTTTACAGCAAGTTTTTCTGATATTTTTCAAATTTATAGAGAACTGAATCAAGTTTATAAAAATAAAGCCATTCCCTAAATGATAAATGCTCAAAGGTTGTGAATGAAGTTTTCAGGTGAAGTAATTAAAGCTACCTATAGTCATATGAAAAAACACTCTAAATCACTATTGATTAGAGAAATGCAAGTTAAAACAACTCCAAGATACCAGTTCACACCTATCAGATTGGCTAATATGACAGAAAAGGAAAATGACCATATTGGAGGACATGTGGGAAAACTGGGATATTAATATATTGTTTGTGAAGTTATGCACTGATTCAGCCATTCTGTAGAGCAATTTGGAACTATGTCCAAAGTACTATAAAACCACGTACGTACCCTTTGATCCAGCCATATGATTATTATATCTGTAGCCTAAAGAGATTAAAAAATAAAAAAGCAAGAGGACCTGTATGTACAAAAATATATAGAGCAGCTCTTTGTGGTGTTTTGTCACAGAATTGGAAATTGAGGGTATGCACATTACTTTGGGAATGACTGAACAAGTGGCAAAAATTGTGATAGAATGCTAATGTATTATAAGAAGTGATGAACAAAATGTTCTCATAGAAATGTGGAAATATTTATATGAATGGATAGAAAGTGAAAAGAGCAGAACCTGGAGAACATTGTATATAGTTAGCAATAATATGCTTAGGTGAAGAAATGTTGATGACATTCCAGAAAAGGAGACCTGAAGGAAAGGGAAGGATTTCATTAGTTAGAAATGGGGATTCATTTAGGCAATTGTGCCAGACACTGGGGACAATGTGATAAAGGCACAGGTGTAGGAGAGAGGAGGATGAAACTGGGGAATGTCAGGCAATCTAATTTGTCTCAAGGTTGAATTTTCAAAAATAAAAAATGTAACTAACAAAAGTTAATCTTTTAGTGTGACTTCCAGAATCTTGGCAAAATCAGATACCAAAATTTTTGACTCACCTTAAATTCAGGTGAGAAAGATTCTTTTAAAAATAATTCAACCTTAATAAAGGAATCAATAGCAATGCAATTCTTTGTTGTCTGAGGCAAATCTATTATGAACAATCTAATATTGAACTTGACTATGAAAAAATATAGCAGGAGATGTTCATGATAGTAAATAGTATAATTAATAAGCATATTTGCTTATCATCTGTGTATGACATGAAATTAAATTGCCTGGTAATATCATTACTTAGCATTAAAAATCCTCATGGATTTTTAAAAATAATCAGCACCTGAATAAAAATCCTAGGTTTTTCTAATGATCCTACAAAAGAGAATTTTTAATCTTTGAGTCTTTATAGATTTTGAAATGCATGTTTATTCATCAAGACCTAATTAATTTAATTCAATTTATTGTTTTTTTAAAATTAATTTCTTTTGTGCCTTACTTTTTAAACAATTATCTAGATGTCAGGACATTTTGATACCTGCCTTTTCCAGGACAGTAGTATTCCACTTGTTTCAAAAGGAGAGGCTGCCAAAACTTGGGAGTCAGGAGGCTTGGATTTGAATCCTTTCTCAATCATTTCCAAGATGAAAAGCGAGGTCATTTATATGATCCTGGGAAAGATATAACCTCTCTGAGCCTTAGTTTCCTCATTTGTAAAATAGGGAATACAGTATTTCATAATAACTCACAAGAGTTGTGATAATTATGAAAGATAATGCTTGGAAAGAATTTTGTAAGTGTGAATCTTAAACTATTTTGGTTAAAATTCTATTTTTGTCCAAAACAATGGTTTCATAATGCAGTTCTCTTTTCATTTCCAGTACAACTCACCAATTTATCTGTAACTCATATCTTAGAGAGTTGCTGACCAATTAAACAAGTTTTCAAGATCACAAAGACAGCTCTTCCTAATTTTAATACTGACCCTCAATCCATTTTGCCATATTGCTCATGGACACTTCTGTGTCTCTGACACTTATTAAATATGTAACCATAAGTAAATCATGCTGAGGCTTAGCTTTCTTATCTGTTAAATGGGAATAATATATACCTTTAGTATCTCCCTCATAGAATTGTTGTGTGGCTCAAGGGAGAGATTACACATAAATTTCTTAGCAAACTTAAAAACAGTATATAAATTATTATTATTATTTAATTTTATTTTTTTATTACAGCTTTTTATTTTCTGGATAATGAATATTTTCTGGAAAACAGATAATTTTTCAACATTGATCCTTGCAAAACCTTGTATTACAAATTTTTCTCTCCCTTCCCCCTCCCCCCCATTATATAAATTATTAATAGTAGTGACTATGGTTGTTGGTTGTCTAGAAATGTTAATATGTACATAAACCCTAATGGATTTTTTCATGACTCACCATTCATTGAAGTCAGCTTATTTGTATTTTTTTTCATTTCATTAACAAATTCAAAGTCTGGTCATTCATTCATTCATTATCATCCTCTTGTTTCTTCTTAGCTTCAATGTCTAAGACTAGTACTACCTTCTTCAGAAAGTTTTTTCTGATTTCACTAGCCCATTCAAATAACGTCCTGTACTTCCTCACAATTCAGCACTTCTTAAAATGCTGCCTTCTTTTCTCTAATTGTTTTTAATATTTGAATAATGTCTTCAATAAAATTTTAAGATTAGTATATGATAAATACTATGATTGACACTTGCTAAGAACTCAATACATTCTTGTTGGTTGTTTTAACTTTATAAATTGTTATAACTTTTGACCCAAACTGGCTGTGAGACTCTGGACAAGTCACTTAAGCTTTTAATTGTTCTAACTCTCTAAGATTATTCTTTTGCAGAGAAGGTACTTCCCTCATTCATTTTTTTTTTAATTTTTTATTAAAGGTTTTTATTTATAAAACATATGCATGGGTAATTTTTTCAACATTGACCCTTGCAAAACTTTATATTCCAAATTTTTCCCTCCTTCTCCCTACTCCCTCCCCTATATGGCAGGTAGTCCAATACATGTTAAATGTTAAAATATATGTTAAATCTAATATATGTATACATATTTATACAGTTATCTTGCTGCACAAGGAAAATTGAATATAGAAAGAAAAAAATACCTCAGAAGGATAACAAAATGCAAGCAAATATCAATATAAAGCATGAAAATGCTATGTTGTGGTCCACACTCAGCTCCTACGATCCTCTCTTTGGGTGTAGATGGCTCTCTTCATTATTAAACAATTGGAACTGGTTTGAACCATCTCATTGTTGAAGAGAGCCACTTCAATCAGAATTGATCATTGTATAGTCTTGTTGCTGTGTATAATGATCTTCTGGTTCTGCTCACTTCACTTAGCATCAGTTCATGTAAATCTCTCCAAACCTCTCAGAAATCATGCTGCTGGTTGTTTGTTACAGAACAATAATATTCCGTAACATTCATATACCATAATTTATTAAGCCATTCATCAATTGATGGGCATCCACTCAGTTTCCCATTCTTTGCCACTACAAAAAAGGGTTGCCACAAACATTTTTGCACGTATGGGTCCCTTTGCTTCCTTTAAGATCTCTTTGAGGTATAAGCCCAGCAGAAACACTGCCGGATCAAAGGGTATGCACAGTTTGATAACTCAAATTTTTGCTTTTGCTTGATCTGAGATAAAGATGGTTATCTCTGCTTTTTTTTTTCCTGACCGGAAGCATAAATATATTCTGCTCCAGCACTTTACTTTCACTCTCTATGTATCACTATGTTTTAAATGTATTTCTTGTAAACAACATATTGTAGGATTCGGGCTTTTAATCCAGTCTGCTATCCACTTTCATTTTATGAGGGAGTTCATCCCATTTGCATTCACAGTTAAAATAACTAATTCTGTATTTCTTGCCATCTTATTTATCCTAGATTTATGCTTTTCTCCTTCCTAATCCCCCTTCCTTCCTCCCCAGTACTTTGCTTTTGATGACTACCTCTCTCAAACAGTCCTTCCCTTTTAGAGCTCCTCCCTCCTTTTTATACTTTTTTGCTAATTCTGTTTTCCCTTCTATTACTCTATCCCTTTCTTTTCACCCTTTCCCTCCTACTTCCCTTTAAGGTAAGACAAGCTTCTTTATGATACCAGATATGTCTGATATTCTCTCTTAGAGCCAAATCTGATGAAAGTAAGATTCACATAATGCTCATCCCCCTCCCTTCTTTCCTTCAATTATAATAGGTTTTCTTTGCCTCTTTGGGAGATGTAATTTCCCTTATTTTACTTCCTTTTTCCTCTTCCAGTGTGATCTTCTCACCTCTAATTTCTTTTTCATATTATCATAATAAGATCAAATTATATTTATATTCTCTAAGTATACCCATAACAGAAATATAATTCTCAAGAGTTCTTTCCTTTTTACCTTTTTATGCTTCTCGAATTTTGTGTTTGGAGATCAGATTTTTTGTTCAGTTTTGGTCTTTTCATTAGAAATAGGTGAAATTTACCTATATCACTGAATGTCCATCTTCTTCCCTGAAAGATAATGCCCATTTTAGTTGGATAGCTTATTCTTGGCTGTAATCCCAGTTCCTTTGCTTTTTGGAATATCAGCTTCCAGACCCTTCAATCCTTCAAGGTGGAAGCTGCTAGATCCTGGGTAATCCTAATTGTGGCTTCTTGATATTTAAATTGTTTCTTTCTGGCTGCTTGAAATATCTTTTCCTTGGTATGATAGTTCTGAAATTTAGCCATGATATTCTTTGGGGATTAAATAATCCTTTCAGGAGGTGATCAGTAGATTCTTTTGATGGCTATTTTACCTTCTGATTCTAAAATATCAGGGCAGTTTTCTTTTATGATTTCCTGTAAGATAATGTGTAGATTCTTTTTTTTTTCATTATGGCTTTCAGGAAGCCCAATAATCCTTAGATTGTCTCTCCTAGATCTATTTTCCAGTCAGTTGTTTTTCCTAGGAGATATTTCATATTTTCATTTTTTTTTGCTTTTGTTTGCCTGATTCATGAAGTCTTATTGAGTCATTCACCATCATTTGTTCAATTCTAATTTTTAGTGTATTGTTTTCTTGTTACCTTTTTTAGGTCCTTTTGCCATTGGCCAATTATATTTTTTAGTTCATTGCATTCTTTTTCCATTTTTTCAATTCCTTCTTGCAATCATCTCATTTTATTTCCCCATTTTTCTTCTAACTCTTTTTTAAGCTCCTTTATGCAGTCTTTGAAGAAAGTCTTGTGAAATGGGGACCAGCTCATGTCTCTCTTTGGAGCTTCTTCTAGAGTTTTTTGCCTTTAGGAACCTCAGGATTTGAAGTCTGTTCTTTTCTCTCCATAAAAGCTGTCTATGGTGAGAGTTCTTTTTGGCTTTTTATTCATTTTTTTAAGACTTAAGGTCTGTTCAATACAAAGGAGCAACAGCTGCTTTAATTTGTCCTGGAGCAGTACTGCTGATTGATTTCCTGTGCTGGATAATGGCAGCTAGGTCCGACATTCTTTCGGGGCTTAGTGGTTTACAATTTGTCTTTTACAAAAGGCAAATTTGCCAAGCCACCTGCTTGCAATCAGGACAGAGTGGCCTAAGAGGCTCACAGAAAATTCCTAGTTACAGGGAAGCTGAAACACTCTGATTCCCAGCCCCAGCTCTTTGCCCTGGTCTCCCTGTGCAGCGATCTGGGTTCAACAGACTGTCCTGCCCTGTTCTGAAGTTCTTCCAAGGTATCTTCTTCTAGAAATGTGTTGTACTCCAAATATTTGTGATTCTTTGGCTTCAAAACCAGTTTAGAGGCTTAACAAATCTGCTGCTGGTCTGAGAGAAGGTTAGAGGAGGTTACAGAAGAGTAGTGTCTGCTCTCCACCATCTTGGCTCTGCCCCTGTCCTTCGTTCTTGAAGATCTCCCTGCATTCTTAAAGGGAGTTCCCTCAATCTATGAAATCAGAGACTCAGTTTCTTTTCTGATGAAGAAAACCATAATTATCTTATTTCCAGTAAGCCTTCTGAGGAAAAAAAAATATAGAGAGAATTTTGCTTTTCTTTTGAAACCGTTTGTTATATATTTCTTGATCTTAGCCTCCTAGCGCCACTGGGGAGATCAAGTGAAATATGCAAATTTCTTTTTAATTACTGAGTCTTATATAAATGTGAAGTCCTATAATGTTAACCTGACTCAGGCTTCTTTTCTTTTCCCTCTTTCTTCAAATATGTGAGGTTTTTTTGTTTTTGGGTTTTTTTTTGGGGGGGGGGGGGAATACATTCTGCAATCTAAAACTGTTTTCTGTAGTCTGAAATCTTTTGTGCTAGAATTTATTATCTTTGTGGAGTTCTGCCCAAAAGAACCTCTGTGGAATTTTACATGAATAGTTACTATGGTGTTCAGGGTTTTTGGGGGGAGGGGAGATCAGCTTTTAGGGTTAAGTGACTTATCCAGAGTCACAAGGCTAAGTGTCTGAGGCTGAATTTGAACTCAGGTCTTCCTGAGTCCAGGACTGGTACTCTGTCCACTGCATCATCTAGCTGCCCCAAGTGTTCATTTTTTAAAGAAATATTACTCTGAGTTAAGAATTTGCCATTCATTAGAGATGAATGTTTCTTTCCAGAACATTCATCAACTAATATTGTTGTGGTTCGTCAAATCTGACTCTTTGTGACCCCATTTGAGTCTTGGCAAAGATACTAGAATGGTTTGCTGTTTCCTTTCTAGCTGATTATACATTTGAGAAAGTAAGACAAACAGGGTTAAGTAACTTATTTAGGATCACACAGCTCCTAAGTGTCTGGGGCTAGATTTGAACTCAGGACTTCCTGATTCCAGGTCTGGTATTCTATCCACTGCACCACCTAACTGCCCCATTTGCTAAGATATCCTCACCTCTGTATCTAAATGTAACTTCCTATCATCAATCTATTATTAACTTCAGTTTGTAGATTAACCTTAGGAAGTTGGGCAATTTAGCTAGTTTAGAATTTCTGAGCTTACTAATTTGTGTCTCTGATATTGTTTTGGGACCAAGAATTTTATCTTAAATTTTCCTTATCTTTTAAAAATCTTTGTTCAAAATCTTAATTTTTAATCTTTTTATATTAAATTTTCCTTATCTTAATTTTTCATATGACAAAACTGAAGTTAACGACTGAGACCACCCAGCTAGCAAATAGCAGTTTAGGGATGATAACTGAGGGAACAGACTCTTATCTTCTAACAGGGTGCTTTCAGACCACACTGCGTTTTGAGATGACCTCAACCGTCATGTGCTCCATTCCCCCTCAGAGTTTGTTCTCGCCCCATTTCAGGTCACATCATTCAGTAACCCCCATTAGTTCTTGATGCTTTCTGATGCATCCACCTCAGCCTTGGAACACAGCCCAAAGTCTAGAAGAGCTGAATATGTGTCTCAAGGTCTTTCAAATGATATTCTTCAGCCTAGTTGTGTGGAACAAGAGTGTCAGACTTAAACGGGGCTGTTATTGACTTAGAAAACTTCAAAATTAA
Source organism: Sarcophilus harrisii (assembly GCF_902635505.1). NCBI lineage: Eukaryota > Metazoa > Chordata > Mammalia > Dasyuromorphia > Dasyuridae > Sarcophilus > Sarcophilus harrisii. Next base: position 147,621,288 of record NC_045429.1, read on the forward strand.
CTTCAAACTTCAAAAAATTAACATCTTAATTGTATTATTATTATTATTATTATTAAACATTTCCCAGTTGTATTTTATTCCAGTTAGGACTAGACTTTTGGGACCTCTGTTATAGGACATAATTAAGATTGGATCAGTCACGGAGTTGTGCTTTACTTGATTAAGGATTGGGTGACAGAATGATACACTAGATCAGAGTCAATGATACACTAGATCAGAGTCTTATACAATAGGTGCAGTGAGTGATTTATAAAGAGAGAGACTTTAATACTTTGAGCCGCCTTAGATAAATTGTCTTTATAAATACAGAGGACAGATAAAATTGAGCTTATAGTCTTATTAATCATATACACACAAATAATGATCCTTATTAGTAAGGCAATTTTCTAACATGAAAGACAATATATATAGGCAGACATAATCCACAATCAGAATATCATTAATTACAACTAACACTCCCTGCCTCCCCTCTCCTCCTTCTTTTTTTTTCCCCCTAATCTGGATTCTTTGGTGTAGCGACCTCCCAGCATGGTAACTTCCTTCACTGATGCACCTGTCATTTAGTCTTCTGAGGCAATAACTGGTTAAGTGATTTCCTCATGGTCACATAGCCAGTATGTATCAGAATTTAGTGAAATAGAGAATATCTTTTTCCTTTTTTTTTGACATACAACCCGCATCATTTTTTTTTTTCATGCAACGTCCTTGTGTCAGTTGTGAAGTACAAGCTTCATCCATCCCCTCCCCTTTTACACATTGTAATTCTAAATCTTACTCCCTATTTCATGGTTGATTTTTTTCCCCCTACATGTTCTTATGTAGGTTACTTCTTATCAAAAGCGCCTGGGATCCTGTCTGCTTTCCTGTTTTTATTGAATTATTTCTAATCAGTATCTCCCCTAGCAACATGTAGTAGATAGAGACTTGGAATATTTGGATTCTGTACCCCACTTCTGACACTGATTGGCTCGGTGATCCGGATGGACTATTCCCTTAGATTTTTAAAATTGCAGATAAGATATCAACTAACATTGGTAGAATAAAATTTTTATAAGCAACTTCCTCCACCAATCAAATCACAACTCTAGTCCCTGGCTACCATCATTTTCCTATTTTGGTATTGAGAAGCTTCATGGGGGATGGAGAGACACCTTGGCATTTCAATTCATGTCCCACTTTTGATCCATGCTGCCTTAAAAAAAATTTAAACATAGATTTTAATTGAAATATTTTCCCCAACTTCTTTGTAGAGCTTTGAAAAAACAAAGTCAGACAGCAGCTTATATTTTCATTATCTGATTAGATTTAAATTTTATTAATAGTGATCTAATTTAACACTAGATTTGATGTAGCTTTTCTTTGTAGTGAAAGAAAAACACCATATACTTTAAAACAAGGCATTAACAATAACAAACACTTGGAACAACATAATTTCAAATCAATAAAATCATATTTGACAAAACAGTTAAGCCAAAATGAGTTAGGATGGAAACTCATCTACCATTTAGTTCGCATTATTTAATGAACATGACTTGAACATTACAAAATTTATTAAAATGTTACAATTTTCAAAAGCGTAGAGTATCTTTCCCCAATAATAAAAGACAGATGTGCTGTAAAGGAAACTGTCCATCAGAGATTTAGCAAAAGATAGGTTACTGATATTTATATGTTATGTAGTATGATTTAATTTTATGAAACATGAAGTGATAGGACACTTGAAGCCATGAGTGACTTAGGTCAAGCTCTCAGCATCTTAAATAACTCTCCAAGTTTCCAGAGAAATTTAGAATCTGTTTTGGGGGACTGAATTTCATCATCTAAAATTATCATTTTAATGAATTAATAGTTCTAGAGTAAAAGATACATTTAGGATTCACTTTGTATGTATTGTTTCAGCTTACATTCTTGATTGTTACTAAGGATGGATTTCTTTGCACGTCCTGTCTCTACACACTGCACACTGAGGTCTTTATTTACTGCTCAAATTTCATTGGAATCCAACTGTGAACAAAAACAGTCATGAAGCTCTGCTTACTTTTTGAGGCTTTGCATTTTGGATTTGGGTTTATTTGTACTCTAGCCTAGCACGTGGTTTTCCTTATGTCAATTCTTCCTCTTTAATTGTGGTATATGTATTATAATCTTGATGATCTGAATATACAAATTGATAGCCTTGGAAAGAATACTACTCCTGGATATTAAAATGTAAAGGAGGTTGAAATAATGATACCACTTTTTACTTTTTTCTCTAATCCAGTGGTTTAAGGACAGGTTGTCAGATTAGGATGTGTTTGCTGCTTAACTTGGAGGATGATTGCTTAATTTTTTTTTTCCTTCATGTGCCAGAAACCAAAATTGTAAATGTAATTGACTCTTCAGGGGATAAATCCAATTAAATCTAACATAAGAGTAACATTTAGAGACATCCTTGCTTTTTTTTTCAGTAATTTTAGGCTTCCTCAGCAGATCTTCAGACTAACAGAATTGGCAGGGAGCAAACAATTTTACCTGCAGATTCAGCCTATAGGAACTTTTTGAGTTAATTCATAACCTGATTTATCAGGCTTGAGGGAGACTTTACAAGCAATCAACCAGCATTTGTTAAGAGCCTACAATGTGTCAGGCTCAGTGCTAGGTCCTAGAGTTACATGTAAAAAGAATGAAATAGTCCTTGCTTACATTTTAATAATTTGTCATCTTTGTGCTACAGGTCTAATTAATGCAATCTGAAGCTAGGGTGGACCTGTTTCTTTTTCATATGTCAAGTTTATTATATAGGAATTTACTTTTACCATCTTGAGTAAAACCAAAAGTTGTCTTCATTAATGTTTGTAACCAAATAGAAAGATTAGAGTTGCAATAGTAGCCAATAAGCTTTTATTAAATATCTATTAGATACCAGGCACTGTGCTGGGGTTTGGAGAAAAAGAAATAAATATTAACAGTCCTGGCCTCAGAGAGCATATGTTATAGGAAAGACTACGTGTGTGTGTGTGTGTCTGTGTGTGTGTGTGTGTGTGTGTGTAAAAATACATATAAAATAAATACAAAAAAAAGTTGTAGATAATCTATTGGACTGAATAATTTTTTTTTCTAGTGGGCCAGTTGTTAAATTTTCAGTGTGAGCATAAAAACTGGGGAAATTAGCAAAAGCTATATACACATCAGTGCTTAATTTATTGTTTTGTTGAATGTTGAGATATAAGAAAGTAATTGAGAAAATGCTAATAATGAGGATTAAACATAAAATTGTTTCATTGGTGAATATATATATATATACATATATATATGTATATATATATATGTATATATATATATATACACACACACACACACAAACATATATTTTTTCTTTCTTTCTGGAGAGAAGGTTGTTAAACATTTTCCAACATACTACTAGCTTATCAAAATGATGCCATTTGTGCTTTTATTTACAAAGGTTAATAAGTAATTTGCTAGGTGTATATTGCTAGATGAATGAATAATGAAAGTCATAGAATGTCAAAGTTGGAAGGCATCTCAAAGATCATCTAATCCAGAGGTCCTCAAACTTTTTAAATAGGGGGCCAGTTCACTGTCCCTCAGACTGTTGGAGGTCTGGACTATAGTAAAAACAAAAAACTTTGTTTTGTGGGCCTTTCAATAAAGAAACTTCATAGCCCTGAGTGAGGGGGATAAACGTTCTCAGCTGCTGCATCTGGCTGCTGGCCGTAGTTTGAGGACCCCTGATATTCTAATCTAATTAATAACCACATAGGTCTGCCTTCTAAATCAGAGGTTGGTTTCTTAATATAAATTTTCTACATATGATAGAAACAAGTATTAGAAATGTAATTGAACTATTCAGGGATGAGTCCAATTAAGTCTTAACAAACACTAACTGGTCAACCAGTACTCACAATAATTACTGGATAACTTCCAGTAATGGAAAACTCATTATTTGCTGAGTGTGCCTTTCCACTTTGAGGAAGGTCTAATTGTTAGGAATCTTTTTCTTTATATTGATACTAAATGTGTCTCTCTTCAACTTTTCAATGTTATTATTACTACTCATTTACTTTGAGTATAAGCAGAATAAATATAATTTTTCTTCCACAAAGTTCTTCATATATTTGATGTTAGGTTTCATGGCCCTTTTAAATCTTTCTTTCTCTAGGTCTTACATCCTTAGTTCACTCAGTATATGTTCAAATGATGTGATTTCTGTATCTTTCATCATTTTAATCACTCTCCTATGGATGTTCTGTCTCTCCGTACAGTACTTCAGGATGGCATTATGAGAAACAAAATTCCTTATCAGGAACTCTATCAACTAGCTGATGAATCCAGGAAAAGGTTTTATGTTTTGAAAGAACAGTATCTAAGTTAGTAGATACACTCAAAATAATTTTTAATAATAGCTTTTAATTTTCAAAATAATACAAAGGTAGTTTTCAACATTTACTCCTATAAAACCTGTGTTCCAAGTTTTTCTCCCTCCCTTCTCCCCATCCTCTGCCCTAGAAGCAAGCAATCCAATATATTAAATTCTTCTATACATATTTCCATATTTATTATATTGCCCAAGAAAAATCAGATTAAAAAGGAAAAAAAAATGAGAAAGAAAAAAAAAAGCAAGCAAACAACAACAAAAAGGTGCAAGTATCATGTTATGATCCACATTCAGTCCCTATAGTCCTTTTTGGATAGAGATGGCTCTCTCCATCACTAGTCCATTGGAATGGACCTGAATCACCTCATTGTTGAAAAGAGCCACATTCGTCAGAATTGATCATCATAATGATGATCACATAATTTTGTTGTTATTAAACAATGTTCTCTTGATTCTACTCACTTCATTTAGCATCAGTTCATGTAAGTTTCCAGGCGCCTCTGAAATCATCCTTCTCATCATTTCTTACAGAACAATAATATACCATTACATTCATATACCATAACTTTTTCAGCCATTCTCCAACTGATGGGCATCCACTCAGTTTCCTCTTGCCACTACAAAAAAGGGGTACTACAAATACTTTTGCACATGTACATCCTTTCCCCTTTTTCATGATCTCTTTGGGAATCAGGCCCAGTAGAGACACTGCTGGATCAAAGAGTATTAGGCACACTCTTAAAGAACATAAGGCAGTCTTTTATTTCCTACTCTGAAGTTCCTGATTCCCCATTAGACATTATAGAGGTTACAGAGTGTGAATCTCCACCCCATTACATCATTACATCTCCCTCCCCCCAGTCTCCACCCTTAATTTATTACATCTTCCCCAGGTGAGTATAAATCTCCTCCTCTGATTACATTACATCTGCCTTCCTACCCATAAGTGATTTTTCACCTCAAATTATATTTTACAAGTGTTGCTTATTCTAAATCCCCATCTCTGATTACATTTTCCTTTTATTAGGTTTTTTTTTCCTTGTTCCGCATGCTAGCCTCAATTTCTTAGGTTTCAATTTTATTGTTTTAATTTGTTTCACTTCATTTCATTGTTTCATTTGTCTAATTTAATTTTCATAACTGTAGAAGTACTATCACTTAAAACTGCTGTTAATGTGGTATAAAATTATACCAGCTTTTTTGGATTTTCATAGTCATAGTTTTTGGTTTTTTTTTTTTTTTTTGATTGGCAAATTTTTTTTTGTAATTTAATTTTTTTCTAAAATGCCAGTCCATTTTCTTTCCATCTCAACTTCTCCTCTCTAAACTCTTGCCCTTGTGCATAAGTTGGTAGCATGTTTCATCATGAGAACAGGGTTGAAAATAAGTTCTACTGGATGCTAAGTAAAGTGCTCAGTTAAATAAATAGGCTTCTGGGAATAGGTGATCATTGTGGTTAACAATATACAACTTGAACAGATGGTGTTTGGCTGAGTTTGCACACTACAACTTGACGCAGAGACTGCATATTTTCAAGAGGTATACTGGAGCTTATTTGTTATGGCTCTCCAAAAAGTGTTAAATTTTCATTGTGAGCATCTATATCTTGGAAATAAGCAATATTATATGTCAAAGCTTGATTTCTTATTTTATTGGTTTCTAGGCTTAAGAAAGGGCAACTAGGTGGTATAGTGGCTAGAGAGCTGACCCTGGAGGATTTGAGTTCAAATGTGACCTCAGATATTTACTAGCTGGATGACCCTGAGTAAATTACTTATACCTCTTTGCCTCAGTCTCCTGCTTGGAGCTGGAGAAGGAAGTGGCAAACCATTCCAGTGTCTTTGCCAAGACTACACTGAATGGGATCAGATAATTGAAACAACTCAACAGCAGCAACAAAGATTTAAGAAAATTGCTGGGAAGCTACTAATAATGAAGATTAATTTAAAAGTGTACATTTTTCCCTCCTAGAGAGAATTGCTTGTAAAACATTTACTAGCATACCTTGGGTTTTCTCCCCAGTTCATGTGGAAAGTTTATAATAGATTTTTGATACTGTACTAATCAGTGCCATGTAGTAGATAGAAGGTTGGTTTTGGAATCAATAAAACAGGCCATCTTCAGTCATCGTGATCTGTTCCTTGCCATTCTGTGGCTGTGGAGGAGAAAGTGAGGTCAGTGACTTTGCATAGCACTACCTCACTTAAATCCAGTTCACTTGCATGTTATTGCATCCCCTTTCTGATGTCATGGTCCTCTTCAACAATGAAGGACAAACAACAACAAAAACTCAGATTTACATCTTGCCTCAAACTTGTACCAGATACATGGCCACAAACAAGTCATTTAACCACTTGTCTTTCTCAGCTCTCTAAGTTTATAAAACACAGAAGAATTGTTCATCTCTGATAATAGAATTTCCTAAAATTGATGAGAATACAGGGTTAGACTAATTTTTCTCTCTACCAAAAAAGCAACAATCCAACAATTATTCAAGTTTTCAATGATCAAATCTTGTTGGCATATGTTTTGTCTAAAACATATGAGCATTTCACTTATAAAAGGACGTTTTTTATATATGTCAGTTCTAGAGCAAGAAGGGAGTTTCTTTTCAGAAAGATCCAGAATTTATATATATACACACACACACACACACACACACACACACAAGTAAACTGATAAAATATCACATTGCTAATTATGGGAATGGTACTTAGCAACTTGGAAATGAGCTAAACCTTTAATTAAATATATATATATATGTGTATATATATATATATATATATATATATATATATATATATATATATATACAGATATATGTATAATTTAGAATGTTTTATTTAGAGTAACCAAATTTGCTTAAAGAAACAACTATTTAGGCTAGACGTAAGACTTCTGCACTGCCCAGTGAAATATCTAGATTTGAATCTGGTTTTAAGTTATGCATTGCATTTTAGAGGTAATGTTGCATAGAAGACAGAGAACTCCCCCCCCCCAAAAAAAAAGATGAGTTCAAGTCCTTTCCTTTTTTTTTTTTTTCTATTTGGCACAGGGAAGAAAATAAATGCTTGTTAATTGAAAGAGATAAAATTTAATTAAAAAACAAAGAGAATTAATTGTTGACCAAAATGATGAATTAAAAATAAGTTAGGGGGACAGCTAGGTGATGCAGTGGATAGAACACCAGCCCTAAAGTCAGGAGGACCTGAGTTCAAATTTGGACTCAGAGAAGTAATACTTCCTAGCTGTGTGACTCTGGGCAAATCACTTAACCCCAATTGCCTCAGGGAAAAAAAAGAAAAAGAAAAAAAAAAGAAATTAGAAATTGTCATAGGAATAAAGACCATATTTGATAGCAGTGCTAGCTTAATGGTTTTTTCACATAAAAATATTAGTCATATAAGTCATTTCAAGAAGACTTGAATAAAGGAAAAATAAAGTAAAAAATTGTATTCAATCAACATAGTTCATTCTTTGAAATCTCATAGTATGCCCCATCATTAGTTCTTTGCGATTGTTTGGATTATTATATTGCTGAGATTAACTAAGTCATTCACAGTTCTTCCTCTAACAATATTTCTGTTAACTGTCTACAATGTTCTCCTGGTTCTGTTCATTCTACTATGCGTCAATTCATGTAAGTCTTTTCAGGTTTTCCTGAAATCATCTTACAGGTCATTTCTTATAGCACAGTAATTATTCCACTACAGTCATATACTACAGCTTGTTTAGCCATCCCTAACTAATTAGCCTTAGGATTAATTGTAATATAGGTAAAATTTATCTTTATAGAACCTCTCCCACTTTTTTCCCTTTTTCTTTCCTAAAAAGGGACTCTGAATGGAAGACAGTGGTGAAGGTTGGTGAGCTGATTATAATCATTATGTATACTTTATTTCATGTGATATAATGCTGAATTGGTAAGGGATGGTAAAATATAATAGGATAGATCAGCTGGTTTAGGATAGTTTATAGAGAAGATGGAAAGCACTGTAGACTAGAGAGGGGAGAGATGTAGGTCAAGGATGGTTTGTTTTTTGCACACTTTGGAGCATGAGCTGATTAGTGTGATGTGTTTGGGGTTTAGCACCAAATGATGTGCTATAAACTGAACTCATGACTTTTTTCATAACCAGCCTATTCCCTTTTGAATTTTCCATTTTTTTTCTTTCTTTTATTATGGGGAAACATCTCTTATCTGAGTTAATGTGGCAGGTAACAGCTGCCAAATTATATTTGCCACAATGCATAAACTATAGAAGTAAAAACCTGGGTTTTATTATTATGCTTGAATATAGGTTCAGAGAAAACCTGAATGATCATTAGAAATCTCACAAGACCTCTTAGAGGCAAAATTACATCAATGACAGAGAAACAATTCTTTCAAATATTGCAATCTTCTACATCCAGGCTATAGAAGTTAAAGAGAAGATAGAATCATCACTCCATATTTCCTTTAGTGTTGTAAAAGTTGAACAAATTTAAATAGCAAACAAACTTTATAGGTAAACTAAGTCAGAATAAATTACATTTAGTGGTTTCACAAAAGGCCTATTGAGGGGAAAGATTTACATGTTACCAAGATAAGAAAGAAAGTTTAGCATCAGGGAAATCAATAAATGACTAGGGGAGCTAACAAACAAATGAATCATTTTGACTTCCCTTCTGCTCCTATATGAGGAATGTCAGTCATCCCTCATGTCATGAGTCAGATTTTAGTTAGGTAAGGTTAAAATGAACAGAAGACACATTTTTCATTAACCAAAATTTGTAGAATAAATGATCTTGAGGACCAAATAACATAAAATTAATAAAAGGTTAAAAAATTCATATCATAGTATTAATTGCATCACTATTTTTGCATTCCCTGATTCTTAAAACTTGGTTGCAATTTGGTGTTACAGTAAAGTTTTCTTATAGGAGATTTTTTAAAAATGTTTTATTTGAAACTCTTGCCTATTTCTTATGCTGTGGATGCATACTTTTTGCCAAGTATTGATCCCTACTGGTTTATGAAACTGCTATTTAATGTTGCAGTTTTGGTCTCACGGTCATTGCTGATCCTTGGTGATTATTATTGCCAACATGTCACAGTGACCTCCTACTGTGGTATTATTTCTTTCTCATAGGTTTAATAGGTTCTTCTATGGGTCTTAAAGTTTAAGTCAATAGATTTTCTCTGGTACAAAAAAAAAAAATGGGAGGTGGGGGTGTGAATTGGGAAACGCAGAATCCTATCCAGGATTAGAGAAAACAAAACAAAAACACAACTCTTCCCAGTTTTTCTCATTTTTTTTTTTCTGTAGGAGTAGTTTATATGCTTATATACTTCTTTCATAGTTGTGGGGTCTTCTCAGGGAAAGACTGCCTCCGGCCCTAAGTTCTTTGATAAATGGAGTAGAAGAACTTCAGATGATTGCCATCTTTACTATTATATTTGAACTAATTGTAACCTCCCTCTTTCCCCATGTATATTTATATGAAATTTTCCCCATTGGTGAAGACAGATTATTCCTTGAGGGAATTACATGAAAATTGGCTTATATAGCAAAATTTTATAGCAGTAGCAAATAGAACCTTATAAAAGAGGCAGCTAGATAGTTTATAGAGCATGGACCTGGAAACTGGAAGACTTGAGTCCCAATTTGGTCTCATTAATTAATATGTGATTCTAGACAAGTCACATAACCCCTATTTGCTTTAACCTACTGGAGAAAGAAAAGGCAAAGCATTCCAGTATCTTTGCCAAATAAACACTATATATAATATGGTCCACAGAATCATGAAAAGTCACACAATACTTGACAACAGCTAGGGTTCCATATATTTTCTGATCTCAGTGGCCCAACTCTCTTGGTCTTAGGGTTAGAAAGGTTTTGTTCTTTTTTAATTCAAAATTGAGGGTCCTGTGCACAAAGACTTTTCACGGGTATTTCTGACACAAAAATTCCAAAGTACTTATAGGATGAATAAGAACCAGCAAAAGACTAGGTGAGCCATAAGAAGAGACATTGATAGGAGTGGGTATGTCCCCAATATGTGGCCCATAAATATGGGCTTCTGTTCTTTGCCTCTTTGTGTTTTAATCCTTTTTGTGCCATGGGCCCCAGACTGACAGTCTGGAGTACCCTATGAACACCTTTTAATAATAATGTTTTTAAATGTGTAAAGTAAAATCTAGAGCAATACAGAGTAAATAAAATAAAAAGTAATAAAATATATCTGGAGGCCAAGCTATGACCCTCCCCACATTATTTTTTAACTCTCTGCCTCCTCCTGTCCCTTGTTAATCAAAAGGAATTTAGCCTGCCTTATGGCAACTGGTTACTCCTGTCTTTCTCGTTGTTGAAGGTGAAGTTCTTTAGGAATTTAGCCTGCCTATGGCTTTTTTTCTCCTTTTCTTGTTATAGTGTCTCCCTCCTCATTAATTATGAGTTTCAATAGGGATTTTTGCCTCCCATCTTTCCCCTTGTTAATGGTTATTTCTTTAGCATCTTTACCCATCTCTTAAGTGTCACAATAAAGCTTTTTGCCCCTTGACTTGAAGATGGCCTGGTCTTGTGAATTCTTACAGGTAAGTTCCATGCTTTCTATACTTCTTGAACCTCATCAGAATTATGTAGATCTGATGTCTTTGCAGTGTTTTATGGAATTGATTGTGTATATATAATCTGCTGTGCAAATAAATTTAAGCCATCATGAAAACTAAAACCTGGGGCAGGGTTATTGTCTATTTCTAGCCTTTCATATGTATACACATCAGCCAGACTTTTTTTAAGGCTTTGAGCCTCTTTAACATATATAATGGATTTTAGTAGGTTTTGTTTGCTTTTTTGTTAATTTTTGTTTCTGCTTACTTTACATTAATTCAGGAATTTTTTCCTATGATTATAAGACTTTTTCATTTTTGTTATTTTTCAACAAAATATAACAATTATATTAATATGCCACAACTTGTTAGATATTGGGAACCTGCTTTATAGTTTTTTTTTACATTTTTCTATTGACAAAAATACTATTATGAATAACTTTCTTCGACTATTTTTGAGGTACATCTACAAAAGTGGGATCAGTGGCTCAAAGGGTATAAATAATTTAGTGAATATTCTTTTGTAATTCCATTTTCCCCCAGATTGGATTGGGCCTTTTCATAGCTGCATGAACAGTGTTTTATTTGTGGTTATTTTCCCACAAGCATTTATTTGTGAGTAAGATTTTCCTCTTGTATTTACCAGTTGTATCTTTTGTTAAAAGCAGTTTGGTTTTGGGGGGGCCTAGCACCAGAAGGTCTAGATAAAAATCCAGCTTCAGACACTTTCTAGTGTCTGTGTGAACCTGGGCAAGTCACTTATATTATGTTTGCCTTAGTTTCCTCAGCTGTAAAATGGAATAATAATAGTACAAAACAACCTACCAGGATTGTTATGAGGATTAGTTGAGACTATAATTTTAAAGGAAAGTGCCAGATTGTAAGTACTATAAAATATTAGTTTCCAATTTGATGTGCACTTGTCATCTTAATACTGATTTAGAGCAGTATTTCATATGGCCACTGATAGTTTATGATTCTTCTTTTGAACACCATCCTATACACTGACCACTCATTTCTTAGCAAATTACTCTTGCTCTTATATTATTTGATATATTTTAAAGACTTGAAAATTTTTTCAAAAAATACATGTGACTTTTTGCTTTAAATCAGAAAGATAAGTCTATAATTTCCAAAAGTAAACTGACAATAGTTTGAACTATTGTAGTTATGTTACAGAATTTTTTGTGCCAGACAGTAAGTTTGCACTATTTTGAATGAATGAATTAGTTGAGGAAACCAATTTATTTGACAGCTTTTTCTCACTTAATTTACTAGAGTTTTGGCTGAGAAGTGTCCAATATAATGTCTGTTTTGTTGGGTTCAGCCTTATTTGAAGAGAAGTAGGATGCTGAATTCTGCTTGAGGGTGATGAAAGATAGAGAAATAGGTCATTTTGAAATCAGAATTTGACAAATAAGGGAAATAATTTCGATTTTGGTAGAACACAGAACTTATTTTGTTGTATTCCACTCAGTTTAATTTCATATAGGAGATGTTTAGTAAAGGTTTGTTTTGGAAAAGAATTAGCTTATATTACAAAAATATTATTATTTTAAAATTATATTATCATAATTATATTTTATATATAATTATATTATATTAAATAACATTAATGTTATTTTTAAAAATTCTGACACGATCATTGTGTGAAACTTCCATTGAATTTCATTCCATTGAGCAAACTTTCTTTAGCAGTTCAGATAAGCATCTACCTTTCAATTTATAGTTTCATAAAGTTGCCTAAAGGCACTTAGAAATTAAAAGAGTTGCCCAGGGTCAGGCAGTCAGTATATATAAGAAGAGGTATTTGATCACTTGTGTTCTAGAATCTCAGGACAGCTCTCCATCCACTATACCAAGCTATCTCTCAGCTTCTACTATTTTCTAATGTCAATTACAGTGAATTAAATAATTAAAAGTGTAGAGTTTTAGAATTGGAAGAGCTTTAGATAATATCTGGTGTAGCCTCCTTATTTTTCAGATGAGGGAACTGAGGCCATAGAGGTTAAATGGCTGACCTAAATTAGTGGAAATTCAGCAGAGTAACCAGAGGTAAAATCCTGGTCTCCAGAGTCCAGCAGTCATAATTTGCTTTCTGAAAAGTTAATAGTTAAGAGGCAGGTACATGGTGTGGTGGATAGAGCATCAGGCCCTGAAGTCTGGAGGATGAGTTCAAATCTGGTCTCAAACACTTAACACTTCCTAACTGTGTGACCCTGGGCAAGTCACTTAAATCAATTGCCTCAGCAGAAAGAAAGAAAGAAAGAAAGAAAGAAAGAAAGAAAGAAAGAAAGAAAGAAAGAAAGAAAGAAAGAAAGAAAGAGAATAGTTATGTACTGAAGTAGCCTTTAGTGTTTTAGATTTTTTCCATGTATATTCTGTGAAAATATTTGAATTGCAATGAGTCCTTTAGGATATCAATGGATGGAAGATTATTACTATTCTAACCTGAAAAGGTTAATTAATTTGCTGAAGTGTTTACTTACTATAGGTTTGTAGCTTTACTCAAAAGTTAGACACCCTCAAGAAGTCTCATTAATGCCTCTTTATCCCTTTACAACTGTTGGTTATCTAGTTCTAGTTTACTTTGAGACTGTTTAAACAGAACGTGGATTTAATTGCTCTGCATGTCATTTCTTCTTGTTATAGGTAATGGTCCTCACCATGACCGCTGCAGTACTTATGATGAAAACAACTTAGTAGATGGTGTGTACTGTCTCCCCATTGGACACTGGATTGAGATTACGGGGCACACAAATGAGATGAAGCATACAACTGATTTCTATTTCAACATTGCAGGCCACCAAGCTATGCATTATTCCAGGTAAGAGTAACTGTGTATCGAAGCAGATAGCTGTTTTTGAGGATGGACCAGAAAGAAAAATACCTGGATCCAATCAGTCAAACTGGATGATAGTAGGTTGCTGCCTTAAGAAACAAATAGATTCCCTTATTTATCCTTTTGCCTCTTAAAACCATGATTATTCAGGCATCTGTCAACTCAGATATTCAAAACTCTAATGTTTTGAAATCTTGCCAGTGAGGAATCCACACAAGGGCATCAATTCATAGAAGTCAATGTTAGAGATGAGAAAGGTCTCAGGCATCATTTAGTTCCCTTCCTCCCTTCCTTCTCTCTCCCCTTCCCCCTCCCTTCTTCTCTTCTTCCTTCTCTTTCTCTCTCCCTTCCTCCCTCCTGCCTTTCCTTCCGCCCTTCCTTCCTCCCTCCCTTCCTCCCTTCCTCTCTTCCTCCCTTTCAACAAATAAAGGTAATGAGGCTCAGAAACATGAATTGACTTGTTTAAGATTACAGAATTAATCAGGAAAGATTTAGGACTAGAATTCAAGTCTCCTAACTCCTAGGCTAATGCTTTTTGCATTGTCACTCTGACAATTCATTTTTTAAGGAATATTTAAGGCTATTTTTTAATGGTTGAAAAGAGAAGAAACATTTTTAATGAAGGTAGTCTTTAGATGATATATTTCTTTGGAGGGACAATGTTTTTTGTCATTCATTTGTTTATTTTTGAAGCAATACATTTAAAATCCTCCACAGCAGTCTAATATGCTGAAGGTACTTTCTTAGTATTTTTATCTATTGCTGAGCATCTTATATATTGAAAAAAGGGTTTGCCTGAAATTGTAAATTGCACAAACAGAAATTCTAGGATTTTATATGCCAGGAGACTATCAATATTAAAATAAAGCCTTAATCACACTCAATATTCTAGATCTCTTTTTAAATATAAAAACCTTTATCCCTTATTGGAGTTTCTCAAGAGCCCAGATTTCAGGACTTGCATTATAATTGTTACTTTTATATCAGGAGCTTGTTCATTTGAAAATACTTTACATTTGGCATTCACAATGAATATATTTATAAATGGATATTTAGCCAACTCATGTAGAGGTGGTGGGTTTTGAAAGATTTATTCTTGTTTTTTCCCCTCTATTTCTAGAAAAGATAATTCCTCACCAGTAACTGAGCAATAAATAACAATTGTAGAAGATAATGCTTCTATAAACAGGTGTTATAACTCAACTTTAATGGATTCCCTTTCACTCCCCTAGTTAAATAATGAATATCATGTAGAAATACCTTCCATTGATTTTAATGCATTAGATTTTTTTTTGGTGGAGAGGGGTTATCCTAGGGAACTCTCTGCGGAAACCCTTTTGCCAATGCAAATTTACAACTGTTTTGCAACTTGGAGAATTACCCATGAGTTGACAGGAATGACTTGGGTAGGGTTTCACATTTTGGATGTACCAAAAGGAAGACTTAACTCCAGATCTTTTTGGCTGCAAGACTGGTTATCTATCCTCTACCTTATTCTGCCTCTCCTTAGATTTAGCTACTTTAAACAAGATGATGGAGTGTGTCTGTCTTGAAATCAAACAGGAGACAAATATGGGCATATACCAATATAAAATAAAGGAGTTCAGAGGGTGGAGGTATTCTTCATTAAAGTGAAATACTGTCTTTTTTTTCTCTATGTAGAGTAAGAGGAAAGACAATTGAAGTACCAACTATTGATGCCTTTTTTGGACATTTGTTAAGAAAGGGGAAGGAAAATATAGGACAATAGCTGGAAATCATTGTAGGATGGGAGAAATTTAAATTTGTAGGCAGCAGGGAAGGAATTAGTAGCTAAGGAGAGCATAAACATTAGAGTGAGAATGATGATAGGGGCAATCTGCTAGAGAAGATGGAGCTGTTTTGAGGATCACATACAATAATAATTATTTGTGTTTTGTTCTTTGCTTTTTTTTTTTTTTTTTTTTTGCAAGGCAATTGGGATTAAGTGACTGGCTCAAGGTTACACAGCTATTAAATGTCTAGGTGTTTCAGACTAGATTTGAACTCAAATTCTGTGACATCTAGCTGCCCCCTAAAATAATAAATACTAAAAGTATTTTTAGCCACAAATTGTTAACTATAAGCTATTGTTATGTGTATTAACATAAAATGCGTAGAACAGTAATATTAATGAATTATAAATGAATTATTGTGGAGAATGACATATAAAAATCATATGTATTTGGATTGATGAGGATGGAGGCATTTGCAAAGTAAAACCTTGGATTTTTCCTGCATGTTCAGCATCAGTGTCTTTGTTTACTCTTTTTGCTGAATTATAGTATCTCCCATACTGATAACCATGCTGGTTCATTGCGGGGGGGGGGGGGACTGGAGAACTTTCCTTCTCTAAACTATGATTCTTTTAAAGATAGAGGCATTAATTTTAACAATTTGCTATGAAATAAAAATGTAAGAAGGGTAGATCTTTCAAAGAGAAATCACAGAAATAACAAAGCTTCATGAAAAAGGCAAGGAGAACAAAGGTAAGAATTCACTTTATCACTGCACAGTTTCTTCTTTGTTACTTTAAGAAGGGTATTTGGAGCCTATTATAGTAATCTATAATAAAGGTAATGTTGAGTACTAGTAACAGTACTGGACTTAGAATCAGGAAATCTGAATTTGAATCCTAACTGACACAAGTTATGGGACCTTCAGCATTCATAGTCCTTCAAAGCTACAGTTTCCTTTTTTTGGGAATTGGAGTTCATATATTTATAGCATCTCATAGGATTGTTTTAAATATTTATTGAACTTTAATATTAGATAAGTCTTTACAAATACTATATTTATATATCTTCCCAACTTGATACTCACATTTTTGTGGGTTAGGCCCTTGTGTAAGTAGAATATATTTACTCCTAAGTTTCAATGCTAAATTTCACTCTATGCATCTGCATTCCTAAAGTTAAAGCTCATGAGCCCCCACTGGTATGCTTATCTTTAATAATTGGCCAGAAGATTACAATTAGCTCAAAAGAAAGTTGCTTACCAGGATCAGATAGTAAAAACAGAACAGAACAAAACATTTCTCTCATAAATTTTAGATGTATTCTCCTATAAATACAGACAGCAGCACTTCTAAGAGTTAGCATAATCTTAGTATAGTATACTGATAATGAGATATAAATATAGGTAACACTTCACCAAGGCAACTCTCTTATTTGGAATTGTGGGCTCCTGATACTCTTTTCCTTCTCATGATATACTCATGGTACTCCTGGATATTTTTCCCTAATGTTGACTTTCAGATGGGTAGCTCTTTTCTTTTTCCTTGGTTTTTTTTTTTTCACTGTAGCCAGATTGACACTCAAAATTGCCTTTATTTACTCTTTTTGCTGAACTATAGCATCTCCCATCAGGCAAGGAACTCTGGGGAAGAAGTAAAAGGGAAAGAATGATAAATTACCTTATTTCTCCTGCTCTTTGACACAGGAATTATACTCCACAAAGTTGTATTCTGCTTCAGTTGCCTCTCAGAATTGACCTACTTATTTTTTAAGTTACCAGAGGTTTAGCTAATCTTTGGCCAGACAATGGCAAAGTACCATTCTAGTTTCATCAGAGGAACTTCACACTTTATAAAGGGTTAAATGGGACTTAAATTCATTAAATTTTATAAGCACATGAATACCTTCTTATCTCTACTGACTAGACTGGGAAAAATTCCTCTAGTAATGTAAACTATTACCATTCTAGCATAATTCTTGCTACATTATACATTGAAAGGTACATTTTCATACTGCAAACTAAACTGAGAATATAAGATTCAGATAAATATGGAAGAATCACATATTAGGGATGACAGAATTTTAGCAGTTAAAGGGACCTTGTTCAGCTCACTCATTTTATAGATGAGAAAACAGTCTCAGAGAGGGGAAGTGATGTTTTCACTCTTTAGTAGTTTGACCTTAAAGTTTCAAACATCCCAATGTGGATAAAAGGAGGAAGTAGATTCAGATTATAAATTGTTGATCTTTCCATGTAGAAGTAGTTCTAAGGAAGCAAAACCCCATCAACAGTTATTTTTAGAGAACTACGTATAATCTCAGGAGATTGTAAATGATAATATCAGAACTCTACAGTATAGTAAAGCACTCAATAGAATGGATGTTTGGCATTCAAAGGCAAGGTAACTAATTTAATGAGACATTTTGTGGTTAGGGACTTGAGTTTCTCTAACTTAAAAAAGCCTCAATGCCAATTAAATAATTCCTAAGAGATCTGCAGTAGGTTTTATGAGTGATAAAGTTTAAATACTTTGGAAAATGTTATATTTTAGAAAACATTCAAATTTATATTTATGACAGATTTTTTTTTTTGCCTCAGAAGAAAAGCCATGTAGTTCCATTTTCTTTTAATTGAAAAGTGATTAAAATCCCATAAAACTAATGATTTTACACAGTCATTATATTTTCTACATTTTTTCAAAAGCAAATGCAAAATAACTTGAAGTAAAAAAAAATCTTATAAGTGACCTTGAAGAAAGGAACAACCTGTTTTTTTAGAATAAAATGCAAATTCCCCAACCTAATGTCTAATGCATCAGACAATATGATTTCAACCTCTTTCCAGCCTTACTTTACAGCATTCTCCTTCATTCACTCTATATTCTAGACAAACTAGATAGATTTAGCTCATCTCTGACCCTGATGTGCTCCACACATTCCTGTTTACAATAATTGGAATGAGCTATCTCCTTCTCTCTCTTTTCATATCTCCTCATCTCCACACTCCTCCAACATACTTACCTTCCATCAGAGCTCAGGTTAAGGATCATATCCTCTATGAAGCTTTCTATAACTCCCCCAGGTAAGAAACCCTAGTTTGGACCTCTTAGTTGCTCCCATCAAATCCCAGGATCTTTATTACACTTATCTGCTTAGTTATCCCCTACCTGCTTCTAGTAGAACATAAATTTTTGAGGATGAAGGCCTTATCATTTTTTATTTTTCTAGTAAAACAACTTTCATTAAGTGTCATTTAATAAAAATTTTCAGTTGAATTTGTCTAATTAAAATAACTAGTAAAAAGGAAGGTTCTGGGAAGAAGGTTCTGGAGTAAGTCAGAAAATTCTAAGCTCTCTGGATATTTCCCAGAAAAAAACAGGGCAAATATAGGAGAAAAATACCTAAGACCGGGGAAGAGCAGGGATCCACCTGGGACAACTGGAGAAGATTAGACGACCTGAAGAAAGACCCCCAGGATGGACCTTTAATCAGTGTAAAGTATAAACATCTCTAGGCTAGTTCCACTGAAACAGCAAATGGGGAGCCCACTGGGTTCAGAGATAGCCTCAGCAGAACTTTCACCTCCTGCTCAGCAGAACAGGAACTTTCTTGAATGGTTCTTTTTTGTTTGTTGGTTAGTTTTCCCCTCAATCTCTCTAATTTGATTTTTAAAGCTTTTTCTGAGTTCTTCTATAAATTCTTTCTGGGTAGGTAGTCATCTTTAGGGTAGGGGAAACCTACCCTCTAAAGATGAACCTCCTAGACTTTGTGGAGAGTGGGAGAGTCATAGTTTAGGAAAATTGAGGGAACCTCTGGTAATAGGGAATGTTAGGTCCAAATATGTTGTGAGAGTGACCCTGGACAAGAAGGAACTAGCACACTCGGTGAGTGCAGGAGCAGTGGCCAGGAATGCTGCTGGCTGCCACAGTTAGAAGAGGGTAACATTCTTGGTTTGGGGTTCCAGGCTGGAGGGGAGAGCTGAAGTGAAATCAGAAGTACCATCACCTCCTATTGTAGGACTAGAGGAGGTTACATTATTTTCTCATTTAAAAAAAAATGAGCATGCAAAGGAGAAAAAACCCAACATAGAAATACTACAGGAATAGGGAAACCTGGGGTTCATCTTTAGAGGAGTATATTGAAGTACAAAAAGCTTCCCTTACCCCAAAGACTTAACATTAAATGACTACCTGCCCAGAAAGAATTTATAGAAGAACTCAGAAAAGCTTTAAAAATCAAATTAGAGAGACTGAGGGAAAAACCAACAAACAAAAAAGAGCCATTCAAGAAAAACACAGTGATTATGAAAAGAATGTCAATCAAGTAGAAAAGAAAGTCCAGAATCTTAAAGAAGAAAATGATTCTTTGAAAATTAGAATTGTGCAAGAGGAAGCCAGTGAAGCTTTAAGAGTCTAATAAATGATAAAATATAAGAAATGAAAAAATAAAACAGAATGTGAAATATGAGAAAAACAACAGATTTAGAAAACATAAAGTCATAAAAATAATTGGACAATCTGAAATCTGTGACCAAAAAAAGAACAATAATAAAAGGAGTAAACAAAGAAAATTATCCTGAAGAGTTAGAATAAGAGGGGAAAGTGGAAATAAAAAACCCCACTGATCACCATCTCAAAGAAATTCTACAAAGAAAACATAGGAACATTACTGCTAAATTTTAAAATCCTCAGATCAAAGAGAAAATTTTATAAGAAATAGTAACAACAAAAATAATTCACATATTCTAGGGCTACAATTAGAATTGTGCAGGATTTATCAGCAACTACAATAAAAAAACCACAAATCTTGGAATAATATATATTGATAATTAAAAGAAAAAACTAGGTCTGTGGCCAAAATATATCCAGCAAAATTAATTATAATATTGAATGAAAAAAATGGTCATTCATTGAACTCTCACCTTTTCAGGAGTTTGGCTCAAACAAATCTGAACTCAATAGAAAATTTAACAGTTAAGGGCCAACATCAAAGACCAATTTCAAGGAATTCAATAAAAACAAACAGTTTATGTGTTATACATGGAAATGTAAACCACAGGTCTAAGATTGACATTAGTAAATGAGTAATCCATGGTTCTTTTCAACAGTAAGGTGATTCAGGGCAATTCCAATAAACGTGATGGAGAAAACCATCTGCATCCAGAGAAAGGACTATGGGGACTGAATGTGGAGTACAACATAGTAGTTTCACTTTTGTTATTGTTTTTATTTGCTTGCTTTTTTTTTCTATTTTTCTCCCCTTTTGATCTGATTTTTTTTTGTGCAACATGATAAATGTAGAAATGTGTTTAGAAAAATTGCACATGTTTAACCTATATTGGGTTACTTGCTGTCTAGGGGAAGGAGGAGGTGGAGAAAGAGGGAGAAAAAAAGTTGGTACACAAGGTTTTGAAAGGGTGAGTGTTGAAAACTATCTTTGCATGTATTTTGAAAAATAAAAAGCTATTATTATCTTAAAAAAAGTAATTGGGTAGTCCAAAAGAAAGATTGGGGCATATGATCTGCTTCTAAAAAGCAAACCTATCTAGGAAAAGGTAAAAATAGTAATTATGCTATGCAAATGAGGTGAAGAGGAAGAACTGAGACAGAGGCATTAGATGAGAGAGGAGGGCTGGTAGTTTTGAAAACCTACTTACATTGGGAATGTTTTAAATTACATATGTATACACACATACACATATATGTATATATGCATGTGCATGTCTATATATGTATATGTTATACACATATATGTATATATATACCATAAAGGGTATAACACTCTCCAAAATTTATAAAGCAGGGGTCCTCAAACTTTTTAAATAGGGGGCCAGTTCACCTGAGAGACTGTTGGAGGGCCAGACTATAGTAAAAACAAAAACTTTGTTTTGTGGGCCTTTAAATAAAGAAACTTCATGGCCCTGGGTGAGGGGGATAAACGTCCTCAGCTGCCGCATTTGGTAGTTTGAGCACTCCTGCTATAAAGAAACAAGAGGGGAAGGAATAGGATAAGGTAGGGTATAGAATAGTATGTAGATTTATGACAGTGAGACAAGGTGTATAGATTAATGGGAAAGAGATAAAAAGGGAGGGAAAAAGTTGGAGAAAGTAAGGGAGAAATTCATGAGTGAGGGGAAGTTAAGTAATAACAAGGCAAGTTAAGAAGAATAACTAAAATAAAGGAGTTAGCTGGAGTAGGAAATAAGAGATATACACAAACGCCATAACAATGATCAAGAGTAGAATTTATTAGGAAAAAAAAGTAGGGCTAGTAATCATTGATTTCAAACAAAGTTAAACTTAAAGATTCAAGTGAGAGAAATATACAATATATGACAGTCACATTGTTTTAGATGCATGTCTAGATATGTATATGTATATATGTATGTAATTATATAGATGTATGCATAAAGATGTATGTATATGTATATATATATGTATATATACATATACATACATATAAATATATCTGTAGCTTGCTTTGGGGAGAGAAGTGGAATAAAAGGGGGGAAAAGAATGAAAAATACACAGCAAGGAACAAAGAATAACCTACAAGTGAGTGTTAAGGGACAGGTCAATTCTCCAAGAGCCTTCCCAGCTGTAGATCAGAGCATCTGAAGGAGGTGCAGGGCAGCCTTTGCTGACACAGGTGTTGTGGACTGGGAATGAAATAAATTGGAGGCAGAGGGAAGAGGAGAGAGGTCAGACAACTCAAAGGCTTCTTAGTCAGAGAGGTCAGAGAACAGCAACTGCTTCTCAGTCTCCTTGTATCATCCTCTCCCACAAGGAAATCCATTCTGCAGGTCTGGGTTGCATCTCCAGCAGCCACTATCAAGTGGCTCCTGTGTATTACAACAGCTCCCATGTATTCCAATAAGTAAGCAAAGATGGACAATCATAAATATGACGTCTTCTTTATATATGCTTTCTTAAAATGGAAATGTACTGTTACATATTTCAAATCCTCACTGATATTCTCCTGGGCATGTAACAAAGTATGTTTTTTTCTTTTTCTGTCTTTCTCTATTTAATTTTTTCTTACTTATTAAAGTTTTAAATAAATATATAATAATAAATCAGTGAAAAGAAGATTCTGGTGATGTTTTGTTAATCATAGTTGGTTTGATAATTCTTTGACATTTACCTTAAATGATTTTTGGATTTGGGGGACTGAAATATGGCATGTTCTCACAAGACAACAGTTTTACTTATTTGAGATATTATAAAATCTATAGTCAAATCTATTCTGATATCAGGCTCTAAAAATATAGATTTTGTTGCCCATTTGATTTTTTTTTAAAGAACTTGCATTAGTTTCTATTCTCAAAATAATCTTATGTATCAGGAGCATCTGTGTCTCATGGAATGAATTTGGTAAGATGCCTTTCCCTCCTTTTGTGGCAAATGATTTAATATAGGAACTAATTTTTCTTTGAAGATCTCATAGAATTTATTTGTAAATACATATAGGTCTTTTTTCCTCACTCCCTTTTTGGGATTTTTCTTTATGGGTTGTTCAATTTATTTTTCTAAGGACCATCACTTTTACCTCTTTCCCAATGTTGTCCTGGATTTTCCTTTTGCTTTATCTTGACTAGACTATTTATCTGCCTAGTCTACACTATGATACAGAATAAGATGTGTTATCTTCCTTTAGTACAATGTAAATTCTTTGAGAATAGGGACTATCTTGCTTTCTTATATTTGTAACCTCAGTGTTTAATATAGTTTCTGACACATAATAAAGGCAAAACACATCCTTCCTCTGCCACCTATCATTTATTTGTCTATCATATATATCTATAGACATATATAATATATAACCAATTATAATTATAGAATCTTAGAGCTAGAATCAAAGATCTAAGAGGTCATCTTGACCAGGAATCTACAATTGTTGTTCTAGTTACTGGTACCAGTCTACCACAAAATTTATGACCTTGGTACAAAAAAAAATAATTTGTTAAGAAAAAAATCATAAACCTTTTGAAATACTGAAGTACTTTGGGAAATAATGAAATTCAAGCAAAGAAATACCAGGTGGTATCTGTAGATCATATTTTTAACTCTAAAGATAGAAAATTAATTATGAAGCTCTTCATTTGGTTCACAATATAAATTTTATTAAGAGAAAGGCTCTTGATAAATTTGTGAATATTTATGAGTTTATGTGAAGAAATATGGCCAAACACATTTACTTACTACTCAGGCTGAATTGTGTTGAATGATGAGAGAGGGAAAGACTTGAGAGATTATTTGAATTGTTCCTTCCATAAAGCTGAAATGTTTTTAAACCTAAAGAATTCACATTGAGCTAAAGGTTTTCCTGACAAAGGATGGGTTGTAAAGCTTGTTTATTTATGGAGTATGTTTTTCTTTTCATATGAAACAAATGATTTTTCAAGGTGCTTCTGCCCTTAAACTTTGTTCAATTCTACATACACTTATTGACATTCAAGACTGTGCTGGACACTAAGAATACAACAGTGAAAAATTAGTCTTCCCAAGATACTTTTGGAATAGAAAGGGGATAAAACCTATAAGAAATAATTATAACACATATTAGATAATTATTAAATGTGTAGGAGAGGATAAGCAGTAGCTTTAAGAGGTTGGATCCTTTTGTGGGGTAGACAGAAATAGAAATACTTTATGGAAGTGGAGACAGATGTTATTTAGACCAATTCCTCCTCTTTTTAAACATGAGGAACTTGAAAACCAAAAAGATGAAACAATATAGTGGAAAAACATACAGATACTAAGAACAGAGTTTGGGATTCAAATCCAGGCAGGTCATCTGACTCCAGGTTTAGATTTTTTCATCTGTATCACATGTTGATAAACAAGAAAAGTATGAGAAAACAATGTTAGATTGGGAAGCAATGAATGATTCAGTTTGGCTGAGTGTGGATTACCCAAAGGAGAACACCAGGAAATTAGGCTGGAAAAGTAGGTTTGAATCAGGATTTTTTTTGTAATAAAAATGACCAATGATGAATAGAATCTTAAAAACTTAGATGTGATACATCTCTGGGGAAAACTGAATGGGAAAGAAAGGAGTATACTTTTTTCATCTATATATGTCATCTTCATAAAAATTAATCATGTATTAGGGCATTAAAGACATTACAAATCATAAATCATCTGTCTAAGAAGAAATCTCCAGGATCAGATGGATTTGCAAATGAATTTCACCAAACATTTAAGGAACAATTAATCCCAATATTTCATGAACTATTTGAAGATGAGGAATTCCACCAAATTTTTTTTTGTGACACAAATATAGTTTTGATACTTAAACTGAAGAGAACAAAAACAGAGGAAAAAAAACAACACTCTAGTTTCCTCAATGAATAAAAATCTTTATAAAAATTTTAAGTTAAATTCTAGCAAGGAGTTTGTAGCAATTTATTACAAAGATTATACATTATGACCAGGCGGGATTTATAGAAGGAATGTAAATCTGGTTCAATATTAGGAAAATTCTCAGCATAATTGACTCAGTAACAAGAATGACAAAAATCATATGATTATCTCAATAGATGCAGAAAAAGCTTTTGACAAAATACAACAGGCATTCCTTTTAAAAAATTCAGAAAGCATAGGAATCAATGGAGACTTTCTTCAATAAGTATTATCTAATTAACATCAAGAGCAATGTCTATAATGGAATACATTTGAAACCTTGCCAATAAGATCATGGGTGAAGCAAGGATGTTCATTATCACCACTATTATTTGAGATTTTATTAGAAATCCTAGCTATACCAAGAAGAAAAGAAAAAGAAATTGCAGTAATAAAAATAAGCAATGAGGAAACACTCTACAGATGATATAATGGTATACCTAAAGATACCTCAAGAATCAACTAAAATACTAGCTTACTCCTTTAGCAAAGTTGTAGAATATAAAATAAGCCCACATAAATCATCAGCATTTTTCAAACCAAGCATGAAGAGATAAAAAGAGAAATTCCATTTAAAATACAAACAATGCAAAATACTTGGGGGGTCTGCCTGCCAAGATAAACCCAGAGACTATATGAACAAAATTATAAACCATATTTTACTCAAAGACAGAACTAAACAACTGATGAAATATTAATTGCTCATGAGTAAGTTGAACCAATATAATAAAAATCTAAGTTAATTTACTTATTCAATGCCATACTAATCAAACTACCAAAGAATTATTTTTTGGACCCAATAATATGAGTCCAAACATTTTTTCTTATGGACCCAAACAATAATAACAAAATTCATGTAGAAGAATAAAAGATTAAGAATATTAAGGGAATCAATGAAAAAATATGATGGAAGAAGGTCTGGCAATGATCTATTAATCTTCCTTTGATTTTCAGGATTTCCATTTTGGTGTTTAATTGGATTTAATTGTATATATTACAGAGTTCTAATAAACAGCATCTGATACTGGCTAAGAGGGCAGAGATCTTTCTTGTTCAGTTCTGTGTCATTAGGGCTTAGTACAATACTTGGCACATAGTAAGCACTTAATACTCTTATTTATTCATTATCATTTTTTAACTTTTTAGACTCATCAGACTTGAATATATAAAACATTACAAATTTTTTTTAAAACTTGGAATCATTTTCTATAATGTTTCACATTACTATTCATCAGAAAAAGACCTGGATTTGGAAATTTTCATATTACTAAAACAGTTATGGCATGCCAAAACAATAAAATCACATACATTAAAAATGAAAACTTGTAACATTCCCTGTAATTTGAGGATTATAATTACCCTTTAATTAGATTGGGATTCTTAAATATATGAATTTAAAAAAAACTTTGTATCTATTTAAATATAATTGATTTTCTCCATAATCCTTTTATGCACTTAAAACATAATTCTGGGAAGGGGGTGCCATAGACTACATTTGATTACAAAAGGGGGGACCATGGCAAAAATAAACATGGTTAGGAACCTCAAATTTAGAAGAATGTAATATAGTTAAATCAAAAATAAAAAGCCAGATTTCCAGGAAAATTAAAATGAAAATATGATTACCTTTTCCACATATGTATTTAAAAATGAAAGAATCTTTGTGGCCTTAAGGTGAACCTGGGTTCTTAAAAACTGGGCCCATACAAGATAAGCTTTGGAAAATCCCTCCAAACTGGAAGAAGTTTCCAAGATGAGATTGATGATGGATTGTGTGTTTATAACATAAGGATTAATTTAAATTCAGAGAAGCTCATTACATACACATTGAGTAGAAAGTAATTATTAATATGCTTCCCATGGCAATTAATAAAGACCCTAGTACTTGCAGTGTTCTTAACTTGCCATCCATAAACTTAAAAAAAAATTTAAAAACTGTTTTAATATACTTGGCTTCCTTTGTTATTCTATGTGTTTTATACATTTGAAAACATTCTTGTGAGAAGAGGCCTACATACTTCATCAGACTTTCATGACTTGAAAGAAAGAAAACAAATAAGATTGAGAATCTTTGTTTAAGGTATGAAGGGACTGAAATTTGCTTGGGTAGTCTCTCACATGTGTAATCATAGATCTTCTGAAGTAGTTTTGTTGAACTATATGGTTCCTCCCTTCTCCCATTTTCCTTTCTGGGCAGGACTGAAATTTATTTAAATAGGTTAGTTTTTCAATAGTCCATGCTCTTTCCTTCTCACAAACTTTTTGTGACCAAATAAATATGATTTTGTAGAAAGTAATATCCTTAAAATTGTGGGGAGAATAGTAGAGACTTAAAAACATTATACAAAATGGTACCATCCAAGTCCTTATTTCTTGGGGTTATTTTACTAGATGGAGAAATTATTGTTGTTGCTGATTTTGCTGTTGTAGGTTCATTGCAGCTAGAGAAGACAGAAAGCAGCAAGGGTCTTTTCTGCCTTTGAATTTTCAATAGTGTTGTCATTTTCATTCTGATTAAAGCATCTTGACTATTGGTGAATAGAAGGGAGATTGAAAAGGACAGGACCTGATATTCAGATTTCAGATTGAGCCTGCAGAGCTGGCAGCAAGGATTAAAAAAAAAGAAAAGAAAGAAAGAGAAGATTTTGCTTTGTAAATGAAAGAGATTAGATGAATAAGCCTTAGTGAAGGAAAAAATATGGAAACCCATAATACCCTTTTCTTACACAGGCAGTTTTGATCATATCTGCACTTGAAATAACTTTGAAAATTTTTTTCCCTTTTGGAGTGAAGGCTCAGTGAATGAAATGTGGGCCAAGGGACTAATGGAATATGAAAGTACTGACTTATGAATTTTAAATCTGACAAGACTGTCACAATTTTAATAGCATAGTGTCCATGATGTCTGCTGTCCAAAGCTGAGTCACTGGACTTTGGGTTTTTGACAAGTCAGGTTATTCTGTTTCTGGAATTTTTGTATGATCTTTAACTGATCATTTTTGTGTTTAAGACATCCCTTTATGTCCTAAAATGGAGTTTGGGTATAAGTCAGAAGCTATTATTAAAGCTGGGATATTAAGAGCTTAAAAGAGCAGGCAAATCTAAGTGAATTAGGAAGGACCTCTCTAAGAAGCCATACTGGTCAATTTATATTACTGCTAATATACATTTTAAGGATTAGGTCTAACAT
This sequence comes from Sarcophilus harrisii, assembly GCF_902635505.1. Lineage (NCBI taxonomy): Eukaryota > Metazoa > Chordata > Mammalia > Dasyuromorphia > Dasyuridae > Sarcophilus > Sarcophilus harrisii. The sequence continues at coordinate 147,649,445 of NC_045429.1, forward strand.
GTTTTCATGTACAGAAGTTGAACTAATGAAATCATGAGGGAACAGATAGAGAGTTGGCTCCTGAACTAGGAACATCTGTATTCAAGTCCCACTTTTGACATGTACCTTAGCAAGTCACTTAGCCTATTAGTGTTCTAGATAACTATGACTTAAAGGTGCTGAAAAAGTGCTGACCCACTTTGGTAGAGTGGATTTCCTCATCCAGGGGTTCCCCATGACACTGAAATCCTGGGTCCAGCTTTGATGTAGAGAAGCAGAGATCCCCTTAATTTCTACTGTATGTAGTCTTGAGATGTTGCCTAAATCAAAATAATTCCCCAATATAAGAAGTCACATTTATATAGTACTTTAATGTTTACCAAAAAAAAGCTTTCTTTACAACAGACTCATGTAGTAGGCAAAGCAAATATTATTGTCCCCATTGAATATATAGGGATGTGAGAGGTTAAATGAACTTGCCTCAGATCCCACACTTAGTAAATGTCTCAGACAGGATTTGACCCAGGTCTCATGACTCCCAAGCTCAGAGCTCTATTGACTACCTCATGCATTGCATAGAGTGCCAAGTCTGGACTCAAAAAGGCTCACCTTCCTAAGTTCAAATCTGGCTTCAGATACTTACTAATTTTGTGACCTGGCAAGTCACTTATCCTATTTGCCTCTGTTCTCATCAGTAAAATGAGCTTGAAAAGGAAATGGCAAACTATCCCAGTGTCTTTGCCAAGAAAATCCTAACTCAGGTCACAAAGAATCAGATACAAATGGAAATGACTAAATAACAACAGTTTCTTCTAAATCAGGAGTTCTTAATGAACTCTGGTCTGTGGATAGTTCTAAGGGGGAAGGCCTATGAACTTGGATGAGAAAAAAAAAGCTTTATTTTTTTCTAACTTCAAATAGAAATTTAGCATTTCCTTCAATTATGAATTTAGGCAACAAGCCATAGTATTAGATTTCACTAGACTGCCCAGAGGTACATGACACAAAAATCCTTGCTTGGTATGATCTTGGTCTTAAGGCACAAGAATATCATCTGTTTTCAAGTTTTTCCATTTTGTTTTGAAATGACAGAAATGTATTGTAACCCTTTGAAAACAGTTTGAAAACAGTATTTTAGATTCTTGATATTAATTAATGTGGATAATTACTTACTACACCTAGATTCAATAATAGGAAAATTAGTAAGTAATTATCCACATTAATTTAAAAAAAAAAACCTCCTTTACATAAGTAAGGATTTACCAGAAAGGTTTATTTATTTAAATAGTGAACTTGTCAACTATGTCTAACAAATCAGTTGTACTTTAAAGCTACAACTAAAGAAAGCTTCAAATTTGTACAGCTATGTCACCTACTTCTAAAAGATCAGGCAATAAGGTAGATCATCCTATATTATAGTCTTCTAGACTATTGTTGCTACAAGGATATATTCTTCTAGCAGAAAGTTGAGAACCCTCTGTTTTATTAGATGAAAAAACTCAAATTCCAAGAAGAGGGAGATCTTATTTCAGGACCACCTACTATATGATAAGCAGATAACTTCTTATGAGTCATGTTCCAAGGCTGATTTTATCATACCATGTTGCTACTTAACTTTGTCTTTTCCATTTAGTGCAATCTCATTTTGTTTAATTCCACATTTTCAGCATCACCACTGACTCTTGTAGCAGCCACTGCATTAGTTGCTGCTTTAACAATTTTTATTGCTTAAGTCTTTGCCAGGAGAGCCTGAAAAACCTAGAAATGCTATGAGAATGACAGTACAAGGAATCATATCACTAAGTACCTAGGTTTTAAAGAGCTCAATCCATTCATTAGTCAACAAAGATTTATTGAATGCTTGCACTTAGCAAGATTTCTCTTATTGGTGATGGCTACTTTGGATGAGGACAGCTCATAACAATTTTGTTTAGTGTAGGCAGGGTAATGAAATCAGATAGTTGTTATTAATTAAGTCAGTAGAAAGGTAACAAGGACAACTAAAAATGTCCTTGTAAAATTGAAAAACAGGACTTGTATATCTGTTTGATGCAGTATATAATGTAATAAGTTTATATAGTAAAAATACAAATTTAAAATTGCCTATAATGGAAATATGCAAGTGTGAAGGTTATTCTCCACTTTATTAAAAACTCATATTTGAAAATCTCATTTTAATAAGTTTAAAAATTAGGAGAGTCAGCTGGTATAGTAGATCAAATAGCCTTGAATTCAATCATAGTCTTGACAATTTGGCTGTGTTAGCTGAGCAAATTACTCAACTTCTCAGTGCTCTCTAAAATTATATGTATTCTATTATTCATTATTGTAGAAAGGGTGTTGACCTGAATTGATAGAATTTTCTCATCTAGAAATTCCTTATACCCTTGAAATAACAAGCCTGGTCCCTATCCCTGTCTCTATTCCCACAAATTAGGTAGGAATTGTTCTTCTCACAAATCCATTCTTCACTTTACCATATAATTAAGAGGAATGGTCATTTAGAGGAGAGCAGGCAATTGAAGTACTGTAAGCCAAATATGACTCTATTTTGAGTGCATCTTGTCCATGTGGTAATAATATTCTGTACTTTAAATTTTATGAAATCTGTTCCTTGCATTGTCTGTTATCTTACAAGTATTATTATCCCTATTTTATAGATGGGAAACTGAGGCTCAGAGAGATTGTGACTTGTTTATTGTCACATAGCTATTAAATGCCAAAGGCAAGATATAAAATTTAGTCCCTCCAGGTCCAGCATTTTTTTCACCAATCCTATAACGGGATTTTATTGGTTGTGAATTTATCTTCACTGATCCAGATGTTAACCTTTCCATGTTGTAGTAAATGGGTTTCATGAGTTGTTTCTGTGGTCAGAAAAATTCATCACCTGGTAGTCCCCTTTGAGACCATATACTCTCCATCTTAACCTTGTCCTAGGATAACATGCAGTCTATTGGTAGGCTGTTACTCAAAGATTTTCCCCTTGGTAGTACTTGAGAGAAATTGTTCTCCAATAGCAAAGGCTTTAAGAGCCCCAAGGGTCACTTTCATGCCTTGGTGAAACATTAGAATAGGACTTAGTCTATTGTTGTTGCTTAAGTGAAACTGAAAAAAATAGTTTTTATTAAAAAGTTGGGAGAAGTGTTTCTAGGGATCAGATGAAAATATAACTGAGGCATTATTATTCTTTTGGTCTGGTTAGACTCTTTGGAAGTATATTTTTGACTCTTGAGATAAAAGTAATTTTTAATGAATTACTTGAATAAATCTTTTATTTTGAAAATTAAGTAGTTGATGGGTCATACATAGCATTTTCTTGGAACTCTGAACAAGTTCAGGCCTCTCTTTAATTTCTATGCATACTCAATTTCATATTCTGCAAATCCTTTTGGAATTTGCATAGATGGGGATTGTGTTTAAGAGTGAAAAAAAAAACACCCTTTCAAAACTCAATAGGAAAAGAGGGGTTTGAAAAAAAATTACAGAAAAGAATCCAATCTATTGTCAGGATTAATAGCTGACAGCAGTTCAATTAAAAATCAAAGACATTTTTGAAATTTGAAAGTAAAGAAAAATCCAAATGTGAGCACTGTCATGGCTTGTGCTACTTAGGAAATATAAAATGAATTTATTCCACTTATTTAGTTTGTTTTAATAACCTTGTATGCCAAATGTCATGCCAATGTGCATTTTTATTGCTTAATTATAAATGAGCTGTAGGAGAAACAACACAACTTTTATGTAGCATACAGTGCCAATTACAGGATAAGTTGGAACTAATATCCTTTGGTTGGGCTTTAAATGAAAAGAATAGGAATGACATCTGTGGGGATTTCTTATTTTAGAAATAAGAGTTAAATAATAGTTCTCTTTCTGGAATAGAGAGGATTCAGAGCTCTGGCAACATTAACAAGACTGAGAAATAATGAATTTCAGAGCAAAAGTTAACCATTGTATTAAAAGTGAAGGAATCCAGATCCACACACTCTTATTAAAAATAAAAGCTAAGTCTGTAAATTCTTAAAAGCTCTAAAGAATACAAAACAGGTCAATTATTTAAAGGAATCTATATATAAATAAAATGCAAAATAAAGAGAGGATGAACTACCACCAGATGCCTGACATGACAGGACTGCTATAGTTTAGATTTACCACCTAACCTTGACTTTAAATTTTTACTCACCTTTTAAAATTCTTTTAAAGTTTCAGTTACACATCTCCAGTGGCTTCTTTATATGGGAAAATTTTACTGGGAAATTCACAAAAGGATATTTTTTCCTTGCTACATGCTCTATGCTTGGGAATGCATATGGACAATTCTGTATAAGTGGGTGAAATTAGGGGTCAGTTGCAGCATCCAAAGATCAGAGATCTGTAGCTGGAAAGGAGCTTAGAATACATCTAGTTAAAACCTCACATTTTGTAGATGAAGAAATTGATATTCATGGAAATTAAATAACTTGTTCAGTTGTTTCAGTCATGTCCAACTCTTCATGACCTCACTTAGAATGTTCTTGGCAAAGATACTGAAATGATTTGCCATTTCCTTTTCCAGCTCATTTTACAGATCAGGAAACTGAGGCAAATAGGATTAAATGACTTGCCCAGGGTCATACAGCTATTATGTGTCTGAGGCTGGATTTGAACTCAAGTCTCCCTGACTCCAAGGCCTTATGTTTTATCTGCTGCATCCCCTTTGTGGAAGGTCAAGATTATGAAAAATAAAATGTGTTAGTGGTATTCTGGCTTCTGTAATGATATGAATGATTGATAGTTCTAGTATTGCTGCTTTCAAGTATTGTTGGTGATCCTGGTGAGTTTGGATTCATGTGGAAAATGTTGATTCATATCAGACTCTGACATTGCCTGAAACCTATTTTAAACAGTGGGATGGTTTTGTAGGGTATTAGGGAACTGTATTATAATCTCTAAGGTACTGATTAATAATAAGTTTTTACATAAAAGCCCAGAAAAATATAAACGGTTTTACTGAACCATAATGACTTCACATATCATGTTCTAAAAATCAGATGATAGCTTGTGTAGATGATCTTACTAGATTATTTAATATATTTAGAAGATACTGCAAAAAGTCTATGATTGAGAGTTCCAGATATACATTACCTGGAGCTTGAGTACTGTAGATTGTTCATCCTTAAGTTCAAACAGTACGATATGGATGGGCAAAAGCTCTTAAGGTACCAACTATCTACCTATGATTTTAATATCTTATATTTTTATAACTGCATTTTATAACTGTATGTGGGATGTTTTGTTTTGCTAATGTTGATTATATGTATGCACATGGATCTTTCTTGATGTGGTTTGCAGGGAGCCACAAATAGTTATCTCCAGAAATTGCTCCCTTTATCCTCCAAAGGATATCACTTCTAGAAAGGAAACAGGAGGTTGGAACTAGAGGCTGAACACTCTGCTATCCTTAGGGAGAGGGGGTACTGGAATAGAATTATATGTATGTGGTCCTTTAAATATTGTAAATACAGGGGAAATAATTTTTAGATTCAGCTGTATTAAAGCTCATTATTTTTTTAATGGCAAAGGAGGGCCCCAAGCTAGAAATTCAAGGCTTGAATTCCTTCTTTCCAACAACCATTTCACAATGTACAAACAGCAAATAGATCCATATAAGCAAATGGACAGAAACAGAAATGAGAGTAAATATAGAGATAAGAATAGCCAGACAATACCTAGAGTAAATGAGCTTTCCCATTGGGAGCAAGATAACTCAACTCAATCGAGAGAGGGAGTTTCAGGTCTTAACCAAGGGGAAATTCCCCAAAATTTCTAGTGTTGTAAAAAGAGAAAATTATGATTGAAATGCAACCTCTTTTGTTGCATTTCTACTTGTAGGCTTCTCTCTCCCATTAGGAGCTTGAGAAGAGTCTGGAATGATATGACTTAGCTTTCTTGAAGCCAAAAGCTAAGAGAATAAGATCTTTTTTCTCCTTTCACAAAGAAACAGTGCACTCAGGATTCAATGTTTACCAGTAAGGAGAGTTGAAGGCAAGTGGCCTTTGAGCCAAGAGTTATATAAACAGTTAAAGGAAACTATTGATTTGTCCAAAAAAAATCAGTTTGGGGGATTTTTTTTTGTTTCTTTGGTAAATGTTTCATCAAAATGTTTCTTTCAAAGAGCTGTATTTTCCTATCTGATACTTTGAGCTTTTCTTTTCATTTTGTCAAGTTAACAAACAAATATACATAGAAAGATCTTCCTTTGGTTTCATCATGTTACCGTTCAGTTATTGTAACTCTTCTGTCAGCAATTCCACAGAGCTATTCAATCACCTAAATTTTAAGGCATAGAATTTTTATTTTGGGGTAGAAAATTCTAATTGTACCATTATCCAGTTTCAAAAAACTTCACATTATCTAGACAGTTTTGAAGTCACTAATTTCACAAATGATACTTTTAGCAAATCTTTTTTTTCAAGATTTGATCTAATTTTACTACCTCCCTCCACTTAGCCCCCAATGAAATCTTTATGCTGCCTATAGAAGTTATTCTAGACATTATGGTAATTTGATCATCCTTGTTGAACTTAATACAACTCTATTTTTTCTTTCCTTTTCTTTTTACTTCATTCCCTCCTATCTTCACTCTCTTTTTAAAATACAAAGAGCAGAAAACTTTTAAAAAGCATCAAAACTAGAAATATAAATCCTGAGAAAGAAGATAAAAATTTAGCCCATTTCAAGTGAGATTGCAGAATCTCCTTATAATATATCCTTCTCTGAGACTAAGCTTACAGTGTTCTGAGTGGTTGATCCATGATAAGTTGAAGGCCAGCACAGAGGAACATCTCCTGAAATATCCTCATTTCAGGGTTCATCCAGAACTAAGACAGAGATGATAAATCTTCTCAAATACAAAGAGATGAATTTTAGTCTTTTAACTGAAGCATGAAATTGATCCTGATAATCCTAATACCAGATTGTCCCATATTTCTTAAGTTCCAATAAAAACCTCTGTCCCAGCATCTCAAGAAGTTTTTACTGATCAAATGTGAAGCCACTGGGAATTTTCAACAATAGGTTATAGATGTAAAATATTTTAACACAAACACATTAATTGATGTATCTTTGTAAGTTATTATTATTTTGACTGTTATTTGGGTGAGTCTGATTGCACTAATTTGTTGCTTTAAATACAAACTATAATTTATTCATGCCTTCTTATCCGATGTAATTGTTGTCCAGATTGTGCCTTATATAGCCTTACTTTTAAGTGTTCATCTGCCATATTTCATAACTGATGAAACCAATTTAAAATAAATCTGAAATAATTCTTGATTTAGCTTGAGTGCAGCAATAATCAGTTGTTAATGCTCTGTTAAAAAAACTCAGCTAGTCTTCAATGAAAACATAAGGCAATCTATATGATAGCAGGAAAGTTCTTCATAAGATTTAGAATTACAAGGGGTTGAGAGATCATCTAGGCCAGCTTCCTTGTTTTATAGATAGGTAACTGACTGATGCCTTGAAGGATTAAAACCCAACAAAAATTCAGATCCTCTAACTCCAAATCCAGCAGTCTTTTTACTTCAAAAATCCAATACCTATTGTGCTTCCTTACTATACTATACCAGGTTAGGCAAAATGTGTCTAGGAACTATTTGAATTTTGTGAAGTCTAGCTTCTGGCTATCTTTCTGGAAGTGAGTCTTCTGGTATTGGTAATTTCTGAGATATAAACATAAAACTTCAACTAGAGTCTTCTCTTGATGGCTCAACATAGCAGTGGAGGATATCCTGGGTTATCAAAAGTTATGCCAGCAAGGCAAAATATAAAAATCTACATATCTAATTCTATTCTTTCTTCTGAATTCCCATCCTACACTGCCAGATCAGAACATTTCCACCTGCATGTATCATTGACATCTTAAACTCAACATAACTCAAACAGAACTTAACATTTTTCCCTTTAAAATAATCCTTAAAATTTCCCTTTTTCTGTTTAATGTAGTACCATCTTCCCAGCCATCTAGATTTGTAAATTCATAGTCATTCTTTGCTTTTTCTGCCTCAGTCCCTTACCCCTTTCAATCAGTTGGAAGGGCTCTTATTCTCTGATTACCAGATAGATAATTCTTTTATATTAGATAATTCCTTATCTTGGTGAAAATAATGTTTTATAATACATTTAACATAAACTTTAGGTCTTTAGCTCTTCTGTTTTCCTCTGCTGCTGATTATTCAGTGATTTTTCTCTGTGGTTGCAAAAAAGATAATTTTTTAAAAAATTTATTTTTGGATCAAGAGCCTTTTTGAATGCCCCCAAATCATGGAAAACTGGAATCTACTTAAAGTTTTAATTTATCCAATTTAGTTTTTCTCATTTTATTGAGTGCTTATGAAGTTTTTTGTTCAACATTCTAGCAGTTGTGTGCTTTCTAAACAGTATATTTACACATGTTTTGAACCAGTTGTAGTAAACATTTAATGTATAAGAGGTGCTAATCCAAAGTCACTTTCAGTGTTATATATTAGAGCATGGAATTCTGGCCACCAGCATCAAAGATGACATCAGCCATTAGCAGGAAATTATCAAAGTAGGACATTCATGGTCATTCATTTGTAAAATAAAAATCTAAGCCAAACTTGAATGTTGCCATAGGATTCATGTAATAATGACTCAAAAATGGACAGTACAAAAGGCAGTGTGTTATGTTGTTAGCAGTAGAGATGGAAAATTTTGGGAATTAAAAAAAAATCCCTTTTGGAAATGACAAAAAAAATTGGGGAAATTTTGAACTATAGTATCTTAAAAGTGTAAAGAATCTAATAGTTATTTAGTTCAACCTCCATAATATGCTGAAAAGGAATGAAATAAATTTGTAGAAGGTTATGTATCTTGACTGAAGCCACTCACAAAAATGCGTGGTCAGGCTAAAAATAGAACCCTATTCTTGTGACTCTTTTTGAGCTCTTTTTATTATCACACGTCTGATAATTATTTTTCAGGGTATTGAGGACCCTTCTAAGCTAGAGATACCTTTCTGTTATTTAGAAAGATAAAATTATAAATGCTTTTAAAATGATTTCTTGATATATTACATTTAGAGATAATAATTTATAAAAGCAGCTGTATAAACAATTGCACTTATTTATGATTGTATTTATTTTAAACACTTTAGATTTTTGTTACAAATGTAGTTTCAAGCTGGCAAATTCACTTCAGCTGAGGTGCAGTTTTCTGCATTCACCTAATGTTTTTCATGGAGACAATCATGCATAAGTCAACATGAAATTCATGTTATGTTCAAATTGTTCACTGTTTTGTCAGTTTCATTGGAACAAATTCCCGTTTTCAAAATAAGTGTTACAATAAAACTATTTCTTCTTTCTCTTTCTTTGTGTGTGTATGTATTCTTGCAAATTCAACAGGCTGTCCATCCAACCACATATCATAACTTGTATAACAAGTAGTATTTATCTACTGGCTTTTTTTTTCTTATGAGGATTGTTAGTTCAACTTAGTTCAATTACTTTGAGTATTTTCCCATTTAGAAGGATCTTTAATATTCTGAGACTTGGTTCAGTCAGTACAGTGATTAAAATGACATTACAAATACGAGCTTGTGGATAACATCACCATCTACAGCTAATTCCTTCAACAGTTGGAGACTTTGCCCTCCATGATAGAGGTGATTACCTTTTGTGAATATATATCTCATTTTTTCTATCATGTGATGATGATGATTAGGGAATAACTGAGCAAAATTATTTCTCTGTCACAAAATCTATGTTAACATCCACATGGGATATAATTTTCTGGCAACTCTTTAAGGCTGTATTTCTGATCTACCAAGCCCCCCCCCCAAAAAAAAAACCCAAGATATTTAAAAATAATTAACAAACACTAAATATTATGTGATACTCCTTTTGCTTAGGTAATTGTATAACTATGAAGATATCTTCTTATGGAATATACTTTGTGAAAGCTTCCTTATTCCTATCTTATTTTTTCATAAGACAAAAGTTAGTCAGATTGGTTTTATTGATATCTTCTTAATAGACTTTTAGAAATAATAATGCCATTCATATTTCAAATTGTTTAATTTCCAATACTCTTTCAGATATATTGGAATTTATTTCAAGAATACCCTCAAAATAATGTCATTTCCAGGCTAACTTTCTTCTATATAACTGTATATATCATTTGTTCCTCCTGTCTATCATACTTAATGATGTTTCCAACTCCATATATATATCACATCAGGTTCAAACATGTACAGGGTCCAAATGGGGTAGCTCCTCTGTCATTGATAAAGAAAAGTTTCTTTTAGAAAAACTGACACAATTAATTTATTTCTCATGTGTAATTTTTCTGGTATAATTTTAAAATTATCTTCTCTCTAGGATGATCTTGAGTACTTTATACCTAGCATTTTGCAAATTAAATTTTCCCCAAATCACTTTTTACTGTTTCATGACGTGATTGTACTCATAATTTTCTACCATCTTCTTCTGTATGGTTTTGCAAATGATTTTATATCCTAAACTATTTCTATTCGCGATTTCCACATTACTTTAATTGACAAAGAATTTAAATTTTACTGGCTAAGGAATTTTCTTTGCTCATTTGCACTCATCATTGTAGCATTTATTTCACTTTATTTCAGTTAACTTCCATTGGAAACTATAATTGTTAATTCTTTTGTTTTCTTTTTCTATTTCCCCTTTTCTAGTTTGAAAAGTTTGAGCATCTATAATGGAAGCCTTTTCTATTTCTCTCTGTATTTGCCTGCTAGCCTATCTCATAAGGTTAAGAGAATTTATATTGGAAACCTCTCTTTTCAAGATTGAAGCAGTTCACAAAGCTAAACTATGAGGCACTTTAGAAGAATAAATAAATAAAGTCTTTCTATTATTCAACAGTCAACAAACATTTATTTTGCTTATTATGTGCTAGGCTCTGTATTTTCCCTTTATTAACTTTTTATTTCTATATGTAAGCCATAGATATTTCTACCTTTCTCTATCCCCACCAGCAGTTCCCCCCCCTTTTTTTTTCAGATTGCATACCCATTCTATTTTTAAGATCATCAACCTGTTCTGAAGTTTATAGTTTCAGAGAGTTACCTCAACTATGCCATTATTAATTTACCTTCCCGGAGTCACATAGACAATACATGTTAGAAGTAGTGTTTGAATCCAATTTCTATTTTTTCCAATTCTATCTGCTATATCATGTTATACTGCCTATAATTCATATATGTATACATACATATCTAATATATGTGCATATGTATATGTATATACATACACACATGAATTTGTAAAAATATGGAGCCATAGAGTTAAAGCTAAAGTCATTGACTCCAATCACTTAATTTTTTATATTTACAAAGAATCTATATAAGTAAGTATGTGTGTATGTGTATTTGTGTAAAATAATATTGACTGAGCCTTGCTATATCCAGAGGATAAAGAGAGATAAACAGATATAAATAAATATGGTCTATTTAATTCTCTACTGGTATTTTGTTTATCATTACTTGCATTTCTTTTAAAAATTTTAAATTAAATTAAATTTATTTTTTTTGTTACATTTTGAATTCTGAACTGTCTCTCTCCCTCTTTTTCCTTACCACACTAGAATATATTAGTGTTCTAGTTTTTTCACATCCCCTTCACCATTTGTCGTTTTTCCCTTCTATTGTTTTAGCCAATCTGGTAGATATGAGATGGTCTGTCAAAGTTCTTTTAATTTATATTTTTATAATTAATTTATAATTAATAGATAGATTTAGAACACTTTTGTCATCTGACTTTTTCATCCACAAAGTTCTTATTCATATGCTTTGATCATTAATCAATTGAGGAATGACTCATAGTTTTATAAATTTGAAAAAAAATCCCTATGTATCTTAGATGAGACCTGTATCTGAGAAACTTTATCTTATCTATAAAATATTTCCCTAATTTTCTGCTTTCTTTCTAATCTTGGCTACATTGTTTTATTTGTACAAACCCTTTTTGATTTAGTGTAAGTAAAATGATCCATTTTACATCTTGCAAGGCTATTGTTTATCATAAATTCTTCTATCCATAGCCTGATAGGTAATTTGTTCTCTGTTCTTCTAGTTATCTTATGATATCACCTTTTTTGTCTAGGCTATTATCTATGTTTGCCTTTATCTTGGTAAGTGACTTAAAATAATACCTAATTTCTGCCAGACTGCTTTCCCTTTTTTCCCAACAATTTTTTTTTTAAATCAAGTAGTGAACTGTTATCCCAGAAGCTTAAATCTTTTCTTTTTTCCAAGCATGATCAATTTATTAGAAAAGCTAGCAATTTTCAGTAAATTGGGTCCAAGGCACCTCATTAACCAAAGACCCTGCCCTTATAATGAAGGCAGTTTTTTTTTTTAAGTCATAAAAAAGAACTTCAAAAGGGCAAATAAAGTAATAAAATCTGTAGCAGTGTGGGCATTATCAAGTTACAATTGGCTAGAGTTGAAGAATGAGGAGTTTTGCACTACCTTAGGATACATCAGCAACTTAACTTTTCTAAACTATTTGACATCAGTGCTTTATGGAATATATTTTACCTACATCTTAAGTTTTTCCAACAAGTGGATGATGGATAACCTATAAGGATAAAATAGAGAATGAAAATTGCAAGCTTAAAGAGCTTAAAATCACATAACAACATGTGGGAGAATTGTAATTTGATTAATTTGTAATGAAATAAAGGAATATGTCAAATTTTAATTTATAAGGTTCACCAATCTTTTCATTGCACCATTCTGCCTTACAGTCTAGACTCGAACTCTAAAATTACCCTCTGATTATAACTCTTATTCTGCCTCTTTGCCTCAATTATAAAATTATTTTTTATACATAACTCCCGGTTCTATGCTACTTGTCCTTTGCCCCTGCTCTGGCCTTAATTTTCACTCTTCACAGTCTTTTCTCTAAAGCTTACATCTTATATTTATTAAACATGATAATCGTTTACTATTGTATATTATATGTCTATTTTCTTCTACTAATCCACCTTTCTTTTTCTTAGCTAGTGTCAGATATTTTTTATAATTACTTCCTTATAATATAGTTTAAGATCTGATATTTCTAAGCCTTCTTCCTCTATATTATTTTATTAACTTCTTTGATATTCTTGACCTTTTCTTCTTTCAGATACTTTTTTATAATAGCTTTTTGTTTTTCAAAATATATGTAAAGATAGTTTTCAATATTTAACCTTGTGAAAACTTAGGTCCCATATTTTTCTTTCTTCCTCTCAACTCCCTTAGACAGCAAGCAATCCAATACAGATTAAACATGTGCAATTCTTCTAAACATTTCACATTTATCATGCTGAACAAGAAAAATCAGATCAAAAAGGATATACAAATGAGAGAAACAAAAACAAGCAATTAAAGAACAATGACAAAAAAGTGAAAATACTATTTTATGATCCACATTCAGTCCCCAGAGTCCTTTCTCTGGATGTGGAGGGCTCTCTCCCATCACAAGTCTATTGGAATTGGCCTGAATCACCTCAGGCCATCACAGTCAATCATCACATAATCTTGTTGTTGTCATGTATAATGATCTCCTAGTTCTGCTCATTTTACTTAGTCAGTTCATGTAAGTCTCCCCTCTCTGAAATCATCCTGCTGGTCATTTCTCATAGAACAAAAATATTCCATTACATTCATGTACTATAACTTATTTAGCTATTCCCCAACTGATGGACATTCACTCAGTTTCCAGTTCTTTGTCACTACAAAAAGGACTGCCACAAACATTTTTACACATGTGAGTCCTTTTGCCTTTTTTTTTTTTTATTTTGCTGAGGCAGGTTAAGTGACTTACCCGGGATCACACAGGTAGGAAGTGTTAAGTATCTAAGACCAGATTTGAACTCAGATCCTCCTGACTTCAGGGCAGTGCTCTATCCACTGCACCACCTAGCTGCCCTTTTCCTCTTTTTTAATGATCTCCTTGGGATACAGATGCAGGAGAGATACTGCTGGATCAAAGACTTTGCACAGTTTGATAGCTCTTTAGGCTTAGTTCCAAATTGCTTTCCAGAGTGTTTAGATCAGTTCACAATTTTACCAACAATGTATAAGTGTTCCGGTGAAATTAATTTTTAAAATTATTTTTTCTATCTCTATAAGTTTTTTTTGTTATTTTAATTGAGATGAAATTGAATAAGTAGATAAATTTAGGTAGAATTATTATTTGGGGGGCAGCTAGGTGATGCAGTGGATAGAGCACCAGCCCTGAAGTCCGGAGGATCTGAGTTCAAATCTAACCTCAGACACTTAACACTCCTAGCTGTGTGACCCTGAGCAAGTCAATTAACCCCAATTGCCTCAGAAAAAAGCAAAAAAAAAAAAAAATGATCATCTTTATTATATTGGCTGTCCCTACAAATAAACATTATTTCTTCAATTATCTTAATGTGATTTTATTTGCATAAAATATTTTATAATTATATTATGTAGTTCCTGGGTTTGTCTTGGCAGATAATATTCTCAGGTATTTTGTGCTGTGTATGATTATTTTATTTTATTTTATTTTTTGCTGAAGCAATTGGGATTGGGATTTGCCATGGGTTACACAGCCAGGAAGTGTTAAATGTCTAAGGCCAGATTTGAATTCAGGTCCTCCTGACTTCAGGGCTGATGCTCTATCCACTGTGTCACTTAGCTGCTTCTGTGTATGATTATTTTAAATGACATATTTCTTACTATATCTTTTTATGGAATTTTTTTGGTGATATATAGAAATGCTGATAATGTGGGTTTTTTAATATCCTGCAACAATAGGCATGGGGTAAAAGTTCCTGAAGGTGAGGTTCCCTCTTGAGCTTATTGTTTGTTCATTCCTTGGTATCAAATACAGAAGTATTTGTATTTTAGGCAGACTAGACTACTGTCCCAGAGGTCAGGTTTTTCCTAATTTTTGTCCTCCCAAGTTGTCTTTGACAGATGTTTTACTATGCTCTTAATTATTTTTTCCACTCTAATGTTTACTTGAAGGAATTATTTTAAATTATTTGGGAGGAATTTTGGAGAGCTAGGTAATTTCCTGCCTTATTCCACTGTCTTCCCAGAATTTTCTCCCAGGAATTTATTTTCATTACTTCCTTTTTCTAAGGTTAAGAATGTCCATAAAATATAGAGCCCCAAACCATGATGGCTATTCTAAAATGGCCTTTTTGCTGCTAAGATGCTATTAGGCTCATAAAATCTCATATTTTTCATTCAAAATGAGAAAAGAACCAGTTATATCCTTTCATTTTTCCTTTCTTTGATCCTTCAACCAATTATAATGCTTGAAGTACTAAAAATGCATATTTCAAAATGGGGGTAACAGTATATTGTCTACTAATTAAAATGCTTCTAGAACCAAATGCAGATCAGAATGTGGGTGGGAAACTATTAAAAATATTCTTCTTATTGTAGGGAGCATAATTTTTTCCTGAACATAAAGGAAGGAAAGAAGTATCTGTTCTTAGGACATTGTTTTATTTATGGAGCAATTATTGACATTTCTAGCAGTGAGCCTAAGGACAGAGACCTTGGAGTCCTTATAGTTTGAACCCTTAATTGGAAGTGTGCTGTGGGAAGTGCTTTGTGGGTTATCATAGTGACACAGGAGCTACCGACAGTGGCTGCTGGAGATCCAACCCAGACCTGCAGAATGGACCTCCTCGTGTGAGAGGATGATACAAGGAGACTGAGAGGCAGTTGCTGTTCTCTGACCTCCTCTGAAAGGCCATTGTGTTGTCTGACCTTTATTGAACAAGAAGTGCTGGGACATTTTACATCAATTCACAAAAGGTTGAAAACTGTGCATGTCAGAGGTTCTCCCATGAATGAATATCCATCTTAATTGCACCAGTGAGGTAAACATAATTATTCAATAAATAGCTTTCTTAAGGCTAAGAGTTTGGTTTCATTATTATTATCATGATCATTATTATTAGTATTAATATAATTTTTGACTCAGTTGAATCTTTGCATAATACATCTCAAGACATCCCTCCAGAGTGCCCCCCACCCCCTTCCAACAGCTTAGGAAATGGGAAAAAGAAAAACTTCCTAGATACATTACAGATCATGCATTGTTAATCCCCCAAAGACTGAAGGGAGCACACCCTGAGCTTGCATGCAGGTCGCTTATGTTGCACAAAATAAGGTACAGTGTCAGGAGCCCTCATGGGAGAACCGGAACTCTTTGAAGTTTTGCTTTGAAGCTGTCAATCACATGCATTTTGAAGTTGTCATATGGCTTAACCTTTTGTAGCTGACTGATTCTCCTAATCGCTCTGGGTGACTTCTTTGACTATAGCATGAGAGGTGACCTTCTCTACCTTTTTTGTGGACACTAGGTTTTCCTCAAATGTTTCTTCATGCTCCTCTACCTTTTGGGTCATGGTGACAGATTTGGTGATGTATTTGGTAGTTCCATCCTCACCTTCACTGGTGATTTTCTCTATCTTTTTGATCACCACGACTTTCTCTTCACTATTGTCTCCTTCTTTCTTTTCCCCTGCCGGGCTCAAGTCAAGCCCATTGGTGACTACCCCTTTCTCTCTTCTCTGCCGCTACCTTTTTCTTTGGTTTCTTGCTCCTCCTCCTCCTCGTCCTTTTTGCCTTCTTCTTTCTCACTTCTTCCTCATCTTTCTCAGCTCCTGGGGCAGCAGCCTCCACAGCAGCCGTTTTGGTGGCAAAAATTTCTCCTTCTCCCTCTGCTTCCTCTTTCTCCTTTTCCTCTTCCTCCTTCATGGCGCTAGAAGCCAATTCCACCTCAATAGCTGCCAGGGCATCTTAATCTCTGACTTTTCATCTTGGCCTCTTTTGTGATCTCTACAAATTTGTGCTGAACTTCAGCTTGGGGGCCTCTACTTTTGTTTTCTGTATTTTACTGAATATTGTGATGGAAGGCTATCTGTGTATAGAGAGGGCCAGTGATGCTGCCGGAAAACATACTGAACCTGGTCTCCTCGCCTTCTATCAATTTTCTGTATGCTGAAATCTCAATATCCAGGGCCATTTTGACATTGAGGAGATCCTGGTATTCCTGCAAATGACATGCCATCTCCTACTGGTTATAGGTCCTGTTAAGGGGGGGGTGTTTGTTTTTTCAGATGGTAATATTCAGGACTTTTTTTGTAATCCTCTTCTATCTTTTCCTGTTTGTGATACCTTGAATATGAGTCTTTCAGTGGTTTAAAACTTCTTTTGTCCCTAAAGGTACAATATTTCTGCTCTAAATATTTTAATGGAACTACTTTCCTTAATTTTATTTAAAGTGCCATGCCCACTTTACATAATACATTAAGTAGTGAGGTATTAGAGTGCTAGATGGTACAATAGATAGAACGCCAGGTTTGGAGTCAGGGAGATTCCTCTTAGTTCAAATCTGGCCTCGACACTTAACTGGCCAGTCACTTAACCTTGTTTGCTTCGGTTTCCTTATTGGTAAAAAGATCTGGAGAAGGAAATAGCGGGCCAGTCCAGTATCTCTGCCAAGAAAACAACAAATGGGGTCATGAAGAGTCAGACATGACTGAAAAATCACTGAACAAAAGTGAGGTATTGTATATTTCATATGCAGTGACCTTGTTCTTATTGATGATGATAACAAATCATTATGGAAATACTAATAAGTATTGGGTTTTTTTGTCTTGTTCTTCTGTTTCATCTAAAAATGTTCTTAAAATGGGAGACTTAATTGGCTCATGACAATGAATTCTTTTTCAGACTTGTTTTCCCTCTCTCTTTTTCATAATGATAATGCTTCTTTTTGCTATGATCCTTTGTATTGTTTAATAAATGAGTTTATGTTCCTAACTAGCATTTTCCTTGGCTTCCATTTCATTTTGCTTAAGATATCAGATACTTGCAGAGTGGTTTTTAGGATTTTTGGTCATCTTAGTGTTGTGACTACTTTATATCATTTAAAGTTCTATAAGACAGTCATTAATCAATGTTTTTACCATTATCTATTTCTTAGCATTAGTGGGGAAAAAGAATTAGCATTGTGACTATAATGTACCAGATACTGTGCTAAACACTTAATTTTTTTAAAATAAATGCTCCCATTTGATCCTTACAACAATGCTGGGAGATAGAACTATTATTATCCATATTTGTAGTTGGGTTAACAGAGACAAATACAGCCTGAGCAGTTTGTCCAAGGAACACGGCTAATAAATGTTTGAAGGTAGACTGGAACTCAGGACTTCCAGACCTCAAGTCCAGTACTCTGTCCATTGTGCCACCAGCTGCTTTAGATTAGCAGCAAATTTGAATAGGTCAGGCTAGACATTGTAGTTACTTGGCTGCATTGTGTCTTCATCTTTATACTTTGTTCCAGTTTGGTTTTGGTTAGACCTTAGTTCTAACAAGTTGATGCTTTTATTGCACAGAAACAATTAATTCAAAAGTAACTGATAAATAAGTAAATTATAATTTCCTATCTTTTAAGTCAATTTAATTTTTTATGATGTTGCTCATTGATTATCCCTTGTTGGAAAATAATACTTTCAAATGGATTTGAAAATTTCATTAAAATTCCATTTCTTATAAACAATTAAGATCCATAATGGCTTTTAAAAAAAAGACTTCTCTTGACCTCTATGCACTTCTCTTTTTCAGTTAAATTCAAACCAACAAAAATTTTTAAAGTAGTCTGTTCAAGCCTATGAATATAAAGGCCCATTTCTGAAGGAACTTATGGCCTTAAAAAATAAGTACACAAATAATATGATTAAAGTAAACACTGGAAGGGCAAATGAAAGTTAATGCAGAATCTGATAAGAAATTTGAGGAGGGAGGAATAACTTTCATATAAATAGAAGATGATTTACCCTTTGATCCAGCAGTGTTACTACTGGGCTTATATCCCAAAGAGATTATAAAGAAGGGAAAGGGAACTGTATGTGCACGAATGTTTGTGGCATCCCTTTTTGTAGTGGCTAGAAACTGGAAACTGAATGGATGTCCATCAGTTGGAGAATGGCTGAATAAATTGTGGTATATGAGTATTATGGAATATTACTGTTCTGTAAGAAATGACCAACAGGATGATTTCAGAAAGGCCTGGAAAGACTTACACGAACTGATGCTGAGTGAAATGAGCAGGACCAGGAGATCATTATATACTTCAACAACAATACTATATGATGACCAGTTCTGATGGACCTGGCCATCCTCAGCAACGAGATCAACCAAATCATTTCTAATGGAGCAGTAATGAACTGAACCAGCTATGCCCAGAGAAAGAACTCTGGGAGATGACTAAAAACCATTACATTGAATTCCCAATCCCTATATTTATGCCCACCTGCATTTTTGATTTGCTTCACAAGCTAATTGTACAATATTTCAGAGTCTGATTCTTTTTGTACAGCAAAATAACGGTTTGGTCATGTCTACTTATTGTGTATCTAATTTATATTTTAATGTATTTAACATCTACTGGTCATCTTGCCATCTAGGGGAGGGGGTGGGGGAGTAAGAGGTGAAACATTGGAACAAGAGGTTTGGCAATTGTTAATGCTGTAAAGTTACCCATGCATATAACCTGTAAATAAAAGGCTATTAAATTAAAAAAAAAAATAGAAGATGATTTCAAAAACCTCCATGAAGTAGGTGGTACCTGAAGGATGGAAGGGATTTTTATAGCTGGCAACTGAGGGGATCCCATTCTAGGGGATAAAGTATGCAGGTGGGATGTGTGTGAAGACCGCGTATTTTAAAATCAGCCAGAGTCAGGAATTCAGGTCAGGGGAAAATTGTCAGTCTTTATTCTCAGTGAAGAAAGATCGGAGGTGGAAGAGAATAGGCAATAGCAATGTGTGTAGCTGAGTCAAGAAGCTAGCTAGACCAGCAGCCATAAGACCAGCAGCTAGGAGTATGGACCCAAGGCTCAATCTCTCCCAGCTTCTCTTCCTGTCTCTCTCTGCCTCCACCCACCAAAATCGTCCTTTCCTATACAATACATCAGAACTTGCACAGAGAGTGGGCGGGGGCCATTCTTTATCCAATCATGTATATTAATAGAGTATAGTCCAATTACTATTTAGCCTCCCGTGCTTGGGACCTCAATGCATCAACTCAAGCCTCAGCCCATTACATGTGTGAAAGGAAGTTATATGAGATGAAATGAGAAGACAGTTTGCTCCATATTATGGAAGGAAAGGATCTTGAATTTATATTTCATTTGATAGTCAATGGGGAACCATTGAAATTTGTTTTGTTTTGTTTTGTTTCCAGCATTGGTATGGTATGATCACAGGGACAATTATGAAAACCATGTGGGAGGTAATATGGAGGATGAATTGAAGACAGGACATCCTGGAAGCAGAAAAATCCCTTAGAAAGATATAACAATAGTCTAGGTAAGGAAGTTCTGAATTAGAATAGTAGTAATTTATATGGAGAAGATGAGGAACTGGGTATGAGAAATATTTGTAGAGGTAGAAATTATAGAATTTGGTAATTTGTTGAATATAAGAAGGGAGAAGGAAAAATCAAAGATGAATTCTATAGTCAGGTCTGAGAGAATGAGAAGATAGAAAAGTTTTGGGGAAGAGAATATTTATGAGGGAACATGAATTCAGTTGTGGATATGTTTTTTGAGTTACCATTGGAACATTTAGGTGAATTTATGTGTTAAAAATTTGGAAATATGAAAGTGAACTTCTGGAGAGATTTGAGATAAATAGTCATTACATCGAGGTGATAATTAAAACTAGAGGAATGGATGAGATCAACAAGTAGAATGGGGAAGGAGAAGAAAATGTGCCTTACTCATAACTTTGGGGGAATGCTCATGTTTAAAGGATAGGAGAAGAATGAGAAAACAGCAAAAGAAACAGTCAACAAATTGGAGAAGTAAGTTCACCATTTAAAATGCCATGTTAAACATGTTCAAGTTAGGAAGAAAAGACCACGGAATTTGGAGATGAGAAGTCATTTGTGACCTTAATGAAAGAAGTTTCAGTAGAGGGCTGAGAACAGAATCCATGAGGGTAGCAAAGGTAGTGAGAAAAATTACTGTTTCTGGGCATTTAACTGTGATAGAAAAGAAAGATAGGATGATAATCTTGACCTAGGGAATCAAAGATTAAGGGAAAGGTCTTAGGCAACATCTGGTCTAATTGGCAGCATATTAACATAGAATATAACCTTGTTCTCTATAAGCTATATGTGATGTGATTCAGATTGCTCAACTAACTAGTCTGTGTTTCCGATTTTCTCCATTCTTTTTCCATATACTCTTACTTCTAGACAAATTACCTATGCTTATCTTGGAAGTATACACATCCAATAGTTTTCCTCCCTATTCCTGAGAATTATTTCTTAGATTTTGACCCACTGAACTAAGACTGATTTCACTGATTATTAGCATGTCTCTGAGATTCTGTAAGGACATAGTAGATGTGAGAACACTCTTTACTTTTTTGGAGAAATATGCTATATAAAGGCAATGTTATAGCAGTGTTGTCTTTTTTTCTAATAGGTCATAAAAAAGAGCAAATAGAGGCTCTTTAAAGCATATTTGAAACTTCACAGATCCTTGTCAGGAAATGAAGTCTTTTAATGCTTAGGAAAAGGGGAATTTCTTCCTTTTATGATTCAGTACTAGCTTATCAGCTGCCAGCTTTGAGCATTGATGAGTAGTTGATAAGAATCATTTTTTGCAAAGAAGTCTTATTTTGAAACAATAGTAAAAACAACATAAAATTTACTGCAGTTCTGCTTCCAACGATTAAATATAATGCTCTCCTCCAACCTAATAGAGGTTTTAAAAAAATATCTGTGAGCCATCAGCATCACATTCATACTAGTCACATAGAATGGGACATTGGTATAATTTCTTGCTGAATATCACTCAGCACTAATATTTTCTTTTGTGTATTTTGTCTTCATGGCATTCCTTCCCTTTTTCCCAGCCTAAATATTAAAAAGATCATACCATTTGAAGCCTTGGTTCTATTTATTAATGAAAATCCAAATAAATAAGATGATTTCCTAGTGCCATGGCTATCCACTTAGTGGTTTACTAATATCTTGGGGTTCATGATGATCCAAATTTTTACAATAAAAATGTCTTAATAGAATTTTAATCAGTAATTAAATGCATAATATGAGTAGTATATTAAATTATGCTGGGAGGTGATAACACATTTTTTTGATGAAGAAATTTTAGGGAACAAAAACTTTAGAAACCAATGTTTAGTGGATTTAATGTTTTAAAACTACAGAAATTCTCGATTCTGTTTTAAATACAGGAAGGAGCTTGTGATGGGTTGCTTTACAGCAATAGGAACAGGTGTTTATTTTTAGTTGCCAAGTCAGCTCCCTCGTGAGAATCTCAGATAAGCAGTCCAAATTACATTTAAGGAGAAAATTTGCCAAAGTATAATTACTTTTCATCAGAGTACCACAAATAATGAAAGGAAAAGAACACTGGAAATATATTGTAGTCTACTTAATCATGGTCATTTTAAAGAGCTATTGGAGAATTCTTTGCTTCAAGACAAATTCTGAAGCTTTGGTGGTAAATTAAGCATATTTTCTAAACACTAAATTATATTTCTTCAACTCAGACATTTGGCAAAGAAAAGCAGACTTTGGTCTTTCTAACATTGGAATCAATAATAAGGTTTGCAGCTGCCATTTAAACAGGACATTTCCATCCATTCCTCAATGGTTTCCTGTACTCCTATTCAACTTAAATGAAATCACTTCTTTTTTCCTGATAAGTTCAATTTTATCAGGCCTGCAAACTAGCATTATTCAGAGAGGCAGACTACTTTCTCCCTCTTGTGAATCAATTTTTTTTCATAAATTTGGATAGTGCTATAGATTAGTGGGAGGTGTAGACTATGGTGCTCTTCATCATAGTAGATAAGAACTCATCATAGTGAAAGATAAGACTGAGATAGCAGACTTCCTTTTAACATACCCCTGCCAATTGGAATATTGGTACTTTTACAGAAAAACCTTAGCATAGAAAAAACTGATTCTTTCCTTCTAAAAAATCTGCATACTTTGAAAGAAAGAGACATTCCCTGAATATGTTAACTTCCTTAGATGGAAGATCAGGTCAGGCAGATATATTTCCATGTTGATAACATAGATAATACATTTGATAATATGGGGTAGAAGGCCTCTAGTATAGGGATAGTAATTATGATTCTCATATAGAGTCAAAGTTAAAAAAGTCAATCAAAAAAGAAATTACATTATAGGTCAACAATATTAATATTATTTTATATGTATCAGGGGGAGTGAATATATTTGTATATTTTCCTATCATCTCTAATTTCTACTGCTTTCCATCATACTCTCCCACTTTTAATATCCTTACTTCACCTCAGACCAAAAAAATTTAGTACCTACTATCACAATCTTTAATATCTTCCACAGCCACTTTTTCTACCTACATGTTTTGTGAATGGAGACTAGGAAAACAAGATAAGAGTTGTCTACATATACAACTCTTTATTGTATATCTTCTCATCAACAATTCAGCAAATAGGGAAATGTTGATAATAAAATCTTTAGACAATACTTACCATATTCACAATAACCAAATATTGATTTTTTTTTTCCCCAGTGGGTTGTCTGTCTGTAGCTTGTAGGTAGCATCATAAGAGTTTTGAACTAGAATGGACTTTAGAGGATCATTTTATCTGACCATAGATTTTACAGATGAGGAATCAGAGGTCCAGAGAAAGATTTAGTCAAAATTATATAACCAGATAACATTAGAAGAACTGGAACCAGAACCTAGGTCTCTTGGTGGCCATTCTCTGATCTTTCTATCAGACAAAAGAGTTACTGACTTTCTATCTATCTGTCTGTATGATATTTATATCACTCAAAAAGTATTTATTAATCATTAGTAATTGTGTAAAGAAAGATTGGGGTAGAGCTCAGTATGATGTAATTCTAAAAAGTAAAACTGTAGGAAAAGGTAAAAATAGTAATCGTTATATGAATTTGGTATGAGAGCAAGAATTGACACAGAAGAATTAGATGGGTGAGGAAGGCTGTTGTTTCCGAAGTCTTACTCATATTGTGAATAGATTAGAGTGGGACCTATATCTATATCTCTATATGTATATATATATATACATACATACATATACACATGTATATTCATACATATACACATATATATATATATATAATATATATTTATATCCAAAATCTATAAGGAAGTAAGAGGGAGAGAGCCTGTAGTTTCATGGGAGTGAGATAAGGTATATAGATTAATAAGAATGGGGTAGAGAAGGAGAGAAAGAGTTGAGGGAGAGAATGAGGGAAGAATCCTTGGGATGAGGAGGGAGTAATGGAAAGGCAAGCTGGGTAGGCAAGTGGGTAGAAGTAAAGTAGAAGAGTTAGCAGGGATGGGAAACGAGATATATCCAACCACAATAACAATGATCAGGAGTAGAATTTATTAGAAAAAAAATACAACTAGGCCTAGTAATTACTGATCTCAGATAGAGTCAAAGTTAAAAAAAAGATTTAATCAAAAAAGGAATCTATATTATAGGTTAACAACATTAGTATTGTTTTAGATGTATGCATATGTGTGTGAATATGCATGTGTATGTATTTGTATGTATCTCCATGTTAATTTTGTTGCCTGCTTGGAAGAGATGGGGTGGGGAATGAAAAGGGAAAAAAAAAGGAATTAAGCAAAAAAGTGCACAGCAGAGAATAAAAACAAAATAAAGGAAGGAAAGATGAATAGTTCTGAATGCAGTTATGTTCTCTTATTATATATACTTTCTTGACATGGAAATTTATTGTTACATATTTTGAATTCTCTCATATTCTCCTGTGCACATGATAATTGTTTTCTATCTTTATTCTTTTTCTATCTTGTATTCAAGTTTTAAATAAATACATTTTTTAAAAAATGCATTTATTAAATACCTATTATGTGCCAGACGCTGTTTCTCTATAGGGATACAAGTAAAGGCAAAATCATGGTCCCTGTCCTCAAGGAACTGACATTCTAATGGGACAGACAACATGTAAATGATTAGGTGATTGTTGATTGGGTCAGTTCAGTTATGCCTGACTCTGTGTGATCCCATTTGGAGTTTTCTTGGCAAAGGTATTGATGTGATTGGCTTTTTTCTTCCCCAGCTCATTTTACAGATGAGGAAAGTGCTTGCCCATGGTCACAAAGCTAGTAAGTGTCTGAAGCTGGATTTGAACTTGTCTTCCTGACTTTAGGTGTGACACTCTAATCATTGCACCACTTAGCTGCCCCTAAATGATTAGGAACATACAAAATATATAGAGTAGAAGAAATGAAGTCTGAACGAAGGATGTGGAAAGTTTGCAGAAGGGCATTTTAGCTGAGTCTTGAAAGTATCCAGGAAAACTAAGAAGTGATGGTAAAGAACGCTCAAAGATTTTAAATACATTAAAGAATTTGCTATTAAAAGATCTTAGAATCTTGCACTCAGTCTTTTTGTAAAGCAAAGAATATTTTTGCAATGTAAACAATTGTACCCTAATTTTTCTCTAAGAAAAATCCCAAACATCTATGTACTCATGACCAATTTGTGGTCTTAATTTTAATGTACAGAATTCCATTCCATCTTTAATTTATGATAGTATTTTACATACCAAAGCAAAGTAGAACATTTTTTTTTCTAATCTTTCTAACTCTACTGTCACATTTCCAAATTTTTGCTGGACATTTTCATTTAGTTGGTTGTTAACACTTCAGATTCAGTATATCTCAAATCAAATGCCTAATCTTTTTTCCAAAATCAACTTCTTTTTTCCAAGTTTCCTAATGACCAAAGGGGCTTATAGCTGAATTCATGAGAAGTAACAAATAAAAATACAAGCATATTTCAATAATATTGATAGTTATCACAGATAAGTGGTAGTGAAATTGAGAGTTTAATTTGTAAATTAATTATTATTGTTATTATTAGTAGTAGATTAATCTTTTCAGTGTGCAATGTAGATTTACATGGATAGCAGTAGAACCAATCGGGTTAAATTTTTTTTTTCAAATTATATACAATTTCCAGAAATTGTGGTTTCTACCTCATATGTGGCTATCATAATAATGCTGAATCTTTTGGTTGTTTCAGTGCTGGTACAACATATTTATTTGTTTATTCATTTATTCCCCACCTACTTCTAAACTGATTTTAGACTGCTTTACAGAATTAAAAATAGGACCATTAAGGATAAAAAGAGAACACAGACCATCTAGGAAGAGCAGAAAAAACAAAAATTACTAGGCACTTGAGATGAACTAATTACTACTATTGGGCACTGAATTTGGTTCCAAATTTCCTAAGGTAAAAAAGGGAAACATGATGGGTCCCAAAGTATGCATTGTCTGACAAAAGAAAGCACAAATGTTTCAGTGGAGACATGCTCTAAAAAATAATTTTTGGAGCTGAATATATAAGCAGGAACTTTCCAGCTGAGTCCTTGAATAAGGGATGGTGGTTTTCTCAAAGATACGAGAATGCTGTTCAGTTGAAGGATTTTTATATCAACCTCCATAAAAACTAGGAGTATAATCTTTAGTGGTTATACAGCAAAAGCATTTCTATAAAGGAATTAAGATAATACATACACCTGTCTGTGGTGTAGATTTCCTGTTTTGGTTACAGTGAGAACACACAAGGGATAAAGGCAGAAGTCAGGTGAAGGTATCAGTGAAGAAGTATATCTGGAACATTATGGACCAAACTTTGGAATATTTTGTCTAACGGTGAATGTGTGGGTATGTTATTTGAAAACAAAATGGGAATATTATCAAAGTGTGGCAAGAGAACAGTGATGTTGAGGGGAGTATTTTGATGGTTCAGGGTTAAGTTAAGGGATAGTAATGAGCAAAAAATAACCCTTGTGGTCTCAGGAGAGAGGAAATATTTAAAAAAAAAAAGGGTGGAAGAGTATCTTGCTTTGTTAATGGGAGGAGGTTTCACTGTTGAATATTCCTATGGGTGAAGAGAGATATTCTATAAAGAGAAATGGGAACCTTGTTCTGGGTGTAGTCAAGTGTTTGCTGCTTAAAAGAACTACTTATCTTATCTTATGAGTATGGGAGTTGGTGTTTCTGGCCACAAATGACACCTGGGACCCAAATACCTGGGATTTTAAATGAGGAAAGAAGGTAAGCCGGAGATTGTATAGAAAGAGGCCATTGCTTGTTGATGGGGAGAAATAATTTTAAAACCCATAATGAAATAGCATTTCTTATAATTGAAGCTTGTAGGCAAGAACTGCTCCCTGCTTGTTGTGGGCAAGAAAATACAAAGATTGGAATACTTAAGATAAAGATAATTTTTATTTATGAAACTAATTCGTGCCTTTAAGTTTACACTAAAATCAGAAGTTCACATGAGGCTTAAAGATGTGATTACCTTAAGTGGTTTATAAAACATCCACCACCAAAAATGTCTAGGGATTTTTTTCTATTATGCCTAGATGTCTTGTCCTCATTGAGGGCTGTTAATATTAAAGATAATTCTGAGTAGCAGAAATGTTCTAAAATTATAGAAATTCCTAAGTGGAGGATTGGCTACTACAATATGATCTCATTCTGTCCCACAGGTAATGAACAGTTGAGAAATTTATCCAAGAGATAGATGAGATAAAAGATCCATTTGGATGCTTCAGTGGCCTTAAAACTCAGCTGATTTAAACCCTGTTGAAAATTTACAGTCTATCTGATGTTGAATTGGGGAATTATAGAAAGATGGTGGAATAGGGCAGGAAACTACCCGAATCTCCAAATTCCATGGTAAATAAAACAATGCCTCAAAGTAAATTTGAGAGCAGCATTAATAATTATAAATTAGAGATAACAGGGCAGCTTAAGATACATTGAGAGAATGTTTAGAAAGATCTGACATGTTGGGATAGTGGTCAGTGCAGATACTTCTGGTGTGCAGTTTGCCTTTGAGATGCTGGGAGTCTTGGTCAAGACTCAGGGGTGGAGAGAAGTACTTGATGTCACTTATAGATCAAGGTGTGAGCCAGAGGAGCAGTGATCACACTTGGCCTTGGATTATAAAACACTGGAAAAATAAAGAGGCCAAAAGACTCCAGATAGAGCTCAGAAAACAATGACACAAAAAAATTGAAGCCTGAAACATTATCCACCCAGATTCTGGAGTAAAACCCTATTCTAACATAAGTTAACATAAAGGTAACAGCCAATCTTTTCAACAGAGAGGTGATGCAGATCAATTCCAATAGACTTGTGATGGAGAGAGCCATCTGCATCCAGAGAGAGCACTATGGGGACTGAATATTTTCACCTTTTGTGGTGGTAGTTATGGTTTGTGTTTTGTGTTGTTGCTTGTTTTTTTCTTTCTCATTTTTTCCCTTTAGATCTGATTTTTCTTGTGAAACATGATAAATGTGGAAATATGTTTAGAATTGCACATGTTTAACCTATATTGGATTACTTGCTGTCTAGGTAAGGGAGGAGATGGGGAGGTAGAGAGAAAAATTTGGAACACAAGGTTTTTCAAAGGTGAATGTTGAAAACTATCTTTGCATGTATTTTGAAAAATAAAAACCTTTTATTATTTAAAAAGGGGGCGGGGAGAAAGGTAATAGCCAAGAAATGTCATTTTAAAACATCTAGAAGATGAGAAAGTGCCTGAATGTAGAAAACTATTATGATGACAGAGAAGATCAGAGAAGACAAAATAACTTCCTCCTCAGCTTTAAAGAAAAATGTAAAATAGTTACAAGACCAAAAGGAATTCTTAGAACTGTTTGAAAATCAAATGAGAGAAGTTGAAGAAAAATTGTGAAAAGAAATTAGTAATTGAAAGAAAAGCAAGAAAATTTTGAAAAGAAAATCAACCAATTGGAAAAAAAAGATCCAAAAACCTATTGAAAAAACTTATTAAATCTTAGAATTGGACAAGGGAAAGCTAATGACTTCACAAGATATCAAGAAATAAAGAAACCAAAATAAAAAAAAATGAAAAGATAAAAGAGATTGTGAAACATCTCATTAGGAAAAAAAACTGACCTGGAAAACAGAACAAGGAGAAATAATATAAGGAATGTCAGATTGCCTGAAAGTTATGATTTAAAATAAGAATGTAGATAATATGTTTAAAGAAATCATTAAGGAAAATTACCCCAAAGTTTTAGAACTAAAGGGTAAAACAGGAATTAAAAAACAAAAAACTACTGATCACTTCCTGAAAGAGATCTCCAAATGCAAATTCAAAGGAATATTGTATTATAGGTAAGTTTCAAAATTCTCAGGACAAGGATAAAATATTACCAGTTATAAATGAGCTTCCTAAAAAAAGCTTCAGGACAAGATGGATTTACAAGTGAATTCTGGGGGCGGAGCCAAGATGGCGGAGAAGACACACGCAACTTTCTAAGCTCTTCTCTTACCCTCTTTATCAATATTATATCGAGCCTCAAAAATAGTCTTGACTGCTACAATTGAAAGATAAGAAGTAGGACAACCACCGGTCAAGAAAATCTGCAGTCTCGCCAAAAAGGTTGGTTCCGGGGCCAGGGGGAGATCGCGAGACTGGAGAGAAATTAGGTTCTGAGGAGAGTCTCAAACCGTGGGTGAAGGCACAGATCTCAGCATCAAGCCAAGACAGCCCCAACCCGCAGTACGGGCTTTTCCTTGGGGCAGTTGTGATCCTGCACGCAGGAGGACGCAGCCCGGTTAGCCTCCAATCTGCGCAGTGGGGGAGCTCCGGCTTAGGGGCCATAGAGCTTTTCCAGGGCCGATTTGCATCAGGCAGAGACGCTGGGCAGAGTTTGTGGCGGTCCGCGTCAGCCGCTAATACTCACAGTCCCACAAGAGGCTCCGCCTGGGCGTGACACTTTCACCACTTAGTCCTCAGCCGAGGGCAATCGATAATCCACTCAGCCCTACTAAGCAGTTTGATAGCTCGGCCAGTGCTGAATCCACTTCCTGTTAGGGGAAGGGAAAACTCTCACCCAGAGCACTCCCATACCTCTGAGCCGAAAATCGGTTTACATCTTTCCCTGCTCTGCAGAGGAAGCTGGTAACCCCCTTGCCTAGGAGACCTACCCTAAAGGCTTTAAAACATGAATAAAAAGATGAAAAGAATAATCGACAGCTTCTATGCAGAAAAAGAGCAGGTCAGCAAACCTGAAGAGACCTCAAACAGCAAAATGCATCAGACTGTCCTCTCTTACATGATGCTTCTCATAGAAGAGACCATTAAAAGTCTCAAAAGAGAGTTAGAAGATAAATGGGGAAAGGAAAGAGAAGCCTTACAAGAGAGCAACAACTTCCTGAAATAGAATTGAAAAGTTAAAAATTCCCAGGAAGTGCAGGGAAACAAAATTGTGAATTGAAAAATAAAAAATCTCAGGAAAGTAAGAATTGTGAATTGAAAAATAAAGAATTCACTAGAAAGTAGGATTTGTGAATTGAAAAGACAAAGAACTCGCAAGAAAGTAGGATCCGTGGAATTGAAAAGACAAAGAACACGCAAGAAAGTAGGATCTGTGAATTGAAAAAGAAAATAATTCACTAAAAAAAAAATTAGTGAAATGGAAAAAATTCCACAGACCAAAACAATACATTCAAAACTCAATTGACATATACAGAAAGAAGTAAAAAGCTATTGAAGAAAATAATTCTTTAAAAATTAGAACTGAACAAATTGAAACTAATGATTCATTGAGACAGCAAGAATCAGTCAAGCAAAACAAAAATGACAAACTGGAAAACCACGAATTATCTACTTGCAAAAACGACAGACTTGGAAAATAGATCTAGGAGAGATAATCTGAGGATTATTGGACTTTCTGAAAACTATGATGAAAAAAAGAGCCTAGATACTATTTTACAAGAAATCATCAAAGAGAACTGCCCAGATGTAATAGAATCAGAAGGTAAAATAGGCATTGAAAGAATTCATCGAACACCTTCTGAAAAAAACCCTAAAATAAAAACCCCAAGGAATATTGTGGCAAAATTTCAGAACTATCAGATTAAGGAAAAAATTTTACAAGCAGCCAAAAAAAACCATTTAAATACCGAGGTGCCACAATAAGGATCACCCAAGATTTGGCTGCCTCTACATTAAAGGAAAGAAGGGCCTGGAATATGATATTCTGAAAGGCACAAGAACTTGAGATGCAGCCAAGAATAAACTACCCAGCTAGTTGAGCATTTTCTTCCAGGGAAGAAGATGGACTATTTAATGAAACAAATGAATTCCATTTGTTTCTGAAGAAAAACCAGAACTAAACAAAAAATTTGATCTCCAAGAATAGAACTCAAGAGATGCAGAAAAGGTAAAAATAACTCTTGAGAATTGTATTCTGTTGTGGATATACAAAAAGAATACAT
Source organism: Sarcophilus harrisii (assembly GCF_902635505.1). NCBI lineage: Eukaryota > Metazoa > Chordata > Mammalia > Dasyuromorphia > Dasyuridae > Sarcophilus > Sarcophilus harrisii. The sequence goes on from NC_045429.1 coordinate 147,680,812, forward strand.
GTATAATTTGATTGTATTGATATAACATAAAAAAGGGAAGTAGATATGGAAAAGGGATGATGGCAGAATAAGGTGGGAAGGAGGGATAAAAAGAGGGAAACCACATCCCACAAAGAGGCTAAGGAAACTTATCATATCTGAGGGAATTTAGAGAGGGGAGGAACATTGTGTGAATCTTACTCTCATCAGAGTTGGCTCCAAAGAAAAAATAATTGACATTTGTTTTAGAGAAAATTCTCTCTCGCCCCATTAAAAACGGGGAGAGGAAAAGGAAAAGAAAAGAGTAATAAGGGAAGGAAGGGGAAAGACTCAAAGGGGGAGGGAGGGATTATAAAGAGGATAAGCATCGTGATACAAGAGGGGTACATAAGTTTAAAAGGGGAAAGAGGGTTGGGGAAGCAAGAATAAGTAAAGCACAATCTGGGGTTATTAGGATGGCAGGAAATACAGATTTAGTAATTCTAACCGTAAATGTAATGGGATGAACTCCCCCATAAAGAGGAGGCAGATAGCAGACTGGATCAAAAGTCAGAACCCTACAATATGTTGTTTACAAGAAACACATTTAAAGCAGGGGATGCATAGAGTAAAAGTAAAAGGCTGGAGCAAAATCTATTATGCTTCAGGTGAAGTCAAAAAGAGGGTAGCCATCCTTATCTCAGATCAAGCAAAAATAAAAATTGATCTAATTAAAAGAGATAAGGAAGGTAACTACATCCTGCTAAAGGGTAGCATAAACAACGAAGCAATATCAATATTAAACATATATGCACCAAGTGGTATGGCACTCAACTTCCTAAAGGAGAAGTTAAGAGAGTTGCAAGAAGAAATAGACAACAAAACTGTAATAGTAGGAGATCTCAACCTTGCACTCTCAGAATTAGACAAATCAAACCACAAAACAAATAAGAAAGAAATTAAAGAAGTAAATAGAATATTAGAAAAATTAGGTATGTTGGATCTTGGAGAAAATTGAATGGAGATAGAAGGGAATATACTTTCTTCCTCAGCAGTTCATGGAACCTATTCAAAATTGACCATATATTAGGACATAAAGACCTAAATTAAATGCAAGAAAGCAGAAATAGTAAATGCTTTCTTTCAGATCATGATGCAATAAAACTACATTCAACAAAAAGTTAGGGGAAATAGACCAAAAAGTAATTGGAAACTAAACAATCTCATCTTAAAAATGATTGGGTGAAGCAGCAAATTATAGATACAATTAATAATTTCACCAAGATAATGACAATGATGAGACATCATACCAAAATTTGTGGGATGCAGCCAAAGTGGTAATAAGAGGGAATTTTATATCCTTAGAGGCTTACTTGAATAAAACAGAGAAAGAAAAGATTAATGAATTGGGCTTGCAACTAAAAAACTAAAAAGACCAAATTAAAACCCCAATCAAATACTAAATTGGAAATTCTAAAATTAAAAGGAGAAATTAAAAATATTGAAAGTAAAAAAACTATTGAACTAATTAATAAAACTAAGAGTTGGTTCTATGAAAAGCCAATAAAATAGATAAGCCTTTGGTAAATCTGATTAGAAAAAGGAGGGAGGAAAATGAAATTAGTAGTCTTAAAATGAAAAGGGAGAACTTTCCACCAATGAAGAGGAAATTAGAGAAATAATAAGGAGTTATTTTGCTCAACTTTATGCCAATAAATTTGATAACCTAAGTGAAATGGATGATCTACCTCCAAAATACAGACTTCCCAGACTAACAGAGGAAGAAGTAAATTGCTTGAATAGTCCCATTTCAGAAAAGAAATAGAACAGGCAATTAAACAACTCCCTAAGAAAAAATCCCCAGGACCAGATGGATTTACATGTGAATTTTACCAAACATTTAAAGAACAATTGGCCCAATGCTATATAAATTATTTGATAAAATAGGGAATGAAGGAGTCCTACCAAATTCCTTCTATGACACAGACATGGTACTGATACCTAAAACCAGGTAGGCTGAAAACAGAGAAAGAAAATTATAGACCAATCTCCCTAATGAATATTGATGCTAAAATCTTAAATAAGATATTAGCAAAAAGACTACAGAAAATCATCTCCAAGATAATACACTATGATCAAGTAGGATTTATACCAGGAATGCAGGGCTGGTTCAATATTAGAAAACTATCAATATAATTGGCCATGTTAATAACCAAATTAACAAAACCATATGATCATCTCAATAGATGCAGAAAAGCATTTGATAAAATCCAACATCCATTCCTATTAAAACACTTGAGAGTATAGGAATAAATGGACTTTTCCTTAAAATAATCAGCAGCATCTATTTAAACCATCAGTAAGCATCATATGTAATGGAGACAAACTGCAAACCATTCCTAATAAGATCTGAGGAAACAAGGTTGCCCACTATCACCGTTACTATTTAATATTGTATTAGAAACGCTAGCTATAGCAATAAGAGCTGAGAAAGAGATTAAAGGAATAAGAATAGGCAATGAGGAAGCCAAATTATCACTCTTTGCCGATGACATGATGGTATACTTAGAGAATCCCAGAGATTCTGCTAAAAAGTTATTAGAAATAATCCACAACTTTAGCAAAGTTGTTGGTTATAAAATAAACCCACATAAGTCATCAGCATTCTTATATATCACTAACAAAATCCAACAGTCAGAGTTACAAAGAGAAATTCCATTTAAAGTAACTACTGATAATATAAAATATTTAGGAATCTATCTGCCAAGGAAAATCAGAAACTTTATGAGCAAAATTACAGACCACTTTTCACACAAATTAAGTCTGACCTAACCAATTGAAAATATTAAATGCTCTTGGATAGGGCGAGCAAATATAATAAAGATGACTAATATTACCTAAACTAATCTATTTATTTAGCGCTATACCAATCAGACTCCAAAAAACTATTTTAATGACCTAGAAAAATAACAACAAAGTTCATATGGAAAAACAAAAGGTCAAGAATTTCTAAGGAATTAATGAAAAAAATCAAATGATGGTGGCTTAGCTGTACCAGATCTAAAATTATATTATAGAGCAGCAGTTACCAAAACTATTTGGTATTGGCTAAGGAATAGATTAGTTGATCAGTGGAATAGATTGGGTCTCAAGGATAAAACAGTCAACAAATATAGCAACCTAGTCTTTGATAAACCCAAAGATCCCAGCTTTTGGGATAAGAACTTACTGTTTGATAAAAATTGCTGGAAAATTGAAACTAACTATGGCAGAAACTAGGCATTGATCCATACTTAACGCCAGACACCAAGATAAGGTCAAAATGGGTTCATGACCTAGGCATAAAGAATGAAATTATTAATAAATTAGAGGAACATAGGATAGTTTACCTCTCAGACCTGTGGAAGGGGAAGGTCTTTATGACCAAAGCAGAACTAGAGATCATTAGTGATCACAAAATAGAAAATTTTGATTATACCAAACTGAAAAGTTTTTGTACAAACAAACTAATGCAGACAAGATTAGAAGGGAAGCAATAAACTGGGAAAATATTTTTACAGTCAAAGGTTCTGATAAAGGCCTCATTTCCAAAATATATAGAGAATTAACTCTAATTTATAAAAATCAAGCCATTCTCCAATTGAAAATGGTCAAAGGATATGAACAGACAATTCCTCAGATGAAGAAATTGAAACTATTTCTAGTCATATGAAAAGATGCTCCAAGTCATTATTAATCAGAGAAATGCAAATTAAGACAACTCTAAGATATCACTACACACCCTGTCAGATTGGCTAAGATGACAGGAAAAAATAATGATGATTGTTGAGGGATGGGAAAAATCTGGGACATTGATGCATTGTTGGTGGAGTTGTGAACGAATCCAACCATTTTGGAGAGTAGTTTGAACTATGCTCAAAAAGTTATCAAACTGTGCATACCCTTTGATCCAGCAGTGTTACTACTGGGCTTATATCCCAAAGAGATTATAAAGAAGGGAAAGGACCTGTATGTGCACTGAATGTTTGTGGCAGCCCTTTTGTAGTGACTAGAAACTGGAAACTGAATGGATGTCCATCAGTTGGAGAATGGCTGAATAAATTGTGGTATATGAGTATTATGGAATATTACTGTTCTGTAAGAAATGACCAACAGGATGATTTCAGAAAGGCCTGAGAGACTTACACGAACTGATGCTGAGTGAAATGAGCAGGACCAGGAGATCATTATATACTTCAACAACAATACTAGATGATGACCACTTCTGATGGATCAGGCCATCCTCAGCAACAAGATCAACCAAATCATTTCTAATGGAGCAGTAATGAACTGAACTAGCTATACCCAGAAAAAGAACTCTGGGAGATGACTAAAACCATATACATTGAATTCCTAATCCCTATATTTATGCACACATGCATTTTTGATTTCCTTCACAAGCTAATTGTATAATAATTCAGAGTCTCATTCTTTTGTACAGCAAAATAATGTTTTGTCATGTATACTTATTGTGTATCTAAGTTATATTTTAATATATTTAACATCTACTGGTCATCCTGCCATTTAGGGAGGGTGGGGGTAAGAGGTGAAAAATTGAACAAGAGGTTTGGCAATTGTTAATGCTGTAAAGTTACCATGTATATATCCTGTAAATAAAAGGCTATTAAATTTAAAAAAAAAAAAAAAAAAACAAGTGAATTCTACCAAACATTTAAAGAACAATTAATTAAATTATTAAATAAGCTATTTGAGATAATGAGTATTAAAAAGGAGTTCTATCAAATTCTTTTTATGAATATGGTGCTGATACCTAAACCAGGAGGAACAAAAACAGAGAAAGTTAAAGGTCAATTTGTTAATATGGCTATTAAAATCCTAAATGAAATAGTAGTTAGGAGACTACTACTAATAGGAGACATTAATATGTCACAAAAATTATACATTATGATCAAGTGAGATTTATACTAGGAATGGAGGACTAGTTCAATATAAGGAAGACTATTAATATCATTGATTGTATCAATAACAAAAGTAACAATAGTTAGTTATATCAATAGGTACAAAAAAGGTTTTTGACAAAATACAGAACTCATTCTATTAAAAACACTTGAAAACTAGATATAAATGGATTTTTCTTTAAATGATAAAAAAGCATCTACTTAAAACCATTAGCAAACAAAGCCTTCCCAATTAGATCAGAAGTGAAACAAGGATACCTATTATCACCAATATTATTCAGTGTTATACTAGATATGTTAGCAATAGTAATGAGAAGAAAAAGAAATCTAAAGAATCAGAATAAGCATTGAGATAATAAAATGATCTCTTTTTGCAGACAATTTGTTAATATACTTGGAAAATCCTAGAAATTCAATCAAAAACTCTCTGGACCCAGGAAGACCTGAGTTCAATTCCAGACTCAAACAATTACATAACCTCTCTTAGCCATGAATGCTTAATTCTTAGCTTGATAGTTCCTTAATTGTAAAATGGAGATAATCATAGCACCTATTTCTCAGGGTTATTGTGAGGATCAAATGAGATAACATTTGTAAAGTGCTTTTTAAGTCTTAGATAGTTAATAAATACTTATATTATTCATTAATATGCCACCTATGCCAGGTGGATCAATTGTACCTCCTTCCACTGTATTACTGCAACAGAATAAGCAAACTTTTTGTAATTTAGGAATTGATTAACAAGGAAGTCAATCCCTTCTGTGACAAAAAGGTGGCTACTTATCAAGGAGATAACCAGAAACATAGATTGATTACAGATTGGTACCATGGATAGTAATTTTAAAGAAGAGAAAGCCTGAAGGATTGGACCATCAAGTGGGAAGAGCCAAAAGAGAAAATTTATTTAAAGGAACAAGAAGATTAGTGGTGTTAGGGCCATAAAAATATTGTGGTGTTTTTCTTCACAGTGGCAAAATTTCTATTCCAGTGTTTCCAGGGGACAATTGGCCAAAGTGATCAAAAAATTTGGGTGGTAAGAATATTTATAATTGCGAATCAGCTTTAGATTTTCAATGGAGGAAAACCTAGGTGGCACAGTAGATAGAGCACCAGCCCTGAAGTCAGGAGGACTTGGGTTCAAATTTGGTCTCAGATACTTAACACTTCCTGGCTGTGTGACACTGGGCAAGTCACTTAACCCCAAGTGCCTCAGCAAAATAAATAAATGAAATTCAGTGGAAAGGATGGGTTTGGAGTTCAATTAGATTAGATTTCTGCCATTGGCTACCTACATGACCTAGGCTTCCTGCCTACATGACCTCTGGGTCTTAGGTACCTTATCTATAGAATAAAAGGGTAGGGCTACATGGCTGTTCAAATCCTTTCATTTGATTCATAAGGTTAGGGACTGGATTTATGACTTTTATGGTCTGAGGGATAAGGAAACTTCCTTTCTCTGATAGCCTAAGAGAGCTTTCTTAGGCAGCTGCCTGGAGACCTGAGAATTTAAATGACTTGCTAGGAATCATACAGCCAGATGTGTCAATGTCAGGACATTAGACTCATGAGCTTCTCAATCTAAGCTGGAGTCAAGCATGATAGTGCTTATAAAACTATCTGACATAGCTTTCTATTTCTTCCTAGAAAGATTCCTCATGGTTCTAGGAAGACTAGAAAGTTAAGATTGTGGTTTAGATTTCATCTTTTTGTGAGATCCAGAAAGGATCTTGTCCCTTTGATTGGAATAGAAGGTTATGGTTTCTGTTATTGAATGGATTAATGCAAAAAGGTTAGAATAATAATGTTCATTGGGGGAAGTGTTATCAAACTTTTTTTTTATATAACTCTTTCATTTGATCCTTTGCTTTTATACAACTCTGATTTCCAGGAAGTTTTTTTTTTTTTTTTTTTAATTCTCTTCCTTCCCCTACTCCCCTTGAATCTTATCTCAGACACTTACTAGCTGTGTGACCATAGATAAATCCCATAATCCTTTTTGTTTCAATTTCCTCATTTGTAAAATGGAAACAATAACAGCACCTGATTCTCAGGGATATTGTGAGGATTGAAGAAGTTAATATTTAAATGTAAAAGCACTTATCACAGTTCCTGGCATATAGTAAGTGTTTAATAAATGTTTGTAACCTCTTTCCCTACATTTTGACTCCAAATTCTGTTCTTTTACTATAACCTCATGCCATTATATCTTTTTATGCTTATTTATTTTTATTAAAGCTTTTTATTTTCAAAACATCTGCATAATTTTCAACATTCATCCTTGCAAAAATTTGTGTTCCAAATTTTTTTCTTCCTCCCTTTCCCCCCCACCCTGTCCCCTAGATAGCAAATAATTCAATATATGTTAAACATATGCAGCTCTTCTATACATATTTCCACAACTAGACTGCACAAGAAAAATCAGATCAAATAGGAAAGAATGAAAAAGAAAACAAAATTCAAGCAAACAACAACAAAAAAGTGAAAATACCATGTTGTGATGCACACTCAGTCCCCACAGTTCACATTCTGGGTGCAGACTGTTCTCTTCATCATAAGACCATTGGAACTGGCCTGAATCACTTTGCTGTTGAAAAAAACCACGTCCATCACAATTGATTACCGTATAATCTTGTTGATGTCTACAATGATCTCCTGGTTCTGCTCATTTCATTTAGCATCAGTTCATATAAGTCTCCACAGGCCTCTCTGAAATCATCTTGCTGATTGTTTATTATAGAACAATTAATATTCCATAACGTTCATATACTGTAACTTATTCAGCCATTCTCCAAGTGATGCGCATTCACTTGGTATCCATTTTCTTGCCACTACAAAAAGGGCTGCCACAAACATTTGCACCTGTGGGTCCCTTTCCCTCCTTTGTAATCTCTTTGGGATACAGGCCCAATAGAAACAATGCTAGATCAAAGGGAACTCACAGTTTGAAAGCCCTTTGGGCATAGTTCCAGATTTCTCTCCAGAATGGTTGGATTAGTTCTCAACTTCACCAACAATGTATTAGGGTCTCAGTTTTCCCACATTCCTTCCAACAATTAATCATTTTCTTTTTTCTGTCATCTTAGCCAATCTGAAAAGTATGTAGTGCTACCTCAGAATTTTCTTATTTTTGCATTTCTCTGATCAATAGTGATTTAGAGCACCCTTTCATATGACTAGAAATGGTTTTAATTTCTTCATCTGAAAATTGTTCATATCCTTTGACCATTTATCATTTGGAGAATGCATGCCATTATATCTTTGAAGAGAAGAGAGTGAGAAATGATGGATAGTAAAAGAATTCAAATAAATCCTGGTCTGATATATTTTAACATGTATAACATACATATGAAAATGAAAATCTGAAACACAAGCCTATGCAAAGATCAATGTTGAAAAATTATCCATGCATATGTTTTGAAAATAAAAAGCTTTATAAAAAAAATAAATCCTGGTCTGGATAGGAGAATGATCAATTTATTCAGATCTATATAAAAAGGATTTTAGAAACTTAAGTAAAGGTCCTCTTATTTATTTATTTTTTGCTTTTGTTTGGTAGATGATAATGTCTGAGGATAGGGATTTTTTTGTTTTTGTTTTTCTGGTATTTAGCACAGTACTTAGAACATATTATTCAATTGTTTATAAATTCTTAGATCCCATTTGGGGTTTTCTTGGCAAAGATACTGGAGCAGCTTGACATTTTTTCCTCCAGATCATTTTATAGAAGAAGAGCCTCTAGCAAACAAGGTTAAGAGGCTTGTTCAAGGTCATACAGCTAATAAAGCTAGATTTGAACTGAGGTCCCCTTGAAGTGAGGTCTTCCTGATTCCAACACTTGTGCTTTATTACATCAGCTAGCTGCCCTGTAGAACTTGATAAGCATTTAAATGCTTTCTTGCTGAATTGAATTGGAGTGCTTCCTAACAAGCTCTATAGAGTAATTTTCTTTCTTCTTTTTTCCCTAAATTTAAATTATGAAGGAATTGTTTTCCTTCCATCTCAAGGTTGCTTCCCATTTTACTTTGAAGTATCATGCTAAATCATATGGACAGTAATTTTGATCCTAAACAATATATATTCATAATTATATACAAATATTCTGAGTTTCTCCAGTGTCATTTGCCAATGGGACATCCTAATGTGTCATAGAAAATGGGTTGTATTTGGAGTCAGAAGACTTATGTTCAAAACTCACTTCAATTACTTCTCACTTGTATAATCTTGTACAAAGTCATTTAACTTTTTTGGGTATGAATTATCTTATCTATGCATAAAAGTGTTAAATTAGACAGCCTTCCTTCAGCTTTGCTTCTAAAAACATATAATCTAATAAATATTTTTAAAGTATTGAATTATATTGGAAAACTGAAAAAAAAGGATTGATAAAATAAATCAAAATATTATTTATAAAGCAGTGGTAGCTAGAGGGCACAATGGATAGAGTGCTGGGCTTAGAGTCAGAAAGATTCCTTTTCCTGAGTTCAAATCTGGCCTCACATATGTACTAGTTAGGTGAACCTGGGCAAGTTACTCAACCCCATTTGTCTCAGTTTCCTTCTCTATCAAATGAAGGAAATGGCAAACCACTCCAGTGTCTTTGTCAAGATGAATTCAAATGTGGTCATGGAGGGTCATGAAACAACCAAATAACAACATCATTTTTAAAGCACTTTTCAAACCTTAAAGTACTATAAGAAGGCTAACTTTTATTATAGGAGTATTGTCCATTTGCTTAGGATCTTTAAAAAGATATTGTTTTTTCAATGCCAAAATAATTATAATTTGTAAAGAACTATCCCCCTGTCCAATATATCAAGCCGAAATCATCATATTCAACCTAAAAAAAATCCCTTATATTTCAAAATATAAAATAAAATGAATTCTTTACAGAGATCATTAATATGAGAGACAGGCTTATGAATCTGTTCTTTATTCAAGACGGCTTTGTTCCCCAAGCTTCTTTTAATTGAAAAACAAATATAACTGCTTACTGAAGAGCTGAATGGGAATCATGGTCACTAAATAGTGAACTATCATAATTAGATCTAATTGAATTGGATAAATAAACAAATCTACTTCACTGCACTATTTATTGTGCATTGTCTATGGGAAATATGCTCTTGACAAAACAACAATTAAACCCAATTAAAGGAAGGCATGTTTTATATACTAAGACTTTTACAATATCAATGAGAGCTTCATTTTATTAAAACTTCAATAAGTTATAAAATATAGTGAGGCAAAGCCTCAGCCTTGGGTATAAAATGAAACTGGGTTATAAAGTTTTGAATACTTCATTCGGGCTATTGATTTAGCTTTCCATTTTCCTCGTTTATAGGATTAGAAGCTAGACTAGAGGGTACCTCTAACCTAGAAAACGATCAAAAATTCAAGGGTACAGCTTATACATTTTTGTAAATGATAGAATAACTAATAACATTTTAGCCTGTGTGTCAACTCCTGTTGCAGAGAATGAAGAGTGAAGAAATTTTACCATAAAATTAAGTCAATGTATGCTTTTTAATATTTGATGACTTTAGTGTAAATGTAAGGATAGGGAAAGATGGGAAGAAAATGTTGTAAAACATGGCAGAGTAAGGGTAAAAAAAAAGGGTAAAAATCTTGAACGTTTCTCAGAAATCAGGATCCTGTTTAGGTCTTATGTATACTTTATATGAGAACAGTATTTGAACATAGATACTGAACATAGTGTGCTTCAAACACCATTTAAAAAAAAAGAAAATTTACTATATGTTGACAATTGATGGTCATTTCAGCATCAGCTGCCTTTGTATAGTCAGACAATATACTTCTTAAAACTTACAATCTTTTTAGCTACTAATAACCATCCCTTGTTAAGTTACCTTGCATTTATTTTGTATACATTTATTTGTATACATGTTGTCTCTTTTGTCTTTTTGTGGTGTGTAATCTCTCATTTTTTTAATTAAAGCTTTTTATTTTCAAAATATATACATGGTATAGGACTGCTTGCCATCTTGGGGAGAGGGTGGAGGGAGGGAGGGAGAGGAAAAATCGGAACAGAAGTGAGTGCAAGGGATAATGTTGTAAAAAATTACCAGGGCATGGGTTCTGTCAATAAAAAGTTATTTAATAAAAAAAATGTATATATATATATACATATATATATATATATATATGGATAATTTTCAACATTGACCCTTACAAAATCTTGAGTTCTAAATTTTTTTCCCTCCCTTCCTCCTACCCCTTCCCATAGACAGCAAGTAATTCAATATATATTAAACATGTGCAATTTATAGAGTGTAATCTCCTTGGGAACTATTTTAAGGGTCTTTGTATCTCTAATATCTAGCACAATATTTGTATATGGTAGGTGCTTAATAAATATTTGTTGATTAAGCTAAGAATAATATATTTTCTCCCAGACATTTTAAATCTTCTGTATTATAACATGATATATAAATAAAGGACAATTTGGGCATAAAGTTAGGCATGGGGGATACAAGGATAAAAATGAAACAACATTATATAGAAGAGACATATTTTGTATATGTATAAACATATACAAAATAAATACAATTAATTTGATTAAAGGGTAGGTTGAAGAATCAGAAAAGGCTTTATGCAGATGTCATCTGACAGAGTTTGGAAGGAAATGAGAGATTCTCAAAAGTATAAGTAAGGTGAGGGTGCATTCTAGGCCTATAAGATAGTCTTCACAAAACTATGAAGATTGTCATGAGAGAAGGACTATCATGTGTAAGAAACAGAAGAAGGTTACTTTGGGTGAACTGTAGAATAGAGGGAGGGAAATAATATATAATAAAATTGAAAAGTTAATTTGGAGCCAGGTTATGAAAGCTTTAATGGCCAGAATAGTTTATATTTGATCTTAGAGGCAATCGGGAACTATTGCAGTTTATTGAAAAGGGAAATGATATGGTCAGATCTACATTTAAAGAAAATAACACTTTGGAAGCTATGTGGAAGATGCACTGGAGAAGGCACTTGGGAAGGAGGAAAGCTGTATTGCATGATGGAAGCATAAACTAGTGTGGTTGCTATATGAGTAGAGAAAATGGAATGGATGGGAGATTGCAAAAGAAAGAAAAGACTGACAAAATGACAAAGAGAGAAACTGAGGCAAAACTCCAAATCAAAGCATTTTATTAAAAATGTCATGCCATTAGAGTCATGGGTTGGATGAAGCAGAGAATATCTTCTCTGAGTAGTTGGTCATAAGATGGATGAACTCCACCTTAGGTTGGGCAGGAGGAGATGGAACAAGTCCTACATAAGCTCCAGGAATACATCTGGGGAGATTTTTTGTACTATGTCATCCATGCCTGGTTTGGTCATAAAATCTGAGTGTAATACAATAGAGATATCCATGATTCCTGTGGTTATCCAAGTAAGCTTCATAGCTGGTAAATAAGTAATGAATATCACATTAAGGTTTGAGGTCTATTATAGGGCCTTCTATTGGAAGCGATTTATTTATTTACCTATTTATATAATATTGAACATATTTATTCAAAATATGGATAAATACATTGCTTATTCTTACACCTATTATTAAATGACTGAATATGTATTAGTAGATGAGTATAGTGGAGTTTGAATAGAGATTCACAATGAATTATGTCTCACAATATCAGGGTTGCAAACTGTGTGAACGGAAGGGATGGTAGTATTTTGACAGAAATAAGGAAGTAGGTTTTGGATATGTTGAGTTTGAGAGGCATATAAGAGATGTACTTTGAGATATCCACTTCAGGGGTCCTCAAACTACAGCCCGCCGGCTAGATGCAGCAGCTGAGGATGTTTATCCCTCTCACCCAGGGCTATGAAGTTTCTTTATTTAAAGGCCCACAAAACAAAGTTTTTGTTTTTACTATAGTCCGGCCCTCCAACAGTCTGAGGGACAGTGAACTGGCCCCCTATTTAAAAAGTTTGAGGACCCCTGCTAGATAATTGGGATATATGTGACAAAAGCTCAGGAAAGAAAGGATTTGGGAGTCAACTTCATAGATGTGTTAACTAGATTCAGGCAATTGAGGAGATCTCTCAGTAAGCAGTGTAGAGAGCAAATAGCCTTTCTTCCTAGCCAAAAACTTTGCAAGTATACCAGATATTGAGTATATTTAAATGAGTATTGAAATGAGCAAGCAAGGACAAATTGTCAGACAGAGAGGAGAATCAAATGGGTTATAAAAATCTAAGGAAGAGATAGTATGCAAGAGGAGATGATTGTATGTGTTAAATGATGCTGAGAGGTTAAGAAGGATAAATATTGTGAGAAAGCCAACAGATTTAATAATTTACATATCATTGGCAACTTTGGAGATAGAGGTTTTAGTTGGGTGATTAGACAAGAAAACTAATTGCAAAAGTTAGAGAAATGAATGAGAGGAGAAATGTAGATTTTTTTTCTTAGAGTCTGACTATTAAAAGAAGAGATATAATAACCTGAGGGGATAGTCAGGGCTAGTGAGGGTGTTTTCAGGATAAAGAATTGGATGTGTTTGTAGGCAGCAGGAAAAGAGCCTGTAGATAGGGAGAGATTAAAGTTTTTGAAGAGAAAGGAAGATTAGGTATAAATAATTCCAGATGTTTATAAAAGCATAAATAGAGGCATTAGTCTTGGGAAGGAGAAAGTTCACCTCTTATTTATAACCTGAACTAAAAGAAGAGGGAATAAATGAAGATATTAAGAGATGTTGAGATGTAGAGAAGTGGAAAAGAGTAAACTAATGGCAAGTGATTTCCTTTATTTATTTATTTTTTTAAGTAAAATGAGGAAAGGTTATGACATGAGAGAAAGAGGATGAAATAGGATGGGACATTTGAGAAAAGTTATGAATTGGACTCTGGGGAGCAGAATAGAAAACAAATTAGGAAGAAATAAAAGGATTGTCTTGCTGAGGTGAGAGCTCAGGTAACAATAGATAACAATTTGGTAGTGGAATTGAACCTGAATTCCATAATTTTCTCCAGCATGTGAGTAGAATTGGAGGACATGAATGGTGAAAATGGTCTGGGGAGTTGATGTTTAGCAAGGCTTGAACATTGATAGGATGGGGAACAAGAGATTAGAGTGTAGAGGACAGTAAAGAGTTTAACTGGTTAACTATAGAGTTGATATTGGGAAGAGAAGAAAGAGACATTAGAACAAGGGAAAAACTGGGGGTCCCAGTGAAGACAAAGAATAGTTTTAATAGAGGCAAAACGCATGAAGATTTTAATTTATTAAAGGGATTTTGGATTTCATTTAATTGAAACACTTATAGGTAATGACAAAATCAAGGATCTGACTATCCTCATTTGGGACAAAAAGACCTACCCAAATTGACTACTCAGAGATCACTCATAGAAAGCAGAATTTTTTATTAGAATCTCGAGAAGCGGACCCCATCCTGGTTTCTGAGCCAAATTCACAGCAGGAGAGAGCCACTCCCTTGAAAATATTCACAATATTTATACATTTCAGATAAAGAACCTCTAAAATCCCACCCTTTATATGGTGTAATTGGTCACATTAATTTTTATTCCCCTACTTGGTCAGTGCAATGCAGTAGACATGGTGATATACAGCTTCTGCCAGTAATCCCTTCTTTGGACAATGGAATAAAGTCCAGGCCTTATCTAAAATCATGTGACTGGGGCCTATAGGCTTGATCTACTTTTAGCTAATAGTCTCTGATCAATATGGGCTTAATCTGTAAGTTTTTCACCTTTCCACACACCCATATATAACTGAGGTAGAGTAGCAATACATTATGGGAATTGGGAGAATTGAGGAAATTGGGAATCTGGGTTTGCCACAGTTCTCTTTTAATGTCCTGACCCAGTTTCTCCATTGTCCTATTTAATTACTCTGACTCTGGTTATGATCTTTCCCTCTTAATGGTTGATGAGATAAAGGTTTTATATCTTTAGGCTATAATCATTTCTTCTTAATGTTTGACAGGATAAAGGTCTATCCATTTTAGACATCATTAGAATCAGTAACCTCTCCAGTATCTCCCTCCTAGGTGCCTCCCCCCATTAGGTTATCCCCATCCAGGTACCTCCCCCATTATGTCATTGTTCTTGTTATCCTATAAAAAAGCTGGATTCTTTGAGATGATAGTCTCGTTCAGCCCTGGGATCACATGGATCCATTTGGTCCCAGTATTTCTCTCCATTTAATAAACTATTAATTGGTCTCTAATCTGTCTCGCTCAGTTTCTCTGGCATTACATGGGATGTTTGAGGGGATATCAACAAATGTTCTGGCATAAGGGCAGGAGTTATAATGAAGAGGAAGTCTGTGAGCCAAGAAGTCTGTGAATTCCTTGAGAAAAGAGAATGCCTTTAGGACCTGGACAAATTTCTACAGGCATCATGATTGGATTATATATTTAATCAGGAAGTACTTAAGTGTTTACTTTGTGCTAAATGTTGTCTTGGTTCTAGAGATACAGACAAAAATGAAGTCTCATTAATTCAAACTATAATTTTCATAATACTTAAATTTTTTCTTTACTTAATATTTTATTTCCCCCAGTTACATGTAAAATAATTATATATATATGTATATATATTTTTTATTTTTTTGCTGAGGCAATTGGGGTTAAGTGACTTGCCCAGGGTCACACAGTTAGGAAGTGTTAAGTGTCTGAGACCAGATTTGAACTCAGGTCCTTCCAACTTAAGGTGCTTTATCTACTGTGCCCCCTAGTTGCCCCTTAATATTTGTTATTAAAAACTTTGAGTTCCAGATTTTCACCCTTCCTCTCTTCCCACCCCACACTGAGAAAGCACATACAAGTAATGTTATACATTTCCATAAAAGGAATTTCATAATACTTTTTGAAAAGTTGTATGAATCTAAATCTATTTATGGAAATTAGAATATGCTATATATACACTTTAACTTTTGGCCCACAAAGAAACTAGAACAGAAATATTTCTTTAATAAATATGCTATTACGTATAGCTTAATTTAAATTCTCTTGGTTTGAAAATTGTCTTTGAATAGTGATTCAGCATTATCCTAAGTAATCTTTCTGTGAAAAACTTTATCATTAACAACTTAACATTTGATACCTGAGGATATATTGTCAGCAGAAGGAACTGTCTGTATTAATGGACTTTGAGTTTATTAGAGATTGATTTTCATGTTTCTTATTCTTTCCTGTTAATGCTGCATAAATTGCAAACCTGAAAGATATTTTCTCTCCCTATTATTTCAAAACTAGATTAAAATTTTCATTTTAATTTGAATATTATAAAATATTAATTATTGTAGAATGCCACATAATTAGCCACTTTGGAAGATTTAGTAACTTTTTTGTTCTTCAAGACCTGTGTGGATCCTGCAAAGAACACTTAAATCTGTTCTCTGCCAGTATTTGAAGTATTGTATATTTGAGTCAGCAGAGGGAGCTATGAATCAATCTTTTTTGGGTCTCAGTAATCTTTTGGTCTTGCCAAATATACTTAGGTTTGTATTTTGACCTCTTATTGTAATGCTCTGGTTGGTTTTCTGGAGGTCTCTGGACCAGTCTTTGTTTCAGCAGAATAATCACCAAGAAAATAGCCAGGGATAAAGTCCAAATTCTTTATTATCTCCTTCAAAATCTTGTCTCCTTGCTTGGGGCTCGGTTAGCTTTCTGGAAGTCCTCCGGAATGTGTCTTGGTTTCTGTGGAGGAAGCAGGAGGAGGACCACCATCACAGTCTCTGTCTTGAATATCTCAGTCCGAGGGCTTGTGCTCCAGCCACTGTCTTCCCACAATCTGTTCCAGTCCCAGACTTCTCCGAGTCTCCCTCTGTCTGAGTTTGTCCCAGTTTATATGCAGTATACTGAGTATAAATCAATCATTGTATCACTAGGGAACCATTATTTGTTGTAAGATTAAATCAATCATACTGAACTAGAGAACTACTAATCGCCATGCTAAAGTAGATAACCATTGTCTTATCAATTCCACTGAGTTAACACCTTGTTTAAATCAATCATACAGAGTTTCAGCCCTCTACATCTTATTATTGTAATCTCTCTTGTTCATGTTCCCATGCACATTAAGGAAAAGGTATTCTTCTTGACTATTAGAAACAAACCTACTTTCTTCAAGATCACATGATAAAATTGGTTGAGTCCATCTCAGTCTCTTCACATTTTCTCTTGTACCTTTCTCTTCTCATTCCCATATAGAATTTTAAAAAGTACTTGCATATTCACTCTCCTTGAAATACTCAGTAGTACAAGTGAGTACTGCATTGATTAACCTAAGGTTGAACAAGTGGGCCATTGATGGACATACTTTAGCTACTCATACCAGGGCAGGAAATCTGCCAGGGTGAAGTGAATGCTATAGCATTAAGCTGTGATTATCAGAACATACAAATCTTAGTTCACTTCAACAAGGCCTATTACATTAGGCCTAATTTGATTTGTAGTTCAAGTAAGGAAGGACCCAAACATGTGAGCCATCCATTTCTGCATCCAGAGAGAGGAGCTTAATGAGCATTCTCACTCTTTTTGTTATTGTTTGCTTGCTAGGTCATTTAAATCACAATGTAAAGTAGTAAAAATGATTTAATTTCATAATTTTCTTGTAAAAATGTTATTCTTGTTTCACATATCTGTCATTTATTTACAATGCAGAAGTAATGATCCTTTATTTCCAATTGCCCTCTGAATATCTGTATACCTTAAACTAAATATGTCCAAAATTGGATTCCTCACTTTCTCTACTCTCCTTCCAACTTTCCTGTTTCTGTTGCCAGCCCTACCCTTTCCCCAGTCCCTTGGGTTTGAAACTTCAGGATCCTCTTTGACTTGTTCCTCTTTCGCACCTCTCATCTCCAATCAGTTTTCAAGTTCTGTTGGTTCTACCTCCATTATTATCTCTTCCTTCCTCTCCATTAACACTGCCAGTACCCAACTTCAGGGTTTCATCACTCCTGCCTACACTATTGTAATAAGTCATCTCACCATATTTGGTTTCCCTCTCCAATCCATGTTTCACACAGCTGCCAAATGAATTTAACTAATGCACATCCCTCCACAGTTTAAGAAACTTCTTCAGTCTATATCTAGCCTTTATAGGATAAAATACCAATTTGTTAGGATGGCATATTTAAGACCATCCTCATCCTGGTTCCAATTAGGGTCTCAAGCCTTATTTCACATCCTTTTTCTTAACACATTCTATTTTCTAATTAAACTGAATTACTAACTGGATCCCATTTTATTTTGCATTTTTTGGTCTGTGATCACTTGTATAGGGTCTGTGCTAGTAACATACACCATGCAAATCTCTTGCCTGTTAAAATTTTTCTTTTCCTTCACAGCCCAGATTAAAGGCCACATTCTCTGTGACACTTTCACTGGTGTCCTCTAGTTGAAAGTCACCTTTTTCTTATCCCATTTTTTATCCAGTTTGTCTAGTCCTTTACTTTGCTCTCTTTATTACCCAGCCTTAGTCACTGATTGGGTGCCTCAGTCACACTGAGACCTATTAAAAACCTTACCTTAAAAAGGTCTCCTACTGCATCCAAGGCTGTCTCTAGTCATTCTGATCTATATCTGGCCCCTGCACCCACATGGAGAAAATGAGGTTGTTGACTTTGCACAGCCGACCCTCATTCAAATTTAATTCACTTGCATGTCATGACATTATCTTCTTTATATTGCGGTGTTCCTTGAGAAGGAAGTACAAGCAATAACAACAATGCTCTTATCACATTCTTATATCATCTTTATTTGTTCATGTGGCTTATGCCCCTAAATTACATTATACATTTTTTTTAGGACAGGAATTTTGCTATTTTTCTTCTTGACATTTGGGCAAGAAAATGGTATCTTGAACATATGTATGTGCTATGATTTATTGATTTGATTATTCAAATTATTAGGAATTTTTCCTCTGTACATGTAGCTCTTAATTCACCCATGTTCCGCTACACATTTTTTACATTGTATGCACTCATTTTTCTGGGGTTTTCTTCTAGGTCTCTTGACATTGGCATTGGATATTAATGTCATGGATAGACTGTTTAATCCTGTTCAATGTAAGCTCCTTAAGATCATTATCAATTTATTGAGGTCTCCTCAGTGTCTTGCATGGCACCTAGGACATAGTAGATATTTAACAACAACTCTCTACCTTCTTTTATATTAATATTTTTTCTTATATACCTTTATACCATTTCTGTTCACTTCTTCATTTTAAATAATAGGCAATTTGGTGGTACAGTAAATAGAGCTCTGAAGGTGGAGTCAGGAAGACCTGATTTCAATTCCAGCCTCCGATACTTAACTAGTTAGAGCAAGTTAACCTGTTTGTCTCAGTCTCTTTCTCTGTGAAACTGGAATTAACAGTAATAGCTACATCCTGAGGTTGTGGTAAGAAAAATGTGGTAATTTGCAATGCTTTTTGCATTATACAAATGTTAATAATGATTCTTAGTTGATTCAGATCTAGCTCCTGTACTGGTAACTGATTTTGGCATTGCTACTTTACTTCTTTGAAGACTGTGGTATTCTATAACTTATGAGCATACAGCATCATCAGAAGACCACTGCTGTTAAGAAATGAACCTTCATTTCAATGAGAAGCTTGAGATCACTGAAAGTACTTCATAATGTCCCAAAGTTTAATTTAGCCCATCTCTTTTCTTTCTGTTCAATTCTGTGCCCAGTTCATTGTCCTTCTGTGATATCTGTCCACAATGCCTATTAGTTCTATCACTTGTCAATTCAAATGCACATAATTTGGAAAATAGTCATCATGCACTTTATTTTTCTTGTATTCTTGAATCAGTTTTTTTTTTTTTGAGTACAGATTTTATGCTCAGCAATGTTCCAGAGCTTGATAGAATCATTATAATGTCATTTGCAAACAAAAGCATCCAGAGGACCTCATCTTTTAAAGAAATCTGTCTTTCAATTGCATTTTGTACTGCACATTTTCCATACTAGTGATGAATAATACCTTTGGTCACCATATGTCTCTCTTATACCTCACTAACAGAGGATAATCAAAACAAATCTATCTATTCCATTATCTCTTAAAGGAATTTCATATAATTTTAACATATTCATGGAAGATATTTTGTTGTATTCAAGTCTTTAAAGTGACATTCCCTCTACCAATTTTCTTAAAAAAAAAAAGACTTTTTATAATCAATAATAAACGCAGTCTAATTTTGTATTCTCTCTACTTTTCAGTCAAGTGTATGATGATAAATGTGTTCCATTGTAGAATATCATTTGGGAGAGTTTCTGTTTCTTTTTCAAAGTGATAGATCATCAATATGCCCTTGATGCAAATGTGGATCATTCTCATAAAGACTTTTAAAATTACTATTTTATTGAAATTGATTTTTTACCAAATATATAGTACTTCCTTCTCTTCTAGGTATCATAAAAATGTTCTCAAAATTGAGTTGCCTTTGGTACAAATCTCATTTATATATGTGTGGCCATCTAATTTAGATGCCTTTCCCTCTTTGTTTTATTAATTTTTGTTTGTACTTCCTCTTGGAGACTGTCAGAAACTGAGAGTCCAATCTTCAGGGAACCAGTGGCATGATGGATAAGAAAGTCTGATACAATTTCTTTTTTGGGTCTGTTTTACATCTTCCTCAGAGTTTAATACTATCAATCAGGCTCATCTTCCTCAGTTGTCCCTCTTGCCAGTCTTTTCATAAACTAATTTTTTCCCTCCATTGCTTTTTACTGTCTTATCAGCCAACAGTACTCTGAAAGATTCATAAATTACTTTATATTCCAAACTTGCATTGCCTTTGACTGTCATATCTTGCAGCTTGACGAAGAAATTAAAGTCAGCAAGCAAATTACTATGTGTCAAGATTTATATAATAATCTTACTTAGGAAATGATAATAGGATTTGTTGTTGTCTGTTCTTTGACTTTGTATTTTTTGGTCTCAGCATTTTGTTTAAATAGGTTGTATTAGGGTGGGTGGCCTAAATACCTTCTTCTCATTAAATTTTTTTTCTTACTTGACATTGATTTCAGTCATTTCTCTGTCAAAGTAATGATTCACCTGTATAGAGAAAATAGATTCTTATATGGATGCTGTTTTGGTAACCTATTTTTCCCATCTGTTAGTCTGTCATCAATTGTCTTATGTGTTGTAGGTACTTAATACACTTTTGTTTAATGCAATGGAATTGAGCTGAAGTATAGTTGTATCTTTAGAACATACTCATATTTTGAACATTAATTTTAATAAGATTTACTTGAAATCAAATTTGCATTATGCTAATTTATTTAAAGCAAGAACTATCTGTATATAAAAACACTGAATGATGGCTATCCAAACAAGCCCCAAATCTCTCTTTACATTTATATCTACACATTTACATAGATGGAATTGTTAATATAACCTGAATTAATTAGCTTCAAGATAGTTTCTACTAAATATTTCCTTTTCTTGACTTTCTGATATATATGTAAACACATATACAAATATATATGTGCATACATATCCCACAAATATATTTTATGCAAATCCTTCTTGATTAAATAACAAATTTGATAAAAAAACAAATTAAATAAAAACATTTTATATTCAAAAGACTTTTCGATTACACTTTTGATTATAATATTTCTGGCCTTAGAATTAATTGTATTGACATGAAATTGTATTAGTTGGGATAGCTCAACACTGGACTTAAAGCATTAAATCTCGCTTGTAGTCTTGCTCCATCAACTTGCTGAGAACAGCATGTTTTATCTAAGTTTTAGATCTACACTAAAGCTTACCAAAGTGCTCTGTACACAATGGCTCCCAAATAAATGTTTATTGTTTCTGTTCTGCTACTTGATAGGTTTGGGACCTTTGGCAAGCCATTTAAATTCTTTTGCCTCAGTTTTCTTGTCTATAAAATGTAAACAATAATGATGCTTGCACCTTTTGCTTCACAAGATTGTTAGGAACCACTAATGTATTTTATATACATATACATACATATATTTATATACATATATAGTATAAAACATTGGTAATTATAAAACCCTAAATAAATGTGAATTATCCAGAAATGTTAAGAAATCAATTAGAAGCTTTGTTTTTATTTATGTAAAGTGGGGATAGATTATGTATGAAAAACTATAGTTATACTGGAGAAGTATTAGTAGGGAAGATAACTCCTTGCAGTTATAGAGTAGGAAATAATATCAACTTGCATTGTATACAATCTTATATTGAATAAGATAGTGTACAATTTACATAGGATGTACAATGTCCACATTTCTCTTGTGAATTTAATCTATTCCCTTGTCAGGAAAAAGCCCAACTGGTTATTGTCAGATATAATCAATCAATGCTCAGATTTTGCTGGTTGTACAGAGTGATTGGAGGATAGAACTCTTTTGTTTATCCCTCAGACTTCTGTACATCTTTAAGTAAACTTTGAGATATTGATAACGTATCTTTAGATAGGTCTGGGACCTGGTCTGCCAGATGCATTCCAACTGGGCCCTTTGATGCTCTCTCTGAGGTCCCCTCTTTACTTCCTTGGATTCCTTGAGAAATCCCCAATGCTATATTTCCCTTATAAAAGAAATGGTTATGATGAAGATCTTTGCTAAGTTCTTTTCTGGACTAAGCCCACTATGAAGTTTTCTCTTTCTTCCTTATAGTTCCTTCCCTCCTTAACGGAGCCTTTCTCCTGTCTCTAGTTAACTCTGGGTTAGTATGATAAACTCCTCTATGGATCTAGCCTGCTAATCAATGGCACACTCAAGTCTCATGGCACATTTCTTTAATGGATTCTTCCAAATTTCTTTACTTTATAACTATATGCTCTTCTAATTCTTTCATACTTGCCGTTCCTGGTGCCTATTTTACTGCTTATTTTTGTCTATAATGTTTTCTCCTAAATAAACCTGCCTTTTGCCAAAGAGAATGGCCATTGTGAATATGTCACATGTTTATTTTGAACTGGTATGGCTATAACAATGAAATGATTATTTTTGTACTGTGAAAGACTGAGAAGTTTTGAGCAAAAAACTAAAGATTATATGGGGCATAAAAGGTATTTTCATTACCAAAACAAAAACCTTCGGAACAGAAGGACAGATTTAGAAAATGAACAACTAATTTAGAAAAAAGCATCTGAGGATATATTTCAAATATTTTGAAAGATCATTCCTTAAAACACAGGAATGTCAGGTTCTTGACTAAGTACAGAGCATATTTAATAATAGCATGTAAGAAAATGTTTGCTTGGAGTCTTGCGAATCTAATCAGAAGGATTTTTTAAACTGAAAAGGAAGAGGGCAGAAAAAAATTGCTTGTATTTATTTGCCAAGCTGTCTACTAGAAACTAGAACAAATTCAGTAGTTGTTGAAACTACAGATAGAAAATTTAAAACAATACTACTTTGAATTATGAGATAGGCCAAGAAATCAATGGCCAAGAAAAGGCTACCCTCAAAATGAAGTTCTTTTTCATGGATCTTATTGTCACCAACACAAAGCAGTTAGTTGCTGAAGTGGAAATAATAGAGCTTTTGGGATAGCAGTCCTATTACATCTTCAGAATTTATGGTACAATGGCAGAAGAAAGATGGAGAAAGTTTGACATGCTCTTTGGGGTTGAGGATAGCAGATTTCAAAGAGCTCAAAGAAAGGTAAGGAAGATCCTGTTTCATAAAGCACAGAGAGAATTCTAGTGAGGTGAGAATGGAGGTGTTGTATAAAGACATATGGATGCATAAAGATTTTATCAACTAATTGATATTTTAAAAAGACATATACAAAAATAATGCTTAATTACATTGGGGGAACCAGGAATATCCTGTCTTGGATTCCTCTCACTATTTGCTGCCTTCATGCCTACACGTGTTGAACAGAATTGAAGAAAATTCCAATTCACTCCTACTGGACTGGATCTACTATAATTTAGTTATATAATCTCAAATGAACTCTCACTATAATAAGGCAATCTTTTTATACCTTCCTAATCTGCTTAATCTCTCACTTATCACAGTTACTATTTAAAACTTTTTCATCCCTTTTCAAATCTCCCACACTCTTCTATCTCTCTTAGCTGAGAATTGTATCATATTTTTAAAAAATTGAGGCTCTTCTTCTCCTATTCTCATCCCTTATTACTAGAAGTTTTCCTTTCTTATATTTTCTTTGTCTTTTCCCCCTATTATGTAACTCGTCACAGGAACAGATGACCAGTCTCCATGCTAAAGCAAAATCCTTTACAGATACCCCTAATCAAATTCTATCATGTCTTGTCCAGGAGATCCCTACCCCTCCAATTATCTTTACCTTTTTTTTTAACCAATCTTCAATCTTTTCTCATCTACCAACTACTTCCATGATGCCTATAAATATACTTATATCTTCCCAATCCTTAAAAAAAATCCTTTACTTGAGCTGAACTTTCTTTTAACTATTACCCTTCCTTTTCCCTTCTTGGAAAGCTATCCATAACCAGTACTTCTACCTTCCCCTTCCGCTTTTTTTCCAAACCTATTGCAGTCAGTCTTCCAACTTCATTATTTAACAAAATGCTTCACCCAAAAAGGCCTTTTATGAGTGTGTATTCTTCCCAACCTTTTGGTAGCCTTGAACAATGTGAGTCACTCTTTTTTGACACTTTCTTTTCTCCAGGTTTTCATTCTATCTTCATACTTTCTTAATATCCTTTGCTGAATCTTTATCTGGTTTGCACCTGTTAATAGTGAGTGTCCTCCAGGCCTCTGCCCTAGGCTTTCTCTATTTTGGTTATCTATACCTTCAGTTCTCCTGAGTTCAACATTGTTTTTAAGCAAATGATTTTCAGATCTGTTTATCCAGATCTTGTACAGGCCCTCTTCTCCCTATTCCTGGACTATTGCAGAAGCCTTCTGACTGGTCTTTTTGTCTCATCTTTCTCCCTTCTTCAGATTCCAGAGCCCAGATCTAACCTCATTGTACTCATAATTAGTAAATTCACTGGGACTCCCTATTACCTCAAGGATCAAATATAAAACCCTGCGTTTAGCTTTTAAAACCCTTCATAACCACAACCTTTCCAATATTACAGTTTATTTCCATCCACATACTCTACAATCTAGTTTCACTGACTTCTGTATGTGTTCCTACAATAAAACTTCATGTCCTTAGTCTGTGTTTTTTTTCAGTGGCTATTTTTCATTATAGAGGGAGGGAGGGAGGGAGAGAAAAAAGGAGGGAGGGTGGAAGGAAGATGAGAGAGAGAGAGAGAGAGAGAGAGAGAGAGAGAGAGAGAGAGAGAGAAACCTGAGTACCATAATTATAATAACAAAGAATTTAAACCCAGAGAAAAGTTGAGAAATGTGCTTATTTATCATTATTTACAGAGACAGAGAACTGCTGCAGTGGAATATATATTGTCAGACCACATTGATGTGGGGATTGATTTTGCTGAACTGATTTTTTCTCTTTCTTTTTAAAAAAATTCTTTGTTACAAGAAATATCTTGTTAGGTAGGGAAGACAGGATGAATATATTCAGAAAAGGTTATATAAAAGCAAAAGATATCAATAAAAGTATCCTGAAGATGGAAGCAAGATTAGATACTTGAATCCAAAAGAATGGTATACTGTTGTAAGAATAGAATACTTAAACTCAAAATGGGTCAAGGCAGGTTAAGAAGAGATGAATGAACAAAAATATTGATTGTTTTTAGCTACATTATAGGAAAGAGGAGTATCTGAAAAAGGTTAGAACAGTTGCCAAGGTCAGATGGAATGATGATAAATGACAACAGAAAGAAGGCTTGGTTACTTAACTCTACTTTTCTTCTCTTTTCTTTATGAAATGGTTTTTGGATTGCAAAGGTGAGAACAAAAATACTGAGTTTTTTAACCAAGGTAAGCATTAAAATAAAAGAGAGTACTTATCAATTCCTAATTCAATTTAATTTAAACATTTAATAAGCACCTCATATATATAAAACACTCAGCTAAGCCTTAAAAGATGCAAAGACAATGGGAAAAACAATTTCTATCCTACCTCTTAGTTATGAGTTGAAGGTGAACTCCATCCCTATATTTTAAGAGAATTGCCAGATATTATGGCCGGGTCACTGTCAGTTTTCTTAGAAACACCCTTGAAGACAGATGAGCTACTCCAAAATTGGACAAGGGTAAATGATTAAAAAAATCTCAAACTCTAAAGTAACATTTTTTCTTAGATTTCCTGGAAAGTAAATTTGTTATTAAACAAATGGTGATTGGACATCTAGATAAGGATGTGATTATCACAAAGAGCCTTCAAGACTTCAAAAAGAACTAATTATAGTGTTTTACAAGTTTTGACAGCATTATTATATTGGTAGTTCGGAAGGTTGTTAGAAATAGTTTACTTAAGTTTTATCATAGCACTGGACACAGTCTTCTATGGTATTCTGGTGAATAAAATGGAAATATATGAACCTCCAAATAATAAAGTTAGATGTGTTTGAAACTGGCTATAATTAATGTTCAGTATAAATTTGGAAGTTTCTAATAAATTGCTCCAGAGATCTGTGCTTGACCTTGTACTATTTAATGTTTTTATCAATGATTTATATTAAAAAACACAGATGATATGCTTATTAAATTGGCAGGCAATTTAGAATTGAGAAAGCTAGTCTATATCTCGTATGAAAGAGAGAATCCAAAAAAATCTTGAGGTGCTAGGATAAAAAACCATTGTTTTACTATGTGACAACAGTAGTATGGGGAAACATACAAAAAACTAACAGACCCTACCTTTAAGGAATTTATATTTTAATGAGAAAGACATCAAAAAAAGGGAAGTGGTAATCCTGGGAGATTATATGGAACTAGATTGAGACTCCCTGTCCAGATGGAGCAGATTTCATCTTGGTTCATGGTTCTAGAACTGTGGTTGAGATGATAATGAAAAAAGTAAGCCAGAAGGAGATTGTTAAGAGAAGTAGAATGTCTAAGACTTTCCTGAAATAGTGGTGTGGGAGAGTAAGTTGTTTTCATTCAGAACAGCAGGTCACCAGGACAGAAGTTTCTTCAGATGTTGGCAAAGAAATGGTTAGAATGTAGGAGTAAAATAATAAGATGAAATTAGAGAGGCTAAAATGAAAAATCCTCCATACTTTGAAGAAATCTCATTTACAAGTATAATATTGGGGAGGAATGGTTAGATACTAATTCGTCTGAAAAAGATCTAGCATTTTTAATAAATTGCAGTTTTAAAATGGTTCATTAGTGTGTGTGTCAGCCAAGAAAGCTAAAGATTTTGGAGGTTTTCAGATATTCAAAAACTTTCACACAGAAGGTAAAATAAAGTTGGTTTCTGTTTCAGAGAATAGAACCAGGGACAAGTAATAAAAGTTTCAAAGAGGTGAATTTTAGCTTGATGTTAATAAAAAATTTTTTTCTTATTAATTAGAACCATCCAAATGTAGTTTTTTTTTTTTTGTTTGTTTGTTTTTCTGCAAATCTTTCTGCAGATAGTAGAAACTCTCTTACTTGGGATCTTCCAGCAAAAGATAGCTGACTACTTATTAGCTGTGATGCAAAGGTCATTCTTTGTGTAGGTATAGATTATATTAATGGTCTGTGAAGTCCCTTCCGACTCTGACATATGATTCTGTAATGAGTGTGTACATATATAGACAAACATTTATTTTTAAGACACCAAGTTTTTCCTCTTTGTTTCTGTACTTGCCTCAAGATTTCTGGTGATTTAAAATTCATCTGATGACAGGAGACTGAACTAGATAATATCTTGAAATCCCTTCTAGCTTTATGATCCTGTGATTAAATCTCCCGACTCTTGTAGGGCAATTTGTTTTCTTGTGCTGTAGACTCTGAATACCTAATCTTTATTCATCACCTTTGGATCTTTATGAAGTCTTCTTCTATCATTTGGCAAAATTTTGGAGGAAATTCTACTGGGCCCTTATTTTTAATGCTTTATTCTGTTTCTACTCTATTCCACTGTAGATTTGTAATTATTTTGTGACTTATTATTGTCTGAGAAACTTTCCTTGGGCACAGAAAACGTAAATGACTTGCCAAAGTCACATACTAACATTTTAGAGAAAAGACTTCAACCAAGGATTCTAAAAACTGCTCTCCATTCATGACAATATGTTTCCTTTCTATGTACCTTGTTACCTTGCACATACAAGTACTTAATAAATATATATTGGATTATAATAGATAATCTATGTCATCTCTGTATACTTTGAGATCCTTGAGAAATGGTTAACACTTACCTATGATTACTTGAGCCTGAGAATGGGAATATATGGAATTGATTCTCTTCCTGTAAAGTTGCTTCAGGTTCACAGGATGTACAGGGTCACAAAGCAAGGGAGACCTAGTGGAATAGCAGAGGAAATTTACTGGTCACAGTTTATAGGGTCATAGTATCATAAATCTGGAGCTGCAAGGAATCTTAAGAGGTCATTTAATTCAGTGCCTTCATTTTATAGGTAAGAAAACCCAGGTCTGGGGAAATGGTAGTATAGCATTGTGATCCCAGGAGTGGTAAATAGCTATAAATGAGTCAAAAATGCTTGTCCCTTTGAGAACGGAGGCAAAGTAGAGAGAAATGAATGGTAAGATAATGAAAAGTAATATGGAATTCTAAGGCTGGACCATAGTCATAATATTAACATGGAGCCAAGAGAGTATCAAAAAAGGTCAGTTTTGAAGGAAAGACAGTTTATAGAGCAGAAGAACTAAAGTGTGCCCGGAAAAGAAAGCCAGAGAAGTAGTATATGAAAGAGTGGAGGGTGCAGTTGCTAGACCCTTCTTAGGTACTTAGAAGGCCAATATCTTATTCAATCTAGAACCTGATGACACTTTAATATTGTGTCATGATGTAATTTAGCTTTTTTTTTTTTCTGAGGCAATTGGAGTTAAGTGACTTGCCCAGGGTCACACAGCTAGACACTTAACACACAGTTAAGTGTCAGAGACCAGATTTGAACTCAGGTCCTCCTGAATTCAGGGCTGGCACTCTATCCACTGTGCCATCTAGCTGTCCCCTGTATTTTAGCTTTTGACAATAAAAAGTAAATGATGAACAAAGAAAGGATAGAGTGAGACAAAAATTGTATAATATTATTAATGCAAACAAAATGGAAACAAAGCACAAGGTAAGCAGTTTCTCTTATCTGTAGAAGTAATAGCATATTCATCTTTGTGATTCCTTATATTTTAAAGTGATATCGCATTCTAGTAATTAATCATACCAATTTGTGAAATGAGTTAAAAATGCTTTCTCCAAAATATCCTAACTACCTATAATGTATCTGTTCATTAGTCATTGTACAGTGAACTGTTTAGGGTATTAAATGTTGAATTAAGGTTTGTAGATGACCTAAAACTTTTCTACTGTTTTACCATTGTCATTTTAAAAGTAAAAGGTATCCCATAGCCTTGAAGACATTATCTATAGAGAGAGACTTGCAAAGAGATAATTAATCTTTTGGAAGCTGATGACATAGTCACTAATTGAGAATAGAGAAAATGAAGAACCAGGACAGAATCTTGAGAAACACCCATAGTTAGGGGGCAAGGCATGTATGATAATCCAGTAAAGCAGATGAGGAATGGTCAAACAGAGTAGGAGAGCCAAACATCATGAAAACCCAAGCTAGGAAGAGATTGGTCAAAAGTGACAAAAGTAGCAGAGTGGTCAAGAAGAGTAAGGCTGGAAGAAACATCATTTAATTTAGCAATTAGGTGCATTGTTAATTGTATTGATAACCTTGGAGAAAGTAGTAGGACATATTATACACCTCTCCAGTAATCTTTGGATTATTTGTAATTTTGATTTTTTAGAGATTGTAGTATGTCATGAGTCATAACTATAGAGCACTGCCAAAAGAATACTGGTAGATAAATAAGGGTGTGTGTGTGTGTGTGTGTGTGTTAAAAAGGCAGCCTGATATCATATGAAATCACAGGTTTCTGAATTCATTCTTTCTTATGCAGTTCTATTCATTGTCCATCTTCAGTACTTGTGTAAGACGTGTAGTAATGGATCAATTCACTGAGTTGCCCATTTAACAGTATTTCCCATGGCTTGAATCTTCTTTCAAAATTATATAGAATGTGAAAGTGTGGCTGGCTTATGATTTGTATTGATGAAGGAAGTTCCTAATCAGTGACATCATAGAATTTATAATGAAATAGTAAACCAAACCATATATTTTACTTTTGGGCTCCCAAATTGGATAATGCAGCTTTTTTTTTTTTTCAGAAAAAAATAGATTGACCATTTTTTCCTTAAAAAAATACTTATAGATTTAGGATGGAAGACATTCAAGATGATATACATTAAAGAGTAAGCAATATTATAAATAAATTAGATTAATAAGAGCACAAACATACCTTACAAAATTTAAATATTGTCAATAACTAGTTTAGTTTGAACATAACAATCTGGTCATGAGTACTTTTCATTTATTCGCTTGTCTTTATTGCTACAAGATGGTTTTTTTTACATTGATGATGTTTTCCTTTATTGAAAAGATATTGTTAAAAACTTATCAATGACATTTGGCATGTCAGTGGTGGAAAGTCACAAGACAAGGGAAGTCATATACTTCAGCCTATTTCATTCTATGAAAGAGAAGATTGTTGTATGTCAGTGGCAAAAAAAATAGAGTTTGCATTGCCACTGTGGAACTAGTCATAAAGAAAAGTTTGTAATCCAGAAGGAAAACCTAAAGAAAGGAAAGTCTGCTAAAGTAAGGTTTATGAGGACAACAAAATATGTTTACTGCAGTGAATAAATCGAATACTGCTGCATTCAAGCAAGCTTTGCTTCAATGCAGACCATTTACAAAGTGATCGAAGCCATTTATAGATGGTGACTTCATAAAATAATGTTTATTAAAGACCTGAAATTTTTTGTTTTGGGTAAACAGCAAGCCTTTAAAAATGTATTTGTTAGTAAACCCAGTGGCTGAATGTATCAAAAAATTGACTGGGGATTTATGTTGACAGTTTAAGGAAGAAAATAAAATACTCTGTAGCATTTTCCATCCCAATTTATGAGAGTATAGACATTACAGATCCAGCTTAGTTTTCTGTTTTTATTAAAGAGATGACTGACAAATTTAAAATTGTAAGTAGTATCCATGAAGGGAAAAAAAACTATTTACAAGGAAATTTTTTCTGAAATGCTATCATCTTTCAAATACAAATACAATTCTGTTGGGACACAATGATGGATTTTTCTAAATGATGATTTTTCTCCAATTTCAAAAAGGAAATTGTTAATGATTAACATTCAAAGGTACAACAATTAGTCTCTTGGAATCTTCTATTTTTAGAATCTCTTGCATAATCAACAAGGTGCCAAAAATCTGCAAATAAAGCACAGTAATCTAATCATTAATATGATATATTTTATTATGGGTCAGGTGGTTAAACTGTGTA
Organism: Sarcophilus harrisii; assembly: GCF_902635505.1. Lineage (NCBI taxonomy): Eukaryota > Metazoa > Chordata > Mammalia > Dasyuromorphia > Dasyuridae > Sarcophilus > Sarcophilus harrisii. The sequence continues at coordinate 147,712,142 of NC_045429.1, forward strand.
TTTGACCTGAAGTGACTTTTTCTGAAATTAGAGAAAAGAAACCTTTTTGTGGTATATAAAACAAAGGCATTAAATAATTGAGGGCCTCTGGACAAATTATTTATTTTTATTTGTAATGGTAATGACATTTGAATTGCTTATATAAGTAAAGAATTACAAAGATAGCAAAGATTTATAATACCAGACCTGATCATGTTAAATGAGATCTTCAAGATTATATCTTAGTTATCAGAAAAATAATTAAAATTTTACAGGTTTATTCATTTATTGAAACCTACATCCCTTAAGGCTATTGCACTTAGGACTTCAAGAAGTACCAAGATGGAAGAGTGAGGAAGGAACTCCAGTTCCCTTCCAAACAACTAAAAAACTGCCTCAGAATTGCTTTATGAGCTGGAAAGCAGGAAGGTCTGTCTGATTGGAGTGGGAAGGGAGGGAGGTCCAACAAACAGCCAGCCCTGAAGCAATTCACAAGTGAGGCCCCACCCTCCTGCAAACCAAGGACTCCTTAGGCAACTGAGAAGGCTGTGCAGTGCTGCAAAGTTCTGTCCCAGGCATCCCACCCCTAATAAAAGCCATTGCTGACCAACAGTGAAACCTCCCCTTGGGGCTGACCACAGCAGGGACACCCCACCTCTGGGGTTTTCTAGCAGAGAGACCCTGTTTCCATAACAACACAACAGCAAGGCTCCACCCCAGAGCAGTTCCGCAGCCAAATCTCACACCTGGGGGGAGGTCTATGGGGAGGCTCATCCTCCAGTACAAATAAAAAGGGAAACTTACCCTCCTGAGAAAGTACACAACTGCAGCCTGAAATCCAGCAATAAGATGCTGAGCCCCAGCACAAAACCTTGGGACAATGCAGGACTAGACCTCAATTTTTACAGAAAAAAATAAAGAGTTTTTCTATAGAAAGTTACTATGGGGATAGGGAGGATCAAGACATAGACGAAGAAATAGTGTCAAAATGGCTACAGGTGAAGTCTCAAAGAAAAAAAAAATGTAATTTAGACTCAGCCCCCCCAAAATAACTGGAAGAACTTACAAACGATTTTTAAAAAGCAAAAAGGAGAAGAAAAATTGGGAAAAACTGAAAGTGATGAAAAAAAAAAAGTTGATAGTATAAGAAAAAATATGCAAAAAATTTACTAAGGAAAATAACTTCCTAAAAAATAGAATTGGCCAATGGAAAAGAAAGTAGAAAAGCTTACTAAAAAAATAATTCCTTAAAAATTAGAATTGAACAACTGGAAATAACGACGATACATCAAGATATAATAAGAGCAAATCAAAAAAGAAAAACAAGAAAAGAAGAAAATGTGAAATTTCTCATTGGCAAAACAGCTAACCTAGAATAATAGATCCAAGAGAGATAATATAAGAATTATTGGACTATCTGAAAGCTATGATTAAAAAAAAAAAGCTTGGACAACCTCTTTCATGAAATTATTAAAGAAAATTGCCATGATATATTAGAATCAGACAGCAAAATAGAAATTCAAAGTATCTACTCAACCCTGCCTCAAAGAGATTCCAAAATGAAAACTCCCAGGAACATCATAACTAAATTCTAGAGCTCTAGAGCTCACAGATTAAAGGAAGAAGTACTGTAAGCAGTCAAAAAAAATAATTTAGATATTATGGATTTATAGTCAAGATTAACAGGATTTGACAGTTTCTACATTAAAAAAACCAGACAGCTTGGGAAAAAGCCAAAGACAAAGGAATTAGAATTACAATCAGTAATCAATAAAATTAAAAATTTTTTCCCTAGGAAAAATAGGCATTTAATGAAATAGAGGGTGTCCAAACATTTCTAATTAAAAGACAAGAGTTGAATAAAAAGTTTGATCTCTAAATATGACTCAATGAAAGCATAAAAAGTTAAAAAAGAAACAAAGAGCAAACATTTAAAAATTCAGTAAAATTAAACTATTTATATTTCTATATAGCAAGATATTTGTGACTCTTAAAAACTTCATTACTATAAAAGCAATTTGAAGGAGTATATGTAGACAGAGGGTGTGGATATAAGGTAGGACTCTGATAAGATGATATGCCCCAAAATAAAAGGGTGAGAAAGAAAATTGCACTGGAAGAAGAACGAGGAGGGAAATCAAATAGGATGAATTATCTCATATAAAAGAGGCATGAAAAAGCTATTATAAAGCAAGGAAAGACGTAGGGATGATGATGGTAGCAGGCAAAGATTAAACCTTACTCTCATCAAAATTGTCTCAGAGAGGGAATAATATACACATTCAGTTGGATATAGAAATCTGATGTTATAAGGATGAAAAAAAGAATGGGGATAAGAGAAGGGAGGGGGAGACTGATAAAAGGAAATTGGAAAAGCAATGATCAGAAGTAAAACACTTGTGAGGAAGGAAAAGGTAGACTTTAAAAGAAAGAAGGATTATAAAAAAGCAAAAAAAATAGCGTGGAAAGAAATGTAGTTTTCATAACTATAAATATAAATGGAATGAACTCTCCTATAAAATGGAAGCAGATAGTAGATTTGTTGGGATGTATTTTGCCCAACTAAATAGCAATAACTTTTTTTTTAAATAACTTTTTATTGACAGAACCCATGCCAGGGTAATTTTTTTTTACAACATTATGCCTTGTACTCATTTCTGTTCCGATTTTTCTCTCCCACCCTCCACCCCCTCCTCTAGATGGCAAGCAGTCCAATATATGTTGAATATGTCATAGTATATCCTAGATACAATGTATGTGTGCAGAACCAAACAGTTTTCTTGTTGCACAGGGAGAATTGGATTCAGAAGGTAAAAATAACCCAGGAAGAAAAACAAGAATGCAAACAGTTTACATTCTAAATAGCAATAACTTTAACAATCTAAAGAAATATCTACAAAAATATGTTACTCAGATTGTCAAAAGAAGAAATTAAATACTTAAATGACCTAATCTTAGGAAAAAAAAATTGAAAAAGCCATCAACAAATTCCCTTAAAGAAAAAATCCCCAGGACCAAATGAATGCACAAGTGAATTCTCCTAAACATTTAAAGAATAATTAATCCCAATATAATATAAACTATTTGGAAATATAGGTGGAGAAGACATCCTATCAAATTTCTTTTATGACACAAATATGGTGCTGAAATCTCCATACTAATTATCATCGAAACAATTAGCCTGCTTATTCAACCACTAGCCTTAGCAATGTGACTAAAAGCCAATATCACTGCCGGCCACCTCTTAATTCACCCAATTGGTTTGGCTGCCCTAGCACTCATATTTAAACCAGGGAGAACCAAAACAGAGAAAGTAAATTATAGAACAATTTTCCTAATGAATATTGAAGCAAAAATTTAACATATAATAAATCACTAGCAAAGAGACTATGGCAATATCATAAAGATAAGGATCATACACTGTGACCAAGTGGGATTTATACCAGGAATACAGGGCTGGTTCAATATCAGGAAAGCTATCAGCAAAAATGACCATATCAATGATAAAACCAATCATATGATTATCTCAATAGATGCAGAAAAAGCTTATGGAAAAATCCAGCATCTATTCCTGTTAAAAACCTGAGAATGCATAGGAATAAATGGATTTTATTTTAAAATTATAAGTAATATTTATGTAAAATTATTAGCAAGCATTATTCATAAAGAGGATAAACTGGTAGTCTTCCCAGTACAATCAGGACCTGGTTAACTTTAATAGAGGCCTATCTCCTTGATTCTGAGAGCTCTTGCTGCTAGTCCTTTGTTGCTGCCAGCTTCAGCCTCTCTTTTCCTTCGAATGTCTCCAGCCAGCACAAAGGTGGAAGTTGGATCTGACTCTGCCTCCGAGAGTGGGCTTGTGGGCTTCCCAAAGTGCATCCTGGTTGAGGCTCCTAGCTTATATATGCTCTCTTAAAGGTGTGAATCTTGTGGAACCCTTAATAAGTATTAAGTACATTTAGAGAACTATTAAGCACCCTGCTGAACAACCATTGTCTCTATCAATTCCACTGACTTAGCACCTTATAAGAATTTTAATATCTCCCACTTTGATTTAGAACATAGATGGTCATGATCTCCCTGACTTCTCAGGAAGGGAGATGAAAACACCAAAGGAAATGGGAAATCAAATCAGATTGGCGGGTTTCTGAAAGGACTCACTCATAAAACAGGTATACATAAACCCATCAATATGGGAGGTATTATACATAATTACATAAATTACATAAGCACATAGTAACATAAGCACATAGTAACTAGTAGTGATGTAACAAATAACATGAATCAACATGAGGATTTACACATGTCTATAAGTCCTAGAAATAGTCCAAAAGGAATCTATTGCCCATTAGTTCATGTGCCAGAAATCCAATAATTCCTGCAAGCTCTGAATTACTGCAATAGTCTCATCAACAATTTTTCATTTCAAGGAATACAATGATTCCTGCTGGTTTTCAAGTCCTGCAACAGTCTTATCTTATGTCAGGGAATCCAATGATTCCTGCAAATTTTGTTCTTAGGTCTTCTCCTTTGTTTCCAGATTTTTCTCTTTTTCTGTCTCTCTCTCTAGGTGCTCGTTGCCACCCATTTGTTTCCTTCTTCATCTGCTTCCTTTTCTCTCTGTAGAGATACAAGCAAACCTTCTCTCCCAGGCAGTAAACCTATCTACTCCCTTTTATTTACCACTTTCTAGATCTCTCCTTATCACCCGGCAATTACATTGGAGCTATTTGTACTGGACACTGCCCTGTTGGTTTAAAAAGCCTGTATTCTCCCCAGTTGTAATCCCTTTCTGCTATCTGATTGCTTTTTTGCTGGTTGATTATGTAATCCCTTTCTGCCATGTGATTACTTTTAGGCTGATTGATCACATCAAAGTCCTGAACTTCTAAAGACTTGCTGGGTATAAACTCAACTGCCATCATGCCCCACCTGTCTTTTGTATGATATCTTGGGGCTGGGCTCTGCCTCTCATTTCCCTGGGTCAATCTACATTCGGCGGTCTAGTGGAAGCCCTTGTGGCATTTTGGACATAGGGTTTTGGGTTTTCTCTCCCTCTGTCCCCATATCTACACTGGGCTCTCAGATGTCCTAGTTTTCCACACTGAAAACATCGACAAGTTTCTCTAGAAGTCCTTTGCCAAGAGAGACCCTGTCTTCCCATGTTCATCATAGTCTGGGTATAATAAGCATTTGTGCCCACTGTGGCACAGCGTCTTATGATCTCCTCTAAAGGAGCATCTTTGTGTAGTCCCCATATAATTCTTTTGCAAACCTCATTGGCATTTTCCTTAGCCAGTTGTCTGATCATTATTCTTGTAGCTGCATTTTTTCCAGTGGTTCTTCTGACAGCTGTTTGCAAACGTCCCACAAAATCCTCAAAGGGTTCATTGGGACCTTGCTCTATTTTTGTGAAGGCTTTACTTTCATCTTTTTCTGGGAGAGAACCCCAAGCCTTAGAAATTTGCTCATACACTGTTATGGGATAATTAATTGTCTCTATCAATTCCACTGACTTAGCACCTTGTAAGAATTCTAACAAAGAACTATATGAACATTACTATAAAATACTTTTCACACAAATAAAGTCTGATCTAAACAACTGGAAAATTTTTAGTTGTTTAGATGCATAGTGAAGTAAACAGAACTAGGAGAACATTGTATATAACAATGGCAATATTATTCAAAAATGAAAAAATGTGAATGACAGCTATTTTCAGCAACACAAATGATCTAAGAAAATTCCAAAGAACTGATATTGATTAAATATAGACTGAAGCATGCTATTTTAAAATTTCTTTTATTTGTCTTCTTGTACAAAATGACTAATATGGAAATGTTTTACACATTTGTGTATATACAACCTATATCTGATTGCTTATCATCTTAGGGAGGGGAAAAGAGAGGGAGAGAGAGATAGAAACTGGAATTCAAAACTTTTAATAAAAAATTTTAAAAATTGGAAAGTTATTTCATTTACAAGTGTTCAAGAATATGCCAAAAAGATAGTTATACCAAGGATAGACCAGGGAAGAATTGAAGGATTTTATAGAGCAAAAGACTACATTTTTGTTATTTGCATTACCATGGACATTTCTCAAATTTTTAAAATTTGTATTGTTTGTTTTTACATCCTTTACATTTCATATTTCATTCCTCAATAGAGTCATCCCCTGTAACAGTTTAAAAATAGAAAGAGAAAAATTTAGGAAATGCAATCAACATATTGAAAAAGTCTGTAATATGCAATGTTTCACATCTGTTATTTACATTGCCCCTGAAACTGGCTGTTAAAAGGCCTACAGAAAGCTTTCAAATAGAATTTGACTAATTTTTATAACATACTATCCTTATTAAAATTTTTAGAAAAATGACAAGACTTTTATTCATATTTGACAAAAAGTAAATATCCATATCTTATTGATTTATTTATATAATGCTTGGCAATATATAGATTTTAGACAGTTCTTTGTGCAGTGAGATAATTCTAAAACTTGAAAGCTCCAGGGAAAGTGATATCCAATAATCAAAATGTTGCCAACTTATAAACTAGCTACCTGAATAACCAAGTTTTCATTTTAGGGAATCTTTTAATAAGTTTAATGACTTTTGTTGTTGTTGTTGTTGTTGTTTCACTCTTTATAAAGGAGAAAAATGCCTTCTGATAGACGGTACTTAATTGGATACTTCTGTTCCTCTTCTCCCCTTGTCATTGTCTTGCCTTAACATATGTCAATCACGGGTTCTTAACACTTTCTTTCTTTCTTTTAAATCTCTTCATTCTTCTTCATGAAAATGAAATTCAAGTGACACCTCTTTTCTGACTTCATCCTCATTTCTGTAAACTTCTACTTAAGCTTTCTAACTATGTGGGAAAAGAAATATTCTCCATCATTCTTTCTCTTCTTTTCCTGAACTTATTTTCCCCCACTTGCCTTTATTTATTTATTTTTTTAAAGATCAAATATAATGCAATCATTATCAGGCTCTCTGTCTTATTTGACTCTTTCTATGACTCATGATAACATTAGGGATCTGAAAGAATAATTGCATCATTCCTCCCTTCTATTTCCCCCATTGAAAGATGAATAGAACATTTTAAAGATCCCCTTTGGTTATTCATTAGCATTTCCTTTTTATGTTTAATGCAAAACATATTTCCATATTTGCCATTTTGAAAAAAAAACAGACAAAAAAATAGATTTCCCCACCACCAATAAAGAAAGTAAAAAAGATATTTCATCAATCTGCATTCAGAATTCCTAAATTCTCTCTCCGGAGGTGGATAATATTTTTTCATCATGTATCATTTGGAATTATCTTGCATCATTGTCTTGATTGAAGTAGCTAGTCTTTCTACACTATTGCTTTTCCCACATACAATGTTGTTCTATTTCTGCTCACTGCACTTTGTGTAAGGTCATATAAATCTTGCCAGATTTTGCTGAAACCATCCTGCTCATCACAACTGTATTCAATGACAATCATATACCACAACTTGTTCAGCCATTCTCCGATCGATGGGAATCCCCTTAATTTCCAATTCTTTGCCTCTGCAAAAGAATTGGCTCTGAGCTGCTACATTTTTTTTAAATAAATAGGTTTTTTTCCCTTTCCTCTGGTCCCTTTGGATACAGATCCAATAGAGTATGCACAGTTTTATAGGACTTTTGGCATAGTTCCAAATTATTCTCCACAATTGTTGGATCAGTATATAACTTTACTAACAATGCATTAATGACCCAAATTTTCCACATCCCCTCCAGCATTAGTACCTCTCCTTTTCTGTCATATTAGCCAATCTGATAGGTGTAAGGTAGTACCTAAACATTATTCTAATTTTCATTTCTCTAGGCAGTAATAATTTAGAGCATTTTTATGTGACTATATATATATATCTTTGATTTCTTTTTCTGAAAATTGTTACATCCATTGACCATTTATTAACTGGAGAGTGACTCCTTCTTTGATTTCTTGAAATGTGATATGTAGACTTTTAAAAAAAATTTTGCTCATGACTTTTTAAGAGATCATTCTTAAATGATCTCTTCTTGGGTCTGTTTTTCAGATCATCCATTTCTGTTACAAGATGCCTTAATGTTCTTAGATTTTGCACTTTCTTTTCCATTTGGCCAATTGTGATCTTTTAGGAATTGTTTTCTTTAGTGGATTTTTATATCTCCTTTGCCATTTGGCTAATTCTACTTTTTAAAATGTTTTCTTTTTCTAAGCTGATGAATCTTTTTTTCACAATTCTATTACATTATTCATTTCGTTTCCCAATTTTTTTTTTTTTTACCTCTCTTATATGATTTTTAAGCTCCTTTTTGAGCTTTTCTTTGAGAGCTTCTGGACTTGAGTAAAAATTCTTGTTTTACTTTGGGGTTTTGCCTATAGTTGTTTTGACATTGTTTCCTCTTCTGAGTTAGTGTCTTGTGTATAATTTCCTATGGTCAGATTCCTTTTTGGTTGTTTTTTGCTCATTGTTTTCCTTTCTTTTAAATTTGAGATCTGCTGCCAGGGTGGAAGTAGCCCTGTCTCAGTCTTCTTTACTGGGACTTATTAAATGGATAGGAATTAAATATACCAGAATCTTAGAATCATAAATCTGATTCAATTTGTACCTAAAAAAAAGCGCTTCCCCATTACCTAACAAGTAATATGATGCAGTAGATTTAGAATCAGAAGACCTGAGTATACTGTGAACAAAGTTTTACTTTCCTCAGCTATAAAATGAATAGGTTGGTATACGTGATCTCAAATGTCCCTGCCATTTCTAAGTCTACAATCCTATGGTCCTGTGAGGTGATCATTCAGAATCTGCTTGACGAGGAAAACTCTCAAGGAAGACTATTCCACTTATGGATAACTAGTATTAGAATTTTTTTTCTCAGCCTCAATTTGCCTTTTTTTTGTGTGTATAACTTCAATATATTATTCTTAGTTCTGTCCCTGGAGGGTGGGGGAGCAGAACAAAATTAACCCTTTTCTATAATAACTCTTCAAATGCTTGAAGACAAATGTTATATTCAAAGTCTTCTATAAATAAAATATTACCATCTTCATCATTTGGTCATTATATGTTATTAATTAAAAGCCTTCACCATCCCAGTGGCTATCCTTGAAATGTTCTCCATGTTATCAATGTTCTTCTTTAAATTGTGACCCTTAGAACTAAACACAATATCCCAGATGTTGTATGCAGGGCAGAATGCAGTCTTATCTTCCTTATTTCCAAAACATTTTTTCTCAATATAGCCCAACATACCATTGTATTTTGAGCCATCATATCATAATTGAATTTGAAATTCACTAAAATTCCTAGATCTTTGTCATATAAACTGCTATCTAACCACACTTGTCTCATCTTCTACTTAAAAAGGAGGTTCTTTTAAAAGGCCTGAGTGCATTTTTTAAAATTATATTCTTTATAAAAGAAAAATTATTCTTTTATCATTATTTTTATTCATATTTAATCTTTAACTTTTTATATCTTTCTGTCATCCATTATGTTAGATAACTCTCTTCACTTTTCATCCTTTATAAATCTGATAAGAATGTCATCAATTCCTGTATCTACATCTTTTTGACAAAACTGTTAAACCTCATAAAACAAAGCACAAATCTTGAGGGCCCTTCATTGACCACCAACTTCCATAAAAACATCAAATCATTAATAATTGAGTTCATCCATTCAACCAATTCTGAATCTATCTATTTTTCTCTGTTAACTAGCCCACAGCTCCCAGTCTTTTCTATAAAAATACTATAAGATATTTGATTAAAAATATTGTTGAAAATTAAGTAAATTTTACCCTTAGCATCTCACCAATGTGTTAATTTAGTAATTGTTTAAAAAAAAAAAAGGAAAGAAAGGTGATTTGATATGATATATTCTTGCTGAAGCTATGGGAATTCTTTATGACCATTATATCCTTTTGAGATGTTCTCTGGTCAAATTTTAATAAGTTCATTATAATCTTCCCAAGAACTGAAGTCCAGGCTATTGGCCTATAATTTGTAGTCTTCATTCTTTTCTTTAAAAAACTCAGGACAACATTCTGTATGCCCGTGCTACTTCTCTTCTCCAAGATCTTTCATTTCCTTACTTTCAGTAAAATAGCTCAACAATCTTAACTATTAATTTTTTCAATACCCAAGGATGGGCCTAGCTTATTTGGTTCTAGCAACTTGAATTTATGCAGCACCCTAACACTATTAGCTATTTTTGTTCTGTTCTTTTTGGCTCAAAAGTCATTCTCTCTGACAGAGAAAAAGAAGAAAAAAAAAATCTGGGCAGCTGTGTCTTCTCTCTATAGTCAGTTGATAAACATTATCGTTGTTCTTATTACTATTATTATTATTATTATGTGCCAAATATTGTGCTAAACACTTTACAATGATCTCATGTTATCCTCTTAACAATTCTAGAAAGTAGATACTATTTATTATCCTCATTTTGCAGATAAGGAAACAGAGGGAAACAACTTGTGACTTGTCTAGGATTATTGAACTAGTAAGAATCAGAGAGGATTTAAACTTACATTTTCTTGACTTTAGACCTGGCACTCTATCCATTGCACCACCTAGTTGCTCCCAATATTCTGTTTATCCTAAGAAATTCTATCACTATTTTGATCGTTCTATTTTCCTTAATATATATATATATATATATATATATATATATATATATATATGTATATATTTTAATTTAGGTTTTTAGCTTTTAATTTAGTTTTTGTTTGTTTGTTTGTTTAGTTTTTCTTATCAGCCTCAGCACATTTTGAAAGTCTCTGGACATTATTCTTATAACCATGACATGCTTTTGTATGCATCTTCAGTTACCTACTTACTTTTGCTTCCACCTTCTATAACCTACGATTTAAAAATGTAAATTTGTTTGTGTGATTGCTATTCATCTTCATTGATTTCTTAAATGCTTTGCAATTTGCATAGTCATTGAAATTGTTTCACTTTGTGTTTTCAGAATTTCAGGTCTCTCGGCCTTATTTCTCTTGCAGCATTTTGGTGTATTAAATTTGATCTATCCTTTCTCTTTAGCTTTTGAAACTGGCTTTTCCAAAATATAGGGTGCATAGCAGACTCTGTTCATCTTTCCTTTATATTTTATCATATACTTTCCTTTATTTTATCATATCAAATACATATATTTTATATCATATATTTTATCATATCATATACATATCATTTATCATATATCATATTTTATCATATACATATCATATACAGTATTCTCTAGAAATAGATACTCTAGGAGAGTATCATATATTCTAGAAGAAAATGGCCATTTTTTATAAAATTCTCATCATTTTTAATCCAGTTACAAGTTCCTCTCTGTTTAAATGAGAATCTAATCTTGAATACAATTTCCCTTTGTTGCTCTCTCCATCTTTTAAAAGATGAAATTATTGTTAAGGAGTTATAGAAACATCAGCAGAAACTGCATTAAAAAAAACAGCATTGAAGTAGAAATAAGTTTAGTAGTATTATTAGAAAATGTAGGGAAAATCTGTAAGGCAACTTACCCATCTGAAGCAGGGGATCCCTTTAACCAGAAAGCTAAAATGGTTCATTTTCTGAGAATTCTTGTTAACTAAAGTTTTAATATAATGGCTTTATGCATTCCTTATCACATTAAATCATAATAATACCTATCTCTCTTTTTAAATTCTAGAATTCTTCCAAATATCTGGTTAGGAAGCTGCCCTCGACAGTTGGAGCATATAACTATCAAATTGAAGCATGAATTAGGGGTGACGGCAGTAATGAATTTTCAGACTGAATGGGATATAATACAGAATTCATCAGGTTGCAACCGCTACTCAGAGCCCATGATCCCAGAGACTATGATTAAGCTCTATAAAGAAGAAGGAATGGTCTATGTATGGATGCCTACAACAGACATGAGCACTGAAGGTAATGATTCTGATGATTGCTTCTCTGCTAAATGTTTTAAAGAAACCCTTGGAAATGCATACTTCACAAATGAAGCAAAATTCTATTTTAGATTTAGCTACACAATTTTATTAAGTACCTTGTATTCTGCTTTCATGATTATAACCAATGAAATTGATTCCTGATAAATTTATTGTTTTTTTAAAAATGGTTTTCCAAGGTCATAATATCTATCCATTACTTTCTTATTAGGTTTGGATAAACATATATTCTTAGTTTTGTTTACCTGTATTTTAGGGAAGACTGGTTTTCTCATATTTAATATCTAATGCTCTAATTACTCTATAATTTCAGTGGTGTGAGCATTTTCTCCAACAATACAATTTACAAGTCATCCATACTGTTCCGATACTGTGGAATTATCATCCATACACTGTCGTTTATAGTCCCACAGAAAGGTCTACCTGATGGGTTAGATTCCTTTCTTTTATTCTTGACATTGAAAGCTGTACACCTAGCTTGTCTTTAAGTTGTCTTTCACTTTTCTTATGTGACCAATACATTTTTTCTTGTATCTAATCAGTCATCTTTCTGATGAAGTTCTTGACACTTCTGCATAATTCCTTGTACTTTTACTTGCCATTACCACTCTCCCCTCCAAAAAAACAACAATACAACAAAACAAAAACCCTTTATTTATTGTGGTTCTCAAATTCAGTTTTTCAGACAGTGTAATCTTTTACTGGCAGCCTTATAATATCATCAGAAGAATAATCATATTAAGACTAAATTTTATTTCATGAGAAACTTAAAGTCATTAAAAGACCTTTGCAGTTTTTCAGTGGCTATATAGCCTGCTCTCTTCCATCTCAATTCTGGGCCCAGATCCATGTCCTTTTGTAATATCTAACCCAGATAGACTGATGGATATGTATATTATTGCAACTGCATATTATTATCTATGCAAGCAGACATTCTTTATCACCGTTTTTTCTGTATGCAGGCATAAAATTTAAAATCCTTCAAATTATGAAATTGTTATTTGGTTTGAGATTTTTAAATTCTAATTCTCGGACTAGGGTTCTTCCTAATCACATTGCATTTGCCAATCCTGACCTGGCAGTGTTCAGAACAATGACTGAATTTAGTGAATCCTGAGAGTGCAATTAGTATCTTGTATTGTGCAAAGCATTAATGGAAGGAGTGCTGTTAGGGAATTAGTTTAGTTTAGTTTAGTTTTCTGAATTGCAGAATTTTCTACTTAGGACTTGAAAAGTAATCTAGTCCAAATTCCTTCCCCAGTGGTCCTGGCTCAAGCTTTAATCATTCTTCTAGGAAACCCACTGGGGTTGTGATGTTAAATTAGTTGTGATACTCTTCTAGAATGTGATATATTCATTTTATGGTGAGAGTGAACTGTTCCTTCCCTTCCCAAAACCAGGTTGGACCTTCCAGTCTGACTATAGACTAGAATAATGCTAGTCTCCTTTAGTGTTCCTTTGTTTTATATTGCCTATTTAGGACTAGAGCTGGCATTCTTGGAATGAGGCATTCTAACTTTCGGGGACATTTGTATGGAGGTGTTGTGTAAAACATAGTTTATGTGAAGCTATATTTTCCTAATCCACACTTAGTTTGTCTTATATAATCCATTCATTAACATGCTTTTATTAAGCATCTCCTATATGCTAGGCAGTGGAGATACAACAAAACAAAACAAAACAAAAAAAACCCAAAGCACAAGAACCCCAACCCACCAAAACCCTAGCAACAATTTTCAATAAATAGATAAAAGAGCATTTGAGCAATGGAACCATTACTTTCTATCAATAAATCATTCAGTCAGTCAGCAAGAATTTACTGTACACCTGTTGTATATCAGACATTGTGCTAATTACTGGCAACTACAAAGAATGAATTAATCTATACTTTACAATGAGCTGACATTCTAATGAGGTACACATAAGAAATATGTATAGTATAAATATAAGTAAAAACTCATCAAAATTAATTAAATACCAGGTGGTTTGAGTGAAGTTGGGAGTATTAGGTTCATGTAGATGATTGTGTCTGAGCTGCATTTAAAGGAAGAAGGGAATCTTTGAAACAGAGTACTTTTTTCAGAGTACATTCCAGGTAGGGGCCATGGATAGGGCAAAAGGCCCAGAGGCAGGTAGTAGGAAGTCATTTCTGAGGAACAGAGAGAAGGGCAGTTTGGATGAAGAACAATGTGGGAAGAACAGTATTATCCAATAATAGGTTTAGGACAGTTTATAAAGGGATTTAAACTAAACAAGAATTTATATTTTATCCAAAGAAGCAATAGCTTTCTATTCCGCTAGAGATGATTGAGTAGGAGAGTCACTTGATCATATCTACACTTGAGGAAAATTACTTTATCAGCAGTATATAAGATGGACAGAAATCCATTTTATACCAGGCAGAGATATAAATGAGGAGATTGTTGAGATCATCTAAGTGATGGGTAAAAGGGGTATGAAGCAAAATGATAGTTATGTCAGTGAAGAGAAGGGATCAAATGCAAGATGTGTTGTACAGATAGAAAGATCAAGATCTGGCAGCTGACTAGATAAATGGGGTGAGAGAAGGGAGGATTCAAGAATAATGGACAGACTTGAGTCACTGGAAGGATAAGGAGATATTTGACAGAAATAAGGAAATTTGGAAGAAGGGAGGACTTAAGAGGAGAGATGATGGTTCAATTTTAGACATGTTGAATTTAAAGGGCCCTTGGGATATTCAGTTTGAAATGTTAAATATTCAGTGATGTAGGGTGATGTAGGGAGGCAGAGAGAGAGAGAAAGAGAAAGAAAGACAGATAAAAATAGAGACAGAGAGAGACAGAGATAGAGATACACAGAGAGATGGGGGCGGGGGAGAGAGAGAGAGAGAGAGAGAGAGAGAGTGTGTGTCAGAGACACAGAAACAGAGACACAGAGACAGAGAGACAAAAAGAAAAAAGAAAGGGAGAGAGAAAAGAGAGAGAGAAGAGAAAGAGACAGAGACAAAGAGAGACAAAGAGACAGAGACAGAGAGGGAGAATATAATTAGAGGAGGGAAAATAGAAGAGAGCTCAGAATAGAACTTTGGAAATCACTCAAAAGAGGAAGCAATGAAGAAGTGGTTGAACAGGTAGGAGACATAACAGGAGAGAGTGATATCACAAAAACCCAGAGAAGAGGGGATAGTTATACTGTCAGATACAGGAGATAAGTGGAAAAAGATTAAGGCAGAGAAAAGACCGTCAAATTTGGCACTTATCAGATCTTTGGTAACTTTGAGATAACTGATAATTTTGGAGAGAGTAGTTTAATTTGAATGGTCACATTGGAAGCTAAATAATTGTAAAGATATGAAGTGGACAATCACTTTTATAGTTGAGCAGTTTGGAAGTTCAGCCTTTGCTTATGATTTGGATTCTATAATGTAATTACTAGATGGTACAATGAAGCTTCAAAGAATACTGCTATTGATCTCCTTGTGTCATATCTTTTATTCCAACCCACCATGCATGGGCTCCTGTGCACTATTGACTGGTCCTTATTGGCTTAATTGATCATTATTACATGATTTAGGAGAGACTTGAATTAAAACTGTACATTCCCATTCCTTGCTGATTTTTATGTAAATATTTTTTAGGGTTAAAGAGATGCATAGTGTTAATCTGAGGCAACTGGACTATGCCAATTAGGATTTTTCCATCATGTCCAAGAAAGCTCTTTATTCTAGAAGAACACTCAACCTGGAAACGCATCCCTCAGAAATTCCTTTTGCCCTGATTGGATTTTAGAAGGCTCCTACAGAATCTCTATTTAAGTAGGGCTATCAGCCAACAATGTCTTCATTTCCTGCTGGGCTGTCTTTCTCTGGGCTTCTATACCATGCCCTGACATGGGGTGCTTTCTTTCAGCTTCATTTTATATTTATATAAAAAATCAGGTCTTCTTACTCCAAGGTAGTTCTCTTTTCACTTGTGACCTGCTGCCTCTCACAGAAACATATTGAAATATATTAAAATGACATTTTCAGACAGGAATAGGGGCAATCAAGAGTACTGATTTTTGACATCAATATTTGGAGTCAAACACTAGCTTTACCACTTGCTATCTACGTAAACTTGGGCAAGTCCCTTACAATTCCCCAGCCTCTTCTATAAAATCAGGGGCTTGGACTAGATAGTTTTTTAAATCCTAAACTTGAATTTTGGGATCTAAGGAATTCCTTAACAACTATTATTCTATTATTTGTAATAGAATGAACTGCGTAGCCCCTTAAGACTAAAGGGTTTTCTACTGAGCCAGACTTTTCCTAGAATAGACAGTCAAAGGGTTAATAACCATCCCTGCATCCCAATGGGATGTTTTATCAATAAATCAATCAGCCTATGAGGCTCACAGGATGAGCATGTGAACATATAGATTAATCCAGCTGAATATTTTTAGAGCCCTAGAGAAAAATCTATGTGGAAGTGTTTTGAGTTGTAGCATAATGCTGTCAGATGAGGTATAAGACAGAAGACAGTTGTTAGGCTAGACTGTCACCACTAGTTGTCACTGAGCTGTTAAAATCAATTGTACAATCGATTGTTACTCATGTATGCTTTGTTGTAGGCAGAGAAGATGTTTAAGTGTTGTTTTTTCCCCAGGATGTTATTTTATTCTAGCAATAAAAAGCTCCCAAACCTGCTGACTACTTCAAAACTCTTCCTCCAAATTCAGTTTATATTTTGCAAGGAAACCACTCTTATTATGATGCTAATTTGTAGCATGGCAACAGATGCCCGAGCTAATTTCTGGGAACAGTTAATGGGCCTTAGTAAAGGATTGAGGTGAGGTCAGATGTTGAACTTTTCTTTTAACATTCAGAATATGCCAAGAGTCTGTTAAAGTGACTACCAGGAAGTGCCTGGGACTCTAGGGAGTGTATCTACATTACATTTTGAGTGTTTCAGGGGAAAAAAAAAGGAATACATGAATAAAATAATATCAACAAAGTCACACCTGACCTTCCCCCCAATACATTTTACTGAAAGAAATGTAAATTCATATAAACATGTATGTGTATCTCTAGCATGTGGGGAGGAGGCAGAATTGATCCTTCCAGAGCCAGTCTTTGGCAAAAATGCAAAGAAGATGAAATTTTTCTTTGGTACTTTTCTCTCGTTCTTATTTAGTATCTCTCCATGCCTTCATGCTGATCCCTGGCTGTACCACCCTGCTCTGGTACTACCCCATTGTATCTCTTTTAAAAATCTTTTTTTTTTTTTTTATTATAAACCAACCAAACAAAAACATTTAATGTGTACAGAAGTACAAGATGGAGGTATATATAAAAAACTGTGAAGTGTGATAGCAAGCAAACTAATGTATTTACATATATATATTCACAACTCCCATCCCTGAAAAGAAGTTAAATTGTACACACATAAACATTTATTAAACTGCTATACATGCTCTGTGCTGATCCTCACAAAGAGAGGAAAAAGACAGCCCCTTCTTTCAAAGACTCATAATCTATAGTTACTCAAAACAAATCATCTCTTTCCCCTTTCAAAATCTCCTCAGCATTCCACTCTCAGTCAGGTATAGGGCATATCTAGGTATAATTGACAGTAGGCCAGTTGGGTTTAGGATCAGAGAACAAATCTGGATGCATCAACAGGTTTAACCAGACAACCACTAGAGTTTGTTAAAGTAAGAAAGTTTTCCTCCCTTTCTTCCTTCCCTCCTTCCTTTCCTCCCTCTTTCTCTTTCCCCTTTCCGCTTTCTTTTCCTCTTCCCTTTTCCCCTTCTCCTTCCCCTTCCTTCTTTCTCCTTCCTCTTTCCCCTCCCCCTTCTCCTTTTCCCTTCCCCTTCCTTTCCCCTTTTTCCTTCCACCTCCCCCTTCCCCTTCTCCCTTCTCCCTTTCCCTGCTCCCTCCCCTTTCCCTCTTTCCCCTCCCCCTTCCCCTTTCTTCCTCCTCTCCCCTTCTCCTTTCCCTTCCCCTTTCCCTCCTTTTTCTCTCCCCTTTCACTTCCCTCTCCCCTTCCCCTTTCCCTTTCTCTTTCCTTCCTTGTCTGAACCTTTAAGCAGAGGGAATGTGGAGATGTAGCAATAATGACCAGTGAGGAGATAGGGAGAAAGACACTTCCTGGTATCAAGAGTTCAAGATTCCAATGGGAGGAGACGAAATATAAAAAGCAGTGTACAAGCAAGACATTTAAAGTGTAAAAGGGAGGTAATCAAAAAGTGAAGGTACTAGCAAGGGCTGGGGAGGAGGAGGGATACTAAGGAAGATCTTTTGTATAAGGTGGGGTTTGGGTTGAAGAAGAGGTAAGAGAGCTCTTGGAGAGTGGTATTTTTTTATTCAGTGAAGTATATTGTTGTTTGTCCTTCATTTCTGAAGAGGACCATGATATCAGGGAGATAAAGCCATGTCATGTAAGTGAATTGGATTTAAGTGAGGGAGGGCTGTGCAAAGTCACCTGCCTCATCTTCCCCTCCAGAGCTATCTGGGTCCAGTGGGAAGACAGAGATTAGCAGCATTGGAGATGGCCTTGGATACAGTGGGAGACCTTGGCCTTTGGTGCAACCTCAGTGAAGTATGAGATAAGGGATGAGACCCCTTACCTGAGCAGGTGCCACTGTAGGCTTAAGGGAGGGATGAAAAGGTTTGAAATAACCACTGTGATGAGTGGGATTAGAGAGGTGTAAAAAAATTGCCTTGCAGCAATTATGATGTACACATACACACACATACTAGGCATTTATTAAATGCCTAATATCTATAAAATTCTATGCAAAGTGATAGGAATGTAAAGGCAAAAATGAAATAGCATTTGCCCTCAAGGAGCTTATATTCTATTGGGGGAAATGTAAATAAATATGAAATATTACTTTTTTACATAATATTCACATATAGATGTGCAAAATATGAATAATAAACGAGTTGAATTAGAGTTATTAACACAAGAAGATATTTGATTTTCACAAACTGTAAAGAGAAGCGGTCTTTTCCTGTTAAGATTTCTATTTTAACAATCATTTCTTCCTTGTTAATCAGGGTCAAATCAAAGCAATCCAACTCATCATTTTTTCTACTTTTTGAAGAATAAAATTATTAAGGTAAAGTAAGAATTTATCATCTGCTCTGCTTTAACACAAAAAGGCCTCCAATAAAAATCTGGATACATGAAATCCTCCATCACTGTGTTGTCATGCTTCAGAAATCTGTTTGCTGAGTTCATCATCCATTTCTTCCTTCTGTCCAAATGATCTATAGGATATTTTCATCATACTATCATGTTGTTCTGTTTCCTCCTCCACTTGGTCCATGGATACAGTGAAAGTTTTCTTTGGTCCTTTTAACTTCTAAAATTCTCTAATTCTCTCTAAAAGTCATTATTTTTCTCTTTCTTTGCTTCCTGGATTTTCATGAGATTACATTTATAGATATGTTATAGTCATGATTTCAATCTCATTTAGTCTCAGTGATAGCTATATAGGTGAATTTATCTTCTTCTATTTCACGTTGCTTATTACTCATATTTATTCATCTGGGACCACAAATTTTATTTATCCCTTTCTGTTGAATATTATATCTGATGATATTGATCACTTCTACTGATTTTCTTCTTTCTGTGTTGTATCTAATACTCTCTTTAATATCTAGCTTTATTGACATTTCCGATGGTATACATTTGGCTTACTTTGAGATGATTAGGAAGAAATTAAATGTTACGTTAAATGTTAACACAACTGATTTAAAAGCCCCGGCATATATAGTACTCTTGCATTATATGATGATAGGTTAGATGACTTGCCCAGAATCACATACTGTAAAGGTGGAATTTGAATCTTGATTCCAAGTCAGTATATTATGCTGCTATGTATCCATGTTATACAAGACAAATCATAAATTCAAATGAACATAATCTGAATGTACTCAAGCAATTTCTTTAAATCCTCTGAACTAATTCTATTATGTGATCGAAATGGGTTAAGAATTGATATTAATATTGTGGAACAAAATGTTTTTGGAAGGACATGTAAATGAAATAAAATTGTGGTGCAGTTAGATGAGAGGTTCTTTTTGAAATAAAATAATCCTCTGCTCAGTCTGTGGTAATGCTACTAGACAGCTGTAATCCATGTCAAAAAAAAAAAAAAAAAAAAAAAAAAAGCTGTGTCCACCCTGAGGTATTTGTTAACTTTTTCTTTTGAGTGACATTTGCCCAGAAATGGAAGTAACGGGAATGATGAGAAGAAACCAGCAACATGGAATGAAGATTTTTGCTGCTATTGTTCCATTGTTTTTGAGTTGACCTATGTTGGAAAACTATTACCTTTTCTTTAAAAGAAAAAACAAAAACAAGCAAACCACCCTTGCAAGGAAACAAGCTGTCTTCTCCCTATCTCACCTTGCATACCATTCTGATTTCATGGTGCAGGAGACAAGTTATTATTAGCTATGATATTCAGGTTTTGTTCCTAATGGGTATGTGCCTTGCTTTCTCAATCCCAGGCAGAGTACAGATGTTGCCCCAGGCGGTCTGTCTCCTTCACAGCCTGCTGGAGAACGGACACACAGTCTACGTCCACTGCAATGCTGGTGTTGGCAGATCGACAGCTGCTGTGTGTGGCTGGCTCAAATATGTGATGGGCTGGAATATGAGGAAGGTGCAGTACTTCCTCATGTCCAAAAGGCCTGCTGTCTACATCGATGAGGAGGCACTGACCCGTGCAGAGGAAGACTTTTATCAGAAATTTGGGAAGGTTCGTTCTTCCTTGTGTAATCTCTAGTGGGGTACAATCTCAAACTCCTGTCAGGGAAATTGGGTGATATTTTAAAGTGATTCAAAGACAGACTAATTAAACAGTAGTGTGGTATAGTTTAGTAGTATTATTTATTATTATTTTTATTATTAGTTTGGCATGCCCATTTAAGTCTCTGTTTTGGATTAGAAATATATTTTCTCCAGAGTACCTTCTAAAGAAATTTATAAATTGCACAAGAAATGGGGTACAACAAGGTAACAAATACCATTGACAACACCTGTAATCAGACTATTTATTTTGGTTAGCTTATACCTAGGTGACTTTATAAAAAATTTAAGATTATAACCACTGTTTCTTGTTGCATTGTATGTAACCATTTGCTGCCTGAAAGGGGGAGAAAATCTATAATTATACAGATTACATCTTTTACAACAAAAACAACAAAGACAGACCTACTGCTTTGTAAATGCAAACTATCTGGCCTGCTACCAAGCAAGATACTAAGTCTGGAAGATGGAGGTTCCATAAATCCTTGCTGAATGGAATGGAATGGGATTTCTTGTTCTGTAGGGAAAGGGTGTGTTGATATACAATTTGGATAGCTGAAATTCTTAACTTTGTTCTGAACCTTTTGGGAAGTCTAATGAAAACTGTAGACCTCTTAATGTTTTTAAATGGAAAATATATAACAAAAGATTATTTCAAAAAAACCAATTATATTTATATAAAGTTGTTAAAATATTATGAAAAAATTCACAGGCCACTAGGTTAAATAAATGCTCTGATAAATCTGTGAAAACTGTAGGAAAAATATTACTTTATGTGAGTCCATCATGGGAACTGGCTCTTGATTTATAGCAGAGATTTTTTTCATGTGCACTATGTTTCATGTTTCACTATATCTTTGAATTCTTTAGAACTTTTTAGAATGCTTGGAACATAGTAGGTACTTAATAAATATTTATTGATTGATTAATTGGCTACTTGTCTGTCTTCTTGCTTATTTGAAAAATAAAGGCATTTTACAGCTCCTGACTCAATTATCTCAATATTTGATAGTCCTGTTAGGGGACCATGATCAAGAGGTGTCTCAGGGCAAATAAGAGGTAAGTCAGATCCCATTTCCTTTGCATATCATCCGCATTTTTCTCTACTGTCCCATGAGAAATAATGGTCACTCCTTATGATGCCACATGAGAGATATTGATTACCATTCCTGTCACATAAATTATAGATAAGAATTAATGACAGAGAGGATAATCTCACTTTCTAATTCATAAATTGTGTGGCTGAATATTACATTGGAATTTAAATCCAATCATTCTCAGCCTTTTCAGTCTAAGTAACTTAGACTACTAGATAACACAATTGTAGTGCAGGACTTAAAGTCAGGGAGATCTGGATTAAAATCCAGCTCAGATACTATTAGCTGTATGACCTTGGACAAGTCACTTAACATTTTTCAACATCAGGTTCCTTATCTGTAAAATTGGGATAATAATAGCATCTACGTCCCAGGATTATTTTAAGGAGAAAATAAGATAATATTTCTAGAGCGCTTGGCAAAAATTAAGATATTACATAAATATCATCATCATTTTTCTATAATAATTTATTCACTTCTCCACTCAAATCTATCATTATTTTCCTTTCACTTATATCTAATTATAACTAACCTCATTCTATAATTATAGTAAGGGAAAATGTGGTCCTTTCCCAGAAAGTAAGCTCTTCTACCTATTAATATTCCATTTATTTCTATAGAGGAAGGATTTATGGCTAGCTGATAGGGATATTATATTTGGGAGTTTTTCCCTGACTTTCAACCACATTCTTGCTTTTCTTTCAGGGAATGACTAACAATCCTTTACTACTTTCTACCAAGAGAGAAATCAGTGACAAAGATGACAATAATGAGAAACAGAGGTAGTATACAGTCCACTCTGACATCAGCCTCATTAAGATCCTTTGAGTGATATCTAAAGAGAATGCAGTGAAGTGCCCAGAAACTGTCACTACTCTGAGCTATTGGTAGAACAAACCTATAGAAAATTGTATTCAATTACTTGTCCTTTATTATCCCTGCAACTTTGTTGAGAATTAAAAAACAAGTATTGGGTTAGAGGACATAGGGCCAAAGAATCCTAGATTTTAAGCTGAAATGGACCTTTGAGATCAGGTCCAATTTTCTTATTTTTCAACTGAGGAAATTGAAGAATGAGCAAATTAACTTGCCTGTGATCACTCAAGACAGTTAAGTGTCCGAGGCAGGATTCAAATTCATGTCTTCTAGACTACAAGAGAGAGAGACATTTAATTTCCTTTGTCACTTAGCTACACTCAAAGATTTCTATCTCCTGTTGTCAGTTACTAGGGTTTTACCCAGATATGCCATTTGGTATTTTTAGCCATAGGAACATAGCTCTAAGAGAAGGGATTTTTCATCTTTTTTGTGTATCTTGAACCTGTTTAGCAGTATGGGAAAATCTTTTTCAGAAAAATGGGTTTTAAAAATTTAGATAATTGAAGGATATGCTAAATTTTGCTTAGAAGTTAGTAAAAATAAAGATGTAATTTTTTTTTCTATTCAAATTCATGAACTCCAGGTGAAGAGTTCTAGAGCTGGAAAGAAACTTGGAGTTTATCAAGTCCCACCTTCTCATTTTACAAATGAAGAAACTAAGACTCAGGGGTAGGTTAAATGATTTGCCCCAAATCACAGAGACAGTAAGCATCAAAAGCAAGATTGTATTCCAGATACTCTGACTCCAGAGACAACCCTCTTTCCATGATACTATGTCATCTCTCAAAAGGTTTCTATAAACTTTTCCCCTTGAAATCAGACTATTTTCAAATGAGAGAAATGTGTTTCTTTGATGCCTAAAAGATCCAAATTTTACCCTTCCCACTGGAAATAGGCTTTAGTCTTCTTCCCCTTTGGTCTGATAGGAGAAATCAGGTTCAGAAAAATTAATTGGTAAATTCATAAATATTGACATGACTCATTTGGTCCTGAATTAATGCCATGAATAATGCATTGAAGATATTTGAATGTTAGTTGCTAAATAAAAGTATTCCCACAGCTCTCATGAACAAAAACTTGGTGTTTTCTTTTTTCTAGAAATGATCATTTCTGAAGTTCAAAAGAATAAAGTATAATTTCCTTATTTGATAGAAGCAATCATAAGTACTACTATTATTTTTACTAATTTGGAACTGAATTATAATTATCACTGTCACTTTTATACTTTTCTTTGTGAATCAAAATCACTAATGGCATGACAAAAAGAAGCCAAATATGAGAGGACCACAAAGAAGAAGGAAAAGAAATACAGCAATTTAGTTAGAAAGAATCAAAGCAATAATTAATTGTTCTGTTAGCAGTTAGCAGAGTATAAAACCTATTTTCTTCTTTTTAGAAATAGCCAATCTTGTTAATGAAAAAGGAATGACAAGATAAGGTCTCTCACTGTATTGATAGTTTTGAGTCCTCTTGGGAAATATTCTTAAATCAACTGTTCTGGCATTGTGTTTGTCACCAACAACAACAACAAAAAAGAATTGAAAAAAGCAATTTTTTAAAACTTACAATCATGATTACCAGGCTGAATCCCCCCTCAACACATTTTTAGTAGCCTTAATGATAAAAATAGAATAATAACCTCAAACTCTACAGAGATAGAGACAGGATATTGTGAAATGAAGGGGTAGAAGGTGAGCTAGGAGAAGAAACAGAAATTTCCCTCAACATTGGGACAGTTAGCATGTCTATGTAGTACTCCATATACATATATATATATATATATATATATATATATATATATATATATACATATAGTAAGTGACTAGTTTTGAAGCTAGATTGTACTACCCACCTCGCTTACTATAAAGAAACAAAATACTTTGGGTTCCAAGGTACAGAAAGTTATGGGGAGGCAACAAATGATTTCTGTACTCCAGTCAAGCCTCAAACAGTTCTTAACTTGATTCCTTTACTTCCTTAGGAATTTTTCAGTGATCTAGTTTAAACGATAAGAAGAGCCTTCACCACAGTTTACCTGACAGGCAATTTTTCTTTAAGGTTTTGCTAAAAAAAAATCTCCACCAATGGAGGAGAACATTTAAAAAAATTCTAAATTTCCCACCCCCTGTTCATAAAGCTACCTTACATAATGTGCCCCAAAAGGACCTCAGCCATTGTACCTGGTTAGCTGAAATGTGATGTGATGGATATTGACTTTGGAGTCATAAGTCATGATTTTCAGTCCTATTTCTACTATATGTTAGTGGTGTTACTTAAGTTTCTTGGAACCTTAGCTTTCTTATCTGCAAAATAGAAGCCACAATTTTTGTATTTTGGTACCTCACAGATTTGTTATGAGAATCAGTTGAGACAGTCATTTGATGCTCACAGCCAACTATTGTAGAAACTCATTACTAGATAATAAATCTCAACTTAATAGCAGTTATTTCCAAGAATATCATACTTCTGTAAGTGATTTAACTAGTGATGTACCACTTCAATACAAGCTACTTCCCAGTTCCCAAAACAGTAATCTTTGAGAAGAACACCAAGTTTTTTTGTTTTTGTTTTTCTGGCAAGGAGAAATGGAAGCAATGGGAATCAAGGTCAAGGGATGGATAATAAAGCATTAGGTGAAGGGAGAATCACTAATGAGATGTTCCTGAAGAAGATTTATTTTGGATTGTGGAACTTTGGGAGGATAAAATAACAATCTCATAGGATTTAGAGCTAGAAGGTGATTTAAAGACCATCCATTCTAACTCCTTCATTTTATTGATAAGGAAACTAAAACCCAGAAAGTAGATCAGTCAAGAATGACAGCAATAGGGCTAATGTGGAATAAAGTATGGGCTATATTAATGGAGAATTATAATTATAATTATAATTCTTCATCCAATGTTATTGCTGTTACTAACAATGTTCTTCTGGTTCTGTTCTCTTCACCATTATTATTGTGCATTACTTCATCTAAGTCTTTGAAAGTTTTTCTTCAATCCTGTTTGTCATTTCTTACAGCACAATAATATTTCATCCCAATTACACATAGTACAGCTTGTTTAGTCATTTCCCAAATGATGAGCATTCCTTTGAATGCCATTTCTTAGCTACCACAAAAAGAACTGCTCTAAACATTTTTGTACAAATAGGTCTTCTTCCCTTTTTTGTATTTTTGTGATATGTTGGTATTGTTGGATCAAAGGGTATGCAGTTTTGTAACCCTTTGGATAGTTTCAAATTATTCTATAGAATGGTTGGATCAGTTCACAACTCTACCAACAATGCATTAGTATCTCAGTTTTCCCACATCCTTTCCAACATGAAATATTTTCCTTTTTTTTTTTTTTTTTTTTTTTTTGGTCATATTAGCCACTCTGATAAGTGTTAGGTAATACCTCAGAATTCCTCAGATAAAACTTAGAGAATTTAAATAATTTCATTCTTACAACAAACCAGTGATAAGTGTTATTATTATGCCTATTTTTCAGATGAAGAAACTAATATGCAGAGAGGTTATATGACTTGTTCAGGGTCACACAATAAATATTGAGGTGGAATTTAAACCCAAGTTAATAGAGGAGTCTTTAAGTATTGTTTAAAGAAAAAAGAATCCCTGAAGGCTTGAAAATAAAGCCATACTCATTAGTGGTTTTGCTAAGGATGACTAAGTAACTAGAGAAGAATACAAGCAATTTCTTTCTATTTTGTACTTGTTTTGAAGGTTTAAATGCTGTACTGTTTCAATTTAAAAAAAAAAAAAACAACAACTTAGATTTTAAAATAAATTCCATAAATTCAAATTGTGACTCAAGGCAAAAGTTATTTCTTAATCTAACATTGTTTCCTTATAGCACATAGTTTTCACTTAATAAATAAATGTTTGTGATGTTGAATTGTTTTTCTTTCATTCTTGAAGAAGATAATGATATCATGAAGTGACAATGAATTGGGTTTAAATGAGGGTGACTTTCACCAGGCTCACTACTTCCTCCAGAGCCATCTGGATCCAGTGGCCAGGTGTAAATCAAGGCAACTGGAGATGGCCCTGGATAAAATGGGAGATCTTGGACTTTTTAAGCTGTATGACTGAGGCTGCAGCCATTCAATGATTAAGACTAGGGAGCAATTGAGCCAAAGAATCTCTTCTTTCACGTAATTACCGCTCCCCCTCCCAAATCAAATAAATCAATAAATTTGGGATGGGAAGACCCTCAGGGTTTTTGGCCAAAGCAGAAATGATTGCTATTTACCTTCAATCTGAATCAGCCACCAGAAGTAGCAACTGAATGTCTCACTGAAGAGTCTGGGTCTGACCAATATAAATCCATTGAAGGTTCTTTTCCTCAGCAGTGGTGTAATGGAACTGTTGCTTCAGAAATTCAAAATAGAATGAACCCACAAGTTGGGATTTTTGGAACCCCCTGGATACCTGGGACTCATTACTGCTATCTGGTGGCATCATACTAAAATTACAAGAGAAATTCATCTGAAACCAAGAATTTTGAGTAATGAAATGGCCCATGACACTTTTATAGAAAAGCCTAAATTAGCTTCAAAATGCTTTGTGACCCATTAGATTTCAGAGGGCTCAGATGTAATATTTTTTCCTTAACAATATTCATATTTATGAATTTGCCCTTTGATAATTGATTCTTACCTCATCCAAGATAAAAGGTCATGGAACCTTTTGGCAATTCTTTATCCATGGCAACTGAGGACAGAGATAACGTGTTGAATGAAATTCATAGATAATGCAAAAGCCTCATATTAACCTTATCATCTCAACATCATCCTTCAACTTGGGGTCAGAGTTGCTAGTAAGGAACAAAATGAACTGATTTGGATTCTATGTCTTCTTTTTCTTACCCTGAGTGGGCATGCTAATAAGCCAGGTGAGAGCCAAAGAGCAGCCATCCAAAGGAATATATATATAGTGGAAAGATCAGACATCTCAGAAATGAGATCATTAGCCCCTAGACACTTGATTTGATGCTATATCTTTTTCTAAAAAATGGGATCTTCAAATAACATAAATTTAAATGAGAGCAATTCATTTCACAATATTCAGTGATTATATCTGCATAATTGTATGACAATCTCATACCAAGTTCTTATCTAATAAAATGAATTCATGTCGTATTATTTTATTGAATTGTGAGCCATTTTCTCAGCAAATGTATTGATGTACTAATCTCTCATTAGTCTTGTGTTGCTAGTCTTCAAAAGATTAGATGGAATTCTGAAGGGATAAGATGCAAGAAATTTTCAACAGACAAAAGTATTTTCAATCATAATTGCCTATGAACATTCAATGGGACTCTGCTCCAGTTTGCCTCTTTTTTGGGGGTAGATTTTCCTACTAAATCTTTTCTCTTGGATCTGTCAAGAAAATCTTTAATTTACCAATTAATTTACCAAATGGTTGGGTTCATGTACTTACTCATTCTGCTGATTTCTGGTGTCCACCTTTCCAGGTTTAAACATATTAGAATTCCTTTCCCTGCTGAATGCTAGAGATATCTTTTTTAACATGTCTTCTGTAATTGCTTTTTAAAAAAAATTAATAAAAGGGTTGTAAGAAATTTAGGCCACCTATTCAAATATTCACTATTGTTCATATGTATATCA
Source organism: Sarcophilus harrisii (assembly GCF_902635505.1). Taxonomy (NCBI): domain Eukaryota; kingdom Metazoa; phylum Chordata; class Mammalia; order Dasyuromorphia; family Dasyuridae; genus Sarcophilus; species Sarcophilus harrisii. The sequence continues at coordinate 147,740,465 of NC_045429.1, forward strand.
CCAACAGTGGGTGTAGTTGTAATTAAGTCTCTCTATATTTGTATAAATTGATTGTTTCTTTTGTGTTATAGGGTATGAGGGTACTTAACTGCAATCATAAATCAGAAACATACTAGCTAATTTGTGGAAGACTGGAGAATAAAGGATAGTAGCTAGGGAATACAAGCTAAGAGGTTTTATTTTCCAAGTGAACTGGTACAGGAATATATTATATTGTTACTGAACATGGCAAAATAATGAATCAATGAATAAAATAAGCCCCATTCTTGAGCCTGTTACATCTTTGGTTTAACATTATGTGTGCTCCTTAGGTCAAGCTCAAAACTCCAATGATTTTCCCTACTCTATAATTTTAATGTATGAAATACAGGGAAAAGATATATATATAGGCAAGTTTTCATATTTACAAACTGAGGTTTCCCAATGACACTGGGGAATTGTAACAATATTCATGACATTGCCTACTCTGAAAGGTAGTTAGGAAGAGCAGCAGGCTTGAGATTAGGAGTTTGAATTTGAGTTCTGGTCCAATAGGATCATAGGCAAATCACTTGCCACTCAGAATCTCAGTTTCCTCACTTGTATCTCACAAGATTACTATGAGAAAAACACTTTATAAACTTTAAAGAGCCACAGGAATGTAGTTATCACTATCTGGCTTAGAATCCATTTCTAGTCTCTACTCTTTGACACTTATTCCCTTCTTTTCTCATTTCCACCTCTTAGAATTCCTGGCTAACTTTTTGGCTCAGATGTCACCATCTCCATGAGACCTTCCTCAATCCTGCTTTCTCTAGTGTTCTCTCCCATGTAGCTAATCTCAGATATTCTTTGTAATTACTTTGCACGTATTTGTATTGGTATTAACCGTATCTTTGGCCAACTTTCTTTAATAAATAAATAGCACTTTTATTCTTGGGCAATATCAGGTTAGAGCCAAAGTTCTCCATTGTCCCTCTTAAAATAGAAACAGGAGAAAGTGAAATGTTCCATGTATTGTTGACTTTTTAAAATATAACCTTATATATTCTTTTCTTGTACTCCACCACTCCTTTGCTTCAAGACTTGTCGAATTCTAAATTTGATGCATTTTGACAAGAAAAAAATGCTTTCACACTTGACCCTTAGAAACTCTAATGCTGAGGTTATGCATATTGGTGAGCGGATTGCAGGGCAGTTCCTGCAGGACAATATGGCTACAGCATATAGTCTCCTGGATTCCAAAACAGTAGTACTGCAAGGGGGCATGGAATGGCTGGGTGTTTAGTAGGAGGGGAAGGATCAAGAGTAGGAGCAGCAGCAATTCCTGGGTGGGAGGGATAATTGGGTTGCAGACTGGAGATGTACTCCTTATTGGAAAAATTTGACTGGTACTTAGCATTTTTACCACTTGCTGTGTCTTCTGGATCAATTAATGAGTACTGAGGTACTACTGTATAAGCATATATTCGTTTGCTTATATATTTTTGTATATATATTTATCATAGAAAATTAACTCTAAAGCCAAGACAAAAATTAAAGATTTGAAAGGAAAAAAATAAGCAAATTATTTCTATCATTTAAGTCAATGAAAAATTTCTTTAGTGAAAGCTTTCACCAAAAACTCTTTTTATTATTGTTTAAGAATTTTTAGCTTTGTCCTAAGGAACACATAATAATCTTACTGATACATGTCCTTTTTATGTCATTATTTCTCATGTTGTATATCATATCAGATAGAAGCTGATATTTTGAATATCATGTTTGGTATAAACACCAGAATGAGAATAAATGTTGCAATAAATACATTTTGGGAACTGAAAGAGGAAGATGTTATATTTTGTGGGGAGGAAGATGCCCCTTAAAAATATACTTGTACTTCATCCTTCACTTAATTACAGCCCTTCCCAAAGAGTTCCTTAAATTTGTGTTATCTCCCTTCATGTATTTGATTTGCTAATTTAGTTGAGTGATTTTTTAAAAAAGCAATTATTCGTGAAAGGAACTTAAAACTTTTTTTTCCCCCCCAGGAAAATTGACTTTTTACATTTTAAGTGCTATTTAAGTGTGAACTACTGTTATCTAATCTAACCTCTCACCCAGTGGAGAAATCAGGATTTGGCATCTCTGACTGTAAATTGCTCCCTTTATCACTCCCACTCTCCCATTTATCTTCAGTCTCACTCTATCTACCTATTGCGACCCTACTGCCTACAAAGATGTCAACTTCTCCATTCTCAAAAACCCTCACTAGAGCCATTCATTCCAATACCTATTAGTTCCATATTTTTACTTTTTTTGGGAGGGTTGAACTCTTTGAGGAAGCTATGTAAAAGAGGTGCTTCTACTTCCTTTCCTTTCATTCTCATCTTAAACTCTCCACAATTTGACTTCTAATCTCATCATTCAATCAATACTGCTCTCTTAAGAGTAATTAAGGATCTCTTAATTGCTAGATTGAATGGCTTGTTCTCAATCCTCATTTTTCTTGACCTCTCTGCAGTCTTTTAACTACCGATCACCCTCTTATCCTTGATTATTACATTTTTTTTCTCTTTTTTTGGTGACACTTTGCTCTGGATGTTCTCCTTCTTTTCTGATTGCCCCTTCATAGTTTCCTTTGCTGACACTTTTCAGATAATACCTGACTACCTTAGGTGTTACACAGGGCTCTTCTTCTTCCTCTAAACTGTTTCATTTAGTAATTTCAGCTGCCATTAGTTAAACAATTATCTCTATGCTGTTGATTTTCGATCTACTTATCTGACTCTTAACTCCTCTGCTGACTTCCAGTCTCACATTTCCAGCTGCCTATTAGATATCTGAAACTGAGTGTCTTGTAGACTTCCTAAACTCAACATATCCAAAATGAAACTCATTATCTTTCCCCCTAAACCCTTTCAGACTTCCCTGTAACTAGGGAGGATACCATCTTCCTCACAGTCTCTCAGGAGCACAATGTAGGTATCATCTGTTCTTTCAGCCCCTATATCAAATCTATTGATAAGGCCTGTCATTTCTCACATATGTCTCCTTTGACATAACCATCACCCTGGGACAGGCCCTCATCATCATAGAGGTGGACCATTGCCATGACCTCCTTGCCACAAGTTTTTTTTTTTTTTTTTAATTCCAGTCCATTCTCAACTAAGATCAAAGTTATCTTTCTAAAGCACAATTCTGACCCTCTCATTCCCCCACCTTTCCATTCAATAAGCTCCAAAGTCTCCCTATTACCTAGATGAAACAAATCTTTTGTTTGACTCTTAAAACTTTTCAAAACCTCCCTGATCCCCCATACCTTTCTAGTATAACACATTACTTTTCTGTTCCTCATCTGGCCATAAACTCTTTGGTTTTACAACCATGGCCTCCATGATTTTTCATGTAGATAATGTTCTCTCTCTCCATTTCAGGCATTTCCACTGGTTGTCTCTTATTCCCAGAAGGCTCTCCCTCCACATCCCCACTTCCTGATTTCCCTAGCTTCTTTCAAGTCCCAGCTAAGGAAGTTATCTCAATCTTCCTTAATTTCAGGGCCTTTCCTCTATTGATCATTTCAAATTTATTTTGTATATAGCTTGTCCACATAAAATCGTTCATGTCTTGTCTCTCCCATTAGACTGTGAGCTCTTTGAAAGTAAGGACTGTTTTTGCCTTCCAGAGTTAGCAGTGTTTGGAACCTAACAGATATTTAATAAATATTTATTGATTGATCTGACAAGAATATCTGCTGCTTGAAAACTTGCCATAATGGTCAGTATCATAGAATCATACATTTTAGAGCTAAAAGAGATATTATATATCTAGTTAATAATCCTCTTTGTATATAGTGAGAAATTTCATTACCTCCTAAAAATGTTATCTTGTGAGATAGTTCATTCAGTGGTTAACTCTAGTTGTGAGAAAGTTTTTCTAATATTGAAAAATAGGTCACACATAGCTAAGCTTTAATAAATGTTTGTTGAATTGATTTCAACCAAATTCTTGTTTCCAATAACTTCTCATTTATTTTGATTTTGTCCCTTAGAGAAAAACAGTTGAAGCATTTTCTCTCTTCTGCATCACATCTTTTCAAATATTTGAAAAGTTGTAATCTGATTTTTTTTTCCCTCTCTCTTCTCTGGGTTGCCCTTGAATCATTGAATCTTAAAGTTGGGAGAAAATTCAAATCTTTCTAGATGAGTTCAGTGGATCCAGTTCAAACCTTCTCCTTAAGAATATAGTTGCTATGCAGTTCATTTAATGATGACAAAGAATTGAAAATTGAGGAAATTCCCAACAATTGGGTTATAGCTTTTCAAATTGTGGCATACGATGGAATATTATTTTACTATAAGAAATAATGAGTAATATGTTCTCAAAAAAACCTGGAAGGATTTACATGAACTGATGCAAAGTGAAGTGAGAAAAATCAGGAGAATATTGTACACAATTAGTGCAATATTATACAATGATCAACTGTGAATAACTTATCTAATCCTGCGATACCATTCAAGATAATTCTGAAAATTGCTATCTACCACCTGAGAAAGAATTGATGCAAATCAAAGCATACTTTTTAAAACTTAATTTGTTTGTTTTGTTTTGTGTCTTATTTCATAAAATAACTACTATAGAAATATGTTTTACATGACTGCACATGTATAACCTATATCAAGTTGCTTGTCTTTTTAATGAGAAAGGAAGAAGGGAGAGAGAGAATTTGAAACTCAAAAATTCTTAAAAATGAATGTTAAAAATTAAATTTACATGTTTTAGAGGAAAATGAAATGTGAAATAAAAACAAAAGAAAAAGAATATAGGTGCTATTAGAGATAGATGAAGTAACATGAAAACCACATAAAAAAGAAATAAGGTAACAGTTCAAACTTAAATGGTAATGAAAAAGTGAGATGGGGGAGAGACAGGAGGGAAATGTTTGTTTATCTGAAATAATCAAATGCCTGCAGCTTTTAGCTATAACTCAACTTGTTACTGAAAAGTCTCAAATCACACTTAGGGCATAGGTCAAGCCCACATCCTTATGAGAGATTTTCACTCAGTTTATCCCATACAATCCCTCCTCTTTATTTATTAACCTTTGAAGACCTCTCACACCATTCTTGACATATTTCCTAAACCATCTTGTTCTCAGTTTCCAATCACTCTGGGTCTGGGTTGTCCTTTTTTCTACTGAAGTACTGCTTCTCTAGGCTAAGTATCCTGATCTGCTCACAATCCAGTGCCTTTATTGTCTGGTTAATAATGATTTCATTATTGGGTCTAATGAGCCTATTCAGCATACAAATTGGGGTTCTGTACCCCCAAATCCCATTGGAGGCCATCTATCATCCCAACCATTTGTGTCCCTAGTATTTGGAGGAGATAACCTTTCACAAATAAAAATACCTATCAGGAAAGTCAGCAACAACAAAAATGCTAAAAGAAACAGATATATGCATCTAGCAACAGATAGATGACTAGGCTAAATACTCGCTCCTTATTTAGGATAGGAAACTGCAAGATCTACTCAATGCTTGCTCTGATTACAGAAATTTGCTATAAAAGGAAAAAAGCAGGGACATGATTATAATCAAAAACTGGTCCTTCAGGTCTCAGCATGAGCGCATATATATGACAGGATAAAGCATCCTTACCTATAACAATTCCATCTTATAGCCAGACTCAGGAATTATCAGGTGGGTTCTTATTCAAAGGAATACTACAGGGAAACTAAGTCAGATGGATTCCACCTTAAGTGGAGGCCAAAGTTGCCCTCCCAACTCTTGCCCAGATACTAACCTTTTCTTGTAATAATTCAACATCACAGCCCTCTGAGTAGCTTGTGTCATATTCCTTTCAGATGGTGGATTACTTGCTTGATGATCCATCAGACAATCATATCTGAATTCAAAACTCCAAATAATATCAGCTACAGAACCAAGAATTTTTATCTTAAATAGCAAGTCTCATTAATCAAAGCTTTAGGTGAATTTAACTCTCAAGGATCATATATACTAAATAAATATTGATTATAATATTATATTGATAACAGTAGGAATCATCCTAGAAAGTTCACAGCTTATCTTCATATCTAAGTAAATGGGTTTTAAATTCAACATTACACACAAATCATTTTACTTTATGATGCTCAATAACCAATCTATCAAAACATGTTCAGGTATTAACGATATTCAGAGGGACAAAGACATAGACCACTGTTCTCAGTATCTTCCTACACAATGGGAAAGGCTTTAAGATGACTCAATAGAACCAATTAAAACTCACATAGAATATAGATTATTCTAATTTCACATTAAAGAAGCCTATCAAAATTCTTCATCCTAAAAAAATGTTAATTCAACTTTCTGTAATCAAGGAGTCCCTGTAAACTTTTCTGGAAATATAAAAGGTATAACACCAATAATGTTAAAATTCCTCTAAGTACAAACAAATATTCTCACCTCTTACCAAAACATTCCTAATTGGAATTTTAGAGGTTATAAATTGTCCTTAATAGTCCATTTTTGAGTCCATCTGTAATGTCTAGTAAGTGCCTTCCCATCCTGCTTCTTCCAGGGCTTAGTATGCACTCATTCTCCTGGAACTATGAATTCCATAGGTATTATCTAGGCCAGAAATCCTTGATCCTAAGAACTAAAAGGGATGAGGACACTGCCAGTATATAATTTCTTAAAAACTTGTTCTTTGTTTCAGAAGAGGGTCTTTCCTCCTTTCCTCCTAAATGAAGTAAACCAGTCTCATATAGGGAAAGTCCCAGAACATTTCTGGGAACAATTCTAATTAGTTAGAAAAGCAATATCCAAACATTTGGTCCAAGGCAATGTAGTTTTTAACATCAATTTAGTAACCCCTTTCTTAAGAATCTAATTCAATCTTTCCAATTTACTTAATGAGAGTAGATGCCCAGGTGTATGGAATTGCCACTTAATTTGCAGTCCCTCCCCATTATTTCTTATAAAACCTCAGAAATAAAATATGTACAATTTGTTCCAACATTCCAATTTATTCTACTAACCCCTCTTAAAACAGCAGAGCCCAGGGGAAAGTTTCCATCTATCCACTCTCTCAATTTTCCCCATTGGTATCATTTCATTACAACTCAACCTAAATATTTTGGAGCCAGGCTCCCTCCTTCTGGAGGGATACCTCCTTAATACCTTCTTTATTTTTCTTTGGGCATATTATAGACCTTTCAGATAAAATTTATTTTACAATTACACATATCCCTGTATACCATATTTTCTTGCTTTTATTTCGTTGTTAAAGGCAGAAAGCAAGACATATCTTAAGATTAATACTCTAAATAGCTTTGGACAAAATTTCACAAAATTTATGCCATATATTCAACAGCATTGACAAAATGTTAAAGCACAGCTCATACAATTTTTATAAATTACCTAATATACAATTTAGAAAGCAATATAGTAGCTTAACTATATTTCATCTAATTAGGAGATAAACATGTGACCTCTTTAGGTTGTTACCAGAGAACTAAAATTTTTAACTTCAAATCAAATACAGATTTAAATTTCAAGTAACAATACTTTAACATCAATGCACACATTTATAAAATCTTATACCAGAACAAATTTACAATTTTAACATTCACTAGTTAATAGTAATTATCTCATACAATTTCAGAATCAGAATTTGAGTTTAAACATACAGCTGCAGAATTTAAGGTGGTTGAAAATTATCCTTTCAAGTCTGTTCTCAGGGCTTTATGAAATTGGCAGACTTTTTTTGGGATTTTGACTTTTTAATTTGGCTGACTGAGAGAACACAGGATTTCTCTTTTCTTCCCTCCCTTTGTCATTCCCTCCCTCCTTCCCTCTCTCCTTCCCTTCCTCTCTCCTTCTCTCCTTCCCTCCCTCTGTCCTTCCCTCCCTCCCTTCCTCTCTCCTTCCCTTCCTCTCTCCTTCCCTTCCTCTCTCCTTCCCTTCCTCTCTCCTTTTCTCCTTCCTTCCCTCCCTCCCTCTCTCCCTCCCTCTTTTTGTGCTTCCCTCTCTCCTTCTCTCTGTCTCTGTCTCTGTCTCTGTCTCTCTCTCCAAAACCTTAGGAGCCTGTAGCACAGGTATTGAATTTACACTCAGCCCTCAGGGGATGGACAGTTCCTCCTAGTGAGCAGGCATCTGTCCAAATAAAACAACAGTATTTCCCTATACATTTTGGTACTTCATCCCAATTCTTTCTAAAGTGCTATCTTCTCAGGATTCTAGATAGAAGAGTCAGCTAATTTGTTCCTTTTCCAAAGTTCATAATTTCTTGCTTTCTTTAATGGAGAAACTCACCTGACCAAAGAAGAATAGGAGAATCCTTATGGACTCAACCTCTTCAGATTTTCCTAGTATCAAGAGGGAATAATAGGAGCCTTTTATGGACTTTGCCTAAATTCTCCCAATCCCAACCCCAGTCATCCAGTGAGCTCACTAGTTCTTGGCAGAGGGACAGTCCTCTTACAGATCTAATCACTTAGAGTCTCTCTCCCTTTCACCAGTTTCTCACTCACCTGGTTTATGCACAATTTACCTGACTGATTTCAAACATCTCTCAGTTGGCTTATCTCTTGAGCCAAATTAATCCTCTATGATTTGCTAGTTCACTTCTGTTTTTGCTTTCTTCGAGTATTTTTTCTCTTCAAGAGTTTACCTGATTCAGCAGGAGTTCCCAAGCTAAGTCCAGGAACCACCTGAGAACTCTCCAGAGAGCACTCAAAGATTGGTATGGGAGAGACCCTTCAAGAACAAGAAATATCCCGGACGAGCTCCCAAACTATGTGGGATAGTAGTGACAATCAGAAACTCTCATAGTAAGGAAAGAAAAAGGGGTTTATCACAATCTCTCCAGAAAGGGCAACTCTCATCTGACAACATGTTTGAAGTGAAGTGCAAACTGCAAACACAGGATTATATAGACCCTAACTCTACCTTCTGACTTTTTCTCCCATTGGCTGGATATTCTAATTTTCTCAGAGATTAAATATGGACCCCAGAACACACTTTACCTTAGATACTTAAATGCAAATGAAAAGGGGTGGGGAAACTAGAAGGAAATGTTTATCCAAGATATTTGAACACCTGCAGCTTTTAGCTATAGCTTAACTTGTTATCGCAAAGACTCAAGTCATAATTAGGGCATAGGTCTAAACCATATCTTTATGGTTTCTTCACTCAGTTTATCCCATACATGTAGTAACATAAAGTTAGGTTCACATATTAATAAATGATAAACAATCCACAATCCCTTCTTTTGAGTTTAAAGCCTAATATAAGAATTCTAGTGAAAGCATAATTACAGAAGCCGAAATCTAGGTTATGATTTCAAAGAGATTTCATTAAGATAATCAATTTAATGCTAACCACCCTAAATTAGAACTTGACAGAATTCCTTCAAGGAGGACTAGGAGTCAAATTGGTGACAATTTTTTCCTAGTCTCATGGTCAGAAGGATCAATTTAAGTAAGTCTCAGGGGTTGTAAATCAAGAGATTTAAATTTACAAAAATAAAGAAGTTCAGTGTGACCAAGAGTATCATCACCAAAACCAGACAATAACAACCTTATACTTCCTTCAATATCTTAAGAGTTGAACAAACTTAGTTATGCAGTTTTATAATCTCATATTTCCCTTAAGGAGAGGCACCTTGTTAAACAGATTATCTAGGTAAATTAAATTAGGTTACAGACTAAACTCCATTTAGAGGGTTCACAATGGGTTGATTTGAAAGGTGAAATTTACATGTTACCTATATAACCAAGAAAACTTGGTCAGAGAACTTAGTTAGCTAGGGGGATAACATAATCATTTTAGGAAGCTCAAACTTTGACTTCTACTTGGGTAATGTCAAATAGTTCATGTTATTATTCCAAAAGTCAAATCTTGGTCAGGTGAGAGTAATATAAACAAACAGAAGATTTTTCAGTTGACCAACAGTTGCAGGAGGTATGGCCCTGATCCCTGAATAATAAATAAAAGGAATTTGAACATGACCCTTTCTCAGACAAACATAAACACCATGGAACATTAAAGCCAAAGTAATATAATAACGATCATCCATATTAAAGAACATAAAATATCCTGACTCTTGGTAACTCACTCCCAAAGTCATTTTATTCAGCATATTTCATCTTGAGTTCCAGCTATCACATCTGATCACTAAAACATCTTCCCTTGGGAATTCTGGAATAATATCCTCAGGACAGCTCTGCTCTGGAGGGGGCTTCTCTTATTAAAGTTGCATTTCTGATTCAAAATCACTTGCAGAGATTCCCAAGGCAATTCTGCTAAAATCTGCCCCTAGCAAGACATAATAAGCTTCTTAAATTTGGTTTTCCAGGAACTTGTTCATGTGGTGAAAACCATAACAAATATTGTAGAGCTAATCCTATTAACAACAGAACTATAAGGAGAACATCATATTGGAATCCACAATTCACCTGAATTTTAGAAAATTTCAATTTTTATATACCAATTGTTCTCTCTATCCTTACCTGAAGTCTATACATGATATGGTTAATTTCATTTACGGGCTGAAGGAAGGATCTTAAAAGGAACCATGAGGACCTGACTAGAAGGCCTAAAATAAGTTTTATTATATATTTCTATGTATTTATGATTTCATTAATATAACTCTCTTCTAATTAGTTTAGCTGGGAACCTAACAATGCCTTCTTCATACTTTATACTTATTCCTGAATTTTACATACACTTGCAAGGATCCTTCCTCCAGGTTAGAGTTCTTAACTTGGCATTTGAAAGAAGAGGGCTTTGGATAGATTTCAGGAGGTATGTGAACTTGAATGAGAAAAAAAAAAATATTTTCATTAGTCTCTAACTAAAATTTATCAATTAATTTTAAAATACGGTGTGCTGAGCAGTTTCCCAAATGCAATTCAGCTTATTCTCTTTCCTCCTATTCAATTTTGTGTCCATTTAAAGTGCCTTTTCAAGACAGTTGTACTAATGAATTGTTTTAGTGACCCTCATATACAACTCGGTGTCATTTTCTTGATAATAGGCATTCTTTGCCATTTAATTTTTTTCCTTTGTGGATTTTAGAACTATAACAAGGGATTGTTACTCCCAGGGCAAATTTAGTTGAAAATGGATTAGTGGACTGATGACCATTGGCTTTATTAAACTATTAAAGGGATCCATAACACATAAAAAAGTTTAAGAATCTGTAAGATGTCTTTTAACATTTTATTGGAGTTATTTCAGAATTCATATTATTCTTCTGCTGCCATATGCTCTTGTTTTCATTACATCACTAGTATGATTGCCCAACATTTTTTGTAATTTACATATTTACTTTATTGATGATTGTTAATTTTGTAATATATTTAAGAGAAATCTGTCTTTTTTGCCATTACTGTTATGTCTTCTCTTCTAAAAGTCACTGATATGATAATCCACTTAGAGACAGAGACAAGGTAAATGATTTGTCCTTGAATGATATAAGATTCACACATTTTGGTTGTAGTGTATTACTAACAAAGGAAACTCTGGAGAAGTGATCATTTAAGCTGGAAGAGAAACAGAAAAGAGCAATGCTATAAAAACCTAGAGAAAAGAGATTATCTTGGAAGAGAGTGATTGACAATATCAAAGGCTGTAGATAGATCAAGAAGGATGAGGATTGAGAACAGGTTATTCGATTTGGTAATTAAGAGATCATTGGTAAAGTTGAGAGAGCAGTTTCAATTGAATGATGAGGTTGGAAGGCAAACTGCAAAGAATTAAAAAGAAAGAAAAAAGGAAGTGGAAGCACTGATTCCAGATAGAGTACAGATGTAACTATTAATAATCACCATGCATCACTATAATTCTCAGGATTGCAACAATTTTGATTCCTTAAAAATTGTGGTGTTCCTCTTCGACAAAGAGATCTAACTCAGTTTCAATTGATCAAGGATGGACAGAAGCAGCTACACCCAAAGAAAGAACACTGGGAAATGAATGTAAACTGCTTGCATTTTTGTTTTTCTTCTCGGATTATTTATACCTTCTAAATCCAGTTCTCCCTGAGCAACAAGAGAACTGTTCGGTTCTGCACACATATATTGTATCTAAGATCTACTGTAACCTATTTAACATGTATAGGACTGCTTGCCATCTGGGGGAGGGCATGGAGGAAGGGAGGGAGGGAGGGGGGAAATCGGAACAGAAGTGAGTGCAAGGAATAATGTTGTAAAAAATTACCCTGGCATGGGTTCTGTCAATAAAAAGTTATATAAAAAAAGAGAGAGAAATAGATTAATACATCAAAAAAAATTGTGGTGTTCCATAATTCATAATGACATAGCTTTACAAGGAGAATATTATCATTAAAAAAAGATATTTTTCTTTTATGTATCAGGAAGCAACATCAATTCATTTAGAACACCAGGCTTCTTCCTAAAGGCAATTTAACCCACTCCCTTATTCCTATTCATTTCCAGGATCTGCTTATTATCCATTTGTTGCACCTTTCCAAGATGTATGTATGACAGACTGATTCAGTGGGTTGCTCATTGTTCAAACAATAGGCATTCTTTATCCATTTGTTTTTCTTTTTCCTAAAGATTACAGAGCTGACTTTAGCAATCTTTCCCTTTTGGGGAGAAATGGTGGCCTCCCCCCATGTTAATTCCTGTAGACAAAGTCCCAAGTACTATTTAAAAAATCTGATTATTAGGCTGATCTCTTCAGAGTGGTTCTGAATTTCATTGAAGAAGCTCCAGTGGAGAAGCTGGACACATTCCTTGATTGGGACACATTCCAATAAGATCAGGAATGAAATAAGGATGCCCATGATCATCACTATTATTCAACATTGTACTAGAAATGTTGGCTTTAGCAACAAGAAAAGAAAAAATATAAGGAATTAGAATAGGCAGCAAGGAAATAAAACTATCACTTTGTAGACGATATAATGATATACTTAGAAAATCTTTCAAAAACTTACTGTAAACAATTAACAGCTTTAGCAAAATTGCAGGCTATACAATAAACCCACACAAATCATCAGCATTTCTATATATTACTGATAAAGCCTATCAACAAGAGATAGAAAGAGAAATTCCATTTTAAAATTACTGCAGACAAAGTAAAATACTTGGGGGTCTACCTGCCCAGACAAACTTAAGAACACAATCACAAAACACAAATAAAGTCAGTTCTAAACAATTGGAAAAATATCAATTGCTCATGCATAGGCTGAACTAATATAATAAAAATGACAATTCTGCCTAAATTGATCTACTTTTTTCAGCATCATACCAATCAAATTGCTGAAAATTATTTTATAGAACTAGAAAAAATAATAGCAAAATTCATCTGGAAGAACAAAAGGTTAAGAAAATTAAGGAAATGAATGAAAAAAAAATACAAAGGATGTCAGGCTTAGTAGTACCAAACCTAAAACTATATTATAAAGCAGTTGTCATCAAAACCATTTGATATTGGCTAAGAAATAGAGTGGTGGATCAGTGGAATAGATTATATACATACGACACAATAATCAAGACCTCTAATAAGCTAGTATTTGATAAACCCCCAAACTCCAGCTTCTGGAATAAGATCTCACTATTTGACAAAATTGCTGGGAAAACTGAAAAACAATATGTCAGAAACTTAGCATAGACCTACATCTCACACCCCATACCAAAATAAGATCAAAATGAGTGCATGATTTGGGCATAAAGGATGATACCATAAACAAATTAGGAGAACAAGGGATAATTTACCTATCAGATCTTTGGAGGAGGAAGGAATTTATGACCAAAGAAGAACTAGAGAACATAATGAAAGGCAAAATGAACAATTTTGATTACATTAAATTAAAATTTTTTGCATAAACTCAATAGAAACAGAGTTAAAAGGGAAGTACAAAGATGGGATAAAATCTTTAGAGGTAGTATTTCTGATAAAAGTCTCATTTTAAAATATATAGTGAACTGTGTCAAATTTATAAGAATACAAGTCATTCCCCAATTGATAAATGATCAAAGGCTATGAACAGACAATTTATAGATGATAAAATTAAAGCTATCTATAATTATTTCAAAAATTTGTTCTAAATAACTATTGATTAGAGAAATGTAAATTAAAACAACTCTCAGGTACCACCTCATATTTCTCAGATTGGCTAAGATGAAGGAAAAGACAATGATAAATGTTGAGGGGATATGGGAAAACTAGGACACTAATACAATTGTTGGTAGAATTGTGAAATGATCCAACCATTCTAGAAAGCAATTTAGAACTATATTCAAAGGGCTATTAAAATGTGCACTTTTTACCCCAGCAGTGCTATTACTGAGTCTGTATCCCAAGGAAATTATAAAGGAGGGAAAAGGACCCACATGCGACAAAATGTTGGTAGCAGCTCTTTTGTGGTAGCAAAGAATTGGAAAAATGAGTAGATGCCTATCAATTGGGAAATGACTGAACAAGTATATGAAGGTAATGAAATATTATGGTTCTATAAAAAATGATGAATGGGGCAGCTAGGTGGTGCAGTGAATAGAGCACTAGCCCTGAAGTCAGGAGGACCTGAGTTCAAATCTGACCTCAGACACTTACCACTTCATAGCTGTATCACCCTGGGCACTTAACCCCAATTGCCTTAGCATTTAAAAAAAAAAGATGAACAAACTGATTTTAGAAAGGTCTGAAAAGATTTATGCGAACTCATGCTGAGTGAAACAAGCAGAACCAGAAATACATTATACATAATAACAGCAAGAATGTGTGATGATCAGCTATGAAAGACTTGGTTCTGCTCAGTTTCAGTGATCCAGAGTAATTTCAATAGATTTTGGACAGAAAATGCCATCTGCATCCAGAAAAAAAGAACTAAGGAAACAATGTAAATCAACACATGCTTTTTCTGTTTTTTTTCTCTCTCTCTCATGGTTTTTCCCCTTTTCTCTGATTTTTCTCTCCCAACATGATTCATAAAGTAATGCATATTAAAAATAAATTTACTAGAAAAAGAATCTCTATAGTCTTTTGAAGTTTGATGCAGTCAAAACATGTCATTTGCAAATAGCAATATCTAAAAGATACCACCTGTAGGAAGTTTTTCACCTGTTTGGATTCTGCATATTGGGCATTAAGATGTTAGGGTTCAAATACAATGATTCAAAGAGCTAGGATATATAAGCTTGGTTCCCACTGTAAATCTATGATCCTTTGATTCTACCCATCCCCAGAAATACTCTTATCAGGATGAATAGAGATTGGTATGCCAGCAGATCTGCCTCCCTTCTTTGTCTATTTGCTATTTTTCCCTGTTTCATTTACAAATGCTGTACAGGTGATGCAAGTTAATTACATCTTTTGCTAAACCCTCAATAAACCCAATTTCCCCTCCACTGCATTTCATTGTTTTAAGAGGCAATATTGCTCAGGATGACATAAGATCTAAACATGAGTCAGACTTAAATGTACCCCCCCCCAAAAAAAAAAACAGTGTGTCACGCACATTCACAATTCTTTGTAAGTTTTGGTTATCTTCTTCCCTCCTCCTGCCCACCATGTTCTGGTCTTAAGAACCATTAGAGGAGACAGCCAGAAAACTTAGAAGGGGACATTAACATGCTAGCCTATTTGCTAAGCTATCAAAATGTTTTAGAGGTAATATTTGTGACATAGTAATATGTAGTAAAAAGCTTTGGTGGATGATTAAATGCAAAAAAGCAATTTCATGTTCCACGAAGAAAAAGGTCCATTGAAGGATATTAATGCAATGATATCTTAAGCTAAATTCATATGACACTTTTCAGCCCAAAACACATTAGCATTTCAGTGTATATGTGTGTGTATACATGCCTGTGTACATATACAAAATCACTTATTGTACTACAGCTAACATAAACTTAGAAAAATGTGAAATTGCACCTCCATACTTAGAAATCACATCTTGAGAACTAGTCATTAGACTGTTGTTGAGAAAGAAAGAATGATAAAGAAGGATGAAGGAAAGTGGGTTATTAGGTCACTTTTGGGTATCTCATATTTAATACTGTCTCATGAAGTTACTAAGTGTTGGAAGTAGAATTTGAACATTTATTTTCCTGATCCCAAGTCAATATTTTATCTACTTCAAGCATGCTGCTTCAATATCAATATCTCATATCTCTTTATGGCAAATTAAAAAAAATGTTCATAGATTCTTCCCTATATCCAATTGCTCTTGTCATTAGCTCCCCAACATTTAACTGAACAATATTTTCTTTTCTTGGTTGCTACTGATACCATGGCCCAACACCTCACCTGGCTTGTGATTTTGTCCTTACTGGATGACTGTTTCTGAGTCTAATGCTATACCATTCCGGTACCTCCTTACTGTTGGAACAAAAGCTGTTTCTTCCAGCTATTACTTTGATTGAATAGTATCATTACCCCAACTTGGTATTGTAATTTAAGGGTGGCCCTACTTCAGCATGTGTAATCTCAGACTACATTGCTCCTCATTTTTTTGGTCTCCCATGCGCTATGGCACAGTATCATTTTATCCACTTTAAGCATATTTCACCCACGTCCTTTTTTTCCCCATTCATACCACTAGCACCCTCAGACTTTTTGCACAGTACTATAGAGTTTGATCTTGAAATAATAGCTTATATGATAGATAATGTATTATTCATCTTTCATAACCAGGAGAGGTAGTCTCAGGTTATCTATGGTAGAAAGTTGAATAGAATCATATACTTTTAAAATTGAAAGAGATCTTAAAACTCCCTCTTTCTCCATTTTGTTCTCCATCACCCTGCCCCATCTTATAACAATGGGCTTTAGGACTTGGGTTACATTAAATATTTCTGAGCACCAATAATACCCCACAATTTTAAAGATTAAACCTAGAAGCTCCTCAGAGCTTATCTGGTCCAATTCATTCATTTATAGATGAAGAAACCTGAGACCAAGAGATTTTTAAGGACATGCCTTGTCTAAAGCCATATAGATGGTAAATGATAAGAGATGGAATTTTAACCCAGGTCTTCTTACTCTAAGAAGTATTGTACTTTCACTGTATTGTGCTGCTAGATTGTCTTCAGGCCAGAAACTGGACTTAGTCCCTACTTTTTAGGAACTGACACCCTAACACAAGTCCTCATTATCTCTAATACAGATTACTCCAATAGTTTTCTGATTGATCTTTCTGCATAAGATTTCTCCCCATTCCATTCCATCCTCTAATCACTTCCAAAGTGATTTTCCTAAAAGCATAAGTTTGCCCACATCAGGCTCCTCAGCTCTGCTCAATTAATTCAAATTCATATAATTCATTATGTCCAAAATGAAACATAAAATTCTCGGTCATTTGGACCTTCATAATCTAGTCCCTCCCTAGTTTTCTAATATTCTAATAATTTCTAATATTAATATATTAAAATATTTCTAATATTTTATCTAATACATTTTATTCCACTTACACACTGTGATCCCTTCAAACTGGCCTTTGCACAGCACACCCCATCTTGCCACTTTGCCTTTTTGCTGACTGTCCCTCATGCCTGGAATTCTCTCTGTGTTCACTTTTTGCTTACTGGATGTACAGTCTTTCTTAAAGACTCAGCTCAATAATATGGAACTATGCCTAAAAGGCTATAAAACTACACATAACCTTTGAACTAACAGTGAAGCTACTATTTTTTAGACTGTGAATGAAGAGTATAAGGAGAAAAGTCCAGATGAAAATGATAAGAAGTCCAGATGAAGAGATGAGAAAGAGTTCCTTTATCATATCCAAGGATTTTGTGAGCATCTTCTTTAATTCCTTCTTGCTTCAAAGCACTGTTAGCTTAGGACACTGTTTGCCTAGCTTAGCTTTTTGATTTGCATTTTCCCAATATGAAAACAGGGTCTTTGTCATTAGACTTCATATTTTACCATCTCATCCTGTACTTGTTTACTGGATATAAATGTTTTTGATTAACTTATGAGAATACCAGGAAAATCCAATTTCTTTATAAATATTAAATTCATGTATGACCAGAAAAACTGCCTTCTAGAAATCGGCTTTTCTTCTGCCTTATCAAATATGTAAACTTATTCTACCTGCCAGTATCCCTCATCAATATAGAGTTTTGATTTAATCTCTCTCCCCTCCACACACACACACATACATACACATATGTATAGAGGATTACAAACAGTGGGGGGAAACTCTCGGTGAGGTATAAGACCCTTCAGCCCAGGGGGAACCTGCTGACAATGACTGGTTTGGCTCTCCATCTCCCCTAATGGCTCTCAGCCTTCCTGAGAAGTTAGGGAAGATGTGACCACTTGTATTCTACTTGAAGCAAGGGATACTTACAGTAAGAGGCATTTATATATCAACAGCAGGGGGCTTATAATTAACACTTGCACAATGTGCTGTGGTGATATAATGATTCTATAGTTGGCACATGCTCAGAGTGCTGTAGTGATGTAATCGTATTAAGGTATTTAGGGGCTGAGAGATTGGAAATAAAAGGATTCCATCTTTGACCATTCTCATGGATCTCCTCCCTCCTTCACTCCTCCACTACGACCAAGGACTCGGGCTGGTCCTGAGGTCCTCCAGAGAATTAGTCTGGATGGTATATTTTGCCACCCCAACTTAGGGGCTCTAGAAAGCACACTACATATATGTATACACATATGCATATATATATATGTATATATATATATGCTATTCTCATTCCCATAATATTATATATATATATATATATATATATATATATATATATGTGTGTGTCTAATAGGTATATGTATATGCATATATATACCTAGGTAGATATAGATGCATTCACTATATATATACATTGTGTGTGTGTGTGTATATATATATATATATATATACACACACACACAGCAGACAGCATGAAGCAAAATTCCATTTTCAGAATCAGGAATTCTCATGCTATATATATTGCCTATTATATATCTACAGA
Source organism: Sarcophilus harrisii (assembly GCF_902635505.1). NCBI lineage: Eukaryota > Metazoa > Chordata > Mammalia > Dasyuromorphia > Dasyuridae > Sarcophilus > Sarcophilus harrisii. Next base: position 147,759,375 of record NC_045429.1, read on the forward strand.
AGGAGAAGGAAAATTGTAATAGCTGCTGATTTTCAAGGACATGAATCATCATGACATGACCCAGGACTCAGCACCAGGAGAAGGTGATAAAGAATATTTAGAGAAGTGCCTTGACCTAACTATGGACAAGCATGTTTCACCATATCTGGAGGTAGATAAAAACTAAGAAATAAACAAAAGAACCTTTAAAGACTCTCAAGTACAAACACAAGAAGATATAGTACATTTTAATAAATCATAATGACACAGAAAGACTTTTTCAAATGTTTTTCCTTGGAAAGTTATCTTGGGTTAATCTTTCAAAGAAAAAGAAGATATGCTTTTGCTTCCTGAGAAGCCTCTGCTCTCTGAAATTGGAAGAGAAAACTTATTCAAATTGGGCAACAAAGGTCAAAATTGGTCTCATTGTGACATAGACAACCTTTATCTTTGGTGTCCTCTTTCCCTTTTCCTTAATCCAGTTGCAGTCTGTTTAATTGCTTTCATGATGCCTCCTGGATGCTCAGAATTCTTCCATTTTCCCACTCAAATCTCCAGGAAATAGAGAATGCTCTACTTAGCTCTTTATCCTTCTCTTAATCCAAATCAACCTATTCTTTGTTCAGTTCCTGCAGAATTTTGCTCTTTGCTCTCACAGGTTCATGGAATTTGAGAATTTGGAAGGGTCCTTAGTGGCTCATATTCAAAAACAATACCTATAACAACCGCCCATCCATCAGAGGCCAGAGGAGAAATACAATATGTCTCAAAATAGCTCATTCTACTCTTGGTTAGCTTTGATTTATTAGGAAATTCTTTAAAGTCCCCAATCAAGTTGAAATTGGCTTCTTCACAACTTCTACCTTTTGCTTCTGGTTTTGCCCTCTGGACCCAAACAGAACCGATCAATTCTCTCCATGGCATGATCTTTTAGCTTTTAGCTTATTGTGATAAGTAGAACGTAACCTGATAAATCAAATACTTGATGAAACCCTGTAGGATCAGAGAAGATAGAGATAGACATGCTGGACATCATAAAAGTGCAAAGAGGGGACAGACTATCTCTCCTAGGACTCCTAAGTCTTCCCTGTAAAAATGTAAAGTGTGGGTACTGGCACTGATTATTTTAGGCAATGATTCTTTTATTTTTGTCTTTGTGTCCCCATCATCTAGCCCAGTGCTTTGTACATTGTAGGTTCTTGATAGAAAACTGGATTAAAAGCAGCTTCCAAGTAAATTTCATTTTCTCTCTTTTTTATTTCCTTACTGTTTCCATAAGACTGGTCAACTTTTCAGCTCCTAGCAATTGTATAGACCTGGAGCAAACACTTCAGAATATTATTGTAGGTTGCAAGCACCTTGAAACTAATGTGTTAGTTTTTCATCTTGAATATTTTAACTGAAAACTTTGGCATGGAGTTATTACTGGAGAAAAACATTATTGGATATTGATGGAGCATTCCAAGGTAGTCTTTTTGATATCCTGGGTATAATTTTCTGATAGTTGAATCCCAGAGTTTTATTATAGAATTTACATTTTATCAGAAGAGGGAGAAAGCTAAAAGCAATTTATTCTAATTAGAGTTTTATATAGATATAACAATATTCTTTTCCCCAAACTCCATATTTTAGAAACTATTTCTCCAAAATGGGAAAATATACTCCAGAGTTGGTTATGCTTCTGATTGAATAAGAAATTGAATCTCCAAAGAAAATCTGTATTTCTTTCTTTGCAGATGGTAACATCCTGCAAACTTAATATTGGGTCTTAAATCATCAAGGAATACAAAATACTCTCTCCTGTATCATATGATGAGTAATCATATGGGATTCTGTCCTCCTCAGAGACAAATGAATTATTTGCAGCTACTAAATTTACCTCTTGTGAATAAAACATTTTATTGTTTATAATTCAGTCGGGAGCTGAATAAGGCCAAATGCAAGAATTTTATATTAGAGGGATCCCATAAATAGTGATGGGACAATAAAAATATAAGTTATTGACTAGAACGGGCAACCTCCTAGGGAGGAGGACCTAGGAATCCCTAATTAGAGCAGTTCCCCCATAATGGTATGGTTTAGTTATTGTCCTGATGCTGACTAAATTACAGGTCATATATTCATCATTTATCTTTTTATAGAAATTATCAGTCTTACATTACATTACAAAACTTACATTACAAAAATTTGTAATACTTTCAAATGGTCCAGGACATACTCTGTGTCCTTTGTGATGAAATCATGTGTTGTCATTTGAAAGATAGAAGTTTTAGAAAAAGAAAGTTCTAACCACTGGGATTTAAATGAAATTCATTGATATCTTTTGTTTTTGCTTCACCAATATTTTCTAATAAATTTTACCCTCCCTATCCTGTCAGAGGGCTATCCTTTATGACAAAGAATAATAAGAACAAAAAAAATAACAAGTTCAAGCAAAATTAATGTATCCACCAAGCCCAACATTATATACAATTTTTTATACCTAGCCTCTTTCTCTCTTTTTCTCCCCACTCCCTCTACCCCCTATCTCATTTTTGCACATAAAGGAAGAAGCTACAATCTCATACCTGTTCTTTGGGGCCAACCTTGGTTGTTTTAATTTTTCATAATTCCATTTAATATTGTAGTCATTGTATGTAATGATAGGGTTGTTAATACGGATCCAGCATTCTCAGGGGGACTTTATTGGCTGCCAACCTATAGATATAGTATGATTAATCTTCTGGAAATGTGTGATAATGTGTGATAGAGGAAAAATCCCTTTTTCCTCTTCCCCATCCTATTCAAAGGATGCACAGATATTTGATGATTTCCTTTGTGATTTATGTGTAATGAAGAAAAACCTTTCGAGTAGTATATGAGCTAGAAATGAGAGCACATACAAAACACTCCAATAGAGAAATACAAGGGTCATATGATAGGGCCAATTTATTTATTAGAATGCTCATGTAGTAACGAAGCAAGTCCTCAAGCCTGCATCCATGCAAATAGAGACCCATGACTTAAGACTGAATTTCAATGACTCTTTCTTACAGTCCTATTGCTGAGTTACCTAATTGTTATTAGTGTTTACTATGTGATAGATGTTAGGGATGGATATATTCCTGCCCTCAAGAAACTTAAATATGTAGCACACATATAATTGTATATAAAAATTAATTTTGAAGGGAAGACATTAATTTTTGGGAAGATAACAATAACACTTTAAGGTTTGCAAAACACTTAACATATCTTATCTTATTTGATAAGATTCTCTTCAACTCTATGAAGAATAACTCACACTTAAAAAGCTCTTTAAGATTTGGGAAACAATTACATACATTTTTTTGTTTAACCTCCTAACAGCCGTATTATGTAAGTACTATTATTATACCTATTTTCTAGCTAAGAAAATTGAGGCTGATTTTAGATGGCTTGCTCGGTATGATTTAAATTAATATCTTCCTGAATCCAAGTCCAATGCTTAATTTATCACCATGCTAAATACCTCTTCAAATGATGAGGAAAGTTCTCAGTCAGAAGTTAAGCTGAGCTTTAAGAGAGAATTAGGGATGCTAAGGAATGGCAATAAAGGGAGAATATATTACAGGATACAGGATATGGGATAGCCAGTGTGAAAATGTCTAGAGACAGAAGATGGAAAACGTCATGCATGAGCAATTCAAGAAGGTTATTTTGGACAGAGTGAAGAATGCACTAAGGGGAATAATGTCTAATAAGGTTAGAAAGTTATCTGTCCCCTTCTGTTCAGCACTGCATAGAAAGAACAGTGGGCTTGGAATCAGAAGACAGGTTCAGATAAATCCTAGAATTCTCCATCTATTAACTAGGAAATCTTGTCCAATTCTTAATTTCTCTGACCCTTAATTTCCTCATTTGTAAGATGGAAATAATATTTCTCATTACCTTCTTTACACAGCTATTGCAAAAAATCTTCTGTAAACTTTAATGCATTATTAATGTAAATTACTATTATAGTTCAAAGGAAATAGAACAAAAGATTTGAATTTTCAAATTGCTATCTATATTTGACCAAATCTGACTTGCATGATTTTTAAGGATGCTTTAAGTAAACAATCAATTGGTTGATAGAGCAGAAAACATTTGCCTTGCTGCATGCGTGGGAGAAAGGCAAAGGGTGGCAGAAATGTGATTCTTTGTAACAGTTCCAGTTCTTCTGGGCTTTGGTTTCTTTCCCTGCTGTGGTTGGTGGTGTTAACTGTGGTGAAGAGAGGTTACAAAATTAGAATCCTGAATACAGTCATAGAATCTTACTGCTGTGGCTCCATAACACAGATGCCATAGCCCAGAATGGCCCTAGAAAACTCTTTCCACAGCAGTCTCCCACCAAATCTCTCACCACCCAGGAGGCCCTTGATGAGATTATTTTCTTCTACATTGTCCTTCTGGGACCTCTGATAAGTAAGACATCAGGAAGCTTTCCTTCATTTCTGTCCTTGAAATGGTGCTCCCCTTGGGCTAGACATCTGCACTGGATTCTTGTTCTTAACCCTTAGCACTCTGATTATTCTACCTGGCGGTGAGCTGGGAGATGAACATTTCTCATTTGGTTTTTGTTTTTCCTTCCTGTGTAGTGGGTGCATGTTTCAAGGCCACAACCTTAACATGAGATGATGTCAATGTTTCAGTTTGTATTGCTCTTTTGTAGAAAAATGATAGATTGAAGGGAGAGAGACAGACTGATAGAGACAGAGACAGAAACAGACACACATACTCAGAGACAGACAAAGACAGAGTATTTACTGTCCAGCACTCTGCATAATGCAAATTCATGAAAACAAAATGATTTCCTACTCTCAAAGAGCTTATATTCTGACACTGGGAAGAAAAAACATAAAGGGTAGCTGGAAAAAATGGGGATAGAGATTATACATTATAATATATCAGATTCATTTCTAGGATGTTAATGAATATGTTTTGTGTGCTGCCTTTTTAATACTATTCTTCATGAGGCTTTTCAAGTTAGAAGATTCTTTTTGCACAGAGAATCATGATGATTACTTAAAATCTTAGGGACTTTTTTTCCCCCTAATGAAAAGATTGTAGATGTGAGTTTAATGAGTCTATACTACAATGTTGTTTTTATTACTTTATACACTTAGGTCTGCAGATTTGAATTTCACCATCTCAAAGAATTGTGAATACAATTAAGTTATATTGCTAAAAATACCTTTGTTATATAGTCCAAACCAAGTCTTATGACCCAGATTGATTTAATCTAATAATCATATTAAAACTATAAGTTTCCTTGCCTTTTTATATTAAAAATGTACAAAGTCTTTATTAAAAGTAGGGAACAAACAATATTTCTGGCTTTATTAATAAAATATTTATATTTAAGCTTTTAAAAGAAACAAAATCTGAGGTACAATTCTGTACCTTTCTCAATAATTCTTACCTGTTTTCAATCAAAATTTAATTAACCTTGGTCTGATCTTCAAAGCTGATGAAAATACTTGTTTCTAACATAACTTGAATGCTAGTCTTTTTGTTAAACTCCTCCTTGTCTTGTCTATGAGTATATTCCACGCAAACTTGAGTTTATATATATATATATATATATATATATATATATATACATATGCATCATATATATGTGTATGTATATATTATCTTCCCATATTGATCGCTTATGAATATTTCCATTTAAGGAATGATTCTTTTGGGTATTCTCTTTCAATACTTCCATCTGTATTGGTTTAACATTTTATCTCCTTCCATTTCTGCCATGTAACAGATGATGGAAGACAAAGAAATCCTTATGCATCAATTCAAAAAGCTATAATTATCTTTCTTTTTAATAAGAAAGAGCTCAGTTCCCACTTTCCTCTTAAAGCAATCAAAACCTTGCCTTCCTAAGAGATATTGCTACTGGTAACTGCTGGCTAGATAGTACATGAAATTTATATGTGCTAAGTTTCCACTTCAGCCATTTCCCACCCCAAGAAACAGCTTCAACTCACAAAGAATAGTTGATTAAAATAGCTTTATTAATAAAGAACCCAAGAAATAATTTTTAATCATAATAGTCCTGAACTGGAAAAGGAAAGCAAGATAGGTTGCCTTTTTTTTTTTTTTTTAATTAAATAACTTTTTATTGACAGAACCCATGCCAGGGTAATTTTTTACAACATTATCCCTTGCACTCACTTCTGTTCTGATTTTTCCCCTCCCTCCCTCCACCCCCTCCCCCAGATGGCAAGCAGTCCTATACATGTTAAATAGATTACAGTAGATCTTGTATACAATATATGTGTGCAGAACCGAACAGTTTTCTTGTTGCTCAGGGAGAATTGGATTTAGAAGGTATAAATAACCTGGGAAGAAGAATAAAAATGCAAGCAGTTTACATTCATTTCCTAGTGTTCTTTCTTTGAGTGTAGCTGCTTCTGTCCATCCTTGATCAATTGAAATTAAGTTAGATCTTGTCTTTGTTGAAGAAATCCACTTCCATCAGAATACATCCTCATACAGTATCGCTGTTGAGGTATATAATGATTTCCTGGTTCTGCTCATTTCGCTCAGCATCAGTTCATGTAGGTCTCGCCAATCCTCTCTGTATTCGTCCTGCTGATCATTTCTTACAGAACAATGATATTCCATAACATTCATATACCACAATTTACTCAACCATTCTCCAATTGATGGGCATCCATTCATTTTCCAGTTTCTGGCCACTACAAACAGGGCTGCCACCAACATTTTGGCACATACAGGTCCCTTTCCCTTTTTTAGTATCTCTTTGGGGTATAAGCCCAGTAGAGACACTGCTGGATCAAAGGGTATGCACAGTTTGATAACTTTTTGGGCATAGTTCCAAATTGCTCTCCAGAATGGCTGGATGTACAATTCCACCAACAATGTATCAGTGTCCCTGTTTTCCCACATCCCCTCCAACATTCTGCATTATCTTTCCCTGTCATTCTTGCCAATCTGACAGGTGTATAGTAGTATCTCAGAGTTGTCTTAATTTGCATTTCTCTGATCAATAGTGATTTGGAACACTCTTTCATATGAGTAGTAATAGTTTTAATTTCATCATTTGAAAATTGTCTGTTCATATCCTTTGACCATTTATCAATTGGAGAATGGCTTGATTTCTTATAAATTAGAGTCAATTCTCTATATATTTTGGAAATGAGTCCTTTATCAGAACCTTTGACTGTAAAAATGTTTTCCCAGTTTATCGTTTCCCTTCTAATCTTGCCTGCATTAGTTTTGTTTGTACAAAACCTTTTCAATTTGATATAATCAAAAATTTCAATTTTGTAGTCAATAGTGCTATCTAGTTCTTCTTTGGTCATAAATTCCTTACTTTTCCACAGGTCTGAGAGGTAAACTATCCTATGCTCTTCAATTTTATTTATGATCTCATTCTTTTCCTAGATCATGAACCCATTTTGATTATCTTGGTGTACGGTGTTAAGTGTGGGTCAATGCCTAGTTTCTGCCATACTAATTTCCAATTTTCCCAGCAATTTTTGTCAAATATGCATTCTTATCCCAAAACTGGGGTCTTTGGGTTTTCAAACACTAGATAATTAAAGTTATTGGCTGTTTTGTCCTTTGAACCTAACCTATTCCATTGATCAACTAGTCTATTTTTTAGAATACCAGATAGTTTTAGTAACCTGCCTTATAATATAATTTTAGATCTGGTACAGCTAGGCTACCTTCATTTGATTTTTTCATTAATTCCTTGAAATTCTTGATCTTTTGTTTTCCATATGAACTTTGTTGTTATTTTTTCTAGGTCATCAAAATAGTTTTTTGGGAATCTGATTGGTATAGCGCTAAATAAATAGATTAGTTTAGGTAGTATTGTCATCTTTATTATATTTGCTTGCCCAGTCCAAGAGCATTTAATATTTTCCAGTTAGTTAGATCAGAATTAATTTGTGTGGCAAGTGTTTTGTAGTTTTGCTCATAAAGTTTCTGATTTTCCCTTGGCAGATAGATTCCTAAATATTTTATACTATCAGTAGTTACTTTAAATGGGATTTCTCTTTATAACTCTGACTGTTGGGTTTTGTTAGTGATATATAAGAATGCTGATGACGATAGGTTGCCTTTTGAAAAGCTTTTTTGGTGCCTCCTGCTTCCCATAAAATTAAAGGCATGGGGGCAGCTATGTGGTGTAGTAGAAGAGCACCTGTCCTCAAGTCAGGGGGATCTGAGTTCAAATGTGGCCTCAGACACTTGCCACTTACTAGCTGTGTGATACTGGGCAACTTAACTGATTACCTCATAAAATTAAAGGCCCATTTTAAAAAAACCCAACATTCTGCCAATATTGCTTTATGGTAGATAAATCTGAATGCTCTTCTGAAGAATTAAAATCAATATCACACACAGACTAATGGATAAAACCATCAGACGGGATGGTTTAAACACATTGCCATCTATGAACAATGAGAAACTCCAAAGAACAGCAGTTAAAGACATCAATGAATTATATGATAAGAAGAGAAGATGAGCTGGATGCGTGGCTAAGTAGAGTAATGACAGATAGACACCAGAGTAGTACCCTTGCTCTGTCTACAGAAATCAAGGAAATCTTCTAACACATTAGGTAGCAGCATTATGAGAGGATAAGAGAAAAGTTTCATAGTATGGGGAGACATGGATAGACTGTAATTTTTTCATTAAACTTCCATATTTATAAGAACACATTCATTTGAACTGTTTGAATATATTTTATATATCCAACATTTTAACATTTTAAAACATTTAAACATTTTAAGACGATATTTAAGAGTTTGAAAAAGTTCTGTGATAAAAACACAAAACTCAGAAGGCTTATACTTGGACAGAACAGATATATTCTGCTTTAAAATTCTTGGACTATAGTAAAAGTTTCCTATGCATAACACCTCAAAGATCTCTCATAGAGAGATTTTTGAAAAATGTACTGCATGCATCCTCTTTTTTGGTCATTTCTTTCATCTTACTAATTAGCTTTTCACTTCATTTGTTCCTTGTAATACAAAATCAAAGGGAAGAAAAACAGCACCACCAAATCAACAAGACTATATTTTGTTTATCCAGGTATTAATATATTTATTTGGTTGTTTGTATTTTCCAAAAACTAGATTGCAAGCTTACAGCGGGCAGAGACTTCCTTTTATAGAAATCAGAATATTTCATCATAGAATTGTACTAACTACTTTTTAGGCTTTAGTAATGCAGTTTTGGTAGCATGGTGTAATGTCTAGAATAAAATCCTAAGTAGGGGAGTGAGTAAATGATGAGGATAATGATGGTAATATCTGTTTACAAGATAGTATAATAATAACAATAGCTAACATTTATGTAGGCTTACTATGTGCTGGGCATTGTACTAAATGCTTCACAATTATTATTTCATTTGACCCTTACAATAATCCTGGGAGGTAGGTGTTATGATCCTCATTTTTAAAGATGAGGAAACTGAGGCAAGCAAGGATTAAGCGATTTATACAAGATCACAAAGGTTGTATCAGAGGTCAAATTTGAATTCAGGTTTTCCCACTTATACTGTGCCACCTAGCTGCTTCTGAAAGAGACATTGTACTAGTTTAACAAATAAAACTAAGATCTGACTTAGGCTCAAACACAGTTTGGGAATAAATGTATTAAGGAGAGTTAAGTAACATGACAATTCAGGAGACATCAGGTTCATTGGTAGTCACTATGTGGCAATATGAAGAAAAATGAATAACAACTATGAGACATTTTTCTCCCATCTGGTGTTATATGCAGAAGTAAGCAGATGAATTTTGTCCATTTCCGTGTATGTATGCGTTTCTCACAAAACACTGATTAATATTTTTAGCTTGTTGAGTTTAATTAAATAAACTTTGGAAATATAAAGAAGCTTTAGGTGAATGTTGAAACTATTACATTTTGGAAGAATTAACACATGAGAAGTATATTTCACTATCATCTAAAACATTAGTATATGATGGATTTTGAGCTAGAATAGACCTGTAAGGTCATATAGTCTAACTCAAAGGCCACTGAGGCCAGAAGTAGTTGACTGATTCGCTTGTGGTCACAAAAATAACTATCTAATAAGGAATGCTCCTAGTATCATTGATTTAGAATTGGAAGGGACCTCCAATATCAACTAGACCAAGTCCCTCCATTAACAGAAGAGAAAATTGAATCCCAGCAAAATTAAATAGTAAGTTTGTGATCATATAGGTAATAAATTACAGGGCAGAGATTCAAACCTAGGCCTTATGCTTTTATTCTAACACACTATTGAAATAGGGCTTTAAAGAGCGCTCATGTAATATAACATCTTACATCTTGGCTACCAGGCTTTAGATTATTATTGATAACAATAACTTGATTTTAAATAACTCTTTAAGGTTTCCAAAGCCTTTGACTTGTATCATTTTAATTGATTCTTACAATTTTACATGTAAAGCAAATATTACACTTATTTTACAAATAAGGAAATTGAGGCTAAGACCATTTAACTGATCAGGCAAATATAGATATAATCTTTTCCTTTACAAATTCATCAAGAAAACAAATTCTACCTGACAAAATACATTTAAAAAAAACCCACCAAAATATCTTCCAACCAGGATATATATTTCATTAGGTTATTTTATCTCAATAAAAATTTTTTTCTTATTCCAACAAATTTGAGAGTAGGTACTATTATTATACTTATGAGGAAGAAACAGATAGATAGTAGTCAAATGTCTTGGTCAGCAACCTGAATGTCTCAGCTAGCAAGTATCTGAGATCAAATTCAAATTCAAGGCTTCCTGAATTCAGGTCTTGTGCCCAACCTTGTCCAGCAACCCTGATGGTGGGTGCTGTTGTTATAATAACTCATTTCATGATGAAAAAAAAATGGAGATAGACTGATAGACTGCTTTTTTCTTGAGAAAGAGAAGGGGGAATGAATTAGTTAAGAAGTCTATTTAGGAATGGCAATCAGAGGATGTTCATTTTGTTTTCTGTGATAAAGAGGAAAAATTGACCATTCATACTCTGCCCTCTGGTTTATTCCTTTAAAAAGAAAATAACCTTTCACCATCATCCACCTCCTTTCCCACTTCCTTCCTACTCAATTTACCATAGAGATAGAATCCATATCTATAGGAGTCAAGGAACAACTGTTTGCTGATGGGTCACAGCAGGAGAATAAAAATAGCAGTTTGCTATGTGGATATTTTTCACTCTTCTGTGGCTTATTTCTCAATCTTCTGTCTTCTGTTGTGGATAACAAAGTGCCAATATGAGAGCCAACATTAGGCAGGCAATCATTCTTCTTTCTGCAAAAGGAATAACATTTCCAGACACATTAGCAATTCTTATATCCTGAGCTATGGTGCAGGCACAACATTTTGTTGAATGAAATGAGGACAAAATAGAAAAATAGGCTGGGTTTATTTTTCTCATTCATCAGAGGAAAAGCGCATTAAACTTGGAATGTTGCTTTCAACTAGGAAATCCCTGAATCAGGCTGTCTTGACTCAGTGTTTTGTTTTGAACAGATTGAATTGTTAATTCATATAAATACTCAGTTGGATAACTTTTAAGTAATTGACGGAATTGACTAAAATGTCAAAATGAATCAGCTTATATAGACCTACCTTCAGTGATACTCCACAGGGAACAATACTGCATTTCTCCAAAGAGACAGATCACAGTCCTTCCATACCTGCCCATTTTGTGAAACTTTTGACTATGTCCTTCCATATATCCACATGGGTTCTATTCAATGAGCATGTGGTTTTCAATTTATCCTGACATCATGAGGATACCAGTAGGGAATTTAGTTAACTGCCCACCTGTTCACTCTCACCAGTCTACTTACTCATTATACATTTCTTTTATAAGACTGTTCATTTATTATAAGTTATTCATTGCTTTTACGTTACCGTCTGCTCAAATCAACCATGTGAGTTTGCCACCATTGCCCTCTGGGTGATGCTAATTTTCAATTCTTTGAAAATTATTGTATTTTATATTTTACAGCCCTATGAAAAAACATTGGTAGAATATTAATATGAAAAAGGTGATTCTTGGGACACCGGAAAAATTTCGCCATGGGACATACTTCTATCCTCTTTATCTTCCACAGGAATTGATGCTTTTCAGAATAAGGCACAATAGAAAAATCAGAGAGGAGTAAACATTTATTAGACAGTAACATGGGAATTCATCAGAAGAGGCATTCAAAATAGGTATTTTGGAAGTTTTAATATGGGGTATGCAGACCAAAAAAGGAAAAAAGCACATCACTATCATGAATCAAAGAATAAAAATTTGGAATAGAAAAAAACTGGAGGAGAATTAGTGAAGAGAATATGAGGAAAAACCCATCTTAGATAAAGAGGTGCAAAGAATGAAAATGAAACAAAAGAAGTTGAAGAGAAGGGAGAGAAAAGAGGATTTTACTTTACTTAATAGAGAAAAAAAGGGGAAAGATTAGCTTACTGGATAAAAGGAAGAAAGAAAAATGAATTAGTTAATTAAAACTTCAAAACTAGGGAAAGAGGTTACAAAATCAAGGGTGGGCTTAAGAATGAGGGCAAGAAAGCCTATGGAAAAAGGGTTGCCTTAAATTAGATTAGGCAAAAATAATGGAAGAGAAAAAATACTGTCTTTATGGGGAAGTGACCAAAAAAATCACAATTCAGAAAAAAAGACAAATGCAAACAAACAAAACTTGAACTCTCATAAATTTAAATATAAATGGATTAAAAATATCTAATAAGACAGAAGAGGATATAAATCTGGTTAAGAAAACAAAACCTCACAATCTATTGTTTACAACACATACCCTTAAAAACAGAATAAAATGAACTGTAAAAAAATTTTTTATGCATTACTCAAATTCAAAAAAAAGCAGTAATTGAAATAATGCTATCAAGTAAAGCAAAATTAAACATTCACAATATAAATAGACCTTTAAAAAAGAAACTACATTATGCTGAAAGGAACCAAAGATAACAAACCAATATGTTTTAAACTTATGCTTCAGTATTAAATTCATAAATGAAAAATTAACTGAATTATAAGAAATATAATAAAATGATAGTAGTTTATATTTTTTGATAGTCTCCATTTTTAACAACACTCTCCATTTTTTTTAAACAAATGTAACAAAAAGATAAATAAAAGGGAACTATATAGAACTGAGCAAAATGCTAGAAAAACTAGAGCTAAACTAGACTAAAAAAAGTCTAAAGGACTTTTACAAATTTCCAAATAAAACTGCTAAAGAATGTACATATTTCTCAGCATTATGTGATACTTCAAAACAAAACAATCTTGTATTAGGACACAGATATTGCAAATAAATGGAAAAAGGCAAAAATAGTAAATATAAAACATATATATATTATAGATTCTAACACAATAATAATAATCAGTTTAGGGAACACAAACAAAAGGCACTGATTCAAATAGAGGCTTAACAATGAGAACCTATATAATGAGGGTGTTAAAAAAAGAAATCATAGAGACAATAATAATTTTGTAAAAGAAAATCATTCTAAAGAAACAATAAATTAGATCAAAATAGCCTCTGACTCTAGATTCAGCTCAGAATGACTAATTAGTTCTAGTATTTGAAGACAGATGCATTTCTAAAAATCTTACACAAAAATCACTCAATGAAAGTTACAGGACTTATGGGGAAAATGGAGTTAGTAGTACAATACTAAAAAATTTCATTAGTGACATGTTAAAAAAAGAGATAAAACCCCAATGCAAACAAAAATATAGTTTTATAAATATCAGTTGATTAAGAAATGCATTAACATCATAACCTTAGAGCAGGGTTTCCAGAGGGACTGGGCTGCAAAGTTCACAGATGTTGAATTGGTCCTAGAAGGTGGGAGTGACTGGGTGATGGAGTGCTGTGGATAGAGTGAGTTCAAACCAAGCTTTTTATATTCAGAGCTCCTACTTCACTAGAAGATATGCAATAAATATTATACTTTATTTTGAAAAAAGGATTAAACTTGCTTGTTCAGCAAGCTTCAGAAAGTCTGCAGCTCGAGAGCTACTAGGAAGTTCTGCAGTTTTCTGAATTCTTGATGTTTCTCAATGACAAAGTGAGCATGAGCAAACTCAAAATTTGCATTATGCTCAAATCATTCTCTAACATGTTAATTGTGTTGGAACAAATTTGCATGTTCAAAACAAGTATCATAGCCCAATTAACTATATTCAAATTACGTTAGTGTCATTCTGCTGAGCAACATTAAGGGATATGGGTATCAAAGATAAGTGATGAAAAATGAAACCTATAACGGTTGTGACAAAATGGGGCATCAGCACAGGCTTGTTCTAGGTCCTAAAAATACAGGTTGTGAGAATGGTGAGGATCAGAAGAGCAATGACATCATTCCCTGTGACTGATCTTTTTTTTTTTTTTTATCTTCCACAGTGCTCATTGCCATCTTAATTGGGTTCTCTTGGGCAGTTGTAAAAACAGTGTCTCTGTGACTTGGGGATTTATATCTCTGGCTTCTTAAGCATTTTATAGCCTTTTTTTTTTTTTTTTTTTTTTTTTTTTTGGAGTTCTTCCCAGCACTCTACCTTTTATTTTCTTATTCCCTTATTCTTATTCTTCCCACTACTCTTAGGGTTTTTCTTTATTCTAACTCCACATTTAGCAGTTAGAACTTAAGGTCCTTAGTGACCTGTAAGTCAGAAGAGGACATATATAGACCACCATATTCAATCCATATTCCCTGCTGATGTAGGATAGACAGAGCTTGACTGATTGCATTGTGCAGGTTGTCATTACTGGAACAAATGTACCAATTTGCACCTCTAGTTATTGACTCATTTCTTCTTTATGTCTTCCTTTGGGCACAGTCTAGAGTATGAATGGTCTCTGAGACATTACTAAAAGGAACAAAACTTGCTCATTAGTTTGTTGCTCTCATGCCAGACTGAGTTGGGGGAAATTTTTTTATTCCTTATCTGAATAACTTCCTTTCTCTTGCTCTAGGCTTTGCCTAAAATTATTGTAAAAGTTTATATATTTTAATAGCAATTATTAATTACTATTAACAAGTATTAAAAACAATGCAAAGTATCTATGAAATGACTTGTGATTGGGGGGGAGTTGAATTTTTTCCATCCTCCTCACATTGTCCCTACTAATGGTAGTGGTGCATATAGGAAGCAAGTCTTGTAAATAGCAGCATATAGATGGAGGATAGGGCAGAAAGTTTTTTTCATGGAAGCAGAAAGAAGATGTGTACTGTGAACTGATCCATAAACCATAGTATGTTCATTTGCTCAGAAAAGCGATCTTTGACTTATCTGATTAAATTTTCTCTCTTGTGTTTGACACTTTGTTCCTGCTCCTAGTCTAATGTTTTCCACTGGAATTAGGAAATGGAGTAATGTGACTCATTTCTTTTTCTACCTTTTTGGTGGAAGAAACTAGGACCAGGATACATTTCTTCTTCCTCTCCATCTCAACCAATTGCTTGTCTTCCAGTAGAAAGTTCTTTCCATGATCCATTTGCATACACACATTTTCTATCCCTCTAAGTTTCCATGGTACCATATAAAAGTAGTTACATAGACTTTTCTGTGACCATGGAAGGATCAATTAGCATCCCTATATTTAGAACCCCTTCCCTTTCTTAGATTTAAAATGAATGAGGATGGAGCTTTTTCAGCTCAGAAACCTCTAGACAAAAGGGTTGCAAGAGGATAATATAAATGGTAAAGTTAAACATTAATACCTGCCTTTCCTAAATTCTTTTCTCAGTTTAATGGAAGTCTGACGAATTTTTATCAGAAGATATTTGCAAAGTACTTCCTATTCATGCCTATGAAGGCATCTGATGCCATTGCTTCTTGATTTAACTTCGCCATGCCCCCAAAAGACTCAAATTGATTGCTCCAATTTATAAATATATAAGAGAAAATTTTTTATACAAATGCCATCTTTACTTAATTCCACTAGATATTAAAGAATAAATCTGTTGACATTCTGCTCATGGTTTAATGAGTTCTTTCTAAAATCCATATAGCTATGGTATTATTTTAGTGGTGGCTAATTACTATAACCAACCATGCAGAGTCAGGAAATAATCAATACTTCATTTATGTTTTGATTTTTTTCTTTCATAGAGTAAAGCTTTTAAATGTGCATAAATATTTCTTGAATCTCATTTCAGGGATAATATATCAAGAGCTTTTGATGACTCCAAACTCTTGGCTGCCTTCTTCCCCTTCATTCCTATTGTATTGGTTGCTTCCACATCTCAAGTGGAAACTAATTTATAGTCCAAACACCAGCAACCTTTAGCTGTACAAACTCCCTATAATGAAGCAATCATTCTATCAAAAACCTCATCATGCCCCTAATTTATCCATGATTTAAATGTGAACTTGCTGTTACCTACTATTTGCATGACACTGAAACTCTGGGTATGATTACTGAGGAAGGCAGCCATATCCATTTGCAGATTCCCAGCAGGGATATCCTAATGTCCTGATATTTGAAAAGAAATGAGACATTTATGTTAGTCAAATAAAATATGTATCTATTATGCAATAATACATCTCTAATTTATATTTTGCTTTAAAGTTTGCAAAAAGCTTTATACATATCTCGTTTGATCCTCATTGCAGCCCAGTGAGGCATGTTCTATTGTTATTGTATTTTACAGATGAGAAAACTGAGCCAAAGACACTTAAGTGACTTGTCCAGGATTATATAACTAGTAAACATCAGAAACAGAATTCTAACTCAACTCTCCTAAATCCAAGTTCAGTAATCCATTCAGTGCAGCATGCTAAATAAAGAAATCCTAAGCAAAGAATTAGAATTCAGAAGACTTAAATTTTAGTCCCAAAGCCGCCAGTCTTATGATCATGACAAGTTACCCAATCTTGCTGAGTTTCAGTTTCTTTAGATGTAAAATGACAATAATAACAAAATAATATAAACAGAATGAGGGAGATGTGTCTTGGTGGCAGTTCTTTTGAAGAAACAAAAATCTGTGTGGTTATAGTTTCCTAGGGGATGGCAGTGAATAATCAAGTGTGGGGTTTGGAGTAGGCAAATTCATATTTAGCCTTGCACACTTACTAGTTGTGTTACCCTGGACAAGTTATTTAACCATGTTTGCCTCATTTTCCTCATCTATAAAATGAGCTGGAGAAGGAAACATTCCAAGAAAACCCCAAATGGGATCATAGAGACCTAGACATGACTGAAAATGATTGAATAACAGTTTTCCTAATGCCAGGAGCATGATGTCACTGCTGAAGAAGCTATTGAAAACTTAAATTGTACTAATAGAACTGGGGAAGACACAACAAGGACAATTCTGCTCCCATTATACTCGATTTTGGGTAGTCCATATTTGGAATTTATATTTTGTTCTGGCTAATACATTTGAAAAATGTGATAAAAATGATATATTTGAAAAATTGACAAACTGGAAAGCTTTTACAGAAAGAGAATTTAGAATGAATGAGATGATAGTCTTAATACTCTGACCTGGTCAAAATCACAGACTTGCAATCTCACAGAGTTTGGAAGGATATCAGCACCTCTCCTAGCACAAACACACGCAGACACATCCTCTCCTCTCCTCTCCTCTCCCTCTCCCTCCTCTCCTCTCCCTCCTCTCCTCTCCTCTCCCTCTCCTTCCTCTCCTCTCCTCTCCTCTTCCTCTCCCTCTCCTTCTCCCTCTTCCTCTCCTCTCCTCTCCTCTCCTCTCCCTCTCCCTCTCCCTTCTCTCTCCCTCCTCCTCTCCTCTCCTCTCCTCTCCTCTCCTCTCCTCTTCCTCTCCTCTTCCTCTCCTCTTCCTCTCTCTCTTCCTCTCCTCTCCTCTCCTTTCCTCTCCTTTCCTCCTCTCCTCTCCTCTCTTCTCCTCTCCTCTCCTCTCCTCTCTTCTTCTTCTTCTCTCCTCTCCTCTCCTGTCCTCTCCTCTCCTGTCCTCTCCTCTCCTCTCCTCTCCTCTCCTCTTCCTCTTCTCTCCTCTCTTCTTCCTCTTCTCTCCTCTCCCCTCCTCTCCTCTTCCTCTCCCCTCCTCTCCTCTCCTCTTTCTCTCCCCTCCTCTCCTCTCCTCTTCCTCTCCCCTCCTTCTTCCTCTTCCCTCTCCTCTCCCCTCCTTCTTCCTCTCCCTCTCCTCTCCTCTCCTCTCCCTCCTCTCCTCTCCTCTCCTCTCTTCTCCTCTCCAATCCTCTCCTCTCCCCTCCTTCTTCCTCTCCCTCTCCTCTCCTCTCCTCTCCTCTTCCTCTTCCTCTTTCTCTCCTCTCCTCTCCTCTCTTCTCTCCTCTTCCTCTTCTCTTCCTTTCCTCTTCCTCTCCTCTTCCCTCTCTCTCCCCCCTCTCCCCTGTCTCTCTCTCTCTCTCTCTGCTTCTCTCTCTCTCTCTCTCTCTCTCTCTCTCTCTCTCTCTCTCTCTCTCTCTCTCTCTCTCTCTCTCTCTCTGTCTGTCTCTCTTTTTCTCTCTTTCTCCCAGTGCTCATATAGTTTTTATTTGAAAACCTTTAATGGGAGAAACAAGTGATTTTCCAATGCTTTCTCTCCCAAGTTTTGATATCATCATCTAGAGACATTTCCTTACAAGAAGACTAAATCTTCCTCTCTGACTTTTGCTTCTAGGTATTCCCTCTGAGACAACACAGAATAAGTTTAATATCTTTCCATCATAGTAATTCAAATATTTGAAAATAGCTATAACATCTTCACTAAATCTTCTCTTTTTTAGGGTAAATGCATTGAGTTCCTTCAACGGATCTTCATATAGCATGAACTCAAGACTTTTTAACATTCTGGTTATTTTCTTTGGGATATTTAACTTAATCAAGTCAGCCAACAAATATTTATTATATATTTAATTATTTATATGATACTATTCTAAACGTTAGAGATACAAAGAAAGATAAAAACATAATTTCTACCTCGAGGAACACATTTACATTTTTTTTTTCCAGATGAACTTTGGTCTAGCCATTTTTCCTCTATGAGGTCAGGCCACTTTTGGTATTGGTTTAGAAAGAGGATTTGGAAAGCTTGAAAGAGATGGA
Organism: Sarcophilus harrisii; assembly: GCF_902635505.1. NCBI lineage: Eukaryota > Metazoa > Chordata > Mammalia > Dasyuromorphia > Dasyuridae > Sarcophilus > Sarcophilus harrisii. Next base: position 147,778,402 of record NC_045429.1, read on the forward strand.
AACACCCAATAAAGATATTTTGAATTCCTAGGAGGAGGAAAAATAGAATTTTTCTGAAGAGCCTGAAGTAAAGTCATAGATAACTTATCAACCAAATTTGACTTTTATAAGCCATTCTTCTACTTCCAGTAACTTCCTCATTGTGTGACTTTTCTCATCTACAAAGTGAGAATAATAATAGCACCAATCAGAGTGTTCAATGAGATATTATTTGTAAAGCAGTAAGCATAGTGCCTGACAGATAGTGGACATCATATAATACTTGTTTCCTTTCTTCCAAGGCCTTCTTAAAGTTCAGAGAAAAAGTAGAGTAAAACAGTACTGACTGATTTAGCTTCTTGGAGATTTTCCAGTGCAAAGTACAAACACATTCACATACTTTAAAATGCAATATAAATGCTATTTTATTATCATTCAGAAAAAAATACTGGGGATCAAAAAGAGCTAATTAGCATGGCTTCCTTAAAAAAAAGAACATACCAGATTAACTTCATTTCCTTTTTTTTGAAAGGTTATTAAATTGCTATTCCAGGAGAATTCTGTAGATATGATTTGCTTAGTTATAACAAAGCATTTGACAAATTTTCTTAGGCTATGCCTGTGAAAAAGATAGATGTAGGCTACACAATGACAAAATTAGGCAGACTCAATTGGTTGATTTGTCAAACTCAAAGGACAGTCATTAATAGTTGCATGTCAGTGGCAGGAAATTGGCAATGAACTGTCCCAGAGATCTATGCTTAGCCCTATGCTGCTTGCCCCTTAAAACTGATGATTTGAGTAGAGATTTAGTTGGTATTTTGACCAAATCTGCCAATGACACAAAATTGGGAGGGATAGTTACTATAATGGCAGAGGCAGGATTAAGAAAGATTTCGACTGACTAAAGCACTAGGCTGAATCTAATAAGATGAAATTTAATAAGAATAAATGTAAAGTCCTTGGACTGAATCTAATGAGATAAAATTTAATAGGGATAAATGTAAAGTCCTACATTTGGATTCAAAAAAATTGACTTAACCACAGGATGGTAAGGGAATGATTGAAGCAATTTGAAAAAATTGGGAATTTTTGTGAATTGCAGGCTCAACATAAATCAACAATATTGTATTGTAGCAGATAAAAAGCTGTTGATTTGGGGATTCTTTCTTTTAAGAGGATAAGGAAACTTTTTTTTTTTTTTAAATTGGACACTATATAATTGTGTGTGCTACAGTTTAATGAAGTATACTAATAATTTGAAAAATGTCCAAAAAGGAACAACCGATTGGTGAAGGATCTCAAGCCCATATCATATGAGGATTGTTTCAAGGAACCAAAGATAGCTTTCCTGAAGAAGAGAAGGCATTATAAATTATTTCAGGTTCTTGAAGAGTTGACATGTGAAGAAGAGATTAGAATTGTTCTATATGGTTCCAGAATGCCAAAGTGAAATATAAGGAAATTACAGGATAGCAGGAAAATATTTTCCCAATACTGAGACTTTCCCAAAATTGAAATGATCTAACTATAGAGATATTGGGCTCTTTATTATCATAGTTATTCAAAAGCATGCTGTAATGAAGATTCTTGTTCAAGGATGTACTGGTTTGTAGCAGCTCTCTTTGCGGTGGCAAAGAATTGGAAATTGAGAGAATGCCCATCAATTGGGAAATACTGAACAAATTGTGGTATCTGAATGTAATGGAATACTATTGCTCTATAAGAAATGATGAGCAGACAGATTTCAGAAAAACCTGGAAAGATATATATGAACTGATGCTGAGTGAAGTGAGCAGAACCAGGAGAACATTGTACACAGTGACAACATTATACAGATGATCAACTTTCATCATCTTTGCTTTTCTCAGCCATACAATGAATTAAGACAATTCCCAAAAAATCAATGAAGGAACATGCTATCCACATCCATAGAAAGAACTATGGAGTATGAATATATATTGAAGCATACTATTTTCACTTTATTAAATTATTTTTTCCTTTCTCATGGTTTTTCCCATTTGTTTGGTTTCTTTTTTTATAACATGACTAATGTGGAAATATGGTTAATGTAATTGTACATGTGTGACCTATATCAGATTGCTTGCCATCTTGAGGAGGGAATGAGGGAGGGAGAAAAAATGGAAATCAAACTCTTATAAAAATAATGTTGAAAACTAATAAATTAAAAAAAATGCATTGGACTAGATGGCTGCTAATAAGTTTGATTCAAACTCTGAAACTGTAGTAAGTGATATCAGCATTCCCATTGTATAGATGAAGAAATAGGTTGAGATCAAATTAATGATTTGCCTGAGATCACACAGCTGGACTGTATCTAAGTCAGGATTCAAATTTTGATTTTAAATGTGAGATTATATGATCACCTGTCAGTATGTTTTAAAAATAGATGATTATTGATTGGGTTTAGGTTGGATTGAGATGCTCTCCAATGTTCCTTTCAGCTAATGCTAAACTGAACACGCTCCAGAGGAAGTTATCTAGATTTTAGAAAAGTGTTTGATAAAGTGTTTCTTGGTATTGTTGTGGAAAAATTTGAGAATGTTAGTTAGACGATAGTACTACTAAATCGATTTGAAACTGTTTGAATGCTCAGACTCAAATAGTAACTTTTAATGTTTTAATGTCACCTTAGCAGGAGGTCTTCAATGGAATGCCTCCAGGCATTTGCTTTATGCTCTGCTATTCAACATTTTAAAAAAATCCATGGTTGAATTAAAAACACAATTGACATCCTTATTTAAATTTGAGATGACTCAAGGATGGGATAAATAACAAATTCACTGGATGGTAGAGTAAGGACAAAAGATCTTGACAGGTAGACACTCTTCACGAGATTGAAGAAGATGAAATTTGTTGGGGATAACTATAAAGACTATACTTACATGTCAGAAAATTAGCTTCACAAGAACAAAATAGGGGAAGCAAATTTAGCTAGTAGTTTAAAAAAGTTTCAAAAAGATTTTTTGAAAAAATCTGCTAAAAAGATTTAGTAGAAAAAGATTTCTACTAAAGATTGTTTGAGTAGATTATAAATTCAAAGTGAATCAATTGTGTTTTTACAAAAACAAAAACCCAAACCAAAAAATAACGTCCTCTCATCCATCTCTCTCCATCACTCCAAATTTATGTCACCTGTGATTTTGTAAGGATAATCGGGATAGTAAAACATTTGGTGACCATGCCATTTGAGGAATTGTTGAAGGAATCTATGGTGTTAGCTTAGAAAACAGTACTGTACTGGAAGGAGAGGGGAAGGAGAAGTAGTTCAGTTGTTTTTTGAATTGTATCTGACTTTGTGACCCCATTTGGAGTTTTCTTAGAAAAAACACTGAAATGGTTTGCTATTTCCTTCTCCAGCTCATTTGGCAGACTAGGAACTGAAGCAAACAAGATTAAGTGACTTGCTCAAGATGACACAGCTAGTAAGTATCTGTAGCCAGATTTGAATTTATGAAGATGAGTCTTCTTAACTGCAGGTCCAGCACTCTACCCATTGCCCTTTGTAGCTGCTCTATAAGGAGAGGTAAACAAATGAGTTATTTTTAAATATTAAAAATGTTGTCATAGTATAGATTTGCACTGCACTGGATTTGGAGTTTGGAGGATATTTTCAGGCACCTAACTCTGTTACTTACAGCGAATAAATTGTTGGTCAGACCATTTATCCTTTCTGGACCTCTTTTCCTATTTGTAAAAGAATAGCTTTTGATTCCATACCATTAAGGTCTATACCTTCTAGTTTGAAATCTATGATCCTATAAGCCTAAAAAGGAGTAGACTTATTCTATATAATTTCAGAATGGACAACTGGGAATACTGGGGAGGTGTAAGGAGGTAGTTTTCAGGTTTAAATAAGGATGAATTTTTGAATATTTAGAATTGTTTAAAAATGGAAGTTATCTGGAGTGGATGGTAGCCATATCCTGGTCACTGAAAGTGATCAGTAAGAAAGTGGATGATCCTCTTTAGGGACATATAAACATCTCTTTTTGGGTGTGAAGTTAATAGAGATGTGCTCAAACTCAAAGGTTCCTTTAAGCTTTAAGATTTTCTGATTTTGTCTGCTATCTCACATTGATTTGGATACATGGATACCTGACAGAACCATCAAGAATGCAAGGTCTTACTGCAGTATAGAATGAAGACTCTGAATTCTTGATGGTTATACCAGAGGAACCCAAGTTCTGTCAGGTTTCAAGAATGGTTCTAGCAACACAGTGTGTCTCTGTGTCTGCTTTCTAAGGAAATAGCTTAGTATAAAGATTGTTATTCTTAAATTGTTTTACTCTTGTCAGACCCCTTGTGAACCCATTTGGGGTTTTCTTGGCAAAGACAGTGGACTGGTTTGCCATTTCCTTCTCTGGCTCATTTTGTAGATGAGGACCTAGGACAGATAGGATTAAGTAATTTGCTGAGAGACACATAGCAAGTAAGTATCTGATGCCACATTTGAGCTCTTGAAGGTGATTTTCTGATTCCAAACCCAATGCTTTATCCACTGTGTCACCCACCTGCTCTAGTATGCAGATGCTTATAACCCATAGGCTATTTGTTGATTAATTCTTTATAGCATCCCATAAAATAAAAAAAAATCAAAATAAAATAAAATAATGGAGTATTAAAAGGCATGCATATATGTGTGTGTACACAGTGTATGTCCACATATCCACTTTAAGCATTAGAAGGAAGCAAGCCATTTCTTTTCTCAATTCCAAAGGGATAAAAAGATCCAATTTATCAGATTTTTTATAGTAACCTTGAAAGACTTTAGGATCAGCCTGGCCCTGTGAAGGTAAATGGGTAGTGGACAATTTTCTCCCCTAATTTACTACTTTTCTACAAGTTTTAAGTTATCTTCCATTTTCTGAGAAGTTGCCAGGCAACAAGCTAAAATACCATGGGCCTACAATACCTATTGCAGCCCATCTTTTAAAAAGACTTTCAAGAGTTTCTTTTGGCCCCAAGTTCCATGATTCTTTTTCAGTGTTAGAAAGCAAGAGATTTACTAGGCTATCTATATCCATTTAAACAGTAAACATTTAAACAGTCTTCACTATTTTTATTATGTTCTTTTGACTTTTAAGGCATTTGTTCATTTAAAAAAATTTTTTTAATCTTGCCTCCCAAATCCAATTCCTCATTTTTTTAAAACCAATTAGTATCCTAGAGAAACCCCATGATGGTCATAGTCAGTACTTCTTAGCATGGCCATTTGTGAATAGGGCTGAGGCCTTGAACTAGATCCCAAAGGGAATAAACCTAGAATTGCTAGATGCAATAAGAACAAGAAAGTGAGAGAAAGTACTGGTCCTGAGGACCTTCAAGACACCATATAAAAAATCCTGAAAAGAAAACAAGACCTGTTCAGAAATGGATCTGACATTACTATTAGGAATAAATTTATATTCTTAATGACAAGTCAATTGGAAATTCACTTGGAGAGAAAAATAGAAGTGACTTTTTTTTTTTTTTTCTGAAGCAATTGGGGTTAAGTGACTTGTTCAAGGAGCACAGCTAGGAAGTATTAAATGTCTGAGGCTGGATTTGCACTCAGATCTTCCTGCCTTCAGGACCTATACTCTATCTACTGTGCCATCTAGATACCTTTGAAAGTGACTTTCAATCTAAAAGTTTGAAACCAGCACATAAACTATAAAGTATTGGGGTTTCTTTAACTTATAGTTTCTTGGTTGGAATCTCAAGTGCAGGAAGTATAGTTTGTTTTTTATCTCTGCATTTCATGGGAGTTCACACAGTGGCTTGAATCCAGGAGGTGCTTGATAAATATTTTCCATATTGAGTTTTATACCTCCTTAATCCATTTACTTTAATAAAGTTCTAATGATGCCATATCCTGACAGAGATGATCCTGGGTTCTCAAAGGCTTTGTAAGATGAGGACAAGCCCTTCTAGGTCTTAAATAACTTAAAAGTCTTTAAATGTAGGTCCAAAGATGGATTTTACTTTAATCCAAGGACCAGTTCTATTAAATTTAGAGAAGCTTATTGACACATTGGCTGTAGGGCATTGAATTCTTTAGTAACAGCAGTTGATAGAGTTGCTATCTAAAAGGCATAAAGGAGCTCTAAATTGTGTTGTGTAGATGGAGCCCCATACTGTTGAAATTAAAGGCTCTTGAGGTATTAAAACCTAAATATCACACATACTTTCTATAACACATATTGAATATATCTTGGCTGAATGAATCAGTAAATACATGGTTTCTCTGTACTTGAAACAGGTTAATTTACCTGTTCACCAACAAGCACTTCTACACAAAATGACAAAATAGCAAAGAAAGTCATATTTCTGCTCCATCTTTTCTTTGTAAGCCATGGCAGGGAAGAAAAAGACAAAGTACAGAATTCTTTCTTTCAAGGAATTTGTATTGTAGATAGAGAAATAAGATGGGAAGTTGAAGATAAATATGTGAAAAACTAAGTACCCCTCCAAAGTCAAAAGAATATTTCAACACAATAAAATATATCATAAATCAGTATTCTGTTAATTTTCAAAAGGATGGCATAGACCGAACGTGTCAAACATGTGTTCTCAATTGCAGCCTAAGACAGATTAAAATTTAGATGGGAAATATTTGACAAAATAAATTTAAAAAATAGTGAAACATTGATAATATTACATTCAGAAACTCAGTCACTATACAGCCTGCAAGGATCTTTATCTACAGATATTTTGGCCCTCATTGAATTTGAAACCACTGTTGTAAACAATAAACATTTTTTTTTTTTTTGGAATTAAGAGGAGCACTGAATACTTTGAGCTATTTTGTATATTTTAAAGTAGGATTATAAATGTGAATCATCAATATCAATGAGTCATCAATCATCATCATCATTTAAACTGAACTTGTCCTAGAAGCACTGATAAAGGAAGTAATGGTAGAAGGGTGGGCTTGGAGTTTAGTATATCAGATCCTGCTTCTGACATTTATTAGTTGTGAGAATGTAGAAGAGTCTAACCTCTCTGAGCATTTCTTCATATCCATTGAAAGTACTTTGCAAACTTTAATTTGCTCTGTACTTGTCAGTGATTCTCATTATGATTAGGAGAAAAAGCCATTGATAAGGTTTTTAACTTTTATGTACCCTTATTTAGCAGTATTCCCATATGCTGACTTCTTTTATATTCTCAAACTCTTGGCAGACAACACCCCATTTGATCCTCCTAACAGGACTAGTGGTGCTTCTTGTGGAGTCCAGGTGACAACTGCCTTGTTCTACAGTAACAATCAATACTTACAGCATCTGTTTGTTACTTACTACTCAGCCTACTGACTTTGAAGGTTGTCCAAGATTTTTAGTTCTCAAAGATCCCCAGGTTGTTTTTATCATTAGCAGATTGCTTGCTGGAAAATATTATAATCATGAGGTGAACTGAGATATTCTAGCTGTTAACTGGGGCACTCATTGGTGTGCAAACTAAAATTAGGATAAAGTCCCAATAAGAGTCCCCACCAGAGGGGAAATTGTGGTTTGAAGTTATAGTCAACCTACCAATAGTTCCGTTCTGTGCCAGGCACTGTGCTAGGCTGATAGGTAAGCTGACATTGATTTCCTTAATGGGGGACAGACCCTTGTCTAATTAACCATAAGCAGCTAAATTTAGAGGGATTAGTGGAAGGAGATAGGAAATGTTTAGAAAATGAGGGAGTTGAGAATTGTCAAGTTTCATGAGCACTATGGTGCGAGAAGAGATAATTGCCATTACATCTTCCACTTGTGGTGAGAGTTGGGAAATCAAAACCACCACCTTCTTTAGTAGAAGTAATTTCTCTTCTTGACTTTTTCCGTACTCCCCTGAAGTGAATAGACTATAGTTCTTGGGCAGGGGGCTTTCAGGTAGGATGCCAGAATTTGGGGAAAATATTGAATTGAGTATTAAAATCGTGATCAGAAAAGGGATACTGTCTTTTACTCTATGTGGCTGGGGATTTTAGGAATATAAAACCTTGGAACTTCTCTTTTTCATTACTCCTCTGTCTGTCTTTTCATTTGACCAAGAACTACTCCAAACTTAAAAAATCTTGCAAATGCATATTATTACATATCTGTGGTACTATATACTATCTAGTTCCATAGGGCAGTATCAGGAATAATAGAGGGATGTAGAGGGAAAAAAGATTTGCTATAAAGAAAACTTTCTAAGAATTAGAGCTGTTCAAAAGCAGAATGGGCAGCCTTCAGAATCAGGGAGTTCTCTCTCTTTGGAAGCCTTCAAGATCAAGCTAAATGACCATTTGTCAAATATGATGATGAGGATTCTCTTTTGGGTATGGGATGAACAAGACAGCTGCTAGGGTCCTGTCTGACTGAAATTTTGGTGCCTTCTAACTTTCTGTGTCTCTCTCTGTCTCTGGGTCTCTATTTCTTTTGGTATATGATATGTGCATGTATATATATATATATATATATATATATATATATACACACACACATACACACACATACATAAGATACATGAGATTTTAGGATTTTTATTAGAACTAGTGTCCCATAGAAAGATGTTTCTGGCAGTTTGGTAAATTTATTTTTAGAATATCTTCTCAAATTATTCTATTTCTGTTTTAGTCTTGTACATTCAATAAACATATACCCATTTTCTTTTTCTTTTCTTTTCTTTTCTTTCTTTCTTTCTTTCTTTCTTTCTTTCTTTCTTTCTTTCTTTCTTTCTTTCTTTCTTTCTTTCTTTCTTTTTTTTTTTTTTTTGCTGAGGCAATTGGGGTTAAGTGACTTGTCCAGGATCACACAGCCAGGAACTGTTAAGTGTCTGAAGCCAGATTTAAACTGAGGTCCTCTTGACTTCAGGGCTGATACTCTATCCACTACATTAACTAGCTGCGCCTCTTTTTAAAAAAATCATTTATTTAATATTTTCCCTAGTTAGATTTAAACAATTTTTTACATTTGTTTTTAAAACTTTGGAGTTCCATATTCTTTCTCTTATCCCCATCCCTAGCCGCCATTAAGAAACTATGTTTGAAGTTATGCAAAACATATCCATAAAAGTCATGTTATAAAAAAATATCATAGATCTCCCACCATAAAGAAAAAGAAAACTCTCAAGAAAAATAAAGTTTAAAGAGAGAGAAAGTATGCTTCAATCTGTATTCAGATACAATCAGTTCTTTCTCTGGATATGGATAGGTTTTTTTCATCATAAATCCTTCAGAGTAGTCATGGATCATTGACATACACCTACTTTCAAGAAAGACTATGCACATGAGAGATATAATTTACATAGATACACTCCTGCAAAGTCAAAAGATACTGAATTAAAAAAGACCCAACAAACTTAGAAAGTATACAAGTGCCTAAACTAATCTATTTATTTAGCGCTATACCAATCAGACTCCCAAAAAACTATTTTAATGACCTAGAAAAAATAACAACAAAATTCATATGGAAAAACAAAAAGTCAAGAATTTCAAGGGAATTAATGAAAAAAAAATCAAATGAAGGTGGCTTAGCTGTACCAGATCCAAAACTATATTATAGAGCAGCAGTTACCAAAACCATTTGGTATTGGCTAAGGAATAGATTAGTTGATCAGTGGAATAGGTTAGGTTCAAGGGATAAAACAGTCAACAAATATAGCAACCTAGTCTTTGACAAACCCAAAGACCCCAGCTTTTGGGATAAGAACTTACTGTTTGATAAAAATTGCTGGGAAAATTGGAAACTAATATGGCAGAAACTAGGCATTGATCCACACTTAACACCATACACCAAGATAAGGTCAAAATGGGTTCATGACCTAGGCATAAAGAATGAAATTATTAATAAATTAGAGGAACATAGGATAGTTTACCTCTCAGACCTGTGGAAGGGGAAGGTCTTTATGACCAAAGCAGAACTAGAGATCATTACTGATCACAAAATAGAAAATTTCGATTATACCAAACTGAAAAGTTTTTGTACAAACAAAACTAATGCAGACAAGATTAGAAGGGAAGCAATAAACTGGGAAAATATTTTTACAGTCAAAGGTTCTGATAAAGGCCTCATTTCCAAAATATATAGAGAATTAACTCTAATTTATAAAAAATCAAGCCATTCTCCAATTGAAAAATGGTCAAAGGATATGAACAGACAATTCTCAGATGAAGAAATTGAAACTATTTCTAGTCATATGAAAAGATGCTCCAAGTCATTATTAATCAGAGAAATGCAAATTAAGACAACTCTAAGATACCACTACACACCTGTCAGATTGGCTAAGATGACAGGAAAAAATAATGATGATTGTTGGAGGGGATGTGGGAAAACTGGGACATTGATTCATTGTTGGTGGAGTTGTGAACGAATCCAACCATTTTGGAGAGTAGTTTGGAACTATGCTCAAAAAGTTATCAAACTGTGCATACCCTTTGATCCAGCAGTGTTACTACTGGGATTATATCCCAAAGAGATTATAAAGAAGGGAAAGGGACCTGTATGTGCACGAATGTTTGTGGCAGCCCTTTTTGTAGTGGCTAGAAACTGGAAACTGAATGGATGTCCATCAGTTGGAGAATGGCTCAATAAATTGTGGTATATGAATATTATGGAATATTACTGTTCTGTAAGAAATGACCAACAGGATGATTTCAGAAAGGTCTGGAAAGACTTACACGAACTGATGCTGAGTGAAATGAGCAGGACCAGGAGATCATTATATACTTCAACAACAATACTATATGATGACCAGTTCTGATGGACCTGGCCATCCTCAGCAACGAGATAAACCAAATCATTTCCAATGGAGCAGTAATGAACTGAACCAACTACGCCCAGAGAAAGAACTTTGGGAGATGACTAAAAACCATTACATTGAATTCCCAATCCCTATATTTATGCCCACCTGCATTTTTGATTTCCTTCACAAGCTAATTGTACAATATTTCAGAGTCTGATTCCTTTTATACAGCAAAATAACAGTTTGGTCATGTATACTTATTGTGTATCTAATTTATATTTTAATGTATTTAACATCTACTGGTCATCCTGCCATCTAGGGGAGGGGGTGGGGGGTAAGAGGTGAAAAATTGGAACAAGAGGTTTGGCAATTGTTAACGCTGTAAAGTTACCCATGCATATAACCTGTAAATAAAAGGCTATTAAATTAAAAAAAAAAAAGTATACAAGTGAAACTTCTATATCAGAGACCCCCATGATCTAGAGAGCCAAAACAAACTTTGGGGGATTAAAAAAAACTTTCAAAACTTTCTCAGCTTAGAGAAATTTGGGGAAATGTATACATAAGGCTGCCCATCCATTAAAACCAACTTCCCACTTCCAAGCACAAGGTTCACAATTTTAAGGAAGAAGCAAAGTTTTATCAGAACAAAAAGAACAAAATTGAACCTAAATAAAATTCTGGAAAGCAAATATATTTGCAGTCATTATAAATCTGAATGTTCATCAATGAACAAGAAGTTATGACGTAGTTCAGCATTGCTCTCAGCACAGGTGTGAGTATGCTTTGCTCTTCAACAGGTTCCCTTCCTTTTTCTACCTAGCCAAGCCCACAAATCTTGTATAGTCAAAGATTTTTGTATATGGGTCTTGTCTTTGACACCATATGGAAAAACTTTAAGAATTTTACTCATTTTATCAAAAAACCCCACAATTCTTCAAGGGTCAGGCTCAATCAATACTAGAGTTTTATTGCTACTATTGTTGCTCAATCTGTTTTAATTGTGCTTGACTCTTCATGGACCCATTTTGGGTTTTTTTGGCAGAGATACTGGAATGGTTTGCCATTTCCTTCTCCAGTTTATTTTATAGATGGAAACTGAGACAAATAGGTTAATAGCCCAGGGTCACACAGCTAGGTGTCCAAGACCAGATTTGAATTCAGAAAGAAACCTTCTTGAGCTCAGGACTGGCACTCTATCCACTTTATCATCCAGGGATCTCTTCCTGAAGATGGCATTTTGTTACAAAGCTGCAGACACTTGACTGCCCACAAAACTTTTCCAGAGAGCAAGGTCAGGGCACTCTCCAACTTGAGAAGAGTGCCTTTTATTAAATAGAATCCAATTAATCAACAAACATTTTTTAAATGTCTAAAGTAAATCAGTCTCTGCAGTAAGTTCTGAGCAAAGACAAAAATGAAAGTAACTGGTCTCTTCTGATAATATGGACAGAGAAGTAAATGCAGAATATTAGTGAGGGTATCAAGAAAAGCCACATGCAAAGGTAAAACTTCAGCTGAGTTTTGAATGAAGCAAGGGATTCTAAATGGCAAAGGTGAGGAAAAGAGAGAATGCCTTCTAGGAAAAGAAACCTAAAAAAAGTCCAGGAAAAGGAATGCAAAGTCCATGCAAAGATATAGGGATGGGAATTAGGATGTCATGTGTGAGGAACAACAAGGCCAGCTTTTCTTGACTGCAAGATGTATAAAGGGGAGGAATTTTTAAATTAGGGAAGGCAGTTTGGAGGTAGATTGTGGCTGTAAATACCATATGACAGGGGTCGTCAAACTACAATCCGCGGGACAGATGCAGCAGCTGAAGATCATTATCCCCTCACTCAGGGCTATGAAGTTTCTTTATTTAAAAGCCCACAAAACAAAGTTTTTGTTTTTACCATAGTCCGGCCCTCTAACAGTCTGAGGGTCATGAACTGGCCCCTATTTAAAAAGTTTGAGGACCCCTGCATATGAGTTTGTCTGAATTTGAGCATATAGACAAAAGGATGCTATAGTTTATTCAGGAGAAAGTGATATCTTCAGATTACTGCTTTAGGAAAAATTGCTTTGGTAGTTCCATGAAGGATGTTGTTGGAGAGAGGAGATACTTGGAGCAGGGATATAAATTAGGAACTAAGGATGATGGTTGGTGAGTAGAAAGAAGGGGATAGATGTTGGATATGGCATGTCCTAGGAAGAAGACTTGGCTACTCATTGGAAATGGGGAATTATATGTGTGTGTGTGTATATATATATATATATATATATATATATATATATATGTATATATGTATATGTATCTATATGCATATATGTACATGTATTTAAATATACACATAGATGTATATATGACACACATACATACATATATGTATATATGTGTATATGGCATATATACCTATCCAAATATCACATATACATGCATGTATATATGTGCATAATGGGTTTTGGAGGAAAGATAACTTCTATTTTGAACATATTATGTTTGAGATGGCAACAGCAGAAAGAAATCTGTTTTTTTCTTATTCTGATGCCTAGGAGGTATATCTTCTACCTGAGGGGATATTCCCTAATTAGTCAGTTTTTTTTTTAAACAAAACATCTAGCTTTTCGGGTTCATAAATTCCTTTACAAAGGACCTCTGCACCACTAGAAGGGGGTTCCCACAACTCACTACCCTGCACTGAATTCTAGGGGGATTTAGGGGAGCCAGACCTCTTCATTTGGTTCCCTGAACCCCAAACCTGCCACTAACCTCATTATTTAATTCCCTGACCACCAGGTACCCCAACCTCATCAAAATTATCAAAGTGAAGTGTTCCTAATCCACTTAATGAGATTACGAGACATGAGTCAGTTGGAGGCACCTGGAGACTTGGTAGGTGAATCACTGGACTTGAAGTAAAAAGATCAGTTTGTTTGAATCCTCAGTCACTAGCTGTTCAAATTATATCTTCCCAGTCCAGTTCCTTCCCTTCTCCCTCTCTCTCTTTCTCTTCTCTCCCCTCTCCCCTTCCTTTCTCCCTTTCCCCCTTCCCATCTTCTTTCTTTTCCCCCTTCTCCCTTTCCCTCTCTCCCTCTGTTTTTTTTCTCTCTCTCCTTCTCTCCCTCTCTCTATCTTGTTTTTCTTATTTATAAAATAAGGAACATGGATTTAATATGGTCTAAGGTCCCTTAAAGCTCTAAATCTATAATCTCATGATTTAAAGCCAGCCAATTAGACAGAAGACACTCTTGATTGTTGGGGGGAAGGATCTGTTGTTAACTTGATTCAGTTGTGTCTTACTTTGTGACCTTTTGGTGATTTGCCATTTCCTTCTCCTAGCTCTTTGACAAATGAGGAAACTGAGGCAAACTAGATTAAGTGATTTGCCAGGGTCACACAGCTAATAAATAAGTCTCCAAGATAGAATTTAAATTTGGGAAGATGGGTCTTCCTAAATGCAGACCTGGTACTCTATTCAGTTAATAAATGTCTACTATGTACCATATATTGTGTTAATCACTTGACAAATATTGTTTCATTTTATGTTCATAACAATACTGTGGGATAAGTGCTATTATGATTCCTATTTTATGGTTGAAGAAACTAAAGTAGACATAAGTGACTTATCTAGGCTCACATAGCTAGCAGGTGTCTGGAGCTGGATTTGAACTTGGTTCTTTTTGACTCCAGACCCAGTGCTTTGTCCACTGTGCCTTTGTTTCTCATTATTTATTGGCAAATTGAGGATCAGCCACTTGTCCTTTGTATCATAAAATTAGCATAATTTTATGGGCACTTTTTTCAGGACTATTCTCTTCCTTTTTTCATGTGCATTCTTCCCTTAAGTTGGGGGTAGTGCTACTTTTTTCCTGTATTCCACATTAGGAACAAAAAATGGCCACTTAGTAGAAGCACATGAGACATGTGTTTGCTCATGACCTAAGAGGGAGAATTAAATACATTGTTATACTTTCAAGATGAAGATGCAGGGGATTTCTGAATGTGCTCTCATAATCTGGCCTTCTTTAATACAATAAAAATGTCTTGGCAGTTCAAGTTCTGACAGTTGGTTTATGGGTAACTCCAAGTTAAGATATTCCTGACTTTTGAGAACTTAGTTATAGCATATTCCTTAGAGAAGGAAGAAGGCAGTTAACCTTGTTCCTGTGCAACATGCCAACTTGGAAAGCAAAACCATTGAGTTGGACGATAAAAATCTAATGAGAAGGAGTTTACTTGCTCAGAAAGTCCCAAAGCAGATTTAGCTTTTGTGGGGGGTCTAAATCACAGGATAGCACTTGGGAAGACTGAACAGGAATACCAGAATGGGATTCTGGGAAAGAAAGACTCATCAGAATGATGGAGAGTTTCTCTGAAAACCACACTAAGCTCAGTTCCTTTCAGGTGGTGATGGAGTGCAGCTGATGGGCTATTTGCCTGTTTAAGCTTTTGTAATTGCTTAACTCTCTTGAGTTCTTACCATCTTATGCATTCTTTGTGAGTCAAAATAGAGTCTGTCCCCTAGCCAAAGCCTTATATAGTGAGTTCCTGTGTCGATTTGGGGATCTGCCATCCACATTTTGGAACAACCTGAGATTGGAGCTGCATTTACTTTTAAATTTGAGATCTTTGCTGTATTAATTCAGGCAAGAAAAATGAATGAAAAGAAATTGTATCAATGCGGGTCAACCTCCCAGGATCAGATTTAGTTTGTGGAAGTTTAGAGCCCTGGGCCATAGATTCAACTAAAAAGCCTGTTCAAGAGAGCAGTTGGGCCAGCCTAAGGAAGGATAGTACTTGTCAAATATGGGATGTCTGGATGTAAGCTTATAACAAGGCTACATCAGGAAAGTCCTGTATACCAAAGATTTTCATCAGTAGGACAAAGCTCAAAGCTGTCATTGATTTTTGGTTGCCTGGGAAGTGTGCTGTCCATCAAGGCACTGAACAAAAAGAGGTAGTGAGCTGAATCAATGAGGTCAGTGTGTCCTTTGAGAGAGAAAAGAGAAGGCTGGGAAGCTGATAGAGTATGTCACCAGCTTAGATGAAATTTAAAAGTTTACTTCACAGTTCAGTTTCCTATTTGACTTTGATAACTGGTCCCAATATTTGTTTCTTGATTGAAAACACCTACTGCAAAATTTCACTGTAATACAATCCAAAGTAAAAAGAACTCACACATACATAGTACTTTAAGATTTATAAAGTACTTTCCTTTGGCAAGTTTTATTATCTGCATCTTTCTTACAGATGAGGAAATTGGGGCATGGAAAAATTAAATGGCTTGATCGTTCCTACAAGTGCATTGGAAAATAAACAGACTTATTTTTTCTTACTCTAAGACCTGAATTCTTTTCCCTCTATCATGCTACCTATAAAGCAGAACTAGGTCCTATTTATTTCCTTGGTTTTTCTATACCCCTTTTGTTTATCGCTCTTCTTTTTCTTTGTTCTGACCATTACACTGTCTTACAGAGGCCTGCCATTCCTAGACAACAGCCCCATGCTTTGGGTTTTCATCCCCTGTTTTTTTCTCCCTCTATCTCCTGCTTCTTTAATTTTTATAAGTACTCTTTTCCATCTCAGTGGGTCTCTCAATAATTTGCTGGGAAAGTAATATCACATCACATTTTTAATAAAAAAAAATCATCTATAAGGGGGCCCCCTTTCCTCCCTTAATCCTTTCCTCCCTTTGCCTAGACTTAATACAATTCAACAATCATTTGGTGTCTATGCTGTATAAGACCCTGGGGCTACACAGACAAGTAGAACATAGATTTTTATGAAGCATATATTCTACTGGGGGGAATGTAATGTGCATATAGATAAAAACAAAGTAACTTCAGGAAGACAAAAATGCTAGTGGAGTGAAGGAATAATTTAAACATTAAGTGCTATACTAGTTAAATTACCAAGGGGTTACTTTTTGGAAGTCAGCAAAATAATGAAAAAAATTATTTGAAGGAAGATCAAAATATCAAAAAATAATAAAAAGTATGAATAAAGAGGTCATATAATTACTATACCTCCAATTATATTGTAACGAAGCAATCATTCAAATTATTAGGTGTTGATTAAACAATAGAAAACTATATGGATGGGGCAGAATAGATAAATGAGAAATAGAAGTAGTCAAAAATAGGAGCCCATTGGCTGAGAATTTCAAGAAAAGAAATTACTGGTTTTCCATATGTAACAAGAACTTCTGGAAAGATTGGAAAACAGTTTGGCAGAAATCACATTTAATCAGAAACTTACATTTGTGGTCCTTGAGTAGAGATAATGAAATATCTCTTCTTTCACTTTTTGGTAGAAAGATGGGGGCTATTAGAGAAGAAGATGATGTACCTAATCTGATGTGGTGATAGTATCAGGTTGTTTATAAACACTTTTTTTTGGCTAAAAATTAGGGTTCATTCTAGGGGTTTGTACATGCTGGGGCCAAAGGGTATTTCCAGATACTACTATGAATTTTTTAAAGACCTCAATAAGGATTGTTAAAAACAATAAAAGTGAGCAGGAAATGAAAAATATTTTTGCTCAGGAGGTAATTCCTAGCAGTCTTAAAGGAAACTGGAATTTTAAGGGGCAAGAAACCAGTATATACTAGCCAGAGGAATAACTTGTATAAAAGTATGGCAGGGTGAGAAGGTACGCTGATTTCATGGAACAAATAGAAGTCCATTTGGGCTGAATTGTTAAGGAGAGTCAGTAATATAAAATAAATCCAGGAAAGAGGGTGAGAAACAGATTTTAGAGGCTTTAAATACCAGCCTGAGGAATTTATATTTTATCTCTAGGGAGATTAAAGTTTCCTTCTGGATAGAACACAATGTAAAAATCAAAGATTTTGTTGCTGTCCAAGAAGATTGGGGCAATAACCATGTGGTCATTTATCTTTTGTTTTGGACCCTAGCTTCATTTGTATGTGATACCAAGACTGTCTTGAAAATAAAAAGATCATCTTGGAGTCATTGCCTCTGCTTAGCTCCTGCAAGAAAATTTTGTAATGAGTCTCTCTCCCCCTCCCCCATCCCCAAATCTCTTTTGGGTACTTGGGATCACAATCAGGGATTTAATGGGAGTTATAAAAGATTTTCTAACTACGTCAGATTGTTATCTGAGACCAAAGATCTCCTAGTCAATACCATGTAGAGAAAATAAAAAGAACTACCTTTTTCTTTGTCTGAGATATTTGGGTGAATTGTAGTTTACTGCCTGAACTGAATATGATACCTGAAAGCCTTGATCATGTACTAAAAAATTGTGATTCAGCCTGCTCTTGTCAGCTGTTCTAGCCATTGTAGGCCATGAGTTGAGAGCAAAATCAACCAAAATTGCCGGCTAAGGTTGTCTATTCTTTTGACTCTTTTGTCTGGTACTACCTTGATATGTTATGATTCTAAACAAACATCTGATGTATGGTTCAAGAATTTCCTGTGATTGCCATTAAATATCATTTCATATCTAAATCTCAATACTCTTCTCTCCCCCTACCCCATAGGAACTTCATGGAGGTGCTGAGGTGTTACTTGCTCCCAAAATTCCCTTCAGCATGCAGATGTATTTGGTGGTCATAATAAAAACTAAGTGAGAGAGATAGAAATGAGAAAGATCAATGAGATGGCTATTCTAATAATCCACATAAGACATAGTCAGGACTTGAACTAGGGTAGTGGTTATTTGATAAGAGGATCAGTATGAGAGCTCTTAAACCTCTGAAGTCTTGTTCTATTCTATTCTAAAATTAATGTGTTCCATGTGGATGGATAGTATTGGCTTAACATATTACCCTCACAGACATCATCTGGAATGTTCAATGCTTTAATCTAGATGAATATCTAAAATAGTGGGAATTTCCAGGACTTTTGAGTATAGAGAATGAGGGCTGGTTTACAGTTAAAGAAAGGTAATATCAGAGTCCTACTTTTGGGTATTCTTTAATAAAAATAAAACAGAATTCTCATCTTTAAGCAACTTATATTGGGGAAAAGAATATGTAAACAAATTAGGAAACACAAATTTTAAAGATAAACATATATCTACATATCAAGCTAAAAAATTTATCAAAAGTTTAGTCTTTCTTCCCCTCATCCCAAACCCAAATTTTGGAACAAATAAACTTTTGTTATTGAATTGTTTCCATCATGTCTGAGTCTCTGTGACTCCTGAACTGGTTTGCCATTTCCTTTTCCAGCTCATTTTGCAAATGAGAAAATTGAAGTAAACAAGGTTAAATGATCATGCTGCCAGGTGTGGCCAAATTTGAACTCTGAGTTTCCTGACTCCAGAACTAGTACTCTATCCACTGAACCATCTACTTGCCCAATGAGATCATTTATGTACTTACCTGTTCCTCTTAACATAGGACTAGTTTTCCAAGAAATGAAAATTTCTTTAATTTTCAATATATTTCTAAATATTTTCATATGTTGAGCCATGCCTGAAATAAAAGGCAGATATAGTTGAAGCTGAATTTGGAATAAAGATTGTGCATATTTTATATAAAATTTAATGACATTTATTGTGATGGACCAGAAATGTCTAAATAGAACACCATTAAGTTTCATCTTAAAAATAGAAATTAAAATAAATATGGGATGACATATTTTGTTGGTTCTGATATGCAAACATATATTCCAGAATCAACGAATTGTCTTGAAAGTGAACATGGAAGGCTGAAAGAGCTATCTAAGTATCATACATGTATGTCATCACATGGACATAATCTAAATATTTTCATGTATAAGTTGAATAACTTTGTGCCAATTTATAGTAATTTCCTGCAAAATTGCCTAATTCAAATATATGAAAATAATGTTTGAGGCATATAAATTATAAAGCTTGATAATTTTGTGGGATCTAAAAAATTATTTGGCCATTAATGTTTTATATAAATGGAAAATTAAATAAATGAGATGACTATTAAACTATACGATTTAAAGAAACCATTATGAACCACATTTACTTAGAAAAAAAATGGGCAATTTTTAAGTCAATTTATATTATTCTAAATACTGAGGCAAATTTATTATTAAAAAAGTATTGGAATTTATTTAGTCTTTTTCTATTAAAAATGTAAGGCGATGTAGTTCTGCTAGCAAGTACATACTAATGATCTTTTTTTTTTTTTTTTTTTTTTTTAAGTTTTAGAAATTTCCTTTGTTTTCTAGCTACTGTCCTCCAAGGGGAACTTGATGAAGTCTCGTGATAGAACAGAAGATACAAAATATAAAATGGGAGAGAAAAGAAACCTTAAGGAAGAAATAGCTTCTAATTTTAATTGTATTCACAGATTTTGATTTTATAATGAAGACATCTCTATTACACTATTCCTGGTTCTTTGTTCTTATTAATTTGTGTTTAATTACTTAATATGAATCTATACAGTGCTTTATGGATCTTTTAAAAAGTCATAATTGCTTGGAGTTGACTTTTTAAGATACCTTGATTCTTAACTAAATCTTGGGCTAAATCTTAGTGATCTTGAATGCCTTCTCTTTTGCTTCCTTCTTGTTCATGTTTTAACCATTCCTTCCAAGTAGAGTGTAACACTCATTTAACTCAACCCCCTCTTCCTTAAGCATAGAGAGGAGGTGTAGCTGGGGATGTCACCATGAGTATGCAAGTAGCTGGAGCTCTTAGGCAGAGAGGCATTGAAGTGATATGGGAAGTGGGATTGTACAAACTGGTGAAACAGAATAAAGAGAGGGCAAAAAAGTCATTAGCACAGAGACAAATTGCCTCTCTCTTTTAGTCATTTTCCTGAAGTAAGACCAGAATAATGAGATTAGGACTCTTTGGGTATGGACCAGGTATGTGGCAAATGATGAAATATACACAGAGCTTAATTGTGAACAGGGACAGATTTGAAGTCAGGGGTCCTCAAACCTTTTAAATAGGGGGCCAGTTCACTATCCTTCAGACTGTTGGAGGGCTGGACTATAATAAAAACAAAAATTTTGTTTTATGGGCCTTTAAATAAAGAAAGTTCATAGCCCTGGGTGAGGAGGATAATCGTTTTCAGCTGCTGCATAGTTTGAGGACCCCTGAATCTGATAGCTAGTGGCCCAAGCTGCTCTGAGAGATAAAGATCAGCTGAATAGATATGATTTCTCAAGTTCTCCCCTTGTTAGACATTAAACTTTTGGGATGTTTTATTGTGGAAATGGTTATCTCACAGTTGCTCCCATAGGAGTATCTGGGAGGACAAATAGAGATAAAAGATTTTGCCTTAATTACTTAAAAAAAAGGAGGATGATACTTTCTTCCTAGAGGGGATTAAGTTATGGAAGGAAATGCCTATATTTGTTACATGGTGTATTTGGCTTTATTTTTTCATTTTATTTTAATAGCTTTTTATTTTTTAAAAATATGTGCAAAGACATTCTTTATCATTCACCCATGTTCCAAATTTCTTTCTCTATTTTCCTCCCTCTCTCCTTCTCCAGACAGCAAATAATCTGATACAGAAAACATATACAATTCCTCCAAAGACATTTTCATAATTGTCATGCTGTGCAAGAAAAGTAAGACAAAAAGGTGTGTGGGGAGGAAGCATGAGAAAGGAAAAAAAAAAAATACAAGCAAATGAACAAAAACCATATGCCACAAAAGGTAAAAATACTATTTTTTGATCTATATTCAGTCTCCATAGTTCTCTCTCTGAGGCAAATGACTCTTTCCATCACAAGTCTATTGGAATTGCCTTGAATCAATCACCTCATTATTGAAAAGAGCCAAGTCCATATGATCATCACATAATCTTGTTGTTGCTGTGTACCATATTCTCTTGGTTCTGCTTACTTTTACCTCAGTTCATGTAAGTTTTTCCAGGCTTTTCTGAAATCAGACTGCTCATCTTTTCTTATAGAACAATAATATTCCATTATATTCAAACACTATAATTCAGTCATTCAATACAATATTTAGCTATTCCCCAAGTGATGGGCCTTCAATATCCAATTCCTTGTATTTGGCTTTATTAATTTCTAACATGATGATTAAAGATACTTTTGTGAATGAGCTTATTTGAATGTACCTTAGATAAGTTTATTCTGTGTGGGCATTGAATCAAGATTAATTGGTTAACCTACATCCAAACTCCTAAAACAAGAATATGGGTCAAATCTTATGAGGATACAAAACCAAAGGAATGTGTTGAAGAAGGTACCATAAAGCCTGAAGATCTCTAGTAATTGTGGCTCTCTCTTGTGTTTAGTAGTGCTCATGATACCTGAGTGAGAATCGGTTTGATATCACATTACCTGCTCCTTGCTTTTGAAGGAGATTCAGGTATACTTGTAACAGGTATAAAGGGGAAATTCATTTAGAGAGGTAACACATAGTTTGAGAGTTCAGAATCAGAGGTCACTTTTTACTGGAAAGCTTAGAGTAAATGCCACAGAAGGTAGTTCTTGAAGGATAAATAGGTATTAGAGAGGTAGAAAGGTAAAAGATAAAGATATTGGGAGGAAGTATAGTACAGTGGAGAGAGGGCTCAATCTAGAGTCTGAAGTTCACACCATGTTACTGCCACTTACTTACCTATAAAATGTTGAATAAATCACTTGTTCTCTTTGAGTCTCAGGTTCCTCATCAGGAAAATAATGGAGTTGGATTTCTAAGATCCCTGCCAGTTCTAAATCTGAGATCTTTTTATTCTATGTATAACCCAAGGCTGCAAGCACAGGCATATACATGAAAGATATCAGGTAGTCAGTAGTTTATGGGATGTCATTCCGCCTCATAATTGCCTTATTTTTATCTTTTAAAAGTGGTTAAGGCAGTAAAATGTAAATCCTCCCTTTTTAAGGATCTGTTTTTAATTTTACATTTGTGCACCCCTCCCCCAAACCCACTGTAGCCTCTCATAGACATGCTTAATACATCCTTTTTAGATTCAATTAGATTTTTGCATATCATTCCTACTTTTTGTGGTAACATATTCTCTCTTTGTATTCATCTTGGGTTTTTTGATGGGATTACAAGATAGGATTATATTGATGTTGCTGTTATCCTTATAGTTTTGTTTGATTCTTTGTGACTCCATTTGGGTATTTTTTGGCAAAGATACTTGAGTAGTTGTCCATTTCTACAGCTTATTTTATGGATGGTGAAACTCAGACAAACAGGGTTAAATGATTTGTCCAGGGCCGAAAAACTATTAAGTGTCTGAGGCCAGATTTGAACTCTCCAGCCCAGCGCACTATTCATTGTGCAACCCAGCTGCCTTCTAGATAGGATTATTTCACTTCAAATGCAATTTTAAAGTTGGATATTTTTTTCACAGCTGTTCCTCCATGATGTTATCTATTGGTGTCAAAGAATTCAGGAATTAAACAGTAACACTAACAGGAAGGAGAAAAAAAATCAGTCTAATTGCCCATCAATCAATCAACTATTAAAAGCCTATCATGTACCAGGCTACAAAAGTTTTGTTTCCTAGATACTTACATTGAAACAGGGAAATGACAAGACATAGAAATAGATAAATAAAATATACAAGATAACGACAAAATCATTTCTTTTTTTAATATAGCTTTTTATTTACAAGATATATGCATAGGTAATTTTTCAGCATTGACAATTGAAAAACCTTTTGTTCCCATTTTTCCCCTCCTTCTCCCTCCCCCAGATGGCAGGTTGACCAATATATGTTAAATATGTTAAAGTATAAGTAAAATACAACATATGTATACATGTCCATACAGTTATTTTACTATACAAAAAAAAAGCAGACTTTGAAATAGTGTACAATTAGCCTGTGAAGGAAATAAAAAATGCAGGCAGACAAAAATAGAGGGATTGGGAATTCTATGTGGTGGTTCACACTAATTTCCCAGAGTTCTTTCGCTGGGTGTAGCTGGTTCAATTCATTACTGATCTATTGAACTGATTTGGTTCATCTCATTGTTGAAGAGGGCCACGTCCATCAGAATTGATCATCATATAGTATTGTTGTTGAAGTATATAATGATCTCCTGGTCCTGCTCATTTTACTCAGCATCAGTTCATGTAAGTGTCTCCAAGCTTTTCTGAAATCATCCTGCTGGTCATTTCTTACAGGACAATAATATTCCATAACATTCATATACCACAATTTATTCAGCCATTCTCCAATTGATGGGCATCCACTCAGTTTCCAATTTCTGGCCACTACAAAGAGGGTTGCCACAAACATTTGGCAAGATCATTTCTAAGGAGGCTCTAGTATTTGCAGGAGGAAAAAGGGATTTGGCAAGGGCTTCTAATTTCAAATAACCCCAGAGTTAAAGTCTTAGAAGTATCTAGGAACTTTAAGAGGCAGAGGTGTGAAGAGGGCATTCCGAGCATGAGGATGGACTATGGAATGAATAGATTGAACCTCTTCTTTGGAATTTGGGTGGAAATTATACACTAATTAAAAAAATATTATCCTAGTATAAGAAAAATAGTAATATGAATGTTTCATGGGATTTCAAAATGTATGTATTGTGGTTAGTATGTTACTTTTCAGTATAATTTTATTTGTTGTTCCATCATTTCTTAAAAAGATTTAGCATATTTTGCTTAGCCTAATGGCATCATCAAACAGTAGTGCCAATGCAGTAAACAATGATACAAAATGATCACTTAGCTTTTAAAATTAGTAGCCGACAAAAGTTTGTAATTTTATTATTTTGATTTAAATCATTCCTGAATCTCAGTATTTGAAGGAACTAGGATTTTGTAAGTGTGATTTTCATTAATTCCTTCATGAATAGATTACAAAGCCCTTTGAATGCTAGTAGTGGTCATTGTTACTTGTTTTAGCTGAAAAAAATCATTGCCCAATGACCAGCCCTCTGGTATTGGGCTTCCATGAATTTAGCTGGGATGATCCTCAAAGTATGGGCCCAATTATTGAGCCTATATTTTATGCCTTTCTAGCTAAAGAGTCTTGCCAGAGCTTGTATATAACCTTCAAGAATGTAGAGTCCCTTCTATAGTACAATATAGAATCAGAGTTGAACTTTATTGGAGAGAAATTATACCTAGATGAATAGAAAAGCAAGACAGTTATTATCTGATTATGGTTTTCAGGGACACATGTGCTTAAAGGAAGTTCTATGAGGATGTAGACATTACAAAAATAACCCTTAAGTAGATTCAGGCTTTAAAAGAAATGACTTGTTGGGACTACAGTATCAGGGCCAGAATTACTAAGTATTATTGAATGAAGAATATTACAATGTATTATTTATTTTTTATGGATAAAGGTTACACTATTGCTAACTTCATCTCATTTGCTTAAAACACTATTATGCTGACATTTCTGGACCTTTAGCTGGAGACAGGTTTTGTTTTTCTCCCTTCCCCCTCTGTATTCCTTTTCTCTTATATAATTGATTTAGATGTTGGTGAGTTGACTCTAATTTGCTTTGTTATTCAGTATTCCAGTCCTGGGATCAGGAGCACTAACCTGTTTTTTGAAATCTGGGTCTTCCCACAGAGAAATAATGGGAATTTACAATTGCCTGACTCTGTGGCTAATAAGTCATGTTGTATGAGATTCTGCATCACTTTAGAGGCTTGTCTACAAAGTCCAGTAATAGTAACTAGTCATATCATATTTTTATATTATCGTGGTTCATCTTTTGTTCTTGAAGAGGACCAATGAAACCAGGATGATGAAGTCTTGACTTGTAAGTGAGTTGGATTTAAATGAGATAGTTCTGTGCAAAGTCATCAGCATTACATCTCCTTTCTCATTAGAATCCAAAAGCAGGACACAGGTTAAGATGACTGGTAATGGATGTGGGTGCAGTGAGAGACCCTGATCTTTTTAAGTTAAGGGCTTTTCCAGGTCTTTCTTTGTCTGAAGCAAAACTCATTCAAAAATTAAAGGCTAAGTAAGAATTGAGGTAACATGTGACTTAGTTTGACTTCACAATAGAATCTGTCTGGGAGGGAAAGGTTCTCAGATTTTCTGGCCAGAATAGAAAAAAAAAAAAAAAAATGGCTATTTACACACACACACATACACACACACAGCCAAACAATGAGCAAATGAAATTTGGTCTAAGACCTATTATTTGCCCATCAGTGAGTGCTAGAGTGATTTGAGTTGAAAGGCATGTTCAAGTAGCTTGAATTGAATTTGAATCTCAATTGGCTTTTTCAAAGTTTGGTTTACCAGAGCTATTGTTCAAGAAATCATAAATGAAAACTACATAAGAAAAAGTTAGTTGTCCCAGTTTTTTGGAAAATGAAAACAACAAGAATAAATACAGAGGAAAGAAAAAAAAAATCTAGCCTCCAAACCCCAATATATCTTTCAAAGTATATGGAATGCATTATGAATATATATATATATAATGAAGTTATGAAGATTTAAAAACACATATATTTTATTCATTTCACTAAATATTTCATCATAACATGTAAAGATTTAACATTCATGTATTTAAATATTAAAGTTCCAAGTTCTCTTTCTCCCTTTTATATCTGCGCCTACCTTGAAAAGGCAATGTAATCTTAATTACATGTAAAGTCATGCAAAACATAATTTCATATTAAAAAAGAAAAAGAACACATAAAAATAAGAAAAATGAATAAAATAAAAAATGTGCTTCAATATGCATTCAGAGTCATAGTTCTCTCCCTGAAGATGAATAGTATTTTTTATCATGGGTCCTTTGGAATTGACTTAGGTTATTCTCTTGATTAGAGTAACTGTCTTTCACAGTTGATCATACTTTACATTATCACCATTACTGTATGTAATGTTCTGGTTCTGCTCATTTCACTTTGCATCAGTTTAAAAAAATCCAGGTTTTTCTGAAGTCATCCTGTTTGTCATTTCATATAGCACAATAATTTTCTATCACAATCACTTGTTTAGTCTTTCCCCAATTAATGAGCATTCCCTCAATTTCCAATTTCTCATCACCACAGAAAGAACTGCTATAAGGTTATATATATATATATATATATATATATATATATATATATATAGGTCTCTCCTCCTCCTCTCCTTTTTTAATCTCTTTGGGATTCAGACCTAGTAATAAATAGTATTGTTGTATCCAAGGGTATGCACAGTTTTATAGCACTTTGGATATAAGTCCAAATTGTTCTCCAAAATACTTGGATTAGTTCACAACTTCATCAATATCTCCCTTAGCATTTCTCATTTTCCTTTCCTATCTTGTTAATAGATGTGAGATGGTATCTCAGAATTGTTTTATTTTCAACAGTGATTTAGAGAAGTTTTTCCTATGACTTTTTATGATTTTAATTTCTTCTCCTAAAAAGTGCATGTTCATATCCTTTGACAAATTATGAATTGGAAATGGCTCTTATATTTTATAAATTTGGCCAATTTTCCAATATATTTGAGAAATGAGGACTTTATCTTAGAGACTTGCTATAAATTTTCCCCTTTGCCCACTTTCCCTTCTAATTCTGATTACATTCATTTTGTTTGTACAAAATCTTTTTAATTTCATATAATCAAAATTATCCATTTTAGTTCCCATAAGTTCTCTTGTTTGGTCAAAAACTCTTCTATTATTCTTTGATCTGAGAAGTATATTTTCCTATTCTCTACAAATATACTTATCCTTTTTGTCTAAATCATTTATTCATTTTGACCTTATGTTGGTAGAGAATGTGAGATGTCAATCTATGCCTAATTTATTTCAAATTGCTTTCCAGTTTTCTTAGAAAATTTTGTCAAATGGTATTCTTACCTCAAAATTGTGGTTCTTCAGGCTTACCAATGCTATATTATCAAAGTCATTTACTACAGTATACCCAATTGACCCCACTGATCCATCATTTTATATATTAGCTAATACCATATTGTTTTCATGATTACCACTTTGTAGTATAGTTTGAAATCTGCTACTGTTAAGCCACCTTCTTTCACAATTTTTTTCATTGATTCTTTGATGTTCTTGACCTTTTGCATGTCCAGATGAATGTATAAAAACTTTTTTTTGGTACTTGGTAAGATGCTGAAGTAGTAAATAAATTTAGGTTGAATTATTATTTTTATTATATTGACAGCATACCCATGAACAATTAATATGCCTCTAATTGTTTAAATCTGTATTTGTGTGAGAAGTGGCTTGTAATTTTGTTCCCATAGTCCCTGGGTTTGTTTTGGCAGGTAGACTCCTAAATATTTAATATTGTCTATAATTATTTAAGATGTAATTTCTTTCCCCATTTCTTGCTGTAGGGCTTTGTAAGTGATATTTACAAACACTAATGATTTATGTAGGTTTATTCTTTGTCCTACAACTTTGTTGAAATTGCTTCAACTAATTATTTTTAAAAAGTTGGTTCTCTAGGGTACTCCAAATATACTATCATATCATATGATGTCATCATATCATATACTATGCCATCATATCAATAATTTTGTTTTCTTATTATTTTTAGCCCTTCAATTTCTTTTTCTTGTCTTATTTTAAGAAGCATTTTTAATACCACATTGAATAATAGTGATGATAATGGACATCCTTGCTTCATCCCTAAGATTATTAGGGAAGGTCCTAGTTTATTGACCTTATGAATAATGCTAAATGATGGTTTTAGATAGATATTTTCTTTCTCTGTTTTTGCTCTTCTTTGTTTAGGTGTCAAAATTATAATTTGTGTGTTAAGATGAATTTTGTAGGACTACTTTCAAATAGTTTGTATAATATTTTTATTTTATCAAATTTTCTTTAAATGTTTGATAGGATTCATTTGTAAAACTATCTGAATCCGGAAATTTTTTCTTAGGGAGATCATTTATTAGTTGTTCAATTTTTTTTCAAAGATAGTGCTATTTAAATATTCTATTTTTTGTTAATCTGAACAATTTATATAATTAGACATCATAATTGATAGTACATTTACCCTTTTTATTTTTCGATGCTGGTAATTTGTTTTTCAATTTTTTCTTTTTTTTTTTTTTTTTAAAAAAATACATTTGTTTATGAAGTTTTATGCCATAATAAATAAAGGATAAATACCTATACACACATTTTTTTTCCTTTCTGAACCAATTTAGATAAAAGTGATGTTAAAGTTTTGCACACTCTCAAAACATTTCCCCATGCATTGTAAAAGCTCTTCTTTGTGTGCCTCTTTTATGTGAGATAATTTCCCCCATCCTTCCTTTTCCCCTTCCCCTTCTTCTAGGGCATTTCTTTTTCTCACCCATTTGTTTTTTAATATCATTTCAGTATAATTGACTTATTTCCATCCCATCTTTCTATATCCTCTTGGTTACCATAGCTGTGATTCTTGATGTAAAATTCTTGATGGGTTGATTGTGATAAAATTCTTAGTTGTTGCATGGATGGATCATTTTCTTATGAGAATGTAAAGCATTTAAGCTCAATGAGGTACTTTCTCTTTCATGCTTACTTTTTTATGCTTCTCTTAAGTCTTGTATTTGACAATCAGATTTTCCATTTAACTCTGGTGTTTTCATTAGGAATGCTTGAAAATCCTTTTAAATAATCTTTTTTTTTTTTCCTTTGAAGGATTATACTCTGTTTTACTAGGTAGGTCATTCTTGGTTGTAATTCCTGCTCTTATTTCTTCTGGATATGAGATTATAAGTCTTCTATTCCTTTAAGGTATTAACTACTAAATCTCATGTGATCCTGATTATGACTCAATGATATTTGAATGATTTTTTTTTTGTTTAATTGAAGCATTTTCTCTTTGACCTGTTCATTCTAGACTTTGACCATAATATTCCTGGGAGTTTTCATTTGAAGATTTCTTTCCAGTGGCAATTTGGTGTATGCTTTCAATTTATATTTTATCCTTTGCTTCTAGAATATCAAGAAAGTTTTTCTTGATAATTTCTTGAAATATGATGTGTAGCTTCTTTCTTTGATCATGGATTTCAGGTAGTCCAATAATTTTTAATTTTTCTTCTCAATTTCTTTTCCAAGTCTTCCTTTTCTGATGTGGTATTTCATATTTTCTCCTTTTTTCATTCTTTTTGCTTCATGTTTACTGATGTTTCATGGACCCAATTCTAAATTTTAAGAAATGATTTTACTTCAGGCAATTTTTATACCTCTTTTTTCATTTGGCCAATTGTCTTTTTAAAAGAGTTATCTTCATTATTAAAGTTTTTAAGTTTTTCCTTTTGGCCAATTTTATTTTTTAAAGTATTTTCTTCTGTATTTTGTGCATCTTTTACTGAGCTGGGATTTCAATCACTACATCTCAGTCATTTCTGCAATGATACTGTTTCTCAGTGCTGCTGTTCCCTTCTGACTGAACATGTTTCTCTCCCACTTGTGCAAAATTTTTTGTAGCTGCTCCTTTTGTAGTGGCAAGGAACTGGAAACTGAGTGGATGCCCATCAGTTGAGGAATGGCTGAATAAGTTATGGTTTATTAATGTAATAGTATATTATTGTTCTATGAGAAATGATCAGCAGGATGATTTCATAAAGGCCTGGAGAGACTTACATGAACTGATGTTAAGGGAAATGAGTAGAACCAAGAGATCACTCTTGCATGCAGCAAAAAGATTATGTGATAATCAGCTGTGATGAACTCTTTTCAACAATGAGATGGCCAGTTCCAATAGACTTGTGATAGAGAGAGCCATCTGCCCCCAGAGAGAGGACTATGAAGATTGAATGTGGATCACAATATAAAATTTTTATTGTTGCTGTTGTTGTTTGCTTGCATTTTTTCCTTTATTTCTTTTTGATTTGATTCCTGATTTGATCTGCAGCATGATAAATGTGTAAATATGTTTGGAAGAATTGTACATGTTTAACCTATATTGGATTACTTGCTGTCTGGGGGAGAGAGGAAGTGGGAAGGGAGTGAGAAAAATTTGGAACACAGGATTTTTAAAGAGTGAATGTTGAAAATTACCTTTTCATGTAGTCTGAAAAATAAAAAGCTATTATTATAAAAAGGGGAAGAAAAAAGAAAAAAAGAAAGTGCTCCTTTCTGATCTGGAATTGTGATACAGCTCCAGGAATGGGTATAGGCAATGAATGTATCAAATAGTGTCTAGTCCTGCATCCAGTGTTAGCACAGGAAACATCTGTAATATCTTTATGACAAATTATCTGATCCCCTTCCCAGTGCTTCTGTTGTCATCACCTAGTTCTACCAGTGTGTTGCATACATCTGGACTTCAGGTCAGTTTCTACTTCTATGTTACAGATCTCTCCTTTTGACCTTCTAAGTTGTCTTAAACTGGAAGAATATCTTAACTGATTGTCAGTTCCACTTCAGAATTTTATTTGAGGCATTATTTTAAAGTGGGGGAGAGCTTGGCTTACTGTTTCTTCTATTCCATCATTTGGCTCTACTCCCAGAAGTTAGAAAGAGATGTGTAATGCTGTAGTTGTATTTCAAATCAATCTTGTGATTTTTGATAGAAGTATCTAGTTAAAACTTTAAAGGCAGTCTGGTATATTGGAAAGGGTATTGGATCTAATTTGAGAACTTATATTTGAATCTTGACTTTGGAATTTTGTCAGTTTACCCATATGAGCCTCAATTTCCTATTTTAGTAGATGAAGGGGTTGAACAAAAGGATCTTAAAGATTTTTTCCAATCTTAAATACCACATTCCTATAAAGTTGGCATTAACCAGCTCCCCTAAGTAGACAGTATGTTGTCATGGACAGGGCACTGAACTTGAAATAGGAAAAACATGATTTCAAATCCTGTTCTAGAAACTCACTTTGGGATTCTATGAAAGTCACTCAACATCTTTTTGCCTCAGTCTTTTAATTTGTAAAATGAAGGGAGGATTTGGAATTGAGGGATTCTAAGAGTTCTTTTAGATCTAACTGTATGAGCCTATGATTTTAGGTATTTATATTGAGTTTTCGTTCTAATATTCTCTACCCTCTTTAAAAGGGGGCACAGACCCTGGGCCTTAAATTAGCTGGTTGGACCCTACAGTTAATTGATCTTTAGTTATAATAGGCATATACATATGATAGATTATTACAGAATCATAAAAATTGAGAATAAAGATTGAAATGCCAGTCTTAACATGAATCAATGATGTTATTTGCTGAATCAAAATACTAGTATTGTTTAGTTTACATTAATTGAAGTAAAATGTACAGAGCAAGGTAGGGAATTGTCTTGTCATACTCAATGTCACACAACTTCTAATATGTTCAATAACTCACATGCCACTTGATTCTGAATTCCCACTGATTATTGGGTTCAATAATAGGACAATGGCATTAAACTCAACTTAAATGAGGGTCAATAAACCATACACAAGAATTTCTGGGTATGTATTGATTTAGAAAACCACATATCACCAATATTTAGCTTATATTCTGTTTAGTTTTGTTACATATTTCCCAATTACATTTTGATCTGGATTATCTATATTCTATAGTATTGTTGGCTTAATGTGTGTTTGATGTAGGGCATATTCTATATAAAATGGGAAGTATATATTGTTTAACTTTTTTTTAAAACTAGTTTAACTAGTTGTTAGATATAGGGGGGGAAAGGCTTAGCTTCCTTGGATGCAACATGTTTGCTGTTCTTCAAAAGAGCCACTTTAATATCTATTCCCAAACTCCTCTTTGTTCTAGAAAGACTGTCTCTGTATGTTGGTTCATGTCTCATCAGAATATGTATAAAACATTCTAATATAGAGGTTCTTAACCTTTTTTTTTTTTTTTGTTATGAACCTCTTTGGTAATCTAGTTAAGCATATGGATCCTTTGGAATAATATTATTAAATAATTAAAAGAAATACCAAATTCTAGTTTAAATTAGTGAGAAGATTTTTCCCATTCATTTTCATATATCTGCTAAATGTGAGCTTTGTGGAACCTGGTTTTGGAACTACTGCTCTTGTGAGATCTCTTTGATCACACCTTTGGTCTTGGTTGCCTTATCTGTGACTGGTAGTTTTGAAATGTATAGAACTGATGAAACACAATTGGCCATTCCTTTGGTCTCAATTGCTTATTCTTGATGCATACCTGCAGAAGTATCATGGACAACATAGGACCTGGCTCAGACTTATACTTGAAGAAATAGACGTCCAAGGATAGAAGAAGACTGACTTTTTATCACCTTCAGTCATTTTCTTTGCTCATAATTACCATTTCCTGGCTAATATCAGTTCAAAGTGACTAGAAGATTACTCATGGCATTTATTCATAAGTACAATTATAGCATTTCATCATGCACCAACCTCCTGATAATTTGGCTCAGTCTAATGTAGTCCATATGTTTAACAAGCATTGACTGTGAATAAACTCTCCAAAGTAGCTCCTCCAACCTTAACATAAAGTTAGAGACCTTTTCTATCTAGCCCCTGTTGAAAGATGTTTAGGAATTCCATATGCCTACCCTGAAAGTTTTCAGGGACACTAAATGGGCTATCCAATGTCGATGGTATGGATTTAAGAACTATGTATTGTATCTTTAGGGAGAATATGATGATAAAATCAAGTTTTCAGAAACGTACTGCCCTGTGTTTCTCTGACTCATACTCTTGAACCATGTCTGTAATAGGGTTTACTTACAATTTAGCAGTTTCCCTTCCTGGTGGGTAGTGACACCGCACTGAACATGAATGCTACTTTTCATATTGAGTCTCCTATAATTATGTTGGTTGATAAAAAGGTTGTCCCATAAAGGTTAATAAAAAGGTTGTTCCATAAAATTAGACCATGCTGCTGTTGCCACTGCCTGCTAAGGCAGGTACTAGTATTCCATCACTGACTAAAGAGGTTATATCATTCTATTTTCCCATACTCCACCATTCCAAATACAACTTTAAAATGATCTGTACTTCATCTTGTCATCATACATGAAAGCTTTAGACTTGTTCACTCATTATTAGTTAGTACACTTCATAGGAAGTGCTATTCATATGAGTTAAG
Organism: Sarcophilus harrisii; assembly: GCF_902635505.1. Classification (NCBI taxonomy): domain Eukaryota; kingdom Metazoa; phylum Chordata; class Mammalia; order Dasyuromorphia; family Dasyuridae; genus Sarcophilus; species Sarcophilus harrisii. The sequence goes on from NC_045429.1 coordinate 147,811,962, forward strand.
TACAATGTGAGTCAGCAGTGTGACATTACTGCCAAATAAGTTGATGCTGTACTATTTGTAGGTTACATTAAGAGTGAAACATAGTCTAAGGATATCAGTAAGAACAATATGTCACACAAATTCACATATTCATATCAACTTTTTTTGTGTATGAGAGAAAATAGTTGGAAACAGAGTGAGTTTCTATCAACTAAAGAGTAGTTGAATGAATTGTGGATATGGAGATAATGGAATCCTATTATGTTGTAATAATCAACATGGATGAATTCCATAAAACACAAGAAGACTTTTGTCAACTGATCCAAAATGAAATAAGCAGAAACAGGAAAACAACATAAAAACTTGTATAGCAATCACACTAGGAAGCAGCTGAATTCTGATTGTTGTTACCAGTTTTGTACTTGCTCTACTCCTGACTGGAAGAACTTAATTTTAGTTTTGTCTAGGGTGCAAAATCCAGTGTTTAGCATAGCGCCTGGCACACAGTAGTTAAGAAATGCCTGTTAATTGATACTGTAGAAAAGACATAAACAAGTTGGAATACATCCAGAAAAGAGGAACTGAGATGGTGAGAGGACTGGAAATGAAACCATATGAGGTCAGTTGAAAGAAATGGGAATGTCTCTACTAAAGAAGAGATAACTTGGTGGCAGTGGGGTGCCATGGAATATGAAAGCAGCCTTCAAATACTTTAAGAGCTGTCATGTTAAAGAGGGATTAGACAAATTTGCTTGAATACAAAGGCCACAATTTAGGATATTGGGTGAACATTACAGGATATCTGGGAAGCCTGATAAAAGCAAAAGCTTTTTAATAATCAGAGGTACCCAAGAATGGAAAGGAATGCCTCAGGACATGGTAGATATTCTTTTATTGGGGTTGTCTGGGATCAGATACTCACTTATCACTCATATTAAGAAGGGATTCTTGTTTGGGTAGGGGCTGACCAAGGTTGCTGCGGAAATGCTTTGTATTTTTTAAACTGTGATTCTGTCTTAGAAGTCCTAAGAGACAGACAGATTTATTCAATAACAGACTTTTGACTTTTAAATATTTTAAACCTTAAAATATCTAGATATGACTATGACATATTCAACATATATAGGACTGCTTGCCATCTAGGGGAGGGGGTGGAGGGAGGGAGGGGGAAAATCAGAACAGAAGTGAGTGCAAGGGATAATGCTGTAAAAAACTACCCTGGCATGAGTTCTGTCAATAAAAAGTTATTATAATAAATAAATAAATAAATAAATAAAACCAAAAAAAATCTAGATATGATGATCATTTTCTTGTCTAAGTCTTCTTTAATGCTAACTAAATATTACAATGGCTGTCAATTGGTTTTGTCTCCTAAAAATCTTGATCACCTTCTTCTAGACATCCGTCAAGTTTTCAGCATCCTTCTCATTATGTTATATAAAAAAGTCTTGCCCAAGATGAATGTAGACATTTACTCTGAGGCTCGTCTAGATCTTCAGGACAGGTCTTCCTGAAGCTTCCAGGACTTCAATTTCCACGAGATTATAGGCCTAAAACATAGGATGATTGTGTCAGAAAGGTAATGGAGATTTCAGGAAATCAAATGAACCTAAAACTAAACTTTTTCAATCAGTAAATATTTGACTTACTGAATAAGCAGAGAGAAATTATTGTCAAAAGTATTATTGGTTTAGAATAAAGGTTCATTTATAAAATTTTGTAGAGGAGAATGGTGGAAGATTATGAACAGCATCAACCCAGGAACACTAGGAGTCCCCAACTTAATAAAAGTTATCACAGAATATTTAAGAATTTAGCTAGAAGGACAATAGGCTAAAAAATGGAGGGAGTGGGAATTTGTAAATTAAAAAAATTACCCCACCTTATTTGTTTTTGCAATAAAAGACAGAGCCTCCATTCTTGGATATAAAAACAATAATTTTGGATACACTTATAGAGGAGGTAGAAAAGCCATTGAAGAGAACTAAGACAGTAAAACTAATATAGTCTAGCTGAACTAGACTATAAAAATCAGTGCTGAAATTGGCATAATTAAGGGCTTTGAGGAATCAATTTTCTTTTTAAAATTAATTAATTTATTTAATATCTTTATTTTTCCTCAGTTACATCTAAAACAATTTTTTAATATTTGCTTTTTAAAACTTTGAGTTTTAGATTCTCTTTCTTATCCCTTTCTAGCTCCATTAAGAAAGCTCATGTAAGGTTATGCGAAACATTTCCATAAGTCACGTTGTAAAAGAAAACATAGATTTCCTTCCCTAAAAAAAGAAAATACTCAAGAAAAATAAAGTAAAGAGAGAAGGAGAGAAAAGGAGAGGGAGAGGGAGACACACACACACACAGAATGAGAATATCAAATTGTATTCAGACACAACCAGTTCTTTTTCTTGGTATGGCTAGGATTTTTCATCATGAATTCTTTAGAGTAGTCATGGATCATAGTAGCACTAAGAGTAGCAAAGTCATTCACAGACAATCATGAATGATCAATTTTCAAAGCATCCAAAGGAAGAAAAGATATGAAATGTGTGGGGGGGGGGAGATCTTGGAATTTATTGCTACTCCCAGAAATTGATCATGAGAACACCAATTGCTACTGACATATATGACCTTTTCCATCTACATAAAATTTCTCTCTATATAAACTAAACACAGGCTTGTTGAAAGGATCTTTAATAAAGATAATGAAAGGGAACAGCCTTTCACAAGTGGGCTAGATTGCTTTTTAGGAAATTAAAGTTATTTTTAATGACCTCAAATATCTCTCTAATACACAGACATGTAATTGAATGTCAGTATTTCTGGTGTATAGATACAGGATGGAATGCTACATTCTTCAGAGAATTGAAAATATTTCCTGTAGAGCAATAAGAATGTGAATGGTAGGTGTAAATAGGTTGAAAAACATCATAAGGAATTATGAGGTAAAATCAGAATAAAGAATGTCATCAAAGAAACTTTTGAGAAGAGGGAGAAGGAGAATGAGGAAGAGTAGAAAAAGAAAGAAAAGGAGAAATAATAACAATAGGAATGATGGCTGGTTATATGGTGAGAATAAGGGATGTCTCATGGATTCTTATGCTCCAAGTATCTTCATTATTGTAGAATAGAATCCTTTTAATGCCAGGGAAATTTTTGGTCTTTGTATTCCCAGTGCCTAACACAATTACTGGCACATAGGTCTCTGTGAAGAACTTATGGGAGAATATGGACAAGAATTGCGTAAGAAGGGGAAGAGTGGACAGATTGCAGTTTACATTATTGGAAGGAATACCCACATTGGAAGGAACATCCCCATTTTAGTATTTGAGTTAATTTTGTTATTCAATTCGGGTCATTGTTTTGGTTATTGAGATCTTTTCAAATATTGTCACCCAGTTGTTTTTTTTAGCTCTTTTGTCATCTGCAAATTTTACAAATTCATATTTTCAATTAAGTCTTTAGTAAAATTGACTATCATGGGACCAGGGATATATTTCTGTGGCTTTTTACTAGAGATTTCTCTCTGAGTTGACATCAACCCCTCCCATAGGCATTTCAAACTTAACATGTCAATATTAGAAGTTATTCTTTTTTTTTTTTCCTAATAAACACTTCCCTCTTCCAAGTTTCTTTATATTCACTAAGAATACCATCATCTTTCCAGGCATCAAATTCATGACATCATTATCATATTTGATTCCTTATTCTTTCTCACTCTACTTATCCATTCTGTTGTTAAATCTTATTTCTATAATTATATTTCTTGTATATATTCCCTTCTCTGTACTCAGATAGCCATAACTCTAGTTCAGATACTTTTTTCTGGGTTATTGCAATATTCTTCTGATTAGTTTCCTGACTCATGTCTGTCTCCACTCCAATCCATCTCTCACTCAGTTGCAATGTTGATTTTTTTTTTTAAGTACAGATCTCATCATGTCACCTGTAGATAAAAGCTTAGAGAAAATCTGAAGACTTCAGAGAACAAGATTCTTCATGTGTTTAACCTATTTATTGATCTTTAATTAGCATATTCACCTTGATTTAAGGAAACTTGCTAAAGTAAAACCTTGTTCATAAGTACCTTATGTTGGTACATTATTATTAATGACTTGGTGCTTTTGACTATAATTCTGACTAAAATTCTGTAGAAATAAATATTTGTAAGGAACTATCCACTGAAGACTCTAAAGAAGGAACTATTTTTAACCTTTAAAAACTTTCTAGCATTTAGAATTTAGATGAAAATTATAAAATAATTATATATATGTATGTGTATATATATATATATATATATATATATATATATATACACATACACACACACACACAATTATGTATGTGACATTTGGTAACAAATTAGGTCAGATATATTTTGATACTATATACTAAATCTATTATAGCCTACTGAAGTAATAATTTTATATTCCTTTCATTTTTGCTCTTTATTTTGCTCACCTTTTTCTTAAAGTTAATAGTAAAAATATTATTCTTCTGTAATCTGGCTTTTAAAAATGACACAATTTTAAAAATTAACAAAAATATGTTAAATTTTTTATTTCAATTAATAACTCTCTACTTTCCTCAGATAAATTTTCCTTTCTCTTATAGTTGTCATAATAGCACTCAGGTTTGAATTAACACTTTTATTTTTCACTATCCACTTATGTTCTACTCCAATGCCTCATGCTGGGCTGAGGTGGACCTTCTGTTCTTGAAAACTCCATCTGTGAAACTCAGAATCTGAAAGGTGCTCTCATTACTGGCCAAATGACAAACATTTTTTCTGGAACAACCTAGTTAATATTGAAATGGTCTTGATTACAGCACAACCTAAATGACAGTTTAGAATTTCTTTTCTTCCTTTAAGACATTTTGAGATAGCCCACATGGATAAAATATTTTGTAGCAATGAATAAAAATGCCTAATAATATGCAAAAGAAATGATTTACATCAATTCATTGAATATCCATGTTGACTGAATCATAAGTAATTTTAAATCAATTAAATTCAATAAACCTAAGCACCGATTATGTACAAGATACTGCTAAGAACTGGGGTTACAAAGAGAGAAGACAATATGATCTCTGTCCTCAAGAAGCTTCCTATCTACAAGAAGGGGAATGTGATATATTATAATCATATGAACTATATGTATAAATGAATTACAAATACAAAGTGTAAAAAATACAATTTTTGAATTTTATGAGTCTTTTTTCTTTAATAACTTGAGCATATTACTTTTTTTGCTTTAAAATAAAATTAAAATGAAAGTGTTAATGATTTTTGTTTTTTCAACATTAAATATAAGTAAAAGATAAAATAATAGAACAATAAACCTATTTTCATTTTTAAAATTTTAAAATATTTTGAAAATATAAAAATCATGTTTCAATCTTATAATGTAGTTTCAAAAACAGATAGAAGCCCCATATTGTCTTAACCTGTTTCTGCTCATGTGAAGAATTAGACTTATTCTGGTTTATTCCAGAGGGCAAACAATGGTCTTAATCATTGGGGGGAAATAGAAGGGAGGTGATTCAATATTAAAAACCAAAACTAACTTCTTAATAATTAGAAAAGTTCAGAGATGAAATGGATTGCCTTAGGTGACAGGTAATTTTCCATCACAGGAGATTTTTAGGCCGAAACTGAGTAAAAACTTTGAAGAAAAGAGCTTAGACAGGAGTCATGTGGAAAGGAAAGCAAGGAGTTTGTATTCAATTCAATACTTTTACTAAGTATATGGCTTTGTCCCAGGTATTGATATTAGAGAAACAAACAGAAAACCAGTCCTTGTCTTCATAAATATTACATTCCATATGTATATTTAGTAGGAGAAGTAGGAGAAAATAATGTAGTGAGAATTGAGGATAGAAAGTTAAGGCTTTAAAGAGATATTGGTAGGAGAAATTACTTTTTAAGAATGAGGTTTAAGCCTTACAAAAAGACAGAGGTGAGAGATGGAATGCCAACTTCTAAGAAGAACAAGTAGGGGTCAGTTTGGATAGAAGAAATCTCAGCTTCTTTTCAAACCCAAACCATATTCAATGATAAATCAGAAACTAGAAATAGGTCATTGACTGACTTTAATTCACTTTATATACATTTTGTGTATACTCTTGTCATTGTTTCCTTCATTAGGTAAGCTTTCTTTTAAAGCAGATACATTTCCACAGAAGAGAAATTGAATAGAAGCATATTGAGAGAGAGGCTATCTTTAAAATCTATAACTTTTATCAAAATGAGATATATACAAGTAATATAAAATACTTATAAATTTGGAATCAATTTTCCCCATAACAAAGTTCATAGAAAATTCTATATCAATATCAATATTGTATAAATCTATTATGCATAGATATTTAAGAAGATTGCAGTGTACAAAACGTTACTCAAAATAGCACTATTTATTTAGGGTCTCAAAGAGTTTCCATCTTTTACCTTTTTTTTTTTTCAGTCAATTTTGCACATAAGCAACATGATTTCTATTAAATAATGACTATAATCAAATTTTAAACCTGACATGCAAAAAACCTAATAAGAAATTTTAATAAGATAAGAGAGGGAGTAATAATTTGGGATATATACAAGTATTAAAAATAGTTATATATATATATATATATATATATATATATATATATATATATATATTCTAGGATAGGAAAGTCAGCTTTCTACAGTAGTAAAATGATGGGCATTCCACAGAGAATATACCTTTGCAAAAATGAGCTTAGCTTTTAGAATTTGTCTACTGCTCAAAGCACTCTAGGTATACTTTGTTTGTTTGTTTGTTTGTTTTTTTAATTTTTATTTAATAGCCTTTTATTTACAGGATATATACATGGGTAACTTTACAGCATTAACAATTGCCAAACCTCTTGTTCCAATTTTTCACCTCTTACCCCCACCCTCCCTAAATGGCAGGATGACCAGTAGATGTTAAATATATTAAAATATAACTTAGATACACAATAAGTATACATGACCAAAACATTATTTTGCTGTACAAAAGAATCAGACTGAATTATTGTACAATTAGCTTGTGAAGGAAATCAAAATGCAGGTGTGCATAAATATAGGGATTGGGAATTCAATGTAATGGTTTTTAGTCATCTCCCAGAGTTCTTTTTCTGGGTATAGCTAGTTCAGTTCATTACTGCTCCATTAGAAATGATTTGCTTGATCTCGTTGCTGAGGATGGCCTGATCCATCAGAACTGGTCATCATCTAGTATTGTTGTTGAAGTATATAATGATCTCCTGGTCCTGTTCATTTCACTCAGCATCAGTTCGTGTAAGTCTCTCCAGGCCTTTCTGAAATCATCCTGTTGGTCATTTCTTACAGAACAGTAATATTCCATAATTTTCATATACCACAATTTATTCAGCCATTCTCCAACTGATGGACATCCATTCAGTTTCCAGTTTCTAGCCACTACAAAAAGGGCTGCCACAAACATTCGTGCACATACAGGTCCCTTTCCCTTCTTTATAATCTCTTTGGGATATAATCCCAGTAGTAACACTGCTGGATCAAAGGGTATGCACAGTTTGATAACTTTTTGAGCATAGTTCCAAACTACTCTCCAAAATGGTTGGATTCGTTCACAACTCCACCAACAATGAATCAATGTCCCAGTTTTCCCACATCCCCTCCAACAATCATCATTATTTTTTCCTGTCATCTTAGCCAATCTGACAGGTGTGTAGTGGTATCTTAGAGTTGTCTTAATTTGCATTTCTCTGATTAATAATGACTTGGAGCATCTTTTCATATGACTAGAAATAGTTTCAATTTTCTAGGTATACTTTGAAGAGAATACAGAAATAGCAGCTTAAATCAGCTGGGGCCTTTCCCGTTTGGTAAATAACCTGATCTTTTATTTATGCAGTGCTTCCATGGCTCTATCTCATTCCCTCTTTTGTTCCAGTGGCATCTTCCATCTCCATCCTCACTCTCCAACACATCAAGTATTCTTAATGCTTCATTTTTTGAAGAAAAACATTTCATTGATGCTCCTTTCTTCCTCCTGTAGTCATTTTCTGATGTTTTTCTCCCCAAATCCCTTAGAACCATTTTTTACAATAAATAAAAATAGCTAAGATAAACTATCTGACACAGCAACCAAATGTGGTGGAAAATACAAATTCTATGGCCCCATATTATCCCAAGAACCTCTGTAGATGAAATCAGATGGGCAGCAAAGAGATGTGAAATGAAATAGACTTCCAAGCTACCCTTCTTACCATTACCAAAATAATCTTATGCATAAATTATGTCATGTTCCTCCAATTCAAAAATCTTCAGTAATTCCTTGTTTCCTGCTTAATATAATTTCATCTCCTTTGCCTTAGTATTTAAGATTATCTATCATTTGTCAATTATTTTTCCAATCTTATTTGATATAATGACTTACATACTTTATTCTCTAGTTAAACTATTCCACTCACTGGCCACCCAAAATCAAGGGACAATAAAATTTTAGGACTAGATACCTCAGAGGTCAGGTTTTTTGAGCAATCAGGGAAGGCATGATCACCTTTTTTTGGGTTCTCACCTCCTTGAGAAGTCAGGGAGGTCATGACCACCTATGTTCTAAATCAAAAGAAAGGGGGAGATATTGGGATCCTTACAAAATGTTAACACATTAGAGCTGATAGAGACAATAATTATCTAATTTAGCATGGTATTTAACAAATCCTCTAGCTCACTAATGTATGTAAGTACTCAATGGAGTTCACACTTTTGGGAGATTCAAGTCAGTATTCAGTATGAGATTCACAAGTCAGAAACCCATAATCTCATTCTTGGATCCCATAATCCCACTCTCGGAGGAGAAGTCAGCCTTTTACACTGAGCATAAATAGAGCTTCAGTGGATCAGTCACAGTCAGTTCAGAAGAAGCTCACTCTCAGAGGTGCAGCCAGATTCATTCACTTCATCTCTCATCACCTGTACTTGAATAGTAGTCTTTTCTACAACTTCCTTAGCAGATACTCTTCTGGCCTTGGTTTAAAGACTTCCAATTATGGGCAGATGTAAAATTTAAAATATTAAGGAAAATAATGAATAATGTAAGAATTAAAGAGAAATAACATTTGTAGACCTTAAACTTTGTTTTGAGGAGGTAGTCATAAAACAGTTTTGTGTTTGTTTAAAAATAGAGTAGATCAATAAAACAGTCTAGAGAAGAGAGAATCAGAAACAATGGCACTCAATAATACAGCATGTGAAAGCATGTAATAAGCCCTTAAACATAAATTGTGAAAACTGGACAGCAATCTGACAGAAATGGAGTTTTGATAAATAGTCTTATGCTATATTATGTAATAAATTTGAAATGGATATGTGAACTTAAAATAGTACCATAAAGACTTGGAAGAGAAGCAGCCATTTAACTCTTATAGCTGTGGGTAGATTTATTTCCCACCAGACAAAAGAAAGTGGTGTTTACCAAAGTTAAGAGAGATGAGGACATGAATGTGAAGTTTCTGTACTACCAATGCTAATAGATTCTAAATACAAGATCTACTAAACCACACCTGGTAGGCCTTCACTCATTTGAATCTTTATAAATGAGTTATAGTTATCTGCTTTGACAAATTATGGAAAATCCCTGTCATATTTTGTGAAAATACTCCAAGAAGTGCTCTAAGAATATTTATCAATTAGTTCTCTTCTTTTTGTTGAGAAAGTAGTAATCTTTTTATAAGTGCCTTACAATGGGAAGCCCTGTGTTTTGTTAAGATTATTCAATTTTGGTGATGACACTTTTCAAGTCTGTTTTGGGCTGTTTTATAGCTTTGATAATGTACATGGTATTGATGTTAGGTAAATGTTAGATGCTTTAAATATATTTTTTCCCATTCAATTTTCATTTCAGAATTCTAAGTCAAACTATAATTTGTTGACTTTCTAGGTGATATCGTTATTTGTCTTGTCTTGGAGAAAACAAGGTATTTGTATGTATCACTTTTATCCATTGATTCAGTGCAACCTCTGGATTCATTGTTTTCAGTATCTATCTTTCTTTGGTGAATGTTAGTAACATGTATCATTGGAGAAAGATACTGTTTCTTGTGTTTTGTGGAAAAAGCTGCATAGCTTAATGTATCTAGATATACTGACTGATCAATAATATTTTTTTATTTTGCTCCCTCTGTAGTTTGGAAGCCATACTTAATTGTAATTAGGAGAGACAAAATTGTATTTAAGACTAATTAGGACCAAAGTGGAACTTAAATTGTCTCCCTGAAAGAGTTTTATTAGCAGGTTTTAGCTATCAAAGCTTTAAGAACTGTGGGTCATGACCATAAATGTGGGGTTCATGAAAAATTTGGCATGAATCAAAGGGTTTTTAATGCATTAACCAAAAATTAATTCAAAATCAAATGTATAGGGGCAGCTAAGTGGTGCAGTGAATAGAACACCAGTCCTGAAATCTGGAGGATCTGAGTTCAAATCTGGTCTCAGACAATGAACACTTCTTGGCTGCTTGACCCTGGGCAAGTCACTTAATCCCAATTGTCTCAGCAAAAAAATAACTAAAAATCAGATGCATAGTGGATCTGAGGTATTTCTGGCAGTGCCTGTCCATATTATATTGTGCAACTTTACTGTATCCTTAGTTCTGATGCATGAATGCTGCTACAAACACCTCAGCTCAAATTTGAAATGGGATTGTATAAAACTTTCTTGGAGTATAAGAGTCATGATTGGAAAAAGTTTAAGAAGCCCTGTTTTCTTCATCACTTTTTTGGTGGCACATTTTAAATAGAGCAGTTTTCTGTGTTGGCATTAAATATTCTACTGTTCTCTCTATATTTTGGTTTATTTTATATATTGACAGAGCATTGCATAAGTTATGAATATAGAACTACACTATAGGATGCTATGACCAACAAAAAGTATAGATGTTACAATGTTGCTTCTTTTTACAAAATATTGTTTTCTTGTAATTGGATTATATTTACTGGAGTTACTGATGTTCTTCTTTGGCACTAGACAATAATATGCCTTCTTATTCTTCTTAGTAGCTTTTACTTCCCATCTTTTTATTGCTGTTCAGAAAGAAATATTCCAAATACAAATCTCTATTTTGCTATTTTTAAACCTAATATTTTGCAAAGTATTGCATAAATGGACAGAAGGTCTGCTTTTTGTATTTTAATAAAAGGATTGAGATATCAGCTCATTTTCTCTAGGCTAACTGAAGGCATTTTGGGGATAATTCCACTGGAAGATAGGATAACAGGAAAAGCATGTATCTCATCAGGTTCTTAAATGTTTTTCCTTCCATTATTTCTTTGAAAGCTTTTAATTCCACACATTTTGGATATTGGTAGTGTTCAGCAAAATTATATACTTTTTTAATATTCTTAACATATGGTTATGGTCAACAATAACAATCTGAAACAAAACAAAACTTCTAGAGAATATTTTAAAATCAGTTTCTTTCTTTAATGATCAAAAAATATAACAAATCATAGTTTTATTGATTTAGAAGGAAACTTACAGTCATTTAGCCCAATTCCCTCTCAAAGAAGTGAAGTAATTTTCCTAAGGTCACACAGGTGGTAAGTGGCAGAGGTATAATCTGCACCCCGGTCTTCTGAGCTTAATAAATCCATTATCTTTTTCCCCCAGTCATAGGAACTCACATAGGACATTTCCTACAAAAGACTGTCATCAGCAACAGAATTGTCAAGAGTTAATTCTCTTGCTTTTCATGGGAGATATTGGACCCATACTCTGAGAGTTAGACATGCATGAAGGGCTAATATGAAGGCATTCAGAACTAGATACTAGAATAATATGCAGTATTCACAGTATCTAGCTGAACATATGTTTCCTACTTTCTGTGTTTTAAATATTAAACTCTTATCTTTTGTGGTTTAGTCATTTCAATCATGTCTGACTCTTTGTTCCCTCATTTGGGCCAAAGATATTGGAATTGTTTGTCATTTCTTTCTCCAGCTCACTTTATACATGATGAAACTTAGGAAAACAAGGTTAAATGACTTAGTGAATGACCAGTTTGAGGTCACTTTTGAATTCAAGTGTTCCTGACTTCAGGCTTACCCTTCTATCCATTGCATCACTCAGCTGCCCCATATTCTTTCCTATCAAATATCTTTTATATCATCTATCAGAGCCTTTCCATCTCTAATACTCCATAAAATGAATCTATAAGTGCCTAATCAGAGCAAGTCCAATGAACAGACATTGATCCAATGCCCATTATATAAAGCAAACAATAAAAAAGCATTTATTAAGATTCTACTATGTATTTGGCACAGGAGTATAAAAGATTGGTGTTCCTGAATGAATTGGCCCACGCTTTACACATGGTTATGATAGCTGATATTGGGTTAGGTACTAGACAACAAAGACAAAAAGCAAAATTCTATTGGACTAGATATCATGTAAATAGAGAGGTACATACAAAATGTATGTCAGGTGGATGGGTGGGAATGGGAGACAGGAGGACACTAGCAAGTGATGGGGTCAGGAGATGTTTCTGTGATAGCTTGGAAACTGAGGTGAATCTTGGATAAAGCCAGATCCTCAGAGATAGAGGTGAGGGAGTACGTTTCAGGTCTGGGGTGAGGGGCAGACAGGGGCAAAAGCCTGGCGATTATGCATGACACACTTGGAATATGTTCTTAGTACTTGTCAGCTTGGAAAACTATAAGACCAGAGCCTTGTCCTTGGAAGGCTCAGTGCTATGCAGTTTATGCTAACATCATTTCCTTTAGCATTTCTCTGTAGTTTATTCCTATGCTCAGCTGTATCAGCATAATGGACGGTTTTCTACCAGCTGTTTCACAGGAATGTGATATCAATGTTAGTAGCAGTCACTCTTTCATATGGAACTGAGAAAAGAGGCAATTTAGTGCCAGCAGATTTGAAGGTTGAAATGTCCCCTTCCCCTGAGCTGTTAAATCAGCTCAGTTCTGCTCCATGAATAGGCTGTTCCAATTATTTGAGACAAGAACTGACTGTATGTAAATGAACAGCTTACAGAAAATGACAGTTCCAGATAAAATACCACATTCACACCACAGAAAGATTTTTATGTTTCTGATTCTTTAAAACCAATTTTGTGGTTTTCTAATTGTTTTATAATGATAAACAGGGATGTAAACTTCAAACAAAAAATAAGAATCAGATTTAAAGTAAAAAATGGTGAGGTTTTTTTTGATACTTGTAAGTGGGGGGGGGGGATCTCTTAATTAGCTTCAAAGGCTGAGTACTTCTTCTGAGGACTTTCCTTTATTACCCATATTGTTTTGGGACAGTTTTACTGGCACTGGTGTGTGAGAAAAAACACTGAGTATTTAGACACAGGCCAAAGCAGTTGTCATCAAAATGATATGCAGATGTACTTATTTTGACATTATCTCTATAAGCATGCAATTTCACTTTTTTCTATATTAATATTCAATTCACTTAATAATTTAAAATGTGACTTTTTATATCACCCTGTTCTTCTCCTGTATCTTTCCTCTCTCCCCACTCCAAAAAGTCATTCCACTTAGCAAAAACTTTTTTTTTAAAGCAGAAGAAAATATCAATAAAATCAGTCATTACTTAAAAATAATCTGACAATATGCAATATTACACATCTGTGAACTCCTTACTTCTGTAAAGGATTGAGCACAGGAGTCTTATGTTTTCTTTGAAACCAAGTTTTTTCTTTCATAATTTTGCAATATTCTTTTTTGATTATTTAAAGGTGACATTTAACTTGTCATTATGCATATTGTTTTCTCTGCTCAGCTTATTTCACTTTGCTTCTATTTATGTAAACTTTTCAATGTTTCTTACATTTCTTACTCAAAGCATACAAATATCCCATTATAATAATATGCCTCATTTTTAAATCATTTATCAAATTATGGTCATCTACTTTGCTTTAGTTCTTTGCTATCTCCAATTGGTGTATATATCCTTTCAGTGATGTTACCTTAGTGTATTCTATAGATCAATACTGGGTATGGTCTCTTTTCTTTGTTGGATAAGTCATCTTAGTAAACTCATTATCTCTGTGCTAAATTTTATGTCTATTTTCTTCTTGAGCATCTCTATTGGTCTTGTCACTAAGCTTCTTTCTGATACCATATTCCATGCTTCAGCTCAGGATTGTCTGCCATGATTCTGGCTTCCTTTGGTTAAAATGCAGTAACTAGGAAGTCTATCTCTAAGAAAGGCAGGCTAATAGTTTTTTTTTAAATTTCAATTATGAGCCACCATACATAGTTATGGCAGCTTAACAAAAGCCAAACAAAATACCCCCAGGACAAGATGAAATTTGTCATTTGACCTCTTTGTCTATTGCTAATTAGAAATACATAGTCCTAGGCAATTACCGGAGTTATGATTAGAAATGTATTTTTATTGACTTTCTAATTATTAGGCAGTTTTCAAAAGAAGAAATGTAACCTATCAACAATTATATAAACAAAGTTTCAAATGACTAAAATTAAGAGAAATGAATTTGCATTAAATTAAAAGAAAAACCTGAACTTTCACCTCACTCATCAGATTTAAGCAGCCAAAAGAAAGACTAAAAAATGATAATATTGGAGTTAATAGGAAAATGGCAGTTTAAGCATTGTTAGTGGAATTGTGAATTAATCCAATTATTTTTTAAAATATAGAATTTTTATTAAAAAAGAGATTGCACTGAAATATTCTACAATTGAGTAGACTACTATTAAAGATATGTCCCAAAGAGGTCAAAGACAAAGGGACAGATCCTAACATATCCAAAATGTAGAAATTATTGTTATTATTATTATTTTTTTTTTGCTTTAGCAAAGAACTTGAAAGAAAGTGTCCATTGATTGGAGGGAGACTGAACAATTGTGGTCTTTGGTTATATGAAATATTATTGCAGCACAAGAAGTTATGACTGAAGAATTCAAAGAAATTTGGGAAGACTTGTGTGAAGTAAAATCAGGAAAAAATTTATATAATAACCACAATAAATATAAAGAAAAATAGTAACAGATCTCTGATTAATTTAGTGAGCAATCATCATTTTAGAAGACTTGATTGTCAAATATGACTTCTGCCTAAAAGCCAAAAGATGTGCACAACAGATAAGAAATGAAGCAGACATTTTGATACAATTTAATGTATTGATTTATGTTTAACTAACTTATTTGTTGCCAGGAAGGGTTCTAATTAGGATTAGAAGTGGAAATCACAGGGAACTGAGAATAATGTTTTTAAAAAAGGAGCAAAGAGTATCAATAAAACACTAAAAGACAGTAACTAAGATGGAATACCTTATAATGATTTAACATCTCCTAAATCCATTTTGGGGAATCTGCCATAAATAAAACCATTGAAGTTATTTGAAGGCTGGGGCTACAAAGTACAAATTATTAAACCCAAAGATTTTCTTTGATTTACTCAATAAAGTTGAGAGAGCTTACCAAAAAGCTTATCTCCATTCCCCTAGGAACTGTGATAAGGACAGTTTTTCTTTTGAAATATAGGTGATAAGAGGATGGGTGATTTATGTTTTATTCTTTATTGTTTACTTTCATTCCTATTTTAACCAAATCTAATTGAAAATGTAACATCATTGCCCATCACTCGCTAGCCACATTCTTCACTTTATTGCATATAGGGACATGGAATCTAAAGCATTAATGGTAGTCACTTTCTTTTGGATATTTTATGAGATTTATGATCTATATCCATACCTACATAAAATGTTTATTTTTTGAGATTTATGATCAATATACATCTGAGATGTTAAAATATTATGAGATTTATTATCTATCTCTATATATGATATTTAAAGTATTATGAAATTTATAATCTATATCTGAGATGTTTAATGTTTTATGAGATTTATAGTCAATAAATATATTGGAGATGTTTAATGTTTTGTGAGATTTGTGAACCTATATATGAAATATTTAATGCTTTACAAGATTTATAAGATGTGTCTACATATATATATATATATTTATATACATATAATATCCATATATGCCAAAAATAAGCCATTGGCTTGAATGTTTTTAAAATTTTATTTTTAATTTATGTAATAAAATGAGCATTTCCATAACATAGTACCATAAAAAGATGATTATACATGAAACTGCAAATCTACTTTGTACAAGTTGCTATTTCTTTCAAATATACAACAAAATTATCATGTAATTTTCTTTTTTTTCTTTTGTCCTTCCCTCACCCCTCACTCTGAAGATGGCTACCATTAGACACAAATATTTGTATATATGTATATGTAAAATTATTCAATAAATTGTATATTATGTTTTGACCAGCAAAAGATCTTACTATCTGCTTATACTGATCTGTGTCTTTTGGGGAAGAAACATTTCTAAGTGGATAAGGACTCTTTTCACCACATCTTCCCTAAGAATTAGGGGCAAAATCCTGTACTTTTGGGAAGAGGGTCCTAAACATCAAATCTCAGGAGAATATATGATGTAATGATGCCTTTCCCAGTGAGAGTTCTTTTTTCTTTTTCTTTCTTTCTTTCTTTTTTTTTTTTTGAAAGAGGGCTGTTGAAGATTATCATAGCTGCTTATGTAGAACCAATCTGGTGGGCAGAAGCAGGGAGGCAGTTGTAAGAGAGAAGACTGAGAACAGAGAGTAGGGCTGTATGGAGTAGTCAATGTTCCCATTATCTTCTGAAATGCATCTTGAGATGTCCCAGTGTCTCTCTTGTTTTTTTATTTTTTATTTTTTAACCAAGATTTCTTACTAGTTCTTATCCTAAAAGTTTACTAGTACAAGATGAGAGACACTGCTGATTTTGTACAGGTACAATTTTTTCATTTGTCCACGAGGTAAGTCCTCATATTCTTTGCCATCCTGTGTTTTCAATATACAAATGAGGAGAATTTCTGGTAGGTGAACTCAAGCTTATCTCCATTCCCCTAGGAACTGTGATAAGGAGAGTTTTTCTTTTGAAATATAGGTGATAAGAGGATGGGTGATTTATGTTTTATTCTTTATTGTTTACTTTCATTCCTATTTTAAGAAATTGTCTTTCCTTTAAAACCACAGTATTATATGTTATAATTGCTTTTTTAAACTCTTCTTGAAATTCATATGTAATGGGGACTTTAGAGCATTAATTAAGAGGAATACAAAGCCTGGCAGTAGTGAGGAGTTGCTACCCTCACTTTTCCCATCTTTCCTTATATTTCAGATAGAATGAATTGTAAAGGATTCTGAGCCATAGGCAAAATAGGCTACTAAGGTTATATACCCATCCCTGAAATGGCATTATTGGTCATGATGGAAGATGGGAGTTAATCTGCAATAGCAAGACTATTGTAGCCTTTCCATGGGAGAACACTGATTAATTTGTTCCATCGTAATGGAAGAAAGATTTCAAGAAAATAGAATGTAATTACTTATGTAGGAACTTGTGCAGCACAGGACCAGAAATGATTTTACTTTTGGGAAATGAAAAAAGGGAGGAAGGAGGAATGGTCATGGCCAGGACAAGATTAAAACTGTGATATCGGAGACACTGTTAAAATGCATACTTATCATTCTAAGTCTAATTTCCCTCTCAATCACATGCTTTACATTTGCAGCTTGGGAACATGTAATAAAAACTACAGTTTAAGAGTGGAAAATAGTCGCTTATAGCATCAGAAGACCCAGGTTCAAAAACTCTCTCTAGTACTTAGGTGTGACTTTGAACAAGATCACTCTTGGTCTCAATTTTTTTACCTTTAAATTGAAGACATGAGACTATCCTACTGAAGTCCCTTCTAGTTTTAAATCTATAATCTCATGATGCCTAAATATCTTTGAAATGTCTTTCTGTTTTGAGAATATATAGTATATCCCATATTCATCTGTTTTCATTATCTATAGAAACTAGTATATAAGCACACATACATATACATACATGTACATATATAGGATCATAACTGTAGACCTAAAAGATCATTGAGTATCACTACCTCATTTTGAAGGTGAGAAAATTAATACCTAGAGAGGTTAAATCAGATAGAAACAGGTAATAAACATCAGATATGGCATTTGAATCTAATTGATCCTGCAATTATGGAGACAATGTTTTTTTCTCCTGTACCACCTATAGGGAACTCCTGGTGTGATTTAAAAAACAAAACAACAGGCATTTATTTAGCATTTCAAGCTTCACAAAGCTCATTTTATTCAATGAAATCCCTTGATTTTTTTATTCAAAAGCTTTATTTTTATCCAATTGTCTCATTTCATCATAATTATTCTAATCATTTCACCTACATAGCTAAATAAGGCTATAAATTTACAGTATAACTAGTGCCTATATACTTTCTTCTTGTTTATTTGAATTATTTTTATCCAAATAGAAATAACTTGAAGAAAATGAGAGGTGAGGGTATTGAGGATGTGTGTGACCTGGGACAAATCAAGGGAATATTTTAATAACCAGCTTTGCAAAAAGCAGAACATGTTTTTCAGCTTAATCTGCATTATTCATTTTTTCTTCATCACTTTCTTAAGTCAAAACAATAAGAAAAAAATAAATCCTGATTTACAGTGTTTGCTGGTTTCTGGGATATACATGTAATTTCTTTTACCAAAAATTTAACATTCGGACCTCAGGGGCCAGTATTAGCTGGGCTTTAGCAAATCACTGCTTCCTGCTTTAAATCTACCTTCCTATGATCTCCCTGTCTCTGACTGGCACTCTTCACTCAGCTCCCCCCTTACCACTGCTCAGGGCTCAGAAGCTCCAACTCATTCTGGCCTAAATTATATAAAAGACAGGGGAGAGGTGCTGAGATGTGAGGGCTGGAGACAAAGGTGTTGTGAAGCATAAATAGGATAATGAATATAAAGCACTTTGCAAAACTTAAAGTGTCATAAAAATATCAATTATATTACCCTATAGTTACCCCCCCACTGAGCTCAAGCAAGGTTTATAGAGTGATACAGGGGTATCCTGGGAAATGTTTAACAACTGAACTCTCCAAGAGGGAAAATGCACAAAGAGATACCCTTTAATCTCTTTTCTTTCTTTCTTTCTTCCTTCCTTCCTTCCTTCCTTCCTTCCTTCCTTCCTTCCTTTCTTCCTTCCTTTGGCAATTGAGGTTAAGTCACTTGCCCAGGGTCACACAGCTAGGTAGTGTTAAGTGTCTGAGGTCCGATTTGAACTCAGGTTCTCCTGACTTTAGGGCTGGTCCTCTATCCATTGAGCCACCTAGCTGCCCCAATCTCTTTCATCTTTAAATTTAATTTAATTTTAAAAGTTTTTGAAGCCTAGACAATCAAGAAAACACTAAATCAAACTCTTGATTTGTAGTGATTGCTAATATCTGAGATGCTAACACTGAAAATTTAATGATCAGATCTTACAAGTCATTAGAACCCTCCAGCACATTTCTAGCTGGTACAAAAGTGAACAGGGCTAGGAGCAAGCCAGAAAGTGGGCATGCTAGGTATTATATGTTGTGTACTGGGTTTTCCACTCCTCCCATTTCTTGATATTTTGGATAGATTTTCATCTCCTTCTCTATGCTTGGTAACTATCCTGGGACAACTAGCTCATTTAAGGAATGTCAGCCTGTAGCCAACCAGAGGTTTCTAACCAGCTATTCCTGCTCAAAGGTAGGGGAAGCTACTGCAATCAGACTGGAAATGAGCCTCTACCCCCTTCTATCTTATCAGCATCCAATCAGTTCAGACGGTACCATTGGGAAAGGTACTTCTATCTGAGGATACCAGGAATCAGCATTGAAAGAAACCCTTGATGGAACCTGGAGTTAAAGACAGTTGGGAATAACAAGCAGAACTCTACCTCCACATCAGAATGAGAATCAAAGCAGCTTCTGAAAATCTCAGGGCAGCGAGGTGATACAGTGGGTAGAGCACCTGCTCTGGAGTCAGAAGAATCTGAGTTTAAATCTGGCCTCAGATACTTGACACTTACAAGCTGTGAGACCCTGGGAAAGTCACAACTCATAGTCTAGCAAAAAACAAAAGAGGAAAAGGGAGAGAGGGACAAGAGGGAAGAGAGAGGGAAGGAGGAGGAGGGAAAGGCAGAGATAGAGAAGAACAATTTACACAGTAGTAATAATATACTCACTCTGAAAGAGTTGTAGCATCCTGATTAATACAATAAGAAATCATAAGATAAAAGCCAATCTCTTCTTTCTAGAGAGATGGTGAACTAAAAATGTAGAAAAACACATGCATTTTTGGAAACTGGTCATTTGTTTTGTCAGACTATAAAGAAATGTATGGAGAATTTTATCTTTCTTTCTCTCAATGGGAACAGAATTAGTGGGAGGGACAGGTTGCTTAAAAACAATAGCGATAACAAATTAAAGGCAAGAATTTATAACTCATATTTGAGATTTAATAATTTCTAAATAAATTCCAATTAATAAATTCCATACCAATACCAGTATAACTGAAATGTTTACCATGAGGGTATTTAATTTGACTTACATGGCCTGAGTTCTTACATCGCCCATATTCCTCCTAGCTACTAACCACATCTATTTTTCTCAATTGAACAAAAGTGATGAAGACAATCTAGGATTTAATTCTACTTCTTACTTATTGCTGCTCACTATCTCTTTGTCTTGTAAGTGGTGCTGAGGGAATACTTACCCTAAGGAGAATGAAAAGAAGAGAGGTAAAGAACTCTTAATGAAGCCTTTAATGTCTCAATACATTATGATTTCAATTCACAGAAATCAGGGATTCATTGTTAAGACATCTTCATTATGTCATCTCTAGGTCTTTTCTATCTTCTATTATTAAACACACATTAAGTACCCACAGGGAACTTTATAGAACATATGGAGATAGATTTTACAACTCATTCTTCTAAGTTTTTCTTTTTTTAAACAAATTTTAAGGAAACATAATAGGATTTGTATGCTATAAGTAAATGACAACTATGAATGCTTTGAAGAAATATGAAGAAAAGTTACATAATATGATGCCAAGTGAAGAAAGAACAGTAAACAAAAACCAATATATACTATGATCACAACTATATAAATAAAGAGGTAACAGTGGCATAATGGAGAAATAAATGAAGTTTCTATGGATCTTGATGCATAAGTATTTTATCAAGTGTTTTTTTCATTCATTCACTCTAATTAAGTTAACTTTCCTAGACTATGAGAATATTTTCTAAAAAGCAAACATTGACAAAAATGTACTCACCATTTGACCCAGCTACTACTACTAGGCCTATAACCTCAAAGAAATCTAAGAAAGAAGAGTTATATTTATATGTACAGAAACATCTATAGCAGCTCTTTTCATGGTAACCCTGAATTAGAAATTAAAGGGAGGATGCCTTCCAATTTAGCCTATTGGGCTAAAACATTTTATCTTTCTTTTTACCCCTCAATGGGGAGGGAGGAGGAAATTTTCCTTCTAATTAGGAAAGAATACTGTGTATTATCAGACATGGTCTTTTTTTTTTATCAGATATATGTATTTATATCACAAGAGAGGATTCAGTCTGGAGCTGGGCTGACAAATACTCATTATGTCTTTGTTGTAGAAAGCATCAATACTATCAATAAAGAAAGCACAATAACACAATTTGGTTAAAGACATGTAAAAAGAGATATATATCATGATTTATTACATCTATGGTAGTATTATTATACACACAAATATTGTAGTAATAACTTAATAGTTAACATTTATCTGATAATTAAGGGGGAACTCTCTAAATATGATGGGATCATCCAAATGTTCATTTGTAGATGGCATTGAAAAGTCAAGAATAACACCAGAATTTTGAACCTGGGAAGTAAAAAGGATGGCGTGCTTTAACTGAAAAAGGAAAGTTTAGAAACAAATGTACTGGGATCTTGGAGAAAGATGAATTCTGTTTTGGAAATGTTAAGGTTGAAAGGCTGGTGGGACATCTGGTTGGAAATGTCCAATAAATAGAAAGATGGTGATGCAGGACTGTAGTTTAAGAGAGATATGGGAACTAAATAAATAAATTTAAAGACATATTTTATTTCATTATATGTAAAACTATGTATCTACATATATTTATATTTATTATGTATACTTATGTCATATGTATAATATTTATGCATATATATTGTGCAATATATTGTATGTATATATATGTATAAATATTGTGTAATATTTATGTATATATAAATATACATATATATTTACACACATATACATCAATAGGTGATATAGTAAAGTATGGGACTTGCAAACTTAAGTTCAAATTCTGCTTCAAATACTTATCAGCTGTACAACCTCAGGCAAGTTATATAATCTCTTTTTATCTAATCTCTTTTTTCGTATGTAAAATGGGGCTAATAATAACATCTACCTCTCAATGTTGTTGTTCTGAGGATCAAACAAGTTAATACATATTAAGAGCTTTGCAAACCTTAAAGTTTTTGCTAGCTGTTACATAATCTGGAACTCATTTGTATTGATGCAATTTATTAAACCCAGGGGAACTAAAGAAGTCATCAAGTAGGAAAGCATAGAAATGGAAGAGGAGAGTCCTTGAGTCATAACCATAATTAGGAGACAGATGATATGGACAATGATCTAGGAAAAGACAATGAGAAGCAATCTAATAGGTAGGAGTGGATGTTCAGACTAGACTGTTATTTCTTTGGAAGAGAGGTAGTAAAAATTAGTGGACAGAGAGATCTGACTTCAAAGTAAGAAAGAGACCTGAGTTCAAGTGCCACATTCTGGCTGTGTGACCTCGGGCAAGTTATTTAACTTATCTGTGTTCTAGGCAGTTTTCTAAGACTATAAGTTGATGAAAAAATGCTATCCTCAACTGGAAATTCACTATGTCAATGAAATCAGAGTTTGTCTTTGTGCCATGTGCAAATTTAATAACTATGCTATCATTACTTTCAACTGATTTATTGGTACAAATGTTGAATTTTTTAAGGTCAATAAAAATATTTTGAGGCACTCTATTACAGCTATCCCTCTAAGCCAAGGATGGGGAGTGCCTGTATAAGGCCCACAAAATCATTTGTTAAGGTGATGATAAGTTGAAAGCTAGATACAACTTTCCACTTCTTGAGTTCTTTAAGTTGTTAATTTTGTATGGCCTGTGAATGATGTTATAAATATCCAAATGGCTCTTAGCTGAAAAATGTTATAATTATCCAAATAGCCCTTAGCTGTTAAAAGGTTTTCCACTCCTGCTCTATGCTAACATTGGTCCTTAATCTTTAGGTCCAGTTAGTTAGCTAGCTTCAAAACCTAGCAGTGTAGCCTAAAAGTTAGATTCAGTACTAAAAAATCTAGATGAAAACGCCTCTTTTGACACTAGTTGTGTGACTATGAACTAGACATTTGAACTCTGTTTTCCCATTTGTAAAAAGTGGCAACAATAATACCTGTAGCATGTAGCTCTAGAATAATTGTGAGAACGAAATGAAATTAATTTATGTAAAATGTTTTGCAAACCTTAAGATGTCATATACATGTCTATTATTATCATCTAGCTCATTTCTTTCCATCTGGTCCACAAGAATACAATGAGAGACTCAGTCAAATCCCTTGCTGAAATTCAGATATACTGTATCATTAGCATTTGCTTGATCTATTCACAACTGTAAGCCTTTCAACAAAGAAAATAATGTTAGTCTGGAATGATCTGTTCTTGATGAAGTCCTGCTGTATTTTTCATCTTTACATCCTTTTCCAAATGCTCAGTAACCATCCATTTAATAGCATACTCTAGAATTTTACTTTGGCTTGAAATCAATTTCATCAGTCAAGCCCCAACTTATTTTACTTAGAGAGCATTATATTTCCATGATTTTCCTTTCTCCTTCAATTACAGTCACCTCATTTTTACACTGACACAAATTGATGAAGTAATTTTTAACACCCTTCCCTTTGGGTGATGTGGAGATTTTACTGATGTCAATTATTGACTGGCTTTGCTCACTTCTGGATCTTCCACAGTAGAAGCTGATTCAAAACTAGAAGATTACATGTTAAGGTTAATTTACATCTTTTCTTTTTAAAGTAGTAACTTGAATTTTAATGGATTGGGACATTAAAAGGAAAATGGAAGCACAGAGAAGAAGGGAATAAGTATCACATAGTCTGTTGGTAGAAGAGGGAGAAGTCAGATAAATCCTCTCTTTTTTTGAACAGTGCTGATATACATTAACCAGTAAATAAACAAGCATTTATTGAGTGCCTGTTATATTATTGAGACTAAGCACTCTGCAAGGTGCTAAAGAATCAAAGATAAAAGCAAGAAAGTCCCTGCACTAAAGGATCTTGCATTCTCTCCTTGGTGGGACTAGTTGTTGTCCTTCATTTTTTTTTTATTATAGCTTTTTATTCACAAGATATATGCATGAGTAATTTTTCAGCATTGACCCTTGCAAAACTTTTTGTTACAATTTTCCCCCTCCTTCTCTCCACCCCCTCCCCCAGATGGCAGGTAGACCAATATATGTTAAATATGTTAAAGTATATGTTAAAAACAATATACGTATACATGTCTAAACAGTTATTTTGCTGCACAAGAAGAATCGGACTTTGAAATAATGTTCAATTAACCTGTGAAGAAAATAAAAAATGCAGGTGTACAAAAATAGAGGGATTGGGAATTCTATGTAGTGGTTCACACTAATTTCCCAGAGTTCTTTCGCTGGGTGTAGCTGGTTCAATTCATTACTGCTCTATTGGAATTGATTTGGTTCATCTCATTGTTGAAGAGGGCCACGTCCATCAGAATTGATCATCATATAGTATTGTTGTTGAAGTATATAATGATCTCCTGGTCCTGTTCATTTCACTCAGCATCAGTTCATATAAGTCTCTCCAAGCCTCTCTATATTTATCCTGCTGGTCATTTATTACAGAACAATAATATTCCATAACATTCTTATACCACAATTTATTCAGCCATTCTCCAATTGATGGGCATCCACTCATTTTCCAGTTTCTGGCCACTACAAAAACGGCTGCCACAAGCATTCTTGCACATACAGGTCCCTTTCCCTTCTTTAAAATCTCTTTGGGATATAAGCCCAGTAGTAACACTGCTGGATCAAAGGGTATACAGAGTTTGATAACTTTTTGAGCATAGTTCCAAATTGCTCTCTAGAATGGCTGGATGTATTCACAATTCCACCAACAATGTATCAGTGTCCCAATTTTCCCACATCCCCTCCAACACTCCACATTCTAGCTAATCTGACAGGTGTGTAGTGGTATCTCAGAGTTGTCTTAATTTGCATTTCTCTGATGAATAATGACTTGGAGCATCTTTTCATATGGCTAGAAATAGTTTCAATTTCTTCATCTGAGAATTGTCTGTTCATATCCTTTGGTTGTCCTTCATTCTTGAAGGACATCACTATGTTAGAATCCAACTGTGATCAGATCTATATGAGCATGTTATTGCTCTAATGTCCTTATTTGGAGTAGATTTCTAAATTTGTGCATCTCATATTTTTTTGAGCTATTTCACTTCTGCTTTGCTCATAGAACACAGCACCTTTCCAGATGAGGATGCGTCATATTGGGTGGTCTTGTGCCAGTGACTTTCTTGTCATGCAATCAATTTTAAAGCTCTTAAGAGAGACCTTGAAAGTTTCCTTTTACCACTTTTATTTCTGACTATCCTGTGAATGCTTGCTTTATGTGAGTTCTCCATCATATCTGTACACAAAGTTTTTGCAAATTAATACAGCACAATTCTAGCAGCTGATGGGTTAGGGGAGGGATAGAAAAGGCTTCATATATAAGATGGTATTTAATTAACCAGAGAATATTTTTGGTATGAAGGACATCTTGTGGAAAAAGCATAGAGGGGGGAAGTTGGATGTCATGTGCAAATTAATAGCAAGGCCTGTATAACAGGACTATGGAGCCTATGGGAAGTAGTGTATAAAGAACCTGCAAAGTTAGGTTGGATCCAACTTGTGGTTTATTTTCTCTGATTTAGGTTGACAGAACCATAATGGATAGAGAGCTGGTCTGGTAGCTAGAAAACCTGAGGTCAGGTCCCATCTCTGACATATACTACCTATGTAGCTTTGGAGTAATCATTTAACTACTTTCTAGGCAATTCTCTAAGGCTATGCATTATAGAAGGAGTTTCCCTACCCAGGAATTTCCAATATGAATGAAATCATAGGTCTAGTCCCAATCCCTAAAATTGATTTGCTCTGGTCCAGGAATGTTATAGCCAATAATTAACAGGGATAATTTTCAAGGCAAAAAAGCCCCAAGACATGAAAAAGCACTATTGTGTATTATTTACAGAGACCACTTAAGGTAATCTAATCTGTAAGCACTGACTTTACATTTGTTTTCCTGCCTCTGCTCCAGCTTCATAAAGATCATTAAAATGCTTCTTTATGAGGGATTTAATTTTCTACTATTCACCACTTCTCAGAAAAAGAAAATCTTCCTTCAGAATAGAAAAAATTTGGGATTCTGTGGCTGAGAAGTTTAAAACTCCAATAATTGGGCAATTAGTATAAAGAGAGAATATCCTCTTCTTGACCTAAGAAATGAGCCCTCTTCTGTTGCCTACCATCTGGACTGAATACTTAGAGGAATACAACACCCCTCAATTTATTGAACCATCAAAATGTGATTGGCTAGAATAATAAAACAGCTCTTGGAGCCATATAAGAAGGGAGGTGCGTAACTAAAAAGCTATTTGTATGCCTGATTTAATTTTAACAGTGTTTGTAGAAATAAGAGCCTAATGTTATCAATTGAATTGGGTTTTTCTTTACCTGATGGGGCCATTTTCTTTGTTTTCTGTAGGTATGAGTTTCTTTGGAGTTGCTCAAAAGATACTTTGATTTTGGCCTATTCGATGGCCTGAGTAAAATAATTTTAGAGAAATGTGAGGTGAAAAGCATCCTAAAGATACTATCTTGAAGGCAAAGCTTTTTCAGGATGCTATATGTTGAAGGCTCCAAAAACTTGTCCTAGGTGATATACCTTCTACTATTCACATTTTTTCTGAGAAAATATTTTTCTCATTGTAAGTGACTAAGCTCAGGTTCACTCTGTGCATAAAATCATAATTACTAACAGTGCCATAGTGCTACTCTTCAGTTAACTCTGCAATAATGACAGAAAGAAAGAAAGAAAGAGGACCAATAAGTGAAACCTATGAAGAATTCCAAAACTTTACTTTCACTAAGCGGTACCATTTTTACTCCCCAATCTCACCAAGGAGGAGTGAGTGTTCACAAATTCACTCTTTTTCCTTCCTTTATTTTTACTTCTTCATTAGCTTTGAGTTCTCCTTGTTTTTCTTAGATTCTAAGCTAGGAAAGCTATTGGCACAGAACCACAAAAATCATAGAATTTGAGAAATGGATGGGACTTTGGTCATCTAGTCCAGTCCTTATCCAAAGGAATTTCCTGTGATAATTTTCCTAGATAGGAAAACCTACCATTTCTTGAGACATTCTAATTTCACTTTTGGAGGGCTCTCATTGTTAAGGAGCTGTTTTCTGACATCTACTTAAACTGATAACTTTCTATCATCATCCACCAATGCTCCCAATTCTATTTTCTAGGGTCAGACAGAAAAGGACTAATCTTTCTTTTACACAACAGCCCTTAAAACACTTGAACACAATTATCATGCTGTTCTTTATGAATCTTCTCTTTTCCAGATTAAACGTCCTTAGTACTCAAATGTCATGGAGGCAAGGCAAAATAAGGGGCAAGTGGAGATGTCATAAATAGCTGGTGGCTGGGTAGTCTAACTGGATTGTAGAGCATGTGGAAAGTAGTTTGTACTGAACTTGGAAAGGTAGATTGGATTCAGGTTGTGCTTTCTTTATTTTCTCTGATTTAGTTTGACAGCATACTATAATAGATTGAGAGCTGGTCTAGTAGTTAGGAGGACCTGAGTTTAGATCCTAGGGGGCTTGGAGTCAGAAAGACTCACCTTCCTAAATTCAAACCTAACTTTTGACACTTGTTAACTGTGTGATTCTGGTTAATGGTTAAGTCACTTAACCCTATTTGCCTCAGTTTTCTTCTCTGTAAAATGAGCGGGAGAAGGAAAAGGCAAACCTCTCCAGTATCTTTTCCAGGAAAACCCCAAATGAAGATAATAATCATGTCTACCTTTGTAGGGTTGTTGTAAGAACAAAGTAAAACAACATACATGAAAGGAGGAAGGAAGAAGAAAAGCTTTTCTATAGAATCTACTATGTTCCAAGCACTGTGCTAAATGCTTTACAAATATTAAATCCTATCTTCTACAGGAAGTCTTTAAAGCTCCTTAATTCTTATGCCTTTTCTTTGTTAATTATTTCCTATTTATCTTGTATATAGCTTGTTTAGTATGTATTTGTTTGCATGTTGTCTCTTCCATTAGATTGTAAGTTCCTTGAAGTCAAGAACTATATTTTGCCTCTTTTTTGTAACCCCAGCACTACTATGTGTCTGGTACATAGTAGGCACTTAATAAAATTAGCTGATTGATTTATTGTCTCATTTGATCCTCATAAGAGTCCAAGGAAATGGGTACTTTTATTATCATCCCCATTTATAGCTGACAAAACTGAAGCAAAGGTTAAGTGACTTAGTGACACAGTTAGTAAATACAGACACTACTGGATTTGAACTCAGATCTTCCTGACTCCCGAGTTAGCACTATCCACTGAGCAATTTTGCTTGCCTCTAACAAACCTTAAAGTGTTTTATAAATGCTAGTGATTACTTACTTGAAGTGAGGGAGACCTACACAGAGAGCCAGAGAGCCAGAGAGAAAATGTGATAGAGAGACAGACACAGTGTGTGTGTGTGTGTGTGTGTGTGTGTGTGAAAAATAGACTAAAATGTAAAATTAAAAATATTAACATATTTTAAAAATAAAGTACATCATATTAAATTAATATTGCTTATTATAATGAGGCCAACCAGGACCAAGTTAAACAACTTGAAAACTTTTTCTTTTCTGTCAAGGGAGTGAAGATACATTCCTTTGTATTATTATTATGACTTTTTTGTTATAAACTTAATCACTGATAAACAAAGACAGGTTATTACCTAAACATAAGAAGCAAAGAGCAAAACTTTTCCAAGGATTCCCAGTCTTTAAAAAAGTGAGAATCAAAGGAATTGATAAACAATAAGCAAGAAAAGGAGATTACTTTTATTCTGTTTCTCCTACATTTGCTAAAGTTCCTAGCTTTTGGTCTTGTTTTCCTTTCCTTTTTATTATTTTTTCTTTGATATGGTTGTAATTGGTATGCATACATTTCTAGTTCTGCTGGTTTCACTATAATTCAACTAGTTATATGCCTTTTCCATATTTTTGTGTGTTTCATGTTTATCGTTTTATATAGCACCATAATATTCTACTCCATAAATATGCCATGATTTATTCAGCTATTAGCCTCCTGTATTAAATGGTTTTCATTTGGTCCTGTCCCCTTTGTGTCAGATGTGGAGCTACACAAACAGCTCAGCTTTCTTTATGAGGCTGTCTCACTTCTTTTGACAGAGACCTTCTCTATTTCTCTCACTCTGATGGAAACCTGGGAATATTTTCTCCCTTTATAGCCTTTTGCCTTCCCCATTGGCAGGCACACAGATCTTATGCATCAGGGGAACATTTGATTAAAGGAAGACAAATCAACAAATATATATTCTGTAACCACTACAATATTCGTCTACTTAGCATTGAAAATTCTGGCTTTAAATGTCTCCCTTCCTATGCTTCCAGTGTTCTTACACATTACTTTCCTCCTCTTTTTCCACACTGAAGGCTTATTGGCCTGTGTGTCATACCTTATATATAGTATGTAAAAGAATAACATATCTCATATTCTTCCTCTCCAGTCCTTTGAACTTGCTTTCCCCCATGTCCATAAGTCTCTCCTTCCTTACTTCTTGGAATCCTTTTAGCTTCCTTCAAAACTAAATAGCTACCTATAACAAAATTGTAAACTCCTCTCCATTAGAGAGCAAGCTCCTCAAAGACAGGAATTGTCTTTTGCTTTTTGTATCTCCAGTACTTAGCACAGTGCTTGACACTTAATGCTTATTGATTAATTGCAAGATTTTTTTTTTCCTGGGCCCTCTAGCTGAAAATCTTTTCTTCTCTAAAATTACCTTGCATCTGCTCTCTCTCTAATGTAGTCCTATGTCTGTGTACATGTTGTCTCCTCTGTCAGAATGTATGTTTTTTGTAGGCACTTAATCTTAATATTCCTAGTACTTATTTTAAGGCCTGGTACACAGTAACTGTTTAATAAATACTTGTTGATTAATGATTGATCGTAGTAACCAAGAGTCAGAGATGTCCTATGATAAGAATAATCCAGCATCACAATTACTTTACTCATGAATATAGGACTTTAAAGTTTACAAAGTACTTCTCATGTTATTTCATTTGATTCTTACAATAGTCTTGTGAAGTAGATGATATTATTTTCTGTTTTGCAGATGAGGAAACTGAGGATAAAAGAGAGGTTTTACTTGCCTGGGTTACACATCTATAAGTATCTGATGCTGAATTTGAACTCAGGAATTCCTAATGCTAAGTCCTGCTCTCTCCATAACTTCCTTCCCCATTCAGCTTTTTTCCTTTTATGATAGGGAACCCACTACCTCCAAAAGTAACACAATCCACTTTCAGGAAACTCAGATGACTACCAGGCCAGTTTCTTATTCAAATACCCAAATGAATCTGTAATCCTATCAATCTATTGTTCTGTTTAGTGATACAGATTGCAGCTGAATTGTCCTTATCTGTCCAATCAAATGTCTCCATTTTCTCCTGACATTCTGGGGACCCAAGATCCTAGAAACCTTTCCTGTGATACTGGAAGGTGTCCAGTAGAGTTTAGGAATACTATGGTCATCTGCTTGTTCTCTCTTACTCTCTCCAATGAGCAGCTGTTTTCTCTCCCCCCCCCCCCCCCCCCAATTGTATATTTTGTAGATAACATGTTTTACTCCAGTTCTTTCAAAGTTGCTTACCAAGCTTAAATATACCTCCATACAACTTTCACCCATTTTTTCCTAATTCTGCTGTCTTAGACCAGACAAAGCAAATCTAATACATCTTCATGTCCTTTAAATACTTGAAGACAGGTATTCTATCCCTTATGTCTTTATTTCTACAGGCTAAACTGATCATCATATAGCATGATCTCGATTGAGAATTTTTATTATTCCAATGGCTGGCCCTCCTCTGAATATTCTGTGGCTTTTCAATATCCATATTTTATCAATGTCATTCCTAACCTGTGACAGCCAGAACTGATTAAAATCTCAAGATGTGGTACTGAGAAGACAGTAACTTTTTTCTTCCTGAAAGTAATTCTTTGTAATGCAATTAATTAAAAAAATCAGAATTAGCTTTTTCCCCCTTTTACACTATTTATGTATATTGAGCTTCTGTTTCAGAGTATTTTTTCTTTTTCAAAACTGCTTCAAAACTTCAAAACAATGCCATTCTATCTTGTTTTTATTAAATTATTTTTTAATCTATGGCATATTTTATCCTTGTTGTTCAATCATGCAGTCATGCCTAACTCTTCATGACCTTTTTTGGGGATTTCTTGGCAAAGATAGCAAAGGTTTGCTATGTCCTTCTCCAGTTTATTTTACAGATGAGGAACAGAGGCTCACAGGGTTAAGTGACTCGCCCAGGGTCATACAACTAGTAGATATCTGGGGCTAGATTTGAAATCAGGAAGCTGAATCTCCTTAGCACACGGCTGATCTCTCTCTATTCACTGCCCCCAAATTCATAGGATCATCTCTAGAGTTGAGAAAGATTTTAACAGCCATCTATTCCAATTCTCCTATATTACAGATTAGGAACTATGGTCCAGAAAGTAAGAGATGTGTCCAACATCTCTCAGTAAATATGATAGATGGGATTTGAATCCAGGGCTTCTTGACTTCAAATCTAGCACTTTATCTACTACATAAACTGTCTCTGATCTTAAGACATTCAGACCAATACTCTATCAACCCTTGCTCTTGTCATGTTATGTGTTAAAGATCTCTCCTTGCTTTGTATCTTTTGCAAGTTTTATGAGTATGCCATCAATGAAGTTATCTAAATCACTGTTAAATATTGGATGGGAAAGGACCAAATACAAATCCCAGGGGCACATTTCTCTGGAGGTCTCTTTCTAAGCTGACACTTTCTAATACAGATATGAAATATAAGTTTTTTTGCCACTGATTATCTTTTCAAGATGTATTAATAATACAAATATTATCATAAGGGTGTCTCCCCAATTTTTTGTGATAACCAATCAATTAACAAGTATTTATGATATACTTAGGCACTGAGCTAAGTGATAGAGATCCAAAGACAGAAGTAAAACAATCCCTGCCTTTGAGATTTCATGTGTGTATGTATACACATAAATATACACACACCTCTATATACATATACATATATATATGTATATAAATTAGATATAGAACAGAACCAAAGTAAGCTTGAATGAAAAGACATTAACAGTTGAGGTGAAGGGCTATGGGAAGACACTTTTTACAGGAGGTAGTGATTATGGAAGTAATTTTTGAGGAAAACCAAGAATTCAAAAAATAGAGAAAACACAGGGAGAACATTCTAGGTGTGGCAGGTAGTGAGTGCAAAAGTTTCAGCATGGGAGATTGAGTATCTTTGTGTGAGCAATGGCAAGTAGATCAGAATAGTCAGACAAGACAATATGGGGAAGAGGTTAATGTATAAGAAAACTGGAGGGAAGAAGGGGATCTATTTGTGAAAACTTAAAATGCCAAACAGATCTATTTTGATTTTTAAAAATATTAGAAAATGGAATAGAATTTATTGAGTAAAAAATTTTTCAAATAATCAGAGTTTGTGAACTAGTTGAATTCTGACTCTTGACACAAACTATCTTCCTATCTCTGGATATTAGAATTGGATGTCCTGCCACAAAGGGACAGCTTTCCATGAGGAAAGAGAGTCTGGGCAAGATACTCAAATAATTCTTCTATTAAATCTCTTCAGGCACTTCTGTAAGATTAACCAAAAAAGTATTGATTGAGCATTCACTATGTGCTAGACACTAGCTAAGAAATGGGAGTACAACAAAAAGACAGTAATTTCAGCGGCTTACATAATAATGAGGGTAGGGGTTAGAGGGAAGAACAAAGAAGTAGACCCTGCATAGGAAAGAAGATATGACTGGATTGGGCCTTTCCCTTAAAATGTACATTCTGGAAGAAATCAACCAACCAGATGAAAAGGCTACAGAGAATCTTAGGAAAGGAATCTGTGAAGACTGAAGAGCCTTGTCTGGCCTGGGCATTTTCTTTAAAATGGAATTTTGGGAGGAGCCAACCAATCCTTCAGTTGAAAGAGCCTCAAGGGAAGAGTGATTTTCCAAAGTAAGAAGGGTGCTGGGGCATAGTAGAGAAAGCAGAGCCCTGGAGACAAAGCAAATTAGGGTTAAATAAATAATCTAGGGATTTTATTGATCAATACTAGTTACCAGTCCCTCTACCAGATAAAATTTTGTTCCAAAAACTTCCTAGATTAAATCTGCTTGGGGAAGATAGGGATTAAGGTCTAGAATCCCTATTCTAGTTGAACAGAGCTATGGTAGTATTTGACCACATGAATTTTTTGGTTATGATAACTTTAGTCAACATATTTGCAGAAAAGTAGAGGAGGAACTGCTGTATGGACCTTTGCAATCAAATATACACTTTCTCACTATACAATTTTTAATATATAAAATCTAATTTACCAAGGCTAGTGGAAGAATAGTTTCTGAGCATAGAGTAAATTATTTACTCTGTAGTTTCATGTTTGAAAGAAAAGAAACAGGTTCATTATGGTGTGTTTGGAATTAATTAACTCTTTCATATTCAACATGATAAATATTAATTCAGAGGCAAAATCTGAGCCTTTTGAAAATGAGTTAGTACTAGGCTAAGGCAAATGTGCCTGTCTAGTGAATATGATTTTATTTAGTTCAACAATTAAGCATCTACTATGTGCTCAGTACTCTGTTGCAAAGAAAGTCAATAGAAATGGAGGCAATCCTCCATTTGCCAAAGAGTTCTTGTTCCCAAAGTTCTCTTATAAATTTGGCATTCCTAAAATATTTTCTCATGCAGATGATGTTAGGTCTCAAAGCCAGTGCTCAAAAAAAAGTCTACATAGCTCAAAATGTATCTGGAATATAGATAAATCTGGACATTTTCCTATAGGATGCAGCCATCATATCCAGTGGAAGCTAGTGGAAAATGACTCCAGAGTTCATCATTAAAGACCACAAAGTTATTCTCTTTATTCTTTCAGTAGGATGGAGATTTCTGTAGGTCTGGTCATTAGTACTTGGAACTGGTATAGACACTGGGTTGGTAGAGGTAGGTAGGTAGGAGAATATTGGTATAGTAAGGATTCTGAGTTGAAGAATAGGAAGGAGAGTAGAGACAAGGAAAGAAAAGTATGTTGATATATCAGATAAAGAGGCTTGTAGAGCTTGGACTTCCTGCCAATGAAAATCTCTGACTGGAGATATTTCTTAGCTACCATTTTGTTCCTTTTCTTATATTTTAGTGAAATGCAAGTAAATAGCCCACTTATTTTCCTTTTCACTACCAGATGACTAGGTAGTGTTATGAATAGGATGCTGACTTTGGAGTCAGGAAAATTTTTTTCTCAACCCTTTCTCAATCACTTATTAGTGTGATCCTTGAAAAAGACAGTTATCTCTCACAGCTTCAGTTTTCTCCTCTGTGAGGATCAAATGAGATAACATAATTTAAATGTTTTGCTAACCTAAAAATGCAAAGCAAAAGGTAAAAACCATCATTTTTATTTGATAGCCATTATCTAGAGTTAAAAGGTTCTTTCCTTTGTTACTCCTGTTCATTTTCTCTTTTTTCATTTAGACTGTAGGGAAAGTTGTAAGTATATGCTACTATACTGCTGTTATATAGGGTTGTCATAGGAGCAATATCCTAATCTTCCCCGTCATGGAAATTCAGCTAGATTTTCCTTAAAAGGAAGTGAGATCATCCTTAAGACACAGCTGACCTCAGTGACTAAAACTTAAACTGCTTCCCCCCCCCCATCACCTGAATAGAAAATGGTAAGATGGAGCTCCAGGCCAGTCCTGTGATACCAAACTAATAGAACTGGGAACATAAAGCAAAAGAATTTCACTTAGCTGAATCAAATTAAGGTGTTTTTATTGCTTATTCTTAAAGCATATTCTTCTCCTGCAATACTTAAGTGTCTTTTTGTTAACTGTTGACTGACCATTGAAAATCTCATTTTATTCAAATATTGAACTTAAAATTTCAATGAACTGACCTGAGTGAGGTCCAGCTCAGAATAAGAATCTTCAGGTAAGCCAAAAATTGAAAACAGATTTAACTGTACTCCAGAGAAAAAAAGGAGGTCATAGTAGAATTGGGTGGGATAAAAGCTTTGAGATGAAAAGCAAATCAAATAGAAACACATAAGAAAGAGTGGGAGAGTGATAACGCTTTGATATAGCATCGAGGTTGGCGCCTACTATTTCAATGTATAACTTATCCTATGTGGTTATCATCTATGTTAATAGCTTTGCATGAAGCCAATAGAGTAGCCACCCAATGTGACTAGTCTTTCCTTTAGTTCTTTTAATATATTAAGGAAACCAGTGTTGTATCATAACCATCCATCTATTTTTTTTCACATAAGAAGTCCATGTACTTTTCTGATTATATGTGTCCTTGGTGATGTCTATCATGCCATCCTTGGTGACCATCAGGTTTGGCAAAATGTTGCAGCTTAGTTATACCTGCTATGTATCTTCCCAATTCTCTTCAGGTCAGCTATAGTTTTACTTTTCTGAGATGGTTGCATTCTAGGTTTCACATCCTTCAAGTATCAATGGAAGGATATTTGTTTTAAAAAAAGATAGACTTGTGGCAGGGAATGGAAGTACTGCCTAGTTTTCTAAAATTGATCTAGCCCATACATCTGTTCAGTTCTGGGCCAAGATGAATGAATGAACTAAATACTTTATCAAATGCTTACTACTTGCAAATCATAGAAAAGTTTAAAAAAAGAGACAGACACTTGTCTCAAGAAATTCATATGCTAATGAGAGGAGATAACACTTTTATAACATTTCAGCTGGAAGTTAGATAGAAAAGTCCCACAGTCCTTCAGACATAGTAGCAAAGCAGATGTTAAAATCTCTTCTTAAATGTCATGTCCAATGACTATTATCAAAGATTATATAAATCAGACAATAAATACATGGATTTATATTTGTTGATGTATATCCAATTATGTTTTAAAGATATATTTATTTTT
Source organism: Sarcophilus harrisii (assembly GCF_902635505.1). Classification (NCBI taxonomy): domain Eukaryota; kingdom Metazoa; phylum Chordata; class Mammalia; order Dasyuromorphia; family Dasyuridae; genus Sarcophilus; species Sarcophilus harrisii. The sequence goes on from NC_045429.1 coordinate 147,848,270, forward strand.
CTATTATTCTGTTTATTCTTCTTTGTGATATCTTGAAAAATGGATCTCTTTTCAATCATATCACCTGTAATATGAATTTTTAAAAAAAATTTGTTTGATAAGGCATAACTTTTTCTCCTAACTTCACCATTTTAGGTACCATATCTACCCCTTAAAATAACACATTGGTTTATCTAGGTGGTGGAGGACAAGTATTGTGATTCTCCTGATGTTGATGATACTATTAGAGCAAAAGCAAAAGCTTTTTCTTTTTCTTAGTTTCTTTAAATCCATAATACTTAGTTAGCATAGAGTCTGGCACATGGTAGTTGTATAATGAATACTTACCGATTGATGAAAATAGAAGATTGTATGCAAATACTGTGGCATTATTTTTTGGTCAGGCAATTGGGCTAAGTAACTTGCCCAGGGTCATATAACTAATAAGTGTTAAGTATCTGAGGCTGGATTTGAACTTGGGTTCTCCTGACTCCACAGTCAGTACTCTATCTACTATACCACCTAGCTGCCCCTCTTCTGGTAAATTTTACATGGGTCTCAAACCAAACTTTTTGAAGGTAATTATCTCCTCTTTTTGGTGTTAATTTGCTCTTAATTTCTCATCTTCTGTACAACTTTGCCCTTGAGTGTATATTTTAAACTAGAGTTGCCCTTGTCTACCATGCTTTGGATGGGCATTGGGTTTGTTGGATGAGATGATTTAACTTATTTTAGTCTCCTTGTTGTAGTAACTGTTTGTTAAACTCCCCTAAAATAGTTATAATTAGATTTAATATCTTTACTTTCATTCATTTTCAGAGTCAATATCTTGTTTAACTATACCATATATATATATACACATACATATATATATATTTATGTAAAGGTTTAGAATGCAATTTCTCTTAACACCCTACAAGGTAGGTAGTAAAAATATATTACACCACTTTGTAGAGAGAGAAGTTGATTTAAGAAAGGCAAATTATTTAAATCACATGGCCATTAATATTGAAACTGTACTTTGAATCCAGAAGCTTTTAATACCATATTACAGTGTCTTTATGAAATGACAGTCTTTCTTCCTTTGCTATTGTCAGTTTCATTATAGGACTCAGTTTTGTTAGAGATTGGGACAGAGTGGAATAGGGTGGTCACAAACGTCTTTGGGATAAGGAAGAAAGAGAATAAAATACTAAATAGAAAGAGCCAGGTAAAGAAAAGCATACTTTCCTCAATAAACCACCCAGCCTGCATTCCTTCCATTGACTTGATCTTTTATATAGAACAAAAATATATCAGGGAAATATATCTATAAAATTCAAGTTTCACAAACTGTCATATTCTTCATCTTTTATCCTTAATACATTACAAATAGTAAATGTCTGTACAGTTGAGTTTCTGAAATTGGGTATTGTCTATAAAAGCCATGAACAATGCCTTCAAATCATTTATTACCTAGTTCAAGATACATAATATAGGATCTTTGGATAATAGATTTAGAGTTGGACGGGGCCTTAGAGATTATCTGGTCCAATACCTTCATTTCACAGATGTGGAAACTGAGGCCCAGAGAGATTGAATGACTTGCCCAAGTTTACATAGATAGTAGATGTAAAACGATTAATAAGAATGCAAAGGGAATAGGAGATTGAGCCAAAATGAGTGGAATAAATAATAAATGGTTTAGATACTTAAAGAAGCATTGGGGTATAGAGAATAGAATGTTGGACTGGGAATCAGCTCTGGATTTAAGTCCTAGCTATTCCATTTCTAGCTTGGCCAAATTACCTAATCTCCTTGAGACTCAAGTTTCCCCATCTGTCAGTTAAGAAAGTTGGACTAAATTATCCCAAAGGTCTTTTCCAGATTTAATGCTCTGCAATTTTAGGAGGGAGAGATCAGTGTGGGGAAGGTCTCTCATGAAGGAGATGAGCTAGACCTTGAAAGACAAATGGAATCTGGCCAGTAGAGACAGATTTATTGCTAGAATATAGAGTGAATGAACAGAAGATGGAAATGAAGACTTACTATTGTAGTTACCACTAATATGAGCACAGGAAATTTGAAGAAAATAGGCTCTTTCTTCTTACACTATTGTCATTTCCTGAGCTTGTCACACCATTCATGTGTCCCTTCTTTCACAGGCTATGTTTGGAGGAATGTTGCTTCAAGTGGAAAATAATCACAAGAAAATGACTAATTCTTACCTCTCACACTCCTACATACAGGTGGCATTCTTAATTTTTCTATTATCAGAAATAACTTTAAGGAGTTTCAGTCTCCAGAAAAGGTTGGAAGGAGCTTCTATTTTGTAACCTTTATTTTTGTGAGTTTCACACATTTCTGGCAATGATCCTTGGGTAAATGCCATTCTGATTCTATTAAGGTTAAATTTCAAACAGACAGCAAAGGGCAAAGCAAGAGCTGAAAGTAATTACAGAGAACAGTGCCCACACATCTGCTTCCCCAGTGCTTCCAACTTGCTGCTACTGTTGCTGCTCAAATGGGTTAATTCTTTTTCTAGAGCCCATTGAGCATTCTGAGAGCTGGGACGTTACAAGACCAGATAAGTGTGTTCTGAAATGAAGAGGGTCAGTGGAGAGACCAATTTTAAAGAATCAAGTGTAAATCATTCCTAACAGATGAGAAATCATTTCTCAGAAATTAGTTGGTTTGTCCTTTACTTATAACACAATCGATGCTAGAATCTACCCCAAGCAAAAACCTTGAATTTTAGTATCTTGGGTAGGCAGAATACAGGCGTTAAATGTAATATATGGGTCATTACCTGCTGTTGGATATTGATCCTGTATTTTACCAGTGACTGTCACCTCCTGATAGTAACATAAGAACCTACAGCATGTTAACTATGTCAAACTATTGGAACAACATGTAGTAATTATTGTTATTATTACAAATTCTTATTGATCGACTGATTGATGTTAGTATGACTAAATTTCTACAGGCACTTTCTATATAATATATCTCTAACCAACAGGGTTTCACAATAATACCAGTAATACAGAATGCAGAAACACTAATAACTTATGACAAACTTCATTCCTTTATAAAATCCCATGTAACCTAGTTAATTATCTGAGGGTCAAAAGGCAATTAGTGAGACTATAAACTAGTCCTAGATCCCATCCTCAGATGTATAAACTATGTTATTCTGCTTATAATATGGTTCCTATGAAAATAAACATCCCCTAGAATGTTTTCTCTTAACATTCACAAACTTAGTTGGTGACATTAAGGTGGTTGCCAAACTAATACTTTAAAAATTAACCAAACAAGTAATCAGTTTTTAATATAACATACCAAATTATAACAATTTTTGCACTAAAATAACTGGGTGATTTACATTATCAAATTGATTGTTTCTACTTTCACAACATTTCTCAAATTCTTCCCTTTCTTTCCATTCAAACAATCACTCTCCTAATTGAAGTCCTAATCACCTTTGCCTGGGACTATTGTGATAGTCTCCTCATTGCCTCCTTGATTCAAATTCCTGTCCTCCAAAATCTGGAGCCTCTACACAGCCTCCAAAGTGATTTTCTTAAACTGCAGCCTGACCATGCCCCTTGATAAATTCCAGTGGCTCCCTATTACCTCTAGGTTCAAATAAAAACTTCTCCGGCACACAATGTCTCTTTTTTTTCTTTCTTGGAAACCTCATATTCTGGCCTTAGCCTTTTTTGCTCTCCTACTATTTCACTCTTTCCATTTTTTTTTTTTTTTTTGGTAGGAAGTGGAGATTAACAGATAATGAATGCACTTTTTTCTTCTTCCTGTTTTGTATTCTATGGGAAAAGAATAAGGAATAAAACACATTATTTCACTTGCTCATCATAGCAATCTTTTGAAATAGTTTTTATTGGCCCTATTAAATGGATGAAGAAATTAAGGGTCACACAGGTTAAATGACTTGCTCAGGATTATAGAGTTTGTAAGATTCAAATGCAGATCTTTCCTGATCCTAGCTCCAGTTCTTTTCCTGTTTCACCATTCTATCTCTGGGACATCTCTGGGATGCCTTCTAAAGCATCATTTCTTTAGCCTAAGAAAATTAAGAAAAATTATGAAAATCTTGAACACTAGGAAAAATTTTAGTGACTCAAATATATTTGTAGATCAGGAGAATAAATGATATGGAATAAATTTTGTAATAAGAATTGTATCCATGAAAAAGGGTAGATGTAGCTCTCCATGCTTGGTGAGAAAAGTATAATGGGAGAGTCCAGTTCTTAGGGCATATTCAGATTTACCATAACTGGTGGGTTACTATAACAGAGCAAGTATGGGTATTCATTGTCTGATTCTGATCCAACACATGGAAATGTGAGTTTCCTAACTTCTGGCCATAAATGACCATATACTACGTGATAATAAGAAAGCATTCTCAATGTTATAGGGACTAGAAGGACTAATAATTCAGTAGAAACAAACCTAGAAAAGAATGTGCATACCAGTCTCCAAGGGGGTGTTTCTCATTGTTTTTCTTAGAGATTTTTATTTGAGGAAGACTACTCTAAGCTGTGAGGCTTGGGGTGGGAGCAAGCTGTATTTCTCTACCTGGTTGCCATATGTCTGTGAACATGTGGTACCTTTTTGTTTTGTCTCTTTTTTTGTTTATTCCTTCCCGACCATGGTTGAATAATCTAGAGATGCAACCAACCCAGTTATATTTCTGGGATCCATAAAAACCAACACTCTCCCCCAACAAAATTGAAAACTCTTTTGATGAAAAAATATTCAACTTCAGACTGTCCTCAACTGCCCTGTTCCCTTTTTCTATCAACAGTCAAATAAAGACAAATCACAACCCTAAATTGCTCTCATTAACTGTTTCCTTTGCTCCTATTTGTGTGCCGCAAGAAAGAACTAGAGAAAACCATGAAACTGTGCTGACTAGACCACTGCAAATATATGTTAGCTAATCTCAGCTGGACCTTCACTACAGCAATATCATAATACAAATTCTTCCTAATCAATTCCTTATGTCACTTACCAAAGCAATTGTTCCAAATAGTTTCTTTATTCCTTAAGCCACCCATTCCATTTCCTATATTTACTCTCTCCCTGCTAAGCTCTTAGATGTATCCTTCCTGAAAAAATTAGGGCCATTTGCTGAGAGCTCCCCATTTCACATCCCTTTAATTTTATCCTTTATGATATCATCTGTACTCTCCATATATACCCTTCATCTTATTCCCTTTTATGTTCTCCAGCAAATTGTTTCTACCTTTATCCCTATTCTCTCCATAATCTTCAATTTCTCCCTCTTTACTGAATCCTTCTTTCTTGCAAGGATGCAGTTGCAACTGCAATTTGCAAGGTTGTCCAAATTTCTCCCTTATAAAAAAAAAAAACACTAGATCTTATCATGCTTACCATCTATCTTTCTATTTCCACATCCCCCTTTCTTAGCTAAATTCCTTGGAAAAAAATATAACCCAGTCTACAATGGATATTTCTACTTCTTTCACTTTCTCCCAAACCTTCTGCAATCTGATTTCTGACCTTATTATTTAACTGAAATTTCTTTCAATCACATTACCAAAGACGACTTAATTGTCAAAGCTAATGATGTTTTTGTGATTGGCATCTTTCTTGATTCTTCTATAGTGTTTGAAACTTTTGACCTATTCTTGGATACTTTCCCTTTTTTGACTTTTCATGATTCTTATACTTTTGATACACCTCTTATGTGTCTTATCACTCCTGTCTTTTTTGTTGGATATTCACTGACATCATACTTCCTAGAGCAAAGCTTCTTAAACTGTGGGTTGTGACCTCATGGGGTTACATAATTGAATGTGAAGGTCATGAAATTATGATTAATTTATCAGTAAATGTTTGATTTGTATACCTATTTTAGATGCTTATGTATCCAGGGTTGTGTAAAAATTTTTCCTGTGAAAAAAGTTTTCGAGTGGGAAAAGTTTAAGAAACCCTGGTCTAGAGTACCTTCCAAGGATCTGTCTAGGTTTCTTTCTCTTTTCTTTCTATAGTGATCTCAATCAGTGGTTCTCAAACTTTTGTTTTCAATATCTTTAGCCTATTAAAAATTATTGAGGATTTCTCCAAAGCGTTTTTGTTTATCTGGATTATATTTATAGACATTTACCATATTGGAAATAAAAACTATTTTTGAATTTGTAGACACTCTAAAAGGGTTTCAGAGATCCCCAGGATTCTCCCAGGGGTCCTCAAACTACGGCCCATGGGCCAGATGCAACAGTTGAGGACGATTATCCCCCTTACCCAGGGCTATGAAGTTTCTTTATTTAAAGGCCCACAAAACAAAGTTTTTGTTTTTACTATAATCTGGCCCTCCATTAGTCTGAGGGACAGTGAACTGGCCCCCTATTTAAAAAGTTTGAGGACCTCTGCGTCTAGATCATACTTTGAGAACCACTGAATTAAATGATCATCTCTTTGCTGATAATTCCAAGATTTATTCAGCTGTAGTTTCTCTTCTGAGCTCCAGTCTAACACCACCATCTATTGAGTATTTAGAACTGAATGTTTTATAGGCATCTCCAACTCAGCATTATCTTTTCTTCTCCCCACTAAAATCTTTCTTCTCTTTTAAATTTCCCTCCTTGTTAAGGACCATGCCTAAGTGTGAAGGGGCAGGTCAGTGGGTTCTCCAAAAGCCCCCAGTGGTGAATCATAACATACTTGAAGGAGTTGCAAATCAGCTTTTACTGACATAGATGTTGCTTGTGAATTGGGAATGAAATAAATTGGAGGGAAGAGGGAAGAGGAGAGAAGTTAGAGAATGCAACTGCTTCTCAGTCTCCTTGTATTGTTATCATCCTTTTACATGATGAGATCTATTCTGCTGCTCAAAATTAGATCCCCAGCAGCCACTAGCAGATGGCTCCTATAATACTGTTTACTATTGACAATACTATAATCTTTCTAGTCACTCAGGTTTGTTACTGCAATATCATTCTTAATTCCTTTTATTCACTCCATTTATCCAGTTGACAAATTTTGTAATTTTTTTCTCCATATTTTTTATCTAAGTCTCCTTTTCATAATCATAGTTCAAATCTTCATTATCTTTTGCCTAGGCTATTGAAATAGTCTTGTAATTGGTCTCTGTGGTTTGTCTCTCCCTACTGCTATCCATATTTCATATAACCACTAAAGTGATTTTTCTAAATTGCAGTTCTAAACATGTGACACCCAAAACTTATTCAGCAAACTCCAGTGACCCTCTATTACTTCTGATTAAATATTTTACATGATTAATTGACATTTAGAGCTCTTCACAATCTTGCTCCTTCTACTTTCTATAGTACTACAGGATCATTGTTCTTCAGAAACATAGCTAGTAACTATTTTAGTGGGTTAAAAATCTTGCCCCTCCATATCTTTCCAATTTTCTTGCATTCTATTCCTCTTCATATATTCTATGGTTTAACTTCATAATACTGTCATCCTATCTCTTTATCTTTGTGCTTTTCATCATGCCTAGAATAATCTCCCACTCTCCTCTTGGGATTTCTCATCTCATTTAAAACTCAGCTCAAATGTTACTTTTTCCAACAGGTTTTTTTTGGTTCCTCTTCACCCCATCATACCTCAACACTGGGTATTATTTTCTTGAGTTTACCTTCCATTTAATGTCTTAATTTATTTCATCCCCACTCCCCTCACATTGGAATGCAAGCTTCTTGTGGAAAGGATCTGGTTTTGCTTTTCTTTGTAACTTCCATGCTTTGCATAGTACTTGGTATATATTAATTACCTTTTGGATTGATGGGTAGATTTATTCTAATTTCCTAGCTGAAAACAACCATAAGACTTATTTTACTGATCTATAAATAATCATAGAACAAAGTTTAGATGCAGTGCAATTGATATTAACTTATAACAACCTTGTACCAATAACAAAGATCATAATTTTAAAAAGAAACAGAATAAAAGATTAAAAAAACCTCCACCTACACAAAACTTTTTCTTCTACCCACTCTCAGTATTTTTTACTTTAACGAATTCCATAGAAAAGACAGATGACAGCATATATACTAGGGTATGCCATTTGCAAGTTATATAGTAGCATGGTAATGCGAGCATCATTTAAAAAGAAAATTTAAATTGGATGCCAGGAAAAGCTAAAATTAATTCTTTGCATTTTGAATAAATGCTTTGCAAACTAATTATGTGTTGAAAATAATTTTAATGCAAATTTATAATGAATATTATTTGTTATGAATCTGCATTAAAAGCTTTGCTAAATTCAAAGTAACAATTATTCAATGGAATGCTAAAGATGCCAAGACATTAGTTTTTTATTGCTTTGCACATTCCATTTGAATCAAACAAACATATTAATATCAGCACTTTATTACTATTATCATTAGGATTAGTTAACTTTTATTATGCTCCTTTAAATTGCTAAATACTACCTATGTGATGGAAAGCAGTCACAAGTAAGTTTTGGTCACACATTGGAGACAAAATTATTGATACAGACAAAAATGAGGTTGGCTACCTGCCAGTTCTTAATAAGGCTTCTGTCCCATCTCCTCCTTGTTCCACATGGGGAAGAGAGGTGAGTAATAAATAAATGATTCAAAAAATGTGGAAAGTGAGCAAATGTTCACTTGTTTCCTTATGTGTTTCTCTGGGTTAAATACCTTGCCCCTTTATATCTTTCCAATTTTCTTGCATTCTATATCTCTTCATATACTCTGATTTAGCTTCTTAGCATTGTCATTCTATCTTATCTTTGTCACCATTTCTCCTAGAAAAAGATATTTAGGAAATGAGAACCCTCAATATTCTTGAGCGATAGCCTGCATCTAGAGCAGCATAAACTTGTAGAAGTGTATAACTAGGAATGACCTTGTAAGGGCAAGAAACAGTAAAACTGGCACAGGTTACATTTACCCATTCAATCAGAGGTCTATCTGACATTTGGCTTAGAGAGACTGGATGTTTATTCCTTATGTTTTTCTGGTTGACACTGAACAAAGTAGAGATGCTAATACAGCACTGTGGAAGCACTGTTATTCAGAAGTGTGACAAATAACTGTTTTACTGGATTAAAAATAGTTGAATTGGCATGAGAAAAATGTGGTAGGGACAGGGAACAGAACAGTATGATTGTGGCTACATTTATATAGGGGGTGAGTCTGACTTTTGATCATATAGATGAAGAGGGAATTCTGGTAACATCAGAGTGGTAAAGTAAGGTACAAGATAGCAATCACTGTGGGGAGGAAAGTACACTCTGGATATTGGCTGATGGTCTAAGGTAAAGCTCCCTTTTCCTTGTGCTATTTTTATCTTCTCTATTAGAATGTGGAGTCCTTCAGAAAAGGGAATATCTATCCATCTACCTATTTACTTACCTACCTACTTATCTACCATCTATCTATTTCACTTTAACCTTTCTTAGTTTTTCTAGGCATAAGCATAGTGATAACAATGACTTGATATTGATACTAAACATTTGAGAAATGTTTGCTGAGAGCTATCTTTCACTGCCCTCTCCTATCCTGATTTTTGACTGCTTAAATTTTATATTTCAATCATGCTTATTGGGAAACCTACCTGTGTGGAGAGTCTTTCCTTGACCAATAATATTAATAAAGTCAATAGTAAGCACATATTAAATGTTTAAAAATGTTTTCATCCATTCATTTGTTCTTTTGAAGTTGATAGTAGATCTCTCTGATTTAATAGAAAAGAGTGCTACATTTTGAGTCAAATGACTTGCGTTCATCTGATAACTGTGAATATTGTCATCTGTAAAATGGAGAAGGTAATAATTGGACCTACCTCACAACATTGTTTTAAATCAGTTTTTTTTACTCAAAAGTATTTTCCCCTTACTTGCATGTAAAATATTTTCAATATCCATCTTGGGTTTTTTTTTTTTTTTTTTTTTTTTTTTTTTGTGCTGAGACATTGGGGTTAAGTGACTTGCCTGGGGTCATACAGCTAAGAAGTGTTAAATTTCTTAGACCAGATTTGAACTCAGGTACTCCTGTCTTCAGAGCTGGTGCTCTTTCTATTATGCCATCTAGCTGCCCCCTCAACATTCATCTTTGTAAGATTCTGAGCCCCATTTTTTTCTTCCTCCTTCCCTTCCATCCTACCTTACCAAGACAGGATGCAATGTGATAGATGTATAATCATGTTGTGAAAGAAGTCTCAGAACAAAAGGGAAAAACCATGAGAAAGAAACAAAAATAAAAATAGTATACTTTGATCTGCAGATTTTTTCTGAAATCTACTTATTCATTATTTATTATAGAACAATAATATTTTATGGGCATCCCCTCAATTTCCAAATCTTTGCCACCATAAAAAAGAGCTGCTATAAATATTTTTGTATATTTGGGTCCCTCTCCCTTTTTTATGATCTTTTCAGTATATCAACCTAATAGTTGTATTACTGGATCAAAGGGGTAGAGGCAACTAGTTTTTTAAACATTTAAAGTGTTCTGTTGATATGAATTATTAATTTAAAATCCCCCTAACACTTATGGATATATTTTCTTTACATAGTCAAACATGACACCACACACATATACATACACACATACATATTGACTTTTAATATATTGCCCTGTTTAAATGTATCTCATTTAGGATCATAAAATCATGACATCTTAGAGTTAGAGCTAAAAGGGACATACAAAGTAATTGATTTAACCCCTTCATTTTTTGAGCAGACTAGAACTGAGAGAGTTTAAGTAGTTGTACTATTGTCAAATAACTAGCAAGAATATAAAGTAGGATTTGAATTCAGACTGTCTTTACCCTAAGACATATTCTCAAATACATCAATAAATCCCTCAAAACACCAGATTTCAGATTTGGAAGCTATCTCATAAGATCTCATATGTAAACTATATCTGAAAGGATCTTCTTCATTCACCACCATCACCACCATATAAACATAATAATAACATAACATAATAATAGGGAGCATTTATATGTCACTTTAAGGTTTGCAAAGCAGTTTCTGCCTGCTATTTCATTTGATGTTCATAATCACCCTTTAAGAACAATTACATTATTATCCCCATTTTACATAAGAAAAATAGCCCTGGCAACTGGGCTTACAGCTCTTGCTTGAACATTTCCAATGATGACAAACTCACTATTCTTCAAAGCAACCCATTCTATTCTGGACTAGATTTGATTTTGGGGAAGTTTTTCCTTTCATGGAATAGAAATCTGTCTTTCCACTTTTACCCATTATTCATTGGTCTTGCCCTCTGTGTCTAAGCAGGTAAATTTTAATCTCACTTTTCGATGACACTTGGAAGTCTTTCAGATAGGGGAAGACAGCTCTTTTGTATCACTGGATTTGAAAGGAATTTGTTAGGACCAAATGAGAACCAGGCAGTTGTGAAAGTCTAAACTAAAGTTCTTAATCTAAGTCGATAACCCGTTGGATACATTTTAGTGAATTTGTGAACTTGGAGGGGGGAAATTATATCCTTATTGCAATGTAATTACTTTCCCTTGTAATCCAAAGTAATTTATTTTATTTATTTTTTTCTGAGGAGGCAATAGAATATATCTGATTGCCAAAAAGGTCCATGACACAAAAATGATGAAGAACTCTTAGTATAAAGACCTGTATGATCAGTCTGCTTCTCCTTCTTACTACTTCTTATGATACAGGATTTCTAGTTTGTCTAGTCTTTTGTTTCTATAAGCAAGTTCATTAGTATGTTAACCTAATAAGATGGGGAAGATTGGTAAGCTGTAGTTAGGCACCATGAAAATTATCTTTAAGAAAATTATTGTGCGTTGTGATTGGTAAAAATCACTATAAAGATATTGCAGATATAAATAGACAGTAACATGTTACTATCACTTATGTACCAGAAATGGTATAAAAGACAGCAAGGGATAATGCATAAGCCCAGATTTCTATATTTAAAGCATGAAATATTAAATATTAAGAAACTCACTGGAAGGCTTGAATTTACTCCAAATGGCAGATTTATGAGAGTATATGGCCAAGGATCATTCACAATGAGGTATGCATTAGTTATAACCTATATCAAGGTCCATCAGCAAGTCTTTGTGAGACTCTTCTAAGATCCATTAGGTTTACATAGGTGCAAGGTCACTTTTTCTATACTGGACTAAAATGGCTCAACTCTCTTCCCTCACCTGAGGATAGGGGCCTGAGCTTGCAAAAAATTCCTGAGTTGTAGAGATAAGATATGCTGGGATATATATATATATATATATATATATATATATATATATATATACATATACGTGTGTATATGTACATTATATATATGTATGTGTATATATATATAAAAATGCTGTCAGAGTCAGTGACCCTTGCAGCATAATACCTGTTTATATATCATCCAGGAAACAGAGAGAGATCCAGGTAACCTTGTCAATCACTTCCCTCAAAGAGACTTATTAAATTGAAAGAATGAGGACAATAATATTGGAGGTAGGACAGGGCCAGGGGCAGACAATCCAATTATATACCTATCTTGCTAGGGCTACAATCCCAGTGAATGAATGACTTGCTCAATGTTATCAAATGTTCCAGGCAATTCGCTCATATTATCAACTGTTGCTAGTTAAATTCTGCAGCTAGAAGCCCAGCTTCTAGATACATTGTTTTCTCTTTGTAGTTTTTCTACCCCAAGAGGTTTTAATATCAGAAAGGAAGCTGTGGAAATTCAAAAGGAGCAGGATTTTAAAGTTCTGGATGTATGAATCTGTTGATCTGATTTTGCTTGGTCCTCTCAAAGGGCTCTGATGAAAAATGTTTTGATGGCAGTCTCTCAAAACAGTTGGAACAGCCGTATACATTGTTATACTGTAGCTTTGAAAAGAAATGCTGTCTCACCAGCTAGTAAAGCTTTTTGTTTTTTTAAACCAAGTTCTCATTATATAAATGATTATGTAAATACAGTTCAGTTGCACCAGATTCTGTTTTTTTTTTTTTGGGGGGGGGGGGGGAGGTTGGGGGAGACATCTCCCTTGAACTGACAGGCAATATGCTATATTTTCTGAGATGATGCATTAGAAATGATGGACAGCATTTTCAAGAAAGCAGCAGAATATTAAGCAGAATAAGGACCACTGCAAGAGAATGGAAGAGAAATAAAGAAAATTTTTGTTTAAATATAATAGTCTAAGGATAGAAGGTAAAAGCTAAATAAAAAGTAGTTTTGGTGGCCATGAGATCTGTCAGCATGAGGCAGGCTTAGGCAATGGAAAAGGCCACATGAACACACTCAAGGTCATTGTATTTCCTGCATTTGAGTTTGTTGATCTAATATAGACTTTCTGGGGAATTTTTATTTATCAAATACCCAGTATTAGATATATTTGCTTCTGTATGTTATAAACTTAAGCTGTTCCATTAATCTATTTTTAAAAAATTGTATCAAACCGTTTTGTTTTGGTGATTTTGTAGTATAATTTGAATTCTGACACTTCTAGGCTTCCTTTGTTCCAATTTATTTTCATTTTTTTCTCATGAGATACTTAACTTTTCTCAGGCTCTATATCACATCATTCTTATTATTCCAGTTCAGTGAAATAGCCCTTTGATATTTTGATATTTTGATTGAATAGTGTTAAATAAATAAACTAATTTTGGTAGCATTGTCATTTTTGTTATATTGACTTGTCCATGAACAAGTAATATTTTTCCATTTCTTTTCATTGTTTCTATAAACAATCGTTTGTAGTTAAATTTATATAATTCTTGTCTATAATTTGGTAGGCAGATTCCCAAGTATTTCTACATTTTCTGATTGTTTTATTAGAATTTCTCTATGTTTTTCTGTTGGGGTTCCTTATTATATAGAAAAGCTGATTACTTGGAGGGATTTGTTTTATATCTGCTAAGTTTGCTAGATATTATTTAAATTAATTTTGATTGACTCCTTAGCATTCTCTAAGTACACCAGAGAATCATCTGTAAAAGTCATAATTTTATTTCTTCTTTTCCTATGCTTATTCTCTTAAATTTTCCCATTCTCTTATTATAAAAGTGAGCATTTCTTATGCTATGTTAAATAAAAGTGGTGATTCTGAACATCTTTGTTCTGCTCCTAAACTTATTGGAAAGGATAATAGTTTATCACCTTTATATATAATGTTAGGTATTGGTCTTAAGTATATGCTATATATCACTTTAAGCAAGAACCCATTTATTCTTATTTTATAGTTTTTTTTTTTAAATACAAGTGGATATTGCTTTTGTCAAAAGCTTTCTCTGCATTTATAGATATAATGATAAATTTTTACAATTTTGTTGTTAATATGTTAAAAATTATAGTTTTTCTAACATTAAAATAGACCCTACATTTCTGGTATGAATACAATCTGATCATAATATATGATCTGTGTGTGTGTGTGTATGTGTGTGTGTGTGTGTGTGTTTCTGTGTAAAGACAATTTAATGAAGAAAGAAAATAGAAGAGGATCATTGAAAGCAGCTTGGGGGAAGTCTAGAGGATTGCATTAGCCTGGGTATCTTCCTTAAATGGAGATTCTATCAGGAGACAGGCATACTAATGCATGGTTGGCCAAGCTGTGAATTGATCCAAATCATCCTTTTTATGTTTCTTTTCCCTCCTATGTTTAAACTTCAAAGCTTCTTTACAACTCTAATCTTTTCATCAAGAATGATGGTAAATCATCTATTTCATTAAATGTCGGTTCTCCTCACTCCCTACCCTCAATTTTTTTAGATAAGTTATTTTTAGCTATAAGCTCAATATTCCTTTGCCTTCTAAAATATCATATTCAACATTTTTTCCTCTTTTGTAGTGGTAGCTGCGTCATTGTGTGGGGTCTGACTATGGCTCTCTCTCTCTCTCTCTCTCTCTCTCTCTCTATATATATATATATATGTATATATATACATATATATATATATATTTTTTTTTTGGTAGATTCTTTGCAGTATTTTATCTTTGACCTGGAAGCTCTGAATTTTGTCTATGATGTTCCTATTTTCAATGATGTTTTCATTCTGGATTCTCTTTCAGGTGATGAATAGTAGATTATTTCTATTTTCACTTTGTCCTCTGGATTTGGACAGTTTTCTTTTAAAATTTCTTGAAATAGGATATCATAGTATTAGTCACATTATTAAAATTTTTTTTCTGTTTCATCTGTTTTTTAGGTCCCTTGTTTTTGCTCTGAGATACCTTATACTATCTTCAATCCCCCCTCCCCAGTATTTTGATTTTGTTTTGTTTTTAATATTTCTTGTTATCTCATAGTTTTGTCTCCTATTTGACTTCATTCTAGTTGTCAGGAATTTTGTGATTTGGGTAGGATTTGATTCTTCTTGTCCCAAGATATATTCCCTTTTCATTTCTTTCTTCCATAGTTCCCATTACTTTTTTCCCCCTTAAGCACTCTCAATTTACCAAAAAAAAAAAAATCTTAAAACTCTTTTTAAAGTCTTGTTTCATTTCTTCTAGGAATTTTAGAAATTTCTTTGAGGAATTCTTGTGCCTAAGCTGTGTTTTTAATGAGACATTGCTTATAGACATTTTCAAAACACTCTTCTGAGTTTCTAGTGGATTCTACCATAATTTTGAAGAGAAGGTCTGGACTGGTTCTGTCATTGCTTTTGTGGGTTCTGATTTTTGTGTCATTTCAGGACTGGTGTGGGACTCCTGGCTCTGCTTCTTTAGGTTGTCCTAGATGGTAGAAGTGAGATTATGCTATAAGGGTAAGGTATGAGGCAAAAAACTGCTACTGCTTCTGGCTTCTGAATTTGCTTCTTTCTCACTACACTGGCCAGGGCTTCCTATCTAGAATACCACTTTCCTTTATTCCCAGATCTTTTTTTCATTATGTCTTAACTCTATGATCCAGAATTGAACAGTGAGCCTCAAAGCTGCTAATTCACATCTGTCTCCATTTGTCTTGGTCTGGATCCAGGATTTCTTCTTGTCTTGGTGCACAACCTTTTCAGTTTTTGATTGTCCTGCACTGTGCTAGTATGCTCCTGGCTAGACCTTGTCTTCAGAGTTCACAGACCTCTCTGTCTAACCTATGCTAAGCTAGGGTCTATTATTTTTGTGATCTTGGCTAATATTTTGCAATTTTTCTTTGCATTAATGTTCATTAGAGATATTGGTCTATAGTTTCATTTTTTCTGTTTTAACTTTTCCTGCTTTATGCATAAAGTCCATATCTGTATCATAGAAGGAATTTGATAGGAACTCTAATTTTTCTATTTTTGCAAGCAGTTTTTACAATATTAATATGAATTATTCTTTGAATGTTTGATAGAATTCATTTGTGAATCAATCTGGTCCTGGAGTTTTTCTATTGTTTAGTTTCTTTAAATTTGGTTAAGTAAAGTTGGGTTCTTTAAATTCTCCATTTTTCTTCTGTTAATATGGGAGTTATATTTTTGAAAATATTGAAAATATTCATTAATTTAATTTAAGTTGTTGGTTTTATTGCCATGTAACTAGATACAATTATTTCTAATAATAGCCATTATTTCATCTTCATTTACTGTGAATTCTACCTTTTGACTTTTGATGCTGCTAATTTGTTTTTTCTCTTTATTTTTAATCAAATTAGGGTAATTTTTTTAGTGATTTAAAGATAGCTGTTAGTATTATTTATTAGCTTAATATTTGATTTTTCAGAATTTCTTTTTAGGTAGTTAGTATTTTGAAATTTATTAGTTTTCTACTATTTTTATTTGTATTTCCTATTCATTGATCTATTCTTTATTTTTTTCTTTACTTATTTTCTTTACTTACTTTCTTTACTTTTTTCTTTTCTTTTTTTTCATAATTATAACTTTTTATTGACAGAGTCCATGCCTTGGTAATTTTTTACAACATTATCCCTTGCACTCACTTCTGTTCTTACTTTTCCCCTCCCTTCCTTCATCCTCTCCCCCAGATGGCAAGCAGTCCTATACATAGTAAATATGTCACAATATATCCATACAATATATGTGTGCAGAACTGAACAGTTCTCTTGTTGCACAGGAAGAATTGGATTCAGAAGGTAAAAGTAACCCGGGAAGAAAAACAAAAATGCAAATAGTTTACATTCATTTCCCAGTGTTCTTTCTTTGGGTGTAGCTGCTTCTGTCCATCACTGATCAATTGAAAGAGAGTTAGATCTCTTTGTCAAAGAAATCCACTTCCATCAGAATACATCCTCATACAGTATCGTTGTTGAAGTATATAATGATCTCCTGGTTCTGCTCATTTCACTTAGCATCAGTTCATATAAGTCTCTGACAAGCCTCTCTGTATTTATCCTGCTGGTCATTTCTTACAGAACAATAATATTCCATAACATTCATATACCACAATTTATCCAACCATTCTCCAATTGATGAGCATCCATTCATTTTCCAGTTTCTAACCACTACAAACAGGGCTGCCACAAACATTTTGGCACATACAGGTTCCTTTCCCTTCTTTAATATCTCCTTGGGATATAAGCCCACTAGTAACACTGCTGGATCAAAAGGTATGCACAGTTTGATAACTTTTTGAACATAATTCCAAATTGCTCCAGACAATGTATTAGTGTCCCTGTTTTTCCACATCCCCTCCAATATTCCTCATTATCTTTCCCTGTCATTCTAGCCAATCTGACAGGTGTGTAGTAGTATCTCAAAGTTGTCTTAATTTGCATTTCTCTGATTAATAATGACTTGGAGCATCTTTTCATATGGCTAGAAATTCTTTACCTTTTTCTTAATAAAAGTGTTTAGAGAAATAAATTTTCCCCTATGAACTTTTACTAAGTACATCTTAGATATTTTGGTATGGTGTCACATTATCATGATTATCTTTTATCAAATTATGTATAATTTCGTCTTTGAAAGATTACCATTCTTAGTATTGAATTATTTAGTTGCCAGTTGATTTTAATATATTTTAAATGGCCCTTTATTTAATATATTTTAATACATTGTGATCAATAAAAGCTATGCATGATATTTCTGTTTTTCTGTATTTGTTTCTAAAGTGTTTAATACTAAAACATGATCAGTTTTGATAAAGGAGCCAGATACAATTGATAAATATATATAGTAATTCTGTTTCTTTCAATAAATGACAGAATTCTATCATATTTAGTTTTCTTCTGAAATTTTATTCAGATCTTTAACTTTTTTCTTTTTTTCTTTGTGTTTAGATTTATTTAGGATTGATGGGGATAACTGAGGTTCTTAGCTATTATAATTTTATTTTCTACTTTTCTTCCTAATTGATTTATTTTTTCCTTTTAAGCAGAGGTCATGTTATTCAGTGCATGTGATTAATAATTAAAATAATTTTTTGTTTATATTACTTTTTAGCAAACTACACTATCACTTTTAATTAAATTTATTTCTTCTTTTTGGTTATCTTAAATCACAATTGCTACTCCTGTTTTTATGATGAAGCATAATAGATTTTGCTCCATCTCCTTATTTTAATTGCATGTGATTATGTTTCAAGTAATATTTCTTGTGAATAACATTTTATTGGAGTTTGTTTTCTAATTCATCCTACTTTTTCTGTTTTATGAGTGAATTCATCCCATTCACATTAATAGTTATGATAGTGAATTGTTTACTTTCCTTCTAAGCTATTGCATTATTCTTTTACTTCTCTAGGCTCTTTATATTTATTTCAAATTGTTACTTTACTCTTAAAACTCCTTTTAAACTTCTTTATTCTCCCCTTTCCAAGCTTTCATTGGGTGTAAAATTAGATTAGATGATTTCTAATTTTTCATTCAATTCTCTTTGATTTAGTGAATATTGATTCTTCTGTTTCTTATTTGATTCATATGTCCAGATTTTATCTCCCTAAGAATACTGTAGTTTCTATAAGGAAACAGATAATATCATATATTTCTTTCAAATCCTCCTCCTTCTATCTCAGCTCACTGGTTATGAAGCACATATAAGTAGGTGCTATATAAATACTTTTTAGTTTTAACAGTTGCCTCCTAACCAGACTCACTTTACTATGCTCTTTTAGAATGCTTTTTTTCTAGGGAAATTGTAAATTGTGATGAAATAATCTAATTTAAGTGTTACTGAGCATAGAGATAAAGATTAGAATCTATTTCTAAGCTTGCTTATTTATAAATGAAAGCTATCACATTGTGTACTTGTTTCCTCCTTGAGGGAAAGGACTATTTCATTTTTGCTTTTCTTACTCTAGAGTTTAGCATTGGACCTTGAACATAGTAGGTACCTAGTAAATGCTTGTTTAGTTGAAATGAATTTAATGAATTATGTTTCAGGCACACTTTTTGGTTATTTGAGCAGATCTCCTATTGTTAGAGGTAGGTTCTACAATACAAAATATAGAAGAGTTAAAACTGAGTATTTGCAATACCTTAGAAAAAGTCTCTAGCTGAGATACTTGATGATGGTGTTTACTGAAAGGTCATGAAAGATAAATTAAGTGCAAAACAAAGAAAATCACTAAGAAATTGGTGTTGGCAAGAGGATTGCTCTGAAAGCTGTGTAAAGGCAACATGGCTTTGCTTCTAGCTTACCCTAGATTAAAATAAAATTCCTTGCCTCTTTCTGGAGAATTGATTCACAGTCCAATGAAATGTCTACAAAAACAGTCCCAAAATGGGTAATAGCTTTGATAGCACTTGCCAATTTAAACAGTTTTAGGTGATGAGTTTGACTTGAGTAAGGCCACCCCTTTATACCAATTCTGACCATTGATGCATTTAAGCTTATTTGACCTCCATCAACCCCTTCCAAAAGAAAGGCTTTTAATAATAGTTCACATTTATATAGCCCTTGACAATGTTCATACACTATAAGAGAGGTAGTAAAAGTGTTATTATCCCCATTTTACTGAAGCTATAAGAGGTTAGATGATCAGCCCAAGGTCAGAGAGGACTTGAGACTATATCTTTTGACACTAAATCCGAAGTCAGTTCTTTTCACATCAACGTTATACCTCAGAGATTTTATTCAGACTTTTCGTTTTTAGCTATGTCTTCCAGAAACCCTAATAATCTACCTCTGCTTAAGAAAAATCTATGAAAAATCACCAGCTCAAGTCTCAGTAGTTTTTAAAACGACAAAGATGTCATAAATTTCTTTGATTTTCTACTTCTTTCCCCAATATCCCTCACTCCCTGTCCCCATTCCACTGTCATACATATTGTAGTGTTTTGCTGCCATTTAAATACCATATCAAAGGCCATTAACATATAATCATGGACATTTCAATGGCTCCGTGATGTCACTGGTGTCAGAAATTTGTCAAGGGTGGAGAACATAATCCATTCATGCAATTTCTTGTTGGTTGTGAATCTTCTGTATTTCCTCCAATAAATCTTTCAACCCATCTATGTAGTTTCACACTAGTTGGGTCTCTTGTCTATTTCTTCCCATAAATCCCCACACAAGCATTCTTATGATAGTTGTGACTCCTGTCTATTTCTTTCCATAAATTCTCTAAAGAACATCTACAATAAGGTACCCGCAGGAGAGAATCCTCTCAGCCTCTGATAGAGACAGCTCAGAACTTGAGCCCAAGATTCCTGGATTAGTATTATCCCCTAGATTTCTGACCTTGTTTTTAGCCTGACCCCCACAGCTGTCCACAAGGGGAAGTTACAAAGTAGTTACTTTGGAACTTTGCCTCTATCACTCATATCAATTGCTGATCTCTGCAGAAAAACACAGTTTATTTAGACCTTCCCATTCTTAAGCACAATCACTTTTGTGCTGAAGCTTATATATTTCCTATAACTTGGATGCACACTTAAAATCAAGAATCTAAAAGAGTCTATTTATATTTCTTGGTAATTGTGTAGGCTTTTCTATCTGAGCAACATTAACCCCATATTATTGTTAGGTTATCTATTTTTGACCCCTGAGTAACCAGAGGCAATGCTTGTATAAATTATGCAAGGCTTGGAATAAAACATCCAATATCCTTTTCCAAGCCACATTTCTATACTTTGTTCCTCCAAGGTGTTCTTTGTTCTTGCAAACTGATTAGTAAACTCAATGCAGAAATCACATATTCTCTCTGGTAAATGAAATTCTACATAAGCCCACAACCCTGATATTCGGTCCTCACTTTTAGGTTGTTAAGTCAACCCATGTGTTCTCTGTGGGAAACAATTATAAATATATGATAAAAAAACTTTACTTTATTATAATATAAATATTATTATTAACATTTTAATCTGATTCAAGTTGTACTTAGGAATGTTAGGGACTGCCTCTTCTGTTTTCAACATGTATTTGGAAAGATCACATAAATTTTATTCATCAAATTGAGTAGGACTCTTCATTTTATGTGGATTAAAAAAATGCCCTATCACAGGGACCTGCTTTTATGGATCACCAGCATCATATTTATTTACCTTTACTTGAATAGGCCTTGGATTCAAGCAGGATTCCAGAGATCTTAGTCCACATAGATGGTTCTTCTGCAGTCCTTTCACTATTTAGGTACTTTCTCCAAAAGTGGATCAACAGAAGAAGAAATTATTTTCATTATAACCATGAAAACAGTTTCCAAGCATAATCCAAGCCTCCTATTTTCCCAAAGCAGAAAAGTGGCCTAACTTGTCTCCATATTTCTTCCCCTAAGATTGTTTGTTTTCAATCCCAGAGATGAAGATGGAACTAAATGGCCAAATAATATTCTGTTAAATTATTATAGTGGCTCTGTTTCTATGACCTCAGCTGCTTAGGACTCCTGCAGCCATTGCAAATCTGAAATTGCTACATATAAGACTTTCATTGACCAGATTTTTCATGGTCAGAGGAATACAGTCTAGAAAGTAAGAAGACTATGTCAAATGGATGGAACTATACTTTTCTTTGAAAACAAAGGCTAAGGATAAATTAAGTAGGGGATAGAATACTAGAATTGAAGTTTAGAAGACCTGTGTTCACATTCTGTCTTCCATACTAAATAGTGCAACCCTGTTGTTTCTGGCCCCCTCAGTTTCTTTATCTGCAAAATAAAGATAATAATATCCCTTGCTTCATAGAGCTGTTGTGAAGAGAAAATGAACCAAATACACTAAAAGGTGTGGAAAAAAATAAACTTCTGAACTTTAGATCTTTATGTAGCTGGTAGCAAATGAATGGGATTTTTTTCTGTTTTCCTGATTTGTAAGAGTTCACCATATTTAGAGGGCCTTTGTCTTATCACACTACACTCTTGCCATCTTTTTGTTGCTTAATTCTATCCCTTCCTTTTGCTTATTGTTCTTGGAAAAATAATTAAATCAATATTACAATTCTGGAAAAGATCTGTATTTTTTATTCAATAAATGTCAGATAGGAATTAAAACTGTCTTCTCTAACACTGTGCCTATTATCCTTTCCATAGGGCTACAAAATTCCAATTATTTACAATGGAGTTAGTTTTTTAATAAAAAATAATATCCATGAGACATTCAGTCATAGCCTTGCTTTGCTATCATAATTTCCTGGGGCTATGGGATATATTTTGAAGTAAAGATGACTGTGAGATGTTTTTCTTGCTTTTTGTTATTTTTGCAACAATGGAAATGTAAATGGTTCATGACAATATCAGGAGTCAGGAAATTTCTAGCTGTGAAATACTCTTTTTTTATTTATTTGTGATTAGACACATAAAGAATAGTTGAATGTTGAGTAGATGTGTCATTGAGGAAGGTACCTTTTTAGCACACAGATCTGGTAACAAGTCACTTAATTATAACATAATACAGCAAAACAGCATGATTTAAGGGGCTGGGTTTAAAGTCATGGCCATTTGGATTCAAATCCTGTCTTTGACACACATTAGCTGTGGCTAAATCATTTAACTAAATTTCTCTTTACCTTGGACAATTACCTAAAACTAGAAGTTACAGATTAGGTGTTAGTTTGCATTAGTGAGTGACTTAGTTTCTACACTGGAATTTCCCCACTTTGAATGAAATCACAGCTCTAAATCAATCTCCACATCAACTTAAAACACTATGGTGACACTTTTTGAATATGTTAAAATATGTTTTCATTTCATGTATGGAGAATACTTGATGTTCACTCAGGTCTTTTCCTACTCAAATTATATGGTTCTGTAATATTTACTGACTTAAAATTGCAAGGTGTGTGTGTGTGTGTATGTGTGTGTGTGTGTGTGTGTGTGTGTGTGTGTAATTAATTTTAGATTTATCACATCCATAATCTTCAAGGAAATAACTTGTAGGAAATTGACTCAGAACCCCAGAATATCCTAGGGTGAATGCAAGAAAGAGGAGGAGGCAGAAGACAAGGGATCTTTATATATCTGTGGAGGCAAATGACATTTGGCAACACTAATTATCATTTTCCACATCAGACAATACTCAGATAGACATCTGCCAGGGACAAGGCTGAGCTGAGTGTCAACAAGTGGTCTATGAGCCTTCATCACTGGGATTTAACTGCTTTTGACTGCCAAAAGTAGAAGTGAGGTTAAAGGCAATCCATATGCAAATAACCAAGATATTTTACAAGGTGATTTAGAAGTCTTAAGCCAATAAACATGAATAAACATTTTGGATTTAGTTCTATTGGTCTTAGCCCAAAGCCATAATTAGTTATTTTATGAGGATTTTTTCATTTTTAAGGATAAACATCTCTAATATATGATATCCTTTGGGAAAAAAAATTTAAAAAACAAAATGGATTAGCAAAGTGTAGGGATTAAAGTGCTAAATTTGGGGTTGTTCAGGTGGTCTTAAGGCATGTCACCCCATATATCATTAAGTGCCACAGAAAAGGCAGGAAGGCAATCTCATTGAAGCTTGGGAATTTACATTAAATCTCAAAGTTAGAGGAGAGTTCAATGGCAATGTGGTCCAGCCTTCTACCACATGTTCTGTGAGGAGTTCTTCAAGGACACATAAGTGGCACAGCAAATAGACCCCTGAGTTGCAGTCAGGAAGAACTTAAGTTCAAATTTGACCTCAGACACTTAGTGGGACTCTTGACAAATCATGTAGTCTCTGTCTGCCTCAGTTTACTTATCTGTAAAATGGGATACCTACTTCCCATTTATGAGGATAAGTAGATATTTGCATAGTGTTTTAGCACAGGGTATGACACATAGTAGGTGCTTAATAAAGTATTTTATACACATGGTATGTGTTGTTATTTTTTAAAAAAATCAGATTTACCATCTACTTGAAGAACTTTAGTGAGAGAGGACCCACTACCTCCTAAGACATCCCATTTCCCTCTTCCCTATCAAATTAACAGTTTTTTTTTTTTTTTTTAGCTTCAAACATAAATCTTCCTAAGACTTCCAGTCATTTCTCTTAGTATTACTCAGCAGAACAAACCTAATTCCTCTTGGAAATACTTGAAAGCCTATAGTATTGAATGGGACCAAGTGAAGATTTCTCAAAAAGTCTATGGGATGGAGTAGGTCAGACCTTAGACCTAAGTTTTAGGAAGTCACCCCTATTCTCGGAGGGCTGTGAAAAGGTCAAACCCTAGATCTAAGGTTTAGGAAATCATGAAATCACCCAGGAAGTAAACAGCATTGTTGATCATTGGTCATTGTTACTTCCTTTTTAGTCCATCCAAAGAATTTAAAAATGAGTAGGAAGAGTGAATATAATTTACTCCCTGTTTTCTGCCATGTGCCATGCTGGACTGCTCAGTTGGTGTGCTTGGATTTCTCCTGGCAAGGACCAAATAAAAGTTTTCTGTTTCTATCTGGAGATGCTTCTGAATAGTCAATTTGGGTAATAAGGGTATGTTCTCTCCTTTACCTCTCCCTCCCCCCCCCAATACCTTCACAGTGTAAATTATCCTTCATTTCTTCAACCTACCCTCATAAATGATTATCTGATACTTACTAGTTATATGAATTTGACCAAATTATGTCTGCTCTCTGAGGTTGTTTCTTTGTCTGTTAAATTATAGGGTTGGACTAAATGGTCTCTACAATCTCTTCTAAATCTAAATCTTTGACCCCTGCATTGTAAGGACCTTCATTTTGGTTGCCCTCTAGCTTATCAGTGCAAAATATGGCACCCAGAACTAGGTACTGTATTTTAAATCTCATTTGACCAAGACAGAATAGAGAATACTGCCACCTCTTTGAAAAGTATGACTTTTTTTAGGGCAGGTTGAGATTGAATTAGCTTTCTCGCATGTATGTACATGAATATTCTTTTTTTTTTTTTAACAAAAAGATAGTCATTTATTTGGCTGTCTATTAGTACAAAGACAATTCAGTAACACACTCACAGTTTAGATACCATTCTTTTTTTTATTTAATTAAATAACTTTTTATTGACAGAACCCATGCCAGGGTAATTTTTTACAACATTATCCCTTGTACCCACATCTTCCGATTTTCCCTCCCTCCCTCCACCTCTCCCCAAAGATGGCAAGCAGTCCTATACATGTTAAATAGATTACAGTAGATCTTGGATACAATATATATGTGCAGAACCGAACAGTTTTCTTGTTGCTCGGAGAATTGGATTTAGAAGGTATAAATAACCTGGGAAGAAGAACAAAAATGCAAGCGTTTACATTCATTTCCTAGTGTTCTTTCTTTGGGTGTAGCTCTTCTGTCCATCCTTGATCAATTGAAACTAAGTTAGATCTTGTCTTTGTTGAAGAAATCCACTTCCATCAGAATACATCCTCCTTGTATCGCTGTTGAGGTATATATAAATTTCCTGGTTCTGCTCATTTTGCTCAGCATCAGTTCATTAAGTCTGCCAATCCTCTCTGTATTAGTCCTGCTGGTCATTTCTTACAGAACAATAATATTCCATAACATTCATATACCACAATTTACTCAACCATTCTCCAATTGATGGGCGTCCATTCATTTTCCAGCTTCTGGCCACTACAAACAGGGCTGCCACCAACATTTTGGCACATACAGGTCCCTTTCCCTTTTTTAGTATCTCTTTGGGGTATAAGCCCAGTAGAGACACTGCTGGATCAAAGGGTATGCACAGTTTGATAACTTTTGGGGCATAGTTCCAAATTGCTCTCCAGAATGGCTGGATGTATTCACAATTCCACCAATAATGTTCAGTGTCCCTGTTTTCCCCATCCCTCAACATTCTGCATTATCTTTCCCTGTCATTCTGGAATCACGGGTGTATAGTTTATCTCAAGTTGTCTTAATTTGCATTTCTCATCAATAGTGATTTGGAATACTTTCATTGAGTAGTAATAGTTTAATTTCATTATCTGAAAATTTCTGTTTATATCCTTTGACCATTTATCAATTGGAGTGGCTGATTTTTATAAATTAGAGTCAATTCTCTATATATTTAAAATAGTCCTTTATCAGAACCTTTGACTGTAAAATGTTTCCCCAGTTTATTGTTTCCTTCTAATCTTGCCTGCATTAGTTTTGTTTGTACAAAAACTTTTCAATTTGATATAATCAAAATTTTCAATTTTGTAGTCAATATGATCCTCTAGTTCTTCTTTGGTCATAAATTCCTTCCTCTTCCACAGGTCTGAGAGGTAAACTATCCCATGCTCTTCCAATTTATTTATGATCTCATTCTTTATGCCTAGATCATGAACCCATTTTGACCTTATCTTGGTTGTACATGAATATTCTTGATTCACTTTGAGGTTGTAGCCCACAGTTCCTCTATCTCCCCATCTTTTTCCTAAGAACTGCTATGTAAACTTGCCTCTCTTTCTTAT
The DNA here is from genome assembly GCF_902635505.1 of Sarcophilus harrisii. Lineage (NCBI taxonomy): Eukaryota > Metazoa > Chordata > Mammalia > Dasyuromorphia > Dasyuridae > Sarcophilus > Sarcophilus harrisii. The sequence goes on from NC_045429.1 coordinate 147,874,923, forward strand.
ACTTGTTAAATGGATATCTTCAACCCAAATGTTAGATTTAATATTTATTCCTAAGAACATCAGTTGCATTGGATTCATCCCCTTGTGATCTTTTAAGATTTTGACTGTCATCCAATGTGTTAATTAATCCTCTTAGTTATGGGGAAGGAACCTCACAATTTAAAATCTCAACCTGATAGAATTATCTATGTCTATAATTCTAGGAGTTTCCCCCATTTCCCTGGTTATTTTTTCTTTAGATCTTCATGGCTGGTTCTAGGATTTGTTTCTCAATTAAATGACAAATATTTGGAAAGTAGGGGAACCATTGATAACCAATTTCCTTGTTATAGTGGAAAGAACCCTGGATCTGTAATTAGAAGCCTTGTACTTTCTCATTCCTAGCTGTGTGACTGATTTACTAACTCATCCATTAAGTGCTAATTTGTTCATCTGACATATAGAGATAATCTTCCCTTCTTACCCCCACATGATTGTATGAAGGATCAAATGGACCTTTAAAAATAAGTATAGTGGAAAGGGCAGTAGAACTGGTGCCTGGGCATGGAGTAAGTGGAAATAAGGCTGTATTCAAAGTCACAAGATACCAGTTCTTTTAACTCTTTTCTGCATGACTTCAGACAATCAGATTCACCTTTCTAAGGATCAGTTTCATCTAGAGCAAAATTGAGGAAGTTGAACTCTGTGGTCCTTTTGAATTCTAAACCTAAGATCCTTACTTATTCATTCTCTTTAGCTCAGGTTTGGAAGGCGCATGTGCTTTCAATAGCCTTTGAAATGATGAATATTAGGTCTGCAACAGACCAAAATGTAAATGTTGTTAATTCAATGAAAAATCGAGGCTGATGATCAATGATTGGATGAATAGGGTTAGGAAATAAGAGGAGTCCTATTTGCTGCATTTTTAAATTTCTCTTATTAGGCAGAAATAGGTCTTACTTTTTTGTACTGGAAATATTTTTCAGTCATCTATAGAGACTTTAATCCTTCTTTAAAAGGAGCCAAGCTAATATTGGTTGGGAGAGGAAGGTTGGAATTTAAATGCAGACATTCTCTGTCTAGTGAATGAAAGAGATTGATGGGAAATGAGGCTATGCTCCACACAGTTCATTTGATCTTATTGCTGGCTGGGAAAGTGATTGAATGAGAAAGAACCTCTTTCTCTTAAACTTTCTATCCTGTAGCAAAGCTGATCTCCAATTCCATGTTAATGTTTTTTGTTCTTTAAATGTCCCTGTTTTTGGAATATCTACATATCAAAGTTTTTAGCTGTATTCTATAGGAGGCTTATTTCCGGAGTTTCTTCTTTACATCTACTTCACTGAAAGCGATTCCACGAGCCTGACATTAAAAGTGCACACTCACTCTTTAGAATGAAACTTTTTACTCATTATTTATGTTTTTTCCTTGAACCCAAGTACTCTGACATTTTCTAATCCTATTTAAGTGATGGACTCCATTCTGATCTTTATTCCTCATCTTCCTCCCTGAACTTTCTTCCCTCTTATATCAATGTTTTTTTCATGATCTTAGTTAACAGTTCTAAAAATCTCTTGATTCTGAGTATAACTGGTGATTTGGCAAAGTACCTATTAGTTGGAATAATGTTTTAACACCAAAAGAGTTCTGAAATCATCTAGTCCAAGCCCTCCATTTTACAGTTACATTTCAAATTAGATAAGGTATTTAACTTCTTAATTATAATTATTATCATAAACCTATTTAATTGCCATTAGGCTAATTGCTGGGAATACAAATTCAAGTAGAAAGGAAAGCCATATTTGCTCTCAAAGAGGGAGAAACACTGAGAGTAGGAGTTGAGTTGGGTTAGAAGCTCACTTGGCTGACATGGGCAGTTTCTCAAATTGATTGATCAGTAAGAGAAGGAGGCAGCATTGATGGAGTAATCTATAGCTCAATAAGAAGGCCAGATCAGAGACAGAGTGATGCAGTTTGAATGGTCTCAATTCCTGGTGGTCAAGAGGTTAGTGGCAATAAAAGAGTTGTTAAGAATTCCCTTTAAATTGGGAAGTTTTAGAATGAAAGAATTCACTCATTCCTGAATTATTAGTTGCAAAATGAAAATTTATTGTTGGATAGAAATCAGTTTCTAGTGGGAAATGAAGTTTTGGCACTAAGAATGTTTTCTCAGTGGACAGAATTGTTCTGGCCAATTGCTTAGTCCATCTGCAAAGACCTTGGTTGAGGGAGGCTGTTATATTGGATATCTTGGTGGAGGGCTGTCCCAGCCCAGATCTCCCATTGGAATTAACAACACTTCAAAGGGGTGCTTTTTGACCAGGATTTCTAATTGAATCAAAGGCACTGGCATCCTGCAAAGATCTGGGGAGGATATGCCTTCCCTAGGAGGGACTGAGAATCGGAAAAGGATGACAGATTAAAAGGAAATATAATTTAGTAAAGGAAACAGTTCCTTCTAGCTTCAAGAGGAGACTAGAGAGTCTGGAGCTAAACTGGCTTAGAAGTGACTTTCCCAAAATCACATTGCTAATCTGATGAAGTACCAGGTTGTGGGAGAGTGGTTTGGAATGTGAAAAACTCACATAAAGGTATTATCTTAGCCACAAGGGCCCTTTATTGTCCTAAAGAGGATCTATCAAAAATGATTAAATATTGGGCTGTGAGTGAAGGGGGATATTTAAAGATCATAGGGAAGAGGGTGAAGGAAAGTAAGGGTGAGATCTAAAGAGTTAGGGAAGAGTTAGAGAGGGTACTAGTAAAGAACAAACTCACATAAGCATTATGTCTACATCAGCAACTGCAGGATGGGACAGGAGGAAGTAAGATATGGTAATTATAGGATAAAGAGGTTGCTTTGTTCATAAATGTTTTTGTAAGGTGAGAATGTATCTAGTGTACCTCTTCAAGGAAGAGAAGTCCCTTATCTGATTTGATGAGTTGAATGTGCCTTAGTAATGCTGACAAGACTTTGGAATTTCGCTTCCTCTTGTGGATGATAAAGGTAGTCAATGGGAACAGAATGATCTTGTTAAAATCTACATCATTATTGACAGTAGAGACAGGATGGATGGATTGGTTAAAGTTTACATGAGTTACTACTGCTAATTTACATTTATGTAGTAGATTATAGTTTACAAAATATTCCCCCATAAATATTTGTAAAGTAGATAATATAAGTATTATTTCCCACACTTTACAAATTCAATTCAATTAGCACTTAATTAACATTTACATTTACTTTGTACTAGGCACTAAGGTTACAGTGAAAGAAATGAAAAAAGTTTTTATATTAAAGGAGTTTATATAGTGTAGGGATAAGGAATATATAAACAAATTAATAAATATAATATATATATATATATATATAATTTTAAAAGTATCAAACATTTAATTTCCCTTTCTCCCATCTCCCTCCCCACAAAATTCCCAAAAATAGTATAACAAGCAGTTGTTTTAAGTCATATTGACTCTTCATGATCCCATTTGGGATTTTCTTGATAGATACTAGAGTGATTTGCCAATTACTTTTCCAGCTTCATTTGACAGACAAGACAAACAGGGATAACTGACTTGACCAGAGTCAAACAGATATAAAGGTCAGATTTAAACTCAGGAAGATGTGTTCCTGACTGAGCCTGGTACTCTATCCACTGTGCTACCAAATAAAACCAAAATCTCTATTGGCCATGGTCAAAAAGTGTCTCATTTTGTATAAAATATGTACACAATAATTACATAGTAAGAATCACAAGAGGGAGAGGAAAGAATAAAAGAGTTTGATGGCTACATTAAAAGTATTTATTAGTGGCTGTATTGTCAGAGGTCATATTGCCATAAGTTCAGGTAGGACTTTTAAGAAGAATGGTAGATTTAGCACTTTAAGTTACCTACTCTTTGGGGACTCAGATTTTCAGCAGTTCTTTTTGATTTTGCCATTGGTTTAAGTGGGACTCATAGAGGCAGAGCTAGGACACAAGCAGTTTATTGCCTTTCCTTTGAGATTATCTTCCATATGGAGAGTATTCAAGAAGGACTAGCAGTTCTGATGTGAGGGCTTGCCATGCTCTTTCCAGGACTATTCATCAACCTTCCCATCCCAACTATCTTACCTGTGGCTCCAAAGCTAAAGTAGCAAAACTTCTTGGCAGATGGGTTGACACAGGCTGAGGGTAATTGAACAACCTCAAAAATTGTCAGAAAGTTAGGGGTATATTTACTTCAAGTGTGTGAAGACCTCCTGGTGAAATGGGAACACAAAAACATTTTATTCCAGTGGTCATGATGGTGGCTGAAGTAAGCTCTATGGAGCTTTTAGATCTTGATCAGCATCAAAGACTCCAAGGTCATCTACTGCATCCTGGGCCACTGCCAGTAATCCTGTCTTTTATTTTGCTATTGGACTTCAATGACTCTGGAAGAGAGAATAAAGCTGATGACTTTGCACAGGCTCACTTAAAACCAATTCAGTCACGAGTTAAGACATCATCCTATGATGTCATTGGTTCAATTTGAAAATAAAGGACAAACAACAACAGCTTATTAACTAAGCTGCAACTGACTCACTGTGGGGTTTCTAGCCAATTTTGCTACACCTAAGTAAGAATCAAGAAGGTAGATGGCTTCATCTGCTATAGATCAGGAAGAGGAGATCAGTTTTATGGCTTACTGTCCAGGAGGTGGAGAATGTTTTGTCATCTCTCTTTTCTTGAAGGAAGTAGGAAGGAAGAACAGTGCCATATGTTACAGGTTTTCTTTAAAAAGTTAAATACCATGAGGATGCCTGCTAAAGTGGAAATAACACTGCCTCTGGAGTCAGAATGCCTTTATTAAAATCATTCTTCTGACACTTGATACTTATGTGGGGACTTCTCTGATCCTTATTTTCTTCAATAACTGCACTAACATTTCTGAAGTTCTTTCTAGTATAAATCTATGATCTAGTGTCTATCACCAAACCACCAAATGATCTCAAGCTTCTAGATGATATTTTGATAATAAAACCCATATATTTCTGCTTCAAAAACATTCAAACTCTCATGGTTTATAGTTTAAAGCACAAATCCTTGAGTCTGACATCAAAGATCCTTTCTTCCATCTGCTGGTGTTTTATGTTTTTAATCACACCACTGTTCTCCTTTTTTACCTTCCTGCTCCAGCCACGCTCTTGCCCTGAACACACCTTGCACATTTCTGTGCCTTTTTTTCCCATATCGTTATACCTGCTTTGAATGCCTCTTTCCTTCCTATCCAAGTTGCAATTCTTCTCATCCTTCCCTGTGTAAGTCAGTCCTCCGATCCTGTGGGAAGCCTCCTTTAACCACCCTGAGTTACAAGTGACCTCTGTCCTGTGAGTAATTAAGAGACTGGATGTCTATCCATATAATATGCTATAAAGGACCATATAGCATTAGTGTAAGGGACTAAATTACTATGCTTTTATAATTTGCATGTTATAATTCACATTACCAGGCTTGCACTAAACACTTACAAATAACATCACATTTGATCTTCACAAAAACCATGAAAAGTTGTTGCTGTTGTTACTCCCTTTATACAACTGAGGACATTGATGAAAACAGAGGTTAAGTGACTTGCCTAGAATCACACAGATAATAAATAAATGTCTGATACTGAATTTGAACTGAAGTCTTCTTGACTCCAGGCCCACAGCAGGGCAAATTGCCTGAACCTTAACTTAAGAAAAATAAAACAAGTGTCTAGTTAGAAGTTTATATTTGCTTCCTTTTTCTGCCTTTCAAAATAATCGGTCATATTCTCAGAGCCTGAAGTAGAATTTCAGAACATTACTCTTAGTACAGTCAATAAGGGCTGAATATTTAAGAATGTTCTTAAAACACAACTTCACTCAGAATCTTAAATGCTCATATTCCCAGTTATGAATCTCTGGTATTGGAATAAGGACAAAATGTCAGAAATGTCAATGGTTTGTTATTTGAACAATATTCAGTATCTGGTTTTTAGTAAAACTTTCCTTTCATTGATTTTGACCAATATACTTGCAAGTAGTAGAGTTGGAATCAGTCTATTGAGACATCTTCTGAATTGGTCTTTGGGGAGTCTTCAAGGCAATAGATCTATGATCTCCCTGGAAGATACATCATTTAGACCTTTGGTTCTAATAGGTCTTAGGACTGTTTCATAAGGGATTATTTATTTCTTTGATTATGTTTATCTCATCATAGACAATTTTATTTTCTATTTAGTTTTGTTTACTATATGTCTTTTTCAATTTTATCAATTTTATCAATTATTTCAAAATAACTCTTGTCCTTTTATTTTTAACATCAAATTTATTTGCTATATCTCAATTCTCCTCCTCTATTTAGTTAGTTACCTCTTATAACAAAGAATTTTTTTTGGTGGGGGGATAGGGAATTTGGATTATGTGATTTACTCAAGGTGACACAGCTAGTATTAAGTGTCTGAGACTGGATTTTAACTCAGGTCCTCCTGATTCCAGAGTCATTTTTTTATCCACTGTATTATTTAGTTGCCCCTAAATAATTTTTTTAAAGGGAGGAATATGTGCAGTTCAACAAATATATCAACTTAGTTTGAACAATTATAATCATCCACATTCATAGTCTTCCACTTCTTTAAATAAAGGAGGAAAATCCATTTTATTATCTTTTTTTTTCAGTCAGACTTGGCCATTATAATTATATAGCATTTGTATTTTTTTCATTTACATCATGGTAGTTATTTTGTATATTGTTTTCTTGGCTCTGCTTATTTCTTTTTGCATCAGGTCATAAGACTTTAAAGGTTTCTCTAAATTCTTCATATTCATAATTTCTTGTGACAAATTAATAATCCAGTGTCCATTTATACGCCATAATTTGTTTAATCATTTCTAAATCAAAAGGCTTCAATCTTGTTTAATTTCTTGCTGCTATAGAAAGTAAATGCTATGAATATTTTGATACATATGAGACCTTTCCCCTTCTTTTTTGAAAGTTATATACCTACCAATGAAATCTTTGGATCAGAAATTTATAAACATTCTAAACTGCTTTTCAGAAAAATTAGACCAATTCATAGAACACGTAATGTTTTACTGTGTCTGTCTTCTAGCCCCTCCACCAGTGACTATTCCCAACTTATTCATTCAAACCAATTTACTGGATTTAAGGTGAAACCTCAGATTTGTTTTGATTTGCATTTCCCTTACCATTGATAATTTGTAGGAATCTTCATGTATTTGTCAATAATTTATAATTTTTCTTTCGAATTTCTCTAATGTCAAGATCATCTCTTTTGTGTGTATGTTGTTTGTTGGTTGTTTCCATTGTGCAGCCTTGATTAGGGAATATGCTGAGTGGGAATTCTTAAATATTACAATCATCCAATGTAATTTCATGAGGTTTATATCTTGAGTGATGATTCTATCTTCTTGTGGATTCTGTTTTAGTTTTTGTATTTCTGAGCATATAATTCCTCATTCTGAAGTTTTGTGGTTGGAAAGGTTTGTGGAAAATCACTACCAATGTGATTTCTAGCATTTGTATTTACATAATCTTTAATTGTTCTTCAACTTGAGAATAGTCAACAGGATCATATATTCACATATATATGCAGATATCCAAATATGAGTCATTCACTCATCTATCTTCACTTTCACAATATAGTCAAACAACTGCCTGACCCTTAAGAAATACAAAGTACCAAATGAATGTCTCTAGACACATTATAAATAAAAATGAATTGAATGAATTGATGTATTAACTCTACTATATTAAATTTGCTTCAAATTAGAGACTTTTGTATTCTTTCAGGATCTGTTTTGATGCATTCATTTGTTGTAATGCTTTCTCACTATATTTCTGTACTATCTATAAAGTATTCAAGACAGTTAATGACAACAGATCAAATGCCTTGGGACAATCTTTTTGGAAGGGAAACATGGATAAACAGCATTTAACGTGATTGCCAGCTAACATACTAAGTGTACTACAGAAAAATGCCTAGGAATATAATTTCTCTTTTTTCCCCCTTCCGTTATTCCTATGGCATAGTTGTACAACAAGAGTTTTTGTTATCTATGTTAATGGCACAAACAGATAAATTTTTCATATTTTTTCTCTATTATAGAAACACATTTGGAAAATGAATTACATGAGGAATTGATTCACTTAAATAGCTTCCTGCACAGTAAAACATTCTCCTCACCTCTTCAATCTGCTTTGGTTCACTCAATCAGAATAACATAGTATATAGGGTCTTCATTTGGAAAAAAAAAAGTAATTACATTAATTTTCCAAGCAATAACAATGTCATTATGATCTAGATTCCCCAAAGAGCATCTAGGGGAATTTCTTTTCATTCTTTAATCATTACATGAGGCATAAATTTCCCTAACTAAAATTAAGTATGCAAATTGTTTCAAGGAATCACAGGACATTTCAGAACTTCCTAATTTTCATTTCTAAATATTCAAGCTCTAACATTTTTAAAAGAAAAAAAAGTTGTGGGTTTCCCATAAATAAAACAAAAACCCCCCAGATAATTGGTCTTGGAGTCAGGAAAACCTGGGCTTTAATTCTTTTCATATGTTTAGACTGCATGATCTTGGGCAAGTCATTAAACTCTCAGGGAATCAGGCAACCGTTTAAGATTAAAGATGTAGAATGATGACAATTTGCATCAATAGAGGGAATTTCATATCCATAATTTAGATCTGGAAGAATGTTTGAGGGCATTTTGTTCAACCACATTTTAAGATTACCAAACTGAGGCCCAGAGTACTTAATTGACTTGTTTAGTAACACTGCTAGTGTCTGAGAAAGGATTTGAATTAGGGTAAGACCAACATTCTTTCTACTGTTTCAGCTGGCTAAATTAAAGATTCCATGTATCAGTGAATTAATTATCATAGATTTTTATCCAAAATCATCTCCAAAAATCTGTTGTGGCATTCTTTGCAGTCACACTAGGCACAAAATAGTGATTTGTTTTATTTCCTAAAACATGTATGGTCTCAAAAATAAGGTAATCATACAAAAGAAAGTTTCCTTTCCATAATACATTCATTCAAAATATATTTTTACAGTGTATATAAATAAAAGTCAATAATTGAATAACTATGACATCCTTGTTTCTTATTTCCCCCTTTTTTCTTCTTTGTAAATAACATCAGGAATGACTTTGGTTTAAGGAGATAATGTACTTTAATTTAAGTGGAAATATTACTAGAGGGTACTTCACTGTCTCCTGAACGTTTTGTCAGCGTTCCATAATTTTCAATCAGTCCCAGAATAGATACAATTTCCCCTGAACTCATTTCATTCTCTTCTAGTCACCATTGTTCATCCTTTTTGCTCCCAGCTATGACAATCTAACCTATGAATATTTTTAAAGACCTTTCAAACCTAGGATTTTATCTCGTATCTATTCTTCCAACCAGTGCTTTTATCAGGGGTCAACCACCCTTTTTATTTCCCAATGACAAACATCAAATTCTATTTTACTCAACACACCAGTGGACAAAGGAACTATTTTGTTCACATTTCTAGAAGCACTATGTAAGACTTCTTATTTATTTATTCTCTCTTTGCCTTCTTTCTTCCTCTTTTGTGTTCTGTGGAGGGATAAGGAAGAATTCTTTTTTCCTTTTTTAATAATAGAAATTTGAATTATTTAAAAATTATAACTTGGTATGATACTATAAAGCTTTGGCCATATCTTATTGATGAGGGAACTAAGAAGTTATTTCCCAAAACTAGAGTTTGTGGAAAGTTAGCTAAAATGAGAGCACATAATCTCTCTATTCTTTAGCTGACTGATCTATATTATTTCCTTCCTTCTTAAAAATATTATTTTAAGATTCTGAATTTGAAAATAAAGCACCAGAGAAGATGATTATTTTTAACATAATAGAGAGGGAAATGTGCCTGAAACTGTTAACTTCTGTTATGTAGAGATGACTTTTCTATTTGAAAACATGATAAATGCAACATATATCTTTTAAAGCTTTTTTGTTTGCTATTCCTTCTGGTCTTCTCTTCTATCATTATGGTTTTTTGGAACTTCATCTCCATCCCTCTTCTTTCTTCTATCCTTACTCTCTCCCAAAAACTGAAAGGAAAGAAAAAGAAAAGTAAAAGCAAAACCACTGTAGCACATATTCAAAGGAAAGTAAAACTAATTCTCATATTAATCTAACAATGTATGTCTCATTCTACATCTTGGGTCTATAAACTCTTTGTCAAGAAGTGAATAATATGATTGATAATTGGTTGTATGGATAGTCATTACACTGCTCAGACTTCTTCAGTCTTTCAAAGTTGTTGTTTTTATTATATTCTTGTTGGTATATAAATTACTCTCCTGATTCTGATCACTTCATCCTCACCAGATCATATAAGTCTTCCAAAATTTCTTAGAAATTTTAAATAATATTCCATTATATGCAAATATCATGAATTGCTTAGCCATTCCCCAATTGATAGCCACCTCCTTAGTTTCTATGTACTTTGTCACTATAAAAAGAGCAGTTATAAATATTTTTGTATACGAGTCCTTTCCTTTTTATTTCATCACTTTGGGGAATAGGCTAGCAAAAAGATATGTATTATTTAAATTTTTCTTAGTTTTAAAATAATTTTTCTAAATGATTGACTCATTTTACAATTTTATTAACAGCACATCATTGTTATTGTTTTCTCCTAGCCCCTTCAACATTAGTTTTCCCTTTTTTTTTTTTGGTCATCTTTGTCAATTTGAGGCATGTGAAGTTAAGCCTCAGAGTTATTTTAATTTACCTTTTCCTAATTATTAGTGGTTGTTAATAATTTAGTTTTTTTTCCCTTTGAAAATTATCCCTTCACATCTGTCTACTGGGAAATGACTCACAAATTTGGATAATTTTTTTATTGTTTTGGGTATAATATCTTTTATTAGAGAAACTTATTATAATGTTGTTCTTCCCCTTCCCCTCCCAAATTAGCTGTTTCCCTTTAAGTTGTACCTTCATTGATTTTTGTTTGTGTAAAACATTTTAAATTTTCATATTATAAAAATTATTCACTTTAACTTCTATGATCATTTAAAAATTATTTTTAGTCATGAATATTTCCTCTGTCTATAAATCTAAAAGATAATTTCTTCCATGTTCCTATAATTTCTTGATGATTTATTTTGTATATATATAAATCACATATCCACTTAAATTTTATTTTGATAATGTTGATAATATTCAAACCTAATTTTTGGCATTCCAATTTTCCATCAGTTTTTGTTGAATAGTGAGTCCTTACCTCAGTACTAGGAACCTGAGAACTCAAGGTTTATTAAACATGAAGCTATAGTGTACCAAATCTCTTATTGATAAACATCTCTATATTTTAAACAATATCAAATTATTTTTATAATTATTTCTTTATAGTATATTAGAAATCTGGTACTATTAAGCCAATTCCTTCCCACTTCTTTTTTCCACGTTTTTAAATTGAAGTTTTTTATTTTCAAAACATATGCAAGGATAATTTTTCAACATTGACACTTGCATTGGTTCTAATTTTTCTTCTTTCCCCCCACTCCCTTTCCTAGAGGGCAAGTAATCCAATATATGTTAAATATGATAAAAAAATGTAAATCCAATATAGGCATACATATTAATACAATTTCTTGCTGCACAAGAAGAATCATATCAAAAAGGAAAAAATGAGAAAAAATAAAATTCAAACAAACAACAATTAAAGAAGTGAAAATGCTATGTTGTGATCCATTCGCAGCTCCCACAGTCCTCTCTTTAGTAGGTGGTTTTCATCATAACAAGATTATTGGAACTGGCCTGAATTGTCTCATTGTTGAAACAATCCATGTCCATCAGAACTGATCATCATATAATCTTGCCGTTGCCATGTATAATAATCTCTTGATTCTGCTCATTTTACTTAGCATCAGCTCATGTAAGTCTTCCCAGTCCTTTCTGAAATCATTCTGTTAATCATTTCTTATAGAACAATAATATTCCATAACTTTCATATACCATAAGTTATTCAGCCGTTCTCCAACTGATGGCCTTCCACTCAATTTCTAGTTTCTTGCCACTACAAAAAAGGCTGCTACAAACATTTTTGTACATGTCTTCCCCCTTCCTCATTATTACTTCTAGTGGAACTTTTTGCATTTTCCCCCTCCAAATGAATTATCCTTTTTTTTTAGTTCTAAGAATGCTATCATTGGTGGTTTGAGTGGCATTTTATTGAATAATTAAATTAATTTAAATGATTTTTTCATTTATGTTGTATTTTCTTAGGCTTCCCATGAGCATTGTAGCTTATTTTGATGTTTTAATTCTATAAAAAGTATATTATATTTGTTTTTATGTAATTCCTGTTTGTTTATTTGTGGATAGACTCACACATTTTAATAGTGGTTTTTTTTAGTGGAATTTTTCTTGCTATCTATTCTTGGGGTTTATTGGTTATATACAGAAATACTCCTGAAATATGGTTTTATTTCTGTCTTGTAGTTTAAGATTTTAGGGTTGCATAAATCATACCATCCGCAAAAAGTGATACTTTTGTTTTCTTATAGGCTATGCTTATTTTCTCAATTTATGTTTGTCACATTGCTATTGTTAGCAATTTTATTTCTGTATCAAGTAGTGTGATAATGGATATTCTAGTTTTAATCCTATCCTGTAATGTCTGGGCTAGCTTTTGGGAGGATCTCTGGATGGGTCTTGGTCTTAGGTGGAGAAGTGATGAAGGCAGGAAAGCCACAATGAGGCTGGTCTGGAGTCTCTTTATTTCAAGTCTTCTCAGCCTTTAAATACCTTAGTACGATTATATCACTACAGCACACTGAGGAGGATATACCAACTGTAGCCATTACATCACCATATCACACTAAGTATATGCCAACTAGAGTGATTACATCATTATATCACTCTAAGAATATGTGAACTAGAGAGACATTATCTCATCAATCACACTGAGTAAACACCCTGTTGTAAGTATCCTTGCTTCAAGTATACATTTCCCAGAGTTCCCCACTATCTGTCCTCTACATCTCCCACTTTCTTTTGTTTAGAACATAGGTGGTCACGCCCTCCCTGACTTCTCAGGAAGGGAGATGAAAACACCAAAGGAAAATGGGTCAAACCAGATAAATTGTTAGCAAATTTCCTCTGGGCTGAAGGTTCTTACCTGAAACAGGTATATATAAATCCATCAGCATGAGAGGTATTGCACAAGCACATAGTAATATAATACAGGCTAGTAGTGATTTAACAAACAACATGAATCAACATGAGGATTATACATGTCCATAAGTCCTAGAAGGAGGTATATAAATAACAATCACACATACGCCTCCTTCAGCAGCTAAGAGATTGTCTGAAATTAATCTATTGTCCATTACTTCATGTCTCAGAGAATCCAATGATTCTTACAAGTTTTGAAATCCTGAAACAGTCTTATTAACAATTTTTGATGTTCATGAGTTGATTGCCATATTCATAGGGGTAATAGCCATGCTTTTTCAGTGGCACATATTGTCAGAGATGGAACCAACCACCTGATGTTTCTTGGGTCTTCTTCATTTCAAAGGTCTGCTCCATTTCTCTATATACAATAGAATACAACTTGTTGGCACCCATCTGATTCCTTCTCCATCTGTAGAGATACAAGCAAACCCTCTCCCCCAAGCAGTTAACCTATCTGGTCCCTTCCATTCACCACTTTCTGGATCTTTCCACATCACTTGGCTATTATAAAGATAGTGGAGCTGCTCACACTGGACATTGCCCTTCCAGCGGGTTGTGAAACCTGTCTGCCAGAGCCAGTGCATTTTTATCAAAAATCAAAAATCAAAAAATTGATAGTGTAAAGAGCTAAATTTAAAAGTCCTCTAGGGTTACCTGTGGCTCCCCCTTTCTTTTATTTTTGGAGGAGCATCTTGATGTCTCTGTATCTCCTCTCTATTACTGCCTGTCCTTGAGGATTAAAAGATATGCCAGTGATATGTAAAATCTTATACTGTGCACAGAAGTGTGCAAAATGTTTAAAAGTATATATGCAGGTCCATTATTTACTTTTATTGCCTTTGGCACACCCATAATTGCAAAAGCTTGTATAAGGAATTCAATGACCACTCAGGTAGTCTATTTTGCTGCAAGTATTACAAAAGTGAATCCTGAAAAGGGGTCTACCCTATCATGGATAAAAGACAGACAACCAAAAGATTTATAATGGGTCACATCCATTTGCCAATTTCATTGGGTCTCTAACCATGAGAGTTCTTCCCTGTAGGGAGCATAGGAGCATGGAAATGAAGGCAAGCTGTATAGGCTTTTACTATGCTCCTAGCTTCCTCTCTTGTTATTCCAAATTATAAACGTAAAGCTCTAACAGCCTGATGATATTTTAGAATGTGATTTTTGAGCTGCCCGAAATAAAAAAGTATTGGCTAACATAGTTAGAAGGCTATCTGCCTTTGAATTTCCATCAAGAATAGGACCTGGAAATCCACTATGAGAGTGGACATGCAAGATATAAATGTTACCTGGATGCTTTCTCGCTTGCTCTTGAAGTTTCTTAAAGAGCTGATATATATTAGAAGCTACAAATTTTCTTTGGGCTATGGCAATTTTTTGTACCACACCTACTGAATAGGCTGAACCAGGTATTATGTTTACATCTCCTGAATAATAAATAAGAGCTAGAATGATTGTATACAATTCATTCTGCTGAGGGAATTTATTTACTATAAAAGGAGTTCTGACTACTTTCTTTATAGTTAAGTCATGAAAGTATACAGCACAAATGTTACATTTGGTTGCATCTGTAAAGATAGTTGGTCCTTTAAGAGGAACCTTAGCAACTTTTTCTTCAAGAATCCATGGCTAATTATGTGATAGTTAGGTTATCTTTAATGGAGACCTGTGTGTAAAATTTTGAGCTGTGGCCAATAAAATTTGCCACTCTGGGATGGTTTCACAGAATACATTAATTTGTGCATTGGTATAAAAAGTATATATCTTGTCAGGTCTTATCCTAGATAATTGTACTGCTCACTTAATGGCCTTTAATAAAATTCTAGCCCCAAGCACTGGGTAAGGAGTAAGGCTTTGTTCTGGTTGTGGTGGGAGGTTCACCCACTCTTATCACACTGTCTTTTTGATGAAGGATTGCTGTAAGTACCTCTTTTGTAGCAAAAACTGATATTTCCAAGGGTTTCTGAGTAACTCTTTCAACCACATTGGATAAAGCCAGTTTAACTTCTCTCAAAAACTCTTGAGCTTCTTTTGTAAGCTGGTATGGTGAGTTTATAGTGGTGTCTTCCCTTAAAATTTCATATAATGGTTGTAATTGATAGGTAGTCAAGCCTAACACTGGATGCATCCATTGGATATCTCCTATCATTTTCTGAAAGTCATTTAAGGTATTCAACTTCTCTGTTTTTACAGAAAGTTTTTGTACTGTAAGCACCTTAGTATATACTTCATATCCTAAATATTGAAAAAGAGCATGTCTTTGAATTGTTTCTGGAGTTATATGAAATTTGTAGTTTCTCAGTGTTTCTATGATCTTTTGTAAACATGCTTCTAACATTTGTTCCTCAGGTGCACATCCCAATATATCATCCATGTAATGTAATAACATAACTTTTGGAAATGCTTTTCTTACTGGAATAAGAGCAGCAGCAACATACATTTGACACATTCCCTGTGGCAAAACTGTCCATTCATATCTTTTATAAGTCTCAGCTAAATTAACGCTGAGCACTAAAAACTCCTTGTCTAGAGGGATAGAATAGAAACAATCCTTAATGTCTATAACCCAAAGAGGCCATTCCCTAGGCAATTGATTAGGAGATGAAAGTCCAGGCTGAAGAATTCCCATAGTTTTCATCTGTTCATTTACATTTCTTAAATCAGTCAACATCCTCCATTTTCCAGATTTCTTTCCAACAACAAATATAGGGGAATTCTAAAGACTTAGAGAAGGTTATAACTATCCTTGGTCAAGTTGCTATCTAATAATAATTAGATTATTATATCTAATAAGGCCTGAGTTTTTTCACTTGTTTAAGAGCCACTTTTCTACCCACACTGGTGTATCAGTTTTCCACTGAATGGGAACAGGTAAGAATTGAGGCAGGCCTTCAACAGCAGAACTGTCTAAAAAGCTGAGTACTCATTTGTAATCCTAACTGTTGTAAAATGTCTCTTCCCCATAGTATGATAGGGATTTTATTTACTATAAAAGTAGTAAAAACTCCTGTTTCACCTTCAAATATCCATCGCAAAGGGATAGCACTAATTTCAGCTCTATTGATCCTCCTATGCCAGACACGTAGGTGTCTGCCTTAATCTTTATCCAGTGACTGGGCCAGTTGGTACTTCTAATGACTGTAAGATCTGCACCCCTGTCTACCAATCCTTTCAATGGCATGTAATTTACATAGATAGTGAGCACAGGAAAATCAGCTGTAACAGTCGCAGTCCAGAATATTCTTGAATTCTGTTGCTTGGAGGCAGATTCTGGACAACTATCATCAGATTGCCTATTAGGAGTCTGTATCAGTAAATCTGATGCTACTACTTCTCCTGGGGGATAAGTCACACATTGTCTACATGTATTAGTGACTGGGATATTAGCTACACATTCCCCAGTTTTCCACATCAGTGTATGGAGAGATACTGTTTTATAAGCACTTTCAGGAGGTGAAATGGTCAGGCCTACTCTGCCTGGAGGCAAAGGATCCATAGACTGGAGAGGGACAAATTTCATTTCTCCAGGGGATATCTCAACAGTCCCAGCCGCATACAAATCTGTTTTCCCCAATTGTAATCCCTTTCTCCCATCAGTTTGCTTCTTGGCTTATTGGTCATGTCTGAATACTGAACTTCTAAAGACTCTCTGGGTGTTAACATTGGCTGCTATCATGCCCCAAGTGTTTTTTGCCTGGGGCCCTGGAGCCCAGCCCCACTTCCCATTTCCTTGAATCAATTTATATTTTGATGCCCAATGGAAGCCTTTGTTGCATTTTGGACATGGGGTTTGGGGTCTTGTTCTGCCACTCTATTTTTTCGCTCTATCTTTATGCCAACAATGAGCTTTCAAGTGCCCTACTTTACCACATTGAAAGCATTGATGAGTCTCTCTGGAAGTCCCTTGCCAAAAGGGACCCTATCTTCCCATGTTCGGATCTTGGGAAGTCTGCATCATAGCCTAGGTATGAAAAGTATTTGTGCTTGCCATAGCTCAGCGTCTTATGATCTCCTCTAAAGGAGCATCCTTGTGTAGTCCTAGTATAATTCTTCTACAAACCTCATTAGAATTTTCTCTAGCAAGTTGCTTATCATAATTTCTGTTGCTTCTTTCTGTCTGCAGACATTCCACAAAATCAGCAAAGGGTTCATTTGGATTGCATTATTTTCATGAAGGCTTCCCCTCTATCTTGTTTTCCTGGGAGTGTGCCCCATGCTTTGATAGCAGCAAAAGCAATTTGCTCATATGCTGCTAGAGGGTAATTAATCTGTGCTAAACTATCTGCATAAGGACCTAAGCCTGCTAGTTGGTCAAAGGTGGCTGATATATCAACTCTAGGTGGCCTGTTTCATTGGACTTGTATTCTAGAGAGTTCATTATACTCACAAAGCCACAAGTTTTGCCCAGGTTCTAAACATGTACTTGCTATAGATTTCCAATCACCAGGGGTTAAAATTTCATAAACCAAATTCTCTAATACCATCTTAACATAAGATGATGTAGACCCATAAAGAGTGCAAGCCTTTTTCAGATTTTTGATAATTTCCAGATTAAAAGAAGTATATCTTCTTCTTTCTTGACCTGAAGAGTCAAACTTTTCAATCATAGGGTATACTTCTCTTTTCAAATCAGATGTATCCTGTCCTTCCTCTTTAGCTTTAACTAGTGCTTTTTGTAATCATGTCATGGGGGTGGACAAATCTGCTGCATGGGTGGTGCTGATGGTGTCACTGCCCCTCCCATTCCTCTTCCTTCCTCTGCCCATGAAGGCAAAATTGAGGGAAGAGGGTCAGGAAATGGGGAATGTTCTAAGGGCGCCTGCTCAGGTACAGGTGAAGGTGAAACTGAATTATAAAAGTGAGAAGCACCACACCCCTTAAATTCCACATATCTGGCTCTGATTTTTCTTCCTTAGAGAGCCAAGGAGATGTGCACTCTAATATATTTAAGAGCCTAGTGATCTGCCTCTGAGTTACCAACAAATATTGTTTCTTTCTTAGCCTAACTATGCATGCTATACACTCCCCTCGAGGTAAGGGAGGCTTTTTTCTTAGTATTTGCCCCACTTCAGCTGAAAAATGAAAGTGACTAGTTTAGCCCTTACCAAAGTTTCCTGCTTATCTATTTTTGTACTCATCCTATTTCTAGGTAACAGGGACTTCTCCACTGAGCTTACAATTGTGTCAGTCGAGCTGCTGAGGATAAATCCTTATGTCCAGAGCCTTATGTCTGGGGCCCCATGTTTAGTGCCCCATGTTTGGAAGCCAAAATGTAATGTCCAGACTAGCTTTCTGGAGGATCTCTGGACGGGTCTTGATCTTAGGTGAAGAAGTGATGAAGGCAGGAAAGCCACCATGAGGCTGGTTAAGGATGGAGTCTGGAGTCTCTTTATTTCAAGTCCTCTCAGCCCTTAGTACAATTACATCACTACAGTATACTGAGCATTGCCAACTGTAGCCATTATATCACCATATCACACTAGTATATGCCAACTAGAGTGATTACATCATTACATCACACAAAGTATATGTGAACTAGAGATCCATTATCTCATCAATCACACTGAGTAAACATCCTGCAGTAAGTATCCTTGCTTCAAGTATACCTTTCCCAGAGTTACCCACTATCTGCGGTCCTTTACATTATTCCTATTGGAAATACCTCTAATTTATTCCATTTGCATATGATGTCTTGGCTTTAGATAGAAAACATTGACCATGTTAAGGAAAGTTTAATTTCTTCATCTGCTTTTTAGCATTGCTTTTAACAGACATGGATGTTGAATTTTTGTCAAAAGATCTTTTTGCATCTTTTGCCATGATGTGATTTTTATAGGATGGGTCTGTTATGTTTGTAATTTTTCTAATATTAAGCCAAATCACCATTCCAGAATAGTTATACAATAGAAATTTTTGATATGTTGTTGTATCCTCATTGACAATACTTTAATTTTTTTGCATTGATATGAATTAGGGATATTAGTCAATTATTTTCTTTTTCTACAAATAAGGAAGAAACTCTTTTATGTTTACTCTTTTACTCTTTTACTCTTTACTACTACTCTAACATTTACTCTTTTATTAATTTTTATCCTTTCTGCAATGGTTCTTTATCATATGTAAGTTTATTTTGCATTGTAGTTTAATTTTTATGCATTTATTTTTAAATTTCTTAATGTACTATTATGTGGTCAGATTGTATAAAGATGCTATACATAGTTCAGACATATGGTTTTCTTTTCCCTATCTTCAATTGGTAACAAACTATTATTTTCTAAATTCTAAAATTTTTATTAAAATTTCTAATATTACTCAGGTCTTTAACTTTTTATTTATGTTGTTAGCTATATTTAGATCTGGTACTCAATAGTTATAGTTTTACTGTCTATTATAGGTGTGTACCACCATATCTGGCTGAAGAGACAAGATGATGCTATGATGCAGAAATGTGGGCTAGATTTTGATTCAATTCAATTCTGGTTAGGTTAAAATCTGCATCATTAAAAATAATGATGATAATAGTAATAATATTTATTGAGTACCTTAAAGTTTGCAAAGCACATTACATATATTATCTCATTTGAGAGAACTACTAAATTGATGAGATCACAGAATTGTTTATGGAGCTTGAAATTATTCAAAGAATTGCCTAGTTTAAAAGTATAATGCAACCTTCCCTCTTTTCCTGTTTACTTCTGGACATAGTACATGGTCCTTTTGCAGGTTTCTAAAAATTATTTGGTCATTCAGTAGCATCTATTATGTGTTCTGACTTTATATAAGCCATTGTTAGTCACCATGAATACAAAGACCAAAATCACAATATTTTCTGTCTACAAGAATCTGTCATTCTACAAGTGTTGCTTTCTGTCTATTCAAGATATAAGTTCTGATGAATTAACTTAATGAAAAGCATAATTCATGCTATAATGTAGATAAATAAGCATTCACTATCCATTTGATTTTTCCTATGTGATTAAACTTAATAAACATCCATTGGCAATACATTGTGCTACATGCTAGTTACAAAGACAAAAGCCCAAATGTATTTCTTCTCTCAAAAAGTTTCCATTTTACTAGGAGAATGCAACATGTACATCAACAAACATAAGAGTTTGAGGAGAAAAATCCAATAACTAGAGGTTCAGAAAAGACTGTTGGACTGAATTGAATTTAGGGATGGCTTCCAGGGAATACAGAAGACAAATAAAAAAGAAGTACATTTCAGGCATGGAGAAATAATCTATTCAAAGAAACACAAATACATTATGGGACATTGGAAACTCAAGGAAAAAAAATACAATAAATGTGAACCTCAAAAACCATCCAGATAAAACTCTGAGTTTTTCATTCACTGCTTGTTTCCTACATACTTCAGCAATCCTTCCAATGACATGGGGTTTCAGGTTTCCAAAAGCAAGCACATCTTTGAAGCACTGAACATTGTCCCATGCTTCATTATTATAGTGATTGATCTAGTATAGTCTGTTTCTATAGAGATAATTTTTCCACTTCTACAGACTGATCTTTGTAGAATGGATTCACACAACAAAAGTGGTAAATTAGGAATTTAGACAAAAAATGCCATGGGCAGAGAGAGATAACAGTTCATTCTGATCCAGTTCCACTCAAGAAATCCTTATTAATATTCTCTTTTGGTCCTGTGTTCTTTTAGATCTATTAGATCTATTTTTGAGTGGTAATACAATACTAAGAATCCCCGTTAGTATTTTGGGACCTGATGCAGCTATCTTCATTATAAGTAATTTATGTTCCATTAGAATGCTTAATAGTTGAAGAAGACATTCTTTTGATACTGAAGAATTTTGGTGAACATGTATTTCCATGTTTTATTCCTACCTTTTCTATCTACTCATCTATCTATTTAGTTAATGAAAGAATTATACTTAATAATAATATCATAATATTAACCTATGCAGAGAAGATACTCCCTTTGGAGGAAAATCTTTCTGGTTTTTGGTACACTGTATTTTGTATTTATTTTTGTAATTCATAGACAATAAACTCAATAAAATTTTAATTTCCCCTATACTTCTGGGCTGATTTTGTAACTATAACATTATACTGTTCTTTAGAACATCATTTGTAAAACTCTTGCTAATATGTTCAGCTTGCTTCTTGAAGTGACCTTCCTTGTAAAGCTTTTGAGACTAGACCTATAAATATGAGTTGCTTCTCAGTCATTTTTTTTAAAGGAATCACACCATTCATGATTTTCTCAATTTTTTAAATGTCTTCTTACAAAAACATTTTGAAAATGAATTTCTCACAAGAGATAGAACCAAGTGACTTTAGCATCATAAGTGTTTGCTAATTAAATTGCTTTATGCATAATATGTGTTATGTTTATTATGTTTAATTAAAGTATATTATGAAGTACACCAGTTAAATATATTTCAAACTCTTTATAAGAAAGACCAATTATTTTACAAGCATTATTAAACTCCTGTTATGTGCCAGGTGTTAAATCAAGTTTTGGAGATATAAATAAAGGAAAAAATGCAATATTGCTCTCAAAGAGCTTTTGGTCAAATGGAGGAGACAGCATGCAAACAGCTATGTCCAAACAAGATATATAAAGAATAAATAAGGTATAATTAATAATGAAAAGGCACTACCATTAAGGGGGATTTGGGAGATGGTTTGTTGAATCTTTGTAATGCTTCACAGTACACAAATTTGATAATGTATCCTTGTAAAAAAAATTCTGGGCTCACATACCTTGCTGGCCAACCCAGAGGGATAATTTTATCTCTTTGGACATGTTCTTATCATAAAATACCAAGAAAAACTGAATAAAATTTAGTTCTTGTCCAGATCTTCTCCAAAGTGATCAGTAGTAGGTCTACTCTTACATAGGTAGCTAGGTAGCACACTATATAGAGTACTGGACCTGGGGTCAGGAATACTCATCTTTCTGAATTCACATCTAGCCTTAGATACCTATTAATTGTATGACTCTGGGCAAGTCACTTAACCCCATTTACCTCATACACACACACACACAAACACACATACACACACATATATGTATATATTCTTTATATATAAAATGAGCTGGAGAATGAAATGGCAAACCATTTCATTGTCTTTTCCAAGAAAACCTCAAATGGAGAGACTGAGAGTGGATGTGATTGAAAAACAACTTAACAATAACACTTTTACATAGTTACACAATGTATGAGTATCAATTATAGAAAAGCCTTTGTTCCACCTCTATCACAGAAAAGGCATAAGGTTTAAGGGCTATCAGACCTCATAACGATAGTAAGCCTGGGATAAATCCTATCTCTTGCTCTGCTTTGATATGATTTTTAATATATCCTTTATTTAATTTATCCTCTATCAGAAGTCCTTTTTCTTCTTCACAGAAAACATGTGGTTTCATAGATTCCTGGCTCTCAAATACAGGAAATGTGAATCTTTTCAGAAATCTTAGAAACTTTCAAAATCAAGGTTGGTAGAGTCTGCTCTTAAATACTGTTTACCATGTTCTTCAGTTATAAACTGCCATTTTCTCTTTAGCAGGGGTGTGGAATGGGACAGGAAAAACATTTCCTTCTTCCTTTTCCCCAACTTGCTGAATTCCTATGTGGAAGTCTAAGAGAGAAAATATGGGATAAGAAAAACTGGGCAAAGAAATCATTTCATAGCTCACTTTTGTAGGTTGGGAGGAGGAAGCAGCTCTTCTGAAAAGAAGTCTTTCTCCCTTGGTTCAAGCACCATTCATCTTACAGGTACCCATAGTCACTATGGACCAATCAGTTTTCTGTGTCATTTCAGAAAGGCAAGAACTCATAAGCATCTGCATGGGAGATACCCTTACAACAAAACTCCATGCCCTAAAAACTCATCAAACTGAGTGAGGGACTCTCCAAATTGATCAAGAGCTCCTTTAACCACTTCCCTAAATGTAGTAATTATGATCCAGAACATTACTTGTTAGAATATCTATCAGAAAAAAAATTAAATGCCAAAGGATTAAAAAAGGAAAGCCATGTCATTCCTCTTCAAAGTTATATAGTAAGCCACCCCAAGTCAGTGTAAGTGGCAGCTTGACTTTTTTGTTTATTTTAAGTGGTAGTAACATTTACAAAATGAAAACAAGAATGCATTTGTTGAAAGACAACAGACAAAAGAGTAAATGATTAATCTTTTTGTTAAATTAGGAAAGCAGAACCTATAGTAAGTGCAATGATCCAATGAGCCATTTGCAGAAAAACAGCATCAGGCAACAACAGAGTAACACAATGGCTCTTTATTTCATCAGTATTTCACATTGTATTGACAACTGATGGTGATGGAGTCACATTAACACTGAGCATATATTGAGTTGTGGAGTCAAAGGAATTAAATTTTTTTTTTCATGTATTATCCTGCAACTGCCAGCCTGCCAAAGGAAGATAAAAAGCCATTAACAAAGGGAGATGGAGGAGGAAATATTTCCTTGGGACATTCAAAATTTCTTCATCTGGATATTTTTATAGTTGTAAAATAATTGAGAACATTTGGAGCTAACTAAACAACAAGTTTTGTTTTTAACCTTCCTATAGTGTTCCCAGAAGAACTCATATTGAATCAGAATGTTAAAAAAATACTTTCAAAAACTTTCTTCTTTAAGGAAATTCTCAACCTTGATAAAGAAATGTAAACAATGAGGTCCTCCTGGGACATGTCTCATTTAACAAATGACCTGAAAGAAGGAATTTATAGTGAAATCTCCAAGTTTGCAGATGGTAGTATCATATTCTAATGGGTAGCAAGTACAAAACTGGCAGAGATCATAAGCTCCTAGATCCTGAACTGAAAGTGACTGAAATCACAAGAGACTGTTTTGAGGTTATATGAATGATCAAAAAAAAAAAAAAAAAAAAAGGCAGATGAATGTTAGTGTGGGTAAGGCAAAGGCAATACATTTAGGGAAAGTTAATCCAAACTAGATTTAATAGGCTAGATGCTTGTGTTATTGACACAAATAACACAGTAGTCATAAATAATAACAAAAATTAAATTCTCTCAGCTCTATCCCTGACTCTGGACTTCATTCTTATTCCTTAGTTGCCTTTTCACCCCAGAAAATGCCTCCACCCCTGAAGCTCTTTCTTTCCATTAGTGAATTCTTCCAGAAACTTCCATTTTGAGGAAATATCAAGGTTAGCCATCATTTATTCTTCTCCAACTCCATTAAGGATTTTCTAGATCTTACTACCATGCCCTAGCAGCCTTCTGATCTTGAAAGATGCTTTCTCCTCCAGAGCCTTCTCCCTCCTGTTGGTGAATTTCTTCAAGAATCTTCATTTTGAGGAAATGCACAGGCCAGCCATTCTTCACTCTTCCTGGCTCCATCCTGACTTTCTGGATTTCTCCACCTTTCCCTTATTCAAGTACTTTCTCCTCATCCCATTGCTTTTCATTTCTCTTCTATACATATTCTCATTCCATTAAAATGTTAAGTTCCTTCAGAGCAGGGATTATCTTTCTATGTTTTTATGTTTTCCACCTCTCCCCTATGCAAGTACTTCTCATCTCATTGCTTTTCATTTCTCTTCTTTACATTGTCTCACTCCATTAAAATGTTAAGTTCCCTCAGAGCAGGAATTGTTTTTCTATGTTTTTACATGTATCTTAAGTTCTTAGCATAGTGTACACTAAGCCCTTTGTGAAAGCTTTTTGCTTGATTTCCACAGCATTTTAAAGGAGATAATTTTATACACGCACATACATCTTTGATCCCATTCAATCCTCACAAAAGCCTGAGAATTCTAGGAAGCCATTGATTTAATGTGGTACTCTTCTCTGAAAGGGCAACCAGAGGTATCAAGAGAGAGCATATTGGTAGGACATAATCAGAGCAAGAGATCAACTATGTGGTATCTGATGGTTGTCAAGAGAACCTCTCTACCGTGAAATATCCTGACCCATATTCTCAGGAAATAAATTGCCACCGTTTAAGAGTCATTCTTTGTATTAATTATTGCTCAAATAACCATCCTTATTTAAAATTCTAGTAGGCCTGGGAGGGATAAAAAAAATACCATTTTCTATCTTCACTTGTAATTTAGGTAGTGGTAGGAATGTCCTGTTTGAGGATCTTTGAGATTTGATGACTAGACAGGGATAAGTAAAAGATTAAGGATGTTCTAGCCACAAAGAACTGAGGAACATCACCAGAGGTTAGGATTCAGTATCAGAGATATCTAACAACAGGCTGTAAGGGTGTAATCATTTAGGGGTGGAATTCTTGTCTTTAGAAATATCTGAAGTCTGATGGACGTGGCTCTCTTCAACAATGAGATGATTCAAACCAGTTCCAATTGTTCAGTAATAAAGAGAGCCATCTATATCCAGAGAGAGGACTATGGTCACTGAGTATGGACACAACATAGCATTTTCACTCTTTCTGTTATTGTTTGCTTGCATTTTTGTTTTCTTTCCCCGGTTTTTTTTTCTTTCTAGATTTGATTTTTCCTGGGCAGCAAGATAACTGTATGAATATGTATACATATATTAGATTTCTATTTTAACATTTTAACATGTGTTGGACTATCTGCCATCTAGAGGAGGGAGTGGGAGAAAGGAGGGGAAAATTTGGAAAACAAGGTTTTGCAAGGGGCAATGTTGAAAAAAATTACCCATGCATGTTTTGTAAATAAAAAGCTATTAAAAAAAGAATTGAAGAAAGAGGAAAAAAAAAGAAATATCTGAAGTGACTAAGACAAGCATTCTCTTTTGACAAAGTTGGGGGTACTATACAAATTACCAAGTAAGAATTCAAGTTTGAAGCCATGTGACAGAGATCTTTTGAACAAAATACAAGATAGCAATTAGTCCTCTGGGACTAATTAGAAACATTAGAAACAGATAAAGGGATTATGATTACCCAGACTAATTTGATGTTCATGATGAACTACTGAGATACTGGTCTAGGACTCTATGCTAGCCCTGACTAGAGAGAGGAATAATCTCATAATGGTCTATTATTTTATAGGGCGAGCTTAACAGATCCTAGATGATGAAATTAGAGGAATACAGGACAGTGGGTTGAATTTTTTTTTTTTACTAATCATTACAACCTTAATATGAATATCTACTGTGATGAACATATTTCTAAGTTTCAGGTAATATGGAAGAGTAAAAGAGCACTGGAAATTTGAGAATAGGTTCCTAGAAATGATAGTTGTGCAATGAATAATAGGTCCATGATGAAAGCACTTAGGATGTGAGGGAGGCAGCCTTACCTTTTCAAACTTTGCTGTCAAGAATGATAACCATGTTATCTATGACTTGATTTTGTATATTCTTTGGTACTTATCAAGTACAGAAGCCTGAGTTGCACTGTCCCTCATCCTAATCTTTTATAGAATTTCTTATGCCCTTATAATCAAGACTGTCATCTGTTGACATTGTGCATGAAAGCAGGAAGATATAAGATTATGTTACCAATGATGATTATTTTACATTATAAAATGTTGGAGAATTAACTAGAATTAATATATCTTAGAATTAATCTATTTCAACTCCTTCATTTTATAGATGTAAGAACTGAAGCCATGGAGAATACATTTATTTTCTTTAAGCAATATGGTTTGACAGAGCTGAGACTAGAAATTGGTTCTCCAGTGTTTTTTCACCTACTCTGCTGTATCTCTTTTTTGTGCAATCTGACAACTCTTTATTATGTTGGAATTATTCTTTAAAGTGGTCATCTCTCATTCTTACTCCTAATGGACCTCCCTTCATAGCCATTCAGTGTCAAGAGATTGAGAAGAAAGCCCCTAGCACAGTGAGTATACTCACTATAGTGGATTTGCATTAGGGCATCAACAAGATTTCAAATGAGCAGGCATGGATGGGTTGCCCCATCCCACTTGATGTATTGCCCAAATAATCCCCCTTGCCCCACACACAATAGTATTTTTTCAAATACAAGTAAATATATTTTTGAACATTCATTTTTTAAAAAGATTTTGAATCCCAGATTTTTCTTCCCCCTTTTCCTTTTTCCTCCCTAAGACAGAAAACAATTTGATACAGGCTATACATGTCCAATCATGTTAAACATATTTCCACATTAGTCATGTTGTAAAAGAAAAACCAGATCAAGAAGGGGAAACCATGAGAAAGAAAAGCCCCCCCCCCAAAAAAAAAACCCAACCCAGTAAACAATTGGAAATTCTATGCTTTGATATGCATTCAGACTCCAAAGCATTTTCCAACATGAGTCTTTTGGAGTTGTTTTAGACTGAACTCTTCTCAGCAATAATCTATCAGAGTTGAACATTGCACCTTGTTGCTTTTATTATATACAATGTTCTCTTAATTCTGCTGTTTTAACAAATATTCTTTGATTTTAATAATAGCAGAAAGTGTGCCCCCAGACTAGCTGTCTTTCCACAAGTTCTTTTTAGCCATGAAGGATGAAATCCTCTGAATTGATTCACTAGAAAAGTTGGATATTTTCATATTGTCTACTCCCCAGGATTGTTGTGAGGATCAAATGAGATAATAATTGTAAAGTACTTAGCACATTGCCTGTTACATAGTAAGTGCTATATAAATGTCAACTGCTATTATTATTGTCATATTTTTTTCACTTCTAGGTATGATAATGTGGGAGATTTTTATTACCTTATCATCAGGTGAGAACCATCTGTAAGCCATTATTCTGAATCACTGAGCAAAATTAAGGTCTTGTGGGAAGGGGGTGGAAGTTAAAAAAAAAAAGTTGGGTGTAGACATGAGGGATTGGCAAAGTTCACCTTGTCATGATTAGAATAGTAATGATGATTTTTCACCTGCTTTATAAATAACTTATATGGAAATAAAAATGAGACCAATTTAAAGAGGGCATATGGGTATACACAAATAGATTCCATGTGACAGTGCAAATTGGCTAAGTTAAAACAGTACTGTTAATTTTTCTTTAATGCTGTTATTCCTGAAATACCTCCACCACCTGAAGATTTATGCTTGGCTTTTCTCATACTCTATTGATTTGTAATTTTTAAAAATTGCATTGGGTATCTAAATATGCCAGTGATTCCATCCTAATTAATACACACAGTCTACAAATTCTAGGATCTATGACAAAAGTGCTGATGGGTTTCATTAGTTGTTCAGTATTATCCTTTCTATAAAGCACGAAGCTAGAAATACTTCCTACACAAAAGAAAAGAATCTAGAGCAAATAGATAAATTGAGCTCTCTGGTCTGTAAATTTTGAGTTGCATATTTCATAATTTTCATTTTGATGAGTGAACACTGGTTGGCTTCTGTCTTTGAATCCCTTAAGTGAAACAAAAGCCAACTGATTTCTTCACACTACCTTCATTTTTAGAGAATAGGACAAAAATAAGAAGCAATAGGATATATTAGAGTTCTGAATTTAGAGAACTCATGTTTTGTATGTTCTTGGACAAGTCATTTAACACTTTATATTCCTTGATCATAAATCCCTAAGATTTAATTACTAAATCATAGATTTCAGTCCTGTAATAAAATAGGTGGATTGTTTCACTTTTTTATTTTTGGATCCTGATTTCTTAGCAGAGTTAAAATATGCCAAAGTATAGTTAATAAATATGTTTCTATTAATTTTATTTCATTTGCGTTGAGAGTTTCTTATTCACTAAGGAAATCACAGATCATTCTCATGACACAGAAATCAGAGGAAGGATAATATATAATTAGCTTTATAGCTTTAGAAGACACTGAATCATTATTATTTAAATTAACTCCCTTATTTTATAGAGACTGAGATCACTTCTAAAAAAGGTCTTTTCTAAAGAAGTTAATTTATTTATCCAAGGTCACACAAATAATAAGCAACAGAATTGAGTATTGAACTCAGATCCTCTGAATCCCAATGTAGCGGTCTTTGTTAAAAAGACCTTTTTGCTAAATCTCATTTGGAGGGAATAATAGAAAAGTATTCAATTTGATTAGACTTGGAAAAAAAAGATATGGTGAAATTCTGACATCCATACTTCCTTCCTAGGTAAGGTAAGCCACTTCACTAAGATTCAATTTCCTATTTGCAAAATGGATCACCTACTTTACCAGGTTGTTATGAGGCAAGGGTTTGTAAACCTTAAAATTTACATTTAATTATTATTGTTATTACTGGAAAATACCAAAATAATTCATTCAAAGACTCAAACATTTAATAGTGGACACATTAAAAAGTCCTTTAGATTTGGAATTAGAGAGTCTGACTTTTGAAACTCCAGCTACTTACTTGTTCTGTAACTTTGGGCAAGTTATTTAAATTCCTTGGAACTCAATATCATTACTGTAAAATGAATGGTATAGATTAGATAAACTCGAAGAAGTTCCCTAAATAAAGTGTTGTATCCTTCTCCCTTCCCCCCACATACATATACAGGGCCTAGTTGTGGGGGGAATGCAGAAACTTAAGTGGATGCCAGTGCAAAGGCAGAAAAAAGTAGACATGATTAATTGGGCAATTACATTTCCTCTTATGAATTAGATTGTTGAGTCTTGTGTATTTTATTAACATATTGCCAAAAAAATTTAGCCCCCAATTTAAATAAAGTGGTTACATCTAATTAGGTCATTAGATTTCCTTATGTAAAATATCTTCTATTTGCTTTGTCACCTCTGTGAGGAACATGCTAGCTACCAAATAAAGTCAACAAAGTGGTTTTCTAGAGGTAATGTAGATTAAGGGATAGGCTGTTTGTCTTAATAGTCAAATAGACTTGAGTTCAAAACCCATCTCAAGCATTGACTAGCTTTGTGACTCTGGGACTTTTAACTTCTTTTAGCATTAGTCTTCTCACCTGAAAAATGAGGATAAAAAAGCCTCATATAACCTCTTAGGGTTATAAAGAGCAAAATGAGACAAAATATATTTAAAGTACTTTATAAACTTTAAGAATAATAATCAATTATTATAATTGTAGTTTTATTAATTATTAATTATTATTGTATGGAATATTCTTTTGGCTAGAAAAGGCAGGAAGTCTATTCAAAATAAATGAAAGTTTCACAAGAGCATCTAAGAACCTGATTCCTCAAGCAAATAGGTGAGGCAAACAGGCAGTTTCTATAGCAATTAGCTAAGAGCTATCCCAAAGAATTTAAAAGGACTGCCCTCAAGGAGCTTATAAACAAAGAAGACATTCTAAAAACAGTTACATACAAATACATATAGAGAAGGGAGGATGAGGTAACCTTAGAGAGGAAGACTCTGTTTAGATGGGGAGGAAGGAGAGAAAGCCTTTAGAAAGTGCATTTGAACTAAGTCTTGAGGTAAACCAGGTACTATTAAGAGTGCAATTAAAAAGGGAGATCATTCCAGCTATGGGAATCACTCAGGTCTGGAGATGGGAAAAGAATAGAAAGTAGATCAGTAGCAGTCTGGAAGGGTGATGGTATTCTTAAGAGCAATAGAGAAATTTGAAAGAGGGGCAAATTTTGGAGTAAAGGTAATGACTTCTATTTTGTGCAACATGATGTGTTCTGTTCACAGGGTAACTGGTTCAATTTGGAGGAAAACCTTTAGCAAGTTGGTTAGAGTTCTATTGTCAACTTAGGGGAAATATATAGGCAAGAATGATACAGAATGAGCAAGCTTTGATGAGTTTCAATCTGAATCATTCAAAGGAAATTCCAAATCACTAAAATCATAGAATCATTTGAATGCTTGGGAACTAGAGGCAGCTCAAATAAGGAATAAGACCATAGTCCCTCATGGGTAGAATCATGAAAATGGATGAAAAGATTGGGTAATTCAAATATTTTCCTTTTTGTTTACAAGAGGAAACGGAACATTGAATTGGAAGGATTGACCAAAAAATGATCAGGTGGAAGCGGAAGTCTGGGATAAGTGACATGACACTCCATCCAGATGGTATTCTCTTTTTTTTTTTTTTTTATTTAATAGCCTTTTATTTACAGGATATATACATGGGTAACTTTACAGCATTAACAATTGCCAAACCTCTTGTTCCAATTTTTCACCTCTTACCCCCCCCACCCCCTCCCCTAAATGGCAGGATGACCAGTAGATGTTAAATATATTAAAATATAACTTAGATACACAATAAGTATACATGACCAAAACATTATTTTGCTGTACAAAAAGAATCAGACTCTGAATTATTGTACAATTAGCTTGTGAAGGAAATAAAAAATGCAGGTGTGCCTAAATATAGGGATTGGGAATTCAATGTAATGGTTTTTAGTCGTCTCCCAGAGTTCTTTTTCTGGGTATAGCTAGTTCAGTTCATTACTGCTCCATTAGAAATGATTTGGTTGATCTTGTTGCTGAGGATGGCCTGATCCATCAGAACTGGTCATCATCTAGTATTGTTGTTGAAGTATATAATGATCTCCTGGTCCTGCTCATTTCACTCAGCATCAGTTCGTGTAAGTCTCTCCAGGCCTTTCTGAAATCATCCTGTTGGTCATTTCTTACAGAACAGTAATATTCCATAATTTTCATATACCACAATTTATTCAGCCATTCTCCAACTGATGGACATCCATTCAGTTTCCAGTTTCTAGCCACTACAAAAAGGGCTGCCACAAACATTCGTGCACATACAGGTCCCTTTCCCTTCTTTATAATCTCTTTGGGATATAATCCCAGTAGTAACACTGCTGGATCAAAGGGTATGCACAGTTTGATAACTTTTTGAGCATAGTTCCAAACTACTCTCCAAAATGGTTGGATTCGTTCACAACTCCACCAACAATGCATCAATGTCCCAGTTTTCCCGCATCCCCTCCAACAATCATCATTATTTTTTCCTGTCATCTTAGCCAATCTGACAGGTGTGTAGTGGTATCTTAGAGTTGTCTTAATTTGCATTTCTCTGATTAATAATGACTTGGAGCATCTTTTCATATGACTAGAAATAGTTTCAATTTCTTCATCTGAGAATTGTCTGTTCATATCCTTTGACCATTTTTCAATTGGAGAATGGCTTGATTTTTTATAAATTAGAGTTAATTCTCTATATATTTTGGAAATGAGGCCTTTATCAGAACCTTTGACTGTAAAAATATTTTCCCAGTTTATTGCTTCCCTTCTAATCTTGTCTGCATTAGTTTTGTTTGTACAAAAACTTTTCAGTTTGGTATAATCGAAATTTTCTATTTTGTGATCAGTAATGATCTCTAGTTCTGCTTTGGTCATAAAGACCTTCCCCTTCCACAGGTCTGAGAGGTAAACTATCCTATGTTCCTCTAATTTATTAATAATTTCATTCTTTATGCCTAGGTCATGAACCCATTTTGACCTTATCTTGGTGTACGGCGTTAAGTATGGATCAATGCCTAGTTTCTGCCATATTAGTTTCCACAGATGGTATTCTCAATGCATTCAGGTTATTATTGTCCAGTCATTTTTGATTTTGTGACCTCATGGTACAAAGCACACCAGGCCTTTTTATCTTCCACTATCTGTAGAAGCCTATCCAAGATCACATTTATTGTTTCCATGACATTATCCACTTCATTCTCTGCTGTCCCCTTTTCCTTTTGTGTTCAATCTTTTCCAATATCAGGAACTTTTCCAATAAGTCTCATCTTATTATATGGCCAAAAATGTTTGACCTTCTAAAGACTGACGTGAATTAATTGCTTTAAATATTGACTGATTTGATCTCTTTGCTGTATAAGGGACTTCCAGAAGTCTTCTCTAGCTCCACAGTTCAAAAATGTCAATTCTGCAGCATTCAGCTTTTCTTATAGTCCAACTGTCATAGTCATACCTTGCTACTAGTAAAATCATAGTTTTGACTATAAGGATATTTATGTCTCTGTTTTTTAGTATATTGTCCAGGTTTGCCATTTTAATTTCATGGCTGCAGGGGTTGTGATATCTGAGCTGAAGGCTACAAGTTATCTGGCCTAGAAAACAACTACATCCTACCTGGTACATTGAAAATACTGGCTGGTGTAATTGCTGAGCCACAATTGCAGATCTTTAGAATATCTTTTTTTAAATAGAAAAGCTTCCACAGGCCTGAGAAAAGAAAATATTGCCTCAATTTTCAAAAATTCTGTATTTAACTTGAGAAATTACAGTTTATTCTCAGACCTGTGGAAGGGTATATGACCAAAATATGCTTTATGACCAAAGCAGATCATTATTAGGTGGAGGAAAAAAGGATTTAATTTTTTTGTATGTATATGTGCTTAGTCCCAGAAAGCAAAACAAGCAAAGAAAGAAGTTTCAGAAAAAACAATTTAGGCCAGTGATCTTGATTTTTATTCCTAGAAAGATTCTATAAAGAGATGGTGTAGAAGCAATCAGAATGGAAAGTGATGATCATTAAAAGCCAGAATAATTTACACAAGAATAGGCAAGGCATTTAGGCAAGGCAAGGCCTAATTCCTTTTTTGAACTAGACTTCTAGATCAATAGAACAGCATAATATTAAATGGACTTTCTTTTTTCTCTTATATTTCTTTTTATCTTTTAAGACTGGGTTTCTCCCTCTCTTCCAAACTGGAAATGCAGTCTTGATTTTATTATTGATCATCCTGGGAGCTTTGACCTGCTCTATTTCTAGCCCAAATACATTTGTTCCTCTTTAAGCAATCTGGTAGTACTCTACCCACTCTTGGGCTCACCATATTAACGTCAACTGTAGCATGTGTACCTAATTGATATAGCCATTGTTGCTCAGATCTCTCAGACTTAAGAGACCTACCAACTTCTGCTTCTCTCAGTAATTTAGATTATATATGTATACTACCATTCCTGGCTAAAGAGACAAGATATCACTATGATACAGAGATGTGGACTAGATTCTAGCTTCTTAAACTGTGGGGTTGCAACTCCATATGGGATCTTGTACTGAATGTAAAGGTTGTGAAATTATGATTTATTATCAGTAAATGTTTGTTTAAATACTTATTTTATATATTTATATATCTGGGGACATGGAAAAATTTCTTGGGTGAAAAGGGATTTGTGAATGGAAAAAGTTTAAGAACTCCTGGGCTAGATGATAGGACAATCCTGATGCATTCAGGCTTGAATGAATAACTAGATACAAGACTTAATGACAAATGAATTAAAGTCAGTTTGGTGGGATTTTTCTATGGGAATGTCCAAAGGATCTATCATTAACCCTGTGCTATCTGTAGTACAGGATGAGGAAGTGGTGCTAAACAGTCATTCCTGGGAAAAAAATATGAGTATGAGTGCATGGTAAACTGACAGCCAAAAGGGTTAATGAGAATTTAGATTGCATAAGAAGTCCATGTCCAGAACAAAGGAGATGATAGTTCCACTTTATTCTTCCCCACTCAGGTCACTTCTGTAGTTCTGTATTCAACTCTTGGAATTGTTTAAGAAGTGCCCAGAGAAGTTGGGGACGAACTCAAAAAAGAATAGAATAATGGGAGGACTGAGAAATATGCCATTTAAGGAAAAGGAAAATATTTTATATTTGTGTATATCTCTTATTTCCTATGCCTCCTGATTCCTTTTTTTTTTTTTTAACTTCTACTTATTATTTTGCCCTTCTATTACTTATTTCTTTGGAGTAGAGTACATAGGGAAAACTTGATGGAAATGGTCAAGGTAATGAAGGGCTGTCACATGGGGGGAAAAAGGATTAAACTTTTGTGTGTTCTTTGTCCCAAAAAACAAAAGAGGCAAAAGAAAGAAATTTCAGATTAATATGATTAATTTTAGATTAATATGAATATTTTAAATGACCATTAGAAACATCTCAAAATTGGAATATATATTCAAAATATGGAACGGCTAGGTGGGGCAGTGGCTAGAGTGCCAGACCTAGAGTCAGAAAGACTCATCATCATGACTTCAAATGTAGGCTCAGACCCTTACTAGCTAAGTGATTGTGGGCAAAAGCCTTAACCCTGCTTGCCTCAGTTCTGCATCTGTAAAATGAACTGGAGAAGGAAGTGGCAAACCCCTCCAAGAAAACCCCACCAAATGGGATCATGAACAGTCAAATATAACTGAATAGCAGAAATCTTGTAATGTGGTAGGTTCACCTCATTAGAGTCTGATAATCTGAGTCTAGATGTCCAAATCTCAGCAGTGCTATAGAAGAGAGTCTTGGCCGTATATAGGTTTGACTATTTGGCTTCTTAGATTCCTTTGAACCTTTTGATTTTGTAATTCATAAGTCAATCAATAAGACATTTAAGCCCTTAATATATGTCATAATATATTCCAATCTCTGAGGATTCAGAAAAGTAGAAACAGGACTCCTGCCCTCAAGCAGCACATGGAAGAGACAACATAAATAATTAGGGACAGAGAACATATATTGAGACTACATAAATGTAATCTTAAAGGGCAAAACTGGGGACTAGAAAAGGCCTTCTGAAGAAAATGGGATTTAAGATGCATTTTGCAGAAAACCAGAAAAACTATGATAGATGGTCCTTCATTTCCTGGCTGAACAAGGAGAAAATTTCAGGCTTCCTGTTGAATTCTAATTTTTAAAAATTTTGATTTTAAAAATATCATGTAAAAATGCTAGTGAACTGCTCTTGAAATGCATTTGAAAAATTGATATTTAATTGTTTTGCCAAATCAACATTGCAGAAAAATTGTAAATTAATAATTGTAACTTTCTGTTTTCTGCTATGCATATTTTACTTTATTCTTTTCCCCTCTCTACTTCCTGAAGGCACCAATTAAGTATGGATATACATGTATGTACATAAAACATGCATACTACACACACACACATATATATGTCCATACAATACAAAACATATATATATATATACACACATACACATGGACACATACACATAGGTATTTATCATCTTATACCTATATGAAAATATGCAATTCATATGCATCTATGTTAGATTGTCGTTTGCTTCACTATTTGTCTTCTATTTCTCGGAAGGGTGGATAACATCTTCCTCCATAAGGCTGAGTCTTTCCATTTTTTCTAACTCTTTATTTCCTAACTCTTTATTTCCTAAACCACAGCAGTATTCCAACCTTCTAGTTGTCAATTATTTTAAGTTAATATCTAAGTTGTTTTAATTAGTCTAAAATAATATTGATTAATATGACTGACATATAGTGTAGTTTCCCTATTTTCTCTTTAATTAAATCAAATTTACTTTTAACATTGTCTTAGATTGTGATTATTACTCCTGCTTTTTTGTAACATAATAAACTCTACTCTTGATCTTTATTTTATGTTTGTGTGTATCTCTTATTTCCTATCCTTTATGATTCCTGTTTTTTACTTCTACCTATTATCTTGCCCTCCTATTACTTAACCTATCCCCTGTCTCTACCGTAAGGATTTCTCCCTTATCCTCTTCCCCTCCCCTTTCCCCTTACCCTCTTGTTTCTGTCTAAATTTAGAAGACTTTGATAGTCTTCCAGATAGATATGCTGTTTCCTCTTTTTCCTATTCCTGTTAATATGCAGGACTTTCTATAACCTACCCTTGTCCTCATTTCTTTTTAAAAATTTTCAATAGTATTTTATTTTATTTTTTATATACATGTAAAAATAGTTTTCAACATTCATTTTGGCAAGACTATATTCCAAAATTTTCTCCCTCCTTCCTTATCTCCCCTCCCTAAGACAGAAAGCAAACTGATATAGGTTATACATATACAATCAATTTTAACATATTTCCATATGAGTAATATTGTGCAAGAAAAATCAAACCAAAAGAAAAAAATATATAAGAAAGAAACAAACAAACAATATGGTGAGAATACAATGCTTTGATCCACATTCAGT
The DNA here is from genome assembly GCF_902635505.1 of Sarcophilus harrisii. NCBI lineage: Eukaryota > Metazoa > Chordata > Mammalia > Dasyuromorphia > Dasyuridae > Sarcophilus > Sarcophilus harrisii. The sequence goes on from NC_045429.1 coordinate 147,911,906, forward strand.
CTCCATAGTTTTCTCTCTGGATTTAGATGGCATTTTTTTTTTTTTTCTGAGGCAGTTGGGGTTAAGTGACTTGACCACGGTTACACAGCTAGGAAATGTTAAATATCTGAATCAGATCTGAACTCTGGTTCTTCTGACTTCAGGGCTGGTGCTCTATCCACTGCACCACCTAGGTATCCCTTAGATAATATTTTCCATCCCAAATCTATTGGAATTGGTCTGAATCACCTCATTGTTGAAGAGCCAAGTCCATCACAATTAATCATCACATAATCTTATTACTGTGTACAATATTCTCTTGGTTCTGCTCACTTCATTCAGCATCAGTTCGTGTAAATCTTCTTTTTCTTTTTTTCTGAAATCAGCCTGCTCATTATTTCATAGGGAACAATAATATTTCATTACATTCATAGACCATAATTTATTCAGCCATTCCTCAACTGATGAGCATCCACTCAATTTCCAGTTCCTTACCACTACAAAAAGGGCTGCTACACAAACTTTTATACATGGGGGTCTTTTTGTCTCTTTTATGATCCCATTGGAAAATAGACTCAGTAATGAGATTGCTGGATAAAAGGGTTTGCACAGTTATAAAGTCCTTTGGGCATAGTTCCAAATTGCTCTTTAGAATGGTTAATCATTTCACAACTCCACTAACAACACATTAGTGTCCTAGGTTCCCCAATCCCCTCATTATCTTTTCCTGTCATTTTAACCAAGCTGAGATGTGTGAAGTGGTACTTCAGAGTTGTCTTAATTTGCAATCAATAGTTATTTAGAGCATTATTTTATACGACCAAAAATAGTTTTAATTTCTTTATCTGAAAATTATCTGTTCATAGTCTTTAACCTTTTATCAGTTGGGGAATGACTTGTATTCTCATAAATTTGAATCATTTCTCTACATATTATGAAGCCTTAATCAGAAACACATTGACTATAAAAATTGTTTCTCAGCTTTCTGATTAGAAGATTAGAAATTTTGTCAACAACCCCTTGCTTTACTAATATGCTTATTATGTCACCCTTTATATCTAAATCATGAACTCATTTTTACCATATCTTGGTATATTAGATGTTGGCTAATGTGCAGTTTCTGCCACACTATTTTGCAGTAATTATTTTCAAATAGTGAATTCTTAATCCAGAAGGTAAAGTCTTTGGGTTTATCAAATAGTCTACTATTTGATGTCTTTTGTACCCAAACTACTCCATTGATCCACCACTCTATTTCTTAGCTAATACCAAATGATTTTATAGTATAGTTTTAGGTCTGGTATGGCTAGGCTAGCCTCCTTTGCAATTTTTCCCACATTAATTCCCTTGATATTCTTGACCTTTTGTTCTTCCAAATTATTTTCTTCTTTCTTATTTCTAGCTCTATAAAGTAATTTTTGGCAGTTTTATTGGAATGGCACTGAATAAGTAGATTAATTTAGATAAAATTATAATGTTTATTATATCAATTTTGACTGACTCATAAGCAATTGATATTTTTTCGATTGTTTAGATATAAATGTGTTTGTGCAAAAAGCATTTTGTAAGTGTGTTTGTATAGTTCCTGGTTTTGTCTTGGCAGGTACACTCCTAGATGTTTTATATTGTCTACAGTTATTTTAAAATGGGATTTTTCTATCACTTGCTGCTGGGCTTTGTTGGTAACATATAGAAATTTCAATTATTTCTTCTATTTTTAAAAGGGCTTATTTTATATCCTACAATTTTACTAAAGTTACTAATTATTTGTAGTAGTTTTTAAGTTGATTTTCCAGGATTCTCTAAATATACTATCCTATCAACATTTCCAATATTATATTGGATAACAGTGGTGATCAAGGGCATCTTTGCTTCATCCCTGATTTTATTTGGAATGCTTTTAGTTTATCTCCATTACATATAATACTTGCTGATGGTTTTAGATAGAAGATACTTATCATTTTCAGGAAAATTCCATTTAATCCTATACTATCGAATGTTTTTTATTGGCATCAGTGTTATATTTTATCAAATGCTTTCCCTGCATGTATTGAGATGATCATATGATTTCTGTCAGTTTTATTATTCATATGGTCAAATATGCTGATAGTTTTCTTGATATTGAACCAACCCTTCATTCCTTTTAAAAATCCCACTTGGTCATAGTGTATTATCCTGCTATTAAATTGCTATACTCTCTTTGCTATATTTTGTTTAAAAGTTTTGCATTAATATTCATTTGGGAGATTGGTCCGTAATTTTCTTTCTCTGTTTTGGCTCTTCCTTGTTTCAGTAGCAGCACCATATCTGTGTCATAAAAGGAACTTGATAGAATACCTTCAGCTATTTCCCCAAATATATTTTATATAATATTGGAATTAATTATTCTTTAACTACTTGGTAGAATTCACTTGTAAATCCACTTGGCCCTGGAAATTTTTTCTTAGGGAGCCTATTGATGGCTTGTTCAATTTCTTTTTTTTTTTATGAGACTATTTAAATATTTTATTTTTCTCTACTGTTAATCTGAGAAATCTATAATTTTGTAAATGTTCATCCACTTCAGTTAATTATTGCATTATTTTCCTGTTCATTAGTGGCAAATTTACCCTTTTCATTTTTGATAGTGGTAATTTGATTTTCTTCTTTCCTTTTTCTAATCAAATTGACCAAACATTTATCTATTATGAGTTTTCCATAAAACCAACTCTTAGTTTTGTTTATTAATTCTATAATTTTCTTTCAACTTTATTAATCTCTTCTTTGATTTTCAGAATTTCTAATTTGGTATTTAATGGTTTTTAAAATTTGTTCTTTTGCTAGCTTTTTTAGTTGCAAGTTGAATTCATTGATCTCTTCTTTCTCTATTTTATTCATATAAGCATCTAGAGATATAAAATTTCCCCTAAGACCTGCTTTGGCAGTATCTCATAAGTTTTGGTATGTTGTTCCCTAATTAACATCCTCTAGATTTAGTCACTCTCTTTATACCTTAGTCAATTGCTGAGACTTTTCAGCTAAATCAGATAAGTTGGGAGTAAGTCATAGACACATATTGTGAGTATTTTGAAACTATAGATCCTTTATTGTTTGCAACCATAGGAATTACTAATGAGAGAAAAATCTATGATTTGTTGTTTGACCCATTCATTTTTAGGATTAGATTATTTAGTTTTCAAATAATTTTTGGCCTATTTTTCCATGGCCCTTTATTACATTAATTTTTATAGCATCGTGTTCTAAAAAAAGGATGCATTTACTATTTCTGCCTTTCTGTATTTGATTGTGAGGTATTTATGCCTTAACACATAGTCAATTTTTGTGTAGGTACTATGTACTGCTGAGAAAAAGGCATATTCATTTCTATCCCCATTCAGTTTTTTTCAAAGTCTATCATATCTAACTTTTCTAAAATTAAATTCACCTCTTTAACTTCTTTCTTGTTAATTTTGTAGTTAGATTTATCTCTTGCTAAGAAAGGGAAGTTGAAATCCCCTATGAGTATAGTTTTGTTGTTTATTTCTTCTTCAACTCCCTTGACTTCTCCTTTGAGAATTTGGATGCTTAAACCAACAAAATAGACAAAACTTTGATTAATTTGAATAGAAAAAGGAAAGAGAAAAACCAGATAATCAGCATCAAAAATGAAAAGGGTGAACTTACCACAAATGAAAAAGAAATTAAAGTAATAATTAGGAGCTATTTTGCACAACTGTGTGCAATCCAACCAATATAACCAAAATGAATGAAGATTTGTGAAAATATAAATTGCTTAGGTTAACAGAAGAAAAAGATTACTTAAATCATCTCACTTTAGAAAAAGAAACTGAACAAGGTAATGAACTCCCTAAGAAAGAGTCTCCAGGGACAGATGGATTCACAAGTGAATTCTCCCAAATATTTAAATAGCAATTAATTCCAACACTATGTAAACTATTTGGAAAAATAGATAAAGAAAGAATCCCACCAAATTCTTTTTATGGCATTTGTAGTATATCAAGATTATTTTTTTCATCATAGGTTTCAGATAGTCTGATTATCTGTTCTCCAGTTCAATTGCTTTTCTTTTGAGATGTTTCACATTCTCAGCTATTTTTTTCATTCTTTATATTTTGTTTAATTATGTCTTGGTCTGTATAACTTCATTGTTTTCCTTTGCCTAATTTTAGTTTTCAAGTTATCTTTTTCCTCAAGATTCTAGATGTCCTTTTCTAGTTAATTAACTTTCTTTTCATGATATTGTTTTTCTTGTATTGTTCTTTTTTAAAAATAATTTTTCCCTTCAGTCTCTCTCATTTGACTTTTAAATTTTTTTGAGTTCTGCAAATTCCTTTTGGGCAGGTGACTTTTTAATGTTACTTTTCAGGGTAGGAGTTCTTCCTTTGCACACACATTTTTTTAAAAATATTTTTATGGCTCTATGTTTGCCCTGAGGTGTTATTTTTGTCTTGTTTGTGGGGAAGATCTAGAGAGCTTGGAATTTTCTAACTTATTCTGCCATCTTCCCAGATTTTTCTCTCACTAGTAATTCCTATGGTTGCAAACAATAAAGGATCTATAGTTTCAACATACTCACAATATGTGTCTATGACTTACTCCCAACTTATCTGATTTAGCTGAAAAGTCTCATCAATTGACTAAGGTATAAAGAGAGTGACTAATTTCATCCTGAGTCAAATAATTTTAAAGTGTCCATTATGGTATTTGAACCTAGATCTTTCTAGACTAAAATTTTATCCACTATACCCTATGGTGGTTCATTGAACAGAAAAGCAGTTTTATTTTTGAAATTAGGAGAAACTTGTGAGTGAGATAGACAGGTGAAGCTTTCTCAAGAAGTCTATGAGACTAGGCCTAAGTCACATGATCCCTATTCCCAGGATCAGGTCTTGAGCCCAGGTTACAGGAAAGCACATGATCTCTAGGCCTAGAAGGTCTCTAAGGGCCAAGACCTTAGGTCAGTGACAGGAAGTGACATGACCCACAGGAAGCAGACAACATTGCTGACCATTGATCAATAATGGTTACTTCCTTTTAGTTTAGCCAATGAAAAAGTTTGGGTCTTTTGCTATTTAACCAGTTAAGTTGAGCTTCCCACTTGTCAGGTAGAGTACATGTTGGGAGCTGAGATGCCTCCTGAGTGTGCTTGGGCCTCTCCCTGCAGGGACTAAATAAATGCTTTCTCTTTGTCCCTGAAGATGTCTCTGATCCTTTAATTTGGGAAAGGGGGTCTAGCACCCATCCCACACACTTGGTAATTAAGTAAGCATTGCTTCCTGAGGGAGAAAATCCATAAAAAAACAACTGCTTTCAGAATAGGAAGTAAGGCTTATAATAGAAAGTCATCTAAATTATTCCCTTGCTATGAATAGGATAGGACTGAAAGACACATTTATCAGGGTGAATACTCAATCTAGAGAAAAGAGTGGTTACATTAAACAGAGATTATTTATGACTGACAATTGATGCAAAGGAGACAACATCCTGAGGACATTTGCATTTTTAAAAATTGTATTCTAATTGCTATCTTGGACATTAAGATAAATGATTTCATAATCACTATTGTATGTGTGTGTATGTGTATGTGAAATTCTTTTTCTTGATAGTTATTTTCTTAAAAGCACAGATCTAAAGGTAGAAGAGATCTCACAAGTTATCTAGTCAAGGAGTTTTCATTTTACAGATAAAGAAAATGAGACTCAGAGTAGTGAATTATCTTTCTCAATGACTCAGAGGCATTGTTAGAAGTGAGCTTTGCATTTTGATTCCAGAGGAGTTTCTGTTATACATCTCAAACAATGCATGACTTGATAATTCAGTGGCTCATAGTCACATTGGATTTGTTCATAGCCAAAGCCAGGTACTCAACAATAACTTTCTTCCTTTTCTAATGTGAGTATAGACTTGAAGTCAGAAGACCTAAGTTCAAATATTGGCTTTGTATGGAAGATGTAGAGTCACATGGAAACATGGATAAGTCCTTTGACCCAAAATCAGAAAATCTGGATTTAAATTTTATCATGGATACTTAGCTGTGTTACCCAGAGCAAGTATTACAACCTCTCACTTTTAATCTTCTCATGTGTAAAATGAGAGCATTGAACCACATTATGTCCAAGGTACCTTCTAGCTTCCAATCTATGATACTAGAGGCAAGGGAAAAAGGGGTATAGGGAGAACTATATGGAAGAGTTAAAATTCCAGATTACAGTAATCATTAGATTGATAATTAGAAGGAATAAGCTGTTATAGTTTGAGTTGCTTTATCAAATTATACATGTACACACACACATATAATATGTTATATATATTTCATATCCTATTCAAATGTTTTGTTTCTTTCGGTGCTAGATAATGCTTGTACTTAGATATTTAAATAAGCATTTAGGTTTCTTTTTTTTTAAGGAAAAAGAATGTTTTTTTTTTTTTTTAATGACAGTAAAATTTGCCTATGAGGAATCTGGATGCTCTAATAATGGTCAGAAACAAGGCATCTCCATCCCCTACTGGCAACATAGCAAGACTTGAGCAAACAACCATTGGGGGGAAAAATTAACGTACTATATATAAAACTAAACCCATAAAATGTTGTCAGGTCCAGTATAATATGAAGAAGGAGCATGGAATTTACTCATCATCCAATTATTTTCTAATTAAGAAAGTAGTAACAGTGTAAAATTTTTTTTCCTCTAAAATTTACCAAATAGAATAGTGGTCATTATTTTTCCTCTTTTTTGAAACTTCTTGAATGGTTTTAATTCTTAACCTAAATTAAAATACATGATAAAATTTGTAGAAAGAGTCTAGGTTGAAAGATATAAGGTTGTAAGTGGTGATGATAGCATGTGACACTTAGGATATAAGTATTTAATAAATGTTAAATAATTATTATGTCTAATGTGATGAGATCAAAGAATAAGAGGAACACCATGTCTGGGAAATGTTTTCTTAAGTCTTCCATGAAAGAATCAGTAGGAATGGTAACATTGCCATCTGTCAAATATATGTTTTAAAAAGAAAGAATACAGCTGAACTAATTGCAAAAAAGAATGAAGATATATAGTTCAAGTTAAGAAAACTAAAAATATTTCCAAATGTTTTCTGAGTTTTAAAAAAAAATCAATTGTTGAGTGCCTAATTTTTGTGCAAAATTAGGGTTGTATATTTTGCTGAATAGTCCAGTCAGAAACATAAATTATCTATTACAAAAACTTTCCCTCAATATCATTTCACTCTTTGTTATAATCTCATAGTACTAATCTTGGAGGAGTTTTTAATCAGTTTGCTAATCTCTGATGTTCTAGAAGCATATGACATAATGAAATTATCTTTCAAAAATTAGAGAAATGGGAAAAGAAGAAAAGTCTATTCTTACGCATTTACATATCTTTTTTCTTATATTTAGTCTAGAGGCACTTCATTTATAGAGGAGTTTTTGTTCCATTGTAAGATATACAAACATAATAAAAGCCTGATAGTTCTGATGGATTATCCATAGCTTCTGAGTCCCCACCAATGCACTTCCCTATTGCTTATCAGTTGATATCAATTGCTCATCCAGAAATACCTAGAAAGAGATATTTACTAAGATGGTGTAAAAATAATTGCTACAAAATATATCTGTGAATTACTCTAAGCATATGCAAAGACCAGGGGAATTGTGCGCTTAAGCTTAGAGAGCACATTTAGCAAATGGTAAATTATAGTTCGAAGTCTTACTAAGGGCTGTCTCTCAAGATGGAGCTATTTTCAGTCTCTAGTTTGTTCTTAGCTCTTAATGTAGATACTACTATAAACTACTAATATTTCTGAGAACACTGCCATGAATGCCATTGAAATGTTGCAAATTCACTAAGCCTTCATTGTGAGGTTCTTCTCTAGTCAAGGGATGCAGGAGGAGAAAGTCACTTTTTAAAAAATTTCCCCCAAGCAATTCCTTCTGAGGACCTTGACTTCCATGGTTTCAAGCACTAAGCTGCCAAATATTTAGATGCTGAGTTCCAGACTGGTATGCTATTTTAAATAATAAGAGCCTTTTGTTTTCAAAATACATGATGAAAAAAAGAGCTGAGGCATTATCTTTCAGGAAATCATCAAAGAGAACTGCCCAGATATCATAGAATCAAAAAGTAAAATGACCCCTGAAAGAATTCACCTAACACGTACTGAAAGAGACCCCAAAATAAAAACCCCAAGGAATATTGTGGCTAAATTTGAGAACTATCAGACCAAGGAAAAATATTACAAGCAGTGAGAAAGAAACAATTCAAATATCGAAGAACTACAATAAGGATTACTCAGGACCTAGCAGATTCCACTTTAAAGGATTGAAGGGTTTGGAATCTGATATTCTGAAAGATGAAGGAACTTGGAATGCAGCCAAGAATAAATTACTCTGCAAAACTGAGCATTTTCTTTCTGAAAATCACAAAGGAGATGAACAAAATAGAAAACAAAAAAGAAGAAAGAATAAAACTAGTTTTTTTAAATAAAAATGTTAAATCATTAATTTGTTCTTTAAAAAAGAGTAGAGAAGAAAATCATATTTTTAGCCTTAAAATTGTAAAAAAAAAAAAAAAAAGAATTCAAAGCACAATGGAAATAAAATATCCTTTCCAGTTAAATTAGGGGTGATATAAGTATCTATTATTATTATTTATATTTGACATAATAATAGAATTACTGGCTATGGCAACAAAGGAATAAAATATCTGAGGGAATAAGTTTTTGATAAAGAAGAATCAAAATGATTCATTTTTGTGGAAGATATGGTAGTATACTTAAAAATATTTGAGTCTACTAGAATTAATTGAAACTAACTTTGCCATAGTTGCAAGTTAAAAAACAATCTATATAAGCCATTATTATTGCTATATAGTACCAATAAAATTCAGCAAGTAGAGAGAAAGAGAAATTCCACTCAAAATAACTGCAGATTATATAAAATACTTGAATATCTACTTGCTAAAATAGTGTATACTCAAGAACTATATAAATAAAACTACAAACCACTGTTTCCCAAAATAATGACAGAATCTAAATAACTAAAAAAATATTAATTTTTTGGTGGTAGGACTAGTCAATATAAATTCTTAGACAATATCACCAAATTTAATTTATTTAATTCCAAACTAATAAACTACCAAGTATCAATTTATAATTAACATTACTTTATAAAAATAAAAAAAAACAAATTCACACAGAGGCATGAGGTCAAGAATCTCAAAAGAATTAATGAAAAAAAAAATGGAAACAAAGGGAACCTAGCAGTGTCAGAAAACAAACTCAATGTAAAACAATTATCCTCAAACAATTTTGTTCTTGTTAAGAGAGATGAACAGTGGAGCAGATCAGGTACACAATGTACAGAAGCAAATGTATCGTGTACTTTAGTAATCAATAAATCTCAGCTCCTTGGATACTGAGATGATCATTCTACATTTGATAAAAACTGCTGGAAGAAATTATGTCAGTATGGAGGAAATTAGCTGGATCTACACTTTACAACTTATACCAATATTGTTTTAAGAACAACTTTGAATGACTAGGTCATGTTGACTATTATAAATACCCAAAGTAATTACAAAGAACATGTGATGGAAGATGCTATTTGTATCCAAAGGAAAAAAACAGGATAAATAGAATATGTATAGAATAGGAGTATGTGTGCAATGATAGCCATATGTAGGGTAGGGAGAAAGAAGGAAGAAAAAAAATTACATGATAACTTTAATGAAAAGGAATGGCAAGTTTTATTTGCAATTTCATATACGATCATCTTTTTTTCTATTCTGCTATGTTATGGAAGGCTTGTCTTATTTTTTTAAGTTCAGAATAAAAAAAATAAAGTTCAATGTTTGTGGATAAAAAGACTTCTGCCATAAACAAATAAGATTAACTTAGAAAAAATTATTTTTCAGAACTACACAAAGAAGAAAAGTTCATGACCAAACAAAGCATAAAATACATTACGTTAGAGAAAAGGGATACTTTTTCATTATATAAATTAAAAAGGGTTTGTATTAATAAATCCAAAAAGATTAGATTAAAAGGGAAACAATTTTTGCAACAAGTTTCTCCATTGAACGTTTATTTCTGAGATATATAAAGAACTGATTGAAATTTATAAGAATAAGAACCAGTTCTCTATGGATAAATGGTCTAAAGATTTGTTTTTCAGTTTTGTTTTTCAGGCATATCTGATTCTTTATGATCCTATTTGAGATTTTTCTTGGCAAAGACAATGAAATGCTTTGCCATTTCCTTCTCCACCTCATTTTACAGATGGAGAAACTGAGACAAACAGGTTAAATGATTGTAAGTGTCTAAGACCAAATTTGAATTGAGATGTCTTCCTTGATTTCAGGCTCTGCACTCCATCCATTGGACCACCTAGTTGCAACAGCAGCTATCCTAGCTATTAACAGGCAATTCTCAGTGGAAGAAATCCAAGCTACTTATAGCCATATAAAAATGTTCCCAAATCACATAATTTGAACATTACATGCAAAGAACATTACTTTTTTTTTTGTTGAGATTATTTTTAGAGCTTCCTCAGTGCTTAGTGTAGTGTAAGGATGACCAAGTTTATGGTCAGACTGTGTAGAAGTACTTAAACTGTAAATCCCAGTTCTATACTTACCATCTCTGAATATTGGGCATGTCACTTACCTTCTTTGAATCTTACTAATAAATTGAAGGGTTACCAAAGATAAAACATATTACCTACCTCCTGCCAGAAATATTATAGACTTGAATAGAATGAGACATATATTTTTGAATATGATCAACGTGGGAATTAATTTTGTTTGATTATTGTTTTAATGAGTAATAAATACTTTAAATATTAATTTTTAAAATAATTTTTAAATTTAAAAATTTAAAATAATTTTTAATGAGAAAAGTTTTTTTTTCTTTTTTTATTGTTCTGTTGGTAAGAAGGAAATAGAAGGGGCGGGAGGAAGCTTGTTGATTAGATGAAAAGACATTTAAAACCAAGGGTTTGGGCAGGAGAGTCCTTTCAGGTCCAAATCTATGATCCTTTAATTCAAGGATTGTGGGGATTATCCTGAAAAAAGCCCACTGCCAGAAAAAATACTGAGAGGCAGAGTGTATTGGCTGCATTTGGCTTTCCAGCTTTTTCCCTCCAGCAGAAATTCTTTTCTCTTTCATATGTGATTTAAGCTGCATTTTGTGCTGCTTATTTCTTCTGTAAACCTCCCTGTCTCCACCTCTCAACTCCCAGTTTTCTTTCCTTTGTGTACCTTGAAACAATCAATTAATATTTCTTGCTTATGAGAATGGTTTCTAAGAAATAAATAAAAAACAATCCAAAGGAAAAATAATGTCCTACTTATTCAAAGAAAAGCAAGCATATGACAAATGTCTAGTTTTTGTTATCTCTCCACTTGAAATCCTACTGCCTTTGAAAACAAGGTTTCCCCTCAGGATAAACTTTTCAGCCCAAGCAGTCATGCTTGTTCAGTAGTCAAAAGATAGGAATTGTTGAAGCAAAGTGAAGCCAGCAACTTGCAAAGTAATGTCAAAGTGTATACACATTCATATCCTAGGTTCCTCTAAAGTGAATTGTCATCCTGTTCCTGTTTAGCAAACAACATGCTTATCCATTTATTGTGATCTTTACAACTAAACTCAATTTCTTCAAGCAAAATTCTAATACATGATGCAATTTATATTGTTATGCAGCTGTAGTTTCTCTTTTCAATCATGTTTGACCAGGATAAGAGATCTAAGCAAGATAATCCAGGAAAGCATATGTCAGCCAAGACAATAAATAAATTTCTATTTTTCTTTAAATTTTTTCAATTTAATTATATATTATTTTTCCAATTACAAGTAAAGATGGTTTTCAACATTCATTTTTGTCAGATTTTGAGTTCCAATTTTTTCTTTCTCCTCCCTCCTCAAGACAGAAAGCAAACTGATGTAGGTTGTACATGCACAATCAATTATTAACATATTTCCATAGGAGTCATGTTGGGAAAGAAAAATTAGGACAAAAGGGAAAACCCCCAAGGAAAATAACAATAACAAAAAGTGAAAATAATATGCTTTGATCCACATTGACTGTAGTTTTTTTTTTCCTAGATGTGGATGACATTTTCTATCCAGAGTCTATTGGAATTATCTTAAATCTGTGTTACCAAGAGGAGCTAAGTCTATCATAGTTGGCCATCATACAATGATGCCTTTATTGTGTACAATATTTTCCTAGTTTTGCTCACCTTATCCAGTATCATATAAATCTTTCCAGGCTTTTCTGAAATCTGCCTGTTAATCAATTCTTACAGAACAATAGTATTCTACTACATTCATATACCATAATCAGCCATTCCCCAGCGGATGGTTATCTTCTCCATTTGCAGTCTTTTGCCACCACAAAAAAGAGCTGCTACAAACATTTTGCACATGTGGGTCCTTTTCCCTCTTTTGTGATCTCTTTGGAATACAGATCCAGTAATGGCATAGAATGGCTTTCTATTTCAAAGGGAAGGAAGAGCTTATTCATTTTAGGTACAAAAAGGATATAAATTAAATATCTGTGACATGAAAAATCAGAAGTACAATAGGAACTGACTACTCTCAATATTTTTACCTGAAAAAGGCAATACTATCTTAATGTATGCACCCTAGAAATGCAGAATTTCACTGCATTTTTTGCATAATATATCAATTGTATATTTACATACTATCATGTTTGTATCTATTATATAGATAGATAGATAGATAGATATGTATATACACAAATACACAAAAGAAATAATTACACTAAAACAATTTGATGAGGATTAGCATTAGCAACTGAGCTGGGTATTAGAAATTTTTATATATACATATATACACATACATGTGTTTGTGAATGAGATAATTAGGTCTCCAAAACTATATTTAAACACTCAAAAGATTTGTCATCTCATCAAACTAAATGTTCTATCTAACAATGTAAAATTTATTCTACCCATATGTGCAGATCTTGTGTGACCTCATCATCTGTTATTGGTATACTTGGGATTTTTATGAAGAAGACTAATATGTGTCTTATCCTATGATCTCTCTTTAATCTTAATCCTATGTTGCCAGTTGCTTATTGAACATTGTAAACAATGTAAGCATCTCAAACATTAGATATCTAAAACAGAACCCACACTTCTCTGAAATCTTCCCTTCTTTTCAGCATCCACATTTCCGTCAAGGGCACTATCATCATTCCAGACATCTTGGTAGTAACTTAACATAATGCTCTTGTGTTCAATTAAATCCACCTTGCATACCTCATAGGTTCTTGTTTCTCTTCCTACATCTTTTACTTTTGTCTCCCCCTCTTTGTTCACACAACCATTATTCTAATTCAGGCCCTAATCACTTCTCACCTAGACTCCTAAAAGTCAGAATTCTCTTTCTCTAGTCTTTTCCAACTAAAATCCATCTCCCAAATAACTTAGAGGAAAAAAGGTATTACAATGGATAAAGAACTGGACCTGCAGTCAGGAATATCTAAATCCAAATTTATTCTCAGGTACTTATTAGCTGTGTGACTCTGGTTAAGTCATTTTAGCCTCTTTAGGATTCAATATCCTCAGTAAAAAATGAGGATAATAATAGTACCTACCACTTAAGTTGTTTGTAAGAATAAAATAAGATTATTTATAAAGTATAAACATTAAAGTTTATGTATATGTATATGTATATATATAACACACATCTATAACTCCTAACTATAGCTAATGCATAACTGTCAATGTGATTATCATAAAATGCAAGTCTCTTAAAAATTCTGAACTTAATAGATCAATTCCTTATATAAAAAATTTAGAACTCAAAATTTTATAAAAAATGAATGTTAAAATAGAATTCAAAATATTATAAAAGTAAATGTCAAAACTAATACTTTTTTTAAAATGATGTTAAAATTGTCTTTACATATAATTGGAAAAAATAAAATATCATTTAAAAGGAAAATAAAACTTTTCTAGATCTTATTTCCTCAGCTATAGAGATAGGTCCAGATGATTTCCCAGTCTCTTCCTGCTTTCAATCTGGAAGGATTTGATTTGTACTGCTTGGCCTATAGGGCAAATTGGGAACAAAGAGTAGAGATTGAAAAGAAGCAAATTAAGAAGTATCTTCTAAATATTAGAGCTATTCACAAAGGACAGGTGTTCCTGGGAAGTAGTGTGTTCTAACTCACTTGGCATATTTCACACAAAGAGTAAATATATTTTAGATTTTTTTTTTGTTTTAATATAGATTAAATTCAATGTCCTATGGGGTCCTTCTAAGTTTTGATATATGCTGTCATTTCTTAAAAGAATAGGAATACTGGAACAAAGTAATAATGCCATCTTCAAGTTTATAATATATAGAGATGGAAATGTCAGGTACAGCCTCTCATAATGTAGTATGGAGAAGAGAAACTTTTATATAATTCAGAGTACAGATTGATCCCATAATCAAGGATTCTCAAAGGAATGTAGTTCAAGGAGTTTAGAAAGTTGTGCCAAATGGAATTCTTGTGTAGTGATGATTAGTTTTTAGTTTAACATGTTTCAAGAGGCTCAACACTGTCACTACACATGAATAAGATAGAGTCTCTTGGACCAGAAAGAATGATGTCAGGATGACTAAAGTTTTAAAAGAGCTGAGGCTTTTAGTGAATGCTAAGGACAAGAAATGAGGTTTCTTTTTTGGTAGTTGTGGTTGTTGTTTACCTATGTTGCCAGCAAAAGGAAGAATGAGAAATGAATAATATTGTGCTTGATTTGGATGGGATGATAAATGCATATGACAATAAGTAGAACTAAAGATGGATTCTGCTTTAGATTGGGCTTTATAAAATAAAAAGTGGGTAACAGGGAATTGGAACTAAGAATAGTGTACTCACAAGATCATTACAGCTATCAATTTGATTGAGTTATACCATAAGCTCCTAGAGACAAAGTAATGTGCTAGTATTCAAATATGGAAATAAGGTGGACTTTCAAAATCCAATCCAGAGAAAATAATTTCTGGGTTGAGCATGTGATTGATGGTACTAAACTCCAGTGTTTAAAATTGAAATGGTCTCTGTGTAATGTAATCTTTCTTTGTTCTATATCACTCATTCCTTCTCTTCTTTTGATCCCCTTTTGCTACTATCTTCAATTTCAAACACTTTAGGGCAATTCACAACTTTAGTTCAACCTATACTTTAATTCTATTGTATATTATTCTACTTCACATAATCTATGGTCTAATGAAATTTATGTTCTTGTTAGTTAAAATGTACTACCTACTCACTCTTGACTCTTGAATTTCTCAGTTCCCTTCAAGACTCAGACAACATACTATATACTCCACAAAGCCACTCATAATTCTTCCTTCTGCTGGTATCTTATTCCCAAATTAACTTTTGTTGATTTTTTGTATATTTTTATATTCTTATATATATTTACAAGTTATCTCCCCTAATAGAAAATTAGTTTCTCAGTGGAAGAATTCTCACTTTCATCTTTTTATCTCTAGTAGCTAGTACAGTTCCTTTGACATAACAGATGTTTTATAAAATTTATAAAAGTTTATTAATTGTAAAAATAACATTATCATAGTTCAACTATATTATGAGTTATATCTCTTTTGTGACTTGACCTCTGTACCTAACCACCATTTATGATCTTGTTTTAATAGGAAGACATGTTTAAAGCATTAAAGAAGCTTGCAGATACACTTTTGAACTGTCTATTGAGATAGAAGGAATACTAGTTTTAAAGTAAGGAAACCTCTTGTTGTCTCTTCATTTTAACAGATACTGTTAAAACCCTCCAAGCCTTGGTTTAGACTTGGTTATAAAACAAGGTGAATTATATTTGTATTTTCTTCTTCTCAAGATGGTTTTGGGAAAAGAGAATAGAGTACTTTAGAATGCTACATACATATGAGTTACAAACAACAAAGATATGACATCTTCCAAAAGACTAACTGAATTATATATTCTATTTCTCTGAGACCTCCCCTTCATATTTTTAAATCAATATCACAGATTAGTTGAATGAGGACAAACAAAGGCTCCTGGGGTGAGTTTTGAGTTCTAAGGTTGTCAAACTCAGTGCAGGATAAAATTTTTTTCAACATCAGTGATGTCAGTAACATCTGATGCTTTATGGAAGAGACTTTCTTTGAACTCCATGAGTGACTGTGCAAAGGAAAAATTGCCACTATCTATAAAGAAGAAAGTTTCTTCTTTCTTTAAAGAAGAAAGTTGCTCTTTCTTCAAAGACTTGAGCTACAGTCAAAAATCTATTCACTTAGGATGAAATCTAAATCTATTCAGTTAAACCAAAGTGAAGATATAAAAAAAAAATTCCTTTTGATTGGTAAGCTCACACTTTGAATTTCATTTTGAAGGAAACATAAGAATTTTCCCAACAAGTAAACAGAATTTGAACAAAATTCAATCTCTTTGAGGCCAATTAAGTAAATGGATGCAAGCCAGCAAACACAAATGTGCATTAAAAATTGAAATGCCGTGTGTAAAATATTTAAAGGTTTTCTTAAAAGAAAATTCCATTTCAAAATTTTTACTCCTGTAGTCTTTGTGATGATGCACTTTAAAGCTCTAGGGTAAAAAAACCTAGATTTTATGAGCAGTTATGTGCTATAATTACCAAGAATAGAGAAAATTCAGAATACTAAGAGTGAGATTTTCAAGTCTTTTTATTTACTTGAAGGAGAGAAAAAAAGTTCATCCTGTACTGAGTTTGACAACCTTAGAACTCAAAACTCACCCCAGTACCCTTTGTTTGTCCTCATTCAACTAATCTGTGATATTAATTTAAAAATATGAAGGGGAGATCTTACAGAAATAGATATTTGTCATGTCTTAAAACACAGTAATATTATATTATACTCTTTAATTCATGATATGTAATATACTGTATCATACCATATCATCACAGTTTCTTTAGCTTTTGCCCAATTATTGGGATGCTACTTCCAGTTTTTTACTCCATAAAAAGTGAAGCTATAAATATTTTGGTATTGTTGGAACCTTTGTTATTGTTTCTGATGATCTATTTGCTCTGTGTGCTTATCTGTGGTTCATTCAAAGTGTATGGACATTTTAGTTTATTTTTGTGTTTCTAGATTATTTTATACCAATTGAAATCACTGCCAACAGCACATTATAAGTGTGCGAGTCTTTCTATATCTTTTTTCAGCAGTGACTTTTCCTATATTGGTCATGTTTGTCAGTTTATTCTGTGTGAGGATGAAAGTCAAGTATTGTTTTGACTTATGTTTATTTCTTTTATTATTAATCATTTGGAGCATTTTTCCATAAGATTGTAAATAATTTAGAGTTCTTTTGAGAACTGTTTGTTCATATCATTTGATCATTTTTCTATAGGGGATGACTTGTGGACTATATATTTCTATAGTTTTATATATATGTATATATATATACATATATATTACATAGTAAACATTTATTAGAGATATTTGATGTGAAGATATTTCCCATTGTATTCCTTTTCTTATACCCCAGGTGTTGATTTTGTTTGTTTGAAAGCTTTTAAATTCTGTTTGATCAAAATTACCTTTTGGGGGTAATTTTCTCTATATTATATTTGGTTAATAATTCATCCTTTATATATAATTGTGAAAAGTATGTGATCTGTTTTTCTTTGAATATTTTAAAACTATAATCTTTAATATAGTTTTTTATTTTTTTATATATTATCAGGGGTTCTGAATGATTTTCCAATTTTTTCCCTAGTAGTTCTTTATATAGGAGAGTTCCTTTTCAGGTAATTTATCTTTTTTAGTTTTATTGAACTTAGGGTTTTTGAGTTTAATTTTATCTGATTCTTCATTGTCTGATTCATTCCCTTGGTTTGCTTTTCTATTTTTAAACTAAAAGTTTTTTGGTGGTTCTTATTTAATAATATAGTCTGAGATAAAAAAATTGTGGTTGCTCCTTTATTCCAATCTTTGTTCCTCATTTACCTAAATATTCTAGATCTTTTCTTTCTCCAAATGAATTTTGTTATTATTTCACCTATAAAATTAGATGCTTGTGGAATATTGAAATTTTGATTGTTGGAACATCAAATCTGTACATTAATTTTGGTAATATTTCTATAGTTATTTATTGGCACAGGTTAGGCATGAGTATTAAATCTAACTGTAATTTTTTGTTATTTTTTTCCCTTTAAGGAGCATTTGCTATCTTGATATTAAAGGTACTTTGGTAGATTGCTTCCTAAATATATTATGTATTTTGAAATTACTTAAACAAAATTTCTTTTTTAATTATTACTCCTAAATTTTGTTAATAGAATTATTGATGAGTATAAATAGAGATAGTTTTATTTCTTCTTTGCTTATATTTATGTCTTCAAGTTCTTTATAAAATAATACTGGATAAAGGAGTATGCTTGTTTTCTTCTATATTTGCTGGAAAAGCTTCTATTGTTTCCTTATTGCTTGTGTTTAGCTCATTTTAAAAATCATATTAAAATATCCATTTTTGCTTATTTTTTTTATCAGATTTTTGGCTTAAATGAGTGTGTTCCTTTGTCAAAGACTTTTTTTGTTATTGAGGTTTTGTTTTTGTTATGTCTTTTTTTTTTTTTATTAAATGATTAGATGAATGTTATAAAATTCTTTCTATTATTTAACCATCCTTGCATCACTGGTATAGATCCAATTGATCAAAATGAATACCTTTGGAGGGAAGAAATTGTTGAATCTATTTTTAAACCAAAATTTTATTTAAAATTTTTGAATCAATATTCATTAATAATGTCTTTGAATTTTTGAAATAAATATTCATTAATGATATTGATCAATAGTTCTCTGTGTTTTAAGCTTCTCTGGGTTTAATTAACAGAACAATTTTTGTCTTCTAATTTTAGAATTAATATTACTAGAATATTTTCTTTGATTTTGATAATAATAATAAAAATTATTAGGTAATTAAAAACAAAATAAAATAACTAATAAACAACTAGATAACAATAAATAATAATAATAAATAAAATATGTAGTATTTGCTATCTGGCAGGTAGTATGCTATAAATCCTTTTGCAAATATCTCATTTGATCTTCACAAAAACTTCCCTGAAAGATTTTTGCTATTACTATTCCCTCCTTAAAGATGAGAAACTGAGCCTGAAAGAGGTTAAGTATCTTGCCCAGGGTCACACAGCTAGTAAGTATCTGTGGTCAGATTTGAACTTAAATTTTCTTAATCCTAGTCTATCCTCATACAATTTAGCTGCTCAGAATAAGTTGTATACTATCATTATCAATTATTTTTGAAAGGTTTGGTGGAATTCTCCTATAAATTTGGTAAATCTGTCTGGACTTAGAGCTTTTGTTTTTCATTTTGAATAATTATCTGATACTAAACTATTTAATATTTCTATGTCACATTTTGTGTTTGAGCATTTTTTATTTTGGTAAATGATCTATTTCATTTGTGCTCTGTTTTGTTTGCATATAACTGTACCCAGTAGAATAAGGTTGTTGTTGTTGTTGTTTTACTAACTTTTAATCAGTTTAACTAAAGAGTAGTCAATTTTATTCATCTTTTTTTAAAAATTGACTTTTAAACTACCTAGTATTATCAGTTCTGTAGCACTTTTGTTTATATAGTAGCATATTGTTTGTATGGTATTTTTATGTCCTAATTGATTTACATATCTTCAGTCTTCAATAGCTCTTCCTTTGTGATTATTTGGGATTTGTTTATTATTTTGAGTACTAAATTTTAAAAATTTACAATCAATTCATTAATCCTATCTTTTTCTATTTTGTCTTTGTATTTGTTTTTAGAGATACATTTCCTTTGGTGGGTGCTTTACCTGTATCTTACAGAATTTAATATGCTATTTGATTATTTTTATTGTCTTTAACTTAATCATGTTATTTCTATGAATTTTTCTTTGATCAACTCATTGTTTAGGTTTGATTATTAAGTTTCCAAGTTTCCATTTAGTCCTGTGTCTTTTCTTTGGAGTCTCTGAGTTGATAATTATTTATATTTAGTTATGCAGAAGGAATTTATATAGTGTTTTTGACTTTTTACATTTGCTTAAAATTTTTCTGAACCTTCAGATATGATCTATTTTTGTGAAAGTACTGTGTAATGTTAAGAAATATGCATTTTCTGGTCAAAGGATATGAACAGACAATTCTCAGATGAAGAAATTGAAACTATTTCTAGTCATATGAAAAGATGCTCCAAGTCATTATGAATCAGAGAAATGCAAATTAAGACAACTCTAAGATACCACTACACACCTGTCAGATTGGCTAAGATGACAGGAAAAAATAATGATGATTGTTGGAGGGGATGCGGGAAAACTGGGACATTGATGCATTGTTGGTGGAGTTGTGAACGAATCCAACCATTTTGGAGAATAGTGTGGAACTATGCTCAAAAAGTTATCAAACTGTGCATACCCTTTGATCCAGCAGTGTTACTACTGGGCTTATATCCCAAAGAGATTATAAAGAAGGGAAAGGGACCTGTATGTGCACGAATGTTTGTGGCAGCCCTTTTTGTAGTGGCTAGAAACTGGAAACTGAATGGATGTCCATCAGTTGGAGAATGGCTGAATAAATTGTGGTATATGAATATTATGGAATATTACTGTTCTGTAAGAAATGACCAACAGGATAATTTCAGAAAGGCCTGGAGAGACTTACACGAACTGATGCTGAATGAAATGAGCAGGACCAGGAGATCATTATATACTTCAACAACAATACTATATGATGACCAGTTCTGATGGACCTGGCCATCCTCAGCAATGAGATCAACCAAATCATTTCCAATGGAGCAGTGATGAACTGAACCAGCTACGCCCAGAGAAAGAACTTTGGGAGATGACTAAAAACCATTACATTGAATTCCCAATCCCTATATTTATGCACACCTGCATTTTTGATTTCCTTCACAAGCTAATTGTACAATATTTCAGAGTCTGGTTCTTTTTGTACAGCAAAATAACGTTTTGGTCATGTAAAAAAAAAAAAGAAATATGCATTTTCACTAGTGATACTATTCAGAAGATACCATACATCTTTCATCTCCATATTCTCCATTGAATTGTTCAGTTCTCTCTGTGTTTCTGTCTCTGTCTTTCTCTCTTTATCTATATATATCTATATTTCTTTATTTGTTCAATTCTAAGAGATTTGCTATTTCTGTGTTCTTGAAACCTTTTTAAACTCAATTGTTCCTTTATGAATTTAGGTGCTATGGCATTTGGAGCAGACAGATTTAATATTTTATTGTTTTATTGCTATTAGTTCCATTTTGTATAATTTTTTGTTTATATTTATATTGCTGATTTTTGTTTTAGTTTTATCTAATGATATAATTCTTACTCTTTTGATTTTCCTGATAAATTTTGTTTTATACTCATTTTAATGTTACTTATGTCTTAGTTTTTAGAGGGTATATGGGATTTTGAGGAGGACTAGCATCTCTGAGGTAAGGGTTTGTCAAGCCTTTTTCAGGATTGCTCATTCACCTTTGGAGCCTACCTTTCACTCAACTCTTACCTGTGGCTTCAAGAAGCTGGCTACTACCTACTAAACTATCTCCAAAGAAGGGCTAAACCAAGTTGAAGATAATTATCAGGCTTCAAACCTGTCAATGAATTAGGGAGATGTTTATCCCTAAATATGTAAAGACTTCATCTAACAGAATGGGAAGATGAGAACAATTTGTTCCAATGGTCATAAAGGCAGATAAAAGAGGTATAAGGGAATGCTTAGTGTTGGTCAGACATAGGAGATACCAACGTCATCCATTGCATCCTGGGACACTGCTGTTGACCTTGACTTTTGTCTTGCTACTGGAATTTTATGACTCTAGAAAAGAGAGTAAAGCTGCTGACTTTATGTAACTCTGCCTCACTTAAATTCAGTTCACATGCAAGTCATGATATCTCTTTATAATGTCATCAATCCCTCTTTGAAATGGAAAACGTTTTAGATATGTTGCTTTTAAGAACATGCTATGTTTTGTTTTCTTATCCATTCTTTCACTCTTTTTTAGTTTTATTATATTATTGAATCAATTCATATTTAAAGTTATGAGGTTTATTGTTTTCCTCCCTTTGTATCTCTATTATTGACTTTTAAGAGATTTTCTTTTATTTCCCTTCTATTTATTTTAAAGACAGTACTTTTGTTTCTAAGTTTAGTTTTTTCTTAAATTACTTTTCTGATATCATATTCCCACAGTATTTCTCTCAGTTGTTCCTTCTATTGCAATAACACCTTACTAGTAGTCAAACTTTTAAAAATAGTTTTTAGATTTCATGCAAATATTGATTTTCTTTTATATTTATTTATTTCTTCTTCCCCCTTTTTTTCTTTTATTTATGTGGTTTATTAAAAAAATGTTCTCTTCTCTCTTCCCTTCAAACTTTTTGTTTAATTTTTTCTCTCTGCTTTTTTTCTAAGGAGAATTTATTTACATGGTTTTCTTCATTAATTTTTTCTTTTATGTCAGATTCATGGTCTATAACTTTATTTAGTCCTTTAATCTCTTAGTATTCTTCATTAAGTGAAAGTTTTAGAAATAAATTTGAATTATCTCTCCTAAGCAATTTCTAACTTAAAGCCTTGGTAGATCTTACCCTATCTTTTTGTGTTTTCTTTTCTTTTATCTATATTCCTTTAATATATCTTTTTTTCTAATTTGCTTCACTCTTAGATATACTTAACCCCAAGGGAAGAAATAGAGATGAAGAAATTTTCCATGAATAAAAAGCCTTAGGGACCTACTTTAGTACTTGGCCTTTTGACAGTCACTCTCCTTTCCATTTGTCATTTGATCTCATCACTTGGTACATGCTTCCTATTTTTCTGTGTACCAATCATCTTTTCTCCTCCGGAAGCCTTGATTTCCTTTCTTCTGAGAGAAAGTGTTCTCTCATGTGCAATTCTCCATCATAAAATGCCCATCTTCCATTATAGACATCTATCTCTTCCTTCATAGGAATACTCTTCAGTGAGATTTCCTCAGCCCCATTAAGGGGCTCTTCCTCTTATTTTCCCATTTCTAATACCTTCTTCTAACCCTTTTTCCATTTTCCTGAAGCCTCTCATCCTGCCAAGTGATTATAGTTCTCTTCTTTTTGCTGTTCAGATTTAGATTTGAGAAGGACACATAATATATTCTCCCTTGTCCTCCACCTCTGCTCTTGTTATTTCCATGCATCTCATCATACAATTTTGTTCCACAAAATAAATTGATTTTCATGTCAATAGGTTAAGGAACTTGGGCTATGATGCTTCAATTTTCCTCTTCCATTTCCACTTCTCTTTCTTTAAATTACACTTTAGTGTCATCACTTTATAAACTTAAAAATTTCTTGATCATAACTCTAATTTTTCAATCTCATATGCCAGTTTTTCTCGATTTAAAAAAAATAATCTATGGAAATGGAGAAATGTATTTCATTACTTATTCTTTCCTTGGCATTTCCAAGGCATTTGCCTTGTGTTTCTGTTGTTTTGGGGTATTTGCAAGTCAAATATTCTGTTCTCTCTCATGTTTTGGAAGAGCAACTCAAATGCCTCTCTTTTTGAGCATTCATCTTTTTCTATTGATTAGGCTCAGGATTTCAGGATATGTCATTTAATCTTGAACATCTTTGTTTTTCAAATTATATTGTTCTATTTTCTTCTGCAGGTTCTATTGGGAATAGGATAATACTGTACCATGTAAATTTTCTTTCTTGTATATTTCAAGTTTTTTTTTTTTTTTGGTCTCATGTAGTTTATCACAGGAATTGTTAAATTTAACCATTCTATATCCTGGAACCTGAAGGAAGGGCAAGGGATAACAGATGGACAGTCTCAGCACTAGAATGGTACCCAGGAAAAGCATTTCCTTTGTGACTCTCCCAAGTGAGAAACTTCCAATTGAGGAGTCTCACACCAGAATCTCCATGGCTATATAAATACCCCCTAACAGGCTGCCAGTGGTTTCTTTCTACTTGCAAACAACATCCTGCTCTTGTCAAACATGCTAAAATGCTCCAGGAATTCTTCTCTGTGGTTCACAATCTGTTTCAAATGCATGAATACAGCTGATAGGTCAATGGGAACTGGTGTTGTGTTTTATTGGTCATGTCTACCCAAGGTTGGCTATTCTAATTCCTTTGAGGTCAGAGACTATATCTTTGACTTCTTTTTTATTCCATTAAATATTTTTTGCAGTGCTGTCATGTCTTAGGGTATTCTATAAACTATTATGGTGGGGAAAAAAACTGTCTATCTTTGTTTCTAACTTGTTAATATAGTATTACACTCTTTCTACATAATTCCCAACATTTGTTATAGAAAAGTTGTCGGAGGGGGAGCAGGGTTAAGAAAGTGTTAGTGCCTGTATTGTGGAAGACAAATTATTCTTCAAAACTTTGGATGGCTTAGAAATAAGGTACCAGCAGGTTCAAGGGAATGGGTTGAAATAAGAAGTGTTTGGTGGGGATTTCATGTTAAAATAATGATTTTATGGGGTTACCATAGGGTCAAATGGAATGAGAAGAGTCTCTGAAAGGGGAAGAGATATGAGAAAGAAGAGAAAGAGAAAATTGTCTTAGCTGAGGTCACACAGTCAGTAGGTAACTGAGTTAGATTTGTACCCAGGTCCTTTGAAGCTAGTGTTTTTCTTTCTATTTACCACATTGCCTCCCACATGTAAAACAATATTTAATACATTCTACCTTTTATCATAGTTATTCAAGTCATATATTATTTGGTTTTCAGTCTAGAAAATTCTAGTCTGAACGTTGTAATGGATTTCTCCAAAGAAATATATCTTTGATTTCCTATCAGTGCCTAATCATAGGATTTTGTACATACAGGCACTCAGAAAGGAAAATTTTTAAATGAAGAAACATCTATGGTATAAAATATAGTATTTTAAAGTATAAGAGAAGAACAAAATTAAGAGTTCAAAAATATTTATTCTACAGAGGGTGATCATTACAAATAAGGCTCTATCACATGCAGAATCCTATATTATGGCACTGAAGGAGAATGTTTTTAATTACTTAATTTCTGATCTCCCAAAATTTATTATAAAAAAGCTTTTCAAATGAAAGATTAGATAAAAATCTAAGGATCCAGCTGTAGGTATCAGGGAAAATTTTATGAATGAAATAGTATATGCTTTGGGTTTTAAAAAATAATTTTTTTGCTCCTTGTCTGCCTTGGTAGAATGTGAACTCCTTGAGGACAGGCATTATCTTGCTTCTTTTTGTATCCCTAACATTTAGTACAATATCTGGCACACAGTAGATATTTAAGTGTTGTCTTGACAAGACAACAAGGCTTGTGGTTAGAGAAGAAGTGAAGGACATCTCAGTTTAAGAAGTAGCATGATCAAAAGCTGTTGTTTTGTCCTTTGTTTTTAAAGAGGATCAATGATGTTACAAAGTGATGTCTTGACTTGTTCAGGAATTGGATTTAAAGGAGGTAGAGTTCAACAAAGTTGTCAGCCTCATTCTTTCTTCCAGAGTCGTGAAGTCCAGCAGCAAGCCAAAAGGTAACATTACAAGAGATAACCTGAGATGCAGAGGATGACTTTGGTATCTTCCAACTCTGATCAACCTCTCAACCTCCTTCAGCCTCTTTCATGGCTCATAGTGGTTGGAAAAAAATTGTTTTCATCTGTACATTCCACTGTCTTCATATACTTGGGTAAACACTCTCCTAACTCACCAATGGGTTACCCTCAACTTGTTTAATCCATCATGCAGTTTACTAGCATGTAGCTGATGGGCATGCTATAGTTTCTTGGAGCTACAAGTTAGAAGTGAGTGCCAGATAGACACCAAGAGTATATGAGCAGCCCTCAAAAGGGCTTACCAAATCTTCAGACCAAAATTTCTATTCCTCCAAAAACAAGCCATAGATCCCCAAAGCATGAGATAGAGGTATGCTCAAAAGTACAGAATTGAAAAAAGTACTAAATGTTTATAGGAAAAGAAGATTACATAAGTGTTTCTTAGAGTACAGAGAAGCCATGGAGGAGAATAGAATAAATCAAAATCACTAAGCCTAGAAAACCCCAGGGAGGTCTTTGAAAGCTAATCTTTAAAATAATAGGTATAGGATTTTAAACCTAGGAAGGGATCTTAATGGTCATAGTCCAATCTCCTTCTTTTAAAAATGAGAAAATAAGCCTAGAGAGAGTTTCCTTTTCTTGATAATTCCACAGATGATTACATTTTTGGCTGAAATTTGAACTCAGATCTTATTGTAAGTTCCTTATTCCATCTTGCCACTCAAAGGTTTTAAGGCAAAAGAGTAACTTGACAAATTCTACTGGATGTATAAGGGAAAATAATTTGAAAAGAGTAAAAAACAAGACAGGACATTTCCTTTCTTCTTTCCTTCCTTCTTCTATTATACTTCTTAATTTCCTCTCAAGGTGTACATTTAATATTTGGAGAATTCTAATTATTAAGAGATTTTTCCTAACATCAGGTCCAAGTTTGATTATTTTCCATTTTCACTCATTATTGAAAGCATTATCATCTGGGGCAAATAGAACAAGCCTAATTTTTTACATAGTTATCATTTCCACTTGAGCCTACTTTTCTTCATGATGAACATTTCTTATTGTCCCAGTGGATCCTCACATGACATGGTCTTAAGGTCTCTTATCATCTAGATTGTCCTTTTCTAGATGCTCTCAAACTTAATATTGTGCTCCCTAAAGAACTGGATGTAATATACCTGATTTGGTCAAAGGGATCCCTTAGGACAAGTTCCCACCCAAGACTCAGAGATGGTTGAGCTACGACTACCTAACTCACACAGCTATTGTCATAAATAATATGTTCACTTGTCCTCTTGCCAAGGTAATTATTTCTGAAATAATTAGAGGTTTCCCAACTGCTGTGAAAATATAAGAAGCAAGTTAGATACATGATTAGCATTTGCATTTTAATTACCTCATTCCTTGGAGTAAATGCTTTTCACCTGCTGTGTAGAAAGAACTAACAAAAAGTGTACAATAGACCTATGAACATAAAAAAAACTAAGGTGATAGAAATTATGTGGCCTGTGAGATCTCTTGGAGCTGCTGAAGTCATCATGCTGAAGCCCTGTGAACAGAACCCACAATACCTGGGGTGAGCAATATCAGTCCATCAATTACCATTTAAATGAAATATGTAAAACACCTTGCAAACTTTAAAATAATATAAAATATTTATTTTAATATTATTATATGATATGTAATGCATTATATAATATATAAAAGGTATAAATACATAAATAAAATTATATTCTATATAACATACATAAAATAGAATATGTATAGATGCTAGTTGTTATTGTTGTTTTTGCTGTTATAATGGTTATTGTTATTTTTGCCTTTTACATGCCTAGTATTATGCTAAGTGCTGAGGACACAGAAAGGCAAAGACACAAAAACAATTCCTACTCTCAAGGAGCTTACATCCTGAAGGGGCAATATGCCCCAAGAGCAGACCTCCACTAATAGTTTATAGGATTATGATTGGACGGCAATATTGGCTGCAAAAAAACATCAAAAGGAGTATATATTCTGGAGTCAAATTTGAGCACTTTTTACATTTACTTGTCCTGAATTCCATAGTGATAAGTGTATATATGTGAAGAGAGATAGGAAAGATATGAAAAGGATTAACTAAAATAGTTGACTGTCCATAAGAGGATTGATTATTTAAATAAAATTAAATTCACTATTAATATTTTCTCAAACTGTAGAAGAATGATTATGTAGGGATTGATTGGCATCTATAGATCTAAGTTTTGAGATCAATATTTTTAAGTGTTTTTGACCATCTCCAGAGAATAAAACATTTGTCCATTAAAATGTTCTAAAATAGTAATTTAGATTTTTTCTAGAAAATGCTTACTTATTCTGTTTAATTTATTTTGAATATTAGATCACTGTTGCATCATCATATTTAATTATTTCAACTGTTTTTCTTTCCCATTCCATATTTATGATCATTTTTTACTGATAAACAATAAATTATTCAGAGGTGTCTAATACCATATTGTCAAATGAGCAAAGATACCCACAAATACTGAGAGGAAATGAATGTTAATGATGATGTGAGCACATTCATTGCTTTAATATTTTATGCAATGGAAGTGAGCTTAGCACAGTGTTTCTGATAAGTATTTTTAGTTGTTCTTCTGTTAGCTTAATATATTTGTAGAATGATTTATGGGCTTTAAAGCACTTTATTGGGCAATATGGTGGAACTGGAAGAGAATTTGATTTAGTTGAATTCTACCTTTTCCACTTATTACTTGTGTGATCTTATCCCTTCATTTCTATGGACTTCTTAAATGTAAAATGAGAATCTTCTAGTTCTACATTTATTGTCTTATTATCTTAAGTATTATATTCACTAATATATGCTTCACAAAAACCACATATGGTAGAGAGGTGTCAATTATTAATATTGCCATTTTGCAGATAGGATCAGAAACATTAAAAATAGAATAATCAATATTAAGCAAGGTATGCAAGGTCCTATATCTAATAATTACAATAATCAGTACTAGAAGTCAGGCTTTTATATCATCTCATTACTTCAACAGAAATGTCAGGGCTCTTGTAAAGCAGCTAAGGTCTTATATACTTTAGAATCAACAAATAAAGTATTTAGTAATTTCCATATTTCCTATGAAGTTAGTCATTATAGTCCATGGCAACTCATTGAGAAGAGGATAATAAATTAAACACTTTAGCAGCCATCCTGCTCATTCTATTCATAGTTCCCCCATCTGGCTATACATTTAAAATTATGTATTGAGTCTAACCAAAAGAAAGTTGTATTTTTTAAAGGTCTTGCCTATTTGATTTTCCCCCATCTTTTATATGGAATATTTCATATATATATTCTATTGATTCACTATATGTGAATAGAAAAAAAGGTTGGACTAGACCACAGAGAGTTAGAGCTAGGACTATCGGGATAATTTAGTCCTTTCTCCTTTTTATGCAGATAAGGAAATGGACCTAAGAAATGGCAGGGAGAAGATGAACTCAGGTCGTCTGAGGTCATTGTCAGTGTTCTTTGTACTGGATCATTCTTTGTCTTTTTGTGAGGGTCCCTTCCAACTCAAACACTCTATGAAGGAATCACAAAAAATAATTTGATATTCTGATGGAGGCAAGATCTCATCATTGTGAGTATTCCCCCAATAGAGCGGATCACAAATTTTCGACTTTATTGTTTTGACCCCCATTCTTCCTTAATGTCAATAGATAATCTATGAAATGAACTAGAGACCTTTATTTTGATCTCTTTTAAATGCTCAAAGGATCAGAGCTTTGATACAAACAGTACAATGCCAAATGCAAATAGAAATGTCTCAGCATTTATAGCAGAGGACTTTAATACTTTTTTATGTGTACTAAGGACATCTTTGGCAATTTAGTGAAGCTTATGAGTCCATTCTCCAAACTTTTTGCTTACATTTATTGTCAAATGAAATGCTGAATTTCAGTTAGAAGTTAGTGATATAAGAAACAAAATATCTTACAAAGAGCTCCACTCTTTCATTGATTTTTGCAAGAAACATTTATTTTATATTCTTGCAAAAATGGGTGCCTTGGTTGGTAGACACACTTTTTAAACAGCTAAAGAAATATTTTATTTTTGCTCTTAAAACACAAGTTCTGCCACTGATTTCCCACTTATTGAATATTATGAAAGTTACACAATGTGAATCTCCAACCCTCATTATATAGCCAGACCCTGCCTCTAAGGATTTTACATTTTACTATCTTTGGGGGGAAGAGAATCCAAGAAGGGGAAGGGCAAAGTCTCAAGAGCTCCTGTTCAGATCTAAAATCCTACCTCTGATTTTTCTTTGAAGTACTTGTGAGTTTCAATTTTTCAATTTAAGTTTTATTTCTCCAATTTAATTTTCATAACTGTGGAAACCAAATGTCCATCCATTTCTCATGGTGATAAATAAAGACTGAAGTATTTTTCTTACCCAAGTTCATGCCCTCTTTCTCCTGAAACCTGTCCAGAAATCCAGGGTTAAAAATCTTTGATGGACAGGTAATCTTTCCCCCTTGTATTTTGTATAGGATATCCACCATAAGAGTGGAGAAACTAGCTACCAGCTCCTGGTATAAGATCTATTTGGTACTGACACTTGGTACTGAATGATGGAGCATTTATATTTGTGGATACATAGGCAACTTCCTGTTAAACTAGAACCATTTAGTCTGTATTTTGTCCTAACAAGTCAACTATGACTTCCTAATATTGCATATCAGATAGTTGATATTGTTCAAATATGACTGATGAGCTCCTGAATGGTTGGTGTGTTGAGCAGAGAGAAATTGAAGAACTGATAAAAATTATTCCCTTAGGCAGGCAGGATGAAGATTTTGATAATGAAGATCAGTTTAGTTCCATGGTCACATTTTCTAGAGGTAATCCAGTAAGAAATTCAAATTATGTCAAGTCCCTGAGGCTAAATTTTCCCCCAAAATTTACTTACAAGTCCATTCCATGGTTTCTGGTGCCTTTGAGTCAGTGAGCCACTGATACTCTGCCTTTTCCCTTATCCCTCCCTTATGTCACTCCACTATGCATCTCAATCCCTCTTCTCCTCCTTGTGGCTAATTAATTCTTTTAGGGCACTAAATTCCTTTCAGAATTTAGCCTGCCAGCTAAGGACATGTCCCAACCTCATGGGGTGTTCCCTTTCCACTGGGTTGTCTTTCATATGCTCTTCCATATTTACCATTCCTGATGTCTATTGTGTCCTTTCATTTTGTCTGTAATCTAGTCCTCTAAATAAATCTACTTTTTGCCAAATAGAATGCCCACTGCAAATTCTTCACATGACTGAACCCTAACTTTGGGTGACTACCATCATCTGGTGTGTACATTAGCCACATCATGATGTTTCCTCTGTCATTGATTATAAGATTGCTTATCAAACATAGTAATCCTAACAAATCTGTTCAATTTCACACATAATTTATTTTCCATTCAGTTTCATTTTCAAATACTTTCAGGATGATCTGGTCATGCTTTTTATAGGTATGTTTTCTCTTTTTATTGTATAGTATTATTTAGCAAATGAACTTGCTAAATTAGCATTTCCATTGGGAGGGGATTATATTTCCATACTTGCCATAGAGATTTTATGAATGAAGTTGGATCTTTTGAGCAATTTATAGCCACTCTTTTGCTTTTGCTAAACTTCTCTAATAATCTTAATAGCAATTACTTTATTTTGTCCATTTCCAATTTTTCATCATCAGTCTGTTTTTAGGTTGTGTTAGAGTTATTATAATTATATATGTTGTCTTTTAAATCTATTCTTCTAGTTTTGTATTGATTTTGGTCTTTGTTTTGATAAGTCAATGTTTTGATTTAAATATTCAACTTGATTTAACAAATATTAATTAAATATTTATTGTGTGTAAGGCACAAAGACAAAAACAAAATAATTCCTGCCCTCTCAAAAAACTTCCAATCTATTGGGGGTACAACATACATGCAAGGAAGTAAAAACAAATTAAATACTAAATAGTGAAAATTAATTTGAGGAGGAAACTAGAAAAGATCCATTGTTGAGATTGTGGTCCTTTAACTGAACTTTGTAGGAAGCTGGAGATGTTGGGAGGCCAAAGTGAAGAAGTATATTCCAGACTTAAAAGACGGCTTGAGAAAATAAGAGGGTAGGAGACAGACTATATTATATATATATATATATATATATATATATATATATATATATATATGGTGAACAGCTAGTTTGTTAGTTTGTCTGCAACTGAAGGTGATAGAAGGAGGATTTTTCCTACTCTTTCCAATTTAATCTTTCCAGTTACTCTTAATATAATATGGCTTAGTTTGAGTTGAAATCAACCCTTTTTTATTTTTTATTTTTTCATCCATTAACTTTTAGTCTTTGTTCATAACTTTTCCTTCCCCATGTGATGCTTTATACATATGAAAAAAAATTATCCAAATCTACACCAAACCCTATTACTTAAAAGCAGAACTAACACAATTTCTTTTTTTTTTTGCATTTTTAAATAATAGATTTTTGTTTTCAAAATATGTGCATAGTTTTCAATATTCACCCTTGCAAACCTTGTGTTTGAAATTTTTCTCTCTACTCCTCCCACCCCCCACTCCTATAATATCTGACTAGTAGTCTCCTAGTGTCCTCCTGAATTCTCCCAGGAGAGGGAGCCCAGAACCTTTGGAAGGCACTCATCACACTTTTGGACAGCTCTGATTATTAGTAAGTTTTTTCCCTGATAACAAAGCCACATTTGTCTCTTTGCAACAGCTATCCTTTGCTACTGCTTCTGCCCTCTCTTTTGGTCCTTTGAAAGAGATAGTAGTCATTATCATTGTTTAATGAATTGAGGGAGGGGAGAAGAATGAATACTAGAGAGATATACCCCTAGGCAAACTTAAGTTGTTATAAATAGAAAAGGCTCTAAGCAGATATCATCCCATAGACATGCACATATTTTGTATACATATACACAAGCCTTTGAAGCAATCATAAGCCCAGTAAGGATCAGTCTTTATATAGAGCTGTTAGAGAATAAGATTACTATTCTCTGAGAGTCCCTTCCTCATCCTTAACTTCCTCAATCTGGTTTATAATTCTTACAAGTAAAGTTGTACTACATGTAAGATACAGGTAGAATTATCCTATTCCCCTGTATGTACATATTATTAACGGAAGCTGTATACTTTCCCCAAATGTAAAATGGGGACCTGCCTCTAAGAGTTGTTGTGAGCATCAAATGAGATTTGTGTAAAAAAAGAACTTAGCACAAATTCTTAAAAATAGATGATACACATAATATATAATTATGCATAAATTTTAAAATATGATTGCTTATACACACACACACACACACATAAAATAAATGGGAACTGGAGCTTCTTCTTACCAACATGTTCGTTATGGAACATCATTAATTACAATGAGTACTCCATTAAAAAATAGTTGTTAAGCTTTTCTTACTTCCCATATGGAGAGAGAAAAGACTACCAAATATATATATAGAATCTATTTACATTCTTATGTGTTCTAAAAGGTGTTTTGGGCTTAAAAAATTATACAGATGTACTCTCTCATCTTTTGTTCTTAAAATGAGGGACTTAACTTGTTTATTTGTTTATTTGTGCTCCTTCTATCAAACTAGTCAGTTTCGTTGCTTTGAATTTGGTTTTTAGCTTTGTTGGGTTTAAACGACCCAATAGACTTAAGTTCATGAATAACAAACAAGGAGTACATCTAATACTTATATGCATATCCCTCCATCTCAGACACATGTGTTCTCTATGTGTATGTAAGCCTAAACATGTGTTCCCTAAAAGTCATAATTTTTTAAAGGTTAGATTTTTTTGTTGTTGCATAGCCTTAAACATCCTCAAACTTTATAAACAAGATTGCTCATTACCTCACCTTAACAAGTCCATCCAGCATGTGTCATTTGTAATTATATATGACTGTGTCCCAGCTGACCATTTTCCTCTAAAAAAGCTTAACTTAAAATAGCTTACTGAAATCTTAATATCAAAATGAATTTTACTCCAGGAACAGGAATAAAATTTAGTTTGGGAAAGATTATGCTTTTTAATTTGAAGAAAATACTTACCAATTGTGAGATTAAAATTGAGGGCCTACAGGTAGATAATTGCCTGGAAAATGGACATAGATTTTCATTAGGGCAGAAATTCATATTCTAAAGCAACTCATCTAACAATTTGGTAGCTTGGGAATATAATCATGTCCTCACTTGCATATAAATGTACAGCAATTACTATAAGAAAATGGCTCAGAGTAGAGAATCTATATATCCAAACTCTAGATAACCAGTGACTATTTTTAGGGAAACTTATAAAATGGAGGCAAACTAAAAGGCTTTCTGCTCATAATGCTGAAACATCAAGACGCTTGCAAGTCTTCCTCTATTTACAGAACTGTTCTATAGCGTGAAATGCAAGGCATCTTTTCCATATGGAAGTGTACTAACACCATGTTTCAGGCTCTTTCTGGGGTGGGTAATATTAAAAACCACAGAAGCAACAGGAGTTTGTTACACAAAGCAGGTGCCTGCTAAGGAAAGAGCCAATTTGAAATAAGTGAAGAGAGACTAAAGCCTCTGGGAAATCTTATCTAAACTCCAAGCCGCAAACTCACAGATCTCTGAGGCTTCATGAGAATTACCAGCAAGCTCTTCCCCTCCCTTCACCTGTCAACATTGTTTGCTCAGAAATGGATGGGAGGGTGGAAGTATTTTTAACATTAAAGGAAGAGTTCAGTTTTCAATTTTCTAAGAGAGTGTATTCTCGTCTCCTTAAACATAAACTGTTTATTAAAATTTCAGTTTTTCTCTCAACTTGTCTTTCTCATAAAAGAAAAAAGAAATCTATTTCCCAAGGAGCCAAATAACAAGGAGGAAACCTGAAGGCTCCCATACATTTTTTTCCTTCCAAGCTTAGATCACATATTTTAATGCAGACATTTTGTTTATATTGTAATACATCACTATTTTAATAAAGTAGAGGCAGTCACATGTCCTAGAACATCCCAGGTGAGAAGCCTGGCAAATATTCAAAAATTGCTTTCCTTTCCCACAAAGTTTGAGGATAGAAAAAAATGAAAAATGACTGCTGTCCAGGTCATCCTTGACCCACTCTCTCCCAATTTTTATATCTTTTTTCCAAATATAGCCACCTCTCAATTGCTTTCAATTTCATAACACTAATCATATTCTTCAGGTTTTCCCTCACTCCATTTCCCTTTGAGGACTTTGTGGCTTATTCTTTTGTTTAGTTACTCCTGTTCCTGAGTGATAGGTTAAGTTTCAGAAGACTGGGCTGTGATTTGGAAATGGAGTCCTACATTTATATAATGTGGACAGTAAAAGTGAGAATAGAATCTAACACACTAGACAATGGGGTATTTGTGTCACCTGGAACCAGTTTTTTGGGAAAAAAGGACTGCTCAGAAAGGGTAAAGTCCAGAAAAAGGAGTTGTGATAGGAGATAAGCAGGTTCCAATGAGCCATAGTGAATATGGAGAAAACACAAAGTCAGGAATTGGTCATTTGTTTTTTTTATGACTGTTAATGCTTCATTCTGTTAGAACAGACAATTTGTAGTTTCTGATCTTACTAATACCATAGCTATAATGACTTATTCTCTTGGATAATAAATTTGTCAAAGAAAAAATAGGCATTTTGTTTAAAAAAACTTTAGACTATTGTGCAAGAGCTAGCCCCACTTTATATAAATGACTCCCAGAGAAGCTACCAGGTTCAAGGTAAGTAGCTTGAGTTGCTACAAATTTGCTTAATTATTTTGGTCAGCTAGCATACATGATCTGAATAAAAGAAAGTACTTAATGAACTGGTTTAGTCAGAAAAAGGGCAATCAAACTTTTCTCTTATAAATTTTCTCACAAATAAATATCCCATCAGTGAGAAGTGTACAAGCCTAGGGAGCACATGTGCAGTGGTGAACATAAGGAGTATGTGTGACAAAGACAGATGCTTTTCAGAGCACATAAATGGAGTCATTACCTTGGACCTCTCTGAGGGAGTTTCTTGGTGTTTAGTCACTTAGGCAGTGCTGTACTGGTCTCATGGTCATTCCTAGATATTTCTTATTCCCTCAATCCTCATGTGGTTGCATGCTTGAAGAAGAATGCCTTCAGCTTCTGGAATCTGATTTTTAGAGTTATAAAAACCAGAAATGAGAATTATGGAAATCAAGGAATAGGAATCCAGGTTGTTTTGCAGCCAGCACATTATTGGTGCCCTAAAAAAAAAAGAAACAAAAAAGCTAATATTTAATCTTTAGGAATGATTTTTGCAGCCTCAGTATAATAGAAGGTTATTTGGTGGGTTCAGCATTATATAGGAAATAAGCTAAGTTATGAGACATGTAGTATTGAGAGGCTTATGCCCTCAAAGGATTTGGAGGAAATATTTATACATTTATTCTTTTTTTAAAGTTTATTTCACTAAAAAATAGAATAAGAAAAAAAAAGAAAAACAGAAAAGAAATATAAAACAAAAAATATGAAAATATATAAAACAAAATAAAAGAGAACATTGTTGTATATCCAACAAAACATCAGGCAGGATTCAAAATATATAATGAAAAATTACCAGTTCAAGAAAGTATATATATTAGTAGAAGAGATTATATCCATGAGTGTCCATCTTTTCTTTACTTCCTTGTAAATTGTTCTACTGTGCACCTTACTTATTTTGTTCTTTTTTTACCCCCATTCATTCACTCCCTACACCCAAGCAGACTATAGTTAAGAAAGGATATATTTTTGGATACATATGTAGATACACACATACCACACACACACACACCCCTTTCCTATTCCTGCTGACTCTTTGTTTTAATTCTGCTCCTTAACTTGCCTTGCTGTTATTTAATCTTTCCCCAATTCCCCCATAGATCCCTCTTTTGTCTTCTTCCCTCACCCTGTACTTCCAAGTCCATTCATCCCTTCCCCTTTATTTCCCCAAAGATTTTGGAGGATGCTATACCATGAAGGGTAGTGTTGCCTATTTAACCCATTCCTGGTATGAGTAGGTTTTTAGAACTCCAAGCCCTCCTTCCCTCCTGTAATGCCTCTGTTCTTCCTCTGCACCTCATTTGTAACATGATTACTATTTTTACCTTACTTCTTCTCCAGTCTTTCTTTTGAGCTACCCTATTGTTGATCTCAGTCTTAAATATATGGCTTGGGTTTAGTTGATAAAGTCCTTAAAATCTGCAAGTTTGTTGAATGTCCATGTTTTCTCATTCAATATTATACATAATTTTACTGGATATGATATTTTTGGTCACAAGCTTACTTGTTTTGATTGTTAGTAGATATGATTCTAGGACCTGTAGTCTTTGATTATGTATGCCAATAAGACTTGTATAATGTTAACCGTAGCTCCAATGTATTTGAATTATTTTTTCTTGTTTTTTGCAAAATGTTCTCTGATCTGGGTATTTTGAAATTTGGCAATAATATTCCTATGTGCTCTCCACAAAGGATCTCTGAAATGGTGATCAGTGGATTTTTTCTATTTCTAATTTCCCCTCATGTTCTATCACCCCAGAACAATTTTCTTGGTTTATTTCTTGCAATATTTTGTCAAGGTTATTTTTTTGGTCACAATTTTCAGGCAGTTCAATTATTCTTATATTTTCTCTTCTTGATCTGTTGTCCAGATCTATTGTTTTTCTTGTAAGATGTTTTACATTCTGTTCTATTTTTTCATTCCTTATT
Source organism: Sarcophilus harrisii (assembly GCF_902635505.1). Classification (NCBI taxonomy): domain Eukaryota; kingdom Metazoa; phylum Chordata; class Mammalia; order Dasyuromorphia; family Dasyuridae; genus Sarcophilus; species Sarcophilus harrisii. The sequence continues at coordinate 147,949,238 of NC_045429.1, forward strand.
ATTTTCTTGGTCTCTTTTTCTTGGTTATTTCTTGATTTTTCATCTTTATTTGTCCTAGGAAGCAAATTTATTCTGTTTGTAGGGAAAACCTGGAGAGCTTGAAGTTTAACAACCTACTCTGCCATCTTCCCATCATCCTTTCCCCATACATTTATTTTGATGTATCTTTGAAGTAAATCATACTTTGAAAAGGTTACCTAATGTTAAATGGTTAAATAGAAGTACTATGTAACTAGGCCCCTAAAAATGAGGGAAGAGAGCTGGTAGGAGCCTGAGACAAATTCTTGCCTTCATTTGGGTCTAGCAACAAGCCTCTAAGAAAAGCTTGGTGTTTCAATAGACTACTGATTTAATGACCGGACAACTAAAAACTAATAGTGATTTGGTTTGCATTAAGAAAGGAATACTATCTAGAACTGCAGAGTTATACTGTTCCTGATCTCTTCTGACCACCCATGAAGTATTGTATTCTATTTTTAATATATTGTATGGGAGGACAATGACAACCTAGAAATTGTTCAAAGCACAGTGATTGATGATGTCTTGGAACTTTTACTGTATATGACTAGGATGAAGAAATAGGGAATGGTTAGCTTTGAGGGGAAAAAAAATCAAGAGGGTAAAGGATAGCTCTCTCTAAGCATTTGAAAGGTTGTTCAAAGAAAAAAGAATTAGTTTTGTTTTGCTTGGCTCCAAAGTGTAGAAGTGAAAATAGAGTTGAAAAGATGAAAGTTAGAAAAAAAGCAGATTGAAGTAGATGAAAGGAAATGATTTCTTGAGCTTTGTATACCCAGCACCTAGCACAATTCTTGGTATATAGTAAGCACTTAGTAAATGCTTATTGAAAGCCTAATAATTGACCCTAGCTTTTAGGATAAAAACTCACTATTTGACAAAAACTGCTGGGAAGATTAAAAACTAGGCATTGACCCACATCTTACACCATATATCAACATATGGTCGAAATGGGTTATGTTCTAGATATAAAGAGTGATATCATAAGCAAATTAGAAGAACAAAGGATGATTTATCCCTCAGATCTGTGGAGAAGGAAGGAATTTGTGGATAAAGAAGAACTAAAGTTCATTATTGAACACAAAATAGATAATTTTGATTATATTTAGTTGAAAAGATTTTGTACAAACAAAACTAATACAAATGATTAGAAGGGAAGCAATAAACTGGGAAAACATTTTTTATATTCAAAGGCTCTGATAAAGACCTCATTTCTAAAATATATAGAGAATTAACTCAAATTTATAAAAATTCAAGCAGTTCAACTGATAAATGATCAAAGGATATAAACAATTTTCAGATGAAAAAATTAAAACCATTTCTAGTCATGTGAAAAGGTTCTCTAAATGACTATTGATCAGAGAAATGCAAATTAAGCCAACTCTGAGGTAGGCACTACTCAAATTGGCTAATATGACCAGAAAAGATTATGATGAATGTTGGAGGGGATGTGGGAAAACTGGGCACTGATGCATTGCTGGTGGAGTTGTGAACACATCCAACCAATCCGGAAAGCAATTTGGAACTATACCCAAAGAGCTATCAAACTGTGCATACTCTTTGATCCAGCAGTGTTTCTACTAGGCTTATATCCCAAAGAGGTCTTAAAGGAGGGAAAGGGACCCATTTGTGCAAAAATGTTTGTGGTGGCCCTTTTTATAGTGACAAGGAATTGGAGACTGAGTAGATGCCCATCAGTTGGGGAATGGCTGAAAAAGTTATGGTATATGAATGTTATGGAATATTATTGTGCTATAAGAAATGATAAGCAGGATGATTTCAGAGAAGCCTGGAGAGATTTATATGTTAAGGGGAAGGTCATTTCTCTGAGAGTCTCCACAGCTATGGAACATAACATCTGAAGGAGTTGCAAAGCAGCCTTTGCTGACACAGGTATTGCGGACTGGGAATGAGATAAATTGGAGGCAGAGGGAAGAGGAGAGAGGTCAGAGAACAGCAATTGCCTCTCAGTCTCCTTGTATCATCATCATCCTCTCATGTAAAGAGATCCATTCTACAGGTCTGAGTTAGACCTTCAGCAGCCACTGGCAGATGGCTCCTATATCACAACACTTACATGAATTGATGCTAAGTGAAATCAGCAGAACCAGGAGATCATACATGGCAACAACAAGATTATATGATGATCAATTCTGATGAACAGACTCTTGTCAATGAGATGATTCAGGCCAGTTCCAATGATTTCATGATGAAGAGAGCCATCTACACCCAGAGAGAAGACTGTGGGAATTGAGTCTGGATCCCAACATAACCTTTTCACTCTTTTTGTTGTTGTTTGCTTGCATTTTATTTTCTTTCTCATTTTTTCCTTTTTGATTTGATTTTTCTTATGCAGCATGACAACTGTATAAATATGTATACATATATTGGATTTAACAAAATTTTTTTCCATGTTTAACATATATTGGATTATTTGCCATCTGGGGAAGCGGATAGGGGGAAGGGGATAAAAATTGGAACACAATGTTTTGCAAGGGTTAATGTTGAAAACTGTCCATGCATATGTTTTAAAAAGAAAAAGCTTTAATAAAAAAAGAAATCCTAATAATTATCAGGTAATAAGCATCTACTATGTGCTAGGCATTGTGTCAGAAATATAAAAAAGGTAAAAGTCACTGATTTCAAGTACCTCATAGTCTAATGGGGAATATAGTATATATAAATAAGCTATATACAAGATAAACCAGAAATAGCAAAAGGAAAAACAGTAAAAGGCATTGGGAAAGATATCCTGAATTTGGGGGGATTTCAACTGGGAACTGAAGGAAGTCAGGAGGTAGAGAGTTGCAGGGAGAGCATAGACATGGGGAGAAGTTGGGGGAGAGAGTGTCTTGTTTGAGAAATGGCAAGGAGGCCTCAGGATTGCAGAAGACTAAGGCAAATGCAGTGGGGAGAGCTTGAGTCTCTTTAAGTTAAGGTCTTTCTGAGGTTTCAGTTTGTTTGAGACCATACACATTCAGTGATTAAAATAATTAAGTAAGAATTGAGGCAAAGATGGCTTAGTTTGCCTTCTCAAAAGTCTGAGAGAGGAAAACCTTTTGGGTTTCTTAGCAGAACAAAAATAATTGCTATTTACACTCATTCTGGCCCATCAAAATCCAAACATTGAGCAAGTGAGGTTTGGGCGGGACCTAGTATTGGCCAATCAATGAGTCAGAGAGATTTGGATTAAAATGATATAGTCAAGTAGCTCCATTTGAATCCCAAGAGGATTTATCAAATCTTCTGGTTTTCCAGAAACTTATTTTAAGAAATCATAAATGTGAAAAAAGCATAAAGGAAGAAGAGGAGAAACCCAGTACGTCCAGACTTGTCCCTGTAGGACCTCTATGGTTAATGGAAGTGGTGAGGAGATAAATATTCAGCAAAGAAGATTGAGAAGGAGCATTCAGATAGGTAGGAGGAAAATCTGGAGAGAAAGTTTTAAGGAGATAGATAGGGTTAATTGGATAGAGTCAAAGGCTGATAAGGTGAAGAATGTTTGAGGATTGAGAAAAGGCCATTAAATTTGGCAATTAAGAGAGATTATTATTTGGAATTATTTCAAGGAAGACTGATTGGTCTTAGGAAACAATAGGATTCTCCTTCATTGAAGGTTTTCAGTTAAAGGCCAAATAACCAATTGCTCATTATTAAAATGATTTTTAATTAGGTGCCAGTTGGGCTAAAGGTCCTGTGAAGTCACCTTTCAATGAATTCTGCATGATTTAGAAACAGAAAGCATCTTAGAGATCATTATGATCTAACCCTCACAACTTGAAAAATAGTAAGGTTAAATCTCTTACTCAGAATCACAAAGATGGTACCCAGCAGAATAATACTCAATCTGTATTCTAAAATCCAATATTCTTCTTACTGTAGGACTATATTTTTGATGATGCATCACTTTTGCTAAGTGTAAGAGGTCACCCTCTATAAGGTCACAGCCATATAATTATATTTGGGAAATGCTATGTTATCATTATTTTTTTTCACTCCTCTTGTTGTCATAACTGGCAATATATTCTTTAATATAAAGTAGAAAATTGAAAGGCAAATTTTTGAATACTAAATATCTTACGCTGTGTAAAAGCACATTTGCAAGATTTTACATTATTCTGAAAATAATAAAATTGCTTCAGGATAATTCTGTGAGGTTGTAAAATGAGGTGCCTACCCTTTCCAGGTGAATAGATGGGCATTTCTAAAGGGGAATGACTTGTGACCAGATAGAATTTATTAAGGATGCATATACTCATAGTTCTCTGCTGGGAGCTACACAATGTAATCAGCAGTAGCATCAAAAGGCTTTTAGCACCTAATTATTGCATTTTTGTGACTGCTGGAAATGATATAAAAGAAATATGAGCAAAGATATTTGTTTCAGGACATCCGATGACTTGGGTGAAGCCATAGATAGCCTGCTCATCAAATCTGCAAATATCACAAAGCTAGGAGGTATAAAGGAAGTGTTGGATGTCACTAAGAATGCAAAAAAAAAAATTATCTTGATAAGCTAGAACAATAGACTTCAAAGGATTTTGACAGTGCATGGTGTTGGGAGTGTGTGAAAGGGAAGAGAATATTTCTGATAAAAAAAAAATTCAGAGAATAAGGCGAGAAAATAAGCCATATTGTAAAGAAAAGGGGGGTGGGCATTTGTCAATGAATTGGATATATAAAATACTGGGATAAAGCAGAATATTCTGAAGTTCCTGAATTTTGTTGCAAATTCAACCATTTACTAAGATAGGAAAGTTGGGCACAGAAGAAAATGATGGAGTAGAATGCAGATGAGCAGTGATGATAGAAACATTGGATAGCACAATTAGACAATGTAACATTAGAAAAGTCTCTTCCTCTATTTTGATTTTTTTCTCTATAAAATGATGAGGACATTATGTCTAATATTCATTCTACTTTTAAGTCTTAGTCCTATTTCTTTTTTCCTTTTTCAATTTGAATTGGTGAGAGGATTTAGTTCAGTTAACCAAACATAGTTCCTCTTCTGTAGACATTCCAAAAATTCAATCACATGAACATATGCATAGAACTCAGAGTTTAATTCCCTCCATACTCACCAGTGTAAGATTTTTGTCTTTAGTACTTTGCAAAGTAAGATAGAAATGTAGGTCTCTGTAATATAGAGTTGTCATAAGCTTTTAATGATTCCCAAGAATGCTTTTGAAAAATAATCTGGTCAGCTCTTTTTTCATAATTGGTAATAAGATTCTGTAACAGAGCTAGGAAGCTTAGGGCTTTTCCACAGATTTCCCTTTGCCTTTAGAAGTCTCCAAACATTCACATTTCATAGATTATGTTGTTTAAACACATCTACAACAGTGAGCTGCAAAATGAGTTGATTCCTTTGATTCATTGCCTTGCTTCTAATTCTTCGTGCCAACTTTTGACTTCATAACCTTTAGATTTAATCACCTTTACAATATAACCTTTTAGAAGCACAGAGCATTGAGAAGACATGGGGGCAGGCCCTGACATTTAATGCCATAAGGAAAAGACAGGAACATCTCCCTTATCCTGGACCATCTCCCTTATTCTGGATCCTTGTTTCTGAGGCAATGTGTCTTTGAACATGGAAACCAATCTGCTAGTGACTCTATTGATGAAGGCCTCAAACATTGGACGCCCTGTTCTCATCCTTCCATCTTGGCAACATGACAAAAAGCAGACCACAGATATGAGCCTACATCCTTTTGCAGAACAACATTCGCCTATACTCTGTTCTTAAAATGAGCAATAGAATGTGTGTTTTGATGATTAAGGCAGTTCTGGATAATATTTTACATTCCTTTCTGCTGATATAATAGAAGAAATTAAGTATAGAGAGTTGAGTGGGCAATGAAACTCTCTGCTATAAATGCCAAACCATTACTCAAAAAATATTCATTAATCATCTTCCTTAGGAGACAGATGGCAGTTCAGTGGAATGAAGTGAAGCAGATTATAAGTCAGAAGACCTGGGTTACAATCTTATCTACTTACATGATCTTAGGCAGGGCATTTAACTTCAGCCTCAGTTTCCTCATCTGTAAAATAAGATGGAACTAGATGGTCTCCAAGATCCTTCCGAACTATGGTTCAATTGTAGCAGAGTGGAAAAAAACCCTCTAAATTTAGAGTTTGGACTTTTGTTTTAAATCCAACTCTGCTAAACACTCTGTGTGACTACACAAGTCACATCTCTGAGTGTGACTTTCTCATCTGTAGTATGGAGGAGGGAACATTGTACTAATTGATTTCTATAGCACGAGGCATTCTTGCAGGATGAGATGGGGAGAGAAAAAGGAAGATGAATGCAAAAAATGGTAGACATCATGATCCTTTACTCTCAACATTAAAAATCTATTTAAGGAGATAAGATAAGCACATATGAAACAATGAGATAACAATACTATTTAGTACATGATTAGGTACCAAATTTAGGGTAAAGAATACCAATGTTAGAGAAATCCAGGTTAATGCAAAATGAATCCTTGGTATGCACAAGCATAGATAGATGAGTGGCTTGATTTTTAAAGGATGTTTGAATAAATACATATATAATGTTTAATTCTTTCCTCCACTTGTGTATTTATTCTTGATTCAAATTTGGAAGTGTTTTAAGATGTATTTCTCATAGTCCCTGCTATGGGATTGAAGGTTGAAGCTGGTGAATTGAATAAGTTTAGGAATTCAGAACTACAGGAGAACTAAAGCATTTGTAGTGTCTTCCACCAATAAAGTAAGTCACCATGGTGACAGGGGCATTGGTGGGTGACAATATCTATGAAGTGCCTAGCATTTACTAGGTGCTGTCTAAATGTTTATTCCCTTCCCTTCCCCTTCTATCTTATGACCTGAATTGAGAACTCTTTCTAAATGTGCCACACTACAATTTTCCAATTCTAAGATCTTAGGAATTTAACATACAAGGTAGCTAGGTAGTATAGTAGTAAATAGTGTGCATGGCCTAGAGGTAGGAAGGCTTTTCTTCCTGAGTTCAAATCTGTCCTCAGACACTTACTAGCTGTGTGACTCTGGACAAGTCATTCAACTCCATTTGCCTTGGATTCCTTATTTGTAAAATGAGCTGGAGAAAGAAATGATAAACAACTCCAATATCTCTACCAAGAAAAGCCCAAATGGGGTCACAAAGAGTAGGACACGACTGAAAAAAACTGAACAACCAGCAATAAAAGCTGTTCATTTGATGAGGAAATGGAGACTCAGAAAAGTTTAATATTTTATTTAAGGTCACATAAGTAAAAGTGTCAGAAATAGTCTTTAAACCCATGTTCTTTGTCTTGCTGCACAGAATACTGACAAACTTGAGTAAAAAATCCTGGTACTAAATGTCATATGGAAAACATAATAGCATATCAGTTATTTTTTGGAAAAGTAGTTGAGTTGGTATTATCAAGTGCTTTATTTAAAAAATGAACTTTTCAAACTACCTTCTCATAGAATAAGACCAATGCATTTGACCAGTATGATTGGTTTATAGAGCAGCATTACATATGCCTTCTCTCTCTTCCACTTTACCATCCTCTGTGGTGTTTCTCATTTTATCCTATACTCATGTCTCACCTGCCCATTCAATTTAGATTATGAGGCCATTATAGAGCACAGGCTATGTTTTCTGCATAGCAATATGTGCAAAGTCTAGGAGGGCACTCAATAAATGTGAAATATGGTTTTTAATAATAGCATTTGCTTGTGTCTCCTTAAGAGTAAATCATAAGTCTAAGAGGGAGGGTCACAAACAGTGACAATGCTACATATGGCCTCTCCAGCAAATCAAATTATAATTCGTATATGATTAAGTAGAAAGAATATAGAACTAGGAGGTCAAAAAGCCTGAGTTCTAATTTCTGCTCTGTCAGTTAATAGCTATGTGACTGTGAGCTAGATGCTTTGCCACTCTGCCCCTTTGCTCCATCTACAAGGAGAGAGCATTGTGTAAGATAACTTTATAACCTAGTTCATTCTCTAGTCTCTTAACCTTTTCCAGAGGCATCATGATATAATGGATGGAGTGTTGGACTTAAGTTCAGGAAGGCTTTTTATCAACCTTATGATCTGATAACTAGTTAGCGAAGTAACTCTGGGAAAGTCACTCATCTGAAAAATATAGTTGGATTCAGTGGCCTCTAAGATACTTCCACCTCCAAATATATGATTCTATGTCTAACTTTCTATGTGTCTGGATGTCCTCTTTTCTCCCCTATGATTTACCATCACCACAAATGCAATACATCTTCACTGAACCCAGGATCTTCCCTTAAAACAGCTAGTTTCCCCTTTAAACTGCTCCATTTTTTGCAGTGGAAAATGGCTGGAAACTTAAAGGTAACTGTATACGCAGTGAGTATACCTAGGGTAGGGAGCTAGGGACTTTTTCCTTCCCTGTCCCAGCCTAACCCACTGCTCAGAAACCAACCAGGTCTTGAGGATTCAGTAGGAGTAGGTTTTAGGGAAATCTCCTCTCCTAATCTAGTTTCCATTGTTCATTTACCATCAAATGCTTGTCTCCCCTTTCCAGCTACGTATAGATCCTACTAACATTCGTCTTATCTTCCTTCCTGAGGTAACCAGAATGCCCCTTCATTCAAATCTTCAAACTAATCAAAGTTTATATCCTTATCAAAAATCAATTGTAGGAGATCTTCTACTCTACCATTGCTCCTTGAGTGTGGGTACTCTCACTTTTTTGTTTGCATCTTCAGCATTTAGTACATAGTAAGCATTTACCCATGCTATATCTTTCCATCTCAATGGTAACCATTTTGTACTAATCACACAGGATTGAAGCCTTTGAGTCACTTTTGACTTTTCTCTTTCTCATTCATTACCAATATCAGATCAGTCACTTGATCTATTTTTTCCTTCAAGATATTTCTTGCACTGGTATTTTCATAGTGTTATAATAAATTCCCAAATCATTGCCCTGCCTGTAGTCTCTCCTCACTTCATCTCATCTTAAAAACTTTTGCTCCTTAATTTCAGAGTGTGATAGTTGTGATTTTTGAAATATGTTGTTTGACAGTGTAGTATAAATGATAGGACTCCAATATGGAATCACTTAGGCTAAATAGTCCTAATGATCATAAACATTTAAGCAATAACAGACAGCATACTTCTCCGACTGTCCTGACTCTATGTCAAACTTGTAAACATTTATGGCTCCTGGTTGGAGCAGGCTCTCAGCTTTGTGCTAAATACTGATTTGTCTTTGTTTAAGGATGGAGTTATTAGCCAAAGTTATTTGCCATCATGCCCCCCAGTATAAACTTTAGGTTCCACTTGACTTATCTCCTCATTCTCTCCCAAACACATCATGATCATTTCTGATACTTTGCCTCTGGCCACATTCTATAATCAGAATGGGGGACTGTTTAACTTTTACAATGGCATCCCTAGTAACTAACTATTATAGTGCCTGGACAAACTATTTTTTGATTAATCGATTGGTTATTGATTCAAGGAGTCTAAATCTGGAGCTAGAAAAACTTGACATCTTCCATTGACATCAAATCAGTATACAGAATGTTAAAATGTTAAAATTCCCTGCCCTTGAAAATCACAAAAAGAAAATTCTCAGAACTACAGAACAAATGCTTGTGGGGTAGTCAACCTTGCCATGTGGAGAACTGGAAAGTCTATGAAGCAAATATTCTATATTGTTAGGGCATGTATAAGTTGGTCATACTCTATTTTTTTTTTTTTTTTTTTGCTCAGCTCTATCTGATCCTCTCCTCTACAGTCACTTTGACAACAATGTTGTTCTATAGCAAAAAGTATTTTAGTTCCATATGTATTTTATACATCTATATCCTTATTTATATATGCTCATAGTATACATATATAGGCCTAAAATATTCTATTTAGTAGGGATAAAAATTTGCATCATAAAATTCTTTTCTGGTTCAACTTTTTTGTTTCTTTATACATATACTCAGCAAATCATCAAATGTCTTGCATAGAGATGATTTAGAGATTTTGAGAATGAATCTTTTTACCCTTTTTAAATTCTCATTTATAACATAGGCAATGTTTACACTATGCCAGAACATCTGGAGGAAAACTGAAAAATACTGTCAGTCATCTAGATATGATGTCTAAAGCATACCAAATAGCTGAGTGACACTTTTGGAAACATCCATATGAATATATCAGTTAGTTCTTTAAAGACTTAGACAATAAAATAAAATTATGTAGGAATTCAAATTATAAAATGGCTCTTTCCCCCTCTTCCTGTTACTAATTTTCTTATTTTTGGGGTGCTGTGTGTCTCATGTAAGGTAGCTCAGGACCAACAAGGACAGTCAGTAACAGATTTATACTATTTATTTAAAAAGGTAGAAGAATCCTATCTTAGATTAGTCTATTCTGAGTTGGAGTCAATATTGAATAGAAGGCAAATAATGTCAGGCATATAATTAGAGCTACCAAGAAAATTTTCTAATTTTGAAATAAACTGATTGGTCTATTATAGAGTTAAGAAGGTGAATGAGATTGGAAGGAGGGGGAGGTCTTAGGTTGAAGAGAAAGGAAAAGGAGCATCTGGCCCTGGTTGGGAGTAGCTTTTCATCTCTCTACAACACTAATTTCTTGGTTCCATGGGGTACTTCAAAGCAGCAGACCTCATTCTATCCTATAATAGAGAGATTAAATGGGTCACAGGCACTTGGAACTGACCTCAAGACTCCATCTGATTCTTAAAAGGATAACAAAATCTGGGTGGGACCTGACACCAGGAACTAATAGCCAGCATCACATTTCTCCCCCAAAGATGTTTTTATAGAAACTGAGTCAACTAAATAGAATTTAAAGAAACTGAGTTAGGGAAATGGAGCCAAAGTGCTTTGAGCTTCTATGCTAGATGCATATTTGTTTTTAACTAAGATGAAAATGATTGATTTTATTAATAATAGCAGCTAACATTTATATAGGGCTTTAGGGTTGTGGTAGCATGCTTTATAGGCATTATCTCATTTGTGCCTCAAACAACCCAGAAGTGAGAAAATTGTTGCAAAGAGAGACTGTAATTGGTCCATGATCACAAAATAATAAGTCTTAATATATTCTTTTAAGGTTTGTGCTTTTCAGTGTTACTACTGGGATTATATCCCAAAGAGATTATAAAGAAGGGAAAGGGACCTGTATGTGCACCAATGTTTGTGGCAGCCTTTCTTGTAGTGGCTAAAAACTGGAAACTGAATGGATGTCCATCAGTTGGAGAATGGCTGAATAAATTGTGGTATATGAATATTATGGAATATTACTGTTCTGTAAGAAATGACCAACATGATGATTTCAGAAAGGCCTGGAGAGAGTTACACGAACTAATGCTGAGTGAAATGAGCAGGACCAGGAGATCATTATATACTTCAACAACAATACTATATGATGACCAGTTCTGATGGATCAGGCCCTCCTCAGCAACGAGATCAACCAAATCATTTCTAATGGAGCAGTAATGAACTGAACTAGCTATGCCCAGAAAAAGAACTCTGGAGATGACTAAAACCATTACATTGAATTCCCAATCCCTATATTTATGCACACCTGCATTTTGATTTCCTTCACAAGCTAATTGTACAATATTTCAGAGTCTGATTCTTTTCTACAGCAAAATAACGTTTTGGTCAGGTATACTTATTGTGTATCTAATTTGTATTTTAATATATTTAACATCTACTGGTCATCCTGCCATCTAGGGAGAGGGTGGGGGTAAGAGGTGAAAAAATTGGAACAAGAGGTTTGGCAATTGTTAATGCTGTAAAGTTACCCATGTATATATCCTGTAAATAAAAGGCTATTAAACTATGCTCAAAAAGTTATCAAACTGTGCATACCCTTTGATCCAGCAGTGTTACTACTGGGATTATATCCCAAAGAGATTATAAAGAAGGGAAAGGGACCTGTATGTGCACGAATGTTTGTGGCAGCCCTTTTGTAGTGGCTAGAAACTGGAAACTGAATGGATGTCCATCAGTTGGAGAATGGCTGAATAAATTGTGGTATATGAAAATTATGGAATATTACTGTTCTGTAAGAAATGACCAACAGGATGATTTCAGAAAGGCCTGGAGAGACTTACACGAACTGATGCTAAGTGAAATGAGCAGGACCAGGAGATCATTATATACTTCAACAACAATACTAGATGATGACCAGTCCTGATGGATCAGGCCATCCTCAGCAACGAGATCAACCAAATCATTTCTAATGGAGCAGTAATGAACTGAACTAGCTATACCCAGAAAAAGAACTCTGGGAGATGACTAAAAACCATTACATTGAATTCCCAGTCCCTATATTTATGCACACCTGCATCTTTGATTTCCTTCACAAGCTAATTGTACAATAATTCAGAGTCTGATTCTTTTGTACAGCAAAATAATGTTTTGGTCATGTATACTTATTGTGTATCTAAGTTATATTTTAATATATTTAACATCTACTGGTCATCCTGCCATTTAGGGAGGGTGGGGAGGTAAGAGGTGAAAAATTGGAACAAGAGGTTTGGCAATTGTTAATGCTGTAAAGTTACCCATGTATATATCCTGTAAATTAAAGGCTATTAAATAAAAAAAAAAAACAAAAAAAAAATAAATAAAAGGCTATTAAATAAAAAATAAAAAAATAAAAAAAATAAAAAAAAGGTTTGTGCTTTGCATATGTTATTTCATTCTCATGACAATCCTGAGAGATAGATACTATAGTTATCTTTATTTTATAGACGAGAAGGTTGAGGCTTTGAAAGATCAAGAAACCTGACCAGAATCACACAATTTATAATTGTCCAAGTCAAATTGATTTTTCCACCACCTGATTCCAATAGCACTCTATTTTTTGTATCATCCAAAGGCAGGATTTGAATCTAAATCTTTCTGGCTTTTACTCGTTTTACTGCTGCAACAGCTTGCTGCCTTCTCTTACTTTGGTATACAACACCCCCTTTCCTCCTATTCCCCACTTTGTTACAAAAGTTTTGAGAAGAAAAAACATCAAAAGGATTTGCCACTTTGTCTGAGTCAAACACTTTTTATGTGTGTAAACTTTATTTAAAAATTCTCAAAAAAAATTTTTTATCACAACCTTAATTTATCACAGTGAGCAGTAACTGGGAATATTCATCAAGAAATAAAAATAAATTAAGACTTGAAATCAGGCAGGATCTAAGACCCAAATAAAAAGAGAAATGAGGTAATAATGCACCTATATGGCAAAGGAAGGAAGTAACAAAGCTTTGTTTGTTAACATTAAAAATCTAATAAATAAGCTCTTACTATTTTGTAGATTGAGTAACTTAATTATCATTGACTGTTGAGCCTGTATGAATTTAGGATTTTCTGCAGAAACAATCATTCCTTAGTCGTGATATACAATGAATCATGCCAGAAATAAGTTTCAGTGAAACTTAATAATATTCTTTGTATACTCATTTATAACTTCATTGGGGTGAAGACAAAAACCTTCTTTTTGAAATATTTCTAGGAGTCTTGTCTTATGACATAAAAAAATGTAGATATGGGTGTGTTGGTAGGCAACTTAACTTTTATCTTTTTTTAATTAGTGTGCTGTAAGGTAGAAAGAGCTAGCTTCAAAGTCAGAAAGATCTAGTGCCTGTCATTTAACCTCTTAGTGCTCTAGAGTTCTTGTTAAGCCCTGAATTTAAAAAATCATAGCCACCCCGCCTTCTTTGCCATTAGAACTGGAAAATTGAGTTTAGAAAAAGAGCCCAGGAAAAATCTTGAAATTTCGAGCACTTCTACATACCATTGAGTCATAAACTCCAGATGCTTTATATCAATTCTTGTTAGAATAATTCTCTCTTTTTTTGTTTATTGCCCCTCATCTCACTGTCTTCTGTCCAAGATCTTCTTATCTTGACCCTTATCCTGTCAAGATTAAGTTATGATCCTTTCCTGGAATCATGATTTGTGCATCCTCCCAGTGACTTTGCCCTCCCTTATCTGCTTTTGTTTCCCCAATAAGATTGTATACTCAATTTATGTATTCTGTTTGCAAACCTTAGTTAGCTAACCCTATATAAGTTCCCTGCCTCAGTTTATCTGGACCAAATGCTTTGGATGAGAGTCCTATGCGGTCAGCTAGCTTAAACTCTACAATTAAGATTAAAAACCAATCTCTGCTTGCCTCAGTTTCTCTGGCATTACATGCTTACCTGAAAAAAGGGAGTTTCCTCCCATAAGAATGACCAGTACTAATAATTCACAGGCCCAGCCCTCATCCCTTTTCTTTTGGTTTCCTTGAAAGTATCCACTACTTTCTAGGGGACAGAATCCTAGAATCCTAGATTGGGAGGGGATCCCAGAGGTTACCTATTCCAATCTATATAAAATGTTAGATTGTTTTCTAAAATCTACATTTATATTTTTATCAGTCACATAATAATACTCCTTTAAAAATAATTTTAATGTGATAGACTAGAATCTTCTCTAAGACATCTCTATCAAGTGATTGTTCAGTGTTCAATTGAAGACCTCTAACCTAAGTTAGTCCAATTTACCTTTGACTAGCTCCAAAGATGCTTTTCCTTACATAGATTGCCCCTCTCTCCCTCTCCCACCCCTGTTTAAGCCATAAACTTGGATAAATTTGCCAGATGGCAGTTTAGCTCAATCTTCATTTTCACAGATTTTGAATCATCATAATTAGCTATAATTATGGAAAAGCTGGTGATTTGCCCCCTGTTTTGCCTAGGTGTACAGAACTTATGCTGCCATGCCATAGCTCTTTTATAATTTGCCCTCAATGTGTCATTATGACACAATAACCCTACTAAATATGCCTAAAATACATGGATCCTTCATAGATAATTCTAGGCATCTTCTGTTCCTGACAGAAGTCTCTTCCTTATGCAAGCAAATCTATTTTGCCTAAGACAGATACTTTGTCTAATTTACTGCAAATGCCCAAGGCTGCTCTAATTAAAGTAAACGGTTGAAGCTGTTAATGTATAAATGCTCTCTACCACATGCCCTACTTATCACTCCAACTTTATTATATCAATGGATACATGTACTCATTGATGAGGGTATCCCCTCCAGAATTGCTGCTAAGAGCTCATCTATCAGCTTCATCAGGATATAAATCCCATGACTTTAAGCATTTGGGCCACTTCTGCTACTTTTCTTCTTTTTGGTATCAGTAAATTTAGCATTTGGAGTTAAGGAGCCACTTAAATTCATTTAGCACAGTGTCTGGCATGTAGTAGACACTTAATAAATGTTTATTTATTGATTAAGTGCTGATCACAGTCAAGAATAATATTGGTAGTAACTGCACTCTTGCACTCTTGGGGTTGGCTAACATATGGCACAGTAAGTCAATAAATACTTATTAAGCACTGATTATATGCCAGTCACCATACAAAGTGTTAGAGATACAAGACCATGCAAAAACATGGTGTCTGCTCTCAAAGAACTTAACAGTCTAATGATGGAGATAGTAAGCATAATAATTATATCATATATATATATATATATATATATATATATATATATATATAATGTAAATGGGAATTCACTATATATATGTGTGTGTGTGAGAGAGAGACAGAGAGAGAAAGAAAGAGAAAGAAAGAGAGAGAGAGACAGAGAGAGGGGTGGGGTGGGGTGGGGGGAATTGACCTTAGAGAGAAAACATTGAGGTAGAGGGGGAAGATCTAGAAATACCTCCTACATAGGGTAGAATTTGCTATGATGATGATGTGTTGAAAGAGAACATTTCAGGCAAGAAGGATACCATTGCAAAGGCATGGAGTCAAGAGATAGAATGTCATATGTGAGGGACTTGAAAAAGATGAGGGTCCTTGGTTTGCAGAGTATGGGGAGTCTTATTGAGTATAATAAAGCTGAAAAGGTAGGAGCAGGCAGAGAGGTAGAAAGTTTAATGTCAAAGATCATTTTATATTTAGTCTTGGAACCACTGTCATTTATTGAGGGGTACAGGTGGTTAGAATTGAGCTTTAGAACAATTACTTTGGTGGGTAAGTAAAAATGAATTGAATTAGGCACTCAAGACAGGTTACCAGAGAAGCCAGAAATCATTGGTCTTTTGCAAAATTCCAGCTTTCAGGTGATGATTTATTGTGAAATAGAAATGGTAAGATTTATCAACAGATTTGATATGTGAAATGAATGCAAGAAGGGGAATCAAGGATCACACTTAGATTGCAAGCCTTGGTGACTGGGAAAATGTGGTGCTCTTGATAAGAATAGGAAAATTTGTAAGACGGAAAAGATTAGGGTATGTGTGCATATGTGTATGTGTGTGCATGTGATATCAGTGTGTCTGTGTATGTATGTTTGTGTGTGGAACGGTGTTGATAAGTATTATTTTCATTTTGAATTGCCTATGGAAATCTGGGTTGAGATGTCCAAGACATAGTTGGTAATATCATACTGAAGTTCAGGAGTGGAGACAGGATATTTGTTCCCATTGGCTGTGTTCACAATCTGAAGAAGATGAGATTTGTCCATGAAGAAATAAGAGAAAATTAAAGCTGAAGACAGTCAGTAGTTAAGATCCCCGAGCTCTATTTGAAGCCAAAAAGCAAGGTGAGCTAATGTGAACCCAGGGGACATGGACAGGAGGAAATGAGATATTATGGGTTCATGTTCTTTTTCAATGTAGATTTCCATTGTGATAACTTGCTTAAACTATATTATTCCATGTATGAGACACTGTTAAGATTTCTAGTATTAACTTTCCCAGCCCTAACTACCATGACCTGAAAATTTCTGCCTTTTCATCCTTCTATCTTGTCATTCCCTTAGCACTTCTGTGACAGACACATCATTAGTCCTGTGTTCTCCCCATCCATCTGACTGATTTGGCAATTAGGTGGCAGTCATCAAAGGGGAGAAAAGAAATAAATGCTGTACTTGTGTATTAGTCAAAAAGAGCATCTTTTTAGATATGGGTCTCATTATCTCTTACAACAATGCTTTTGAAAGAGTAGAAAAGACATTACAATGGGTGATGTCATTTCAGTAGCAGAAACCTTTTTCAAAAGAATGTTACCCAGAATTTGAATTGGGTGCCTATAAATTTGCAAGAGAAATGGGTCAGATTCTTTGATGCCTTTTTTGTATTATTTTGGATGATTTAAGGACTTGTGTGGCATCCCTGGTGCCGGTGCCTTCCTTTAGTGGGATAAGATAAAAACTGGATAGGGTGCTGGGAATGTCTGAAACTAATCAAAGAGAAGAAAGCTTTGATTTCAGTGAGAAATAGCAGTCTACAAACCATTAGCAACGGATGCAATTTTAGTAGAAAGCAGTATCTGCTTCAAAAATCAGTTTTGAGAAAATGATTGGAACATTTGGAGTAATGTTTTGGCAGATAAAAGTAGAAGTCTTCAGTTGAATGACACAACTACAATGCATACATGGAGGGA
This sequence comes from Sarcophilus harrisii, assembly GCF_902635505.1. Taxonomy (NCBI): domain Eukaryota; kingdom Metazoa; phylum Chordata; class Mammalia; order Dasyuromorphia; family Dasyuridae; genus Sarcophilus; species Sarcophilus harrisii. Next base: position 147,966,687 of record NC_045429.1, read on the forward strand.
ATCCCTGTGAACAAACTTTTACCTAAAAAAACCCCAAAAGCAAAATTAAAAACCTTGATAAAATACAATAAGAAAATCTCACCCAAATTCAATCAAAAGAAAGAAAGAATAGTTTCAGGCCAGTCATTATATATTATATCAACGTAGATCTACATTTAAATGGTGTGTATGTATTATGTGAGTATAGAGTATATTCATGGAAGATTGCCATCTCTAATGTGAGGACTGCTGAGCCCTATTCAGGGCTACTTTCCATGCTTGCCATCTACCTGTCTCTCCAAGAAACTGTAGATTGCATAATGGCCACACCTGGGTTTTTGGGTAGATTTACTAAACCAGGTGGAGGGTAACTGAAGGGTCTCTAATCCCTCAGCAAGCTGGGGGAAGGTGTCTATCAGGTGAAGACATCACCTGGTGGAAAGGGCAGATGGGAACAACTTGTTCTAACAGGTGCAGTAGATGCTGTGAAGTGTGTAATGCCTGTTTAGAAATGGAAGATACCAAGGTCATCCACTGAATCTTGGGCGATCACCAGTCATGTTGAATATGTCCAGCAACTGGACAGTGACTCTGGAAGAGACAGTGAGGTCGACGACTTCATGCAACTTTGCTTCACTTAAATCCAATTTACACACAAACAAAAAGACATACCAATATCATTTTTACCATTTTTACCTATCTACCTATGGCAGTAGGTGAGTGATGAAGCTGCAAGTGTGGATACAATGGGAGCTGTGTCACAACCCTGCATGGCATACAGGCAGCCCAAGTGATAGAGTTATCCCATTGAAAGCAGCAGTGGGATTTGGTAGCTCCGAGTGCCTGAGCAGCCTCTTATGGGATTGTACTGCTCAACTACAGGTGCAAGGAAGGGGTTAGAAAAGGGGTGCCTTAAAAATTGTCTACCAACTCTGGCCTGATTACTGTGGCAGGCAGGGATCCCACCTTGTAGTCAAAACACAAAAAATGTACAAAAACGCTTGCAAAGTTGATTCCATTCATCACTGGTCCATGGAATGTATATGTATTGGTAGACAATACAAAATCCAGGAGCTCTTATTGCAAAAGAACTCAACAAGTATCGTTTCCAAATAACATATCTGAATGAAACAAGATTGGCAAATGAAGGTCAGCTTACTGAAACAGGAGCTGGATACACATTTTTTTGGAGTGTCTGTAGTGAAGAGGAACGCCATAAATTTGGTGTAGATTTTGCAACCAAAATGAATCTAATAAACAAGCTTGTTTGTTTATTCACTCTAAAAGGAGTGAATGATTGGCTCATGACAATGCAATTGTCATTTGCAGGAAAATGCTATGCCACCACAATCACCATAATGAACCTTGTTGATCCAAAGAAAATTTTTATGAAGATCCTTATTATCAATGTGCCAAAAAAGGATAAGCTTTTAAGTCTGGGTGACTTTAATGCTAGAGTAGACTCAGACTACCAGACATGGCAAGAAGCTCATGAGAGGAATAGAGTTGAAAACAGCAACACTTACTGCTGAAGTCTCCTGCATCTCACCATCTTCTCATCATCAACACTTGTCTTCCTTTTACCTAAATACTATAAAACTTCATGGATGCACCTTCACAATAAATATTAGCATTTAATAGATCTATAATTGTAAGGAGAAGGGATGGATAAGATGTGAACTCAACAGACATAAGAATGATGAAGGCAATGTGGGGTGTGTAGAGTACTAGACTGATCATTAAATCCACATTAAATATTTGCATTCAACAAAAGTCATGGACCCAATGCAAAAAGACTAACAGAAAAATTAATGTCACCAGATTACAATGCTTCTCTGAAAGGGAATAATTTGTGACCAAATTGGAAGGTAAATTGGAAAAGGAATGGGCAGCTTTTAGAGATTTGGTGTACAGCACTGCATTTGCTTATTTGGGTCAGAACTCAGGCAAACAGCAAGACTGGTCTGATGAAAATTATGGGGAAATTCAGAAGCTGTTAAGTAAAAAAAACAAGAACTCCACAAGGTATACCAGCAATATAGTTCATCCATATCTAAGAAGATAGCATTAAATTCCATCAAAAGTAAAGTTAAAAACAAAAAAAAAAGGACACCAGAAACTGAGGTCCTTTCTCAAAACTTAGATGTAGGATTCTTGACTCAATGGGAAGGCAGATGTTTGTGCTGATAATACTTTTGTTGTTGTTGCTGAGGCAATTGGGGTTAAATGACTTGCCCAGGGTCACAGCCCAGGGCTGGTGCTCTATCCACTGTGCCATCTAGCTGCCTTGATAATGCTTTTAAAATGCACTGATATCTATTTATGGGCCAAAGACCTATAGTGCATCTCATAGTCTACCATCAGTTCTAATGGAGGCACATTGATTAGTATTAAGGACATGATACTAGAGGTACGAATTGAACACTTACAATGTTCCCAACAGATCATCATCAATAAGTGCTGAAGTCATGGACCATTTACCATTTACCTTGCATTTTCTTGCAAGTGACTGAATTCATTTTTTTCCTAGTTGAAGTTCCAATTGAAGAAGAGGTTTTGAATGTGATTAGGCTCCTTTTGTGGGGCAAAGCACCTGGTGCTGATTTGATTCCGGCTGACATTTATAAGGTGATGGGTCCATTGCTCACACAAAGCTGACTGAAATTTTTTAGGTATAGGGCAAGAGGAAGTTATACCCCAGGAGTTCAAGCATGCCTCCATTGTCCATCTCTATAAAGGTAAAAGGAATAGAATAGTGTCCTGTGACAATCTGGAGGAGGAGTCTCTCTTAGTCATTGTTGGCAAGATTCTTTCCAGAGTCTGGACCTTTAATAGGTTGGTCTATACCTGAAAGAAGATCATTGACCTGAGAGCCAGTGTAGCTTCAGAAGAGGCTGAAAAACAGTCAATATGATGTTTGCTGCCTGACAACTCCAAGAGAAATGCCAAGAGAAGAACAGTGGTCTGTATACAACATTTGTAGATCTGACCAAGGCTTTTGATACTGTCAGTCATTTATCACATATGGGAAAATAATGTCAAAATTTGATTGCCTAGAAAAGTTCATCAGTCTTGCACATCAATTTCATGATTCATGCTTGCCTGGGTTCTGTAAATAGATGATGCTCTGGTGCTTCCCCAATCACTAATAAAATGAAACAAGGCTGTGTGTTTGGTCCCATGACTTTTTGAATGATGTTTCATCCATGTTGTCAAACATCTTCAATCAGAATGAACATGACATCAAGATCAGCTGCAGCACCAATGGCAAATTCTTTAATTTGAAAAAGCTACAAGCAAAAACTAAAGTAGAGGGAGTGTTGATGGGTGATTTTTTTGTTTGCAGATGATTATACACTCAATGCAGTCTCCAAAGCAGAGATGCAACAAAATATGGAGAGCTTCTCTGCTGCTTGTGCTAATTTTGACCTGATTAACATAAAGAAAACACAGATGCTCAGACAGTGCCATATCATCCTTATATGGAATCATCAGTTATATAGCACATGGAGAAGTTTTGAACACTGTGGATAAGTTCCTTTATCTTGGCCGTATACTTTTCAGGGTTATACACATTGATAAGGAGATTTGACACACGGATTTCTAGATCTAGCTCAGTGTTTGGGAATCTCTAAAGTTCAGTATAGGAAAGAGAGCTGTTAGGCTAACTACCAAATTGAACATCCACAGAGATGTTGTGCTGACCTCATTGTTGTATGACTATGAAGCTTGGATAGTTTATCAATTGCCATTTCAGGAAATGGAATTTTTCCATTTGAATTATCTTAGAAGATTCTGAAGATCACCTGGCAGGATAAGATGCCAGAAACTGAGGTCCTTTCTCAAATTAAACTGCCAAGCATTCAGCTGCAGAAAGCACAGCTGCAATGAGCTGTCCCACTTCAGCACTTATTGATGATGATCTGTTGGGAACATTGTAAGTGTTCAATTCGTACCTCTAGTATCATGTCCTTAATACTAATCAATGTGCCTCCATTAGAACTGATGGTAGACTATGAGATGCACTATAGGTCTTTGGCCCATAAATAGATATCAGTGCATTTTAAAAGCATTATCAAGGCAGCTAGATGGCACAGTGGATAGAGCACCAGCCCTGGGCTGTGACCCTGGGCAAGTCATTTAACCCCAATTGCCTCAGCAACAACAACAACAACAAAAGTATTATCAGCACAAACATCTGCCTTCCCATTGAGTCAAGAATCCTACATCTAAGTTTTGAGAAAGGACCTCAGTTTCTGGTGTCCTTTTTTTTTTTGTTTTTAACTTTACTTTTGATGGAATTTAATGCTATCTTCTTAGATATGGATGAACTATATTGCTGGTATACCTTGTGGAATTCTTGTTTTTTTACTTAACAGCTTCTGAATTTCCCCCCAGCTGACCACAGCTGCAATGAGCTGAGCTCAGCAATGAGCTGAGCTCAAATGTCAAATATATGCTTGTCAATAAGACTAGTTTATGGAGAACTCACACAGGGCAAGCACTCATGTGGTAGTCAGAAAACCAATACAAGGATACTCTGAAGGTATCTCAAGAATTTTGGAACTGATTGCACAACATGGGTGTACTGGCACAGGACTACCCAGCATAGCATGCCCTTATCAGAGAAGGTGCTGTATATAAGCCAAAAAGAATTGAAATAGCTTAAAAGAAACATGAGACATGCAGTATTATTTGTGACCAACTTGTGGCAGAGCATTTTGAGCTTTTATTGATCTGATCAGCTGCAGTCAAAAAACTGTAACTTGACTTTAACATAGTGATGTAATTTTATTCTTTCAGAATGAAGGACAACAATAAACCATCTGTTGATTTTATCTCTTGAATTTATAGATTTATCCAGTTGTTTGGGGATACTGAGAGGCTGAGGGACTGGAGTTGTATAGCAAATAGATATCTAAAGTGAAACTTCTAAGTCTTCCTCACTTTGAGTCTCTGTTTACTACACCAAGTTGCCATAATATCCTCTCAGTTGGACTAGGACAGCAACCTCCTAATAGTCCTTCTTCAAGCCCACCTTTCCCATAGTTGTCAGATATTCCTAAAACACAGGTTTTACTTAGTCATACCTTCCCCTCAATTCAAAAATATTCAATGGTTTCCTGTTGCCCCTGGGATAAAATATACATTTCTTAACCTGGCACTTAAAATCCTCTACAAACTGGTCCCCATTTACCTTTCCAGTCTGATTTTTGTATCTTTGCACACTCTCTGTTCTAGTCAAACTGCCCTGGTAGGACATTCCATCCTGTAATGGGCTGAGGTTTGAGTTGATGCACTGAGGTCCCAAGTACGTGAGGCTAAATAGTAATTGGGCTATACTCTATTAATATACATGATTGGATAAAGAATGATCCCTGCCCACTCTCCGTGCAAGTCCTGATGTGTTGTATAGGAAATGACGATTTTGGTGGGTGGAGGCAGAGAGAGAGACAGGAAGAGAAGCTGGGAGAGATTGGGCCTGGGTTCGAGACTCCGAGCTGCTGGTTGTGTGGCTGCTGGTCGAGCTAGCTTCTTGACTCAGCTGCACACATTGCTATCGCTGATTCTCTTCCACCTCCGATCCTTCTTCACTGAGAATAAAGACTGACGATTTTCCCCTACCCTGAATTCCTGACTCCTGCTGATTTAAAAATACACGATCTTCACACCATCCCTTGCTTTCAATGCCTGTGTAATCTCTCCTGTCAGAAGTTAGTGAGTGAATAGGGATATTTTTGTTGCTAATTGTATTGATGTTCCCATTGCCTAGCAAAGTATCTGGCTCATAGGAATCCCTTGATAAAAAGTCATTAATTAGTGAAGGGGAATACACCTCTTTCTTATCTCTTCCTTTAAGAATCCCTACCTTTTTTCTAAAATATGGCATAAGTGTCACCTCTGCATGAGACTTTATTAGCTTTCTTTGCCTTTTGTAATTACTTTGTGCATACTTTGCAGTTTCTTGGTCATGTATATATTATACTTCTCAGAATGTAAGTGTCTGGAGGGTAGGGATCATTTTTGTGGTTCTACCTTAAGTGCCTAGAGCAGTGCTTCTCACATAGTAGACACTTAAATGTTTATCAAGTTGAATTAGATTAAATAACCTAAAAATATGCTGAGTTACTAGAAAACTGCTATTCAATGTTCCCTGAATTGTTTATTTTTTCTTATGTATGAGTCCTCAGTGCAGTAGCTTCTCCATCTTTGATGACAGTATTAAGTTTTGATCAACACAAGTTCAGGTCATCTTAAATGACCAGTTTTGAAGTTAATGCAAGATCAACATTCTTATTTCTTGTCACTGAGAATTTGAAGGAATTTTTTCTAGTCTTTAGCAATACTTAGAATCTCCAGGGGAAAAAAAAAGTTATCTTTGAAAGGATGGCTTCAATAGAATACTATTTTCCAAAAGAAATCTCTTCTGTGTATTCCATGAACTGTATCTTTTCCTCTACTTTCTATTCATTGCCACAGTTGCTTGCAGAAGTGTACATACAAATAGTCACCAGTTAGAAGCCCAACTCTAAGATGGTTAGTCACCTAAGTCTAGTGATTAAGCCACATACCATCAGAACTCCCATCAGACATAGTGTTTAGTCAAGAGAAAAGCTCTTGTAATCAGAACGTAGGCCATGTTGTTGACAAGGAATCCCTACACGTTTGGTCAACCACAGAATCAAATCACTCAACTGGTAGAGGAATGATGATGACCCAAGCTGATTGATTATACATGCAAATTGAGATCCAACAGAGTCTTATGAGGTGCTGTAACATAAACAGTCATTTTTTCTGATGTTGTCAGCACCTTTCTTGTTCAAGGTAGCCGCAATCCAATTAAAATGACCATCAGAGCAGAGCTGAAAAAGCATTTGATGGTTCCCATTAATGTCATATTTAATTTAGCAGAGCAATGTTGAAGATGTTCATTACTGTCCTTGCTAAACTTTCGCCTTGTGGACAACAAGTTTTATAAATGATATTTACATGTAGCAGGGAAGATAAAAACCAAACTATTTACACTGCTAACTATCTGTACTAGGTCTGTCATGTCCATTTTAGATTGTAGCAATTACATGCTCAAGTTTTACTTAATATATTGCAATAATGTTACTAGGCGTGGGGTGCCCACAGAGAGGAGTTGTTTTTTTTTTTTTTTAAATAACCTCAAAGTAGCCACATTGCACTATATTTCAAGTCTTATGGGGTTAAATCTGTCTAGAGGGCAATCAATGTAATTGAAAAATTCAAACAGGATTCTAATTACTAGCATTAAAGAAGGTTTTGATGCTTAAACAAAGGCTCCTACACAGTGATGTGATAATAGTAAATGTTTAACAATTGGCTGTAAAATAAAATGTGCTATGCCATACTGTTATGTTTAATTTGCATTATTCTATCCTTTAAAAAATCTGCATCAACAAATATAATAAATCAAAAAAATAATAAATCCTAATTTGTAGGATTTGACAGTTATCATGGAGTAAATACTCTTACACTGAAAATATAGTAATCAACTCTCACTACATATATGAGCTAGACCTCTGTCTTCTAATTCTTCTTGAAATCCCTAAACTCTTTAGGGTTCATTTTGAGTGCTACTTTCCTTTCCCACTCTAATTGTCAATGTTGTTCCATTCTCCAAATTACTTATTTTTATGTTTATAATAGAAAGTAATTATAGGGTCAGTAAGATAATAGTCATTTAATTTCCTGCTATATTGCCAGGCACTATTTTAAATACTGGGGATATGGCAAAAGACATTTCTTTGCCTCAAGAAACTCACCATCTAATGGTGAAGACAGTATGAAAACAACTATGTACTAACAACTCATGTAAAGGGTAAATTAGAAATAATTAACAGAAGGAAGGCACTAGAATTTTTTAAATAAAGCTTTTTATTTTCAAAATATATGTACAGATAATTTGACAACATTGACCCTTATATAGCCTTGTGTTTCAGATTTTCTCCTTTCCCTCCCCCCTCCTCCCTTAGAGACAAGCAATCCAATATATGTTAAACATTTAAAATATGTATTAAATCCAATATGTATAAGCATATTTATATAATTCTCTTGCTGCACAAGAAAAATCAGATCGCAGAAAGTAAATAAGGAAACAAAAGGCAAGTGAACAACAACAAAAAGAGTGAGAATGTTGTGATACATATTCAGTTCCTACAGTCCTCTCTCTGGGTGTAGATGGCTCTTTTCATCACAAGATCATTGGAACTGGTCTCAGTCATCTCATTGTTGGGAAGAGTTACATTCATCAGAATTGATTGTCGTATAATATTGATGTTGTCATGTGCAATAAACTCTTTGGTTCTGCTCATTTTATTTGGCATCAGTTCATGTAAATCTCTCCAGGCCTCTCTGAAATCATCCTGCTGATCGTTTCTTATAGAACAATAATATTCCATACCATAGTTTATTCAGCCATTCTCCAATTGATGGGCATCCACTCAGGTTCCAGTTTTGTGCCACTACAAAATGGGCTGCGACAAATACTTTTTGCATGTATGGGTCCCTTTCCCTCCTTTAGGATTTCTTTGGGATATAAGCCCAATAGAAACATTGCTGGGTCAAAGGATAGACAACTTTTGATAACTTTTTGGACATAGTTCCAAATTGCTCTCCAGAATGGCTGGATTCGTTCACAACTCCACCAACAATGTATTAGTGTCCCAGTTTTCTTACATCTCCTCCAACATTTATCCTTATCTTTTCTTGTCATCTTAGCCAATCTGAGGAGTTGTATATGGTATCACAGAGTTGCTTTAATTTGCATTTCTCTAATCAATAGTGATTTAGAGCATCTTCTCATATGATTAAAATTACTTTTAATTTCTTCCTCTGAAAATTGTCTCTTCATATCCTTTGACCATTTATCAATTGGAGAATGGCTTGGATTAGAAGACACTAGAATAAGAGATACTAGAAAAGGCTTCCTGTAAAAGATGGGATTTTAGCTGGGACTTGAAGGAAGCCAGGTGATAGAGATGTGGAGGGAGAGCTATTCCAGACATGGAGGACCACCAGAAAAAATGCCTGGAATGTTTTGTTCAGGACACAGCCAGGAGCCAGTGTCTCTGGTTCAAAGAGGGATCATGGGGGGATTCAAATTGTAGAAAAACTGGAAGTGGAAGAAAGGGAAGTTTGGGTTTGAAGGACCTTTTTATATTTGATCCTGGAGGTAATAAGGAGCCACAAAAGCTTATTGAATAGGAGAGAGAGATGGTCAGACCTGTGCCTTAGGAAAATCACTTTAGTGAGGATGGAGATAGAATAGAAAGGCAGCACTACTTTCTGAATATTGTGATAGTCCAGGTGTAATGATGTGGGATTGAGCCTGAGAGACAGCTTACATTTTGATAAGAGGTATAATATGTACACATATAACTACAAAGTATACAAAGTAATTTCAAAAGGAAGATTGGACCTCATATGGAAGTGGCTTTAGAGCCACACTTAAGGAAGCTAGGGATTCTTAGGGCAAGTAGGTGGCATGACTCATAGAGCACTGGGTCTGGAGGGAGGAAGACTCAGTTTCCCTGAGTACAAATTTGGTCTCAGACACTCCCTGTATGACTCTGACCAAATGACCTAGCTTTGGTTGTGTTAGTGTCCTCTTCTATAAAATGAGCTAGAGAAGGAAATGGCAAGCCATTCCAGTATCATTGCCAAGAAACTTCAAATGGGATTATGAAGAATCAGACACAACTAAATAATAACAACAACAAGAAATACTTAAAGGAAGACATCAATCAAATATTCTCTTTGATGAAATTATTGATTGTGTCTATGATTCACTCATTCATTCTTTAGGATTAGATTATTTAGTTTCCAATTAAATTTTGTCTATTTTCCCCTGGCCTTTTATTGCATGTAATTTTTTTATTGCATCATGATCTAAAAATTGCATTTACTATTTCTGTCTTTCTGCATTTAGTTTTGAGGTCTTTATGCCCTAATACATGATCAATTTTTATATAGGTTTCATGAACCACTGAGAAAAAACCACTTTCCTCTCTTCTTTCTCCCTTTCCATTCTCTCCATTATTTTGCTTCTGATCACTACCTCCCTCAAACAACCCTCTCCTTTTAGATTCCCTCCCCCTTTTTATACCTTTCTCCTACTACTTCTGTTTTTTCTTCTATTAGCCTCCCCCTTTCCTTTCCACTTTCTCCTCCCACTTCCCTATAAAGTGAGACATTTCTCTATAAAATCAAATATGTCTAATGTTCTCTATTTGAGCTAAATTTGATGAGAGTAAGATTCACACAATGTTCATCCCCCTCCCTTTTTTTCCTTCATTTATATTAGGTCTTCTTTGCCTCTTCATGAAATGTAATTGCCCTCATTTTACCTCCATTTTCCTCTTTTCCCAGTATAATCCTCTTTCCATCTCTAGTTTCTTTTTATATTTTTATACTAAAAATCAAATTATACCTGTACCCTCTAAGTATACCCATAATGGAGATAGAGTTCTCAAAAGTTTTATTTTTTCCTTTTTAACCTTTTATGTTTCTCTTGAGTTCTGTATTTGGAGGTCAAATTTTTTGTTCAGCTCTGGTCTTTTGATCAGAAATAAATGAAATTCACCTGTATCAATCAATGCCCATCTTCTTTCCCTGAAGATAATGCTCAATTTGGCTGGATAGTTTATTCTTGGTTGCATTTCAAGTTCCTTTGCCTGTTGGAATGTCAGATTCCAGGTCCTTTGATCCTCTAAAGTGGAAGCCGCTAAGTCCAGGGTAATCCTGATTGTGGTTCCCTCAGTATTTGAATTGTTTCTTTTGGGCTTCTTGCAATATTTTTTCCTTGGTCTGATAGTTCTGAAATTTAGCTATGATATTCCTTGGAGTTTCCATTTTGGGGCCACTTTAAGGAGGTGTTTGGTGAATTCTTTCAATGGCTATTTTACCTTCTGATTCTAGGACATCAGGGCAGTTTTCCTTGCTGATTTCCAGAAAGATAATGTCTAGGCTCTTATTTTCATTGTGGTTTTCAGGAGGTCTAGTAATCCTTAGATTGTCTTTCCTAGATACATTTTCCAGATTAGCTGTTTGCCCAAGTAGGTATTTTCTATTTTCTTCTATTTCTTTCAGATTTTTTTTTGGTTTTGCTTGATTGATTCTTGATGTTTCCTTGAGTCATTCATTTCCATTTGTTCAGTTCTGATTTTTAACAAATTATTTATTTCAGTTATCTTTTTTAGTTCCTTTTGTATTTGGCCAATTGAATTTTTAAATGAGTTGTTTTGTTCTATCAATTTTTTTTTCACTTCATAAATTCTGTTTTTCAAGGAGTTGTTTTCTTTTTCTGTTTCACAAATTCTGTTTTTCAAGGAGCTATATGCTTTTTCCATTTCACTAAATTTATTTTGTAAGGAGTTTTCTTCAGATAATTTCTCTGTTTCCTTTTCCGAACCTTCTTGCAAAGTTCTTATTTCCTTTCCCTGTTTTTCTTCTAACTCTCTTTTAAAATCTTTTTTGAATTCTTCCAAGAGAGCCGTGTGAGATGGGGAGCAATTCACATCATCTTTTTGGGTGATATGGTCATCTGGAGTCAGTCTACTTTTAGTATCCTCAGAGTTTGAAATTTGTTCCTCTCTTTCTCCATAAAAACTATCTATGGTCAGAGTTCTTTTTGCTTTTTATGCCCATATTTTAAAAAGATTGGGTTCTGCATTTAGGCAAAGGAGGAATTGTCCATCCTTCCTCTATAGGTGACTGTGCTGTGCTGGATTGGTGCTAACTAACCCTAACCCTAACTAACTTTCAGTGATGGGAGGGTATGGTCAGGTCCTGTGATATTCCAGGGTTTAGGGGTTTACTTATTGCCTTTTATATTTGCTTTAGATATCTTTCAGCTAATCTGCTGACCTTCTAAGTTGTAACCAGGACAGAGTAGCCAATACTGCTGTATATTCCTCCTGATAGATTCATTGGCAAAAGGAGCTCACACTACCCTGGGTTTCTGTACTACTTGTGCTTGGCTGTCTGTGCTTGGCCCCTTTCCTCCATGCCCAATTAAAACAGACCTTTTCTGAAGATCTTCCAAATTATCTTCTGCTGAAAATGTGTTACACTCCAAATATTTGTGAATTCTGTTACTCCAAAATCAGTTCAAAGGCTTGATTTGCTGTTAGTTTGAGGGACATGTGGAGAGCTCAGAAAAAGATGTATCTCATCTTTGCCATCTTGGCTTCACCTCCCAAAAGCTAGAATAATTATTAAATGTCTTCTAGGTTCTAGACAATTCATTTGGCAATGAGATAGAAATATGATGAGCAAAATATCCTTACCCATTAACTTATGTTCTAATGGGAGAGAATGTTTGAGCATAGACATGGAAGTAAGAGATGGACTGTCCTAGCAGATCAGTCTGACTAGAAGAGGAACTCAAGTACTGTCTTGATTAACCAAAAGTTTCCTTTGAAGTTGCCTCTTAAATCCTCCCTTATGGCACTTGTTGACCTCATCAATGTAGTAGACTTACTGAAGTACTTGCTGATGTTTTGCCCTCTGATATTGCCAATGGTGGTTTTTTCAATACTAGTTGAAGAGTTCAGGTCTCATAATATCAGAATTAAGGTAGCCTTCAGCCTAAAACTACAATTGTAGGGGCATAATGGGGAAATAACAAGGCCAAATACCAAAGAAATACTAAGGGAAATACCAGCAATGGTGTCAAAGGGCCACTTCAGTGCTCAATGGAATGGCTCTAGATCTGGCTTATTTCCAGCACAATGATATCCCAACATACCTTAATGCTTCTTTTGTGCTTCAAGTTTTATTTAATTTCTTTAAGATTTTTCTTTTGAAATTATATCCACTTAAATCTTTATTGAAAAAACTGATACCTTCAATTTAGAGCCTCATTTTTAAATGTACCAGTTCAAAATAAAGGACTTGGTTTTATTTGTTTTCAATAATTCTCAATCTCCTGGTATTGCCTCCCAATTCTAGTACTCTGGATTTGGGAATTTGGAAAGAATTTGGGGATTTGGGAATTTGGGAAGATTTGGGATTTGGGATTTGGAAGGAAAATAATCTTCTTTAACTTATCTTTACCATTTTATAGACTGTGATTACATGATCTTTATCTTGGCCTGAGTGGCCCCAAATTTTGTGTGCTATTTTTGGTTTTTCCTTATCTGAGATTACTTTCTCTGCTTAAATAATCCTGGTTGCATCTTTTCCAAATGCATGTCTTTCTTGAATTTGAAGTAACCCTACATCCTGTATTCCAGATGTGGATATGACATGAGTTTTTTTTTTTTATTTTTATTTATTTTTACTTTTTTATTATAGCTTCTTATTTACAAGATATATGCATGGGTAATTTTTCATCACTGATAATTGCAAAACCTTTTGTTCCAATTTTTTCCTTCTTTCCCCTCCCCCAGATGGCAGGTTGACCAATACATGTTAAATATGTTAAATTATAAGTTAAATACTATATATGTACACATTTATTTTGCTGCACAAAAAGAATCGGACTTTAAAATAGTGTACAATTAACCTGTGAAGGAAGTCAAAAATGCAGGCGGACAAGAATAGAGGGATTGTGAATTCTATGAAATAGTATGATGTGAGTTTTTAAGCAAACAGAACAATGTTTCTTTTATTGTTTCTATTACCCTTCCTAGTGATTCCTGGATTTTTGGGGAGACCAATTGGCATAATTAGATAAGCCTTTGTTTTTTCAGTAGTCCCAAACAACTCCTAGATCCCATCTCTATATTATCCCAGGTTTGAGACCAATATTCCATAAGTATAGTTAGAGCTAGAATAATTTTCTCTGAAAGACACATTTGGATCTCATCTGGTAGCTTTCTACAAAGTAGCCTCAAAAAATGTTGTAGTAGTCTAAAGTACAAGTAGTACAATTAATTTCTACAAGGTCTAGTAATTCCTTTGGACATGAAAGACATTTTGCTAAGTGATTAAATGTTATTAGAAAGGGCACAATCTTTTGGAGTGGGCATATTCTTCTAGGGAAAAAAAAGCTGGATATAAATGCTAGAATTAGTTTTATTAGCTATTTTCTGCATTATACATGATATTTTTGAACTATCCTATAGTTCCTTCACCAAAAATTTTTAAGTGCTCCTCTCTAATCTTGAAATGTATTGATTAAAGATGATAGCATTTATTGCTATTTGCTCAACATAAGAATTCAACAAAACCAAGTACATAAGACATATTTCCTTTAATTCCTTGAAGTTCTTGACCTTTTCTTCTTCCAGATGTACTTTGTTATTTTTTCTAGCTCTGTAAAACAATTTCTTGAGAGTTTGATTGGTGTGGCACTGAATAAGTAGATTAATTTAGGTAGCATTGTCATTATTATATTAGTTTGGCCTATCCATGATGTTACACAGGACAAAAAAGGTCAAAATTAACATCAGGCCTATTTATCAAAGGACTCATCATAAGAGAAATCCTAGGAAAATAAAAGAATACATATATATATACATATATATATAATGCTTCTAATTTTTAATAATAGAGAATTGCAAATTATTTCAACTTAAAGCTTTCACTTTACACTCATCAAATTGGCAAGACACAAAATAGGGAAATATCATTATTGGAAGGACTATGGAAAGACAAAACTTGATATAATGATGACTGGTTGTGGAAGTGATACAAGTATTCTAGAAAAAAATTTGGAATAATACAAACAATTCAATATATGTTCATATTATTTGACTCAGTCATTTCATTACTGGAAATATATCTTAAGGAAATTAAAAACAGACAGAAAGATCACATATAAATGAAAATAAATATATCAGTCCTTCTGGTATCAAAAAAAAGAAAATAAAGGGAAAAAATGCAAATGAAGGTAGCCTAGCCATGCCATACCTAAAAGTATATTATAAAGCAGCTGTCATCAAAATCATTTGGCACTGTCTAAGAAACAGAGTAATCAATCAGTGAAATAGGTTAGGTTCACAGGACAAAATAGTCAATGTTGATAGTAATCTGGTGTTTGACAAACCCAAAGACCCCAGGTTTTGGGATGAGAAATCACTATTCGACAAAAATTGCTGGAAAAATTGGAAATTAATATGCAGAAACTAGGCACTGACCCACACTTAATACCCTATACCAAGATAAGTTTGAAATGTTTCATGATCTAGATATAAAGAGTGATATTATAACCAAATTAGAAGAATAAAGAATAATTTGCCTCTCAGATCTGTGGAGAAGGAAGGAAGGAATTTGTGGCCAAAGATGAACTGGAATACATTATTGAATACAAAATGGATAATTTTGATTTTATTAAGCTAAAAATTTTTTATACAAACAAAACTAATGCAGACAAGATTAGAAGGGAAACAACAAACTGGGAAAAAACTTTTTTTAAATTCAAGGGTTCTGACCTCTGACCTGACATTTCTAAAATATATAGGGAATCGACTCAAATTTATAAGAATTCAAGTCGTTCTCTGATTGACAAATGGTCAAAGGATATGAACAGACAATTTTCAGTTGAAGAAATTGAAACTATTTATAGTAATATGAAAAGCAGGTGCTCTAAATCACTCTTGATCAGAGAAATGAAAATTAAGACAACTCTGAGATATCACTACACACCTTTCAGATTGGCTAAGATGATAGGAAAAGATAATGATGAATATTGGAGGGGATGTGGGAAAACTGGGACACTGATACATTGTTGCTGGACTTGTGAACTGATTTAACCATTCTGGAGAGCAATTTATAACTATGTCCAAAGGGCTATCAAACTCTGCATACCATTTGATCTAGCAGTGTTTCTACTGGGCCTGTATCCCAAAGAAATCATAAAGGAGGGAAAGGGAACCATATGTGCAAAATGTTTGTGGCAGCCCTCTTTGTAGTGGCAAGAAATTGGAAACTGAATGAATGGCCATCAGTTCGACAATGGCTGAATAAGTTATAGTATGCAATGGGCGGAAACTGAGTTGATGCACTGAGGTCCGAGCACTTAAGGCTCATTACCAATTGGACAATACTCTATTAGCATATGCTTGGAGAAAGAATGGCCCTGCCCACTACTCTGTGCAGGTTTTGATCTGTTTAGTGTATAGAGAGATTGAGGCAGGGTTTAGGAGGTAGAGTGAGAAAGCCAGAGTCACTCCTGGCCAGATTTGTGTAGCAATTCTTCTCACTTCGTGTCACCATTCCATTCACCTCCACAAAGAATAAAGATCAAGGACTTTTACTGATCCTGACTCGGGCTGATTCTAAAGTATCCAGGGTGCTAACACGGTCATAACAATGGTATATGAATGTTATGGAACATTATTGTTCTATAAGAAATGATCGGCAGGATGATTTCAAAGAGGCCTGGAGAGACTTACATGAACTGATGCTAAGTGAAATGAGTAGAACCAGATCATTATACATGGCAACAAGATTACATGATGATCAGTTCTGATGGACCTGACTCTTGTCAACAATGAGGTCATTCAGGCCAGTTCCAATGGTCTTGTGATGAAGAGAGTCATCTACACCCAGAGAGAGAACTGTGGGAACTGAATGTGGATCACAACATAATATTTTTGCTTTTTTGTTGTTTGTATACTTTTTGTTTTCTTTCTAATTTTGTTTTCCTTTTTGATCTGATTTTTCTCGTGTAGTATGATATTTGTGGAAATATATATGGAACAATTGCACATGTTGAATATATATTAAATTATTTGCTGTCTAGGGGAGGGGGCGGGAGGAAGGTAGGGAGAAAATTTCGAACACAAGGTTTTGCAAAGTTAAATGTTGAGAGTTTTCCACGTATATGTTTTGAAAAATAAAAAAAAAAAAACTTGAATTATAAAAAAGAAAATTATTCTAGCTCTAGACTTTATATATCTATTTTTAAACACATTAAAGAACATACTGTACTTTGCCTTTTAATAATGTATTTTAAAGCATAAATGAAGCATACTCCATTGTGGGAAAGGCTCTTATTAATATGAAAATAGTTATTTTTGGTATTTTTGTTGTTTATGTGAAAATCATGATAATTCTTATCCTAATTTTGAATTATTCTTATGCTCTCAGTATAAATTCTATTTGGTTAAAATATCTAATGTTTTGGCAAACATGTGACATTAGACTCTAATAATATAATTATTTTGAATATATTAATTTCCTTAGATTTTCTTTAATCTTTTACATTAATATAAATTATACTTCTCTTTCTCTTTCATATCTAATTCTGGTTTGGATATCAGGTGCTGATTTGTGTAATGTGAGCAATATGATAGAAAGCTCTCTTTCTTCAGTCATTGAAAACAAAAACTTTTAGCTTGGGTTTTTTTTTTTTTATTCAAGCTTATAATTTAATTGGTGTAGAGACTCTCCAATGAGGAACTCCACCTGTCACTGCAGATTGGTACTACTCTGCAATTTATTGTCTTAAATTCATCCGGTGCACCAAGAGGTTAAAAAAAAAAACAACTTCCTCAGACATACTTAGTAGGACATGAACCAGGCCTTTTAATTCCAAATCTACCCATTATGCCAGACTGCCTCTCAAACATTTTATGTTTATCTTTTAAACATTAGTTAGAACTTGTTTGTAACTCTTTCTAAACTAATTTTTTCTTCTCCATAATTCATTTATTAGTTGTTCAACTTTTCTTTCTGCAGTTGGGTCTTTCAAACTTCTCTTTATTGCCTTCTTAACATGAGTATTTTATGTTTTTGGAACTTATTTTTGTGCTGGACTGATATTTTAATTAGTGTAGAGTGCTCCTGGTGAGATACTTCCTCTTCTTTCAAAGTACATGCTGTGCAAGCCTTAGTAAGTTGCCTATAGCACTGAGAGGTTAAGTAAATTACCCAGCTAGTATGTATCAAAAATGAGACTTAAAAGCAGATTTTCCTGAGTCTAAGGGCAACTTCCTATACACTTTGTCTTTCAGATTATCATTCATTGCTTTAAAAATTCTGTTTTGGTCTCATATAAATGTGTATCATGGTGTCTTAATAGTTATTTTTTGTTTTCTATTCATTGTAAATATTTGTATTTTGTGTATAATTTTGCATATTTGTGTTGTGTTATTTTAATAATTTATTTTCCTCAGTCTTTCTTTTGGATTGTTAACTATGTCTATCAGGAATTTTGTTAATTTAAAAAAAACACAGTTATGTTTATCAATTCTGACTTTTCCTTTTTGATTTTGTTTATCATTTAATCACCAACATTTTTTGTTTTGTTTTGTTTTATTCTTGTTAATTTGTTCATTTTCTGTTTTTAAAAATATTTGTTCAGTTCATTAATATTTTATTCATATTAATATGTTTTCAGATATAGTTTTTCCGTTGAGGCTACTTTAGTTTCATGCTCCAAATTTTGGCATGATATTTTATTTATGACATTGTTTAATATATTTATTTTTGACTTGTTCTTTCACTCATTCAAATTCAGTATGCCATTACTTATAGAGCACCTGCTGTGAGGTGACTATCCCGATTCACATTCTGAAGATGTCAGTCCTTCCAGAGGGACTACTTTGTTCCCTTAGATTTTAGAAGTAGTCTTCAGGATTTGGGTAATTTTTAATGTTATAGTTCATAAGCACCCACCAGTGTGCTTCCAGCCAGACTTAATTAGCTTTTAAAAATAATTTACACTAAAGTTTTAGAGTAAGAACAATTGTTACAAGAAATCTTCCCAAAGTCTGTGATATATTCTCTTTTTTTTCTTATAATAAAACTAATTTAACATTTTTATGATATATTATAATTTATAACATCTTTCTTCAGATATGTTCTTATCTCATCTTCACAAGAATATCATGAGATTATTTACAGTTGAAGAAATAGGGACCTATAGAGATTAGATGAATTTTCTAAGATCACAGTTGGTAAAATCAAGATTAGAACTCAGGATTTCCAGCATTCAAGAGAAGCGTTCTTTCTGTTACTATAAAGACCACTGGTATTTAAAGCACTTCATAACCTGATATTTTCCTATCTTACTAGTCTTTTTGCATTTTACTCCTTTAACATATCTTATGATCTAACAACAAGGCTTGTTCTCTCTTGAAAACAAGCTCATCTCCTGTCCCTGTCACTTTGTTCTGGTTTTGCACTAATACTTGGAATAGTCTGCACTTTTCCCTTTGCTTTTTTTATAGCTTTTTATTTACAAGTTATATGCATAGGTAATTTTACAGCATTGACAATTGCTAAACCTTTTGCTCCAATTTTTCCCTTCCTTCCCCTCATCCCCTCCCTCCGATGTCAGGTTGACCAATACATATTAAGTATGTTAAAGCATATATGTCCTAACAGTTATTTTGCTGTACAAAAAGAATCAGAATTTGAAATAGTGTACTATTAGCCTGTGAAGGAAATCAAAAATTCAGGCTGACAAAAATAGAGGGATTGGGAATTCTATGTAATGGTTCATAGTCATCTCCCAGGGTTCTTTCACTGGTTGTAGCTGGTTCAGTTCATCACTGCTCTATTGGAAATTATTTGGCTCATCTCATTACTGAAAATGGCCATGTCCATGTGATGTATTCTCTTAACAGTACCTTCAGAATTAAGGAGAAAATGGGAAAGAGTACATATGGCAAAGAAATAATTCATAGCTCCTGGAAGTCCCTTTGTATATAGAATGTTCCCCTTAAAAATGGGTAGTTTTCTACTGTGCTCCAAGATGTCCTTATCCTAATGTAGACACTGCATTTAGCTGAGTTAAGGATGCTGCTAGGAAAATGGAAATTCTCCAAACCTTTAAATGTCTCTATGTCATCTTCTAAACAAGGAGGGAAGGAAGAAGGCTAAAGTTAAGATATTCTTCTCTCCTCCTTAATATCTCCTTTCTAAGAGGCAACCCTTTCTTTCCTCACTGTCACTACATGCTTACTCAACTCTCAATCTCCTATAACTAAACTGGCTTAATATTTAAATTATCCCTAGGGTACAACAAGTCATTAACCAATTCAAGGACATTTTCTGGAAATGTCACTTTCAGTTCATCCAGTAATGCATAGAAATATCAAAATTGATCAAAATCTTTTCGGATTTAGTTGAAATTTTTTAAATTTTGAATTAGTTGACCTTTTTCAGAATTTAGTTGAAATGCGTTAGGTACCAGGATATGATATTTTAGAGCTGATATTTTCAAATTAATGGACTAGAGAACAATGAGGATGGCTCTGAAGCAGTTGCATTATTTAGATTCATACTGTATATTTCCATTTGGCTGAAACCACTTAGCATATTTTAGAGCCTCAAATAATGAACACATGTGACTACTTCATGGGATTCATTATTCCCAGTACTCTAAATCTAGCAGTTGGTGGGGATAATTTTATTTATTCAATCAACTCCTATCATTACACGTATTCCCCCTGAAGTATTATATCTTTTGCTTATATTCCTTATATTAATTGGATTTGTTTTATTTTTTCCAAATTGATTCAATTTTGATTTTGTTATCTTGATACTTGGCATTTTTTTTTGATACTTGGTATCTTCAGTGAAAAATGGGTACAGGTAAGGATGGAAAGAATTATATTAGAAAATATGGATGAAGAAGAAATGAAGAAGAAACCAAAGACCTTACAGATTATGTAGAAGCATAATATCTATCTTTCAGGAATACTGTATTTGAGAAAAGAGAGGGCACTAAATGTAGTGAGCATTTAATAACATTATAAAAATTAAATTAATGATATTTTAATCGATTAGAAATGACTAATTACTGATGTGGGAGTCATGTCCAATATTAGCTGTCTACATATAATCATAACACTGATCTATTTGAGCAAGGAGTGAGATGTAAGACAAAATTAAAATGAGCAAAATATATGTGCAATGATAATACACTCTTTTAGCTAGACTCTTAATTTATATTGATACCCATGTTTTAAGGAAAACAATACTTCCTGACAAATAACTATCAAAAACTGAAATAGGATGCATCTGGTGGTCTTCTAAGAAAGACCAGATGGACAGCTATCTGTCAAGGGTACTGAAAAAAGGATTCTTGTTGAGAGGCATGGTGAATAAGATGGCTATGAAGGTCTCTTCTTGGTCCAAAAATGTAGAGTTCAAATAAGAAGACTTGACACATAATACATACTACTTATTGATTAGTTGGTTAAATACATGATCTTTTAAAGATATTTGAAGTTTAGTAGGTAAAATAAAACTATACAAACCATAATAATGCATAGCATCAGTGATTGCCTGCTATTTATGCTAATAAGGTAAGAAGAAAAATCACAGTCCAGTCTGACTATGACACATTACAAATACGGATATGTTGTGGTCTGAACAAATGATATTTTATTAAATGTTTTTCACTGACTTAATAGCTGACAGTACTATCAGAATTCAGCAAACAGCAGAGATTTGAACAAATTTTACTTAAGATTTCTCTATTTGATATAGTTCTCTTTACAGCATCTTCAATGGTGGTCTAACTCTAAAACTTTGATTGAAGATAACAGGAGCTTGAAGGGGAAAAGAAACAACAAAAAACAATTGATGTACAAGAGTCCCTTCTGACCTAGACTACAAAAAGAGTAGAAAACAGAGGGAAGCAATTCCTAGATAAGAAATAAGAGATTATCAAAGAACTGAGACTTCTTAAAATATGAAATAGGAAAAATCAAAGGTATATATTCTCTTAAATATTGTGGGGAAAAACCAAATTTCAGGACCTGACTTTAGGATGTGGAAATGTGCCTGTGTTTATATAGGACAACATTTTTCCAAGATTAGGTTCAACTCTTAGCTTGAAAAAGTTTTGAATTTGAAAATGTTCTTTAATTCAATATTGCATTCTTTATAAAGTCCATTCTTATTGAACACTTCCCTCTAAAAACTAGAATAGTTGAATGGGACAATACCAAGAACAAAGCCATGAGTCATGCTACTAATTTCCTACTTCCAGGTTGACATTGATCCATTATATAATATACTTTCACTATGTTTTTAAGCTAGATTCTGTGAGAATTCACATAACTATAGTGTCATCTAGTTTAATTTAATATATTTTTCTGTCTTTTTCTACAAAGATAATATTTTATCAAATGTCTCACTAAAGTGAAAATACATTGTGCCTAGGGCTTTCCTCTGTTCTTGCAATTTTACAATCCTATCAAAAAAGGAAATGATTTCTCTCTGCCATGTCTTATTTTTAGTGAACCTAAGCCGACTCTGAGCAACCTCCCACTTCTTAGGCATATTTGCACAGATCATGTCCTAGTCTGAAGATCAAATCAAAAGTCTTTTCTCATTCTTCATAATTTCCTTTATT
Organism: Sarcophilus harrisii; assembly: GCF_902635505.1. NCBI lineage: Eukaryota > Metazoa > Chordata > Mammalia > Dasyuromorphia > Dasyuridae > Sarcophilus > Sarcophilus harrisii. The sequence continues at coordinate 147,988,954 of NC_045429.1, forward strand.
GTCTGTGATGGTATGCTAAATCCTTTTAGTAAATTAAAAAGTCATTTGAAATTGGAGAATTTAAGTAATTTGAAGGAGCTCAGTGTGATCTTAAGGCAGCTATGGCACAGGGGATAGAGTACTGAGTCTGAAGTCAAGATGAGTTCAAATCTGGTTTCTGACAAAACTAGCTATGTGATCCCTGGAGAAGTCTTTTAATCCTGTTTGCCTCAATTCCTCATCTGTAAAATTAACTGGAGAAAAAAATGGCAAATCATTTTAGTATCTTTGCCAAGAAAAACAAAAATGGGTCATGAATATTCATATATAACTGAAAAACAACAACAAAGTGTGATTTTACTGTCCCATCCTCTCCCTTGGATTCATTTTCCAGTCCTTTCTTTATATTATTTTCCAAATTACATATCATTCCTCATATATATGTTATGGCAAAAGTGGTCGGGGAAAAATATAAAATTATGCCCTCCTTCTCTCTGTTATTAATTAATATATTTTTTCCTCTTCTGAATATAGCTTAAAATTTTAAAAAATGGTCATTAGGATTTCTCTTCAGCTCTGATTGATATAGGACAAATATAAATAATGTTGGTCTCCATCATTAAATTCATTGTTTAATATCACAACTGTGAACCTAATTAACCATATGAGCATCAAGCCACAAATATACAGTAAAATCTTAGTCTCCCTTTGTGATAACTAATTATCAAAATACATAAAAAGTTTTTAGGAGGAAAAACTTCTTAGCAACAAAGTGTAAAATTACCCAAAGAGATGGTACTTCAAAATGTGAATATTTTATGGGCAGGAATATCTTAATTTCTAAGCTATAATTGTAGAACTAAGAAACTAAGAATAAATTAATCACACTATCTCAGAAATACCATTTCTCTTCTAAAGTTTTTTTTCTTTCTAAACAGAATTCTATTTAGATCCTGTATAATGAAGCCCAATGATGGAAGCCACCCACAGTTTGAAAAGGAAAGTAATCTCCTTGGCAGATAGCTTCAAAATTCCAAATCCTGTTTTAAATCAATGATAAGAAAATTCAGTTTTTGGACTGATGTCCTTCCAAAAGAGATGCTCTTCTTGATATAATTGAATTTATTACTGAAAATCTAAATAGAAAATTGTGTTTCCAGGAGTCATATCAATCAATTTGGGTCCAACCTTCAACCTTTCAATTGTTTTTATGCCCAGTTTCATACATACCTTGATGGCACATGACATAGAGAGCCAAGAGGAGAGAAATAGCACTGACCATCCATCCAGTAGGGCATAATCTATCACTATGTTTTATTCTAATGAATACTCATTAAGTAAGCTCTGACTTATTCAGGAAAAAAATGTTTTTCCCCTCAAAACCATGTTCCTCTTGCATGTTTTGTGGTAGTGGGTAACTCCTACCAAATATTTGAGTAACATTTTCACAGCATTGGAGAGATGCTTTATATCCAGAAGATATTTGGGTCATAAAAGAAAAATTGCATATTTGAAATCTCATCAAGTTGAGAGATAGTCCCTGGACAGGGCAATTTGCTAACAGAATTATGGATTCTTTTATAAATGAAGGCAAAAGTACTGAGATATTCTTTGCATACTAATAAATATGCTGTCCTTTACTCTCCTATTCCATTATGCTGTATTGTGTCAAATTGTTTGGTGTGGTTCTATTTTGAGGTTTTCATAGACTCTGACAAATTTGATGGGTTGGTAAATGATCAGAAATTTTTTTAGGGCTGTTAATATTGGTAGGTGCATTCAGTTCTGAGAAAAGGATGTCTTTCTAGGTCATGAACAGCACATGTTTTTCTCTTCTCAATAAGGACCTTGACTTTCTTGGTAGTATTAGGTGGTTTCTGAACACAAAGCTGAATCTACAATATAAGTTAATGACATATTTACTGGTGTGAAACATGGGAAGTTATGTTATTCAAGTAAAGTAAATTGGAAATAAAAACTACTTATATATTTAATATCTGATTTTTTGAGTTCAGAATCATCTAGTTTTTATTCCCCAAGGTTAGTTTATAATCTATGCTGTTTTATTAGGAACCGTGATCTATTTTACTATTTTCTTCTATTAATATCAGAATTATTCACCTGGAGGAATGATGAAGCTCGTTTCTTTGGTTCCATGAAAGTTTATTGTTAAAATTTCAGTGTGAGAGTTTACACCTTGGAAATTAGCAAAGTGAAGGAGAAAAACGTTAATAATGCAGATTAAATTTAACCATGTGTCATGTATATATACTATTAATAAGCAAAATAGTTCTTCCTCTAACACCATGACCAACAGAGTAGGAGAAGAGAGAAATCCCCTCCACTTTACCAAAATAGGAAGATCAGTTTTCTCTTAGGAACTGAGTTTTCCTGAACTTCTTGCAGAGCAAGTGAATATATCCAATTTTCAATCAGTCAATGGTAGCTCCTTCCAATCAATTAAGAATTTTTTTTATAAGGACACACACACACACACACACACACACACACACACATATATATATATATAAACAACTTTACACTTAATTTAACATCTTGTTATATGCTTCTTATTTTCTACAATTACATCCTATATAAAGAGATTGGTCAGAGGACAATTCTCCCCCTCTCTACTCTATAAATAGTATATTTCTAGACTAAGATACATATAGAAAAAGATTAAGATGGTCACTGTCCTAAATGTCATTGAGGGAATGGCTGAAAGAAATGAGAATATATCACTTGAGGAAGAAAAGGTTTAAGTAGAACTTATCAAACACAAACAAATGGAATTAGAAACATTCTGCTTCATCCCAGAAGACAAAAGTAGGAGTATTGGGTAGAAACTGAAAGATGCAGATTTAGGTTTATATGAAACCTAATATAGGTTTATATGTAAAGTTACCTAAAAATTAGAATTGTGCAAAATATAGAAATTGTTGTCATGGAAGGTCTTGATTTCCTTTTTAATGGAAGCTGGCCACCATTGTGAGGAATGTTGTAGAGAGAATTTTTGTTCAATTATGAGTTGTTCTACATAGCTTCCAAAGTGTCTTCACAATCTGCCGTGATTGGCTCTATGATTTCATTCTATGCAAATAGACATAATTAGCCCAATTATTTATGCTTTGGTTCACATGACATGTTCTTCTCTTAGTATGTATGAGTAAGTTTCTTTTACTCATAGTTTCTTTTGTCTGCCTGTTTTTTTGTTTGTTTGTTTGGACAAACACTTTAAGGAAATTCATTTGGTTGGTATAGGAAGAGATAAATACCAAGACACTCTGAGGATGTAACATCCTTAGAGGATGTAACATGCCACTGCTGCCATTTATTCTGGGGATCTTTTGTAATATAAATCTATAGGACAGTTGGCCAACATGTGGAATACAGCTGCATCAGGATGGAAATGAGGGAAGGGAATCTGGAAGAGGAGTGATATCGTCAGACATGGTAGGAAAAGTACCCTGAGTTTCAGGGATTAATTATTGAAGGCTGGAAAGGGAATATTCTCTCTTAAAAAATTATTTGGTATCTTTTGTTTTTTATATCATCTTAGTTTACATGATATTTTTCCCTTCATAGGGAGACATACCATTTTACAACATTTTAAAGGTAAGATTTTATTTAAAAGACCAGGAACCAACCCTACCCCCTCAGCACCTGTTACAATTGAAAAAGTATGACAATAGGTATGAAATACATAGAACACCTATGTGCTTCTCATCTCAAGAAAGGGAAGTCCTATCATATCTTCTCCCTATCCCAAGTCATGTTGATCTTTATAATCTATCTTTGTTCATTTTTGATATTTTTGTATGTGGTGGTTCTTTACATTGCTGTAGTCATTATGTAAATTGTTTTATTCTTTTGCTTACTTTACTTTTCACCATTTCATGTAGATCTTTCCATCCTTTTCTATATTCATCACAATTGTTATTTCTTATAACACAATAATATTCCATTCTACTGATATACCACATTTTTTAACCATTCAGCAATGATGAACATCTTACTTAAAAATTTTTGCTATCATAAAAACTGTTGCTATAAATATTTCAGTGTATATGGAAAATTTCTTATCAGTGGCTTCCTTGGGATACAAAAAACATTGCAATGGAGTTCTGTGGTTCAAAAGGTGACATTTTAGTCACCTTATTTGCACAATTTCAACCTGCTTTCCAAAATGATTATACTGTTTCACATCTCCACCAACAGTGTGTTCCCTCACTGAATTATCACCTCACAACCCCTCCAAAAATTACTGTTGCCATTTTTGTCATCTTTGTTAATTTGCAAGGTCTGAGATGAAATCTCGGGGATGTTTTGCATTTTCTCTCATTAATTATTCAGAGCATTTTTCATGTGGTTGCTATTTCTTTTTTTTGAGAATTGTGTTTCATATCCTTTGACCATTTATCTATGGCACTTTGACCATTTATCTATGGCATTACAGTTGTTATACATATGTATGTATTTATGTAAACATGCACATACATATACACATACAGATACTTGTGTCTAAATTGTTCATATCTCTCTGATACCAAAGACTTATCAGAGATATTTTTTACAAAGATACTTTCCCCGTTAAACCCACTTTTCTTCTTATCCCAAATGAATTAATTTTATCTCTATAGAAACTTTACAATTTCTGTCCATAGTTGCAGACACAAATAGCTTTAAAATATAAAGCTATCTCATGCTAAATGACTTTTCTATCCTTAAAGTCACCAAATTATTAAAATGAAAGAGTAAATTTCTATTTACTTTTATGACAGCTTGATTTTTTTTTTGATGGTTTTTCTCTACTTCTTTTGTGTTCTCAGTTCCGTTGTGGTTTCATCTTGCTCATTTTATTGATTTTTCAGCCCTGATTAGCTAAAGATTTACTCATTAAAAAACTTTTTAAAGAACTAGCTGTTGATTTTGCTAATTTTTATGTTGTTTCTGTGTTTTTGATTTCCAGCTTATCTATGTCTTCTCTAATTTTTCATATCCCTGCTTTTTGTTTTTGTTTTTGTTTTTTTTGCTTAATTCAGGTTTGTTTAGCTGTTGTCATGGCTTTTATACATCTTTAGTTGCTCTCTATTTTCTCCATTTCTATGAAATCAAAACTTCCGAGGCATCCTTTCTGGGATCTCCCTTCTAAAGTTCTGCAACTGCCATGTAGCGCTTACTTCCTTTTCCATTGTTCCTCATTCCCAGAAAAACATGAACTAAACTAATGTGCACATTTAATTAATTATTCTTACCTTTTTCTTTTTTGTTAGTGTATGTTTGTTGATATATTATTTTTATCCAAGCGCTACTTTAGCTGTACCCCCCCAAAACTGACATTTTTTTCATTTTTATCATTTCTGTAAGATTTCTGCCCTTTTACATTAGTATGTAATATTTCCGTACCCTAACATAGAATCCAATTTCTTTTTGGTAAAAAAGTTTCTTGTGATGGTTCCTTTTAGAAAATGCTATATATGCATTGTCTTTTCTTCCTATCATTTTCCTCTTTTCTTTGTCAGATTATCTAAAACAGATAGAGGGATTATGAAGTCTCCTGTCACTATTGTGTTACTGTCTATGTAGCATTGCAGTTTGATTAATATTTCATTTATGAATATTGATATAAAGATATTTGGAGCATATAAGTTAATTATTGATATCAGTTCCTTCCCCTATCCCATCCTTGCTTTTAGTATAATTTAATTTTCTTGGTTATCCTTTTTTTTTTACTTTATCAGATAACATGATTACAACTATTAATTTTCTGGATTCATTTGGTGCATAGTAATTTTTTTTTCTTCTGTGAATGTTTTTGTAACTAATAGATTGCAAGATTTTGTTTTCTTATCCAATCTTTGACTTTTTTATTATTGGAGTGTTTAATCCATTCACATTTAAATTTGTGAGAATTGGTTTTATATTCTATTTGTTTCTAAAAAAATTTTTTTTCAAGCAAAATTTTTATTTTTTTCTTTTGAAGTTTTGCTTAATTCCTTTTCTTTCCTGACTTTATATGTTTATTAATCTACCTTTTTTTTCTGTTTGTCAAATAGAATCTCCTTTTCTTTCCTTTTCTTCGATTTACTCCTGTTGGTATTTTTAAATTTTCATTTTTTGTACTTATTTACAGAGAGGACTCTCTCCTTCATTTTCTATACTCTTCACATTTCCTTTCTGTCTTTTCTAGGCCTCATTCTTTGGTTCATGGCTTCTATACATCTACAATCACTCTATATTTTCTGCATTCTTCATGAAATCAAACTTGTCAAGGTACTCGTTTTGAGATCTCCCTTCTAAGTTGAACTAAATTACTGCCACATAGAACTTGCTCTCCTTTCCGTTGTGCTTCATTCCCACAAAAATGCCAGTTATTGTATGTGGTAAAACTCTGTCCTCTTTCAGGACCTCTCACTCCCTGGTCAGGGCTTCTAGTCTCTTCAAACATCCAAGTAACCACAAAAATTACATAGGCAAGGTCCCTGTCTCCTCTACCAAAATCTCCCTCTGCACTCATAGGAACATTTTCATCAGTGGACTTATTCTTATTTTTAAAACAAATTAGTCCCTCTTCACCCCTTGCCTTATGGGCTCTCCTTTTTCTGAGAGGCCAAAAGGAGTCACTGAGTCACCTCCTCCTTCTTATTAGTCCTTGACTTGCTCAGGTTACATCAAATACTCCCCTCTATTCTTCTCCTTTTCCATGTACCCTTCTCTTTTGTAATTTAGTTCTATACAGAAAAAATTCACTTTTGGGGCATTCTATGAGGTTTAGTCTTCATCTGATTTTCAACTTCATCCATGCTTTTTTGTGTACATTTCTAATGAAGTCTTTATCTAGTTTTTTTCTTGTTCTTGCCTGCTAGAGTTGTTTAAGTGTCTTGTATTTCCTTGTCACCAAATTTGTCCTCTAAGAATTTAGAAAAAAAGAGACATGGGATTTGATAGACATATCTTTATGGAGTATTTAACATTTTAGGTTTTTTTTTTTTTTTTTGGTGTCCTAGATCATGGAGATAGCTGAAATTACTTACATTTGTATACAATTTCTGTGTTGGAGAGGTTTATGAGGATGAGAGAAAACTTCTAGTCCTTTTTATTAGCCATGTGACATTGGTAACAATCTTTCATCTGTTCCTCAGTGTTTAATAATAGATATTCTCTAATTATGTAGTTTATATAATAGTACAGCTGATAGGTATTACAATTTTGCAAAAGAGTATTCCAATGCATTTGTTTCTGATGTTACTACTAAGCCTAAGATAATTCTTTATCTGTGATCAACTTCAAAGTCCAGCAAGAACTAGCATAACAGGGACTCTTTCAACTTCCTCCTTTATGGATTGTCTATCTCATTTAGAATATAGGTCCCTGAACATCAGGACCCATCTCACTTTTCTTTTAATATCCCCATTACTTAGTACAGTATTTGCACATAGGAGGAACCAAATAAACCTTTCATTTATATGTCTACATGCATGGAGTGAGTTTCCAGGCCTATGTAGTGCTTTTTGAGGCTCATCCCTTTAGGTAGAAAATGCCCTGCTTTTAACATGTTATCAGAAAAATATTACCTTTGATCTATCCCTGGAAGTTTGGAGAACTTTGGTTAGATAGTATGCAGAGGATTGTGCTCAAAACTGGTCTTTGAGGCTGCTTGGCCTTAGGTTGCATACAGCTATCTTGGGAAGTGGTCATTATCTAAGGATAGTTGACCTGTCCACTGAAGCTTCTTACAACAATTTTGAGTTGCTTCAGGAATGACTGTGTAATGGCCTTGAGATCAGCTGTGGTCACCGCGTATTTTAAAATCATCGGAGTCAGGAATTCAGGTTAGGGGAAAATATTCAATCTTTATTCTCAGTAGAGATGAAGAAAGATCAGAGGTAGAAGGGAATCGGCAATAGCAATGTGTGGAACTGAGTGATGAAGCTAGCCAGACCAGAAGCCATGAGACCAGCAGCCACCAGAACAGAACCTAGCCAGCCGTTGCTCCCAGCCTCTCTTCCTGCCCCTCTGTCTCCACCCACCAAAATCGTCATTTCCTATACAACACATCAGGGCTTGCACAGAGAGTGGGCGGGGGCCATTCTTTCTCCAAGCATATATATTAATAGAGTATAGTCCAATTACTATTTAGCCTCACGTGCTTGGGACCTCAGTGCATCAACTCAAGCCTCAGCCCATTACAATCAGCCATTGTCTAAGAGTGAAAGGCTTCTAGAGTAGTTTCTCATAGAACTTAGGAAAATTACAGAAAAAAAATTAATGAGCAAAAAAACAAAAGGCTGCTGAAGAGTTAAAATGGACATCACCAAAACATTAAGAATCTAATTATCTGGCAAGGAAAAAGTAGAATTAGTATCTAATTTGAACATCTTTATCTTTACTTGAAATGTCTTTTGCAAAAAGTGTTTTGCACATATGTTTAAATGAATGTATTTGCATATAACATGAAATCTATAACCAAGTACCTACAGTTCTGGATTCAAATAAACCAAGTTCTACATTAGTAGCATTCCCTAATTAATTCATGTCTCTGTTTACTTCAGTTTCCTCAATTGTAAAATGGAGATTAATAATAGCATATACCTCCCAATGTTTTAAAGTACGAACATAGTTTCTGGCATCCAGGGGATGTTATTTAAATATTAGCTATTATAATTATTACTCCAGAATAGAACTTGTCTCATTTTTCACAGGTGTGGGCAAATGAGTATCCATCCAGGAAGCCAGGATTAAAAAATTTCTATCTCCTGCACATTAGTGCTTCCTATCTTGATGACTGCCATTATATGTGCTAAGAAGTTATGCCAATCTCTTCATAGTTTAGTTCTGGAACTCTCTTTTTGTATAGGTAATGTCTATAGTATATCTCTGCCCAAGTCAATAATTAGGAGCTCTCATTATCCAATTGATAGAGGGTCAAAGGATATCAGATGTTATTTCTAGTCATATGAGAAGGTGCTCTAAATCACTGTTGATAAAAGAAATGCAAATTAAGACAACTCTGAAATACTACTACACATTTCTCAGATTGGCTCACAGGAAAAGACAATGATAAATATTGGAGGAAATATGGGAAAGCTGGGACAATGATACACTGGTGATCAAACTGTGAACTGATCCAATCATTCTGGAGAGGAATTTGTAACTTTGCCAAAAGAGTTATCAAACTGTTCATACCCTTTGATACAGCAGGGTGACTACCAGTTCTGTGTCCCAAAGAGATCTTAAAGGAAGGAAAGAGACCCACATGTGCAAAAATGCCTGTGGCAGCCCTTTTTGTAGTGGCAAGAAACTGGGAATTGAATGGAGAGAGAATGGTTGGAGAATGGTTGAGTAAGTTATGGTAAATAAATGTTATAAATATTATTGTTCTAAAAGAAATGACCAGCAGGATAATTTCAGGGAGACCTGGAGAGACTTACATGAACTGATGCTGAATGAAATGAGCAGAACTAGGAGATCATTGTACATGGCAACCAGAGTATATGATGATCAATTCTGATGGATGTGAGTCTTTCCAGAAATGAAATGATTCAGATCAGTTCCAATGATCTTGTGATGAAAAGAGCCATCTACACCCAGAGAAAGGACTGTGAAAACTGAGTGTGGTTCACAACATAGTATTTTTGCTCTTTTTGTTGTTGTTTGCTTGCATTTTATTTTCTTTCTCATTTTTTTCCAGTTAGAGTTGATTTTTCTTATGCAGCAAGATAATTGTATAAATATATATGCATATATTGGATTTAACATATATCTCTACCATGTTTAACATATTTTGGTTTCTTGACTTCTAGGGGAGGGGGTGAGGAAAGGAGGAAAAACTTAGAACACAAAGTTTTGCAAGGGTTAATGTCTAAGAATTATCCATGCATATGTTCTGAAAAATAAAAATCTTTAATAAAAAAATAAATAATTTTTTTTTGAAAACCTAAAAAGAATACATAAATAATGAGTGGCTCCTAGAAGAGGAGATTGTTCACAGAAAAAGGTCTTTTTCTTTTTTGGATTCAAATTTTCTCTTATGCTACTTTTCTGCAAAAGGTTCAAGTCAACAATTAATCTCCCCTCTCTCCCCCTCCTCTTTTTTTTTTAATCAGGCTCAGCAGAAATCCATAAGAATCTACAACATTCAATTGATTTCTAAAAAGAACAACCCAAGTCAATTAATTCATCACTAATTAGTGAAGATAAAAGACATATTTTTATTCTTAATGGAGAGTTACTTGTCCTGACCTAATATATATATCTAAGTCCTCTTAATGAAGTTGTTACTGAACAGTTTACATCCTTCATAGAAAAATGCAATCAAAGTCCCATTGTGTATGATCAAAATTTACAGATGCTTTGATATTTTTCACTCATATAGGATATCCTTTGCCCCTTGCCTTACTATAGGATGCAGGAGGTGATTGCTTTTCTCTAGTAATTCTCTATCAGCCCCTCTGAAGTGCAAGTCCCAAGTATTGACTTTCTGAGGGACTCAATGCTAAGAAGAGCTCTGTTCCTGAGCCTCAAATCTAATATGAATAGCTATTTTATTGGCAAAATATTTTATTAGAGAATTACCAAGCCATGTTATGGGATAGCCCTTTACCAAATTAAATCCCTATTACATAATTCATTAAAAGTTCAGCTCTGGTCCTTCATTTTGGCTGAAAAGTGATTATGACTTATAGAAGGTCTTGCCAGGAGAGAACTAATATTAGAAGTTCTTGTCAAGCTAAAACAACTGTGGGTATGAGTTCAATGACATACTGTGGACCTCTTGTCCAAGGACTAGGCTAAATATGGAGATCCTTATAACAAGTGGGCCACATGATGATGAATTTTTCATACTTCATGGCTCAAAGATTTTCTATTAAATCATAAATTTAAATATTCATCAGTGAAAAGATTATGAAAATGATATAATATGAAAGTAAAGTAGACAATACATTTGTCTAAAAAACTATCTAAATGAGAAGTCATTACTATAATAGCCTTGTCGTCATGTATATTACTATTCAGGTATGAAATGACTTATAGTTCTGGTAGTTTAGAATCTGGAAGAAGAGAAAGAAAAGTTTATACTTTCTTACCCAAATCATATTGACTATATTGTGGTGATTCCTCTGTGCTATGATTCTGGAACTATTTTCCCCTTTTGCTCCAAAATAAATACAAGTAATTACATCAGTACCTTTACTCATATAGAATAAAGTGAAAATACTTCTTTATCATAACAGCAGAGTTTATCAAATTCAAATCCATTTTATAGAATCAAATGGAAGTGTGTGATTTATTGCCTTGTGTTCTATTAGCATCACCTTTAGAAAACTAGGCTTCCTTAATGTGGTATGTTTTATTTTATTTGATCCAATAAAATTTAATTCCCTATTTGGTAACTCTGAAGAGATTGAAGCCCATGTAAAAATAAATAGAGAAGAAATCTACTTTCATGGTAACAGCAGGAGAGGCATTTTAACACAGAAGAAATGACCAAAAAAAAAAAATAGAATGGATCAGATGAGTGGTTAGGAGGATTATTACAGAAGGCATTCAGATTTATCTTTGCAATGAACACAAATGGTAAAACATCACAGAAGGCATGATTATCTAGCCTGATCCCCATTATATTGAAATGCAGAATCTTTCCTAAATGCTACACAACAAGCAACCTATGTAAGCCAATCATCATTTAAACAAGATTGAAATATAATTATTTTTTCAAAAATAAAAGTTTTTAATATATATTAAATAACTTGGTCTTGGAGAATTGGATTTGAATCCTGGCTGTATTTACTAGTTATCTAAGCATGTATCTTCAACATTTTTGATCCTCACAGACTGGAAGGCATCTAGTCTAACCCACCTATATCTGAGTGAGAATCTCTTACAAATCATCTTCATCTGTTTTGCATTGTGCTTAGTTCCCTACTTATAAAGTGGAGGTAAAAATACTACCTATCTCAGAGTTGAGACAAGAGCATTAAAAATCTTAAAGCATTATACAAATGTCTATTGCCATTGCTTTTATATGCTTCTACATATTTCGGTGATGGAGGTAGTTCTCCATATAGATGAAATCCAGATGTCCACACAGATCTAGATATAATCCAACAGATAGGTGGATTGAAGAAGAGAAGGATAATAAAAAGTGAGAGTTGCCTAAGAACCCGAAGTGAGTCTGAATCCCCTGAAAAAAGGGAGAGGAAGCCTCATTTAATTTACTCCACAAAGACTCAGACAATGCATCAGACCAAATGTGAGCATTAGCCATAGCTGGTTGGCTCTTATCCCAGGAGCAGAGTGGTGATTCAGTTCTAGGTTCTGGTCCGACAGATAAGCCTGCAGTGGAAGCACCGCACTAGGAAGCCCAATTCAAAGAATAGTTAACATTTTAGTCACTCTGAAACTATCAATCAGGAACAAGACAGACTCCAAAGGTAAATCAGGAATGTGCAGAGCTGATAGGAGGATAATGAACAGATGTTAATCTCCATCATACCACATTGAGAGCACTGAAAACAACAGAGTATAAGAGAACAGAAACTTAGACTAAACAACCACCTCTATTCACACCTGTACCCAGAATCTAACACTAACAAAATGCAAAGTCAAGAAGTAGATTTGAAGAGTGAACAAATAAAAAAAAATTTCCAGCAGAAAGATCTATTGTGGAATCAAGACACAAATACAGAAAAGAATGAATTGAAAACATCTATTAGCAAAGTTTCATAGAAAAATGCAATTTGTACACACATCCAATAAAAATTCCTGGAAGAGTTAAAGGAAGAGCTAAAAATTATTTTAAAAAACATAAATGAAAGCAGTAGAGGAAAAAATGGGAAAAGAAGAAAGAGCTAGGGCAGGAAGATATGTTTGAAAAAGTAATTCAAAACTTTTCTGAAGAAAAATAACTTTCTGAAGAAAGTAATTCCTCAAAAATCATAAGTGGGTAAATGGAAGTAAATGACTTTATTAGCTATCAAGAAAAAAGAAAATGTGAAATATCTCAAAGGAAAAACACCTCACCTGGAAATTAGATTGAGGAAAGGAATTTAAAAATCACTGTGTTGCCTAAAAGCTCTGAACAAAAGGAAAGCTTATATATAATATTTCAAGAAATTTTAAAAGAAAATTATCTAGATACTTAAAAGCTAGAGAGCAAAGTAGAAATGGAAACAATCTACTTATCACCTCCTAAAAGAAACTCCATAATATAAACTCTCAAGAAATTATAGTAAAAATCCAGAGCACCCAGGTAAGAAAAAAAAATTACTGCTTCAAAGGAGGGAGCTCTGTGAGATAAGCAATCCCAGACTTCATCACTTGGAGAACTGCTGAATTAAATTATGTTATGGAATAATATTGTTCTATAAGAAATGATTAGTAGTATGATTTCAGAGAGGCCTGGACAGACTTATATGAACTGTTGCTAAGTGAAGTGAGTAGAAACAAGAGAACATTGGACACAGTAACAACAAGATTATGTCATAATCAATTCTGATAGACATGGCTCTTTTCAACAATGAGGTGATTCAGGCCAGTTCCAATGTTCTTGTGATGGAGAGGGCCATCTGCACCCAGAGAGAGGATTGTGGGGACTGAGTAATGGATTACAACATAGTGTTTTCACTTTTTTGTTGTTTGCTTGCATTTTATTTTCTTTCTCATTTTTTCTTTTTGATTTGATTTTTCTTGTGCAGTATGATGGTTGTCTAAATATGTATAGAAGAATTGCACATGTTGAAGTTATTTTGGATTATTTGCCATATAGGAAAGGGAGTTGGGGGGAAGGGAGAAAAAATTAGAACACAAGGTTTTGCAAGAATGAATGTTGAAAACTATGCATATGTTTTGAAAATAAAAAAAAAAAAACTTTAAAAAGGAAAGAGATAAGTGCTCCCAGAAGGCAAAGAATCTAGGCTTACAATTCAGAATTATCTAACCAGAAGAATTCAGTATAGTACTACAGGATTTTGAAGAAGTAAACCATTAGTGAAACAGAGAAAACTAAAGCATTAATGAAAAGACCAAAGCTAAGTAGAAATTTTGAAATACAAACACAGAAACAAAGAGATGAATAAAATGGCAAATATGAACAAAAACCATAAGGCATTAAACAAGATTAAACTGGAGATATCAGACATGTATCCCTTTAAAAATCTATCATCAGCAGCAATGGAGTCTAGAGAACATAGGTATAACTTGGTGTTACCACAAAAAAAAGAATAAAAGGATGAAGAAGGAAGAGGAAGAATGTTGAAATTTATCACACATAAATGGATTGCTCAAGTGGAGAAGCAGGCAATGCTGGAATATCACTCTGATTTCAATTAATTCAAATTAAGAAAGCACACACACACAAATACACACAGTTGGATACATCAATAAATTTTACCTAATAAGAAAATAGTAGGAGAAAGAGGAAAGGAATAAAGAAAGTAGATTAAAGGAGACATTAGTCAAAAGTAAAGAAAGCAGACTCTAAAAGGAGAGGGTAGGGAAAGAAAATGTAAGAAAAAAGTATATAAAAATGAAAGGAATTATACAGCAGTCATAATAGGGAATAAGAATAGACACCTATAAAATAGAAAATTATAGAAGAATGGTTTTGAAATCAGCATCCAAATATGTTTTGTTTATTTGTTTTACTTAAAACAAATAAAACACAGAAAATTAATGGCTGGAGTAAGCTTTATTGTGCTTCAGCTGAAGTAAATAAAGTAGAGATAACAATCAATCCCAAACAAAGCAAAACTAATTCTAAATAAAAGAGATAAACAGAAAAACTACATTTTGCTGAAAGATACCATAGGCAATAAATTAATATCACTACGAAACATATATTCATGAAATGATTACAATCTGTATTCTTAAAGAAAAAGTTAAATGAATTACTACAAGAAAGGAAAGTGAAACTTTAATCATGTAGGATATCAACTTATTCCTCTCAGATCTAGATAAATCTAAAAAAAAGAAATGAGCTATTTAAAAAGAATTTTTTAACAATTAAGTATGATAAAGCTCTAGTGAATATCAAATAGGAATAGAAAGTACTATAATTTCTCAGTTGTTCATGGCAATTTCACAAGAATTAATCATGTATTAGGGCATAAAAATCTAATGTATCTTTTATTGACCATAATATAACAAAATTTACATTGAATAAAGTATCTGTGAAGTAAATATTTTAAAATTGGAAACTAAATAACTTAATTCTAAGAAGATCTGGGCAAACGAATGCATCATAGAAACAATATATTTTAAAAAGATAATGACAGCAATTAGACAACACCCCAAAATTTGAGCAATGAAACCCAAGAATATATAGAGCAAACTAGACATGTATCTAACAAAACTAGACAATCAACAAATTGAAATTTCCCAACTAAATACCACAATAGAAATCTTGAAAAGCAAAGGGGAAATTATGAAAGGATAGAAAAATAACAATATGTAATCTCTACACTAATAAGACCAGGAGCTTCAAAGAGATAAGCCATTAGCTAATTTCATTTTTTTTTAAAAAGAAGAAAACCAAATTACCAGGATCAAAATTGATTAGGATAAATTCCTAATCAAACTAGAAGGATTTACAAGTTAATTCTACTAAACATTTAAAGAACAATTAATTCTGACTCTACATAAATTATTTGAAAAAGTAGGTAAAGAAAGGATCTTACTCAATTTCTTCTACAACACAAATATGGTTTTTATACTTAAACCAAAAAGAATTCAAATAGAGAAAAAAATTAGAGACCAATTTCCTTAATGAAAATATTGATGCAAAATAATTAAATAAAATACTAGCAAAAAGACTACAGCAATATATCACAAAGATCATATACTATGACCAGGTTGAAGTCACTTAGTCACTATTAGGAAACCTATAAACATAATTGACTATACTAATAAGAAAGACAACAAAAACATGTTTATTTCAATACATAGGAAATAACTTTAGAAAAGACATAACATCCACTATTGTTAAAAACTCTAGTGGAAGTAAGGATATTCATGATTTCCATTATTAGAAATCTTATACTAAAAATGCTAATTATAGTAATGAGACAAGAAAAAGAAATTGAAGGTAATTATCACTTTTTTTCTCAAGTGAAATGATGGTTTACTTGAAGAATCCTAAAAAGTCAATGAAAAATACTAATTCAGATAGTTAATTTTAGAGATATTGCAGGAAATAAAAGAAACTCACAATTCACCAGAATTTTGGTATATTAAAAAATCCATCAGAAAGAAATTGAGAAATTTTATTTTAAATAATATTTGTAAGTCTACCTGTGAAGATGCAAACATTTTTGATCAAAGTTCAATGTAAGGATTTATGCTGAGCATAGATAGATTATAGTATGATTCCATTGACAACTTACATGCAAGAAATAGCCAAAGAATATCATACAAGAAATAAATGAAGTGGACCACTCATAAAAGAAAAATGGAGGCTAGCAGATAGATAGCATAGTGCTTCACTGGTACGTTACAAAATGTAAAACAAAACAAAACAAAACAAAAAAAAAAACAGAGGAAAGCCTTCAGTATGTTGGGCATTTATTCTCTGGAGGATAAATAGAAGGACATGAATAAGAAATGGACAGTGTGAGAAATTTTGAACAGATTGAGATCTCTACTGATGGAGAGACTGCCCATTAAGCTGAGATCACATATCCATTAAAGTATTTCAGTGTAAGTATACATTCTATTTAAGGTATATAATAATAATTTTTTTTCTTCAAATGAAATAGGAAACAATAGAGAAAATAACATAAGTTATGTCAGAGAGTAGACTTTGAAATAAACAGAATCAATTTCATCTGTAGAAATCCATGAAATAGTAGCAGAGAGAAGATGGAGATGATATGAACCTTTAAAAAACAGCTACATGACAACTAGAAATACGTCACAAGAGATTAAGTATTTAAAAAAAAAACAAAAATGAAAGAGGATATATAACTGCCTCCACCTCTATCCCCAATACATTATGTTAATAGAGGGGATACAGCAAAAAAAAAGTCTCAGTTGTTGGGAAAGGGTCAGGAGGGAGAGAAACAAGAGACTCTTTAAGAAGCAACAAAGTTTTTGAGAAAGACTAGCTGGCTAGGAAAGAAAGTCTAGGGCTATAACAAGCTTCAGTTTGTTTATTTAAGCAAATATGTGATCTTTAACAGTAAATCAGCTTAACTAGAGGCAGTAGTTCTGATAAATATTATTAAAGTTTTATAAATTTTGCCTCTGAAAATTGTATTTAAGGTAAGAGAAGAAATATGTTAAATTAGTAATTCTGAAAGAATAGTATATCTCTTATTATAATTAATTGTAACCATAAAGTTAGAAATTATGTACACAGAGGTTAAGGACTAATTTAGTACTTGGTACTGAGCTTAGCATATGATTTATGAATTAGGTTTTTATGTGAAAACATACAAAAAGAAAGAATAATACTGGGAAGGACGTATATGGAAAGGGAATTTAAAAAGAAATTGATAAGAGTTGTATCATTATGGTCCTTCATTTTCCAACTTTAGGTGTCATGTCCAGAAGTCCTAATTTATCTCTTGTCACTTGAGCCCAGATGGTTCCAGAAGAAGGAGTAGGATAGTGACCATACACAGTCCTCCCTCACTTAAATTCAATTCACTTGCAAGTCAACACATTACCTTCCTGATGTCATGGTCCTCTTTGAGAATGAAGGACAAACAACAGCTGCTAATCTATACTTCCTAGTTTTAATCACATTTTTCTTTGTGTTAAGCTGATTTGCTGAAGTGTAAGCTCCTAGATGAATATTTCTTTGCACATAGGCTGTACATAATAAATGCTAATTGTTGGTATGTAGTAGGAGCTATAAGATAGCTACAAAATAATCATAACACAAAACTGAAAATAATAAAAGAATCACAAAAAAGTGTTTTTGTGAATCATGAGGAAGAAGAGATCAATTCTGGCTAGGAAGGATTTAGGAGAACTTAATGGAGAAGTTAACATATGATTTGACCCGAAATCAATAAACAATTATGATTTCAAAAATTGAGAAAAGGTGCCATTAGTCAAGTTGAATTTATTAAGTATATTATTAATCCCTTATTAAGCATTATTATTAAGCATAATTATTTTGTTCCAGGCACTCTACTAAGTGTGCTGGGGTTAAAAAAATGTAAATGAAAATCCCTTTTCTTAAGTAGCTTACTATACATATATATATATATATATATATATATATATATATATATATAAAATATCAGAATTTTTAGAGCTAGAGAAGGGGCATCGATAGTTATCTAGACTGAGAATACTTAGTATAACATGCCCAAAAAGTGTTAACATATCATCTGAGGCCTCAGATGAAAACCCTTTTTCATTTTTTGGATAGCTCAATCTTTGAAAGATTGATCAAATTATCCCTAAATTTGCCTTTCTACAATTTCTACCCAATGGTCCTATTTCTGTTTTTGTGGGCTAATCAGATATCTTGTCCCTTTTCTACCTGAGAGCCTTTCAAATACTTGAAACACAGTTAAAATGTTTCCCTTCCCCAAATTTTCTGTTCTCCGATTTAATGTACAGTTCCTTCAGTAAAACTTTCTATAACATGAATTCCTGGCTATTCACTATTCTGTTTGTTCTCTGGGTACTCTTGATCTTATGAATGTGCTTTCTAAAACATTATGCTCAAAATTGAACATAATGTTTCAAATGCTACTTGATCAGAGTTGAGTAGAACATTATACCTGGGAGCTAAATATCACAGTGCTAGCCAAGACCTTTTTTTTTGGCTATTATAGCACATTGTTGACATGTTGAATCCAGGCATCAGGAATGTTGTAATCAAATGCAGAGTAACAAGAAGTCATGTAATTTGTCCATGGAATGAGAAATAGTTCAGTTGGATGGAGTGTAGTGTACACTTTACTCCCTGCTTACCACCCCACCTCCAGGCAGAAAATGGGCAAAGAATATTTGGGAGAAGTATCAGACTTTCACCTCCATTTTCCTATTGAAGTGTATTGAATTGCCATTGAATGTTCCACTGTTGCCTTTAGCTATAAAGTGCTCATGATAAAAAAGGCTAAATGCCAAATAGTATTTATTTTCTAGGTTTGTGGGTGGAAAATAAGTTAACTATGGTAACCTCCCAGAAGACAAAAACCCTTCATTCTTTTTCTGTACATTTCCTCTGGCTATTTCCAGTATTTGGGTTGCTCTTCTTTCTCATTTTTGCCTTCTGGTTTCTTTCAGGATAGCTTAAATCTCAAATTCTGAAGGAGTCCTTTTACCATCTTCTTCCAAATTCTAGTTGTTTTCCCTTCAGAAATGACATCCATAACTAGGTATAGATATATTTAGAGAGAAATGTCTATATTATTTATCTGTCTAGATGTGAGTCTGGAGGTTAGGGATGGATAAGAAAATCTGGAAATAATCTTTATGGACACACACACATGCACACAGAATATATCTAAATATCTACATGTTGTCTTCTCCATTAAAATGGATATTTTTTGAGGGCTGAGTCTGTCTTACCTTTTTTGTATCCCCAGAATTCACCATAGTCCCTGATACATAATATATGTTTAATAAATATTTGTTGCCTTGCTTGATTTGACTTGGACTTCTGGCATAAGGACATATTAAAAAAAAACTTGTTGGTAATCTAATTTTAAAATACTTTTGATCATTGGTTTTAGGATAGTACTTAAGGGTCAAGAATATTATCCTAAGTCTGCTGATTGGTTTTTTGCTGTTAGATTAACTATGCTCATTTCCCCCAGCTGTCTATCATAAAAAATTTGTTAAATGTTTACTGCATTCAAGGCATTGAATTTGGCACTAGTGATACCATTAGTCTCTATTTTCAAAGAATTTATATTCTACTTGAGAGCATACAGGATCAATAAGTAAATATAAGTTAATTTGAAGAGGATAGAATAATAATCAGTGGGATAAGGAAATATAGAAGGTGACATATTAGAGGCAGTAAATTGCAGGTGAGGGAGACAATCTATGGAAAGATAATGAGGCAGAAGTTCACAGCATCATGGTGTGACAAGAGTAACATGAATTGTGGATTGGAAGCTCTGGGAAAAACATGTAAGCCAATGTCAGAGCAGACATACTGCTCAAAACTTTTTTTTGTATGTCATGAACCCTCTGGTAAAGTCTAATGACCTTCTCTTAGAGGTCAAATAAATAAATAAGTATATAAAACAATTGTATAAAGAACTCCTGAACTAGATCATAAAGTATTTAGAATATAATGAAATAAATCTATAATAGGTAGATTGAAATCAATGGAATATGGTGGTCAAGTAAATAAGCATATATGAAGCAACTACTATATTCTAAGCACAGGGGATGAATAAAAGATAAAAGATAAACTCTATTTTCAAGGAGCTAATAGGAAGATAAGAGAGGTTGGTGTGGGGGAATAATTAGTTCAATTACTGACATGTTGAGTTTAAGATACACACATACATATACATATATATATATATATATATATATATATATATATATATATATAATGTCAGATTCAAGATACTTAACAAGCAGTTGGAGATATGAGATGGGAGTTTGGGAGAAAGGGGAGGGCTGGATAAAAAGATCTGAGAGTTATCAGTATAAAGATGACAGTTCAATTTAAAGGAGCTTGTGAGATCTCCAAGTGAAATAGTATAGAAGATGAGAAGAGGACTTAAACCAGACTATTAGTAGATGTGATCTACATGAAGATCCATCAAATGAAACTGAGTAGCGGTCACACCTTTTAGAAGAACTAGAATAGACTAGTGTCACAAAATCTTAAAGAAAAAAAGTTCCTTAATTATTAGAGGTGATGATGATGGGACAGGGTCATATCTGATGATTTAAATCTGACAATTAAAGTAACACTGGCAACTTAGGAGAGAACATTTTCAGTTGAACAATTGACAGCAAAGGAAATAAAAGTAATAATTATATTTTTTTGTTGTTTAAATCATGTCACACTCTTTGGATCTCATTTAAGTTTTCTTGGCAGAGATATTGAATTGGTTTGCCATTTCCTTCTCCAGCTCATTTTACAGATGAGGAACAGAGATAAGCAAGCCCATGATGACACAGCTAGTATCTGAGGCTAGATTTGAACTCATGAAGAAGACTCTTTCCAAATTCAAACTCAGTGCTCTGTCCAATAGGGCATCTACTGCCTTCAAAGGTATTGATTATAAATGTCAAAGAATTTATCCACAAAAGGGAGGAGAGATTGTATGATAGGGAAATAATCAATAGTCAGGGAGAGATTGAAAATAAGAGAGTAAAGTAATTTGCTAGAGAAGACAGAATAAATGAGGATCATACAGATATGTAGAAGGGTTAAGCATTCCTTAAAATGTTTGATGATTGAATGATTTTTTCTTGATAGATAAACTTTAATAGTAAGTTGAAATTAAAATATTACCTGGATGCTTTACCCATCACTGATAAAGGCAACCACATTTCAGTAAACAAAACAGTGAATATAGATGACAATGTGACAGCTTCTCCATAGATTTATGCTGGCACCATGCTCCCCCTCGTTAAAAATCAATTTTGTAAAGAAATAAAAATGGAATTCAGAGCTATTTAAGCTCTGGTGAGAGAGTCTGATGATTTCTGTAATTACTGGATCCTGGAATATGTTGTATTGGATTGAAAGGTAGACAATTCAATTATAGTGGAAATTTTTTTTTCTTTTTTAAAAACTGTGATTCTTTCCTAGACAGTGGTTATAGTGTGGGAAAAGTAGATTATGCCTTTAAGTGTTTCCTGAAAGTATTATGTTCAAAATAGAAATACAAGGGGAGCAGGGGATATTGAAGAACACCTCAAACATCTCAACCAGAAAGCTCCTTTTGCATTTTCATTAGAGTGGGGCCACTGGGACTTCCTTCAGAAAGGGCACAAGAACAGCTTTAGCAAGACACAGATAGAGACTAGGCAGTTTGGGTATAGTATTTTCTTTCAGTCACTTCTACCCATCTGTAGACTGTGGTTCAATAAATCTCAGAGGGCAGAACAGAGGAACTATAGTTTGGAGCTTCATTTAAAAAGAACCAGAATTAAATTAGTAGAAGGCACAAAGAAAAGCTAAAAAGGCACAGGGGAAGGGAAATTATTGCAAAGCTTCCTTTTGAGACATTTGTGGTAAACATGATAATGATTTGACAGAATATTTAGCAATATTGTCTTCCCTTTGTTGAAATCCTAAAAAGGCTAACAAACTGACATAAAAACTCAGATTAAAGGTCTTTGAAAAGATAAACCCTTTGCAAATTCCAGAGGATCAATAAGCATTCTATTTTTTACAATGCATTAATGTATCAAGAATCCATATTTTTACAAATTCCCAGAGGTTTGTTTTGTATGGCCAGGTTGTATAGCACAGGAGTTGAAGCACAGTAAGTGCTTCATAAATGCTTGATATTTTGATTCATTTGTCAGTGTGAAACTCAGTTATGGGAGGAAGCATGTCATACTGGAATAAGAACTGGCTTCAGAGGCCCACCTTTTATGTATAGTGCTTTCAATACCCTGAGCAAATCACTCAAATCCTCAGTGCTTCAGGCAAAGCCTTACAACCAGAAGTTGCTAAATTATTGCCATTCTACAGAGATAGGAGTGTCTTCACTGGGAGTTCCTTACACGGATAAAAATCAGAATTCCAAAACAAACTGCATAAGTATGTGTGAAAGTGTGGCCTGAAGCTCTGAAAAATTGAGACTTTTGCTTATAATAGCAAAACTATTGTCAGAGAAAGGATTTTAACTTGGATCTTCCTAAGAGCAAGGAGAGCATCCCATGATGTTTTCTACAAAATATTAGCATTTAAAAACATGTACTGGAATATATACAATATGTTTATATACAATGTGTATGTATATAGTATATATACTAACCAATACTGTATGCATACAATATATATAACATAGTGTATATATTCAATGCATACTATAAATATATACTATATAAATAACATTGCAATAAAAATTTATACACACAAGCCAAGCCAAAATGAAAAGTTTATTTGAAAATAGTAGAATAAACATGAATCAAATATGATCTATATCTTCTTATTTTATAGCCATAATAGACACATGAAATTTAATTGAGTCAACAGCAATTATTAAGTATCTCTCTGCATTATGGGCCATGCCTTTAAAAATCAGAAAGATGCCTATAATAGTACTAAAATAGCCTTTTAGTTCAGGAAATTTAATGTGTATATTTGTAAATGGAGGGGTAAAAAGAATCAGTTGAACTAGTTGCTATTACTGATTGATTTTTATTAAAATGGCACTTTGACAATAATGATCTGGCCTTCTACTTTAAAGAAGCATGGTCCCTGCTCTTAGGTTTAAAATAACATCAAAGAAAAAAGGCTCGAAGAACTTTCACACACTAAACTGATGAAATATTAAATAAACAGAATAAATTAGTTTTTGGGACAAATGTACATACACACATGCATAAATACACATACATATAGATATCAACAGGGTGACACTGAAAACTAAAAAATGAATGGAACCCTATATTATGTTGAGAAGAATAGCAGGCAACACTTGAAACAGATAGCTTAGCAATCCATTCAATGAATCTGCTGGACCTGTGTACTCTTAAATTATTTATAATGTAGATTATCAGACTTCAAATGGCTTTGGATAGTTCACAACTGGAGTGATGTGTTCAGTTGTTGACACCACATTTTAGTTGTATGGTATACATAAAATACAGTGTATGTATCCATATATACACACAATTTGTGTGTATGTGCATGTGTGAAATATGTAGATATTTTCTATGTATGCATATATGTATGTGAATGTGTGTACACACACACACAAACACACACACACACACACACACACACATATATATATATATATATATATATACATATACATATATACATACATATATTTATATACCATCTATTATGTGCCAGGTACTATGCTAAATGCTTTTTTACGAATATTACCTAAGTTGATTTTCACAACAATTCTGGAGAGCAGGTAGTATTATTATTCCTATTTCATCTTTGAGGAAACTAAAGCAAACAGATTAAGTGATTTGCACCTGAGATCACATGGTAAATGTTTACTGCTGGTTTTGAATACCAGTATTTCTGACCCTAGACAGAGCATTTTACCTACTATACCACCACTATGATAAGAAAAAGTTATTTATTTTTAATTAGATTTTAAAAGATGATTAAATTCAGGTGAAATATGAAAGTATATGACAGAAGAAGGATCACAAATAATAATCATTCATTTCATTTTGTAAGTCAGGAAAAGGCGTAGCATTCAGGATGATATAGTTAAACATTCCTTTAGAATTCTTATTGATCAATTTGCATTTTGACCTCTTGAATTGTGTGATGGTTATAAAAAATGGCAAGTAAAAAAAATGTGACTATCTGGATTTATGAAACATTTAGGAGATGAAATTCATGCTTATTCACTGCAGTTAAAAAAAAGAAATTAATCTTGGTGATATATTTGATAGTGGAATTGGTTTCTTTAGTAAGACAGCCTTGGAAAAGTTGATTATATATATATATATATATATATATATATTTGTATATGTATGATTTCTAAATGTTTCTTTATGTAATAAAAGTTGTGAAATAGAAGCACCATATTTAAATACTAGGATGCTTTTAAAAGCATATTGCTATTTTAAAATGTTTATTAAAAATATTCATTGACAAAACATGGCATACTTTTATATTAAAAATATTTTTAAGAGCATAAATACACATAGTGAAAGTACAGGGTATAGAGTACTTCTTGGAGTCAAATATGATCTCAGATACTGAAGGGCTGTATGAGCCTGGGAAAGTCACTTAATCTTGCTTGCCTCAGTTTCCTCATCTGTAAATGAGCTGGAGAAGAAAATAACATATCACTCAAATATCTTTGCCAAGAAAACCCCAACTAAAATGACTGAACAATAACATACAACACACAGAGAAGTGATTTTATATGAAACTTTCCTACTATTTATACTGGTATGGCAAGAATGCATTCTCCTTCATTGGAATGCTAGGTATAAAGAGAGGGAAATTAATTGTGTCAGTACTATAAGAAAAAAACGAAATTTCTCACTATTTCCAGATGGTATAAATTCTGAAAAAAAATCAGCAAAGAAAAAACCTCAATTAAATAGTATAATATAAACAAATATACAAAATCATTGGAATTTCTATTACTATTAAAAACTCAAAGGAATGGCAGGTAGAAAATCTGTTCAAAACTCCTTGACAATGGTTAAATATCTGGAAGTTGTTCTACCAAGACACACACAGGACATATGTACTATTGCAAAACACTCTTTATAGAAATACAAATAGATTAAAATAATAGTAGAGCCATGTTCTGGTAGGACCATGGTTCCATACTATCTCAATTAATTTTATAGATTGAGTACTATGCTAATATCACTTAAATCACCAAAGGGTCATTTGGAGGAACAGAATGTCATGGGAAATATTATTAAAAAAAGAATCAAGGGAACACAGAATTAATAGATCTTAGTGCTTTTTTAATAGCACTTACCCTACCAAAGGGTTTCCTAATAAAAGTAAACAAAATTTATTTGGAGGAATAGATCATCATGGGAAATATTTTTAAAAAACAAGAATCAAGGGAACACAATTATGAAATCTTAAATCATAAAGTAGTGATCACTAATTCCATATGGTAATTAAAATAGAAAAATGGAATTTATTAGGTACCTTTTAGGTGCCAGGAATTGAGAGTCAAAATGGTGTACTGGATAGAGAGTTTTTAATGAGGAAGACCTGAGTTCAAATCCTACCTCTGAAACCATTGGCACTTATGAGACACAATAGATAGAGTGATAGGCCTGAAGTCAGGAAGAAGCACTTTCCTGAATTCAAGTCTGGCCTTAGATGCTGACTAGTTAAGTGACTCTGGAGAAGTTACTTAGTCCTACTTGCCTCATTTTCCTCATTTATAAAATGAGCAGAAGAAAATGTCAAAACACTACATTATCAAGAAAATCCCAAAGGAGTATATTAAGAATCAGACAACTGAAAAATGAATGAATAACAACAATAGTCACGTCATATCTGTATATAATATATAATGGAATATATATGTGTTCAGGGAGGACTAGCATCTCTGATTTGAGGATTTGCTGAGCATCTTTGAGGGCTGCTTATTTACTTTAGATGTCTACTTGACATTCAAATACAACCTATAATTTGTTAATTTTTTAAAAAATAAAACAAGAAAATATAGAAGCAATATTTCCTTAATATGATAGATACTGAATGCACACTAGCCACTCCCTGGTAAAACTGTCTCAAGAGATAAGTTAAACCATATTGAGGATAGCAAACAGGTCTCAAATACATTGGTGGGTTAGGGAGATTGTGTACCTCAAGCATGTCAAGATTTCCTCTGGTGGAAAGGGTAGATGAGAAGAATTTATTCCAGTGGACATGAAAGTGACTGAAGCTAGCCCTGTAGAGTGATTAGAGCTTGATCAAACATTGAAGAGGGCAGGGTCATCCACTGTATCTCAGGCTTTCACCAGTAATCTTGACTTTTGTCTTACCACTGAACTGCAATGACTCAAGGGACAATAAAGCTGACAACTTTGAGCACTCTGCCTTACAAATCTAATTTACAACACTCTTTGATGGTGAAGGATAAATAGAAACAACAATGACAATAATATGTAATACATTTACATATATTACATATTATATTTTAATATTAAAATTATTACAAAAGAAAGGTTCCTACCAAATTCAGCCTATTATATAAATATGATCCCAGTTCCCAAATCACTAAAAATCCAGAAAGAGAAAGAAAAGTAGGCCAATATCCATCATGAATGCTGAAATAAAATTTAAACAAAATATTAACAAAAAACTTAAAGGAATAGACCAAAAGACCACACGTGATTTAGACCAGAAATACAGGGTTGGTTTATATTAGGAAAATCTTAAATTTTGTAGGCTATATTAATGACAAGAAAATAATAGGATCAAATCAATAGATTGAGAAAAAAATTTTGATAAAATACAATCCATATTTTCTGTTTCTTTTAAACAAAACTAGAAAATGTAGAAACAGATATTTCCTTAATATGATAGATCTTGTTGAATTGCTTCAGCTGTTTCTAACTTTCCATCACTCACTCTCTTTGGAGTTTTCTTGGCAAAGATACTTTGCCATTTCCTTCACCAAACATGATAAATAGTATCTATCTAAAGCCAAGATCTAACATTATTATAATCTAAAGTCAGGTTAAGGTCTGGATTAAAGCAAGGATACATATTATCAAACTTGCTATTTGATACAGTTGAAAAATCTAGAAATAGTTGTAACACCAAAAATATAATAAGAGAGTGAGTATGGACAAACAAATGAGTTAAAAATTAATTAAAACAATAACTAAAGCAAAGTTAAAGAGTATAAAAAAGTCCTTAACATTTTAAAAAACATTATGAACAAAGCCAAGGAAGAAGAAATAAAGAAACTTAATTGAAAATGACTACAGAATATATAAAATTCTTGGGAATGTACCTATCAAGATGCATAGTGGAACTATATTAATAGAACAAAACACACTTTCCAGTAATAAAGACATTTATATAAATGGCTTGTCTAATATGAGACAGGTCTCCTCTTAGAAATAGTAATTACTCATCCAAACCAATTTAAAAAATATCGGTGTTACCTAAATTAATTTACTTATTTAGTTCATGCCAATCAAGCTATCAAATAATTAGTTTACAGAGATAGAAAATAAATAATATTTGAGTCTGGAAGAACTAAAGGTAAAGGACTCATGGGAAATGAAGAAAAACAAGTAGAAACGGAGTCCTACCAGTATTAGATCTTATACTACATTACAAAGCAATAATCATCAAAACAAGTTGTTAATAATTAAAAAATAGAAAGTTTGATCAGTGGTGCAGATTAGGTATATAATATATAAATCCAAGTAAACACAGTGATATAGTAATTAGTGAATACAAAGTCCAGTTAAATGGTATGAACTCAGAATTTGACAAGTACTGGGGGTGGGGAGGGGAAAAGAACTTGATGTTGGAAAAGATTGAAGGCAAAAGGAAAAGGGGGCGGCAGAGGATGAGATTGGATACATAGTATCATGGAGACTTAGACAAATTTTGAAACATAGTGGAGGGTGGAAGGCTTGGTGTGCTTGAAGTCAGGAAATATCAGATATGACTAAACAACTGTGAAAACTGAAAGTAATCTGGCAGAAATTAAGCATCAACTAATGCTATATGCCATTTGCTAAAATAAGCTATAAAATGAGGAGTAAGGAGAAAAATCCAAATACTTTTAAGATCTACAAATAGAGGAAGATTTTGTGACTTAATAGGAGATAAAAAAGAAAATATAAATTATAATTTTGATTCTACAAAATATAAAGATGATTACACAAACAACCAGTTCATTTGAATTAGTAGAAAAATACAAGTATCCTCTGTAAATATAAACTGATTATTCTAACTCTATTTTTTTATTTCTTTGAATCTGTATTATCAGTTGTTTGCTAATGTTAACTATAAATTAGACTTTTTCTTTATAAGAAAGTACTATTACATTTACTATAAGACATATAGAAATTTACTCTCATAGTGTTATTGCTCTCATGGCAAAGTTACCTATTATATTAAATTATAAGGAATTATTATTTCAAGACTTTCTACATGTAATGGTATTCCCACATCTCACAAAACCCTGAATCTGCTGGGGCAATAGAATGATAGTAGATTCTATTAAAACTAAATTTAAATGATCTGATGCTCTTACCACTCTCATGAACATTAGAAATCACAATCAGAGAGACTGACCAATTATCATGTAATTCTCATGGCATGTGTAAATGCTAGTTAGACCTTCAATTGTCCCATACTAAATAGCCCTAATTAACACATTGTACTATCTATTCACCAACAGATAGCAGAAGTTTTACCCAATCAACACTTCTTTAACAACCTCCAGTAAGGAAAATGGGTCTACACAAAGCTCCATAAATGGGCATTATTGGAGAAAGTCTACCTCAAGTTCTTCTAAGCACTATCATAGCTGTCTATCATGAGCACCATCAGATGTGGATATCACAACTGTATATATCCATCATGGTGCAAAGGGACTTATCCACCCTTAAAAATGGATACTTCTGCCTATTGACCTGCATTGTTATACTCCATTGGAAATAAGGAAAGTGAACTGCAGAAGTGATACACAAGCTACTTCCACATCTGATGTCTTTTACTGTTTATGTAATTTAGGAGCCAAAGACACAAATTGGACTTTCAACTTGGAATAAAGAAAGCCTGAATTCTAATCTTGCCTTGAGTAATTTCTAGCTCTATGATCCTGGAAAGTAACACATCCTTTTTCAATCTCCATTTCCTAACAGCAAAATGAAAGGATTGGACCCAGTGGTCTATAAGACTCCTTATACCTCCAAATCGACAATCTTAGCATCATTTCAGTGTACATATGAGAATAGGGGAGGTTTGTGAAAAATATATTGAATAAATGAATCAGAAATAAGGGATGAGAGAGATCAAAGAACTCTTAAACACAGACACCTCATATCTCCATCACACAAACACTGTCTCTAAGAAAAGAATAAGTAGGCACTAAATGTGACAATCATGGAATAACATCACAAAAAAATTAAATTGTTTATATTTTAACAGACAAAAATGACTCATTACTGATGTGGGAGCTGTATCTGAATTAGTTTATGTACTGTCAGAACAATGACTTAAGAGAGCAAAGATCAAATATAATGCAAAACTAAAAGAAGAGATAAAAACTTTTTAAAAGTACAGTATGCAACTTAATTACTTCTAGCCTGATCTATTTAAAATAAGTTATTAATGTCAAAAAGAGAATTATGAAAGGAATAAAGAACACTGACACATAGTAATTTTCCCTTGAAGTTCAATCAATGTGAATCAGTTGACATAAGAGGAAAAAACTGAAATAGCCAGAAGCTTGCTTAGTCAAGAAAAGTCTGACTGGCTTGCTAAAAATGGCAGCCACCAAGGACACTGATTTGGGATATAAACTTGTTTGTAAAGTTGTATACAGAAACTTGGTGGCAGATTGTGAGCAGGATTATCTAATAAAACAGAGACAGTAATGGGCAAAACAAGTTCAGAGGCTTGGTGAGAAAATCAACTAAACAAACAGCCCGAGGGTACTTAAGGCTGAAACCATAAACAGTTTAAGAAACAGATGAAAATTTGCAATCATTTTTATGGTTCCATATTTTTACCATTAGGACAATAGAGTAATGATATTTAGAGTTCACAGTCATAGTTCTAGAAGTGCTCATAAGGGCACCAAAGACAAAAAACACAAACAAGGAACACCAGCTGGAATATTCCAAGAATGCAAACATAGAAGATCTGTCCTGGAGGTGATAACAATTCTGAGGACTTTAGGGCTATTTGTATGGCAAAAGTTACTATACAGAGCAATTATTACTATTTAGAACTATTAAATTACTGCTAATTTCTAGTTTCATATATCCCTTCCATAATGCTTTTCCAATCTTCTGAATAAATTAGCATATTATGTTTTATGGATTTTTTGTTTTTTACATGATACTCATTTTTTTTAATAGTTCTATCCCTATTGAACTATTTATTCTATGGATAAATGAACTAGCATTTGTTGGGCATTACTTATATATAGGAATTCTGCTAAGAATTTAACAAGAAACATTCCAGTACTTCCCTTCAAGGAACTTACCTTTTAAAATTTTGTTTTATTCTGAATACCAAAAAAGAGCATTTCCTCACACAGAACACAAAAAGAGGACTATTTATGAAATTTTATTTTATGTCATTTGTATTCTTTTAAAAGTGTATTATAAATCCTGTTACTTTGAAAAGTAGCTTACTTTTCTTTGCTTCCTTCATTTCTCTTCTGTTCATTGAAAAATAAATATTATAATGACTCTTTTTCTCACCCATCCCCTATTATTACAATCAAGTAGCAAGAAGCTAGTTCTATCCCTTTCTTGCTCCTTACTTACAGATCTTTTATCTTTACATACTTGGATTATTCCAGCTGGTTTTCCTTGTTTGTGGTTTTTGCTCTTGATGCCCTTAAGAGCACTAGACTGTGGAATCTAAATGTCATTGCTCTATTGTCCTAATGGTGAAAACATGGAACCATAAAAATGATTGCAGATTTTCATCTGTATCTTTGCTTTACCTCTAGTTCTAATAGATTGGATAGTTTTCATTTATGATTTCTTGAAATACAGTATCCAGGTTTCCTTTCCTCTTTCTACACACCTTCCTGGGACTCAAGGAGTCAGTGACTCCTCAAATATTTTTTGACCTCTTTTCCAGGTTGATGGGTTTTGATGTTAGATGTCTTATATATTATTCTTTTTTTTATGATTTTTTTGTTTTGTCCTAATATTCTTTGCTTTCTTAGATAGTCATTCTTTCCTCTTTGGTTTCTACTTTACCTTTCTTGGATACAGTTTACCACTTTCTCTTCTAAGCTATTGCTTCTGTTCTCTTCCATATTTTTCTTTTAAGGTTTTATTCCCTCCTTTATCTCTTGTTTTATTACTTCTTGTTCTTGTAGAAAAATACATTTTTCCCTTTGAGTTTCTGCTTACAGTTGTTAAAGAGTAAAATTTGCAATGATATTTGATACAGGTAGGTCCTCCTTAGGTGTATTCAATTTTCTAGCTTTAGTTCCTGATTAGGAACTTTGTGCCAGGTCTAAGCTCTGCCTCCACCATACTTTTGGGTAGGATGATTAGTGTTGTTTGGTCTTGTTTTGGGTCCTCTGGGCTCTTGTGCTGACTACTACCTGGGATTTATTCCTCCAATATCTTTAAAGTTAAGAGACCTGCATCTTCAGGGTCCTCCTTATCATCTCAGGACAAAATGTTAGGGACCTGAGTTAGACCTGTCTCCATCTGAAGTCTGGAGACATCATATTAGTCAGAACTTCATTGGTCACTGGTCTCTGCCAATTGTAGCTCCCTAAGATTTTCAAGATCTCCATTCATGAACTTTCTGACCCCCACTTTGGTTTCCTTAGGGGAATCCTCTGTTCTTACTGATTCCAGACACAGTCTTTCTTTCTTTTTTTCTCATTATAATTTTATTTTTCTAAATATATGTAAAGATAGTTTTCAACATTTATTTTTGTAAAGATTTGTGTTCCAAATTTTTCTTTCTTTCTCCTCCCTCCTCAAGACAGCAATCAATCTGATATAGATTAAATATGTTTAAAACATATTTCCATATTTGTCATGTTGTACGAGAAAAATCAGATTAAAAAGGGGGGAAACTAGGAGAAAGGAAAAACCAAAAACCAAATATACTGTATGCTTCAATTCAGATTCAGTCTCCATAGTTCTCTTTCTGGATGTGGATGGCATTTTCATTCCCAACTGCTATGAATCATCACATTATTGAGAAGAGCCAAGACCATCACATTTGATCATCACATAATCTTCTTGTTACTCTCCAGACACAATCTTTCAAGCTGAATATGTACCAGCCCTGATTTTGTTTGAATTTATATTGCCTTTGGGCTTCTGCCTCACATTTTGTGCCAGCTGGGGAAGAAGTGTCAGTTAACACAAAGCTTCTGAAACTTTGGTTGTGACTTCCTTTGAAGTTGTGCAATTAAATGAGAGGGTTGCAAAATTATGGTCTATTATCAGTAAAGGTTTGATTCATATAACAATTTTGTACACCTATATTCCGAGGATAGCATAAAAATTTCTTGGACTAAAAGGGGTTGTGAGTGGAAAACATACTTAACATAGTTTCCTTGGATTTCTTGATCTTTATTTAGTCTAGTGTGAACTTCAGAATCTTGCTAGTAGTATGTGTGTATAGGAATTGGGTAGTCTGCCTCTCATTCCAATGCAAATTTTGATCAGAAGTTAGAAATTATATTCCAAGAGAAAGTTAACACACATAGAAGAATATTATTCAGGGAGGAGCATTTGAATGCTGAGATCAGAAGAATCATATTTGAAGTCATAAAGGAATTGATTGACATGTTCCTTCCAGTACTGATAACTATTCTCAAGTGCTAGAGTTGGAAAGGGAGTAGAGAGTGAAAAGGGTCTATGCAGCATTTCTGAATTTGAAGTAGACATAATGAAGGATTACTGAAAAAGATCTCAGGGTTTCAGCTTAAGGTCTGTGTCAGAGATCATGAGCTGAAGTTCAGAGTAACTCAATTTTAAGATGGTTGGACAGTGGCATTCTATGATAAAGATTTAAAAAGAAACCAATAAAATCAGTTCATCAAAGCCAACTACTACATCAACTGTATATACATACTCTTACTCTCCCTCTTCTGTAAATATGGGAGGTAGATATATTTTCTCAACCCTTCTTTGGGACCAGGCTTTAAACAGAGTAGTTTGTGCAAAGATACAGCTCTCTCTTATCAAGTTAATTAGTCAACAAACATATATTAGGCTTATTTACTATATACCATATAGATGATTCAGTGGGTAGATTGTTGGTCCTGGAGTCAGGAAGACCTGATTTAAATATTGCTTCAGACACTTACTAGCTCTGTGACCCTGGGTAAGCCACTTAATTAATCTCTGTTTGTCTTGGAGGCAGCAAGGTATTGGATCTGGAGTCAAAAAGACATAAGTTCAAATATAACCTCAGACACTCACTACCTGTATGATCCTGGGCAAGTCACTTCTGTTTCTTTTAATCTACTTGAGAAGAAAATGTCAAATTACTCTAATATCTTTGCCAAGAAAACTTCATGGACATTATTAGCACACTATGGTTCACAGGGTCACAAAGAATGGAGGCACAATTGAACAACCAAGCAACCAATATGCCAAACATTGGGTTATAAGCAGTTTCTTACTTTCTATTGTTTTATCTTGATAATCCTTACCAGCTTTAGATAACTAACAGTTTGCCCAGATTTTTATCTATAAACTCTGTTCCTGTTGTTTGCTGGCCTATTTTTTACTAAAGTGCATCTCCAGAGATGCTTTCCTAATTATTTCACATACCATAAAAGCTGGATGAAGCAGGTAAAATGCCAGAGGAATCAGGGATTGTATCACACAAAGATCTTGTCTATATTTCAGAATGTATAAACTTGGCAAAACCTCAGAACATATTCTTTTTCTGAAAACCTGAAGATGTTCTGCATTCTGTAATGATTGAAAGTACCTTTCAAATATCAAATCCAAAATTAAGTCTTTATTCTGTAATCTGGTCAAATTATTTCCCATGAACAAGACCACATATGTAATAAGAGCCTACTGTGGTGCAGTACTGGTAATATACTAACAAAATCACATTTAGTAATCATAATCACAATTTATGTGGTATGAACCCTTTAAAAGTGGGTGTCAGGTTTATGAGGTGAGCTCAAGTTCCTGACTGACAAATTTGCTTACATCTTACAAGGGAAAAGACATTTCCCTGATGGGTAAATAATATCATTTATGTGGCTTTGTGCATGTCTCATAGAAAGTACTCCCTCCTCACCTCAGAATTTTAGAATTCCCTAACCTTCTCCTCAGCTTAGTTCCCGTGCCTTTTCCTTTCATGTCAAATTAAGAAGCATTTATTTGGAGACAACTAGATGACACAGCGGATAGAGTGTTGGCCCTAAAGTCAGGAGGACCTGAGTTCAAATCCAGTCTCAGACACTCAATTCTTCCTAGCTGTGTGATCCTGGGCAAGTCACTTAACCCCAATTGTCTCAGCAAAAAAAAAAAAAAAAAAAAAAAGAAGAAGCATTTATTCAGCATTTACCTTGTTCCAGGCATGGTGTTAAGGGTTAGGAGCACAAGTAAAGCAAAAATATAGCTTTGAGGCTCAAAGACTTTTCATTTTAATGGAGAAAGACAGCATATAAAAGGGAACTAGGAAGCAGGAATGGGAGGAGGAGAGATGCACTGGGAAGTGATGGAAAAAAGAAGTCTAGAGAGGCAGAGAAGAGAAAAATGAAGGAGTGAATGTGATTGGCTTGGCCATACTAAAAACGGAGGGTTTGGGAGGAACTGATCAAAGAAAAATGCTGGAAGGACATAAGAAGGATGTTGGGATATGGTGTATGATGGAAAAAGAAGTCCAGAGAGTTAGAGAACAGGCCAAAAAGGAATCATGAAAAATTTCTTGATTCTCTTAGTTTTCCTCAAAATTATCCTGAATTTATTTTGTATTTACTCCTCTATGTACATGTTATTTCTTCCAACAGACTATCAGTTTCTTTGGAGCAGATACTTAAATTCATAAAGCCAGAAGTTAACCAATATTATCTATATATGCTATCCATAGGTTTTACTGTTTTTATCTATTCAAAACCAATCTACTCTTTCAGTCAAAATTAAAAACCTAAGAACATTTTGAATTGGATAGAAGGAGCTGCTTTCATGTAAATGCATCAATAAATACTGCTTATAAAATTTTCAATGCTCTGGAGCTCACCGTGTATAATTATGATAGAACATTGATCGAAAAACCTGCCTTTCTGAAAGCTACAATGAATCTGTGATCCCTATTGAGAGTCTGGAGCTTGTTTTTGAAATTATCAACTTTTGTTTTTAGGGATAAATATCTTTATATTTGCATCACTGCTTTGCTGCACCCTCTGGAATAATGGAATGTTTGGTGAATCTTAGATTCAGAGAGAAGGATGAATGAATACATTTAAGTTTGGGGATTCAATTCAATAAACAGTGATTAATGTCTGCTCTATGTGTGAGGTACTGGTTCAGTTACTAAGACTTCAAATGTAATAGATGCCACAAGAGGACTTACAGGGTAAGATATAGGATAAGACACACAGATGGATAGATATTATACAAATATTCTAACAATTGTTATACAAGATAAAATGTAATAAGAACAGATATAAAGGCATTTGTTAAGTATTTACTATGTTCTACACACTGTCCTAAGAACTGTAACTACAAATAAAAAAGAGGATAAACATGGTTCCTGGCCATAAACATTTCATGTTTCTAGTGATGGAGACAACATGCATGTAACTTTGTACATGCAAAGGTCATTCATTGAAAATTTAAAGTAATCTTAGAGGGAAGGCACCAAGGCGGGAGAGAGAGGAAAGTAGGGAAGACTTTCTGAAGGAGGGGGACTTGATCTGAATTTTGAAGGAAGCTGTTAGGCAGGAATGAGGAGAGAGAGAATTCCAGGCCTAGAAGTCAGTCAATGAAAAGGCAGAAGACAACCTGAGATGATGGAGTGTTGTATAATGAACAAGACAATCATTGTTGTTGAATCATAGATAATGTAAAGGATAGCAAATTTCAAGAAGACTGGAAAGGTAGAAAAGTCTTAAATTGTGAAGCTTTAAAAGTCAGAGTTTATTTATTATTGGTTGGTGTTAGAAGTAACAAACCATTGGAGTTTATTGAATAGGGAAGTGACATCAGAACTGCATTTTAGAATAATCATTTTGGCAGCTGAATAGAAGATGCATTGGAATGGGGAGACAGTTGAAATAACAAGACCAATGAGAAAGCTTTTTTTCAATAGTCTGAGTATAACATGATGAGTCCTATACAAAGGTAGAGGCTCTGTGAGTGGAATGAAGGAGAAATATATCAGAGATATTGCTTAGGTAGAAAGGACAAGGTTGGTAACTGGAGTGAGAAGTTAAGGCTGTTAAAGAAGTTTAGAGTCTGGATTGCTAGGAGAATGGTTTTCCCTTGATAATTAATAAGGAAGTTCAGAAGAGGGGAAAATTCTGAGTGAAAGATATTGAGTTCTATTTTAGACATGAGTTTCCAATGTTTATAGGATTTCTGCTTCAAGATCTCTAATAGGAATTTAGGTTGGGGCTGGATATAGTACAGAGATCTGGAACTCATTTGCTTAGAAATTATAGTTGAATCCATTGGGACTAATAAGATTACCAATCAAGATAGTATATAGGGAGAAGAAAAGAAGGTCC
Organism: Sarcophilus harrisii; assembly: GCF_902635505.1. Classification (NCBI taxonomy): domain Eukaryota; kingdom Metazoa; phylum Chordata; class Mammalia; order Dasyuromorphia; family Dasyuridae; genus Sarcophilus; species Sarcophilus harrisii. Next base: position 148,025,946 of record NC_045429.1, read on the forward strand.
AAGATAGTCTTGATACCCACAATTAGAGGATATGACTTAAAAGATCTACAGAGGGAGAGCCATTTTGAAAAAATGAAAAGAATTGGCATATTTTCAGCTATAGGTAGGGACAGATCAAGGAAAGCTTGATATAAAGGTGTACCTTGATATAAGAACTTGGTCTTGAAGAAAAAAAGGTATTTAATGGGTAAAAATACTGAGAGAATGAATTTTAGCCATGGGGAATTTAGCCATGGGGAAGAGAGAAGAATGAACTTTAGAAATGGATTAGCCATCCAATTTTCCTGTGACATTATAGAGTGCCTAAGAACAGTCATATGAAATAAGATTGGGCCTGAGTTTTGGAGGTACTTTAAATGGCAAATCATAGAAATTGGGTATTATTTGCTAGATAACTCTCTGAAGGAGAGTAATTCAATGAGACCTGTATGGGGAAAATTCATTACAGGATCAACTGTCAGGACACTTAGAAGATTATTACAGAATAGTTAGGCCCTTCTCTAGGGTGAGGGTAGCTTAAGTAGAAAGAAGGTGGCAGATGTAAAAGATGGAAATGTAAATTTAAAAATACTTGGCAACTTGATTAAATGTGAGAGTTTAAAGAGAAGGTGTTTGCTTCCTGGAAATGTATGTATATGATGTAATATATGTAATTAATGATATAATAAATTGATCTCTAGGGCTAAACTGGCTAATCTAGGGCTAAAGCTTTAGGAGCTGATGATATCTTGTGGTTGCTATGATATCATGCTACATATAAACATTTTCTTTTAGTCTGGGACAACTGATGAAGCTCAAAGAGTCTTAAGACATAATTCTGAACAAATCCTTTTGTAAATTTTATTCCAAGTTGCATTACATACAAATCTGAGGTGCCATTTGCTGAAAATGACAGGCATTCTGACTTATTTCTATAATTAAGTGAAACTACAATCTGTTCACACTTATTATATGCCTCCCCATTGCCCTCTGGGTGATAAACATTTTAAATTCCTTAGAGGCAATTATATTATGTGCTTTACTGCCACACAATAATACTGATAAATGATAGTATTAAAATGATAGGCCTTTCCCCAAAGAATAAATTAGAGGAAGAAAATAATCATTTATTAAGTGCCTGCTGTGTGCCAGGTATGACCCTCACAACAGTCCTGAGAGGTTGATGCTATTATTATTCAGAATTTACATTTGAAGAAACTGAGGCAGATAAAGTGTCCAGGTTCACACAGCTCGGCAGAAAGTATTTGAGGCTGATTCCAGGCTCCAGTGCTCTATCACTCCATCTCTAGACAAAGCACTTCCTTTCCAATCTTTAAGCCCCCTTTGCAGAGGTGGGAGATTTGGACATGGAATTGGATTTTTACAACAGGGTTGGCTAATTTTGTTAAGGTTTTACCCCCGCTTTTTTTTTTAAGTATTTACTAAAAGGTAAGCTCTCTAAAAGAGGGAAAAAAGGAGTCATTCATTGGGAAATACATGGAAAAAATCAAATTTACTTTAATAGAAGATAAAATGATAAAACTTGATTTTCTGGATATTTGGAGTTACTAAAGGAGTTTCACAATTTCTCAAAGATAATCAAGTTCACTTTTCTCTTACAGAATTCAATTCTGATTCCAATTCATTATTTGTGCATATTATCTGTTAAGTTTTAAAAAAAAGAAAGGTTACATTTAAAAAAAATGACAAAGAGGTTATGGATGTTAGACATATATTCTTACTCTAATCACTGTCCAAGGATCTGCTTCTTTGCCTTTCATTTCTTAAAGCTAGAAAAATTCTGTAGAATGTGCTTTGTGGTGAGATTTATCCATTTTGGATTTCATGGTGTCTTCCTGTAGGCAATATATTCATAGTGAATTATTTAGCAGCATTCATGTGTAAACTTCCTGGTGCTGCTTTTTAATCTTCTGGTCCAAAAAATGATGTACCCAGAAGTACACACAGGAACGTTGCTTTGAGATTCTCTATTTTTTGAAAATGTGTAAACAGCAGACTTATTTCATTCTGAAATCATAATTAAAAGTATATTGTTCAATCAAATAATTATTTCAATATCTGGCTAGTGTGTAAGGGATAAAGAAAGATTTGGGCAGCTGAGTAAAATTTTATTAAAATATTGTCAATAGGAAAAGAAAAAATTAGGAGAAGCTGAGAAACTGGGGAGATGTTTCTTTATTAACCTGAACAAGAAAGTCTAAAAATGTAAAATGTCATGAGAAAGGGACTTTCAATAAGAAAGCATTAAACCTTTCTAGAGTCAAATAGGCTTCTCTTTAGTTTGAATAATTCTTAGATAAGAGACTTTACTTAAAATTCAATCTTCCATTTTCTCCCCCAAATTTCAATTCTCACCAAGAAACAAGTAAAAGACATTTTTCTAGGATCAGTGGAGGAAAGTGGCATCCTTCTACTAGATACAGAGAAAAGCTCTTTTTCAACAGATTGGTTATATAATATATATTTTTTAAAAAATTCTCTCTAGCTTTTTTTTAACCATACATTTCTTTTAAGCCACTAAATGTGACATATAGTACATTTAAATACAACATTTCCAGGAGGTTAGTGTAAAGATGAGAAATAATATCAAAGAGTGGGGTCGAGGGATAACTCCAGAATCAGGAAGACCTGAATTCAAATCCTATTTGTGATATATACATGCTGTAAGACTATGGGAAAGTTCAAACCTTTCAGAGTAGGTCTTATCTAAGCTCAAAGTGAGACCATTCTACAATACTGGAGGGAGTTTTCACAGTAGGACTTTCTGCACTGATGAAATCATAGGTCTGGATCTCCTAGTCAGATTTGTTGGTGGAAACCAGCTTAGTCCTGGAATCATGAAAAATCATCATATTTATGAGAATCCAAGAGGACTGGGAGGGAGGATAATTGCTTATAAGATCATGTCCTCAGAACTGTTCAAAGGGGGTGGTCAAAGACTACAGTTAATGGCAACCTTGCTTTAGCTTCCAGGCAGACCAGATATCTAGAGAGAGTTAGGAACCCAGTTTCCTAAAAATTCTCTGAGAAAGAAAATTCTAATTTTCTTCAGCCTTCTTGCAAATTCTATTTTCTTTTCCTTGGTTAGGCAAAAAAAAAGAAAAGAAAAGGAAAGGAAAGGAAAGGAAAGAAAGAAAGAAAGAAAGAAAGAAAGAAAGAAAGAAAGAAAGAAAGAAAGAAAGAAAGAAAGAAAGAAAGAAAGAAAGAGAAAAAAAGAAAGAAAGAGAAAAGAAAAAAAATAAGTGTGCAGGAATTTATTTTATAATCTCATTGTAAATCTGATTCACTTAGAAATCAAGGTCCCAACTGTTTTTTCTTTAAAATATGGCTTAGGTTCATGTTTTGGCTGGATAGGCAGTTCCAGTCTACCTGCCCATTTCAATTTAAGTGGTAGCATCATTTCCACATTTTCTCCCCACCCCACCTGGATCTTTCCCTGTGGTACCTCAGACTCCTGGCCCCTGTGGTTCCAGGGTTCATGGAATCACTTTAAATTTCAAATCCTCTTAGACTAGCATTGAACAAGATAATTCAATTGAATAGGGCCACCTCTGGGACTATGTGACATGAGATGTCATTAGACTGAGAGATTGAGAGGAAATATGTTCTCCGTGTGATCAGGGCATTATCATATCCTGTTCCATACAAAGAAATTGAAACAATTCCATTTTCCTCTTTGTAAAGAAGTAGAACAAGACTTGAAAAAAAAATGTAAAGGACCCAAAGTAGCTACATTTCTCCTAATTTAAAGTTTGGAAAACTAGATAAGATTATGCACAATTTAGATTTCTTCTAATTTGACCTGTCCTTATAAACTTATTCCACTAGAGAAATTCTTAGCCATATTCATATGCCATGTCTCTTTTCCTTGGTCATTTTTGCAGCTTATCCATGAGAAGGAAGCAATAAATGTGAACATTTGTGTAGGATTAGAAATGATAGTTCTATGGTAAATTCTTTCTGATCATTCATTTATTCTTCCTCTCGGGGAAAAAAAGCATATAATCTTCCACAAGGTGTGATGCTGGATTGACAGTCAAATGAATGAATTATTTTCTCTTTGGAATTTGCTGTCTCTATAGCTAAGTAATCACAGCTACCAGAATGATTGGGAGGTTCCTTGATGCAGCCTTGCATGACTTCAAAGATATTTTTAATAGGCAAACTGAAAGCAATCAGATGTTTATTGATAAATATAATTAGGAAGATAACTTCTAGCAGGACAATGGAGAATAAGTGAATATAAAAATGATGATCTAAGCCAATACTTTCAGATGAAGTAAAGTTTATTTTATCAATATCCAGTGTTTCTGCATTTCGAATGCTCAGATTTGGGTATGCATTTTTACAGGGCAAGAAAGAGTGTCACAGAGATGAATGAAATTTATTAGACAGCAATAAAAGCAAATACAGTAGAGAAGTAATATGTGATTGAATTTATCAAGGAATAGGGAATGGGAATTAGGATTTATCTGATTGTTCATTGAGTGTTTGTAGGAACCTAGTGTGATCATAGAACCTACAATCTAGGCAAGTGATGAATGGTGAGAACATAGGCAGACAATCAGGAAAACTGAAGTTCTTTTTTGGGTTTTGCCACTGACTAGCTTAGGCAAATTATCTGAATTTTGTTTTTTGTCTCTATCTGCTAAGGACCATTTTGATATTTATGACATTATTTGTGGATCACACAAAATTATCAACTTAAAACTCAAGCAATGGGAAGTTATTGTACCCAACTTTCAGCTCATTATTGCCTGGTGTTGCTTTGGCAGGGTCCAGATTAAGTGATTTCATGGACCTTATATGGGCAGACATTCCCTATCCTGTCCTAAGGGCATCCCCAACACAGAGATCCAGAGGTGGAACTAACCAGGTGAATGTCCTTGATCAATGCTAGGCTAAGAGTATTTGCAATTTGAAGGGATTGCCTGGACCCCAGAACTACAGAGCCTTAGTATCCTCATCTGTTAAATGAGAAGTTTCTCATGTTACAAAAGGCCCTATTAGTGCCACTGTCCTATAGTTCTAAGTATCCTACAAAAGCTCTGCTTTAGTAACTCTATTAATGTGATTTCTGTTAACATTGCCCAGCCTTTTTAAATATATAATCACTTCATGTTTAAACCTTTTCTGACAGTTTATCACTTACTACACTCACAGGCTGAACAATCTCAAATTAAAGAAAGGAGGCCCTTGTATACACTATAGGATAATACATTTAGAGCTAAAAGAGATCTTATAACCCCTCATTTCACAGGATGGGGCAGAACCAAAATGACAGAGTAGCAATTAAAAGTACATCAAACCTCACCTACTTCCAAAAAACTACTTACAAACAGAGAAAATGCACCAGTTTGAAGATTCAAGTCTAGTCAGGGAGACAGATAAAAGTTTTTAGATACTAGGGATGGATCTTGATAAAGAGCACTTTAGAATACAGAGTATTCTAGGACCAAGGAATTGACAGAGAAATGATAGTTGTGAACTGGAGCAAGACTAAGTTCTAGACCCATGTCAGGATATCATGATCTCCTACAGGATGGAGGGAGAATATAAAGATACAGTTTCTGTTCTCATGAGTCTTATACATCTAGGTGGGGGCAGACATGACACATAACGGAATCATTATGATACATGAAAATATAATCTATCAGATATTATATATCTGCATATATATAAAATACATGTGTATATAACATGTGTTTGTGTATGCATATATTTTTATTATGAGAAATATAGAGAGTTGTGTTTTGTGTATGTCTATATTTATATTTTAAGAGATATACAAAAATGTATGATACATATGTCAGGTGTACATATATCATGTCAGCCTAGGTATATATGTATAGACATACACACACAAACATGCAGATCTAACATTATTATTTGATATCTATTTTATATATCTATATCTATGCCATACAAAGTGCAATGCTGTGTGGTCCCAGAGGGAACGGTCATCACTGATTAAAAGAGATTAAGGAAAGCTTCTGGAAGGTGATGATATAGAATGTCCCTCTACCCTTTCCCCCCCAACACCAAAAGGACAACAAGCAATTCTATAGCTTCTTGACAGGCAGCTTTTTCATATTTACCCAGTGTCTCTCTTTCTGTACTAATTCTCTTGTTATCAGCTGTCAGATTAACTGGCAACAATCACAATAAAGTTTATTACTCATAGTAGAAGTTTGTGAAAATGAGCAAATGGCAAAACCCCATCTTATTGTATCATTTTGTGTGTGAAGAATTAAATGAATAATCCTTATATTTGAATATTTTGTTAAATAAATTTAAACCTTCCATTCATTGTGTGTTTATCTGACCTTTGAAAATGTGTGGACATTTTTCTAACACTTTCATAGACTAGGAAGCAAAGGTACAAGTGTGGCTCATGTACTAAATGGAGGATATCACTGGGAGCAGAAGATAAATTCCTACAGAGTCTTTGCACATAGTAGGTTGAATTCCCAGTGCCTTGCTCAAATAGATTATTGGAAAGGCAATGTAATATAAAGAAAAGAATGCTGAACTTGGAGTCAGAGCAAGCAGACTCCCATCCTGGCTTGACCACTTACTATCTATGTGACCTTGTTCAAATGATTTAAACTCACTGGACCTCAATTTGTTCATTTAAAAAAAGGAGAGGTTTGGAAAAGATGGTATGAGAGACTTTTTAGCCCTAAACACATGATCCTAAATATCTCCTCTCTTTATCATTCACACACAATGAAATTTTTTATCCTGGAACTCAATAATATGCAATTTGCTATATTATTTTTCATTGAGATAATAGTATTTTAGTTATCTTTTGCATTGTCAATTACTATTGCATTACCTATTAGTTAGTTGTTACAATGGACCTAAAGTTAGAAAGACATGAGTTTTGAGTCCTGCCCCAAATAGCCACTAGCTATATGATCCTGATCAGGTCACAAACTCTGTTTACCTCAGTTTCCTCATTTGTAAAAGGGGGATAATACCACCATCTTCCTCCCTGGTTTGTTGTGAGAATCAAATGAGATAATACATGAAAAGCACTTGGCGACCTTAAAATATTATATAAAGGTTAACTAAATTGTTAATGATGGTGTTTTTTTATTAGCTTTTTCTATAGCTATTTGTTTCAGTCGTTATATAAGGGCTGTTTAATATAGCAGAAAGAATGTTTGTTCTCAAGTCAGCCTGGGTTTGAATCTCAACCTGGCCTCTTACTACTCATGATACCTTGGAAGTCACAACTTGATATTTCACTCTTCATCTATAAAATGAGAGGATGGGAATATACCATTTTTAAAGTCCTTTCAAATGCTCTATCTATAAGCTTATAAATCTTGTCTCTTCCATTAGACTATAAGGTCTATAAAGGTAGGGACCATGTGTTATCTGCTTTTATATTCTCCAGCTTATCTATCTTTCATAGTGCTTTACACATAAGGACAACTTTCTCTGGAGTCGAGTTCAAAAGCTGACTCTGCTATTTATTATCCATGTGACCTTAAGCAAATCACTTAACTAAAGTGATAATAGCTATATTTTCCTAGATCCACCTTCATATTGATGCCATCTAGTATCAAAGTATATATTGATTGAACTTGGAGGGTATTATCAAGTCCTTATAGAATATCTCTTTTCCTCTTTGTTCTCTGAAACAGATGCTGGTGCATAAACAGCAGTGGATTTAAGTGTTCTGTTTGCAAATGTTTATTGAGATCCAAGCAATCCAAGATAACCAAATGTCCCATGAAATGATGTTCCTTATTGCCTCTGGAAGCTTGATAAAAACTACTCACATTTGCTTCTTTACTTGCCCAAGAAGAGCCTGAGAGCCATCTTTCCACTTAACTGCAATTTCCTTTGGCCTTCAGGTTTTATTTCTAGTGAGAATGTCAAGATGAATATGATTCATTTCTGTCAGTACTATTTCTACTCACTGGTCACTGAAGAAGCATCTCATATTCTAAATGCCAAAAGCTAAATTAATGTTTATAGGTCTAAAAACTGTGATTTTTTAGCATTATTCTCATATGTTAGGCTACTCTCCCACTGTTACTGCAGGGTTTCACAAAAGCCTGAAGACTACTGTCTTTTTATTTGTTTCACATGTTGCCATAGCCAAAGGATATATTCTCACCTAATAGGCTTGCAACTTGTAATGAGATTCTTTACAACTAGCTGGGCTGATCCTTGGAAAGCAAACATGGTTTGATCCTAGGACTATAATCAGGCACTTTCTGTAATGGGTGGTGGTGAGGGACATGACAATGTTTATATTACATTGGCATAACCTTTAGATCCAAGGCAAACCATATGTTACAAAAAGACACAGAAGTGAGAGACTGGTTGTGAATTTGCTGACTACTCATGCTAATTTATGTGCCAAGGTAACCAAAATAGTTTTTCCTTCATTACGCAATCTTTAAAAACTTTTCAAAATTTACTTTCAATAATTCAGATTGACCTTTCTAATTCACGTTTTTGAGATGGAATATGGCTATATGAAATGTCTTTGGGTCTAATTATAAATGCCAGTAGCTTCTACAAAAGTATAGAATAACTTATAGCCATTCAAGACCACCCAAAGTTCCAATACATTTCAAAAAAGACAGCTCCACAAATACTAACTTCTGATCATCTAAACAAAACACACGGGATATTAAGATTATATAATTTTATATTTGGAAAGAATCTAGGAAACTATCTAGGGGCAGCTAGGTAGTACAGTGGATAGAATACCATATCTGAAGTCAGGAAAAATCATTGTTCTAAGTTCATTTCTGGCCTCAGACACTTACTAGTTGAGCAAGTCACTTAACTGTTTGTCTCAGTTCATCACCTGTAAAATGAGCTAAAGAAGGAAATAACAAACCACTTAGTATCTTTGCTAAGAACACCTGAAATTGCCTTTTGAAGAATCAGACATGACTGACACGTCTAAACAATAATAACAACTAGGAAGCCATTTAGTTCCTTATCAAAAATGGTGAAACTTCTCTAAAACGTACACAGTATGCATTCATTATTTGAAGACCTAAAGTGATTAAAAAAAAGCTTATTGGTCTTATAATCTAAAGACCCAGGACTAAGTACTATTGCTGTAGCTTTATTAGTTGTGCTATAATGGGTAACAACTTTATTAGACATAGTTTCTTCCTCATTTAAAGGAGAATAACACTTGTACTATTTTACTCGCTGGATTATTGTGAGAAAAATATAAATTTTCAAGTAGTAACTTTCAGTGATGTAGTCTTCATTATTATCCACAGCAATAATAACAATAATTTCTCCGACCTTTGTTTTCATTATCTTTAAAAAAGAGATTGTAATGCCCTGATCTCTCTTCTCATCTCTATTCTCTCTTGGAAATTTCATTAATTTTCATAGGCTCGACCATTATCTTTATGCAGATGATTCTCACATCTTCATACCCAAACTTCATCTTTTTTCTTGAACTCCAGACAATCATAAATTGTCTGCTAGACATCTCCATCTGTTGCCCCATAAACATCTTCAGCTCAATGTGTCCCAAATGTACCAAATGAGAAGTCATTAAACTTACCTTTCCTTCTTATACTTCTATTTCTGACATGGGGATTATCATTCTTCCAATTATCAACGATGACTATCTTAAAGTCTTAATTCTTCCCCTCTTCCCTCCAATATCCAATTAATTGCTAAGGATTCTAAATTCAACATTCACCACAGCCATCCCTTTTTCTTGCTCAAATAGCTATCACATGTAACTTTCTCACCTCGAGGCATGAGCTTCCTAAATGATTTCTCTGCTTTCAGTTTCTTTCTTGTTCTTAACATACAAGCCAAATTGATATGAAAGCACAGGTACCACTCTCCTGTTGAAGAAGTTTCATTGGTTCCTTATTGCTTCTAAAACAAAATGTAATTACCTCTGATTATCTGCTTTAAAAAGTTAATGAAATATCAATGATCTTTAAAAGTATTTGCTACTCCCCAATGAGCCCTACCCTTGAGTGATCCTCTATGCTTATTTTATTTTGCATCAGACATGGTTCTTTTTAAAATTTAAAATAAAATGTCAAAATGAATATCTCAACTATTAAATAATTTATAATATATCCCTTCACAATTTGACTTTAACCTTTCCATCCAGGTTAATTATATATATGTGCTTCTTCATGCCTTTTCCCATTAAACTAACCTTCCTAACCCTTATTCACAATGTTCTACCTCCTACCTCTGTTTTTGCAAGGGTTATCTCTTCTCTGTTACTTTTATAATGTTGTGATATAAAGGAAGGTACTCAGAATGTTGTAGGAGCTTCTTGTGAAGGATTTATGAGACGGTGATGAATAGATTATGAAGAGTATGAATAGATTCATATCCATTATTGGACAGTTTCCCTACCTATAGTATCATAGATCCAATAAAAAACTGAAGTAAGTTTGTCCAAAAGAAACCACTGTGTTAGTCTGTCATGTTTACATTAAAAAATCTTTGATAAATAATTAGTTAAAATTGAGTTATATCATGGCTAGAGCACTTACTTGAACATTTGAGTCTAGTAAATATGTAAAAAAGAGAAAGGAAGAAATGAGATGAATCTGGCTTGACATTCATGGGTATGAATCTAGCCTGGGTCTTAGAAATCACTACTTCCATAAGGGCTCATAACCATAAAAATGTTTAAGAATATATTAGAGAATTTTTTCACAAAACTCTCATTTATTAACCTGTAGATTGTAACAGTCATCTCTTTTTGAAATGGAAGATATTCATTCATGTCCTTCTGTGATGTACACACATATGCATAAATAAAATATATATTATATATTATTACATTATTACCTATATTAATTAGATATCTGGAGCAAGTATAATACTTAGTGTTAAGAAGCATGGGATGCTATAAAGAATACCAAAATTGAAAGAGGGAGAACTAACTTAAATTGTATCAGTCTTACCAGTCCTCCATCTCCCAGTCTCCTAACTGGTAAAATGGGCATTAAAACCATTTGTACCATCAACTTCATAGGGATATTTTGCATTACCATTTCATCAATTAATTAACATTACATACATGTGAACTTCTGCATTCTGTATTAATGGGAATTAAACTGTATAAAACTGCTACTCAAAAAGTGATCCAATTAACGCCTCAGAGGAAAAGCCTAGGTCATGGGCTAAGATGCCCTTCATTGGTTATATGCCTGGAGTCTGTTACAACTAGGACAAAAACTAAAATGTTATCTGCTGTTTGTATCAGGACAGAGTATTACTACCGTATAAATTAGAAAGAAATGAAACAAAGGTTATTGCTTGAGTAAGCATATAGGTTTATCATTCTCTATTGGAATGCAATTATAAAGTGGCGCTAATGGAAAAATCTTTCAAGAGGTGAAATAAGAATTTAAGTAATGGCCTATTTTAAGCCACTAATCAAGATGAAAAACTTATTCAATGAGAAAAGAAAGATCTTAGGAATATTTTATGAAGTAAGATCATTTCTTGCCCAATTTTGGAGTTATTCTCTCTCTCTCTCTCTCTTTCTCTCTCTCTCTCTCTTTCTCTCTCTCTGTCTGTCTTTGTGTGTCTCTCTGTGTGTCTCTGTCTCTGCCTCTCTCTTTGTCTCTGTCTCTGTGTGTCTCTCTCTGTCTGTCTGTCTGCCTATCTGTCTCTTGCAGCAGTTATAAAATCAGAACCAGAAATGACATTAAATACCTCTCTCATACATCATTACTCCCTTTCCCCTATCATTGCAGAAAGAAAATCAGAGCTTATTCTTTTTAAGTGGTCATGTATCAATGAATGAGAGTGGTGCAATTATATTCAAATCACTTCTAAGAGAAAACTCATCTCTCCCACTTCATTATATTCTCAAAATGAAGCCAGTCCTTAGACTACTTTCTTTCAGAACTGTGATACAGAAAAATTAGAATAGTTATTATTCCAAGAAGCACCCCTTTAGAAATAGTTGGCCATAGAAATACATGGGGAAAAATTAAATAGGATGAGTGAAGATAAATGAATATAAATGTGAAAACTTCAAAATGAGGACTTTTCGAATTGAAGTAATGAACAGAATGGGAAATACTCATAAAGATTCTTGTAGAAACTAATTCCTTCTCCCATTCATTTTTCATCAAGTTTACCCTATTAATAATTTTTGTACTATTACCATTGTCATATTGCACACTCACAAGTGATTTAAGGTTTGTAAAACACTTTCCTCTAAACAATTTTATAAAGTAAGCATTGCAAACATTATTTCCATCTTACAAATGAAAAAGCTGAAGTTCTGAAAGGTTAATTTGTTTGCCCATGATCATATAGTTATGAAGGTATTTGAGATGGGGTGAAACAGAATATCTTATGGACATTACAGCATATCAAGTTCATCTTCTCCATAATTGAATAAGGAATTACTCTTTCCAAATAATTATTTGGGCATCATAATTCTTCTATGCATATAAAAATACTAGTGGTTACTTCATCCAGTTTTATACTTAATATGAGACAGTGAGATTATTCTCTTGTCAAATTATATGAGATCAATGGGTTTCCTGCTAATGGCATATTTGATTCTATTCTTCAGCAGATTACCTGTACTATCATCCCCCTTTCTCTTTAATCTTCAATCATTTCCACCCTACCCTCTCAGATGAGGATCTCTACTCATGCTTCAATAAAAAAAAATCAAGACCGTTCACTTAACTACCCTCCTCATCTCATATCACTTTGAGATGTTCCCCATTATTTCTTCTTTCATCTACCCAGCCACATATTAGTACTAGTTCATACTAATTGGTCAGAGCCAATTGTTGATTTTTTTATTACAAGCATCTACACCTTAGAAATCATCATATACTATAAATCAGTGTTGAATTTATTTTTGTGTTGGTTTCTAGACTTAAGAGTTATAGAAAATATTGGAAATGTAGATTAAAATTAAAAGTATGTAATGGTTTTTCAGAGAGCTTGTTGTTACCAGTATATTCCTACCAATGTCACATGAAAAAGTGTCTCCTCTTCATATGAAAACAAACCTTTTTATATGCATCCTTGATGCATATTTTATCTTCTCTAGTAAATTGCCCCATCTATCAATCCCACTTTAATTTTGAGTATCTATATATATCTAATGGTTCCCTATACTTATAAAATCTTCACATTTTTTGCTCCTACCTTTTCTGCTGGGTGTTGTCCTATATTTTTACTCCTTTTTTCAATAATATCCTTGAGAAAAGTTTGAGGAAGCCATCTATATTCACTACTTCTCCTTTTCTTCTCATTTTCTTCTGAATCCTCTTTAATATGGCTTCCAAACTTTTAGTCAACTGTAACTACTCTTTTCAACTTCACTAAAGACTTCTTAATTGTGAGGATCTTTTCTCCAATCTCATGGAAGTATTGACATGAAGTTATTCTTTCTAGGTTCTCCTCATCTGTCTGATCATTCCTCAGACTCCTTTGCTGGATCATGCACACAAACTATGGAGGTTTCCCAAGGCTCTGTCTTGGACTATTTTCTATTCTTCCTCTGAATTATTTTGCTTGGCATTCTCCTTAGCATGCATGCATTCAATTATTACATTATTATTGCAGAAGATTCCCAGCCCTAACCTATTTCCAGAGGTCTCATATTGCCAATATCGAACTGAATAAGTTGAACTAGATATCTCATAGACATCTCAAATGTAGGATGTCTAAAGTGGAACTCATTCTCTTTTCCTCAAAACTCTTTCCTTGACCCATTTAAAAAATTACTTTTGAGGGTTCCACCATTATCTCAGTTTTCAATTCCTTACTCATACGTACCCAACAAATCTAAATAATCGCCAGATTCTGTTATTATTCTACCTTCAACATCTCTGAAATAAGTGCCTTCTTTTCATCATCTTTAATCTAAATCTATTAAAATAGTCTTCATACTTTTCCTGTCTCAAGTCCCTTCACAGTACAATTTCTAATCAGCTGCTCCCAGAGAGCAGTGACCATAATTTTTCTTTTTGTATCCCCAGTGCTTAATTGAGTTCCTGGTGCATAATATGCACTTAAAAGTTGTTTCCTTAAAACTTAAAAGTTGTCAATATATGGTCATGTAACCCTACCTCCCATACCTCTCCTCCATTCAATAAATCCCAGTAAATTCCTATTACCTTCAGGATTAAATAAAAAGTTTTCTGTTTGGCATTTACAGTCTTTTATAATGTAATCCATTCCTACTTTTCCAGCTTTTTACTGCTTTACTCCCATTCACACAATCTATAATTGAACAACATTGTTCTATTTGCTCCATCCTCAAGTACAACACTCCATCTTCTGACTCTGTGCCTTTGTACTGCCTGTCTCCTCTGCTTGGAATGCTTCTTTTCCTTAACTCTACTTTGACTTCCCAAGAAGCCCTAAAAATTCATTCAAGTTCCGTCTTTTCTAAGATGCCTTTCTAAGTACCTCCACCTACCATATAGCTAGTATCTTCCCAGATGAGATCAATTCCTATCTACTCTGCATATGTCATATATGTATATATTTTTGTTTTTATCTTGTTTACATATTGTGTCTATGATTAGACAATTCTTTGAGCAGCTAGCTGGCCAGTGGGTGAATCTAAGACTAACTTAAAAAGACCAGAATGGGGCAGCTAAGTGGCACAGTGGATAGAGCACCAGCCCTGAAGTCAGGAAAACTTCAAATCTGGCCTCAGACACTTAACACTTCCTAGCTGTCCATTGGAGAATAGCTGAATAAATTGTGGTATATGAATATTATTGTTCTGTAAGAAGTGACCAGCAGGATGATTTCAGAAAGGCCTGGGGAGATTTACATGAACTGATGCTGAGTGAAATGAGCAGGACCAGGAGATCATTATATACTTCAACAACAATACTATATGATGACCAATTCTGATGGACCTGGCCATCCTCAACAATGAGATGAACCAAATCAGTTCCAATAGAGCAGTAATGAACTGAACTAGCTACACCTAGTGAAAGAATCTGGGAGATGACTATGAACCACTACATAGAATTCCCAGTCCTTCTATTTTTGTCCCCCTGAATTTTTGATTTCCTTCACAAGCTGATTGTACACTATTTCAAAGTCCGATTCTTTTTGTACAGCAAAATAACTGTTTGGACATGTATACATATATTGTATTTAACTTATACTTTATCATACTTAACATGTTATCGGTCAACCTGCCATCTGGGGAAGGGGTGGGAGGAAGGAGGGGAAAAGTTGGAACAAAAGGTTTTGCAATTGTCAATGCTGAAAAGTTACCCATGCATATATCTTGTAAATAAAAAACTATTAAAAAAACAAACACTTCCTAGCTGTGTGACCCTGGGCAAGTCACTTAACCCCAAATGCCTCAGCAAAAAATAAAATACAATACAATAAAATAAAAGACCAGAATTCAAATCTGCCCTTAGATACTTAACTTGGTAAGTTACATTACCTCTGTTTTCCTCAGTTTCCTTAACTATAAATTGGGATAATAACAGTACCAATCTATACAGTTGTTGTCAGGATTAAATTGAGACAATATTTTTATGGCATTTATTAGGCATTTAATAAATGCTTATTCCCTCCATTTGCAACCCCCTCCACTTTTAGGACAAGGAGATGTTTTTGCCTTTCTTTGTAAATCACTTAATAGTACCTGACAGAAAAGGATTTAACATATGTTTGTTTGTTAACTGCCTGGCTAATTAAGAGCCAGGTTATCGTCGACTTACTAGGCTGATAGAGAACAATGAACTTGTTTCATTAAACTAACAATTTGTTCAGGCTAAAGTTCATTTGCATGAACTAGAAAAGAAATAAATAATGTCTTAGCCCCAGACAAGGTCCTGGGTCAGAGGTTATGAGATCTTTATTGAGACACTGATGTTGAGAAGACAATGGCTGAGGGCATTCTGCCTGGTTTTTGTTAGCTATATATACAACTGATTGAAAAGCTGTCAAGTTGCCCTTATAAGAAATATTTTAGCTACAATACCATAGCACAGTGGAGCCTAGATGGTTGCCAGGTGATGCTGAAGAGATGAACATCAGAAATTCATAATACAGTAGGATGCTCAGCAGAGAGTATATGCGTCCAGACATCAGCATACTACTGTAGCAAAGTCTAATCAATTGCTACTTCTGTTGTTCAGTTGTTTCATTTGGGTCTGATTCTTTGGGTCCCAATTCAGAGTTTTCTTGTCTGGGGCCACACAGCTATTAAGTATTTGAGGTCAAATTTGAAATCGGATCTTCCTGACTCCAGGCTCAATGTTTTATCCACTTAGTCATCTTGATGTCCCATGACCAGTCAATGAGCACCACTATCAGCAAGATAGTGAAATCTATCTATGTATCTATCAAAACATGAATATATATTTATATATGCATATACATATGCACGTTTATATATATAGATAGATAGATATTTACATATCTATATATACATACACAAAGTTAATGCAACGTAGTTGTAAGGACAGAAAAGTTACAAACAGCTGAGAAAATAAGGAAAAACCTCATTTAGGAGATGACATGAACCAAACTTTGGGCTTGTATGAGGACTACTAAGTGGACCAGTTTGATTATAGTATATAGTGAAGGAAAGTAATTTATTAAAACTTTGAAAAGAAAGGATAAAACCAGATTGTGAAGAGATTTAAATGCCAAATAGAGGAAACGTTTGTATTTTATCCTAGAAGCACAAGGAAATAATTAAAGTTTTCTGACCAGGAAAAAAAGATGTGGTCAGAAGTTTGTTTTAGAATTCTCATTTTGACAGCTGTGTGGAGAATAAAATGGAGAAGGAAAAGATTTGAGACAGAGAGACCAATTAGAAAGTTATTGTTCAGGTGAGAAGCGACAAAGACCTGAAAGGGGAAGGCCAACTGAGTGGAGAAAAGGACAGATGTAAAAGACATGAAGGCAGAATCCACAAGACAGTAATTGATTGGCTATGAGGAATATGAGAGAAAGATGCGTTATGAATCTGGCTGACTGAACAGACCATGGTTCTCTTAGTCACTAAGAGACCAGTTAAGGTCATCGGAACAGAGCACCTAGTGGAAATGTCTAGTGGGAAGTAATCTTAATGAATTCAATTGAATGACATAACTACATGGATGGTCCTGCAGTTGTCCTTCAGCGTTTTCCCCTGTTATTTCTATGCATGTTTATTCTCCTCACAAATGATTTGTATATATATATACATATATATATGTATATATATATATTTTTATTTAATAGCGTTTTATTTACAGGTTATATGTATGGGTAACTTTACAGCATTAACAATTGCCAAACCTCTTGTTCCAATTTTTCACCTCTTACCCCCCCCTCCTCCCCCAGATGGCAGGATGACTAGTAGATGTTAAATATATTAAAATATAAATTAGATATACAACAAGTATACATGACCAAACCGTTATTTTGCTGTACAAAAAGAATCAGACTCTGAAATATTGTACAATTAGCTTGTGAAGGAAATCAAAAATGCAGGTGGGCATAAATATAGGGACTGGGAATTCAATGTAATGGTTTTTAGTCATCTCCCAGAGTTCTTTTTCTGGGCATAGCTAGTTCAGTTCATTACTGCTCCATTGGAAATGATTTGGTTGATCTCATTGCTGAGGATGGCCAGGTCAATCAGAACTGGTCATCATCTAGTATTGTTGTTGAAGTATATAATGATCTCCTGGTCCTGCTCATTTCACTCAGCATCAGTTCATGTAAGTCTTTCCAGGCCTTTCTGAAATCATCCTGTTGGTCATTTCTTACAGAACAGTAATATTCCATAATATTCATATACCACAATTTATTCAGCCATTCTCCAACTGATGGGCATCCACTCAGTTTCCAGTTTCTAGCCACTACAAAGAGGGCCGCCACAAACATTCGTGCACATACAGGTCCCTTTCCCTTCTTTAGTATCTCTTTGGGATATAAGCCCAATAGTAACACTGCTGGATCAAAGGGTATGCACAGTTTGATAACTTTTTGAGCATAGTTCCAAACTACTCTCCAGAATAGTTGGATTCGTTCACAACTCCACCAACAATGCATCAATGCCCCAGTTTTCCCGCATCCCCTCCAACAATCATCATTATTTTTTCCTGTCATCTTAGCCAATCTGACAGGTGTGTAGTGGTATGATTTGTTTATTTATGGAATGGTGTATTCTAGGTCTGAGACAGAAGAGACGTTCAATTTTAACTTTTACGAATATGCCATTACATTAAATGTTTTTGCTTTGAACTTACAGTATTTTGGGGGCAGCTAGGTAATGCAATGGATAGAGCAACAGCCCTGAAGTCAAGAGAATCTGAGTTCAGATCTGATCTCAGACATTTAATACTTCCTAGCTGGGTGACCCTGGGCAAGTCACTTAACCCCAACTGCCTCAACAAAAAAAATAAATAAAATAAAGCACACATTTGGGGCAGCTAGTTGATGTAGTGGATAGAACACCACCCCTGAAGTCAGGAGGACCTGAGTTCAAATCTGGTCTCAGTCACTTAACACTTCCTAACTGTATGACCATGGGCAAGTCACAATCCCAATTGCCTCAGGGGGAAAAAAAAGAACTTATAGTATTTTCTTACTGATGAGAAAAAAAAATCCAAACATTGATGGGACTTGGGAACAACAATTTTGAGTAGATGTAAAATGAAGAGAATCCCTTAAATGTTGATAATTCTGAGAATTACATATGAGAGGAGGTGCTTGAGGTGATAGACTGTTGGGATTCATTTAAGACTTGAAAAGTTGACTTTCAATTTATTTCAAGTGCTTAAGCCCTTTATGATAGTTCCATACATTTTCAAGACTCATGTTTATTATTTTTTTTTTGACAGATCTAGACTCCATGGGCAGAGGTAAGTATCATAGTAGATTGATTGCTGGGCCTAGAGTGAGGAAAACTCATTTTTCTGAATTCATATTTGGCCTACAACACTCCCTAGCTGTGTTACCTTGAGCAAGACACTTAGCTCTATTTGCCTCAGTTTCCTCATCTGTAAAGTGAGCTGGAGAAGTATTAAGGGACAGGTCAATTCCCCAAGGGACTTGACAGCTGTGGATCATAGCATCTGAAGGAGTTGCAGGACTGCTGTGTTGCGGACTGGGAATGAGATAAACTGGAGGACAGAGGTCAGACAACGCAAGGGCCTCTCAGTCAGAGAAGTCAGAGGAGAGCAACTGCCTGTCAGTCTCCTTGTATCATCCTCTCACAAGAGGAGATCCATTCTGGGTTAGATCTCCAGCAGCCATTGTCAGATGGCTCTCATGTATTTCAGTAGCTCTCCTGTGTATTCCAACAGAGAAGGAAATGGCAACCCATTCCAGTGTCTTTGCCAAGAAAACCCCAAATAGGGTTACAGAGTCAGATACAACTGAAACAATTAAACAAAACTGCTTACCCTATAAAAACAAGAATTTCTTTTCCACTTAATAGTATTTTATTTATTCTAATTACATGTAAAGATAATTTTCAACATTTATTCTTTTTTTTTGGCAAGACAATTGGGATTAAGTGACTTGCCCAGGGTCACACAGCTATGAGCTGACAGAATAGGTCTTAGTTACCTACTAGCAAAATTGGAAGAATTACAGGAAAGTTCCCTCACTCATTATCCACCCCTCCCATATTTTTTTCCTCTAAATGTCTCCCCAAGTTTGTTTTGTGTTAAGCATTTCCTTTTCCTTATGAAAATACAAGAGACATACAATTTTGGACATTGCAACTGAATATATTTACTTACTTGGCTATATTTGCTTGTCATAATAATGGGGGGTGAGAGGGACTTTTTGTGAGGTAGCAGGAGAGAGGATGGGTTGGTAATAGTAATGACAAAACCAAAAAGGACCACGGGGGAATTTTTAATTTTTGGTAATGTATAGATAGTAACAAAAGGAAGTTGAGAAGGAAACACAAGCAAGTTAGTTCCAAAAATAACATGGAATTATTGTTGCTGTTTGTCTTTTGTTCTCAAAAAGAACCATGTCATCAAGGAAGTGATGCTACAACATGCAAGTAAATTGGATTTAAGTGAGGGTGATCTATGTACAGTCACCACCCTCACTCTTTCTCCTCCAGAGCCATCTGGGTCTAGTGGAAATATAGAGATCAGGGTGGCTGGAAATAGCTCTGAATGAATGGAAGACTGTGGCCTTTTTAAGCTAAGGTCTTTCCCAGGTCTCAGTTTGACTGAAGCAAGGTCCATTCAATAATTAAGTCTAGGTAGAAAATGAGACAAAGAATGGCCTCTTTTACCTAGTCAAAAAAATCCAATCTGAAAAGGGAAGACCCTCTGCATTTCTGACCAAAACAGAAACACTTTCTATTTATATTCACTCTGAATCATCAGGGCCTAAATAATAACCAACTGAGACTTGGCCTGGAACCTGTTATTGGCCAAAAATGAGAGCAACAGTGATTTGGATTTAAGGCACGGTCCTTAAAACACACACACACACACACACACACACACACACACACACACTTCTCTCTCCATTTCTATCACTTTTTGGTATTTAAATTCAGAACAATATATATATATATATATATATATGTATATGTATTAAAGAAAGAATACAGGCACATTTAGTAGGAACAATGCATTTAGAGCTCAAACCCAGGTAGAGTGTATATGGCAATGAACTTGGGAGGCATTTACTGGCTTTAAAATATTGGACAAATCCCTGAAATTTCCTGTGCCCAGTTTTCTTCATTTCTAAAATTAGGAAGGTAGACTTGCTGGCCTCAATATCTCTTAAGAATGTGGTCCTTTGATTCCTAAGTATAAATGTGCTATAGCCATGATTCTTCCCATGATGTAAGGGATTAAGGAATTTGAACAAGATCAGAATTTTCCATGCCTTGGAGGAAAAGGTGAAGGGGACATTGAAAAGAGGGAAAGGGAGCACTGAAAAAGAACTTGTTAGGACTAATTTATGGTTTTACAAGCTCTTGCCTGTTCCCCAAAGTAGACTGTTCCAGAAACCAAGCAAGCATAGTTTTGAGATAGGAGACACATTTAATGCCCATTCTTGGAAGTGTTGGTGCACATGGGCCTGCTCTTGTTTTCATGGTTGCTCTAGCAAGATATACCTCATCATAATCTGGCAGTCATACTTGGGTTGCCAAAGAATGTCACAAATATGGAATGCATGGTAAAACACAGAATGGTTAAACTTCTCTAAATGCCGACCATCTTATAGACAATTCCTTTAATTTCCACTCATGGTACTCCCAGAATATTAAATTGGAGATCTGGGAGAAAAACATTTGGGAGAGAGTTACTCACAGAGCATATTTCAACCTCATTGAGCATGGGTTTCTAGCACGTGGGGCACATTTTAGCTTCTCAAGAGAAGATCATTACAAGGTGTATCACAGGGTGTAAATAAGGATGAGAATATTTTCAATAAATGACAGTCTTGAATAAATAGCACCTGACCTCCAGCACTTTCCTTTGAAGGTTCTGCTTGTGAACTTTTCATTGATGGAGCTCTTGTGACATAATCAGGCCAAGTCTGATGATATTCAAATCCATAAACATTAAAAGTGATGGCCATGTCACTGAGCATGGAGTTATTATTAGACTGTGATAGAAAGGGCTATGGAGAACACCTAGTTATCTTGATGCCATCATAAATTTCCTGCATTCTCCTTTTTTATTTTTATTTTTTGCTGTGCTGTAGAATTGAAAACCATTTACTTTCAATCATTTAATTACCCTGTCATTATATTTTGGAGTTCCCAATAATTCATGATGCTTAAAACCTGATTTATAAGGTATCATTTAGATGCAGAATAAAGGTACCAGGTATTTAATGTTAAAGGAAAATTATTTTTGAATTAACATAAGCGATAAGAGCATTTTTAGAAATGATTAGACAAGCTTAATAGTATGTGCATTACTGGGCTAACTGATTACCTCCTTGTTCCTCTTTTACTGCCCCACCCCACTCAAAAATATTTTAAAAAATTATTCTTTGATATGATTTTCTTGACATAACTGTTGGAAAGTCAAACTTAAAAATTTTTTATTAAAGCTTTTTATTTCCAAAACATATACATGGATAATTTTTCAACATTAACCCTTGCAAAACCCTGTGCTCCAATCCCCTCCTCCCCCTTACCTCCTGTCCTAGATGGCAAATAATCCAATATATGTTAAACATGATAGAAGTATTTTAATTTTTTAAAAAAGTGATTCAGGAAAAAGCATTTGCTTTTTAGTTTTTCTCTTTAAGTCTCAAGTCAATCAGGCAGATGAAGATAAAAGAGAAAACACGTATTTTATTTTAATATGGGGAGACCCAATAAAGCTGCCCCAACTTTGAGAAGGGGACTAACAAGCAAGTTTTGGATACTTCATAAAAATTTTTTGAATATCTTGGTTATTTCAACCAAAGTGACAAAAATCATCTTCTTTTCCTCCAGAATAGAATTCTTTCACAGGTAAAAATATGGAGTTTGCTTATTTGAGTAGAGTATCTTCAAAATAAGACTTCAAAAAATCATCTCTGCATATTCCAACATTTCCCAAACTAATTGTAATAAGTTTAGGTTTTTCTTAAATCTTCAGTGGGAGTATTTATACTTTAAAAATCAGTAAATACTACAAATCTGGATTTGATTTATTGTTTTGTTAATTGTTTAGATTTGAAAAAGTGATGGAAAACTGTTTTAAAAGTAAATTAAACTTTAAAATGTCATAGATATGTTTTTTGGAGACAGTTATTAATCATTTACCAAGACATGAACAGGTACATGACAGTTATTTTGAATAGACAGGTCATGGAATAATCATGACACAATTAGAGTCAGGGAAATTGTGGAACAATTTAGGAGACCTGAATTATCTACACTTACATAGGGAAAATGGAATATTTTATTACACATTTTCTATTAGTATTTTGATACACATAAAATTTTGTGTTTACTATTTTAAAAGTAAAAGTATTTATTTTTATTGAAGTAAGATTATTTATTTTTAATACCCATTGCTTTATGAATCATTTTGGGAGAGAAAAATCAGAACAAAAGGGAAAAAATGGGAGAGATAAAAAAAATCAGGAAAAAGAAGTGAATCAAGCATGTGTTGATTTACATTCAGTCTCCTCAGATCTTTTTCTGGATGCAGATTTTCTGTCCAGTCTTTTGGGACTGTTTTGGATCACTAAACTGCTGAGAAGAACCAACTCTTTCATAGTTGATCATTGCACATTCTTGCCATTATTGTATACAATGTATTCCTGCTTCTGCTAGTTTTACTCAGCCTCTTAATTTTTTTTTTTATTAGTTCAATAGTTTTCTTAGTCTCTATTTTATAAATCTCTCCTTTGAGTTTCAAAATTTCTAATTTGATTTTAATTTAATTGGGGATTTTTAATTTGTTCTTTTTTTTAGTTGCATGCCTAATTTGTTGATTTCTTTTTTCTCTTTTTTATTTATGGAGCTATCTAGGGATACAAAATTTCCCCTAAAAACTGCTTTGGCTGCATCCCATAGGTTTTGATATGTTGTCCCATTATTGTCATTTTCTTGGATGAAATGTTCGAATGTTTCTGTGATTTGTTGTTTCACCCACTCATTCCTTAGAATTAGATTATTTAATTTCCAATTTAATTTTACTTTCTCTGACCCTTTATTGAATATAATTTTATTGCATTGTGGTCTGAAAAAGGAAGCATGTACATTTCTTCCTTTTTGCACTTGATTGTGAGGTTTTTATGCCCTAATACATGCTCAATTTTTGTTTAAGGCCATGTATTGCCAAGAAAAAGCAATATTCCTTTCTGTCCTATTCAATTTTTTCCAGAGGTCTATCATATCTAGGTCTTCAAGGATCCTATTAACCTCTCTAGTTTCTTTCTTACTTATTTTTTGGTTAGATTTTTCTTATTCTGAGAGGGAAAGGTTGAGATCCCACAACTAGTATAGTTTTGCTATTTATTTCTTCCTATAACTGGCTTAAAAATCTTCTCTAGGATTATGCCTATCTACTACTTGGTGCACACACATTAGTATCATTAGTACTTCATTATTTACTATACCCTTTATCAAGATGTACTTTCCTTCCTTATCTCTTTTAATAACATCTATTTTTACTTTTGCTTTATGTGAGATTAAGATTACTACCCCAGTTTATTTTTACTTCAGCTGAAGCATAATAAATTCTAGTCCAGCCTTTTACCTTTACTCTGTTTGTGTCTCTCTGTGTCAAATGTGTTTCTTGTAAACAATATATTGTAGGATTCTGTTTTTTTAATCCACTCTGCTATTTATTTCTGTCTTATGGTACAATTCATCTCATTCACATTAATAATTATGATTACCATCTCTGTATTTCCCTCCATCCTATTTTCTCCCTTGTATATACTTTTGTTCTCTCTTTCCACCTTGTCCTTAGTGGGGTGTTTTTGTTAAAACCTTCCTACCCACTACCTTATCTCCTACCACCCCTCCCCCTTCTCTTGGTAGTTTTTTAACCCATTCCACCCACTACCTTATCTTCTATCAACCCTTTCCTCCTTCTCTTACCTTTTTCCCTAGTGTTTCTGCCTTATCTTCTATCTTGTCTCTCTCTTTTCTTGTACTCTGTCTCCTCCTTCTTTATAAGATTAGATAAATTTCTATACCCAACAATGATTAAGTTATTCCCTCTTAAAGCCAAAACTGATGAGATCAAGCTTCAGAAAGTACTCATCTTCCTCTCTTTTTTCCCCTTTGGATTGTAATAGGTTTTTTGAGTCTCTTGGTGTGAACTAATTGTCCCATTATACCACCCTTTTCCTCTTTTTTCCAGTACAGAACTTTCCCCACCCTTTAATGTCTTTTTCTTTGAAATCATCACATCATTTGGCTCCACTCTCAGATGCTAAAGTAAATATATTTCTAGAATACACAGGTCCTCTCAGAACTTCAAATTATACATAGAATATCAGATTTTCACAGGCCACAAACTGGAAAATACTGGCACCTCAAATTCTCCTCCTCTCTTCTACTCTGACCCCACATTTAACATAAGAATAAGGGAGTGGTGACTAACATCCAGATAAATCTTAATAACATCTTCAGAAGCATAGCTAACATGCTCTTATGGAGTTAGCCCACTCCGCAATTAATAGTTTAAATCTTGTAAGAATCAATAATCACTTAGCAAATGAGAGCCCCCTTTTTTCCTTTTTAAATAAAAAAAAATTAATAGTATTTCATTTTTCCAGATATAAACAAAAAGTTTTCAACATTCACCTTTGTTAAATCTTGTGTTCTGAATTTTTCTCTCCCTCTCCCTTTGTCTTCTCTCCATGAAGTAATAGGTTAAACATGTACAATTCTTCCAAATATATTTCCATATTCATCATGCTGCACAAAAAAACTGAGATCAAAAGGGAAAAAAATTAGAAAAAAAAGCAAGCCATTAAACAACAAGAACAACAACAACAAAGATGCAAATAATATGCTTTGAGCCACATTTACTCTCTATAATTCTTTGTCTGGATGTGGCTGGAACATTCCATCACAAATTTATTGAAATTTCCCCTAATTACCTCATTGTTGAAAAGAGTCAAGTCCATCATAGTTGATTGTCACATAATCTTGTTGTTACTGTGTATAATGTTACCTCACTTCTGCAGAGACTCTTTTAAATGCCCCATTAGCATATCCCAAAGGGCATGCTAGGCTCCATTCTTCTAAAGAGTTTCCTTAGTCAAGGAATAAGCTGTTTTGTATAACTCTTTAAGGTTAATTAGTGTGTTGTTTTGGTTTGGTTCAATATATTTCAAAGTGAACTAATTAACAAAGAAGGCCTGAATTTTTAGCACTGGTTTTCCTCAAAATTTACTTTGATAAAAGTCTAATAGTTAATGTGATGACTACTCCTCAGTCCAGTTCTCCCTAAATGGATAAGCTATCAGGAAACTTGCTTGGGCATTCTTACTGTCCAATAACATTAATCTCATACAAAGTTTTATTCTGCCCTTATTCTTTCCTGATTTTTTTTTCCTATTATTGAACTCATCCACTCCCAATCTTCAATCTTTTTTTTTTTCTTGTTGTTGTTGTTTATTTAATATTTCATTTTCCCCAGCTACATAAAACAATTTCTAATATTCATTTAAAATTTTTTTGAGTTCTAAATTCTCTCCCTTCCTTCTTCCCCATCACTGAGAAAACAAGCAATTTGATATGTGTTATTCATGTATCTCCTCTGTTAGGATGATTTCAATTATCTCTATATTTGGTATCAAAATCCACTACTAGACATTTCCAATTGAATGTCCCATTAGTATATAAATTCAACATGTCTCAAACTGTATTCAATTCCATTGAATTTTAAATTTGATATTTATTAATATTTCTTAATTATCATATAAAAGATTCTATATTAGATGCTGGGGATACAAAACCAAACAGAGTTTGTAAAATCAAAGAGCTAAAGGGGAGATAAGACTTCTACAAAAGCAATTCTAATTGAAATATGAATATGATTAAGTATTTAAAAGTAATTGTAAGAAAAAAAAAGAGATTCAGATATAGGAGGATCATGTTTATACAATGAATGTCTGTTTAGTTAAGTTCTCACTGGGGAATGAGGACAAGCTCTGTGGAGAGGGAAAAATCTAAACTAGGTCTTAAACAAATGGAAAAATTAAATTAAAACACACTTTCATGAACTGATACTGAGTGAAGTGAGCAGAACCAAGAGAACATTGTACATAGTAACAGCAAGATTATGAGATGATCAACTATGATAGAATTAGCTCTTCACAGAAATTTGATGATCCAGAACAATTTCAATATAAATTAGGATACAAAATGCTATACACATCCAGAAAGAGAATGGAGGCTAAATGTGGATCAAAATATAATACTTTCAACTTTTTTTTGTTTCTTTGCTTTTTCTTTCTCATGGTTTTTTTTCTTTTCATTCTGATTTTTCTTCCATAAATGACTAATATGGAAATATTTAAAAGGATTATACATAATAATCTGAATCAATTACCTCAGGGAGGTAGAGGAGGAAGGAGAAAAAATTGGAACACAAAATTTTACAAAAATGAATGTTGAAAAGTATCTTTATATGTATTTGGAAAAATAAAATATTATTGAAAAAAAAGGGAAATATTACCTTTCCTTGGGCTTTCTATCTAGGTCTAACTGCTAATGCAAAGAGGGAAATATCTTACCAAACTCTATCATTACATTCATGTTAGAAGGTTCTGGAATGTCTAACAGGGAAGTCTCTATGGGAGATAAGGAACAGTATTATTAACTATTGAATAATTAATTCTTTATTACTAGTCCATGATTTAGAAATGGACTCCTTGAAAGATTGAAAGTGATCTTTCCTCCTGTAAACTTTCACTATAGAAAGATAACATTATTTCCTTTAGTCTGGTGTCAAAAATATGTCTTTCAATTCTAGCATTTGCATTAAATTACAACTTGAATATTCAAATATGAATAACTGAGAAACAATGTCAAGGACTATCTTAAGAAAGCTTGTATTGGAGACAACCTAATGAGTAAGTTGTCTATTTGTCTAGATTTTCTATATTCCAATCTTAATGAAATCTTATCTGTATAAATCAAAGTTCCTAAACAATATTATCCAAAGACAAAGAAATAATTTTGTGGAATTTTCATTTATGTTTAGATATCATATTTTATAAAGGGCCAATCAACATAGGAATCATCCATTTGGATAGTATGGCTTTGTAGTAAGTGGAGTTGAAGGCATTAGCATGTAAACTAATTACAAATAGAGAATGTTTTATTTTTCCAACTTATATCTGAAGCATTTAGTAATGTTCCTGGTATAGTGACTGTTTTAGAAATGCTTATTGATTGTTTGGTCTACAAAAATATTCAAGGTCTTTAAATAGAAAGAATTTATGAATTTACCTTATGAATTACTTCTTGAGTTAAATTCCTCTTTTGGTATCTTTTCTTGTTTGATAGCTGTATAGCTGTGAAGTGGAAACTTGAAATTGTTTTAAATTTTTCTCTAGTTGTTAATAATAATAAGCATTTTTCATATGATTATAGGTCACTTGGATTTTATCCTTTGAAAACTACCTATTCATAACCTTTGATCAAATATCTATTGATGAATGGGTTAGTCTTATAAATTTAAATTCATTCTTCATATATATATTGGATCTTTATCAGAGAAATTTATTACAAAGACACTTTCCCCCAGTTAGACTAGATTGTGGAAAACCTTTTAAATTTCATATATCATAATTGCCCGTTTTATCTTGTGTAACCTTCACTATGAGCTCTCCTGCCTCTAGATAGAGAGGAAGCTCACTCCCAATCCATTCATTCCTCTTTTTATTGCCATTAAAATCCAAATTCCAGATAACAGATATCTATGCAGACTTCAATAGGACCCTCATGGTAATGGTAGAACTCTACCAATGAGCCAGGTAACTGAAGAATAGTAGAAGAAATAGTATAGGGCACCATATGTGAGGTCTGTGAAGTACTCCCCAAAAACTGATGGAAAGAATCCAGCAACCACTGGGTCTAGTTCTATCTCCCCAAAAGTCACTAAAAACAGAAATTTAGGATTCTGATTTTTGGATAATCCAGCATAGGAGTAGAAGCCTGACACTTTTCAATGCAACCACAAAGAAGAACTACCACTGGAGGAGAGGAGTCAGAAAGTGAAAAATACAAAAAAGTAATTTAGATAAAAACTAAAATTATCAAATAAAGAAAACTTAAAGACCTTGAGATTAAGCTTATAAATCAATAGAGAAGACAATATCAGAAGGAAAAATGAGCTGCAGATCTAGTAAATGAGTTCAGGTATTTATGAATAATATTGTGAAACAAAAGAAAGTGTTTCAACACTTAATCAGGCAAAGAATGCTATGGATTTTAAGGAAAGCACGGAATCATAATATGCTACTCCTGAATGATTTAAAATGGAAATGGAAACTGTGACAGCAGAACATAAGGCCTGATTAGTAGAAATAATTGGAACAATAGAAAAACATTAATCTATACTACCAAGTCTCACCAAAGAAATAAAAGAGAAGAGAACTGATTAGAAATTATATGCCTTAGCATCCAAACTCATAGACATGAATGACATTCTGGAAGAAAAGAAGCAAAAAGCAATAAAACATTAAAGAGAAACATGTCTATACAAACAAAGCATAACAATCTTGAAGACAAAATGAGTAGTGACAACTTAAGAATTACAGGTCTCCCAGAATTATATAAGTCAAAAACCTGAACACCACAATATCAGAAACAATACAAGAAAATTGCTTGAAACTTCTGGACACAGAAAACAAAGTGTCATTAGAAAGAATCTGTAGAAAAAAGCAATAGAACTACAGTTGAAATAGGTTCATGATTTAGACATAGTGAAATTATAAGCAAATTAGAAAAACAAAGGATAATTTACTTTTCAGATCTGTGGAGAAGGAAGGAATTTGTGGCCAAAGAAGAACTGGAGTACATTATTGAACACAAAATGGATAATTTTGATTATATTAAGTTAAAAAGTTTTTGTGCAAACAAAATCAATGAAGACAAGATTAAAAGGGAAGCAATAAACTGGGAAAACATTTTTACATTCAAGGATTCTGATAAAGGTCTTATTTCTAAAATATATAAAGAATTGACTCAAATTTATAAGAATCCAAGTCATTCTCCAATTGATAAATGGTCAAAAGATATGAACAGACAATTTTCAGATGAAGAAATTGTAGGTGACGTAAACTCTTTAATCACTCTGAAACTGTTTCCTTTTGCACTTGTTTCCTTTTGTTCTTAGGAGTCTCAGGGCCTCCTGGGAAGGCATATCTCTGGAGATGAGTTAAGTGGCAAGAATTAAATAGATAAAAGTAGGAAACAAACAAAAAAAATTAATATATAAAACCCCAAAGGTAAAGGGATAAGAATGGGAGAGAGGCATTTGTTAATGAGGGTGGAAGAGCAATGCAAATAGGCTACTTTTGGAAAAGAGAAGAGCTAAAATAGCTAAATTGTACTGTATTTATAGTAGAAGATGGAAAACCTTTAATCTGAAAAACCTCAATATTAGAAACAAATGGAGAAAAGTCTAATTCTTAAAACTTCAAATATGTATAGATGAAACTATCAAATAAAATGAAAGTGAGTGATAGATTGGATAAGAAAAAAACCTCACAATCTATTGCTTACAAGAATACATTAAAAAACCAAAGACATACACAGAATAAAACCTTGCAGTTTGAACTATAGATTGATTAAATTTTTAAAAAGGAATTGAAGTCATATTACCTCACAAAGCAAAACAAAAAAAATTAAAAAATAAAAAGGCATAAACCAGAAAACTACCTTTTGCTGAAAAAAAATCATAGACAATAACCAATAGCAATATTAAATTTAAATGTTCTAAATGCCTTAGCATCCAAATTCATAAGGGAAACATTTATGAATTAGAACATAAAATTTCAATGTCCCTCTTTCATTTGTGGGCAATCTAATAAAAAGAAATGAACATTACCTAGATGCTTTAATAAATGTGCCCAATGTATTTGGGAGGGAAAGGACTAAGGGAATATATTTCTAGGACAGAAATATACTTGTTTGATTGTTTTTTTTTTCCAAAGAAAGTTTCTCTCTATTCCTTTGCAAATATGTGTGTGTGTGTGTGTGTGTATCATAAACATACACATATATATATTATACTTTGTTTCCATCTTTAATGTAATTCTGCTTTATAGTTTCAGAGAACTGATACTCAAGACAAGTGGGAAGGTCACACATACTTTTTAGTTTTTCACATATTGTTCTCCTATTGTCTTCCTAAGAAAGGCCTTTCTTTTGATCCATAGGTCCTTTTTCTGTTTTCTGACTGTTCAGTTGATGATTGCTGTTTTTAATCTGCCTTCTTACTGCTCTGTCAATTATTGCTGTTTCACATGGTGGCTGTCTGCCACTGGACCAGAACAACCATTTGTGTGCAACTGTAATATGGTCTGCTGTGCAGAGGAGAGTTTGCTTACTAGAAGGCAAATGCTATAAACCAATCTGTTGTAAACAGGTCAGTTCAATATTGCCTTTTTTATGATACTGAAACACCAATTCCACGTATAGTCACAGTGCCATAGAATCCCAGAATTAAAAGGAACTTTAGCTGTTATTAAAGCCACATCCCTCCTAATGCAGTGATTACCTAATCTCTTCTTAAAGACCTCCAGTGAGAGAACTACCTTGTGAGATAGCCCATTCTGGTATTAGACAACTGTAATTGTTTTAAAAATATTTTATTGATGATA
The DNA here is from genome assembly GCF_902635505.1 of Sarcophilus harrisii. NCBI lineage: Eukaryota > Metazoa > Chordata > Mammalia > Dasyuromorphia > Dasyuridae > Sarcophilus > Sarcophilus harrisii. The sequence continues at coordinate 148,057,227 of NC_045429.1, forward strand.
TTTATCTTTACATCCACAACCATTTCCATCCATGCCTTCAAGTGAAACCTTAGCTTGTAACAAAGAAAATAATTAAGTAAAATATTTATTATCATGACTGCATCCTAATGAGATACTCTGTTTTGATAGTACCTCATCTCTCTGCCACAAAGGGGAAAAGCAGTTCCATTTTCCAGTCTATGATATCTTCATTGATTTTTCAATTTCTGAGAGATGCAGCAATGAAAGGAGAAAAGAACACTGGCTTTGGAGTGAGTAGATTTGGCTTCATAACTTGCCTTTGTCCTTCATAACTTCTCTGTTCCCTAGTAGGTTACCTTAGCTTGTTTGGGTCTCAGTTTCCTAATATGTAACTACAGCAAATGACCACTATGATCTTTTACTGATTTAAAAAATATGTTCTACTATAAATATTATGTATACTATTTTTTTGATTCTACCTAATTTACTTTATTTAAAGAGAGATGGCATAATTGGGGAAGGGAATAAACATTATATAGCATCTACTAAATTCATCAAAAGCAGCTAGGTAATGCAGTGAAGAGAGCACAGGGCCTGGACTCAGGAAGAATTATCTTCCAAATGTTCAAATCTTGTCTCAGACACTTAGTAGATGGGTGATTCTGGCAAGTCACTTACCCTGTTTGCCTCAGTTTCTTAATCTGTAAAATGAATTGGAAAAGGAAATAGCAGAACACTCCAGTATCTCTGTAAAAAAAAAAAAAGCTACAGGGGTCACAAAGAGTCGGACATAACAGAAATGATTGAACAACCAAAAACTAAATTATTCTAATGGTAGCATATTAAATAATTATAGGATAAAATTTTCGCATGCAAAGAAGTAGGAAATAAAAAATTATTAAATATCTACCATGTACCAAGCACTTGCCAAGTGCTTTACAAATATTATTTCATTTGATCTTCAAAACAATCCTGTGAGGTAAATGCTTATTATTATTATTATTATTATTCCCATTTCACAGTTAAGGAAACTGAGGCAAACACAAGTTGAGATTTTTTCCAGTCACAGTGAGTAAATGTTTATTAGTATAAGAGTTATATAAGTGGTAAGTTGTGAAGTCCAAGTTAGCCCCGTGGAGAATCAGAATCAGCCAGAGTAAGGATAAACAAAAATCCTTGGTCTTTAGGGGGAGAAGTGAAGTGGATGGACAAAACTGCCACAAGCTCTCCACAACCTCCTTTCTCTTTGTCCACCTCCAAAGTGACTCTGGCTCCTCTCACTCTAATCCCTAATCCCTAATCTCACCCTAATCCCTCCTTACAATTTTCTTAACCCCAAACATTCAGCTAGCATTAACTGTGAGAGGAGAAATTCCAAACATGCTAATAGAGTTATTGTCCAATAGGTAATTAACCTTGAACGCTTGATTGTCTGATTCAAGTGCACCTATTCAGAGTTTCAGCCCTTTACAGTAGGTGTCTAAGGTGGGATTTAAAAGCAGGTCATCTTGACTCTAGGCCTAATACTCTAGTCACCATCCCCTACCACCACCTTGCTGTTTCTCTATAGAGAATGGAAAACTGACTTTGGAGTGAAGAAGATGTGGATTTAAGTCCTAACTTTGACACATACTGACTTTGTAAGTCTAAATAAGTTGGTTAACCTTTCAGTCACTCAAGAAACTTTCTGGATGCTAAGTTAAAGAGGTGCTAATCTTTACTAGTAAAGTGAGTTTCCTGATTAGAGTTCCTTATATCAATGAAATTACAGGTATACAAAATTAACCTATTTTAACACTGCTGTCTTTTTCTGAATTCTTCATTCATGATTTCTTTTTATATAATATTTTGTAACAATGACATGTCATAGATTTTCATCCATTCTCCTACTTATAGTCACCCAATCTGGGTCCAGTTTTTTTGCTGACACAAAAAATATTACAGTAAATATTTTGATATAAATAAGATATTTGTTTCTCTCTTTTACTTTCTTAGGGCACAAACAAGATAGTTGGATTATTGTTTTGAAGCAGGGTTGGGGAACCTTTTTTCTCCCAAAGGCCATTTGGATATTTATAACATCATTTGTAAGCTATACAAAATTATCAACTTTTAGAATTCGAACGCTGGCAGGTTGCTGTACCTAGTTTCCAACTCATCATTTCCTGCCCTTGCCTTAGCAAATGATTTTAAAGGCTTTTTGGGGTCCTTAGGCCAGATGTTATCCACCCTTGTTTTAAAGGGCATAGATTTTTTTTCACTTTTTTCTAAAAATATACCAATGGTGGATTTCAGGCATAAGTATACATATCTTCTCCAAATCTTTCCAGTATTAATTCTTTCCATCTTTTGTTTTCTCTGGAAATTTGCATGATGTGAAGTGGAATTTTAATGCTGTTTTAATTTGCATATAAACTACTATTACTGATTTAGAGGAATGGTATTAAAGTTGATTACCACAGAGGCTACTAATCCATGTATGAGGATCACTGCACTTGCATATTGATTTAGAAAACCACATATTAACATTTTGTGTATTTTATGGTATTTTTATTTACTTGTTAAATATTTCTCAATTACATACATATTTATCTGGTTTAGGTTCAGAGTCGTATTTGACACCTATGATTAAAGCATGTCTTCATGTACTCATTTATTGTTTATGATTTTTTTTTTGAAAACTGTATTCTTCATGACCTACTTAACCAGGAATGACTCATGGTATTAAAAATTTATGTCATTTTTCCCTGTAATATAAATCATAGTCTTATTAATGATATTTAATGTATTTCTACCTACTATTTATCTAGTACTTATATATTTATTGATTTTATTCATGCAAGTTTTAAAATTGTATGTAGTCAAAATTATCTGTCTAATATGGTCACTTCTATTACTCAGTTAAGAATTATTTTCCTAGCATAGTTCTGTGTGTCATGATAAGTTAATTCCTAGATATTTTATTAATTTTATAACTTTTTATTTGAATTTATCTCATCATTTTTACCTGGTTTTGTTACTACTGATTATTTTAATAGAATTATTTGTACCCTGGTACTTTGATTAATTAAATGCCTCAATTATTTTCTTTGCCAAATTTCAGAGGCTTTTAAAGTAAAAAAAAAAAAAAGATAATTTTGATTTTTCTTTGTTAATGTTCATGCTTTAATTTTGTTTTCTTGAATGTTATAGGAATATGTAAAATTATAGCAGGAAGAGGGAGTAACCTTATTTTATTGATTTATTTATTTTTTCACTTGGCAAGCTACTCCATTGTTTTAAGTAATCTGTGGTAGCCCTTGATTTTAAATATATGATCATAGTAATGAAGGATATTGTCATGGCTATATTTTTAGAGCTTTAATACAAGTGTAGTTTTGTAAAACTATCTTCTATGTCTTGAAATAATCACTCAATTTCGTTGATAGTGTTAATTGTGCCAATTAGTATAATTATTAATTTAAAAATAAATTAATTTAGTGATTATGCTAAATGACATAATTTCCCTAATGCTAGAACATCATTGAATCCATGGTTTACATGCAACTTGATTATATTAAATTACTTTCTGATATTATGTTATCTTCTTGAGATGACTTTATTTAAAACATAAGTAATATTCTTAAGAGAAATTAGTCTATAGTTCTCTTTTTCTTCTACCTTTCATTTGTTTAGATATCACAATCACACTTGCCCCACAAAAATTGTTTGGTATATTTTGTTCTGTTCCTATATTTATTTTATTTTTAATAGTATTTTTCTCAATTATGTATCAAGAAAATTTATATCATTCATTTAACATAATTTTTTCAGATTATGAAAAAAATTATTGAAAAAAGTTTCCCTTTTTAAAAAAAGCAGACAAAAAATATGAACTTTTATCTTGCCATAAATACATTATTAAAAATTACCTAGGCAAAATTAATGAAATGTATGTGAAAAATCATTGTATATCCTACTTACAAAACTTGAAAATTGGTGACAAGCAATCAAAATATTTTATATCTACATATTTTTACTTAACTAAGTGCTTCAAATTTCTCTAACCTTATTTTATCATTTTTAAAATTTATTTAACAATTATATTTTCTTCATAGACAGGATATATAAATTGCCTTAAAATTGTGTTAGATGATTTACAAAATAAGCACCTTCACTTTCTTTTCTTTCAGGCTTCAATGATCTTCTTTGCTATTTAGCTGGTTTTTTCTGCTTTGAACCTCTAGTAATTTTTCTGGTTCCTCTTAGGGTGTAATTCTTTCACCAACTGATAAAACACTATTTTCTTTAGTCTGGTTTGTGTTACTTTAAAATTCTGATTAAGTTTTTAGCTTTGATTGGGTTCCTTTTGCAATTAAAAAAATATCTTTGAAAATATCTTGCACTTGGGCAGATTTTAGAAAATGTCTTTGTGGGATACTAATTTTTTTTTTTTTTTTCTGAGGCATTGGGGTTAAGCGACTTGCCAGGGTCACACAGCTAGGAAGTGTTAAGTATGTGAGGCCAAATTTGAACTCCAGTTCTCCTGACTTCAGAGCTGGTGCTCTATCCACTGCACCATCTAGCTGCCCCAGGTTACTAAAATTTTCAACAAATATCAGTTGCCTCTGTTTTATACTAGTGGTCCCTACTTTTTCCCTTGTTTTCTTTGTTAAAAGAGTAGAATTAACTTTCTTCATGTTTTTGGCTTTTTCTGCTGTTACAATTATTTTGGAGGCAGCAGTGAATGAATTAACTTTGCTAAGATTAGAAGATCTTTGCCATTCTAGATCACTTTTATTTTTATGTTTGGCTCCTATAAGAGATGTCTGACTTATGCCAGCAGTAGATGGGTCATCTTTTATAGCATTCATTTTTACAGAATTTTGAGTTTCAATTTTTTTATTACTAAGAAAAGCCAAATCATTTGTAGTAGATCACCACACAATGGAGCTGACATCATGTATAATATTTTCCTGGACATTTCACATTGCATCAGTTTATGCAAGGTTTTCCAGGTTTTTCTAAAATCTGCATGTTCATCATTTCTTATAGAACAGAGTATTTCATTACATTCATATTCTATAACTTATTCAGTCATTCCCTAATTGATGGGCATCCTCCCAATTTCCAATATTTTGCCACCACAAAAAGGGCTGCTATAAATATTTTTGCATATGTAGGTCCTTTCCCTTTTTTACATTTTCTTTGGGATATAGATCTAAGTACTATTGAATCAAAGGGCATGCAAAATTTGGTTGCCCTTTTGGCATAATTGCTCTCCAGGATGGTTAGATCAGTTTACAACACCACCAACATACCTATAGTTAGTGTTCCAATTTTCCTACATTCTTTCAAATAGTTATTGTTTTCCTTTTTTGTCATATTAGTCAATCTGAAAGGTATGAGGAAGTCCCTCCAAATTGTTTTAACATGCACTCTCTAATCAAAAATGATTTAGAGCACTTCTCTGTATACTTATAGATAAGTTTGATTTCTTCATCTGAATCTTTTGACCATTTATCAGTTGAGGAATGAATTGTATTCTTAGAAATTTGACTCAGTTCTCTCTGTATTTGAAAAATGAAACCTTTATCAGAAATGGGGTAAAGATTGCTTTATAGCTTTCTGCTTTTCTCTTAATCTGCATTAAGTTTTTGCATTGTTTTTGTTTTCTTCTACAAAATGAGTAGCATAGAAATATATATGTTTTATATGATTACAAATGTGCATTGTTTTTGTTTTCTTCTACAAAATGAGTAGCATAGAAATATATATGTTTTATATGATTACAAATGTAAAACCTATGTCAGATTAATTACTATCTGGGGGGGGGTAGGTATGATGAAAAGACAGAATTTACACTTAAACCAAAAGCAAATAAAATCAAAAGATATTTTTACATGTAAATAAGAAAAATAGAGTCATGTAAAAACAACAGCAATAATAACTCACAATGCCTTTGCTGCCACACCTTGCAGCCACAATTATTCCCTCTTCTAATCTTTGGGATTCTTCCTTGCTGCCTGCTAATATGACTAGTTATCCTGAATCTTAAAAACAAAATCAAAACAAAACAAAAAACCCTTCAATTCATCTACTATCGTTTAATCAAGCAAATATTCTATAGTTCCCTTTCTTTCCTCCCTTCCCCTTTCAAAGCCAAATTGCAAGAAAAAACTTCCTGCACTTATTACTCACTCATTTCTTGACCTTGTGTAATCTGGCTTGTAACCTCATTACTCATTTTTAACTGTCCTGTCCAAAAGTTATAAATGTTACAGATCTAATGACCTTTTCTCAGTTCTCATCTTACTTTTTAGCTTTTGACATTGCTATCTCTTATATCTAAGATAAGTTTCTCTTCTCTAGGTTTTTATGTTCTCACTCATTTTCCTGATTTTCCTGGTAATCTGATATAGGTTACATATATACAATCATTTTAAATGTATTTCCATATTTGTCATATTGTAAAAGAAAAATCAGAAAAAAAGAGAAAAACCATGAGAAAGAAAAATCAAACAAGCAACAATAGGGAAATAGTATGTTTTAATTTTCATTCAGTCTCCATAGTTCTTCCTTTGGATTTGGATGACATTTCCATCCCAAGTTAATTGTAATTGTCTTGGAGCATTGTACTGCAGAGAAGAACCAAGTGTATCATGGTTGACCATCACACAATCTTGTTGCTATTGGGTACAATATTATCCTGATTCTGCTCACTTCATTCAGCATCAATCCTTCCACAACCTAACTATCTTACTTATTATTTCTCCTATACAATATTTCATCTCTAGTTCTTTGCCCAAGTTGCTCCGTGACTGGGAAACACTTCATTTCACGCTTACTTTTTTAGAATCCATAACTTCCTTCAAAGCTCAGCTAAAGTGATATCCTTTTGTAAATCATTCCTCATTCCCTCCTGCTGATCTTTCCAAAGTGTTTTGTATTTGCTAACATTTATTCATGTTGTTTCCCTGATCCATTGTAAGCTTCTTGAGGGCAGGGTTTCCGTCTTTGTGTCCCCAGTACCTAGGACAGTGTATGATACATAACCATTTCTTAATAAATGTTTTTTCACTAATTGATATTCCCCTCTGTCTCCTCCCTGTTTCTCTTTTAAAATTTGAATTAGGCATAATGGTAAAATAATGTGAGTAGATGAGGTGAAATATACAATTGTATCCAGTTCCATTTCTTCAGAATAGAAGAATGAGTACCCATTAAGGAGGAGGAGAACAATCCTTGATTGACTGGAAAGATTCACTCACTCAGTGATTAGCTCTTTATAAATAGTATTTTCAGAATCCTCAGAGCAATGGTGGGAGATGCTTATAGCAGAAGGGGATAGATTTAACTGAGGCACTCACAATCTTCAAGCTAGATTTCCTAGACCATCTTTTTCTCAAGTTTTACTTAATCTCTCATAGCCTCATTTATGGAATGGGGACAACAATAGACCTAATATCTAACTGAACAGGGTAGTTGTGAAGACAGTGTTTTGGGAAATATAAGTGCTGAATAAATGTCAGCTAATATTATTTGAAAATTTAAGTAGCTAAATTGGCATATTGTACCATTTGGAGCTAGTTATCAGATTCTCTTCCTGTTATGTTACCATATTCAACAAACTAGAAAGAGAAAAAGAAGAGAAAATTCCTATTATAGTACTTCATTCTTCTGAAGGTCAACTCACTTGCACTTTAAACAAGGCAAAAACTACAACAGATTAATTATCCCTCACTAGAATGTAATATTCTTAAGGTCTGTCAATATGTCAAGCTGTCAGACTTCTTTTCATATTGAAATTTCACTTCAATAATAAAAAAAAAATTTGATAATTTCTTGGTAGAGACTCCCAGTAGGTATAATAATATGCACTGTGAAAATTTCAAGTGAACTGATTCCTTCATTAGTGTTACTGACCAAGATAAAATAAAAGATAGCCTTTTCCTAACAGTGGGAAACAGTATCCTGCTTTGGTGAATAAGAAGGTCAAACATGATGAGCTTGTCTCTCTGATTTTGAGGTCAAATTAACTAGAACAACAAAAGTCCGCTTTCCACATAAAGGCTTAAAGCTTTTTATGTATAACATTTGGGAGTCTCCTTGTTAAAGCCTACTGTTTTCTCATCAACCTTTTTGGAAAGGTATTTACAGGAGGTGACAAAACTATGATAAGAACAAATTAGCTGAAAGTAGAGAAATGAAGCTTTGACACAGTTTGCAAAGTCACTTCCAACCTAGGAATTTAATCACCCATATAGGCAGACCTTAATCCGCCATAAAATGTAATTGGGTACAGACTTGTAAAATAAGCTCTTTTTCATCAAATCAGACATTCCTATAAGACAAAGATACAATTGGGGACTGTTTAGTCCTCAGTATACAATAAATTACAGATAAAACTAACAATATGTTTTGAAATCAAAGATATAGTAATAATATACTTATATGGTATAGACCTATCAAACATTTTTCATGAAATGGGAAGAGATTAAAAGAAAGTCCTCCACCACACTGGATGAATTCCTGTGAATGAGTTAGGGGAAAAAATGAACAAAAATCATACAGGATGAGAAGATATTTATGGGTTGTGATCAGAACTGTTAGGGGCAATGAGGCATTATTCTCTCTGAGATATGCCATATAGCCTATATGTTAAGGACCTCTTCTAAGTGTGAAGGAGAAGGATGATTCTCCAAAAGCCTCCACAGCTGTGAATTATAACACACTTGAAGGAGTTGTAAAGCAGCCTTTACTGACTCAGATGTTCCTTGTGGATTGGGAATGAAATAAATTGGAGGCAAGAGGGAAGAGGAGAGAAGTCAGAGAATACAATTGCTTCTCAGTCTCTTTTTATTGTTATCTGCTCACATGAAGGGATCAATTCTGTTGGTCAGAATTAGGTCCCCAGCAGCCATTAGCCAGTTCTTCCCATAATACAGAACCATTGGAGAATAACTTCATTGATAATATCACATCTTAGAATTAAAATATGGCAAATCAATATTATTATAAGAGTCAATTCATTTTGGTCCAATTAAAAACAAATAACACTAAGACAATACCATGTTCAAAAACATTGTGTTAGCTAAGGGACAAAGAAATCTTTGAAGCTTGAAATTTTCACTAGGAACTTGAATAAAATACTCTGCTAGTACTTTTGTTCATATTTTAAACAATCAAGAGGTACAAATTAAGTGCCTCCTTAAAGACCCTGGGCTAGTTGCTAGAAAGAATTAGCCAAAAGGAAAGAAACTTACAATGTAGCTGGTAGAGACATGTACATAAATATATAAATATAAATATATATATATATATATATATGTGTGTGTATATATATATACATATATATAATACATATATATATTGGGAAATATATATACATATATATATATATAATACAACATAATTTTAGGGATTGGAAAAGATTCCATGGAGAAGGAACTTCTCCATTGGCTCCATACTTGTCTTGAGCCTTGAAAGCAAGTAGAGGTGAGATAAGTAAGAGACAGAGATGTGAAGAAATACATTTCAACATGGTAGATAAAGTCCTATTGCCAAGAACAGTAAGAAGACTCTCTTAACTAGATTGTGACACAAATTATGGAGAGTATTGTGTAATAAGAAAGATTGCTCTTCTTCATCTTTTCCTAATATTAAGGGTAATAAATACTTGTGGAAAGCTTGAATGAATAAATGAATGAATGAGCTACAGGATTTAAAGGGCAAAATAAGTGACACAGTATTAAAATATTTTAAAAGGGGGAACTGCCTTTATTTTTAGTTGTTCTGTAATATACAATTATGATTGAAAGGGATTCAGTAAAAATGGTAATGTGCAAATTAATATTTTAGGATATTTTAATCATGGTAACTACATAATTTAAAATGTTGCTACTGGCAACTGTCTGGATTCATTCAACAATCATTTATTGAGAATTTAATATGTGAAAGATACTATGGTGGGTACTAAAATACAAAGATAAAACATCACAGAGCTCTAAACCACAAGGATCATAATACCAGGTGGTATAATTGTTAAGGCAATTATCTTTATAGTTAAAAGAAAAACACAGGGGCAGCTAGGTGGTACAGTGAATAAAGCACCAACCCTGAAGTCAGGAGGACCTGAGTTCAAATCTGATCTCAGACATTTAACACTTCCTAACTGTGTGACCCTGGGCAAATCACTTAACCCCAATTACCTCAGCAAAAAATTTTTAAAAATACAAATTTCAATCCTGCCTCAGAAATTTACTAGATGTGTGATCTTGAGTACATCATTTAATGTTATCTCTGACTCAGTTTCCTTGTCTGTTAAAAAGAGATAATAATATAGGTAGACTCTGATGAGTGCAAATAATGAGTCCCCTAAAGGAGTTACATAATTAGAATCTGTAAAGCATGTTGTACAGGAATCAGTTACCATATTTTACATGATTATAACTTTGAATAGGGCGAAGTTATGCTACCATTTCATGGGATTCATTATTCATATTAATTGGGAGTGTTGTGCTCCTACACAGGAGGTGCTTTGCAAACCTTAAAGCACTAAATACGTTAGCAATTTTATATAGAAGATGTTAGATATGCACAGGAAACAAAATGTGTAGCATTCATTAAAATACTATATGTATACAAAAGTCATCAAAACAGAGTTCAAGGAAGATTAAAGAATAAGATAGATCCACTGGGGGATCAGGTATCACCTGATATCTTAGATGATTTCTTAGATTATCTCACTTAGCTGAAGGGAAAGAGTTCAGTAAAAGGTTTGTGTCAGGAGTGGAGAAGGATTATATGCAAAAACAGATTGGCAAAATATATTGGGATGAGATCATGGAATGGCAAGTAGTTCAGATCAGTAGGAATTCGGATTAAAGATGGTAAATATACTCAAAGAAATGGAATATAACTGTTGGGACTTCAAAAAAATCTCTTGCCATTAACACTTTTAAAAGTGTTAATTTTCTATAACCCACTTGATGTTTTAAGAATGAAAAAATCTGAGGTCAAGAAAAGTATTCCTCTGCTACCCAGCATACTTCTGGACACATCACATGATTGTCAGCTGATTTGAGTTTTAGGAATAAAAAGTCATTTCTGCATGAATAAAATAATAGGTATGAGAACACTTCAAAAAAAATGTAAAGCACTATAGAAATATCAATGTTTGTTGCTCATAATTAGAAAGATTTTGTTGCAAAATTTTTAAAAAATCAGATGTTTTCCAAAATTCTACCTTTGCTTTTTTCCCTATGCCTGTTTCTCATTATATATAGTCTTTTGGATTATCTGTTCCACAAGGCATATCATTTAGGAAGATATGATAGAGATAACAATATGTTATAAAAATTCATTAACCTCATAGTTAAAGAGCTCAAGTTCAGGTGTCAGTTGTAATCATTATTATCTATAAATGTATTATCATATAATATTAAGATAGATGCTTAGCTTCTCTAAATCGCTAATCCTCATCTGTAAATTTTTCACTATTTACTGCATAGGATGGTGAAGGTGAAAGAAATTAAGAAAACTGCAAAATATACAAATGTGTGATATTACTGCAACCAGAATATTAAAAATTTTGAGTACTTTTTATAAAAAAAGATGCATTTTTACAATATAGGCACACTTTTAAAAATTATGATTCATGTTAATTGAAAAAAATCTATTGCTTTTATGTATCTAAATAGGACTATATATCCTAGTAAATGTCAAAGGGGGATACTGAAAAGCACTACTGTAAATTCCATTTTATCCCCATTTTTAAAGGGGCAGAAAAAAAGGAGATATGGTATATGTATTATATATATAGGAAAAGGAACACTAACCTAAGTGCCCATGACCTATAATAAATCAGATCAAGGTAAGTGAGAATCAGGCCAACCCCTGAGAAATTTTTTTGCTTCCTGATTAAAAAAAAAAAATAAGCAAGTAATAAAGGAAACAATAGGAAGAGAATTATATGCCATTAGAAAAAGGGAAAGGGGACCAGAATTTTTTTTTTGGCCAAATATATTTTGTGACTAATTAATTTTGCCAACTACAGTAAATATAGGAATGGGAGGGAGACAGCTATATAGTTCAGTCAACAGAGCACCAAATCTGGAATCAGGAAAACTTAAGTTCAAATCTAGCCTCAGACCCTCATATTATTACGTATTAAGCGTATGAGTCTGGTCAAGTCACTGAACCCCAATTATCCTGAAAAAATAGTAATGGGTTACAAATTCATATTATAAAAATTAATTAAAATTATTAAACAGATGATTATTTAGTTGCAATATAACTCAAAATTTTTACTTCGTTAGTGTGTACCATGGGAAAAGGGCTGATTTCAGAATCAGAAAACATGAATTGTGCTACCTATATGACCTTTAACAAGTCATTCAACTTCTCTGGGATTCATCTATAAATGAGGACATTGGACATGATGGTTTCTAAAGTCCCTTCCACCTCTATCCATCTTATGATTCTTCTTTGTCTACCTCTGGTTATTTCATTACTCATTATCCAGGAAGTCAAGGAAAGATGGTGAATGATAAATTGATTCATTTTACCAGTAGCTTATCAACTCTAATAGAATCTGTCATAAGATGCATTTAACTGCCATAGCCTATGAGAACTCAGTCACCTCCATGTGGTCATAAATATGTCATAATTATATCTAAAGTCAGGACTTTATTACTTGGATTCTTAACATTATGTGTGGATAGATATTAGGATAATTATAAACTTAAATGGGAAATATTCTAATTTGAATTAATATAATTGGCCTACTTTTTAATTCTATGAATTTTATCTTATTCATTTAAAATGACTTCTCTACAAAGGGTTCCATAAGCTTCAACAGACTACCAAAAAGGTCCATGACACCAGAAGAAGTAAAAGATTCCTACTTTATTAAAAAGATTTCTAATATAATTTCAACATCAAACTTTAAAAAAAACTATCTGAGTGAATTACCTAAATACAGTAATTTATTATTCATCACTAACAAATTAGTTATCAGTTACTAAATATCTGGTTATCCTGATCCATGAAACTGGCAAAAAATTTTTTTTGAATGGCAAAAAGTAATGGGTTATATACGTTGATGAAAAATGCTATCTACCTCCAGAGAGAGAGACTTCATAAACTTTGAATGGAGATTTTAACATATTTTTAAAACCATATTTTTATTGTTTTATTTTGTTTGTGTTTTCTTTTATAACTTGGCTTATATGGAAATTTGTTTGGCATGACTTTACCTGTCTAACTGATAATAAATTCCTTGCATTCTCAAGGAGGATTGTATAGGGATAGGATGGAGGGAGAAAATTTAGAACTCAAATTTGTTAAAAAAAATTTAATGAAATAAAATAATTTCTTTAAAAAGTAATAATACATGGGGGAAATGCCTTCAGAAAGCTTGATAATAGACTTAACTAAATCAGATCTTCTCAAGAATAACTAAAAATTTCAGAATTTATGTTCTTCAATACCTACAAGCAAATTCTCAAAGAAAATTGAAGCTTAGACACAAGGAAAGTAAAAATCTCCTGGAATAAATTAGGTAAGAAATGCAAAAAGAAATTTTAAAATGATCTTTTAAAATTAAATAAAAACACTAGTGAACAGAATTTTAAATGAAATGATGGTTTCAAAAGAAATATCAAGTACAAGTTAGAAAACTTTTTCAAAGTAACAGTTTTCCTGAAAATCAGAGTATTCTGCTTACATCTATAGAATAAATTCACCAGTTAATGCAATGGATTTTCACAAAGTTAAAATAGAATGAATCCCTCAGATACCTCTTGAGTGAAACATGAAACTGAAAACTCTCAGGAATGTCATGGCCAAAATCCAGAGAATTGGAATCAAAGAAAAAATATTATCAGCAAAAAGACAGAAGGAGCCCCAAGTAGAGATGCCACAGTTAGGATCACATGATTTGATAGCTACCATCAAAAAGAAACAAAAATTGGAATATACCATTCCAAAATGCAAAATACATAGTCTTGAAATGAAGATCAACTTGCCTAGAAAAATTAATATAATCCTATAGTGGGAAAATTGACTTTTAATGAAAGGAAAGACTTAAAAGTATTCCTGATGAAGATAAGAACTGAATAAAAACTATGAAATACAAACACAGAAAGCAAGAGAAACATTAAAAAATAGATACAAGTTAGCATGAAGAAAAGACTAAATAAAAGCAGTGTTTACACTTTAATTGTGGAACTAATAATAAACAAAACAAAATTACCTGGGGGGGGGGGGGAACACAAAGAGAATATTAAAAGGAAAAAAATAAAGAGTTCAAAAATGTAATTGTAGTCTGAGTAAGGGGAAGAGAACAGGGTAACAAAAGCTGATTGTATTGTACATAGAACATTAATGCTGATCACATTACTTCCTCACCACCCACCTTTTGTGCAAAAAAAAAGTAAAGACAATATTTCAGATTGCTTGCTGTCTTAGGAAGAGGGTAGATAAGGGAGAAAGGGAGAAAAAAAAACTGGAGCTCAAAATCTTACAAAATAAAAGATAGTTGTTAACTATCTTTATATGTAATTGGAAAAACAAAATACTACTGAAATTAAAAAAAAATGAAATAGAGACAAAGAGAGGAAAAATTATAAGCAAATATAATGGACAGAAAGTCATGATTTATGTACGCAACTGAATGTGAATGGAATAAACACATAAAATGGAAGAGAATAGCAGAATGGATTAGAAAAAAAGAATCTAAAAATGCTTGTTCATAAGAAATACATTTGAAACGTAAAGATGAACAGAGTTAACAAAAGTATGGAAAAAAGAACATTCTCAGTTGAGTCAATAATAGAAATACATTTGGTTAAAAGAGATAAACAGGGAAATGACCAAATGAAGGTCATACAGAGTCAGATGTTACTGAAATGACTGAGCAACAATACAAGTTATTTGATATAAAATGATTCCACGTCAATATGATTCTACAGAATTTCTATATTATCAACAAAATGCAACAGTTAGAGAGAAAAAAGGGAAAGTCCTTTTAAAATAGCCACAAAATAAAATTCTTGAAGGTCTACATACCAAAATATAGACAAAAATGCTTCTAAACAAGATTAATGCTTATTGTTAGCTCACATGAATATTATACTATTTAAGTTAATATAATGTTATCTAAATTAATTTACTTATTCGGTGTCATACCCAAGCTATGAAATAGTTATGCTACAGAGAGAAAAAATAGGAAAGAAACTCATCTGAAGGGATAAAATGTTTGGAATATAAGAAAAGATGAAATAAATAGGAAATAAGCAGGTCTAATTATATCAAATATCTCTCCTTCTTCCTCTCCCTCTCCCTCTCCCTCTCTCCCTGCCTCTTTCTTTGTGTGTATGTGCATACATATATATACATGTAGATATCTATGCACACACACATATTACAAACCAGTAATCACTGAAATGATTTGGTTTTAGTTAAAAAAAAATCAAGCTTGATAATAGTACAAATTAGGCACACAACCTAGGAAATAAACACATCTAGTAGTTTAATGTTTGATAAACTCATATAATCAAATTATTGGAATAAGAATTAGAAAATAGTCTGACAGAATTCAGTTAAAAACAGCACTTCATACCATATAACATAAACTCCAACTGGATACCTTACATGTATAAAAGGTCACATCATAAACAAGAAAAAAATTTCCTTTCAAATCTATGCATGAGAAGAATTCGTGATAAAACAAAGAATCTGGAAGAGAATCACAGAAGATAAAATAGACTATTAGAATTACATGAAAATTAAAATATTAAAAAAACCAATATCGATTCATTCAAATTTATTAAAAAATGGCTGACAAAAGTCTTTGAACAAATTTCTTTTCTTTTTTTTTTTTATGCTGAGGGAAAAAATTTTTTTTATTTAATAGCCTTTTATTTACAGGATATATGCATGGTAACTTTACAGCATTAACAATTGCCAACCCTCTCATTCCAATTTTTCACCTCTTACTCCCCACCCCCTCCCCCAGATGGCAGGGTGACCAGTAGATGTTAAGTACATTAAAATATAAATTAGATACACAATAAGTATACATGACCAAAATGTTATTTTGTTGTACAAAAAGAATCAGACTCTGAAATATTGTACAATTAGCTTGTGAAGGAAATAAAAAATGCAGGTGTGCATAAATATAGGGATTGGGAATTCAAAGTAATGGTTTTTAGTCATTTCCCAGAGTTCTTTCTCTGGGCATAGCTGGTTCAGTTCATTACTGCTCCATTGGAAATGATTTGGTTGATCTCGTTGCTGAGGATGGCCAGTTTGAACAAATTTCTCAGAAAAATGACTTCATTTTCAAGAAATGTAACTAATACATAGTCAAAGGATATGAACAGTCAGTTATCAAAGAAAGAAAGCTTGACTACCAATAATTATGGGAAAATGTTCCAGATCATTAATAATGAGAGAAATGCAAATTAAAGCAACTCTGACTTTCTACCTTCTGCCTTTCAGGTGAGCAAAGTTTACAAAAATGTTGGAAAGGCTAAGGGAAAATAGACCCATTAATACACTCTTATTGAAATTTTCTTTAGTTCAGATATTCTGGAAGTAATTTGTAACTATGGCCCAAAGTTAAATTAAGCATATCTCTTGTACCAGTGAAACCACTACTAAATTTATACACCAAAGAGAACAAAGAAAGAGGAAAAAAGATGCACATGTATCAAAATATTTATAGCAGCTCTTTCGGTAGTGACAAAGAACTGAAGATTAAAGGAGCAATGGAATATATTGAAATGGAATATATATGAAGTAAGGAAAACAATGGTTCCAGGGAAACTTGGAAAGACCTGTATGAACTGATGCAGAATAAAATGAAATGAACCAGGATATATATATATGCAATAATAACCACATTATAAAGAGAAAGAACTTTGAAAGATTTAAAGACTCCCTCAATATAATGACCATTCACAATTCCAAAGAACCAATGATGAAGCTTGCTAGCCACTTTTTGATAGTAGTGAGAGATTCAGAGAATATATATTTTTGTTCATTCAATGGGAAAAAAGTGTTTTGCTTCACAACACACATTTATTTCAAAAGATTTTTTGTTCCAATATTGATGTGAAGGATTGAAAAATAATGCTTATTGTTTTTAAAAAGTAAAACAAAATGTTACAATTTTTAAAATAGAGAACATTGAACTTGGAGTTACAATATTTGTATTCAAATCCTGAATCTGCTATTGATTATGTGTTAATAGACAATTTCCTTCGTGTCTGTGGTCCTCAATTTCCTTATACATAAGTGATTTAAATAAAAATATCTTTAAAGTAAAATCCAGCTTTTAATACTATGAGAGCTCTATCATTTATACATATGTCTACATGCAGCATCTTTATTTGTAGAGAGTTTGGGATTATATCAGGGGATTTTGAGATGAAGTAGAGGAAAAGAGTGCATATATGGCTTCCATTTCTCCAGTAAATTAGAAGACAACATCTCTGCTGAGAGGGTTGGAAAGGGTAAATTATAGGAAACTTAGGTTTTGAATACCCTCTGTGGAAATAGAAAATTATTGCTTAGAAAATTGCTCTTCTATTTGTATTCTACGCTGGATATTTTTAATCACAATGGAGAACACTTTTGTTGAGAATACTTTTTGTCCCTTTCTTGTTGTTTGTGATCAGAGGCTTATTGACCTGGGTTACTTCTGGTTTTTATACCTTTCGAGAAATCTTGAATGGCAAGTGGTGATGCTGTGGATAAAAGCATAAGGGGACTGGAATAAGGAAGAACAGAGTTCAAGTCTGTCCTCAGACACTTACTACCTGTGTAACCCTGGGCATATTACTTAACCTCTGTTTGCCTTAGTTTTCCCTCTATAAAATAGAGATAATAATACCACCTACCTTCCAGATTTGTTGTAAAGACCAAATGAGATAATTAGGAAGTGCTTAGTACAAGGCCTGGCACATCATAGGTGTTTTGTAAATACTATTATTAATATTACAATAATGATGATAATTATTATTATTAGTGTGAGTGAGGAAGGGAATTTTTTCCCTTTTTCTTTTCATTTATTTATTTAATATTTTCCCCAGTTACATCCAAAATAATTTTTACATTTTTACATTTACTTTTTAAAATGTTGAGTTATAGGTTCTCTCCCTTATCCCTAACCACAATTAAGAAACCACATGTGAAGATTTGCAAAACACTTCCATAAAAGTCAAGTTGTGAAAGAAAACATAGATCTCCCACCCTAATAAAAATAAAAATCCTCAAAAAACTTAAATTAAAAAAAAAAGATATAGAGAAACAGAGAATGTTTCAATCTATATTCAGACACAATCAGTTCTTTGTAATGGGTATGGATAGGATTTTTCATCATCAGTCCTTCAGAGTAGTCATGGATGATTGTACTGTTGAGAATAGGAAAGTCATTTACAGATGGTCATCTCAGAACACTGCTACTACATTGTATATAGTACATTTCACTTTCTTGAGTTCATGGAGGACTTTTCAGCTTTTGTTGTTGTTGTTTATGTTGTTGTTTTGTTGGGGGTTTTTTCTGAGAGCATCCTGCTCATCATTTCCCATAGAATAATAATAAGGAAGGGGATATTTTTAAGGAAGCATTTTGTTCTACTAATTCAAAAGCATTTTTGATAACCAAAAAACATTGTAGGACTTTATATCCTCTTCATATTTTAATTAAGAAATAGTAATGTTGGGCAGTTAGATGATGCAGTAGATTGATTACCAGTCCTGAAGTCAGGAGGACCTGAGTTCAAATCTATTCTCAGACACTTAACACTTCTTAGCTGTATGACCCTGGGCAAGTCACTTAACCCCAGTTGCCTCAGGGAAAAAAAAGAAATAGCAAAGTTATGATCCACTGTAGAATATTCCTAACATATATTATATAGACAGGCTAAAAAAAAACATATAATTCTCTGCCATGTTTCTACCACCTTGCCATTATCTCTGTGAAAATGAAAAGGGCCTATATAGACCTGAATGACTGCTCTTTTAAAATTTTCTTTGCCTCATATGGGGCTATTGCCAAAGAATTCATCTCCAACAGCTTAACATACCAGTAAGAATTCTTTAAGTCCTCAATGAGACTGGTCCTCAGAAAAGTCAACTCAGTCCATTGCAAAGATCATATTTGAAGACTTTCTAGCATGATAGAATATGTAAGGATTATGGCCTTCAGGGTAGGAGGTAGAGCCAAGATGATGGAGTAAAGGCAGGAATTTGCCAATATCTTCCCCAAGCAGCTCCTAATTCCTTTAAATAATGACTCTAAACAAATTTTAGAGCATCACAACACCCCAAAAGACAAAGTAGAACATTTTCTAGCTGAAGACAACTAAAAAGGTCAGAAGAAAAGGTTTATGACATCAGGGTGGGCATCCAGTGTGTAGTCCCATGTGAGTTCCACCAGCCCAGCTCAACCTTCGAATCAGCTGTAGTACTAGTGGCTTCCAGATCTCTCAGCCCAGAGATACCAAAAGTGCCTGAAAGGTCAGAGAAAAAGTCTGTCGAAGTAGGGTTGGAGTCCAGCGCCTAATTCGAGGGCAGACTGCACCAGTGCAGCTCTGGCTCCTGTTCTGGCCCTAGCTTCTGGCCCAGCCTCAGAGTCAGCAAGAGTGGACCTCTGAATCAGAAGCAATATTGAAGGCTTCTTGACTGTCTATCCTGGGACACCAGAGAGGACTGGGAAGGTCAGCTGAGAGGTTCTGTGGCAACAAGGATGAACCAGTATGCAGTTCCAGTGCAGGTATACCAGTACAGCCCCAGCCCCAGCTCTGGCAGACTAGATCTTACAGCTGCAGTGGGGCCAGATATTGCTAACACCTTCAGTGCAGAAAAGAGTGTTTGTGGTCAGATCCCTAGAAGGATCTCTGGAAACAGCTATACAAAACCCCTAAATCTTGGGACCTTCCAACCTGGAAATAGAGCTCTACTTTAACAAAGAATTAAAAGTCAAGTAATAGGCTAGGAAAATGAGCAGATAATAGAAAAAGTTTCTGACCATTGAAATTTATGGTGACAAGAAAGACCAAAACACACATCCAGAAGATAATAAAGTTAAAGCTCCTAAATCCAAAGCCTCCAGGAAGAACAACAATTGGACTAAGGCTATGGAAAAGCTCAAAAGGGATTTTGAAAATGAAGAGAGATAGAGGGGGAAATGGGGAAAGAATTGAAGAGTGGTGCAAAAGTAAATACAAAAAGCTAATGAGGAGAAGAATGCCTTAAAAAGCAAAATTGGTCAATTGGTAAAGGAGGTACAAAAATTCACTGAGGAAAATAATTCCTTAAAAGATAGAATTGAGCAAATTGAAGCTAATGACTTTAAGAGAAATTAAGATGAAATAAAGCAAAAAAAAAAAAAAAAAAAAAAAAAGGGGAAAAAAAAGATATGACCTTCAGAAACCTAAGATTGCTTTTATACCACAATTGGAGTAGTACTTTATGGAGAAACATTAATAATATTTCATAAGTATAAAGACTATGATGGTTTTATGAAGGACAATTATGCATTATCTTATTTTATCCTCAGCCTTGTGAAAAAAGGGTCTTTATTTTCCTCTTTTTAAAGAGAAGAAAACTAATATTCAGAGGCATTGAGTGAATAGGCCAAAGTTCATAAAGAATTGAAGTGGAATTCTAAGTCAGAACTCTGTCTCACAGTCTAGCATTTCATCCTCTTAATTTACCACCATATTTTATGCTATAACTTCCATATAAGAAAGTCACTAGATGTCATAATGGATAGAGCACTGGGCACATAAGTCAGGAAGATTCGGTCCATTTTTATCCCCAGATACTTACTACTTACTATTTGTATAACTCTGAGAAAGTCACATATCCTCTATCTGTCTCAGTTTCCTCAACTGTGAAACAGAGATAATAATAGCACCTAATTTTAGACTGCTGCGAGAATCAAATGAGGTACTAACAAAATGGTCTGGCCCATGGTAGATATTTTAGAAATGTTTCTTTCTTTCCCATTATTTTTTGCATTTTATAAATTTACCCTATAATGATCACTTAATATACTACCATTAAATAAATTTTTCAAAAATACTATTTTTATCATGTCATTTCTTTATTTAAGAATCTATCACAGTCCTCCAATTTAGCCTGACCAAACTAATTGTAATTTCTCAACCTGACGTTCAAAACACTTCACAATACAGTTTTACTTTATCTATTCAGCTTTGAGTTGAATGATGTGATTTCTGCTCCAGTATTTCCTTCTTTAATGGGAATTTTTATGTCAGTAACATGTTGATACATTTCTTGATGGTTGGAATCCTATGCTGTGCTACTTTTGATTCCCCTACAGCACCCAGCACAATTCTATTCACATATTTATTGTTCGTTAATGATGTGACTGATTAATCAATGAATTTCATTACAAGTTGATGAGCAGATCAATTTTTACACATCTTCTAGGAACTTCTATTAGCAGTGAAGAGCTTGACTTTTGAAGGAAGTAACTTATGTCTACTGCTCACTGCTTATTTTAAGTCATAATATTGGGTCTGTGATAACACAAATAATTAATCACGGTGTGCAGAAAACTTCAGAAGGGAATTAGCAAATGAGACAATTTTCAGAAACCATCACTTTTTTCTGTTATAAAATTTGGAATAAAATGCAGGTAAAAATGAAGCAGCAGTGTTTCTCTTGCCATTATTTTAAAAATCTTCCTAGATTTCTGCTAACCTTAAAGCAATTACTTCCAGAATATAGGTCTTAGATGATAATTTAAGGAGAACTCCCTGTGTTTTCTCCCTACCTTATCCTCCATGTAACTTTACACTTATAAACTGTTCCTACACTTTATTCCCTACTAACATCAATATAAACTCACTATCCTGAGATGGACACAGGACATTTGAAAGGGAAGGAGCAATGTGGTCAAAAATGTAGGATCTCTATAGCCTCTTCTCTTCATTTTCAGCTGGTATAAAAATTGATGTCTTGCTTTTCTCAATAATATCTGTGATTTTTCTCACCTTTTACTCTCCCAAGAGGAAATTAGAGCAGCCCCCATCAGTCATCTAATGGTGAAAGGATTCTTGGATGCTCCAATGACTTATTTTCCCCTCATTACAGCTTTAAGATCTATGGGGAAGGATTGTTTCAAAGTCACAGAATCTCTTAGAACCAGAACAAAAATTTCAACAGATAATTGAAGAACTTTCAGCTGGTTTCATTACAAGAATCCTGTGGTTTCTGCTAATTCCAATGAAAGTCTTCTTTTATCTCTGTCAGTCCCAGCTTTGCCCAATGTTCACATTCCATATAGTTTTCTTTAATTAAGAATATAATAGTTCCTTGTAATAAAGCACAAACATTTTCCTTGGTTCCTTATGATAGATCACTGGTATTAGGGACTAATTTTGGTACACATTCCCTATTCTTATCTAATGATTCACTAGATTTAGATGATGCTATTTCTTCAGCTCAAACTCTATTACCATTCAAAGTCCCCTTGTATATACTCTGCATGGGTTATGTGTGTATGAATATCTGGTGTGTTTACATATGTAGTGGTCTACATATTTTTTAAATTTGTCCCATTTTATACTCTGCAATCCAACCTGCTCAATTACCTGTTCTAAAACATAACATTATTATACCTCTGTCTTGCTCAGAGTATCCCCCACTTACTTACTGTCAGAGCAAGTCTAAGTTGTGCTTGATTTTCAAGAACCCTCAATTTCTCCCCCCCCCATTTTATTTATCTGCCTTTTCCTCCACAACATTAACTATAATGATTTAAAAGTTTTGAGATACAGTTTCTGGCTAAGACAATAATTTTATTAATAAGCCCAATGTATTATTAATGGCCATTTGGCCATCTCTTCCAAATCAAAGACCATTAAAGGCATTGAGCTCACAGTGCATATGCCCTTGAAAGAGGAGGTCTTCCTGAGGGGTGCCAATCAATTCTGATTAGTTAATACAGTGAAGGTAGGCTACATTCTTGAGGTACACAATTTAGGTCACCCAGATCTTAGTCAAAGAGGAATCAATTTCCACGTCACCTGTTTTAGCAATAGAGAGAATCAACATTTTCCAAAAACTGTCCAAGCAAACACAATGAGCAGGAAGACACCTACTAGCCCAAACTTAGAATTTCTTTTAATATCTGATTAAATTTTGGCCTTGGTAAAAATTTAAGAGAGATTTCCCACAGTTGGTTTCTTGATGAGAAAGTAGAAAAGAAGGAAAACCTTGGTCTTAATGAAATAATTGTTATTAAAATACAAAAGAGAAATATTCGTTTTTCACAGAACTCCTCTCTCTAAGTAAGCTAGTCTCTGAACCATCTTACTCATATGCAATGCCTTCTCTCCTTATTCTTTGCCAGTTCAATTATATTAGCCATCCTACAAGGCCCCATTCAAACCCAACTTCCTCTATGAGGCTTCTCTCAAACATTTCAGACCAAACTGAATTTACATCATTCTGATCTAAAACCCTGAACATTTTATCTCATTTGATCCTCATAAGAACAAAAAAAGGAGTTAGATGCTATTTATCCAAATTTTGCAGATGAAGAAACTGAAACAAAGATTATTCATTTTGCCCAGGAAATCTGAAGTCATATTTGCATTCAGTCTTCCTGACAATTCATTGTATCTCTAGCTTCCACATTCCACAGCACACCTACTATAAATAAATGACAGGGGCTGACCTAACAGTCTGGTATAATGGATGAAGACATGATCTCCTTTCTAGTCAGAATAGGCTGAGTTCTAAACCCTGCTTCTGACACTATTGGCTGGATGATTCTGGACAAATTGTTTAACTTTTCATTGCCTCTAGGGAGTTCTTTGGGATTTGAAGTTATAGAGAGGCACTAATCTTGACTAAGGGAGAGAATTTTCTTTCCATTAAGGAAGCAGGAATTTTGTAGTGAAATCATGAAGCTGGAACAACAACAACAACAAAAAAAAGAATGTGTAAATTATGATGTTACTTATTGAGGAGGAAAATGCTTCAAAAAAGAAGAGATAAGGATCATGCTTTCAGGAACTATACATTTGAGCCAAAAGACAACAGGTATACATGATTATGCAGTGTCAAAAAATGGTGACCATAAAATCAAAAAAAAAAAAAAAAAAAGAGCATGAGAAGCACAAAATGTTATGCAAAGGCTGAGGAAAGAAAAAAGCATTTCCAGATGAAGATATCAGGGAAAACATCATGGAAGAAATGATCTTAGAACTGGTCCTTGTTGAATGATGGGCAGGATTTTAGAGAACAAAGACACAAGGGGGGAGGGGTTAAGAAGCATTCCAGGCATAGGGAGGGATATGATGACCCCAGGAAAATTGTTTAAGAGTGATCATTTTCATTTGCAAAATGAGCATGCTTATAACACTTCTAACTAACTTCCACAGGATTACTGGGAAAAACATTATTATATTGTAGTATTTTATGAACCATTAAAGCACTATATAAATTATATTTATTCCTATTAATTATACTTATAGTTAAAAGTAAATGGGAGCTATTTTATTATTTCTTAATGCTAAAAAAGGAAAGATTATCCCAATTACAATTATTTTTTTTCCCTTTCCCTGTGTTGGCTAAAGAGATCCCTCTAAAAGTAGATCTCCTGGAGGGATAGTAACCGCAGAAAAAAAGGAGGTGAAGCCAGATCTAGGTCTAGGCCACTAAAATTTTAAAAATCTCTTCTATCCTCCCATTTTCCCTCAAACACACGTCTTGATCTTGTAGAAAAAATCAAAATACTCTCCTTTTGCTGGCATAGATCACTCTCATCTCCTAAAGACCAACCTGGAAGGAGGAGTTGTTGCTAAATATGTTGAGATGAATTAGGATCCTAAACCTAATTAAGGGCCCTCTGGAATACTCTTTGGAGACTGTTCTGGGTATATGAATTTTACAACTACCCCTCGTTCTTCTGTTTTTCTCCCTATGTCCGAATTAGTCAATCTTTAATTGCATAGGAGACAACTATCTTTAACTCCTAGTTCCCTTTCTCTCATCTGCATACTCCTCAAATATTCCACACACATCCTTCACCAACCCTAATGATTGCTTCCACTGTGCCCTTTGAAATTCCTGGTTCACGTTGGATAAATACTGTCTTTATCCTGGACATCTTTTTTTTTTCCTTTTTTTTTTTTTTTTTTTTTTACATTTCTTTTCTATCTACTAGCGTGAAACCTGACTCTATCCAACAAAACAGGTTTTTTTTCCTGCTTTCCTCTCCAGACACTTCCTTTATCTCAGTGACTCAACAACCTCATTTCTTTTGAAGAATTAAAACTTAAATTAAAAAATAAATGAATTCAATTAAAAGTTTGACATGTAACATGTACTGCTTTCTCAAGAAAGTAGAACTTAGCTGGACTAATAATTAACTATGTGTTCAACTTCCTTAATTAGAAACTCGGATATCCCCCTATCTAACATAGACCCTCTATCTAACATAGCAAGCTATCACTCCAACTTTCCCTGTGTATTATTCTTAAACTTAAACTTTCTCAGTTGTAGATTGATTTCACCTAGTTTTCTTTCCAATTGCATCAGTATTGTTAGTCATTTCAACTATATATTGTCTTCTATCAAATTTCCCCTGTTCCTATTGTCACTCATCTCTTGATAGACTTTCACTTTCTTCCCTTTCCAATGTCATTTCCACTATAGCCATTTCAACTACACAGTCTTATACTCTCAGATCTTTCCTCCTCCAGCCTATCCTATTGTCACTCATCTCTTGACAAATTCCATCCTCTGATTTTAGCAGAAGTCACACAGTTATGCTGATTAGATCAGTTACAAATTTAAATCAAATAGCCTCAACTGAGCCCTCACTTTGGCAAGACAATTCTTTTATTCTTCTCTAATTGATTTCTTTTTTTGAAAGTGAGTTTCTTTAGCTCACCTGATTAAAAGTCAGGTCTCTCACAGTTCCTAGTCCAATGTTGATTGGTAAAAAAATTCAGTTTTTCTCTTTTTACCTCTTTTTAGGCAGCCTGGTGCCCTCTGTTCATGGTGTCTTATCATACTCTTGCTATGAGTATAAGAGACAACTGATTGACTTTCCACTGCTGCAGCTTAATATATTCAAGAATGAAAGTAATCCATTAATTTCTTTCACTAGCATGGAGTTCTTCCAGGAGCTATCATTCTCAGCCTTCCAATTCATTTTCTATCTTGCTCCTTAAAGGAGTTATTTCTCCCCCCCCCCCATATCTTTTTTAAATTTATTATTATTATTATAGCTTTTTATTGACAAAACATATGCATGGGTAATTTTTCAACATTGACTCTTGCAAACACTTCTGTTCCAAAATTTCCCCTCCTTCCCTCCACCCCTCCCCTAGATGGCAGGTATTTAACATATAGTTAAACTATATGTTAAATACAATATATGTATACGTATTTATATAGTTATCTTGTTGCACAAGAAAAATCAGATTTAGAAAGAAGGTTATTTTTACCCTGAGAAGAAAAACAAAAATGCAAGCAAAGAACAACAGAAAGAATACAAATGCTATGTTATGGTCCACGCTCATTTCACAGTGTTCTTTCACTGGGTATAGCTAGTTCTATTCATCACTGATCAATTGGAACTGATTTGGGTCCTCTCATTGCTGAAGATGGCCACTTCCATCAGAACTGATCCTCATATAATATTGCTGTTAAAGTATATAATGATCTCCTGGTTCTGTTCATTTCACTTAGCATCAGTTCATGTAAGTCTCTCCAAGCCTCTTTGTATTCATCCTGCTGGTCATTTCTTACAGAACAATAATATTCCATAACATTTATATACTATAATTTACTCAGCCATTCTCCAATTGATGGACATCCATTCAATTTCCAGTTTTTAGCTACCACAAAAAGGACTGCCATAAACATTTTTGCACATACAGGTCCCTTAAAGGAGTTATTTCAAACTTTATCTCTCTCATGACTTCTCCATTACACTTTCTTTCTAATAGAAGATTTATTCAAGGAAGTTAGAGAGAAATCTCAATAGAAAATAAGAGAAGTAATCTATTCATGTTTCCCCCATCTCCTCCCTTGTCTAGAAAAGTAGTGGAATGAGTCTTCTGTAAACAGAGGTGGTATTTTCATAAGGGTTGATAAGAAGTTTGCTGTTCTTCAAAAAAAAAAAAAAAAGCCAAATAGGGACTCTTCATTAAATTTCTTGAGAACAGGAATGATTTCATTCTTTATATTTGTACTTCCAGTGCTTAATAAAGTGTCTATAGTAAGTAGGTACTCCACAAAAGCTTGTTGATTGAATTGTTAAGAGACCAGGGTCCTAAAATACTATCTCTCTACATTTCTTATAAAAGGTTCAGTTAGAAGCAAAAGAAAAGGAAGGTATTTCCTGTTATTCAATAGCATGGTCTCTGGACAGTAACGAGAATGATTTCCTTTAAAGAACTCAAAGTGTTCCATTTTCATAGTTAAATATTCTCCTCCCAGGAGTTTCATTTTTTAGGTAAGGAAACTGAGCTTCAAAGAGAGACATGCCCAGTGTATGAAGGAAGTGATAAGAGTCAAGATTTGAATAGATCTGTTGCATTATACCTATATGCATTATACCTTTTCCTTCTGATAGAAATGGAGAAGGGGGTTGAGGAGGCAGGACCCAACTGGATCTTCTTCTTAGATCCAAGAAGCTCTGTTTTCAAAAATACCTTCAGATTATAAATATGTATAATATATGTAACTAAATAAAACAAAATAAGAAAATAAAAATTATTTTTGGTTATTAGATTTGAAACTTATAGTTTTCCCTCATCTAACCTCTTTTTTTTCCCCTGAGAGCAATAAGTGACTTGCTCAGGGTCACACAGCTAGGAAGTGTTAAGTGCCTGAGATCAAATTTGAACTCGGGGCCTTCTGACTTCAGGGCTGCTGTTCTATTCACTGTTCCACCTAGCTGCCCCTTCTAATCTCTCTCTTTTTTTAAATTTATAAATGGGCTCAAGGAAAAAAAAAAAAGACTTTTTTTGTTTTTTCAGTTTAAAGGATTATGGAAATTTTTTCCACTGAGATTTTCAATAACCAGAAGATAGCTGTGGAATTTTCAACATGCTTTATAGTAACAGCAACAGTAACACTACTCAGGAAATACCTAGTGCACATTATCGAGCCATCTAGTATTTTTAGTCTACCTAAAGTCTATCCTGTGGTAGAAAATGCAGATCATGTCGTTCCGATGTAGTGGCACAGTCTTACTGAAATGCTTCATTTAGAGGTAAAAGACATGCCTCTAAAAGATTATGTCAACAAAACACCAGCTTTGGAAGGATCCACCAAGTAGGAGAGATTTGTAATATAGGTTTGGCAATGGATTCTCTGTATTTCCTAACACTGGAAAGGGCCTTAATCTTCATCCCAGTCTAACCCTTGCATGTTCCATATGGGGACATTTTCTGTAGACTAGATAGGTGAAGTAATTTGTCCAAGGTCAGAGGTGTTAATTAGCAGAGTCAAAATTAGCAGGTAGAGATTGGAACCTTATTCTAGATCCATCTCATTCTGTGAAACCACAAGGTCTCATCCTTATTTCATTAGGATGCTGCTCATGGCATTAAACGGTTAATCAAAAGCTTTTTTTTTGGCTCTAGTATGTCATGAAATTATCCATTCATGTGAGGAGGGGGTAGTAGCATGTGCGAGTGAAGAGAATAGCATATAGATAAGCTCCCATAGAGGCTTTTTTACCTCTTTGGTTTCCCCAATATTTCACACAATACCTAGCACATTGTCAATCCTTAATAAATGTTTATTGTTTGAGGGATTTATTTTGAATCCATTGCTTCTTTTGAAGAAATAGCAAACTCCTTGTTAACACCTGTGAAAATACCTTCTCAGGATACAGAGGAGTTATTTGCCTTTGTATGTAAACAACAGAGGAGATAGGAATAGAGTGGATAAACTATCTTCTCTCTGGTCTTCATTCACAAAGTAACGTTTAAATTAGGTACTGTAAAGTCTCATGTCCCCTGTGACATTCCAAATATAGACTGTTTCTTAGTGTCAAGCCATTTTTTAACTGTCTGGCACACAAGGTCATTGCTAACTGAATTACAGATAAACCCCTAGGGAGCTTTGTAGTCATTTAGAGAGTCTGGCTAGACAATAATGATGTGCCATGTTCCCATTCATTTATTTTTGTTAAACTGCTGAGGTTCCACAAAGGAAAGTCACAGTATCTATTGAGTTAGGAGGAATATGTGTATTTTTGGTTATGTGGGGGAGGGAGGTTGTTCCTAAAAGGCCATTAATCAATGTCAGTAACTGTCATTCATATCTGCCCAGTAATTCCTACCTGAGTAGCCAGAAGATATTTCTTTCCAGAGAAGCTACATCTGCAGTTTCAGCTATGCAAACATTTATTCTCTGAGATGAGCCGAAAGAAAGAAAGAAAGAAAGAAAGAAAGAAAGAAAGAAAGAAAGAAAGAAAGAAAGAAAGAAAGAAAGAAAGAAAGAAAGAAACTGTCCTGGGAAGAGGTGGCTGGCTCATGGGGAAATCTTCTAAGACGGTTGCCTCTGTTATTCCAGTGTGCAAAGACCTATCCTAGTCCCACCATGTTCTGATAAGTCAGTGTAGTCACAATGGGATGGTATTGCATGGAACAATAGTCTGCAATTTATGCCAGTGGTAAATCCTCAAAGGACAAGAGATTAGTTTTATGAAGTCTTTTCAGGAATTGAAGCTTCATGCACACATTTGAAAACGGGCTTGTTCTTTACACAGCACATTTACCAGATTAGGATTCCCAAGCTGTATAAATTAATTACTTCCATAGTTGGTTTACTGTGGGGAAAGCAGTCTGCTTTTCCCCATCATTAATGTAACATGGAAGCAGGATTAGATTTGTGCTGTTTACTCAAAAGTCATTATCAAAAAGAATGATTTCAGCTTAGGATAAGGATAAAATGATTGGAAGTGTACCAATTGAGTAGACTGCCCTTGAAGGTAATGAATTTCTCATCTCTAGAAATTTTGAGGAAAAAGATGGTACCCATATTTTTGAAGTTTTTTCTGAGACAATAACTTTATGGGTACTTAGATGAATAACTTAACTAACCTGATAATTAGGTTCTAAGTTTGTGTGGTATTGTAGAAGGTATCAGTGAATCATAACCCTGGAGTGAGCATATAGGCCATGGAAACAGGAAGAATTATAAAATGACAATGAATGTCAGAGGAAGAAGAGAAAGTAAAAAAATATGGATTTATTAATTTTTATATAGCAGTTGAGGGTGGGTAAATGGTGTGCTACTTAGAGTGCTGGCCTTAGAGTCAGGAAAAGTCATCTTTCCAAGTTCAAAACTAGCCTCAGACACTTACTATCTGTGTGACCCTGGGCAAGTCATTTAATTCTGCCTCAATTTCCATATCTGTCATATGAGCTAGAGAAAGAAATGACAGACTGCTTTAGTATGTCTGCTAAAAACAAAACAAAACAAAAAAAAAACTCCAAATGAGGTCGTGAAGACTTAGAAATGATTTAAACAATTGAAAAACAACAATAATGTGGCTGTCATCTGACTAGGACTTAGGGAAATAATGACAAAATGGGGAATAGCCAATGCCTTCAAGAAGCTTGCAGTATATCTAGGGGAGATAACACACACACACACACACACACACACACACACACACACCAGATACGAGATATTCTGGGGATACATTCTAAGAACCTGCTATGTGCATAGTACTAAGTGTTGGAGATGGAAAGATGGAAAGATAAAAGCTGCTCTCAAGAAGCTCATAATCTAATGGGGGAGGCAACATGCAAAATATTTGTACAGATAAGCAAATATACAAGAAAAAAGTAAAATAACCAATAGAGGAAAAGAACAAAGAATGTGGAGAGTTTGGGAAAGGCTTCCTGTCAATGGTGAGATTTTGGCTGGGACTTGTAGGAAGCATCATGTATATGCATATGTATATATATATATGTATATCTTGGAAGGAGGGCCATCAAGCCACATAAGAAAGTAGTATTTGAACTGATCCTGGAAGGAAAAGATGAATTGAGATATATAGAACTGACGAAAAAATTAGTTCATATGGAATATAAGAATCACTGAGATGAAATAAATAGTAGAAATGGAAGATCAGAGAAACATAAAATAAATGTTTACCGACTGACACAGGAATTAGGTTGCAGCTAAACAGGGCAGAAAAGTTAAAGGTCTTGGACTATATATGTAGTTGACATAATTTAGAGAGGAGAAATAGATAGACCTGGTCTCATAGTCAAAATATCCTGGGTTCTAGTCCTGCCCCTTATATGCATAAGCTATGTGACCATGGTAGAAGAGGTGAAAGTGGATCAGTGGCCAACTGTAACAAGCAAGAAATATGTCTTAGAGTCACAAATCACCCTTAGAAATCTGTGGTTTGGATGCAATAAAGTATTACTAATTACTCTCATTTATGTAAATGGCATCATCTATGCCTAATTATTATAATGATCAATGCTGATTTTACAGATCATTAAATATGCATCAAGTTAAATTTGTTGTAAGTTTTATTTAATTGTGACACTAAATTCTGTTTTAATCTGAGTACAGCAGCAAAAGGGAATATCTGGGATTACAAGGCTGTAGGGGTACTTCCATTATCTCTAAGGTCTTTTTAAGAAGTACTTAAATTTTATTCTTACTATTGGCATGCATAAATGGCTTAGTGGTGAAAACTAGCTCTTGGATGTGAGGAAGAAAGCCATCTGTTTTGGGCATTAGTGTATCAGACAGGAAGATTGACTTGGTGTCACTGTAAGTGAGAGATTCCAATAATATGAGTTGGTCATGTGTGAAGGGATGATGGAGGCTTCTGAGTAGTTTGTGTATAGGTGTGATATTGCAATAATGGGTCTGTATAGGAGAAAAATAAATGTGTGTATGTGTGTGAATACACATGCATATATACACATATATACATACATACACATAGAATGAGGAAAGAGAAAGATCAAGAAAGAGAAAGGAAAGAAAAAGGAGAAGGAGGAAAAAAAGATGAAAAGGAGGAAGAGAAGGAAGGGAAGGAGGGGAAGAAGGGGAAAGAAGAGAAGGAGGAGGAGGAGGTTCATTTTAGCTCTCTCTAGATCAATTATTAAATTTTCACTGTAAGCACTTATGCCTCAAAGAATCAGCAAGTATTACAAATCAGGGCTTGATTTAATGTTTTGTTGTTGGTCTTGATATAAGAAAGTTTTTAGTAATGTAGATTAAATTTTAAAGTGTGTCTAGGGTGCACATTCTCCCACTCCCTACACTCATGCTCCATAGCTAGTTGCTAAACATTGACCAACACAGTCCTGTTCTTAGAACTTTTAAGGCTTCTGTAATCTTTGCAAAAGAAAAATAAATCCCTGGAGATAGTGATAGGAGTGAAAAGAAGGACCCAGGATATAAGGAAGATCAACATAAGTGTGCATGAGAGGATCTGACATCATTCATATTCAGTCTTTATGGCTTATTGCTTACAAATTAGGGGCACTCAGAATTATTTTTTTAAATAAAGGCAACATTAAGTATAAGAAAAATTTAGCAACATTTTTTTCCTTTCTGTTTAGCTTTTTTGGGGAATTTGTTGCAGTCCTTGGGACTCTGACATTATAATTTGTTGCCATGACAATGATAGCAATATAAATTAATCTCCTGCAAGGCCTCTGTGCTTCTAAACAGGTGTGGGATATAGAGAATGAGAAGCCTAAAATTTGATTTAAAACTCCGAGAAAATATTTTGTATACTTATAAATGTGGTTTGTACTGTGCACAAGTAAAATATTCTACAAAACAGAGATTGCTTTGCAATTCCATTTTTTAAAAAAATCTTCTAAATTTCTAATGTTTATCCTCTGAGACTAAGTGAAGCAAAAGCAGCTGGAAATTAAGAATCTTGGGAGGTCTCTAAATGATTTCATTTTGTTTAAAAGAAATTCATTTACTTACTCATAGAGATCAAATAAACATTTGCCTGTGATTGAAAGTGTTGCTAATATGTCACAGTGATTCAAAAAGCTCATTATTATTTGTGCTTTCAAAAATGTTAAATATAATTTGGGAATTTTTGTATTTACCTGATTATTTTCTGCTAGCCACAAATTCAATGAATATCTTAGGCATTAGCTAGGGTATTAGAGTATTATTGCTCCATTTGCTAAGGTCCCCAACAGAAGGTTGTACAGAAATGTATTTGTACTTTATGGGATCCCAATGGCACAGATTCTAGAGAAGGTAAAACAGGGTAACAAGAAGACTGAACAGTTTCTAAAGAAACATCACAAAGAGGTTCATTTAACATTTGAAAGCAAATACTTGGGAAGGAAAGGATAGGAACCTTCAAATATTTGAAAGGCTGTCATATATAAGAGAGATCATACTTGCTTGTCTTAAGTCTGAAAGAAAGAAATAGGAGCAATGATTAGAAGCTAAAGAGAAGTTGAACTAGGATGGAGATAGGTTTAGGAAAACCATCAAAGTTGTGGCTCAAAATATAGTGCAAAAGTCAAAGGGATTGCTACTAGTAGACAGGAGTATGGGTCTTTTTTGTCTTTCCCCTTGAACCTTCTTCCTTGTTTCTCATTCAAATCAGACCAACCCCTCTCAATCATGTCTTCTTTCCTGTGCTCTTGCTGCAAAAACAGCTTTGTCACTAATATATCCTTTTGGTCTTCAATAATGGTGTGAATCTTTGACATCTCTCTCTACTGATTGTTATTGAGCTCCCAGTTGCCTCAGTGCCTTAAGTCCCAATCACATTTGCTATTAGAATTATGTCCCTTCCTCCCAAAATGAAAAGTATTCAATAGACCTATGTTATAAGTTTCTATTGTGTCCCCTAGGATATCCATTTTAGCTGTAGGTCTATTGAAAAACTTTTAAACATATTGTAAATATGAAGTCTTTAGCTTTCTATTCCTAGTTCATATAGAAAAAGTTTGCAATTTTTCATAGAATCATACTTCATGTGGGAAAGTCTAAGAAACCAGGATGGGGATAACTTTTGAAAGATAAATAATCTTAATAGGAGCTCGCTTTCATTTCTAGTTTAGTTGACTGACCTTGGTTTAATTTCCAAAGATGGAAAGGATTCTCATTTTATTTTGTTTTGTTTTTTGTTACAAAGAATGACTGATAGCAGCAAAGGTAAAGACAGGTGGGGGGGAAATGTGATCCAGATATAGAGAAAAGGCAGAAAATGGCTAAGTCCCAGGTATTGTCCATAAACATAAAGCCTTACAGTCAAGATTTAAATACAAAACAAAACAAAACAAAACGTGCAAATATAGGATAGGGGAATGTTGGTTTAATAGGTATTCACATGAAAAAGACATAGCAGCTTTAATTGATTGAAATCTCAATCTTTGCCACAGGATGACATGGTGACCAAATAAGCTGAGATTCTCTAAAGCAGCATTAGAAGAAATGCTATGTCAGTCAAAAGGATTAATAGTTTCCAATATTCTCTGAGCTAGCCAGACCATGTTGTAAGAAATAAAATATCTTACCAAGAATTCCACGGACTCCTTGATGAATGCAGGAAAGATTTATTTTGTATTCTTGCAAGAATGAATAATTAGGTGAGTAGACACAATTTTGAAACTTCAAAGGCAGCATTTTATTTCCTATCATGAAGCACAAGTCCCTCCTTTAATTCTCCATTAATTGGATGTTACAGAAATTACACAACATGAATCTCCATCACTCATTACATAAGCCAGTCCCTGCCCCTAAGGAGTTTACATTCTTTTGCAGTAAGATAAATCCCCCACCCTTGATTAATCTTTTATGTCCTTCTAGGTTTCAGTTTTCTAATTTAAGTTTCATTTCTCTAATTTAATCTTCATAACTGGAAACCAAATGTCCTTCCTTTTCTCACAATGTCTAGAACAGTGCGTTCAGTTGTACATGGCACATTTTATGAGCAACTCTGAGAAATTAGAATGCCTCTTTAAGAAATGTGACAAGATTGTACCTAAATACTATATGACGAGCCTTTAAAGGAGATGAGATGTATTTTTTGAGGAGTGGCATATAATGATTATCTTCAAATGTTTTAGTGGATTCAAAACTAGGACCCATTGGTGAGAATTATAAGGAGACACATTTTGGCTCTGTGTAGAGAATGATGTTCTAAGAATCAAAACTGTCTAAGAATGAAATGACCAAGGTAATAAGTTCCCCATCATTGAAAATATTCAAATAGAGCTAGAGCAACACCTGACATATCTGTTATAGAAAAGATTATAATTTGGGAGAAGAATTTATTTAAGTAAATGAATTCTACAATTTCTTCCAACTTTAAGGTCATATTATGGAAATTCATTACAAAGTATGTATGTATGTGGGGCAATAAAATATTAAATTAATAATCAATGAGAATTATTGATTACAATTTTTTAAAAATGTACAACTAATTATATATGTAACAGAGATTGCAAATCTTTTGTTTCTTGCTATGCTCCCTTTTCCTTCCCATTAAAGGTATTTTGAAAAGCAGCCTCAAGAAATTTAAATAACCAAAACTAACCAGCCATCAGGGAGTTAGGAGACAAAAGGATAATCATTTTGAGAATACTTTCTTGGACCTATGGGCCCCAGAAGTTGAAAAACAAAATACCTATGGTAGAACCCTGTACAAAATCAGGGTACAGATAACTCAAGAAACTCAGATCAAGAGGCTCAGAAAAAGCACTGTCTTCTAGATCACTGACCTATCTCCAAGAGCCATGATCCAGAAAATCAAACTTAAAGAAATATGACTTTGTAACTTCTACAGGTGTTGTAGCTACTGATGATACAGAAAGAAATTTCTCAATCCTAAAGTCCTTGATTCAGTCAAATGACTCAGTATCAGAAAAGAATTTTTTTTTTTTTTATCAATGGAAATAACATTAATAAAAATACGTTACCATCTGCCTTCTCACTTCATCCTAAGGACCTTGGAGCCTTTATAGCTGATTTGCAGCTGAAACTTCTTATGTATGTGGTCTCTTCCTATTATAATGCAAGGCCTTTCAGAAAAAGAGCTCTCTTGCTTTTCTATTTGTATTATATGACTACTTTTCACATAGTAAATGCTTAACATGTTTTTTCATTCAATTTTAGGTAGTAGACACAAAGCTTGTCTATTAGAGGAGAAAGTGATGCAGTGCTAGGGTAGTGAAGAGATGTGAGAATTGAGATAGGGAATCCCCTCTGGCCAGAGACACAGGTTCATTGCGAAAGAATTCGCAAATCCAAAAATCTGAGGCAAAAGGGAATTTTATTGGCACTGAGAAACCAGCTTTGCTAGGAAGATTTAACTGGAAGTTTGAGCTACTGGAAGTGGTCCCAGGCTAATCTTCAACTCAATAGAGGGTGCAATCACATCTCTGGCCAGATCTCCAATTGACTGAGACCACTTAACTGCCCTAAAGGGTGGGTCTCTGTCAAAGGAGAGTTTCAGGGTTCACCCCCATCAAAAGAATGCAAATAATAGTGAGCTGCTAAGAGTTAACAGAGTTAAAGAAAAAAAAAAAACTATGGAAGAGGCTTGAGGAATGGATTTCTATAGCCCGTAGAAGAATTCTTATATATAAAATGGGGGTCATAGGAGCTAGTATATAAAAGAAAGCTTAAATAATGAAGATATTCTTGTCCAAAAGCATATTTCTAATCATGGAATCTAATTTCTGCTACGAGCCAGTGTCAAGAGTACCCTTGGAGAAATGTCTTTTGCCAAGATTTTTTTGAATTTTACAATACTAACTCCTTGAGACTGAGCTAGGCAATATGGTCTACTGAAAAGAGCAGTTAACTGTGATTCAGAAGACCTGGTTAAATACTAGCACAAATTAGCACCATAGTCTTGATGGAGTTATAATCCCTTTGGACCTCAATTTCCTCATCTATAAAGCCGAGATTGCATTGGTTGATATCTGAAGTCCCTTCCTGATCTAGTATTCTGTGATTCCAGGTGATTCTGTTGAAGTTGAGAAGAGGGACTCCAAAAGTCCCAGATTGGTGTCTTGAAGTGTTTCAAAAGAATTTGCAGGCTTGAACCCATCTCCTAGTTAAGGGGCAAAGATTTTTTTGAAAGCAATGTGATGCCATTACTGAGGGGACTGAATTCTAAGAAAATTCAGTGAAGAGACAGCACCAAGGAGATTTATATACAACTTTCAATCATAGTTGTGTTAATTCTATGGTTAATTCTATAATTGATAGGGCTAGGAAGCAATCTCCAGATGAATTAAGGGTTTTCAGATAGTTTGGGTGTGCTCAGTTTCCTGAGGCAGATTCCAAAGCCAGAAGACCAAGAACTAATTAGAAAAAAACCCCAAGGACAGGGGACCCCAAAATCACATTACATCAGTTTCATCAAATTTGAATTAGAATCTCTTTTGAGGAAAATTGGCTTGAAGTTTTTACTCGTCTAGAAATAAACTGACTCCTTTGTTTGCCAACTTAAAAACCTTAGTAAAGAACTCACACTAGAATGTTAATGGAGAAGGTAAAGCATGACCTGTGTTCTGCATTTTGTAGGAACAAGTTATTTGGATCATTAGCAAATTTGTTTTAACTATAAAACCACTTGTTGGCAAAGACCCAGTTTCATCAGTTCCAGTGTCAGCTGTGGTTATTCTGGCAACCCCGGACAACTACAAGATTGAAAAATTTTGAGAAAACATCAGTCTCACTTTCATATTTCTGTGGTGAAAGGTGTAATTCTGACTATTAGTATATTTAGGCTATGTCTGTAAAATTAGAGATTTCACTTTGCGAGTACAAAAAAAAAAAAAAAATCACAGAATATTGGAACTGAGTCAAAAGAGGTAACCAGTGACTGAATAGGAACCCTTGCTATTGTTTCCCTTCCCCCTTCCCTAAAGATTACATTTGAATGTCCTGGATGTTGGGGAATCTCACTACCTCCTTAAATATACTATCACACTTTAAGACAGAATTATTAGGAAGCTTTTTCATCAAGTAGAATTTAAATGTGCCTTTTGACAATTTCCACTTATTTCTCCTAGTTCTGCACTCTTGAATCAAGCAAAATAAGATTATTCTATCTTCCATAAAATAGGCTTTCAATATTTGAAGACAGATAACCAGTTCCTAAGTTCCATCTTCTCTAGGCTAAACAATTCTTGAACAATTCTCATATGGCATAATTTCCAGTCCACTGACTATCCCGGTCACCTTCTTACTGCAGTTTGGTTTTTATCAATGCCCTTCCTGAAATGTGATACCTAGAGCTTCATACTAGAGACCAGATAGGGTCTAACAAGGCAGATCAAAGCAAGGACAATGACTTTGTTTTTCCAAAAATCAGGCTTCTAGTAATGTGACCAAAATTTGCATTAAGGGTTTGAGGCTGACATATTAAACAGTTGATTACTGATCTAAAATTAAAAGAGATCTCAGAAGCCAACTAATCCAAACACTTCATTTTTCAAATGAGGAAATTGCGGTCCAGGGGACCAAAGTGATGCTGCCAACACTTGGCAAGTAGTATGCTTCAGATGTGGAATTTAAATCTTGGCTCCTCTGACCCCTCTGGGACTCCTAGGTGGCACTATAGTGCATATAGTTCTGGGCATAGAAACAGGAAGACTCTTCTTGAGTTCAAATCTGACCTCAGACACTTATTAGCTTTGTGACTCTGGGCAAGTCACTTCTCCCTGTCTGCCTCAGTTTCCTCATCTGTAAAATGAGCTGGAGAAGGAAATGGAAAACCACTCCAGTATTTTTGCCAAGAAAATCCCAAAATGGGATCATGGAGAGTTGGACATGGTGGAAAATAACTGAACAACAACAATTTGCCCCAGAGCAAATGTTTTTTCTTGAATTTTACAGAACTTTACAGAACCTGAGGCTACAGTTCAAATACAGTTGGCATAATAATGGACTTGGGGTCAGAAGAGCTATACTTGAATCCAAGATGGCGCTTTATGTCTTGAATAGTACATTTAACCGTTATGGGTTAAATGGGGCCTTAGTTTTCTCATCTGTAAAAAATGGGGGTTGGACTACTTGGCCTCTGAAATACCTTTCAGATTTAAATCTATGATTCTATGACTATAATTGCTAAAGCTATTTCTGCACTACATGATATAAATCTCAAAATTAATGTTTATAGGGACTATTATCCCCACCGTCCTGTACTTATAAAATGGATTATTTAAAAACTAACCTCAGGACTTTTTATTTATTTATGTTAAATTTCATTTCATTACATAAATTCCATTCTTGTAACTTGTCAAGAAATTTTAGGACCCCTATGCTGTCACAATATATCACTAAAAAATGCTCTCCCCGAGTTTGTCATACACAATTTTGATTAACATGTTGCCAATGCCTCCATCCAAGGCGTCAATACATGTGCTAAAAGAAACACAATCAAGGATGAATTCTTCTTTTACCAAACTAGAAAAAAGAAAATACTGATTATTTTTTTTTTTGATCCTCACAACAACTCTGGGAGGTAGGTATTATTATTATCCCAATTTCACAATTGAGGAGACAGAGGCAAACAAGTTACATGATTTACCCAGTGTCATACAATTAGCATATGTTGAAGGTCATATTTGAACTCAGATCTTCTTAATTCCAGACACAGCACTATATCCTCTGTACCACATAGCTAGAAATCTCTTTCCATAGTGCACCCCTAAAACAAACATTTATTAAGAACATACTGTATAGAACAAAGTATTATGTTTAAACATTGGGATATAAACCAAGGCAAAAGGCAATCTCTGCCCTCAAGAAGTTTACAATCTAAGGGGGAGACCACACACAAATAATTATATACAAACAAGATAAATATAAGCTGAACTGAAGGGGATTTCTGACAGAAGGCATCAGAAAGGGAAACCAAGTAAGGTCTCTTGTAGAAGAGAGGATTTTTGCTGGCATTTAAAGAAAGCCAGGAAGCAGAAACAAGGAAACTGTATTAACAAGGACACTTTGAGTTAATCAATCAATCAGAAAACATTTATTAAATGCTTCTGGTGTGTTAAGCTCTAAGATGTGCTATGGATGCAAATAAAGGTCAAAACATTCCTGCCCTCAAGGTACCATAGTGTAATGGTAAGAAGGGAAGGACACCATGAAAACAACCAGTTATATACAAGATATATACAGAGTATTTGAGAGTTAATTTCAGAAAATTTGGGAGACTAAGAAAGGTAGAATTGCCAGGTAAAGTAGAAGATAAAATTGAGGGGAGAGACAATTCTAAGCAAGACTGACAAACAGTACAAAATCCCAGTGATGGTAGATTGTGCAATGAGAGCAAGGAACAGAAAGTAAATTAGTGTCGCTGGATCATAGATTGTATGGATAGAGAAAAGTGAGAAGGGACAAGGTATGAAGAGCTTTAAATGCTCAATGACATTATATTTAATTCTTGAGGTAATTAGAGAGATTGGGAGTTAGCTGAATAAGATAAGGGTAGGGGAAAGGCATGTCATGGTCAGATAGGAGCTTTAGGAAAATCACTTTGGTATTTGAGAGCAAAATGTATTGAAGTGGAAAAGATTGAGACAGAATGAACAATTAGAAGGTTATTGCAGGAGTACAAGAGAGAAGTGATGATTATATGAGCTAAAGTCATGATTTTGTGAGCAGAGAGAAAGTGACATATATGAGAGATATTGTGAAGATCGAAAGATTCAGCAATAGACTGGATGTCTGAGGGGAGTGAGAGTGAGTATGGCATCAAAATTAAGAGCTACCCTTCACTGGAGTAGGGAAAATCACAAAAGAAAAAGGCACATTATCACATGTCCTTTATAGATCATATAACCCTATACTGTCCAAAAAGGATACAATAAATTTCAAGAATTTTATTTTAAAAGTATAATATTTCCCTTAAAATAATTTCCACTTAATTCTGACATCATATTAGAATGAATTCTGTATCCTTTAAAATATTTCAGAATAGTGTATATATACAAAAGATGAAC
Source organism: Sarcophilus harrisii (assembly GCF_902635505.1). Taxonomy (NCBI): domain Eukaryota; kingdom Metazoa; phylum Chordata; class Mammalia; order Dasyuromorphia; family Dasyuridae; genus Sarcophilus; species Sarcophilus harrisii. The sequence goes on from NC_045429.1 coordinate 148,098,176, forward strand.
ATATCTCTAGCTATGTGTATATATGGGACTCTTAAGACTAAAGCTGATGACTTTGCACAACTCTGCCTCACTTAAATCCAATTCACTTTCAAGTCAAAACATCACCTTTCTGATGTCATTGGTTTAAGATCAAAGGGCAAATAATATTTACACACTATATATATATATATATATATATACATATATATACATATATATACATATACATATACATAAATGTACATATATATATCTTTGTATATAAATTTGTTTATACATATACATATATAGTACTGATACTATTTCCTTAATGCTTTTTAGAATTCCAGCTTCCATTTGGTAATCTTACCTTATTATTGATTCAAAACAATATTGCTCAGCTTAACATAACTGAGGTAAATGAACATATGACAGGGTCTTTAAAGAGAATCTCAAAGGTGTTTTAAATGATGGCAGCCTCACTGGAATAGAATAGGATCTTTAAAAACAGATTTTTAAAAAGTGTTCATTAAGTGTCTACTATTTGGCAGATAGCATGCTTCGATAACATTCATTTAGGTGTTTAGCTTCATTCAATTAAATTCATTTAATTTTTACTGTGCTTCTGTTAAAAAAAAAGTCTAGTATCATTATTATGATGATGATCATTATTATAGTGTGTGGATAGGTGTCACAGTGGATAGAGTGCCTGTCTGAAATCAGGAAGACATCTTTCTGAGTTCAAATCTTTTTTTATTATTATTTAATAGCCTTTCATTTACAAGTTATATGTATGAGTAACTTTACAGCATTAACAATTGCCAAACCTCTTGTTCCAATTTTTCACCTCTTACCCCCCACCCCCTCCCCCAGAAGGCAGGATGACCAGTAGATGTTAAATATATTAAAATATAAATTAGATACACAATAGGTATACATGACCAAACTGTTATTTTGCTGTACAAAAAGAATCAGACTCTGAAATATTGTACAATTAGCCTGTGAAGGAAATCAAAAATGCAGGTGGGCATAAATATAGGGATTGGGAATTCAATGTAATGGTTTTTAGTCATCACCCAGAGTTCTTTCTCTGGGCATAGCTGGTTCAGTTCATTACTGCTCCATTGGAAATGATTTGGTTGATCTCGTTGCTGAGGATGGCCAGGTCCATCAGAACTAGTCATCATATAGTATTGTTGTTGAAGTATATAATGATCTCTTGGTCCTGCTCATTTCACTCAGCATCAGTTCGTGTAAGTCTCTCCAGGCCTTTCTGAAATCGTCCTGTTGGTCATTTCTTTTTTTTTTATTATTTAATAGCCTTTTATTTACAGGTTATATGTATGAGTAACTTTACAGCATTAACAATTGCCAAACCTCTTGTTCCAATTTTTCACCTCTTACCCCCCACCCCCTCCCCCAGATGGCAGGATGACCAGTAGATGTTAAATATATTAAAATATAAATTAGATACACAATAGGTATACATGACCAAACTGTTATTTTGCTGTACAAAAAGAATCAGACTCTGAAATATTGTACAATTAGCTTGTGAAGGAAATCAAAAATGCAGGTGGGCATAAATATAGGGATTGGAAATTCAAAGTAATGGTTTTTAGTCATCACCCAGAGTTCTTTCTCTGGGCGTAGCTGGTTCAGTTCATTACTGCTCCATTGGAAATGATTTGGTTGATCTCGTTGCTGAGGATGGCCAGGTCCATCAGAACTAGTCATCATATAGTATTGTTGTTGAAGTATATAATGATCTCTTGGTCCTGCTCATTTCACTCAGCATCAGTTCGTGTAAGTCTCTCCAGCCTTTCTGAAATCATCCTGTTGGTCATTTCTTACAGGACAATAATATTCCATAATATTCATATACCAAAATTTATTCAGCCATTCTCCAACTGATGGACATCCACTCAGTTTCCAGTTTCTAGCCACTACAAAGAGGGCTGCCACAAACATTCGTGCACATACAGGTCCCTTTCCCTTCTTTATGATCTCTTTGGGATATAATCCCAGTAGTAACACTGCTGATCAAAGGGTATGCACAGTTTGATAACTTTTTGAGTATAGTTCCAAACTGCTCTCCAGAATGGTTGGACTCGTTCACAACTCTGAGTTCAAATCTTACCTCAGATACTTAGTAGTTTTGTGACCTTGGGTAAGCCATTTAACCCTGTTTACTTCAATTTCCTCATCTCTAAAATGACTGGAAAAGGAAATGGAAAACTACTTCATTATCTTTGCCAAGAAAATCTCAAATGGGGTCACAGAGAGTTGAATATGGCTAGAAATGATTGAACAACAAACAATAAATATCTGACCCCTGAGCAAATGCTGATGTATTATCTAATCTCTTTCTCTCTTTCTCTCTCTCTCTCTCTCTCTCTCTCTCTCTCTCTCTCTCTCTCTCTCTTTCTCTCTCTGTCTCTCTCTCTGTCTCTCTCTCTCTCGCACATGCACACACACACACACACACACACACACACACACACGTTAAATGATTCAACAACAAGAACATCATTATAGTGGTCATACCCTGAGACTGTTCTTGCTTAGAGAATCTTTAAAAAGATTAAAGGAGTCAGGATGACTACTCTCTACAAAAATCTTATGTCTTAAAGACCTATGGTGGCAGACACAGAGGGGGGAAAAAAGAAAAAAATAGTACAGAGAGGAGATTTCTAGAGAAAAGCTGAAATGAGAATATAAAATGGACTTAAGAAACTCAAATTGGCAGAAGCAGCCACTTTGATGATGGCTAGAAGCTACAGAGTCAAGCTGAAAGCTCCAAGAGCTATAACAATTAGGTTATATAGAAAGGTGATAGAATTGTAGAATCAAGAATTGAGATTAAGAGGCCAGCCAAGGTAGAAGAGCAAAAGGAGATGATCATAGACCATAAAGATACTGAGGACAACTGATATTTGTGCTAACTCCTGGACCCATGGTAGGAGGTAATGAGGCAAGAAAAATGATTAGTCAGTATCATAAGTTTTGCAGAGTTATAACTATATCTTTGTTTTCTGGGTTTGGCAATGTGCCTCTTTTTTCTTCCTTATATGTATCTTAATAGCGTTCTTCTATTGTAACATTCTCTCTAAAATGTAATATTCTCTGTTGAGGTTTTCTTGGGGTCTCTGGAGGCAGTCTTCATTTCAGTTCAGGAATCACCACACAAGTAGCCAAGGGTTAAAGTCCAAATCCTTTATTGTCTCCTTCAAAGTCTTGTCTCCTTCACTTAGGGCTCAGCTAGTTTTTCTGGAGGCCTTCCAGATCTTGGTTTCAGTGGAGAAGTGAAGGAGGAGAGCCTGCCACCACTTCTATGTCTTCCCTAGTTTTGATTCTGGCTGAGTTTGTCCCAGCTTATATCCTCTCTAATCAAAGGTGTGAATCTTGTAGAACTATAGTAAGTACTAAGTACATGTACTGAACTAGAGAACTTGTTAAGCACCATGCTAAATAACCATTGTCTATATCAATTCCACTGACTTAGTACCTTGTTTCAAATTCTGGCCCATAACATTCTATTATATATCCCCAAGACTTTCCTATGTGAGTATGAGGAGATGATAAATGATTACTGAGAAATATCACAACTGAATTTAGCCAACTGAACAAAGCTACCATTGTGAATCACAGATTACATAATTTCATAGTGACATCTTATTTTTAAGTAGATGATTATGGAACTTTTTAAAAAGTTCTCTTCCATATGTGCCTTTAAATGATGATATGCTTTTGAAATCATTTGAAATTCTAAAAAGAAAATATAGGCATTCCTAGGGTTGATGATAAACTGCATCTTTGGTACTACTTAAATTACAAAAATAAATACATACAGTTCATCAAATAGGAAGGATTTTATAATTTAATAAATATGATTATATTTGTATTTGAATGAGTATACACATGTGGACATACCTCAAAGTTGTTTAGAAAAAGAACTAGCGAGGACAAAAATGAGCATTGTCCAAATGTTGAAATGAAAAAAAAATAAAGTTGGAAGAAATTGCAATTAAAAGTCAATATGGGAAGAATTAGTATTATTCTAATAAATAGAATATGCCCATACTTTCATAATATTTATTATAGTTTGCATTTAGAAAAGCATGTCACTTGCAAATCAAGATATCTACATGTAAAATTTGTAAACTGTAAGCTCAAAAAAAGATGATAAATGAAATAAAAATCAAAATATATACAAAATGAAAGGGATTTTCTTGATTTCCCTATAGAGCTATATCCTGCCTAATGTTAATAAGAGACTGACAGAGAATACAACATTGGGTGGAAAAATAATATGAAAGGCAACAGATCCCATAGTTATAATCCTTTGAAACGATGATTAACAGACTAGACAACATTGCAGTGGGGTGTTGTGATGTTATGATGAAATGTAGCAAAATATGTTAATGATATTATTCTCTAGTGGCTTGATTAGGGTGATCTTCAATAAAGTATACCAAGAGTCCAGAGAAAAGAATACTAAAACGCTAAAAAAAAATTAATGAATTGAAATTCTATCTTTTCCCTTTTCTATTTAATGTAAGTATGATTCTTACAAACCAAGAAGGATATAAATTAGCAAGAAAAAGGAGGGGGGAAATTGAAGAAGTCAGGATAATTTAATTATGTGATCTCTGAATAACAAAGTATTAACTATGACTAAAATTATCCATCCTTCTGTACTGATTATATTTTTGAATGAAGACATAGATGATATACTAATCAGATTTTCAGATGAAATGAGGATGGGATGGATCACTAGTATTACCAGATGACCAAGTCTCAATCCCAAAATTTTTGGTAGTCTACAATGATAAAATGAAATTTAACATAAAATAAATATAAATTTCCAAGTTAGGGTTCAAAAGATCAACTTTAAAATTATAGAAGGAGGAAGTATAGTTGCACAAAAACTCCTTGGAAAAAAGAACTTAATGATTAAGTAAACTGAAATCTTGACATAGACCTTGAAATCTTGACATAGATGTATAAGACACAGCAAATAAAAAAAACAAAATTTTCTAGGCAGCAAAAATACAGCATCTCTAACAGGGAGATGATAGCTTTTCAGTCTTTTGTCCAGCTAAAATCACATATACAGTCTTATATTTAGTTAGGTAGTACATTATAAAAAGAGCATAAATAACCTCAAAAAGTTCAGGAAAGGGGAAACAGGATATTGAATAACATGGTTTTGGAAAAAAGAGAGGGGCAAATGAAGGACATAAGAAGAATCCTCAAGTATTTGAAAGACTGTTATATAAAAGAGAGATTAAACATACTTCCTCCAAACAGGGAAAAACTAGGAAAAGTGGATAAAAATTGTATTAGAAGCAACTGTAGATTTGATGTTTAGAAAAAATTTCTCAACATTGAGAGTTATACAAAGTGGAATGTGCTACTTAGAGAGGTGATGGATTCTTCCTTGTTGGTCAGCATTCAAGAATAAGCTTAATGATCACTTGTCAGTTATGTTATAAATGAGATTTTTGGGCACTTATGGATTATCTGAGCAAGTTGACTTCTGAAATCCCTCTAGCTCTTCATAGATTTTATAGTTCCATGTATAAGTTCAATTGTATATATTGTTGTTGTTGAGTTATTTTAGCTATGTCTAACTCTCCATGATCCCATTTGGGGTTTTCTTGGTAAAGATACAGAAGTGATTTGCCATTTCCTTTTCTACCTCATTTTATGTAGATAAAGAACTGAGGCAAACAAGGTAAAGTGACATGAGAGCACATTTGAACTCAGATCCTTCTGCCTTTAGGGCTGGTGCTCTATTTCCTCTGCTACCTAGCTGTCTCACTCTTGTATAAATTAATCCTTCCAGAGTAGGACAATACTGTGCTGTAAATCAAAATTCAATGTCAACTTGGAGATGAGCAGAAGGGATACACATTGTTGAGGCAGACATCTCTGAGAGAATTATCAGTAAAAGCCTCCTTGATTTTCTTTTTTGGGGGAAGGTATGGATAGGGGTAGTAAATTACAAATTCCAGCTTATATGGGCAAGTAATAATATCTTGATATAATAGTTCATCAGTACCACATAACATAGGTAGCTCAAAGCTGGGGTCAGAGTCAGAAAAACCTGAGTTTTACAGTCCTAGACACTAATTCTATAACCCAGGCAAGGCATTCATTTCTGTCTGCCTCAGTTTCCTTGACTGTAAAATGGAGGATCATAATAGCACTTTTCTCCCAAGATTGTTATGAGTAATAAATGAGATTATATTTGTATAGCACTTAGCACAATGCCTGGACACTGTAGGCTTTTGAAAAATGCTTTTAAGCTTTCTTCTTTCAAGATTTAGTTACTTAAAATTTATTCTACCTTTCCCTTTGTTCTTAATCTGGAAGCCCTTAACACATACTGTTCTTTTTCTGTTATACATAAGAGACTGTTATATATTTTTCTTCAATCTCCTCTAACATTCCAAGAGAAATATTACATATGCTAGGAGTTGTTGTGCTATTTCACTAAAGCTCTGGTTAGAGTTTTGTCATTTACGTGTTGGGTAGCTCTGCAGTGATTTTTTTAGGACAGAGTTTTGCCCAGAGTAATTTCCTTGCAATATAATTAGTGCCTGGAGAAGGCCTGCTCCTGGGTCTTTTTATTGTAGCCTAACAAACCACCTCTTTACAGTAACAAAAAGGAGACATTGTTAAAGCTGGACTACTACAGGTTAACCACTGGATACACTCTGAGTCTTCATTAGATGTCTGATTAGATATCTTTTTACAATGTCAATTTTCAAAAGATACTTCCTTATCTTTTTTCTTTATTATTTTTGTTATTGAGTCATTTCTGTCATGTCTTAACCCAATTTGGGGCTTTCTTGGCAAAGAACTGAAGTAGTTTGCCATTCCCTTCTTTCATTTTCTTTTTACAGATGAGGAACTGAGGCAACAGGGTTAAATGACTTGCTCAGGGTCACATAATTAGCATCTGACGCTGGTTTTGAACTCAGGGTCTCCTGGTTCCAGGGCTACTTTCTATCTAGTGTACTTACCACCTATTTGCCCCTTACCTTCTAGCTATTGAGAGTCATGGGCACACCTTTTCCATTCAGTCCTAACTGCAAAAATGGGTCTCTACAAAAAGATCAAATTACTAGACTGAGGAAGAGCTTTTCTGTTCATAACAAGATTAGAGCTTTTGGACTCAAAATGAACTTGTATAACTTAAAAGAAGCTTTGATTTAGTGTACAACTTAAAATGAAAAGGGTATAATCTTTGCCTTCAAACTACAAGACATGGTATGGAGCACTGTACAGAAATGCTAATAAGAAGGTACTTAAACTAACTAGATGGGGAGGGGGGAAGTAAACTCACATTTATTAAATGTATACTATATATCATATCTTGTGCTAAGTACTTTACAAATATGTTTTCATGTAATGTTCACAACAATTTTCTGAGGTAGGTGCTATAATTATTCCCATTTTACAGCTAAGAAAATAAATGCAGATAGAAATAACTTGCCCAAGTTCATATAACTAGTTAATTGCCTGGGGGAAGATTTGAACTCATGTTTTGCTGACTCCAGGCATGATTCCTGGATCAATTCCTGATCAATTTTCTTTCTTTCTTTTTTTTTTTTAAATTTACAAAACGTGCATGGGTAATTTTTCAACACTGACCCTTGCAAAACCTTTTGTTCCAACTTTTCCTGTTCTTCTGCCCACTCTCTCCCCTAGATGGTAGATAGTCCAATACATGTTAAATATGTTAAATCCAATATATGTATACATACTTATACAGTTATCTTGCTGCACAAGAAATATAAGATCTAGAAAGAAAAAAAACCTGAGAAGGAAAACAAAGATGCAAACAAACAATAACAGAAAAAGTGGAGATGCTATAATGTGTCCACACTCATTTCCCATAATTCTCTCTCTGGGTATAGCTGATTGTCTTCATTATCGAACAATTGGAACTAATTTGGATCCTCCCATTGTTGAAGAGAGCCACATCCATCACAGTTGATTGTCGTACAATCTTTTTGTTGCCGTGTATAATGATTTCCTGATTTTGCTCATTTCACTTAGCATCAATTCATGTAAGTCTCTCCAAGACTTTCTGAAATTATCCTGCTGGTCATTTCTTACAGAACAATAATATGACATAACATTTATATGCCACAAATATTTTTGCACATACAGGTTCCTTTCCCTTCTTTAAGATCTCTTTGGGGCATCATTTCCAAAATATATAGAGAATTGACGCTAATTTATAAGAAATCAAGCCATTTTCCAATTGATAAATGGTCAAAGCATATGAACAGACAATTTTCAGATGATGAAATTGAAACTATTTCTACTCATATGAAAGGGTGTTCCAAATCACTATTGATCAGAGAAATACAAATTAAGACAACTCTGAGATACCACTACACACCTGTCAGATTGACTAAGATGACAGGAAACAATAGTGACGAATGTTGGAGGGGATGCGGGAAAATTGGGACACTGATTCATTCCATCCATTTTGGACCCAGCCATTCTAGAGAGCAATTTGGAACTATGCTCAAAAAGTTATCAAACTGAGCATACCCTTTGATCCAGCATTGTTACTACTGGGCTTATATCCCAAAGAGATATTAAAGAAGGGAAAGGGGCCTATATGTACCAAAATGCTTGTGGCAGCCATTTTTGTAGTGGCTAGAAACTGGAAAATGAATGGATGCCCATCAACTGGAGAATGGTTGGGTAAATTGTGGTATATGAATGTTATGGAATATTATTGTTATGTAAGAAATGACCAGCAGGATGAATACACAGAGGCTTGGAGAGACTTACATGAACTGATGCTAAGTAAAATGAGCAGAATCAGAAGATCATTATATACTTCAACAACAATATTGTATGAGGATGTATTCTGATGGAAGTGGGATATCTTCAACAAAGAGATCTAATTCAGTTCCAATTGATCAATAATGGACAGAATCAGCTACACCCAGAGAAGGAACATTGGGAAATGAATGTGGACTGTTTTCATTTTTATTTTTCTTTCCAGGTTATTTTTACCTTCTGAATCCAATTTTTCTTGTGCAACAAGAGAACTGTATGGATTTGCACACATATATTGTATCGAGGATATACTTTAACATGTTTAACATGTATAAGACTGCCTGCCATCTAGGGGAGGGGGTGGAAGGAGGGAAGGGAAAAGTTTGAACAGAAGTGAGTGCAAGGGACAATATTGTAAAAATTATCTATGCATATGTTCTGTCAATAAAAAGCTATAATTTTTTTTAAAGATCTCTTTGGTATATAAGCCCAGTAGTAACACTGCTGGATCAAGGGGTATGCACAGTTTGATAACTTTTTGAGCATAGTTCCAAAATGCTCTCCAGAATGATTGGATTCATTCACAATTCCACAATATAATCAGTGTCCCAGTTTTCCCACATTCCCTCCAATATTTGTCATTATCTTTTCTTGTCATCTTAACCACTCCGAGACATGTGTAGTGGTATCTCAAAGTTGTCTTAAATTGTATTTCTCTGATGAATAATGATTTGGAGCATCTTTTCATATGACTAGAAATAGTTTCAAATTTGTTCATTTGAAAATTGTCTGTTCATATCCTTTGACCATTTATCAATTGGAAAATGTCTTGATTTCTTATAAATTTGAGTCAATTCTCTATATATTTTTTGGAAATGAGGCCACTATCAGATCCTTTGGGTGTAAAAATGTTTTCCTAGTTTATTGCTTCCCTTCTAATCTTGTCTGCATTAGTTTTGTTTGTACAAAACCTTTTTAATTTAATATAATCGAAATTTTCGATTTTGTGATCAATAATGATCTCTAGCTCTTCTTTGGTCACAAAATCCTTCCTCCTCCACAGGTCTGAAGATAAACTATCCTACGTTCTTCTAATTTATTTGTAATCTCATTCTTTATGTCTAGGTCAAGAACCCATTTTGACCTTATCTTGGTGTATGGTGTTAAGTGTGGGTCAATGCCTAGTTTCTGCCATACTAATTTCCAATTTTCCCAGAGGTTTTTGTCAAATAGTGAATTCTTATCCAAAAAGTTGGGGTCTTTAGGTTTGTCAAACACTAGACTGCTATAATTATTGACTATTTTGTTCTGTGAACCTAACCTATTCCACTGAACAACTAGTCTATTTCTTAGCCAGTACTAAATAATTTTGATGATTGCTGCTTTATAAAATAGTTTTTAGATCTGGTACAGCTAGTTCACCTTCATTTGATTTTTTTATTTCCATTAGTTCCCTTGAAATTCTTGATCTTTTGTTCTTCCAGATGAATTTTGTTGTTATTTTTTCTAGGTCATAAAATATTTTCTTGGGAGTCTGATTGGCATAGCACTAAATAAATAGATTAGTTTAGAGAGTATTGTTATCTTTATTATATTCACTTGGCCTATCCAAGAGCACTTAATATTTTTCCAATTCTTTAGATCTGACTTTATTTGTGTGGAAAGTATTTTGTAGTTTTGCTCATATAGTTCCTGACTTTCCCTTAGCACATAGATTCCCAAATATTTTATACTATTGATTGTTATTTTCAATGGAATTTCTCTTTGTATCTCTTGCTATTGGACTTTGCTATGATGTATAAAAATGCTGATGATTTACGTGGATTTGTTTTGTATCCTGCAACTTTGCTAAAGGTGTGGATTATTTCTAATAGCTTTTTAGTAGATTCTCTGGGATTCTCTAAGTATACCATCATATTATCTGGAAAGAGTGATAATTTGGATTCCTCATTAACTACTCTAATTCTGTTAATCTCTTTTTCATCTCTTATTGCCTAAACTAGTATTTATAATACAATATTGAATAGTAATGGTGATAGTGGGCAAACTTGTTTTACTCCTGATCTTACTGGGAATGGTTCCAATTTATCCCCATTACATGTGATGCTTACTGATAGTTTTAAATAGATGTTACTGACTATTTTAAGGAAAAGTCCATTTATTCCCATACTCCCTAGTGTTTTTTTATATAGGAATGGGTGTTGGATTTTATCAAATGGTTTTTCTGCATCTATTGAGATGATCATATTTTTTTTGTTAATTTGGTTATTGATATAGTCAATTGTGCTAATAGTTTTCCTAATATTGAACCAGCCCTGCATTCCTGGTATAAATCCTACTTGGTCATAGTGTATTATCCTGGGGATGATTTTCTGTAATCTTTTTGCTAAGATTTTATGTAAGATTTTTGTATCAATGTTCATTAGGGAGATTGTCCTATAATTTTCTTTCTCTATTTTCATCCTATCCAGTTTAGGTATCAGTACCATGTCTGTGTCATAAAAGGAATTTGATAGGACTCCTTCATTCTCTATTTTTTCAAATAGTTTATATGGTATTGGGGTTAATTGTTCTTTAAATGTTTGGTAGAATTCACATGTAAATCCATATGGTCCTGAGGATTTTTTTTTAGGGCATTGACTAATAGCTCGTTCTATTTCTTTTTCTAAAATGGGACTATTTAAGCAATTTACTTTCTCCTCTGTTAATCCGGGCAACCTATATTTCTGTAGCTATTCATCCATTTCACTTAAGTTATCAAATTTATTGCCATAAAGTTGGGCAAAGTAATGTCTAATTACTGTTCTAATTTCCTCTTCATTATTGGAAAGTTCTCCCTTTTCATTTTTAAGACTGAAAATTTGATTTTCCTCTTTCCTTTTTCTAATCAAATTTAAGGCTTATCTATTTTGTTGCTTTTTTTCATAAAACCAACTCTTAGTTTTATTCAATAGGTTTTTTATTTTCAATTTTATTAATCTCTCCTTTTATTTTTAGAATTTCAAGTTTAGTATTGGATTGAGGAGTTTTAATTTTTTTAATCTTTTTAAATCTTTTTAATCTTTTTTAATCGTTTTAATCTTTTTCTAGCTTTTTTAGTTGCAAGCCCAATTCATTGATCTTATCTTTCTCTATTTTATGCAAGTAAGCCTGTAAAGATATAAAATTTCCCCTTAGACCTGTATGTGCAAGAATGTTTGTGGCAGCCCTCTTTGTGGTGGCCAGAAATTGGAAACTGAGTGGATGCCCATAAATTGGAGAATGGCTGAATAAATTGTGGTATATGAATATTATGGAATATTATTGTTCTGTAAGAAATGATCAGCAAGATGATTTCAGAAAGGCCTGGAGAGACTTACATTAACTGTTGCTGAGTGAAATGAGGAGGACCAGAAGAGCATTATATACTTCAACAACAATACTATATAATGATCAATTCTGATGGACGTGTCCTTCTTCAACAATGAGATGAACCAAATCAGTTCCAATAGAGCAGTAATGAACTGAACCAGCTACACTCTGGGAGATGACTATGAACCACCACATAGAATTCCCAATCCCTCTATTTTTGTCCGCCTGTATTTTTGATTTCCTTCTCAGGCTAATTGTGCACTATTTCAAAGTCTGACTCTTTTATAAAGCAAAATAACTGTTTGGACATGTATACATATATTGTATTTAACTTCTACTTTAACATATTTAACATATATTGGCCAACCTGCCATTTAGGGGAAGGAGTGGGGGGAAGAAGGGAAAAAGTTGGAACAAAAGGATTTGCAACTGTCAGTGCTGAAAAATTACCTATGCATTTATCTTGTAAATAAAAAACTATATATAAAAAATAAAATTTCCCCTTTTTACCACTTTGGCTGCATCCTACAAATTTTGGTATATTGTCTCATTATTGTCATTCTCTTGGATGAAATTATTAATTGTTTCTATAATTTGCTGTTTCACCCATTCTTTCTTTAGGATGAGATTATTTAGTTTCCAATTACTTTTTAGTCTATTTTCCCCGGGCTTTTTACTGAATATACTTTTTTATTGCATCATGATCTGAAAAGAATGCATTTGCTATTTCTGCCTTTCTGCACTTGATTTTGAGGTTTTAATATCCTAATATATAGTCAATTTTTGTATAGGTTCCATGAACTGCCAAGAAGAAAGTGTACTCCTTTCTGTCTCCATTTAGTTTTCTCCAAAGATTTATCATATCTAACTTTTCTATTTCTAGTATTCTATTTACCTCTTTAACTTCTTTCTTATTTATTTTGTGGTTTGATTTATCTAATTCTGAGAGTGCAAGATTGAGATCTCCCACTATTATAGTTTTGTTGTCTATTTCTTCTTGCAGCTCTCTTAACTTTTCCTTTAGGAATTTAGATGCTATTCCACTTTGTGCATATATGTTTAGTATTGATATTGCTTCATTATATTTTAATTAGATCAATTTTTGCTTTTATTTGATCTCAGACTAGGATAGCTACCCCTGCTTTTTTTGCTTCACTTGAAGCATAATAGATTCTGCTCAACCTTTTACCTTTACTCTGTTTGTATCATCATGCTTTAAATTCCTGCAAACAACATATTGTAGGATTCTGGCTTTTAAACCAGTCTGCCATCCATTTCTGCTTTATGGGAGATTCACCCCATTCACATTTATTGTTAAAACTACTAATTCTGTTTTTCCTGCCATCTTATTATCCCCAGATTATACTTTTCTCTTTCCTTTTCCCCTTATCTCCCTTCCCAGTATTTAATTTATAGGCACTACTTGCCTCAAGCAGTCTTCCCCCTTTAGAATCCTTCTCCCTTAGAGTCCCTCCCCCTTTCTTATAATTTTCCCCTACTATTTCTATATTCCCTCTATTTAGCCTACCTCTTCCCTTTTTGCTTTTCCCCTCTCACTTTTCAATAAGGTGAGAAAAGTTTCTCTATAAACCAAATATGTTTAATATTTTCTCTTTGAGCCAAATCTGATGAGAGTAAGATTCACATAATGTTCATCCCTCTCCTTTCTTTCCCTTAGATACAATAGGTTTCCTTTGCCTCTTTGTGAGATGTAATTTCCCTCTTTACCTCCACTTTTCTCTTTTTCTGGTACAATTTAGTACAGTTCTCAAGCATTCTTTTTACCTTTTTATGCTTCTCTTGAGTTCTATATTTGGAGGTCAAATTTTTTGTTTAGCTCTGGTTTTTTAATAAGAAATAAATGGAATTCACCTGTTTCATTAAATGTCCATCTTCTTCCCTGGAAGAAAAGGCTCAGTTTAGCAGGGTAGTTTATTCTTTACTGCATTCCAAGTTACTTTGCCTTTTGGAATATCAGATTCCATGTCCTTTGGTTTTTTAAGGTGGAAGTTGCTAGGTCCTACATAATCATGATTGTGGCTCCTTGATATTTGAATTGTTTTTTTTTTTTTCTATCTGCTTGTAATATTTTTATCTTGGTCTGATAGTTCTGAAATTTAGCCATTCCTTGGAGTTTTAATTTTGAGGTCTCTTTCAGGAGGTATTTGATTAATTCAATGGCTATTTTACCTTCTGATTCTATGACATCTGGGCAGTTCTCTTTGATGATTTCCTGAAAAAATAGTGTCGAGGTTCTTTTTTTTTTTATCATGATTTTCAGGGAATCCAATAATCCTTAGATTATTTCTCCTAGATCTATTTTTCAGGTCTGCTATTTTCCTAAGTAGGTATTTAGCTTTTCTTTTTCTATTTTTTTTTTTAGGACAGATACTCTAAATCCAACTCTTCATTAAAGTTCATAGTATAAAGGCAGGGGTCACAAGTCAAATAATTAAATCATTCTACCTAAAGTAAGTAATAATTCAATGGTTTAGTACATTTAACAAATGAGAACAAGGGGTCTTAGAGATAAGAAACTTACAGGAAGGGCAAGCTTATATAGGTTACTGTCATCATCATGAGAGGGAAGATCCAAATGGATGAGATCACAAATACATTTGAATAATTAAGTTTTAGTTTTTGTTAAGTATTTTGATTCTTTCAAATTTCCTAGTTTGAAGGACCGATAGTGGAGGGAACAAGGATTTCTAAAGTGAGTACTAGGTTCCAAGTACTATGCTAAATATTTTACAAATATAATTTCTTTTGATTCTTACAATAACCCTGTTAAGGAGGTGCTATATTATTATCCTCAATTTACAGGTGAGAAAATGGAGGCAGACAGAGATGAAGTGTCTTGTCTGGATCATACAAATAATAAGATTTTGAGACTACATTTGAACTTGGATCTTCTTGATTTTTTCCATTTGGTCTCAGTTAAAAGAACTAAAGAAAGTCCTTCAAAACTTTGACTAGTATATATATGAAGGGTTTATGGAAAGATAAGGATGAGAGTTACATGGGTTAAGAAAAAATGGCTCTAAACTAGTGGAAGGAATACTCATATAGATGATGTCAAAATATCTATGTTATGTGTTTGAATAAGGTTTTTATAAACTAAATTTTGCAGCAATAAAAGGACTATCACATAATAAGCTAGTTATCTGTCGTTTTTGTTGTTGTTGTTATTTTATTTTTATTTTATTTTATTTTATTTTACTAATACTCCACACTATAAAGAATGCATGCAACTGTTATATATAAGTAAACCTCTGATTGAATATAATAGACCTGGGTCCTTAATATTAACAAACTAAACTTCTTTTATAAGAAGGTACTTTTTATTGTCCGATGTGGGAAGACTAGTAATTTTGTAATCCTTTTGTTTTTCTTTTAATTATATTCTCAGAGCATATAGGAAGCATGGTATGGTATCTGTCTCAACCGCTGATATATACTGTCTAACCATGCAGGGCCCATACCATTCTTCTCAGTGGTAAAATCACAAATTAAGACCCACCCACCCTTTTTCCCCTCAAAAAAATCTTTGGCATGTGGGTATACATATCCTTGACAGTGACATAAAGGCCAAAAGCTAATACTATATAAGCATAATGAAGACATTTGCTACATATTCCATCAAGATCCTGACAAAATTAAGGTTTCATCTACATGACAATAATACAACTGGGGAGACAATGAAAAATTTAGGCAATTAGTTGTTTTCTCTAGAGGAATTGAAAACATGATTGATTTTTTTCATTAATTTTTAAAAATGAACTTAAAAGATGTTTGGAGATCTTGTTGGTCACAGGACAATAAAGTGATTCTTTTTCAGTGAGATAATTATCAATTATTATCATGAAGATTTAGAAACTTAATAGCTGACCTGTATGTCATGGTACCTGTTTTTTCATGTGTATCTATTTATGCATGTAGAGACACACAAAGACCTATTTTAAGACTGAGACTCATTTTCTGGAGCAAAAGTCCTCAGGCAAGCATTTAAGACACCACAGCTCATTCTAGAAAAGACCCAGATTTGTTAGCTCTTTTCTCTTTATCACCATTCCCCTTCACTCAATGCTCATACATCTATAATGCCTCATACATACTAAGTATTTGGGAAGGATTTGTTGAATTGAATTTAATTCGGTTTCCTTCTTTATATTTATCACTTACTTCTTGTCTTTCTTTAAGGCTTAACTCAATTGTCAAAATTTTAATGGAGCTTTTCCTGATCAATTTTCTTATTTATTTCTCTTTTCTTACTACTTACCCAACTTTTTAAAAATATATTTCTTTTATATTATATTTGCATTATATGTATTTTGTAATATACTTATTTATAAACATCTTTTGCTCTAAGACTGTAATATAAACTTCTTGAGGCAAGGAAGGATTTTATTTGTATTTCTACCACCTAAAAATTATTTGCAAGTGAGTTATTTATTAAATATTTTTCTGATTCATTGTGACAGTATATATTTTTTCATAGCTCAGAGAATTGAACTTTACTCTTCAGCAAAGCAAATATTCATTCATTTGGACAAATATTTATTTATTTTCTATAAGGGGTTATGCTAGGCTGTGGGCACAAAAAATCAGATACTAAATAGACCCTACTTTTAAGAGAGGTACACTCTTAACAGATTGTTGTTCAGGTGTTTTTCAGTTGTGTCCAACTCCTCATAACCCCATTTGGGGTTTTCTTAGTAAAGATACTGAAATGGTTTGCCATTTTCTTCTCCTGTTCATTTAACAGATCAATAAACTGAGGCACACAGAATTAAGTAACTTGCCCAGGATCATATAGTACCTGAAGTTTGATTTCTATGTTTTGCACCACCTAGCTGCCCCTAATGGGGGTAATGAGAGACATAAATAACAATGATATTATGAAAAATGTGAAAAGTACATAAGGGTGGTATGAGAAGTTTGAGGAATAGACAGACATATGGAGGGGCTGGGAAGACTTCATGGAGGCCACCTGAGATAAGTGAATAAAGGGATTCAAGTGGATGTCAGAGGGAAATGGATAATGGCATAAGTAAAAGAATGAATATGAGAGAGTATTGATGATGGCACAAATGGATAATAGTGTCATTTGAGTGGAAGATGGAATATTTGATGGGGAATATTATGAGATCAGGTTGGGAAGGAAGATTGGACTAAATTTGAAAAAGTTTAGGCAATGTAGAGTTACCAAAAGTTTGCGAGGAGAGTCAACACAACAATACAACACAACATGAAGAAGTGAGTAGAGTGGGGATGGAGAGGGAGAAAGATCACTTAGGGGTGTTATTAAATAATGCCAGGTAAAAAGAGATGAGATCCTGAACTATAATAAAATAAGAGTTCAAAGGAACCTTGTTACATTTCTGCTGAATTTCTTAACCAAATTCCTTGATAAAGTGGTTGCAGCATATTAGCATTCCTCTGTTCTTACTCTCAACTCTCTGAAATTTGCCTTCTGAAATCATTATTCATTTGAAACTATTTTCTCCAAAATCACCATTGAATTCAACTTTTACATTTAAAACTTTTTTTTAATCTACTCAAAGGAATTGTGAGATAGTAAATTCAGAGAACTGGGAAGATAGTAATATTCTCTTAGGTGGGTAGGCTGGAACATTTTTCAAAATGGGGATTTCAGGAGGAACTCTCCAAGAGAAGTGGGAAATGGAGGTGGAGGTAAAAGACAACTGAAATATGGTAATAAACCGAAGAATAAAGGTTGAATGAGCTGTCTCTTTACCAAAATCAAGGTTCTGAGAGGAATTCATTGATGGGAGAAACTTTTAGTAAAGTAATAATTTCTCTGACCCCCAAATTCTTGCATTAAATGTTGAAACCCCTCTCATGACAGGAAATAACAAGTTTGGGAGGAATTTACTACTAGACATATTGAGTTTGAAGTACTACTATTGTCTCCTTGTTACAGATGACAAACCTGACACTAAACAAACTAGCGACTTGACCAAGATACCCAAAGACTGTATGAGGCTGAATTCTAACCTTTATCTAGAACACTATATAATCTTTCCATCAGCAGCTCTATCTATTCTAAACCCCACAGAACAGGATGCTCCTGCACAGCATATCCCACAATATGTTTCTATCTCCTCTCTTACCTGCCCCCGCTTTTCTGTGTCTCCCCCCCCCATTAGATATAAGCTCATTGAAGGAAGAATTGTCTTTCCTTTTTTTATTTATATCTCCAGCACTTAATATCCAAGACATATTAGGCACTTAATTAGTGCATCAAATTAAGTTGAATTGAATCAAATATTTCATACTAATTAGATTCAAATTTCTAATGAAAATCTGCAAGACTGTTTCTATTGCTAATTGTTTTAATCTCATTTTTTTTTTTTTGCTTTTAAAGGACATGACCTTGTGCTTTATCTCCTGAGAATTACTATATGACTCTATTGTTATCTTTTGTATGTTATAGATGCTTATTCCCTGTGACAACTGGTTTATTAGGTATCTGTAAACAATATTCTCCCTTCTCTTTCTTTTTCCAGGCTAATTCTCTCATTTATTCTTACTTGTTTCTTTGCTTGCTTATTCAATTATTTGTATTTTTGTTTGTTTTTTGGTGAGGCTATTGGGGTTAAGTGATTTGTTCAGAGTCACACAGCTAGTACGCATTAAGTGTCTGAGGCTAGATTTGAACTCAGGTCCTCCTGACTCTATCCACTACACCATCTAGCTATTCCTCACTTATGGTTTAAAGACTGCAAGCAACTATATATATTTTTACCAGCCCTTATTGCTATACTTTATCTCTAAGAAGCCATCATTCCTCTAGTTGAAGCTATAATTTAGAAATCCAATTTCAAACACTATTCTTAAACAATTGTTTACTTCTTAAATCTCCATCTTTTCTTTTAAAACCCCTCCCATCTAATAGCAATAGTGAGGAAAACACCACCTCTCTCCTTAATCTCTTTTCTTACTGTGGACTCCATGATCCTTAGTAGTTACAGCTTTCCAGATTCTTTCTGGTAGTATCATTTGTGCCCACAAGAATATGTAGGAACAGACAGTGCTATTCAAGATTGATGAGTCCTGTATATCACAGGCACATTTCTGAGAAAGATAGCACAGTTCTCTTATAAACATGGCATATTTTAAACAGATTCCTACAAAATTGCCCCTAATCTCCATATTGAATAGAAAATTGTCCTTAGTCTTGTCAGTCCTTTCTTGCTTTTTTTTTTTTTTTTTTTTTTTTTTTTTGTAACTTTTCTGATCTATGCTCAGGGTGAATGACAGTTATAAAGCTTCTAGTACCAGTTTCCCTTGATCACAATCTAGCCTATTCTCTTGCTATTCAAACTCCTGTTCCTTTTAATTCCAACTCCATTTTGTTTTTTAATCCTCCAATTTGTTAATGGAATTATATTGAAAAGACTGCCTTGCCTTTTCTGTTACTTAATTTGGATGCCTCATGAACTTTACTCTCAGGGGCAATAGCTATGTAAGCATAACAGTGCTTGACTCTTAACTGCCTGAAGCAGGTAGCCTTGGCTTGACAGATTTGAATCAAATAATGCTAGAAATAGAGCTCTTGGGATAAGGGACCCACCACTTCTAGCAAATAATGAAAATGAAAATGATCTCAGAAAAGATCCATTAAGAGAAATGGATTATCCATCACTTACTATTACTCAGTTCCTAATAGAAAGGGAATGCCATAAATTACTTTTTTTTAATGTAGTAGCTTAGAAGATGAAATACAAAGCTCATATTTTGCTATCTGTCTTCTGACTGTATTTCATTTTGAATGAAAAAAGGATTTTAGTGACTATCTTCAGATTTTTATTTGTATTTATTTTCTAATAAATTAATTTCTTTTTGTTTTGGTTATCTTTGCCTGAGAAGTCCTGCAGAATGGGAGACATGAAAGAAGGCAGACTAAACTTGAGCCACTATTGTCAGTATACACACACTGAAAAATACATGAGTACAGAGAGTTTTTAGTCTATTTTATGGAAGCCTTTCAAAGAAAAATGCCCCTGAGAATGGCAACCAATGTCAAGGTTCTCCAGAAGAGAATGGTCATCTATTTTATTAAGAGTTTTTGTTGTTGTTTTTGAAAAGATTTTTTTTAAATATATAGTGTGGTGCAAATATTATTATGTGGCAGAAATATGCTATGAACAATTCATTATTCTACATCTAAAAAGAAGTCTCATGAAATTAAAAGCATTATTCTCAAATCCACAGTGATATTTTACCAGTCATCATACAGAGCAATTAGTGTTGTTCAGTTAAATCTTAAAGGCTAGGTCTAAATGGGATTTCCTACATAAAACCACAGAATCGCAAAATTGGGAAGGTCCAGTCTAGCCCTGGCAGAAATCTCTACAACATATCTAATAAATGATCATCCATCCTTTCCCTGAAGTCCTCAAATAAAGGGGATCTTACCACCTCCCAATACATATCCATTTTTGGACATCTCAGTAATGAAGGAATTTATTTTTTTCTTGATATAAAGCTTAAATTGGCCTAATTATTACTTTATTCTTCTTAGCTTTACCCTCTGCATATTATTATAGAATCACATTATTACATATTATGTATAATATATTACATATATATACATATAATATTATTATACAATAATTCTTTTGGCAGCTAGGTAATATGGTAGATAGAATGCTGTGCCTGGATTCAGGAAAACCTCATCTTGTTGTGTTTAAATCCTACCTCATATCCTATTAGTTGTGTATTCTGAGCAAATCACTTAATTTTGTTTGCCTCAGTTTTCTCATCAGTGAATGAACTGGAGAATGAAATGGTAAATCATTTTAGAATCTTTGCCAAGAAAACCTAAAATAGAGTCATAAAGAATCACACATGACTGAAATAATTAAACATTAGCAACAACAAAATCCCTTCACAAATGGTAATACTTCAAATATCTGAAGACCACTATAGTTCCCTCTACCCCTGTCTTCTCTTTAGCATTCCCAGTTCATTCAATAGATCCTCATGTAGTAAGAGCTCAAATCCTTTTAAATTCCTGGTTGTCCTCCTTTGGAGATCCAAACTGCCAATATAAGCAGAAGTTGGGAAATACTAATTTTTTTTTTCCCTCTTTCTTCTTTAGACTTACTGAGTTTGACACATCACTTTAGGACCTGAATATAGTTTGAAATCCCCAGTAGGTAACTGCTTGTTTTCACCTTGAAAAAAAGTTGATTTTCTGAAGTTCATGAAGTTTAGGAAAAGACCCAAGTGAGAAATGATGAGGTAAATTCCCAGGGTGCACTCTCTACATTGAAGACCTGGAAGTGACTCCCAGATGTCCACTCTCAGGAGTCCCACGTATGAGGGCACTTAGGGGATATACATTTCAGAGTTTATTTCATCTTTCAGAATGATGAAATCTAGGAAACAGTTGGCTGAGCAATATAGTTATTAAGTATCTTAAAGTCTTGAACCTGAGTCTTCTTAATTCCAGATCTAGTACTCAATACACTTTGTGCTGCTTAGCTACCAGGGAATCTGAAGGCGATGAGCACTTATCCATTTTTAACACTGAACAAATCCATGCTATTTTCTCCTCTATGTTTCTATTTTCAAATATTTTGAAGTTATCATGGCTTCTAAGGACTTGGAAGCCAACATAAATAAACTTCTAGTCATTTTATACCTTCCTATTCTTTCATTAGTCTATTTTGCATAGCATTTGCTTTTCAGTCAGATAGTTGTCATTTTTCCATTGTCAAAGGTGTTCTTAAGAAGTATAGAAAAACTAGAATTGTCTACATTTGTGTGTGTGGGTAGGGAGATGGTGAGGATTAAAACATATACATTAAGTAAAGCAGCTATTGATGAAATTTTGCTTATTGCCAAGACTTAATGACTGTTACAATTGCTATACAGGTCCTCTATAATAATTTTCAAAGGGCCAAAAGAAGAAAATTACATGAGGAAGAAATATTTCATAGGACTAGGACTTGAAATATGAACATTAAGTGCAAAGGACTGCTTAAGTGGCTTTTGTTCTAATCAATAATACCAGAAGTCATCCAATATCTATATTCCCTGGAGACAAGCCTTGATGGAATTCTATGGTTTGGATTTTGTTAAATTACCCCGGGGTTTGGTTAAGGTAGGTACACCCAAGAATGGTTTACTTCCTTATTGGCAATAAAAGTAACTGACATGAATCACAGGTGTGTGACTGGAACATTAGTTAGGGAGCTTAATAGCAGAATTTCTCCAGCTATCAAATACTTCAAATGTCTTCACTGCAGTTTGTTTCTGTTGTTCAGAGAAGAATGCCACAAAATTCATTAGATCCCATAGGTTAGCTCAGGCCAATGAAGCATCATCAAGTTTTAAATGACTGTATGTGCAATAAAATTTATAACAGTAAGTTACACTTTTATTCACAATCTCCCTTATCCTCAGCAACTTCTCTCCAGGTTGATTACTTAAGTACATTTTCATAGTCTATTTCCTAATGGTATAGGAAAAGGTTTCCTATGGGAGACTAACCCCATCTGTAGTCTCACTTATGATGTTCCCTTAATTGTCTTTATTTCCCATTTTAAAACCAATAAAATGCAATTCAACACATGTTCATTAAATGTGTACAAATACCATTGCTTAGTACTGGAAAAAAACCCTGCATATTTAGACTTCAAATTCATCAGTGATCTCATATTCGTAAGCACTGTGGAAACTACTACATTTCAGAACTGACTTGGACCTCATGAGAAATGTATCTCCAGAGAATCACCAATACAACAGTGGTAATTAGTGCAAATGTCAGTTTAGCTATTCTTTTTTGCTCTTGAATAATTCTTGTTCATATCTTTTTGCTGAATTCATTTAGAGAATCTACTTCTTTACAAAAATAAATATCAAATAATCTGAGAAACATTAATTGCTTATTGGTAGCTGAATTAATGTAATAAAATAATGATACTATCTGAATTAATTTACTTATTCAGTGCCAATTCAACTACCAAAGGATTACTATGCAGAACTAGAAAAATAATAATAGATCACTTGGAGAAATAAAGGGTCAATAATTCCAAAGAGATTAACAAAAAAAAATTAGGAAAGAAGGGGCCCTGAAGTGCCATCTTTCAAACTATACTACAATGCAATAATCATTAAAACAAATTGGCACTGATTAAGAAATAGAGAAGTTAGTTCAGTGGAACACATTAAGAAAAGGAACCTTTTTTAGCTATAGTATTTCTCTCCTGCTCCTTTTATTTTCTTGTCTTTGAAAACACATCAAAAGTCATTAAAATTCCTCAGTGTTTCAGCATAGCCCTGACAGCTGGTTAAATGGGAGTGCCTAAGAGGCCCTGTGAAGTCAATGGTGACAAAGTCTCTTGATTTTGACCCAGAAAAAGGCTGAGAGAAGCCCAAAGGGATTCTGAGGGGGTGACAAGATAGGAATGGGTTGGGGAAGAGAGAAAGTGAGTATCTGCCAGCATCATCTCTAAACCTTCATCTCAGATTTTCTGGCCTCATCCCTGATTCTCTTCCCACAAGGATTGACCAATGGAAGGTCAGGAATAGAAGGGATCTTCATGCTACTCTTTATGCAGGTTCTTCTGTATAATATATATTTTTTAAAGAGTGTAATTTTTTTTCACATCGGGGTTTGAAAGGATTTGGGACATTTGAGGGATGTTGTTTTGAAGAGAGGAGCATCTTTAATTTGGGAGCCATTCTTACTCCCCATTACCATTCTGCCTTAGTTAAACTTACAGAAAATATCAAAACAGTGAAGCATTTCTTAATACACTTTGGCCTGAAAGGAAAAAAAAAAAAACCACAAATCCTATAATGGAATATTTATTTAAGGATGTGGGAAGAACATCCTCCTAACCTGAGATACCACAAAATAAAATTCTTGTTTCTTCTTTTAAATTTATGGGGTGAAGTCAGACTTTTCCCATACAGGTCCACCAAAATGATGGGTTATAGATAAGACCCAAAAAGAGATATTGGAGATATATACTGTATGAAGGATCTCAAAAGACTTTGTAGGCTTAGAGCTCTTCAAAATCAAGGGGCAAAGATTTTATTACACTACTAACAACAAGCTAAATTCATGATGGGATTTTAGTAATTAATAGGGGAAAAGACAAGGCCCTAGCAGAGATGCCATTGTGGTGATTGTGGAGGTAACCCTAAAAGGAGTTAGGGTCCTAAAAGACATTAGCTATTGTAAAGTTTGGCAAACTGACTAATCCTCCAAAAGAGGTTTAACTAAAAGGGATTCAGAGTACCCTAAAAGAGTTAGCAAGAGAATTTTAGTAGTATAGGTATTTTATAATGGAAATATAACCTTGGGGGTTTGACATCATAACTTGGCTTTCTGACTGGATAGAGTAACTATGAAGTTATATTTTGTCAATACAAAGAATTCAGCTAAGAATTCTCTGAGATCTCTACCTGGGATGAAGCTATAGTAAAAGTCCATTTGGACAGAAGGACTAATGAAAATGTGTAAGTCCACTAACAAAACCTTCAGCGCACCTCCCTGCTTGCCTCAGGGAGTAGTTAGGCTTCCTGATTGTTAATAGTAATTCAGGCTTTCAAGATCAGTGCCTATCTAGCAACCCAGGACTTCATCATTACCTCTCCTCTCCTTCCCAGCACAATACACAGAAATAAAGGAACATATCTTGTGTGCTATTGGCATAATAATTTACTATTCAACAAAGACTGCTGGGAAAACTGGAAAGTAGTCTGGCAGAAACTAATGTAGACCAATATCCTGTATACCAAGATAGCCTCCAAATGGACATATTGCTTTAATATTAAAGGTGATATGGTAAATAAACTAGAAGAGAAAGAAATAAATTACTTGTTAGATCTATGGTGAGATATAAGAATAATTTGTGACCAAATAAGAGACTGAGAGAATCACAAGAGGTAAAATACACCAATTTAAATTTATAAGATTTTGCACAAAGCCAAATGAAACTAAAACTAGAAGAAAAGAATAAAAGTAAATGGGGAAAATATTTTCAGCTAGTTTCTCAGATATCTTATATCATATAAGATATAAAGGATATATAAACTATAAAAGGAACTGATTCAGATTTATAAGACGAAGAGCCATTCATTAATCAATAATGGTCAAAGAGTATGAATGGGTAGATTTTCAGAAGAAGAAATGCAAGTTATAAATGCAAGCTATAAATAGCCATATTGAAAAAGAACTCTTAATATTATTAATAATTATAGAAACATAAATTAAAACAACTTTAAAGTTTTACTTCACAAGCATCAGATTAACAAATTTGCCAAAGAGGGAAAATAATAAATATTAGAGGGAATATAGTCCTGGATAGCCAGGTGATCATTAGCAGAGAAAACCTGAATCCCTACAAACATTCTGGAAGCAAGCAAAGAGGATCTTCTTAGCCTTAAGTGGATCTTTTGTTCTTAAGTAGACCTTTTGTACTTTACACACAAAAAAAATCAATAATAACTCCACAGTTATTATATCCAATCAAAAAGTCAAGTTATGATGTCAACCTACTCCTCCTCCTCTTGCCCCTAACAATTCTTCTAATAAAAGATCTGCTCATACTGTAGATCTTCCCTAACCCCTTTCTAAGGCTACCCCTCCATAGATTGGCATATTCCTGTCTCTTGGAATCATTCCCCTTGTTATAGTTAATTCCTTTTTGGGCTTAGTCCACTTGCTAGATATCACTTGGAATTTAGTCCACCATTCAATGGCATATTCCAAGTTATAGCTAACTTCTTTTTGAGATTAGTAGAGATTAGTCTACTAACTTATCTCAAAATTTAGCCCACCTTTAGCAATATAATACAATCTTTGCACCTAATTTTAAGGTTTATGCCTACAAATTATTTTGTGACACCTTGTAACATTGGCCTGTAACCCCAATACACTTTTGGGATAACACCCTTGAACTCCAACACTTGGTAACATCACTTTGTGCGCTGGTACAGGGAGAATCTGACTGCACCCTGTAACTTCTTCATAAGAAAACACGTACCTTAAAATTCATTGTTGGATTTCTGAACTAGAAAACGATTTGGAACTATGTCCAAGAGCTATTAAACTGTGCATACATTTTTTCTTAGTTTAGTCCTTATTGTTTATGTTTTGTTCCCGTTCTCTAACTTTTATTTTTTTTATTTTCAATTTTATTCCATTTTCAGTTCTGAATTTTATTCTATTTCCCCCTTTATATGTATATATAGTCATTGTATATATCTTTTGACCCAGTGAGATCATTATTAGGTTTATACCCCAAAGGAATTGAAGAAAGACAAGGACCCCTAGGTAAAAGATAATTATAGCAGCTCTTTTGTGGTGGTAAAGAATAGGAAACTGAGAGAGGTATTCATTAATTAGAGAATAGCTAAACAAATGATATAAGAGGTGATGAAAGGGGATTGTTTCAGAGAAATCTGGGAAGATTTTCTTAACTGATACAGAAGTAAACAGAGCTAGGAAATAATTTAATTACAATAATATTGTAAAGCAAAATTCTGAAAGACATCAACTCTAATACAATGACCAATCACAATTTCAGAGAATTCATGATGAAATATGCTACCCACAAAGTGGAAGAGAGGTAATGGACTCAGAATACATTTTAAGATATCTTTTTTTAAAATACAAAATCTAGGAATTTATTGTGCTTGACTATATATGTTTGTAATATAGGATTTTATTTTTATTTCTTTCCCAAAGGAGGGAGTTGAGAATGATAAGAAGGGTTCCTGCATTTCAAAAATTATATATAGCTTTATTTTTAAAAAATCACCCAATAATTTGGAAGTCTTTCTCTAGGTCTTTTTATATTAAGGGGCTATGAATGAGGCACTCTGCCTACATGTCATCCTTAGTTTTTTTGCCACATAATAGCAATGATGACAATTGCTGACCTTCATAATGTATAACTCTAGGTTTACTCAAGCTACTTACATTATCTCTTTCAATTTTCTGGCTTCTTCTCTATTGCTTACAAACATGCCCTCATTTCCTCCTTCTTAAAAATAATCTTCACTTGGTCCTACTTTCCTCACTAGCTATCCTCTTATATATTGTCTCTCCTTTTCACCTAAACCTCTATGACAGCATCACTGTCTACCTAAATTCTCTACACTAGATGTCTCCACTTCTTCTCTGCTCATTTTCTTCTTAATTCTTTGCAATTTGGTGTCTTAATTCATTATCCAATTTAAAGTGCTCTCTATAAATTATCAATAATCTCTTAAAATAAATTTAATAATTTATTTTTACAAATATATATTTATAATGAACAATTTAAAAACTATTCATGATAAACATACCTTGGGTACAACAAAATAATTTCAACATTATTATTCCCTAAAACACATGTCCATTTCTACATTTTAAGTTAATTATAGCTTTGACAAGAGGTTTTCAATCTTTTGGAATGTTATTAGTTCATCACTGCATCCATTAGAGTTCTAAATTTTTTGAAAACTGTTTTTTTTTTCTCTATAATATTGTTGTGATTATATAAATTGTTTAGCTCTGTTCACTTTGCCATAGATATTCAAATGTCCAAGCTTGATGGCCCTTTTGTAGTCTTTACATTTATTGATATCTCTGCAGCATTTGACGTAAGTAAATGTGTCTCTCTTCTTCTATGTTATCTTCCCTCTAGATTTTCATGATACTACTCTCTCCTCCTTTTTTTTTCTCTTTTTCTCAGTCTTTTTTTGTTGCATCTTCATCTAAGTCATACTCATTAACCTTGGTATCCTCCAAGTTTTTTTTTTTTTTTTTTCCTGAACTCTCTTCTCTTTTGCCTCTAAATCTTCTCCATGATGATCTCATTAACTCACAGGTTTAGTTCTTATCTTTATGCAAATATAAGACATATCTAGCCCTAAATCTCTTTTTTGTCTTCCATTCACCAACTACTTCTTGGATATTTCATATCGGATGTCCTAAAGCTATTTTAAATTCAACACCTACAAAAGACTACTCATTCAGCCTCAAACTATCGTCTCTTCTAAACTTTCCTATTACTGTCAAGGACACCATTATCTTCTCATTCACACAAGCTCATAACCCTGGAAACCATCCTCAATTCTTTGCTCATATTCATCCCATGTATTTTATCTGTTGTCAAATCATATTTAATTTTTTATATTTCATTTTTCCCAGTTACATGTAAAACAAAATTTTATATTTGTTTTTAAATATCATAAATTCATATCATATCATCACAAATCATATATTGTAATGCCGGAGAAACTGAGGCAGGAGAGAGATTAGAGAGTTTTCAATAGTTTATTAATTGGAGAGTATAATTGACTGTACAGGACTCTCGTCTCAAATTATCCAGTCAGATAAAGATATACTGGGACCAAGGAATCCATGTTGGTCCCAGGGCTGTCATCTCAAAGAATACAGCCCAGAATGGGTGTATCTCAGGACCTTAAATATTCTTTAGAGACAAAGAAAGTAAAAATGGCGGGAAGGCTTCTGTCAGGTTGGAGGGAGAGCATAACTCCTAAAAGCCCAGAGACAGGATGTCTGAATACCCAGAGATAAAGATGTCAGTGAGGTATCTTGGAATATTTTAGAGGGATATTGTAAATTTTTGAGGACAGGAGTTCTGCTCTCTTGTTTATCTTGCTAGCAATATATAACCTTAGAGTAAACGGTTCCCAGTCTTAATGGACCAGAGTGGGTTTTTACGACTAAGGAGATTTGACAGAACAGTTAAGGAAACTGAGACAAAGGAAACTAGTTCAGGGAAACCAAGTCAGAAGAGTTAAAGAGAACTGAGGCATAACAATATATCATCACATCATAAATATCATTATCATCACAATCACATAATGCAGTTTATTCAGCCATTCCTCAATTGATGGGCATCCCCTCAATTTTTAATTCTTTGCCCTGAGAAGAGAGCTGATATAAATAGTTTTCATACATAGTAATGGTATTCTTGGGTCAAAGGATATGCAGTTTCTATAGCCCTTTGGACATGGAGCATATCTTTTGATTATCTATCAATTGAGGAATGCCTTTTTTCAAAAATAATTTTAACTCAGTTCCGTATATATTTGAAAAATTAGACCTTCATCAGAGAAACTTGCTTCAAAATTCTTTTCACAATTACTGTGGCTAAGCTGATATTGATAAATGTGGAACTATATTTAGAAAAATTGCACAAAATTAACCTATATTGGATTACTTACTATATAGGGGAGGAGGGAAGGGAATAAGGGAGAAAAATTTTTTGCAAGGATAATTGTTGGAAATTATCTTTGCATGTATTTTAAAAAATAAAAAGTTATTATTTTTTTAAAATTACTATTGCTAATGGTATTTCTTCACCCATTAATTATATTCTCTCTCTCCTTTCATACTGTCCCTCCTCAAAAGTGTGTTGCTTCTGACCACCCCACCCCATCCCCAAAGGATATACATCCTTTCTTCTATCATCATTCCTCCACTTTTCTATCCCTTTCTCTACTTTCCTGCAGAGTAAGATAGATTGTTATACTCATGATGAGTATTCATGTTATATTCTCTTTGAGCAAATTCTGATGAGAATAAGGTTCACTCATTTCCCTTCACTGTAAAAGCTTTTTCTTGCCTTTTTGTGGCAGATAATTTATACCACTCCACTTCTCACTTTCCCTTTCTCCCAGTACTTTCCTCTTTCACTCCCTAATTTTATTTCTTTCCAATATTATATCTTCATATTCAACTCACAACTATGACTTTTGTCTGTATATATTCCTTCTAACTGCCCTCAGGAGAAAGTTATTATGAGTTGCAAGTATTCTCCCATATAGGAATGCAAACAGATTAATGTATATTAAATCCCTTATGTTTTCCCTTTTTTGATTATTCCCTTATTCTTCTCCTGAGTCCTATATCTGAAATCAAAATTCCCATTCAGCTCTAGTCTTTTCATTATGAATGCTTGAAAGACCTCTATTTCACTGAACATCCATTAAAAATCCTTTTCCTAAAGGATTAAATTCAATTTTGCTAGGTAAGTGATCCTTGTAATCCTAGCTCTTTTACACTCCTAAAACAAATTACTTATTTGACATCTATTCATCTAAATCTATACACTACATGTGTTTATACATGTATTCACATATATACTTGTGTACTTAAGTACTCAATCACTCAATGAACTGAGTATTTAACTGAATGTTACAAGACTAAACATCCTCCTTTCTACTGCATGCTTCTCTATTGATTGCAAACATGCCCAAGCCTCAAAATTTTCAAATTCTCAAAAAACCCTTACTTGATCCATCCACCTCCATTAGTTATCACCCCATATTCTTCCTTTCTTG
Organism: Sarcophilus harrisii; assembly: GCF_902635505.1. Lineage (NCBI taxonomy): Eukaryota > Metazoa > Chordata > Mammalia > Dasyuromorphia > Dasyuridae > Sarcophilus > Sarcophilus harrisii. Next base: position 148,128,641 of record NC_045429.1, read on the forward strand.
TTGCTAATCTCCTTGGGAATCAATGCTTCTACTTACTTTTATCTCACTCTTTTCCCAACTGTCTATATCTGGACTCTAATATCATTCAACTGAAACTAATTTCTTCAAAGTTACTAATTATTTTATAGAACTAGAAAAAATAATAACAAAATTCATCATAAAAGAGAATGGTTATAGAGGCTGAACATATGAGAAAGGCATCAGCAAAATCATGAAAATGAGATTGGGACACAGATTTGGTTGTAGGTTAGAGAACATGGAGAGCAATTATATTCCAAAATTATTAAGAAAAGGCAATTCCTAAATTATGGAAGCCTTTGAATATTTTACAGAAGAGTTTAAAGCAAACTTCTGAAAAGTTCTGAGCACTGTTGAAATATCTATTTAATCTTAGATCCTGTACTTCTCACTCCTTAGTCCTTTTAAAAAAGCAATCTGTCTAGCCAAAGATTCCCTGATTAACCACAATCTATGGTCATATCTTATCTGTAAATTAGGTTGTCATTTTACTGAATTCTTCAATGATTTTTCTCCCTTCCACTCAATCCAGCATCTTTTTTTCCCTTTAAACAATGAATAGGTTTCAATTCAATTTTTTCTGGCTGTCTTCACACTGATAAAAGCTAAGTGAATTTCTATTTTCAAGCCTGATGTTATCATATCATAACACAGCACACACACACACACACACACACACACACACACACACCCCTGGAATTTCTACTATACTTCTGAAACAGTAGTTGTGATGGAAGAACAAATTTCAAATTTTATCTGTTTCAGATTCATTACAAAAAGAAAGAAAAAAATCTGTTTTCTAAAAGAAGAATTGCCCCCTTTCCTAAAACCTAAATGTGGGAAAGTAACGTAGATGGTTAGTGATATGTAAATCTCATTTCTCTATTATTAATATATGTCTTTTGAGGAAAGAAGTTTTATCATAATCAATATAGTAGAGAAAACACAGAAATTAAAAGACCTGGATATAAACCTTAGCTCTGCTCTTTACTTGCTATGTGACGTCTCTTCATTTCACTATACCTCATTTACTTTGTCCATGAAATGATTGTTTACAGAGAAGGAGGAGGCTTCTTCTTTAATCATTTGATAGATGGATTGATTTGTGAGACAGGATTACATGACTTGCCCAGGGGCACACTACTTGTAAGTGTCAAGTGTCTGAGGGCACATCTGAATTCCTATCCTCCTGACTCCAGGTGGTACATCATACCACTTAGTTCTCCCAAAGGTTTCAATAAATAATCCGTAATATGCCTATTAGTTAGTTCTATAGTCCATCAACCAATATTTTTCTCATAGTACACATTATTAATTGTCATTTTTTCTCTACTGATGCCAAAAATTATCTGATCTCACCTTTTCATCCTAAGTAATTTCTATTCATATCTTTCTATATATCACCCCAAGTGGGTTCTTTTACTATCTTAGTGCTAATGATACTCTGCACATATATGTCTACTGTTTCTCATTCTTTCTGTTGTGGCCACTAGCTAGGATTTTATCTATCTGTGTCTATGACTCATGCTGCTGGGAGGTAAGAAGAACCCACAAATCATCTTTCTTGTTCTGGCTTAAATTTACCATATTCTTCTCATCTTTATTTTTCCTTCTAAGAGGTATTTATTTTATTTTAACCAATAAATGATTTAAATTTACACAGACAGGTGATTTTGAAAAGACAGCTCCTACATGTCTGTAAAAAGCCATTTCCTGTCCATTTAAAAATAATCATTTTTATGTTTTATGATGTCATTCAGTATCCAACCACCCAGTATCTTCTGACTTCTTTCTTGAAGAAAACATCCATGATTTATAAGTATGCAGTTTCTGAGAAGTGTATAAGATTCTGGACTCTTTAATTTTTTGAATCCAAACCATATTTTCTAATATTGCTTCTGTTATCCTCTCCATTTTCATAGTAAGAAGATCAAAAGAAAATTGTTTTAACTTGGAGAATATTATTAATTTCTTCATAGGATTTCTTTTTTCTTTAAATTCAATAATAAATACCAATATACATTATTTCTTATGGTCTGTTGGCTTGTGCTCACTGTGATTGTGTCAAAGAAAGATAAACCAGTAAACTATAAAATTTGTTTTCTTGTTTCCTTCAGCCACCTGTTGAAACTGCCCTTACCAACTCCTTTTTTCACTCCTCTAAAGAAGATCTTTTGATAACTTCTTTATGTTTTCTTGTTTCATGTATAACAAAGACATCAGTCCTTTATTTTTCCTTCTGTAGTATGTAAGCTCAAAAGTCACTGGACCAAGAATGCATGTGAAGAGTACTAACATTAAATTAATATTTCTAGTAAGTTTAAAAACTTTTTGACTTCTAGCAGTTTTTGCCTTAAATTTTTTACCTTCTTCCAACAAACATCACTAGGAAAACACAATATTGAAGGTCATTTTATATTTTTCAAATGTTTCCCTTGGTTTTTTTTAATTCCCTGAGTGATTTGAGCTCTGTAATGTGGACATAGTCTAAAGCTGCCAGTGATGATAGCAGAAACCAACGTTTCCTTTTTGTAGAGGAAAGCAATGTGGCCCTGGGATTATCTCATGGCCATCGTACAAAAGGCTAAAAGAACTGTACAGCTCCTCCATTTCATCTCACTCAAATTTGAATTATTTTCCTTTTTCCTATCCTATTTTACCCTCATTTTTTTTTTTTACTTTAACACTTTGGACCTTATCTTTTACTTGAACTTTTACCAGGAAGGTATTCTAGATTTCTTCTGCATTAATCCACAATCAAAGGATCCCCTACATATTTTATTCCCTTAGAATCCTATTTTTTTCCTATGCAAAGAACTTACTAGTTAACCCACTGTATTTGTTCATGCTAATGGGAGCTCATGACCCCTCTTTTCCCATATGTGTATTTTAACAATGTCCTTCTAGATATTATGCCTCAACACAAAGAAGTGAGCCTAAGAGTAACTCTTGTACATAAAGGAACAAGGAGAGTAACAGATAAAGTAACTGGACCAATGACACACAGTAAGAGTGTTAAAAACAGGACGAATTCTGTAGCCAGGCTATTTCCACTTTACTGCACACATTATCATTTGCTGAAAGAATGGTTTAGCTTTAGACATAAATTAGTCCTGCCTCCTTGTCCTATAATGTTCATAAAATAACTTCCTAACCCTAACCAATTCTATTTCAGTTAAGAAAATTAACTAGGGTGCAAAGGCAGCCACTTGATTGCTGAAGCAATTGCCACAGACTGAATTTTATACCTCAAGGCTTATCCAGTCTATGAGTTTGAAATGGAACGCTTTTTCATATAAGAGAAACATGCTAAGAATTAATAAAAATCTGTGACTATTGTGTGGTGTCATGTTTCATAATGGTATTCAGATTAATGTCCACATGGCTTAGTCATGTAACAAGCCTGCAACTGGGCAAGAAACAGAGAATTTTTCCTCTCTTTAATGCTAAACACTAAAATATGCAAAGTTACATAAAAGAAATGCCTGGAATGTGCATAATATTTCTCACAAGGGTCTAAAACCATTTAATTGGCACAAATAGAATTTACTGAGACAGAATTTATGAGGAGTTATTATTACTTCCTTCTTTTGACAGATGAGAAAACAAAGACATAAAATGTTAAGGAAATTTGCTCAAGGTGACAAAAAGTTTAAGATGAAGCAGGAATAGAACCCATATCTTGAGGTACCTACCTAAGTGGTATAATGTGTAGAGTTCTGGATTTGGAATCAGAAAGAGCAGAATCTTATTAAAGCCTTATTAAAATAATAAGCCTTATTAAATGTGTGGGCCTAAGCCAGCCAACTTTTCTCAGCCTTCATTTCTACATCTTTAAAATGGAGAAAATAAGACCACTTCCCTCCCAGGATTGTTACAAAGATCAAATGAATAGATGCAAAATTTTTTTTAAATCTTAAAAACTTGTTTATCAGGTATTATTATATTGTACTCAATAAGGTCACACTACTAATCTATATATTATCATATTTTAACTCAATTCATAAAGTATTTTATTGTTTCAAGTATATGCAAAGCACTGTGGTAGATCCTAGAGACAGAAAATGGAGAGAAAATGGAGACACTAATGGGTGTGAGATGAGTAGGAATAAAATATTACCTAACTATATTACTGAATAAGTTGAATATAATAAGAAAGGTAAATGAAAGGCCCTGAAAGACCTCATGACAGTAGAGCCAAGATGGCAGAGAAGACAGGTCTTTGTCTGAGCTCTTCTGGTTTCCCTCACATTAACACCAGATCAAGCCTTTGAACTGGTTTTGGAGTGATAGAACACACAAATATTTGGAGTGTAACAAATTTACAACAGAAGATATTTTGGAAGAACTTCAAAAAAGGCATTGGGCATTGGATAATAGGAGAGGCAGTGAGCACATGCACAGTGCAGGGACTCAAAGTGGTGTGCCGTCCCCGCACACGGGGTTTCTACTGTAAGTCTTAGCCAAACTATAGCAGTATTAGCTACTCTGTCCTGGTTCAGAAGCCAGTGGCTCAGTAGACAAGTTGTAGACCTCCAACACAACCACCAAAGGAAAATGGTGAGCCCTTGAACCCCAGAATAACACAGGATTTGGTCATGTTCACTTAGCACAGGAAGAAAATCACCAACACTGGCCCCAGGGCAGCATGAAGGTGCTGTTTCCTATAGAGGAAGGTTGGGACAATTTCCCCTTTGCCCTAAGGGCAGACCACAACATTTAAAAATGAGCAACAAAAAAAAAAAAAAGAGAGAGAGAGAGAGAGAACTCTGACCATATATAGCTTTTATGGAGACAGAGAAGAACAGATCACAAATGCTGAGGACACTAAAGACAAATCATCTCCAGATAAAGCCCCAAAGGGTGATATAAGTTAGTCTCCCTATCACAAGGCTCTCTTGGAAATATTCAAAAAAGATCTTAAAAAAGAGTTAGAAGAAAAATGGGGAAAGGAAATGAGAATTTTGCAGGAGGGTTTGGAAAAGGAAATACAAATTATCTGAAGAAAACTTTAAAAATAGATTTAGAGAAATGGAAAAAGCCTACAACTCCTTACAAAATAGATACGATGAAATGGAAAAAGAAACTAAATGAAAAACGGAATATGAGAAATGAAAAAAAGTGAACAAAACAACTCATTCAAAAGTTCAATTAGCCAAATACAAAAGGAGAAAAAAAATCTAAATGAAGAAAATAATTCAGTAAAAATTAGAATTGAACAAATAGAAGTGTATGACTCAATGAGACACCAAGCATCAGTCATATAAAACCAAAAAAAGAAAAAAGAAAAAACAGAAGAAATATAAAATGCCTCATTGAAAAATAACTGACAACTAAAAAAATAGATCTAGGAGAGACAATTTAAGAATTATTGAAGTTCCTGAAAATCATGATGAAAATAAGCTTAGATAACACCTTTCAGGAAATCATCAAGGAAAACTGCCCTGATGTCCTAAGAACCAGAGGGTAAAATAGCCTTTGAAAGGATTCACCAATCACCTCCTGAAAGGGACCCCAAAATGAAAACTGCAAGGAATATCATAACTAAATTTCAGAACTGTCAGACCAAGGAGAAAATATTTCAAGCAGCTAGAAAGAAACAATTCAGATATCGAGGAGCCACAAGGATTACCCAGGACCTAGCAACTTCTACTTTAAAGGATCAGAGGTCCTGGAATATGATATTCCTGAAAGCCAAAGGAACTTGGATTGCAGCTAAGAATTAATTATTTGATAAAACTGAGTATTATCTTTCAGGGAAAAAGATGAACATTCAATGAAACAGGCAAATTTCATTTATTTCTCACAAAAAGACCAGAACTGAAAAGAAAACTTGATCTTCAAATATAGAACTCAAGAGAAGCATAAAAAAAGCTTAAAAAAAAAAGAAAAAATAACTTTCTTTTAAAAGTTAAAAAGTTTACATTCCTACGTAAGGAAGATGATATGTTTAACTAAGAACTGTATCTCTGATATGGATATATTTAGTGGGTGCAGGTATAATTTGATTTTATTGTAATAACATAAAAAAAGAAACTAAAGATGGAAAGGGGATTGTACTGGAAGAAGAGGAAAGGGAGGTAAAATGGAAATCAAAATCTCACAAAGAGACAAAAAACACATTACAATTGAGGGAAAGAAAGGAAAGGGATGAGCACTGTGTGAACCTTATTCTAATCAGATTTGGCTCAAAGAGATTGCTCAGTCATATTTAGCTCACAGAGAAACTTGTCTTACTCTATAAGGAAATAGGAGAGGAAAGGGAGAAGGAAAGCGGGAGGCTAGTAGAAGGGAAAAGTATAAGAAAGCAGGAGATTCTATAAAAGAGGAGGGCTCTTTAAAGGAGATAGTAGTCAGAAGTAAAATACTGGGGAGGAGGGAAAGGAGGAAAGGAAAGAGAAAACTATAACTTAGGGAAAATAAGATGGCAAGAAATAAAGAGTTAGTAATTTTAACTTTGAATGTGAATGGGATGAACTCTTCCATTAAACAGAAATGAATAGAGATTGGATTAAAAGCCAGAATCCTACAGTATATTATTTCAAGAAACACATTTAAAGCAGAGTGATACATACCAAGTAAAAGTAAAAGACTGAGCAGAATCTATTGTGCTTCAGCTAAAGTAAAAAAAAAAAAAAGCAGGGGCAGCAATACTGATCTCAGATCAAGCAAAAGCAACAAGGAAACTATATTTTGCTAAAGATAGTCATAGTCTGATATATAGATAATGAAGTAATATCAATATTTAACATATATGTGTACCAAGTGATATAGCATCCAAATGTCTAGAGGAGAAGTTAAGAAAGACACAAAAAAAATTGAAGCAAAACTATACTAGTCTGGGACGTCAACTTTGCTCTCTCAGATAAATCAAACCACAAAATCAATAAAAAAGAAGTTAAGGAGGTAAACAGAATTTTAGAAAAGTTAGGAATGATAGACCTTTGGAGAAAATTGAATGGAGACAGAAAGGAATATACTTTTTTCTTGGTGATACATGGAACCTGCACAAAAATTGACCATATGTTAGGTTATAAAACCTTTAAAATCAAATGCAAAAAGGCAGAAATAGTAAATGCATTATTTTCTGATCATGATGCAATAAAAATTACATGTAATAAAGGGCCAGAGTAAAATAGACCAAAAATTAATTGGAAACTAAATAATCCAATCCTAAAGAATGAATAGGTGAAACAACAAATCATAGACACATTCAATAATTTCATCCAAGAGAATGACAATAATGAGATAGCATACCAAAATTTATGGGATGCAGCCAAAGCAGTTCTTAGGGGAAGTTTTATATTTCTAGATCCTTACTTGCATAAAATAGAGAAAGAGAAGATGAATGAATTAGACATGCAAGTAAAAGAAAGCTAGAAAAATAACAAGTTAAAAACTCCCAATTAAATACCAAATTTGAAATTCTAAAAATAAAAAGGGGTGATTAATAAAACTGAAAGTAATAAAACTATTGAACTGATAAACAAAACAAAGAGTTGGTTTTATGAAAAAAAACAACAAAATAGATAATCCTCTAGTTAACAATTAGAAAAAAGGAAAGAAGAAAATCAAATTGTTAGTCTCAAAAATGAAAAGGATGAACTTTGCATCAGTGTACAGAAATTAGAGCAATAATCAGAAGTTATTTCGCTCAACTGTATGCCAATGAATATGATAACCTAAGTGAAATGGATGAGTATTTACAAAAATATAGATTGCCCAGACCAACAGAGCAGGAAATAAATTAAATAGCCCCATTTTAGAAAAAGAAATTGAACAACCTATTAATTAATTCCCTAAGAAAAATCTCCAGGGCCAGATGGATTTACATGTGAATCCTACTAAACATTTAAAGAACAATTATTTCCAATACTATGCAAAGTATTTGGAAAAATAGGGAAAGAAGGAGTCCTACCAAATTCCTTTTATTATATAGATATAGTGCTGATACATAAACCAGGTAGGGTCAAAAGAAAGAAAGAAATTTATAGACTAATTTTCCTAATGAAAATTAATGCAAAAAAATTTAACAAAATGTTATTTTTATAACAAGTTATCCCAAGGATAATATACCATGATTCAATAGCATTTATACCAGGATTGCAGGGCTGATTCAATATTAAGAAAACTATTAGCATAATTGACTATATCAATAATCAAACTAACAAAAATCATACATTTAGCTCGATAGATGCAGAAAAAGCATTTGAAAAAATCCAATACCCATTCCTATTAAAAACACTCAAGAGTATAGGAATAAATGAAGTTTTCCTTAAAATGATCAGTAGAATCTATTAAAAACTATTAGCAAACATCATATGTAATGGGAGTAAACTAGAACCATTCCCAATAAGATCAGGGTAAAACAAGGTTGGCCACTACTACCATTACTATTCAATAGTGTATTAGAAATGTTACCTTTATCAATAAGAGAAGAAAATGAAATTGAAGGAATTAGAATAGATAATGAGGAAGCCAAATTATCACTCTTTCCAAATGATATGATAGTATACTTTTAGAATCCTGGAGAATCAACTAAAAAATTAGTGGAAACAATTCACAACTTTAGCAAAGTTGCAGGCTACAAAATAAATCCACATAAATCATCAGCATTTTTATATGTTACCAACAAAGTCCAGCATCAAGTGAAACAAAGAAATTCCATTTAAAATGACTGTAGATATTATAAAATATTTGGGAGTCTATCTGCCAAGGCAAAATTGGGAAATATATGAAGACAATTACAAAACACTTTCCACACAAATAAAGTCAGATCTAATCAATTGGGAAAATATCAAATGCTCATGGATAGGCTGAGCTAATATAATAAAAATGTTGAACTATTTATTCAGTGTCATATTAGTCATATTCCCAAGAAATTATTTTACAGAACTAGGAAAAACAATAACAAAGCTCATCTGTAAGAATGAAAGGTCAAGAATTTCAAGAGAATTAATGAAAAAAATGCAAATGAAAGTGGTCTTGCTGCACCAGACCTAAAAGTATATTATAAAGGAATAATCATCGAAACCATTTGGCATTGTCAAAGAAATAGAGTAATCGATCAGTGGAATAAGTTAGGTTCACAAGCCAAAATAGTCAATGAATGTAATAATCTAGTGTTTGATAAAGCCAAAGACTCCAGTTTCTGAGATAAGAGCTCACTATTTGATAAAAATTGTTGGGAAAATTGAAAATTAGTATGGCACAAGGAAAACTGAAAATAGTATGGCAGAACCTAAGCACTGACCCACATGCAACACCCTATACCAAGATAAGGTCAAAATGGCTTCATGATTTATAAAGATATAAAGCATGATACTATAAGCAAATTAGAAGAACAAAGGATAGTCTACCTCTCAGAGGTTGTGGAAAAGGAAATGATTTGTAGCCAAAGAAGGAGTACATTATGGAATAAAAAATGGATAATTTTGATTGTATTAAGTTAAAAAGTTTTTGTACAAACAAAAACAATCTGGACAAGATTGGAATGGAAGCAATAAATTGGGGGGGGGGGATTTTACATCCAAATGTTTTGATAAAAGCCTCATTTCTAAAATATAGAGAAAATTGACTCAAATTTATAACAATCCGAGTCATTCTACAACTGACAAATAGTGAAAGGGTATGAATAGACAGTTTTCAAATGAAGAAATTAAAACCATTTATAGTCATATAAAAAAAATGCTTTAAATCATTATTGATCAGAGAAATGCAAATTAAGACAACTCTGAGGTACCACTACAAACCTCCCAAATTGGCTAAAATGACAAAAAAAGATAATGATGAATGTTGGGGAAACTGGGACACTAATACATTGGTGGTGGAGTTATGAAATGATCTAACCATTCTGGAGAGCAATTTGGAACTGTGCCCAAAGGGCTATCAAACTGTGCATACTTTTTGATTCAGCAGTATCTCTACTATGTCTATATCCCAAAGAGATCATAATAAAGGGAAAAAGACCTATGTGTGCAAAAATGTTTGTAGCAGCCCTTTTTGTAGTGGCAAAGAACTGGAAATTGAGTGTAAATCCACCAATTGGGCAATGGCTGGTATATGAATGCTATGGAATATTATTGTTCTACAAAAAATGATCAGCAGGATGATTTCAGAGAGGCCTGGAGAGATTTACTTGAACTGACTGATGCTAAATGAAATGAGTAGAATCAGGAGAACATTGTTCACAGCAACAGCAAGATTATATGATGATCAATTCTGATAAATGTGGCTCTTTTCAAATGGGGGGGTGATGCAGGCCAGTTCCAATGGCTTTGTGGTGAAGAGAGCCATCTGCACTCAGAGAGAGGGCAGTGGGAACTGAGTGTGGATCACAACATAATATTTTCACTTTGTTATTGTTGTTTGCTTGCCTTTTTTCCTCATTTTTTCCCTTTTTGAGTTGATTTTCTTGTGCAGCATAATTGTGGAAAATGGTTTGGAAGAACTGCACATCTTTAACATATACTGGATTATTTGCTGTGTAGGGGAAGGGAATGGGAGGAAGGAAGGAAAATTTTCAGGTCATAAGGTTTTTCAAGGGTGAATGTTGAACATTTTCTATGCATATATTTTGAAAATAAAAAGCTTTAATAAAAAGAAGAAAAAACATAAAATAAAAGCTACTTAAAAAAAAAAGAAAAGGAAAAAAGACCTCATGATAAAATGGAAAATTAGGAGAAATCCTTTTAAGTTGGGAGGATCAAAAAAGAAGGAGATGTCATTTGATTTGGGCATTGAAGGGAAGATGGAATTTTAATAATCTAAAATGTAGAGGAGGGGTATAGAGGGCGGAACTTTGGAGAAGTATGAAACAAGGTGTTAACTCAATGGAATCCATGAGACAATGGTTACCTAGTTTACATATACTTAGTACTTAGCATAGTAATGTAATAGTTCTACAATTGATGTAATTGTAATAGGGTATTTAAACTGAGGACAAAGTCATCCACAGACAATCTATCTTTCACAATTCTCCTGGTGGTTCTCCTGCCTCCTGCACTAAGATGAAGACTGGGTCAGAATAAAGAATCTAGACTCTATTCTTGATCATTCTCATGGTGTTTATCCTGCTGAGATCAAGGCCCTTCAGGAGGACCTCCAGAAAGCTAGCCTGAACATTACAGAGGGGCATCTTTTTCAATATATAGGGGATGACTAGAGGGAAGACATGAAAGTGGGTAAAAAAAAAAGGATGTCATCAGAGGGTAGTGATATAAGTATAAGGTTCTTGAAGGGAAATAGTATGAGAGAAATTATAGAAAGGTAAACTAGAGCCAGATTGAGGAGTTTTTGGAAGGAAGAACAAGGAGACCAAACTTTTTATGTAGGCAACAGGGAGCTACTAATGGTTGGTTTTTTGTCTGGTTTTGTTTTGATTTATCATAGAAATGATTTGATACATTTGCTCACTAGACATCCAATTAGTCAATAAGCTTTTATTGTATACCTAACATGTGCCAGATGCTATGCTGGAAATACAAAGACAATACAGTAGGGAAATTATGCTGACTATGGAAAAATTGTATAAAAGATAGATTGGTTATGGGTGTGGTGGTAATCTCTGTTGCCTGGCAGGCTGGTAGATCTCTTGTTCTTGAGAGATCTCCATATATAGTGGCTTAAATTGTTTAGGTGTTTATTCAAAACTCATGATTAATATAGTGAGCCCCTGGGAAGGGAGGGAGGAACCAAGTGACCTGGATCAGAAACGGAGCAGGTCAAAACCTCTGCCAATTCAAGTGGGATTATGACAGGATTTCCAATCCAGATGAGAGAGCAGGAAAAAGAAAAGGAAAAAAATGATTTTGAAAGAAGACAAGGTAGAAATCACTTCTTTCATATAAAAGTCCTGGTAAGGTAAAGATGGTATAAACTAATGTGGATAAATATATATATATATATATATATATATAGTCAACCTATCTTCATATTATAGATAGATATATAAATAGATATTAAGCAAGTAGGTATAAGAGAATGAGAGATAATGGACTTGGGGTATAGATTTAGGTATCACTTTTTGGACATGACCAATGTGAGCATTTATTTAGCTTGATTATGCACATTTGTTAACAGGTTTTCTTTTTTTCTTTCTTTTCTTTTTCTTTCTTTCTTTCTTTTTTTTTTGGCTGGGGCAATTGGGATTAAGTGACTTGCCCAGGGTCACATAGCTATTCTTTTCTATTTTTAAATGAAGGTTGGATAGGAAAGAGAGAAAGTAAATTGTAATTGAAAAAAGTTAATATGAAAAAGAAATGGGAAAGTCCAGGTAAAGGCATCAATAGGAAAAGTAAAAACAAACAAAAAAAATCTAACAGAACTCAGCAATTAATTCAGTTGTTTGCTAAAGGCACTGATTAGGATGTCCTGGATTGAAGTGGACTAAATTGAACCTGGGGATAACTCCTGAGGTGATACTGGAACTTGGAGATAAGTAATCTCTTCCCTTCAAGCTCCTGCTTTTGAGACTCCAAGTTGTTCCTGGTAACATAAAAAAAGAAACTCAGCAGGATAGTATTTGTTGAACACTTAAAAAGAATTTATAAACAGGGAACTACTTTGAGATTGTTGATACAATTTTTATACCATATAGAAGATTATACATGGAGCAAGATTTGGAATAAAAGAGAAGTTTCATATGCCACAAATATTACTGGCCTTATGATCCCACAGCAAATTATTTGGCTTCTCTGGGACTCAGTAGGAAATAATAGCACTTATCACCAGGATTTGTAAGGATCCAATAAAATACACTTTGGGTGACTCAGTGGATAGTGAGTGTCCTAATCCTGAAATCTGCAAATGGCAAGTTCAAATCCAGATTCAGATATTTTCTGGCTATGTGACTCTAGGCGAATAACAATTTTGCATTGTTCCCTTGGAAATGGAGATAGCACCAATCTCTCAGAAGTTCCTATAAGGATAAAAGAATATAGTACTTGTAAAGCACTTCGAAAACATAATGCTTTTTTTTTTTTTTTTTTGCATGTGAAACACTTTGGAAATCTTAACAAGCCTATGTAAAGTGTTGGGTTACTATTATTATTATTATGGGATAATCATTTTCCTATTTGATAGCTCTGATAATTTGCAGAGATTTATCCAATGGTGTGTGTATATTTCTGTTCCCAGAGACACCTTAGTGCTGGACTATACCAGTATGGCACTAATAAATTAAGAAGCTGGACTTAAGGCACAAGGGAAAAAAGCCCCAAATTTAAGGGTCATGAATTAGGCTACCATAAAGGCTGACTTACCAGTTTTTACAGAAGTCATTTCTTAAGAGAAATGGTCATTTCCAGATGTCAGAAACAGGTTGGAGAAAGACAGCAACTGAAAGCTGTACAGAAAGTTGTTCTTAATTTCTCATTTTGAACATAAATTGAATAATCTCTCTGAATACCATATGACTTCTTTCAATTTCATTCTCTTTTTTGAAGAGAGTTGCTTTCCCTGGTCATATTCTATTTGAGAACTCAAGCAACAAAATATTTAAAATTTTGGGTAACAAAATTAAGGAAGTTTAGGTCAAAACTTTTTCTTCTCTGTTTTTTGACACTCAACTCTGGGATCACAGCCAGATACTTGTTTCAAGGATGGAAAAGATTGTAAGATCCTTTTAAAGAGAAGTGTTGTTGTTGTTCCATTTGCTATAGAGATCCCCCATCCTTTAATTCCCACCCAGCTTTGGTCTTTACAGAAGTGGGATGATTTTTCTATTTTTACAATTTAGGATCCATTTGTTCCATTGTTTCAATTGTGTCCAATTCTTTGTGATCCCATTTGAATTTTTCATGGCCAAGATACTGGAATGGTTCACTATTACCTTCTCTAGATCTTTTTATAGATGAGAAAACTGAGGCAAATGTGGCTAAGTGATTTGTCCAGGATTACACAGCTAATAAGTTTCTGAAGCTGGATTTCTCATGAAAATGAATCTTTCTGATTCAAAACTCAATACTTATCTACTGTGCTATCCAGTTGCTCCTTTCATTTTCATAATAGAGCAACCATTTTGTCTTCCACACTTCTGGTGTCACAATCACTTTGATGTTGTTTTAAGCAACAATACACTACTGTACATCTCATCCAATATAATCAGGTAGATAGAAAGACTTATTAAGTACTTAATAAGCACAAGGGATACAAATTTAAGCCAGCAAGACAGTCCAGGTCTTGAGTACCTTCCATTACAATGGGAGATGATAACATTTGGGAGAAGAGGCAACTGGAAAAAAGTTAGAAATATTTTGTCTACTAGACCAGGAAGTCACAAAAAAAAAAATAAGGAAGAAGTTCACCTATCAAGGGCAAGAGACCCAAGAAACGAATCCAGGTTAGTAGTGGGAAGGAGGTGGAGGTAATGCTCAGAGAAGAGAAGGAAAAAATGGTTCAGCCCTTGCCAAAACTTGAAATGTCTTATGACTTAGAGAGGGAAAGTTAATGGACACATTAAATATATACTCCAAACTATTTCCCTACATTAAATTAGATCACCAGAAAACAGCATCCTTGCACCATCTGATTTTAGTTCTCCTCTGAAATGCCTTCACTGAGTAAAGATTTTATGTCAAATCTTTATCTTCCATACAGAGCTGATATAAGAAACATCCATTTTAACAATATTTTTGTATCTTTTACAAGGCCATAGTTAGAGACATTATCCATTATGGAATCCACTCTTCCTTCTATAAAGATGCACATGATAAATTCCTCAAAATATTTAATTTCCCATGGAGGAAAACATCTTTTTCTTGAACACTTGTACATTTTCTTTTAGACAGTAGGTACTGAGAAGCCCAGAGCTTATCTTTAGAGCTCAAATTCAGTTGCCTGTTCATCTCAGATAGCCAGTGAATTTCTCTGTTTCATTTGTTTTGTTGTTGTTTTTCCATTAATTTTTTTATTAGATGAATGTATTCATAGAATAATACATCCTAAGATTTAGGATTTAGAAAGAAAGGGATTTAGAGATCTTATCAATGCAGCTCATAAAGATGTGGAAACTGAAGTCCCAGAGAAAGGAAATGATTTTATGTAAGGTCCCATGGCTAGTAGTTGAGCCAGGAATCAAACCCACTCTTTTTCTTTTAAATCTTTTCTAATATCAGACTGCTCAGATTATTGGGATTTTGTTCCCTGTGAATCCCTTCTTTGAGAGCAAGTAAGATTTAAATAATAGATAACTAGATATTTTATTATATTTATTTGAAAAAAAAGTTGTCTGTGTCTTTTAAAATAGTTATTGGAAAAGCTTATGATTAGGTGTAAGCACAGTTATGCTTTCTACATTGTGACTTTCCCCATCGCAAATAAGTATAAGAAATTAAATGGGAATTTGGGAGTAGTTTTGCCGAAGCTGCAGATGACACACAAAAACCAGCAAAAGATACAGAAAAAATTTAGAAACTAAGAAACACATAAAATGCATGTATTGTATTGCATAATATCAACATATTTAATCTTTTAATATCATAATAAGTCAGACTTCTTTTCTAGTTTGAAGGGAGGGTCAAAATGTTTTATATGGATTTTCCAGATTGTGGTGACACCATATTTGTAACCTCTGTGGAAAAGGATAATTATACTTGTAAGATCAGTGGATTAATGGTTATATATGACCCGTGTATTCATGTTCGTACTGAGTTGCCATATACATACAATTATGGGATTGGTTAGTAAGATAAGAATAGGGTTTCTCTTAAATTCAATATTATGTTTTGCTATTGTTTGCAAGATTACCTCTGTCCTCTCTCCATCCTTTCACTCTTCTTTTTTGTCCTGACAAGTACCTAAAGTCAATGGGTCCTTCTAAAGTATGGCTAGCAATTCATCCACTGTCCCTTTCTAAAACGTATTGTCTAAGAATAAGTTAATTATTATTAAGAAAAAAATCAATGGTGTAATTTGAAACTTTCAATGAATCATTGTACCAAGAAGCAAAAATAAATGAGAAAAGATATACTGATGTCTTTAGACACTGCATTTACATTTATGCAATATCTTACAATTTACTACTAAAGGCTGAGCCACTGAAGTTTCTTGGAGTTTTTGTTCCTTTGATTTATAGAATAACCCAATTCACAGTTATTCATTTATTCACCAATACCAATGTATATGTGTCTCTCCAATGGACCAGTGCCAGATTGCCAGCCAGAGTTCAAATAAACATTTAAATGATAACACCATTCTAGTAAAGGACTTTTTTTAATGTGCTTAATGAAATAACAAGATTATCATTTTGATTCAAATATCATTAAGATGTAAGATTGTACAATACTATAAGTTCATTGTAGGTTCATAAAATATTAGTATTGGAAGGAAACTTAATGATTATATACTCCATCTACCTAATTATACAGATGAGGAAACTGAGCTTCAGAAAAATGATTTTTTTCCCAAGTTATAAGAACTAAGTAGCAGATTCAAGACTCAGGCCTTCTGCCATCAATCATTATGCTCTTTTCACTGTGTTCAATTAAAAAAAATATTCAGCTCCTACGGTATTCTGAGCATTGTGCCAGATAGATACCAAATTTAGATAAATCATAGTTCCTGCATTCATAAAGGCTTCCTATCTAACATTTTCCTTCTGCGTTATAGAGGGAGTATAACTGCTTACATTCAATGTGTATAATACAGAATTTGAAATTAACAAATTGTATAAGAGTATTCATAAACAAAAGGGTATGTCTTAGAAGTTCCAAAGTCTCTGGAGAAAGAAATCCTAATTTGACCATAATTCTCTCCTCTCGTAAAATTGTATTTGAAGAAAATATGACACAGTCTTATTCAAATTTGATCAAATTTTTACAAATCATATAGGTAATTTATAGTATTGTGAGGTCATTTCTAACTCTTGAAAATTTCTTGACAGTGTCTTGATTCATCACTGGGTAAACCCATTGTTACTACTGAATTTTCACAACAGAAACTGATTCCAGTGACATTTGACAAAGGAATTATGGTCTCAGAATAGGATGCATGGTCAAGGGCGATTGATTGGCAGAAGGTAAAAGTGGTCATTGGTGATTGATGATAACATGCCAGATTATATCTATTTCATACAGTAAGCAATGCTACACTTGACCTATATAGATTATTACATGTAGACCTGAAGGGAACCTCCATCTATCAAGGGTTCTTAAACTAGGAACTTAAAAAAATTATAATTTTTATTTTATTTTTATTTTAATATGGAATAAAAAAGCATTTTCATAATAGTATAATAAAAAGATGCTTGTACATGAAATGCAAATCTACCATGCAAAATTTGATATTCCTTTTTATTACTATATTTCAACATAACTGGTTTCCTTTGTAAAGTCTATGCTTCTATTTTATGCATTTAAAAACATTGTTTTCAGAAAAGGTTAATAGACTTCAACAGATTACCAAAGTACCCCATAACACATAACAAAAGAATGGACACTCCTCGTACATTCTTCTCCTATTTTGTAGATGAATTGCATTTTTCTCATATTCCTTATCCTATTAGTTCTATTTTTGACCCTGGCACAGAGTGAATCAAGTACATATAGATATGCAACATAAGGACGGTACATAAAACTGAGAATTTTAAAGCTAGGAACAGCTTTTGAGTTCATGTAGTCAGACCCTATCAATTCACACAGACAGACATTTAACTCCAGAGATATGAAAGGCCTCCAAAATGTTAAGAAGCAGAGCCTGCATTTGAACTCAGCTCATTTGACTCCAAAATCCAGTGCTCTTTCCTCTGTCCTATGCTTTATAATTTTAGGAAAACATGGAAGGCCATCAGACTTCACACAGTGACTTGAGAGAAAACCATTACCAGTGGCTTTTGTAGCAGCCATTTTAAAATCTAGTCTCCATCTTGCTACCTTCCTTGAGATCTAATCATAACATAATGGTGTCCTGATTCTCCCTGGTCCTGTCCCTGGCTCTTGACCTTCCTATGGACCCGTTTGTTCAAATGGAAACTACATGTACAAAGTACAAAGATGTACTTTGCAAATCTTAAAGTGCTATGTAAATATTAGCTACTATTGTTCCCAAGTTAGCTCTTCTGAGTTTTTTCATGCTGTGAAGATGTCTTTCCTCTTTATTCACATTTCTCTATCTCCAAACTGCCTTTAGACAAACTGGAACTGGACCTAAACATTTTCTCTGGCCTGAAATGAGTCACCCTGGCAACCCCAGCTCTTCAAATTGGCCTGAGCATCTCATTAAATATTCTACCCACGTCCCTGGTTCTCAGCTGCCCTCCAGTGGCCACTTAACCATTCATACCACACATATCTTGGAAGCAATTGCCTAAAAGGAGGAGAAATGAGGAAGGAACAAGAAATTCCAACTCCATTTGGGGTCAACCAGTCTTCCTCAAGTATAGGGGGTTCCAAAAATTTTAGTGCAGTTTTAACTTTAATAGTTAAAAACTGCACCAGGACTTTTGGGACTCCCTAAACATGAAATACAATCCATTATTTTGAAGACCTAAATCACAGTCTACAGAGGAGTTCTCTTCATTCATGTCACAGGTGACATTAAAAATAAGGTTGGGAGCTTTCCTAGTCAAGACTATGTATCAGAAAGTACACTGAAATGAGTCAAGATATTTGGATTGTTTGAGTTCCACCTTTAACCAGATATGGAGTCAAGACTGGGTATGAATCCTACCTCTGAACCTGAGTGGCCAAGGACCAAGTCACTCAATCTCTTAATCCTCAGTTTCTTCATATATAAAATAACTAGAATGATAAAACTACCTATAAAAAAGCACAATAATGAGGTTGCTTTCAGACTCAAATGAGATCCTATATATAAAGCCCTAGATAAAAAATATATTTGGATTAATAAATAGCATTAATAAATAATATTATTAAGAGAGTAATCAGTGACACTAGTGCTTCAATAACTGGTGAACAATGAGGAATGACTTGCCAAGTATTTCCAACAAATGTTATTCTAGTGATTAATATAGTCAGTACTAAATCGTAGTAGAACCACTTGTTCTTTACCCACCTGCTGATGTGATTTTACTTTAGTTCACCAAAGCATTGTGTTAGCAAAGAGAAAATAAGTACAAGTCATTCTGCTTTGTTTTGCAGACATTCCTTTTCTAAAGGACAAAAAAGAAAAAAAGAAAAAGCGAATCCCTACAGACCATAGCAAGTCATTTAAAACCCATTTGAAAGGAAAACTTAGGTTTCTTTTTGATTTCTTCCTAATTTGAACACAGAGACAGATGATAGGAGAAAACAGTTCCTCAATTGAGTAGATGCTAATATACATAGTACCCCAAACTTCTGTTTCCTGCCAGAGGGCAAAGGAATGATTTGCTCCAGTGAATGTCATTGAAGATTCCAAGGAGAGAGAGCTAAAATTTTAGTCCACTAAGCAGGCTCTTGCCTTGGAATTGTACAAACACCAAGACTTTATCTAACATCACATTTTTTCTAATCTTGCTCCTGAGAATCCAATGACCCAGTGTGTATATTGAACCTGTAGCTGTGATTATGACCAGCTGTGTCAAAGGGATTCAGGTTAGAAGCACTGACATGAACCAACTAATAATCCCTTGGGGCTTATCTTTCTTCAAGAATTCAACCACTTGTAACAAAATGTGTTATGAAGAAAGACAAAAAGACAGTGCCATTATCTTTTTGAGAATTTAAGAAGCAAGTTAGTAGTGGGAAGGACTTTCCAAGTAGGACTAATTTGGGATATAGTTACACCGAGCAAAAATAAACAGCAAATCATTGGAGCAGCGACCTTTTCTCATATTCCTAGTGGATTTACTTCAACAATTCATACTGTGAACTGTGAACTTGTAACCAGAGTAATTTGGAAAAGGAGAGTCCTGGGAGCTAGAGGTATAAATGCTGTTGTTGGATAAAAGGATTTTAAAGTAAAATGTCCCATGTGCTACATTATGGACAAGTGTTAAAAGATTAGTATACACTGGAAATTACTCTCTTCTCACTAGATTTTTATTTGTCTTCTTCCTCCCTTCCTGGATTGTACCACATTATATACCACAGAATCAAATGATCAATTAAATTGTGCTTTTCCTTGGAATTTCAACCAAATCTTGCCTAAGCATGGACAGGCATATCTTCCTCCCCAATAATAAATAGCCATATTTACACTTCTCCCTTGTATTTATTCACAAGAGCTATCTTATGTCCATTTTGTACATGTCTGGTTTTTACAAATATTAATTTTTTAATAGTTTAGAATACAATGAACCAGATACATTTCACTAGGGCAGAGGCAGATCTCTATTCCTGGACTCCATACTTTTTAAAAAATAAAATCTAAGAGTATATTAACATTTTTGACTGCCATATGTCTCTCTGTTGGCTAATAGAGCTTGCACTCTACTGAGACCCCTAGAACTTTCCCCAAACATCTAGATAACTATGTCTTCATACTTGGGAAACTGATTTTCTTTGCAATCACAAATGGAAGATTTCATACTCATTCCTTTTAAGTTTCATTTCATTCAATGCAATGCAATTTTCTTGCCTGTCAATATCTTTTTCTGTATCCTGGCTCTGTTATCCAATGTGTTAGCTATTCTGTATTACAGTTTGTATCATTTGTATATCTGAAAGAAATTGGCCTAAAAATCCATATCAGAAAAATTATGCGAATGAAAAATGCCTACTGCCCAAACTAAAACATTCCTACAATTTGTCTGTTATTTAATATAGCAGCTTGTTTAGGATGGAGTGCTAGAAAGCTGGCCTTAAAACAAGGAAGATTAGAACAAGGACTAAGGTTAGCTCCTGACCTTTTAATCTCAGACAAGTCATTGAACCTGTAGAAGCCCAGAAAACTCTCTTAAGATTTTGTTTCAAATGTATTGGTGAATATCCTCACTAAAGTGATTTTCCTTATTCAGAATTTTTTTATATGGATAAATCATAAGTGTAGTTCTTATTTCTAGTCCCTACCTGGCTGAGTAGGTATAAGTGGGTAGTTTTCTAACTTTTGTATTTCAAATTTAAAACTAAATTGAACAGTTCTTCAAAGCTGACACAAAAATCTATTCTTCCTTAGGGAAAATAGTAGAGTGAAAAAAATCTCTGAAAATAAAAGGACAAGGCTGGATGATCTTTGTAGTTCCTTTCCAATTCTAGAGCTATGGTCTTTTGATACTTGTGGTCTATATTCCATGTCCAGCCATGAGCATGTAGTTTGAAAATCCAATTCATCTTCTCCAATATCATTTTAGTTCACTTGATATGATATGATCCTATATAAAAATCAGACATATGCATTCATTCAATAACTTCCTAATGAAGAGTAGAAGGAGTGCTAAAATTTTAGTCCACTAAAGTCTCTTGCCTTGGAATTGTACAAACATCAAGACTTTTTCACCTAATCCAAAAGCATACAAACAAACAGACAAATAAATAAATCTAGGACCCTCAGGGTTTCTAGTCAAAACAGAGATGATTGCTATTTACATTCACTGAGTTAATCAGATCCCAAACAATGACCATATGGGACCTATATATGCCAAGGAATAAAATAAGTTCGTATACATGTGTACATGTTGTTATCCTTATTTGAATGTAAGCTCCTTAAAGACAGGAACTGCTTCATTTTGTCTTTGCATCCCCTGTGCCTGACATAGTACATGGCACATAGGAAGTTCTTATTAAGATTTTTTAAAAATGTGTATTATATGTGTAAATAACTATAGGTTTTTCTTGTCTCTTTTTACATCCTCAAAAAGAGTTTAGTAGATTAAATATACATATTTATTTATGTATATGTGTGTATGTATAGTCTATTAGCTTTGAGTAATAAAATAAATAGATTTAAGCCTGGAAGTTTAGATAAGGAAATTAATGCCCATAAATGTGAATTTACCTTGATTAAATTCACATAGAAATTATAAAACTAGGATTCAAACTTATGTGCCCCAACTTCAAATCCAGTCCTTCCAGTGCACCAAGCTTACTAGTTCATAAATCCCACGCTTATGTATGGGGATTAGGCAATCTATTAATCCTCTGGCAGAAAGAACATTTTTTGAACAGGTTACATATTTAGGTCCCCCTCCTTTAACTTAAACCTTAAGTGTCTTTAAAAGTCTTAGGAGGATATCATCTAGTTTCAATGATTTATATACCTCTAATTTGTCAAGTAGGCTTAGAAAATGTTTTATGTTTACTGGTGTTTGTTTTAATAAGTCTGACATGTCTGCTTTAAAAGGTAATTTGGCAATGTGTGTTCATGGACCTGAAAAAAATCAATAAAGCATGCCATCAGTTTTCCCCTAATTACTGAACAGCACAATTAACTACAGAAACTTTATTTTCAGACAATGCCCACAAATTGCCGGCAATCTTCTGAGCTAGGACAATTTTTCTCAGCTTTCTTAGCCTGTGACACATTTTGTCAGGACACAAGGAAGAATGGGAATTCCTCCTATTTTCCCATATACTTTTTGAGCTATGTCCTCTATGTTAAACATTATGAAGACACTCTCACACATACATACATATTTACATATGTACTTATACCAATATATAAATGTATTATGTGTATATGTGCATACATAGCTATATATAACCTTTTTTCCCATTTAGATATAGATTGAGAAGTAGGAGGGGAAGCCTCTGATCTCTACCTCTATAATGGGGGGCACTGCTGGGCCAATCCTAGCCACACCTTTTACACTCTTATCAGTATCTATTCATAAGTTTTCTCCTCTGCAGAGCTGGGGTTTTTTTTTGTTGTTTTTTTTTTTTGGGGGGGGGGTTGGCACATACATGACGAGAGATGAGAAGAGTGAAGGGGACAATATTTTCTAATATTCAGCCTTGTCCTTAACTTCAAAAACAGTTATATGCATCATTTTAGCCTAAGAGAGGGGAAAACAGATTTAGTTTTACCTTTTGGGAATTTTTTCCAGAAAAAGAATTATTAATGAATAAACTCATAAGATTTTCATTTTTATCTCAGAGCCCCAAGCTTGGATAAAAAGCTCTGTCAATTTAGACAGGGGGGTCAAACCTATGCCATTCTTCCCATCTGTCTGTACCAACACTGTTCTTTCTCTCACAGCCTTCCTATTTTCAATTAAAAGCATGCACAAATCTAAAACTAGTAAGGAAAGATTATCTGCAGAAAGCTAGCTTTGATATTAATATGGAAGATGTGAACCTAACTCTAAAGAAAATGGAAAAAAATTGGAGTAAATGTTTACCATGTCCAATAGTCACTTCCATGTCTGGTACCTATTCTCTCAAATGGAAAATATGTATGTTGTTTAGTCATTCCCCAGTGGATGGGCATTCCTGCAATTTCCAGTTCTTTGCCACAATAAAAAGAGCTGCTAAAAAAAACATCATAGAACATATAGGATCTTTTTTTCTTTTTGCCTGATTATCTTTGGAAATAGGCCTAATAGTGCTATTGTTATGTCAAAGAGTAAAGGCAGTTTAATAAACTCTTTGGGCATAAGTCCAAATTGCTCTTTAAAATTCAAAATTGTTCATTTTCTAGATGTGTAACCCTAGGCAAGTCACTTAACTCTGATTGTCTCAATTTTCTCATATTTAAAATGGGCAGGAGAAGGAAATGGCAAACTAGTATCTTTGGCAAGAAAATTGAAAATGATGTTACAAAGAGCCAGACATGAGTGAAATGAAAGAGTTAGACATTTCTAGATATATGTATGTGTATTCATATGTATATGTGTATACGCACATACTCACATACACAACCGTTAGTTGACATCTATTTTTTTCTGTTATAGTTATTTCTTAGACGCCTCTAGTTGAAAAATTGGCAGAGAAGATAAAAAAATTTCCATAATGCCATGATAATTTGCATGTTCAGATACACTATAATAACACAACCACAGTTACTATGCTGTTGATCCTTCTCATCTGATATATTTATTTTTCTTAAGATTGGTGTTTGTATATTTTTTAAAATAGTGCCATATATTATTTTTTACCAAAATTTTACATGTGGGTTAAAAAAAAACCCAACTGAGCAAATACAAAATTCAGATGTGGCTTAAGTTTACAATAAAAGAATTTATATGAAAAAGATTAGAATTTTTGGTGGGCTATAAGCTTAATCTGAAGCAAAAGTGTACCTCAAAAAGTAGAAGTGGCAGTTTGAAAATCTAATAGGATTCTATTGCTGCATTGAGCAGCATAATTCCAGCAGAGGCAGGGCATAGCCTGTTATTCTCTGAACTGGTTAGATAGATGGAAGTTGCAATATTGGGTTCAGTTTTGGATGTTACATTTTTGGAAGAACATTAATGAGTTGGAGCACACCAAATGAAAATGGATCCTCATGGTAAAAGGGACTTGGAATCATGCCATATGAAGATTACTTGAAAGAAATGATTAGCTTTGAAGAAGAGAAGATTTAAAAGAGACATGATAGCTGTCTTCAGGAAAAATTAATTATCTTCTATAGCACATACCACATGACTTCCATTAGAAGTATTTCTCTAACATGAGCAGTGGAGAGATCTGCCACTATTGGGTAGGACAACTTCCTCTCTTGCCTTCCCTTCAATCCTAGTCCCAGCCTTGGACACCCAGAATCCTTCCAGGCTGCTTGATTGCTCATACAGCTTCAAAGAGATGGGAGTCACCAACTCTATTCCTTGTGAGATAGAGAACCATCAGACCTTAACATCTGGTCTGTCACTGTCTCTGAAATCCTAAATCCTCACCATCTGCCTTATCTTTATGTCCTTCAAATCCCCTTGCACTGTCATCTGAACTATGATTGTATCCTAAGAACCCTTGAAGTTTGCTGTCAAGCTTGGTTGTCCAGCATTAAAACTTGCGGACTAATTGAATTTACTTTGTAAGTTGTATTCTTTAATTAAAGTTTCAGCTCCATGAGGGTTCAAAGTCTCTCCCTTGTTAAAAATTTCCCTACTTAACACTATGTGGAATATAGTAAGCCACAAAATGATTTTTAATTCATTTGTTTCTTCATTCAAAAATTTTAAGAAATGCCATGTCTTTTGTGTGGCTCAGAAAGGTAGAACCAGGAATAATAAGGAGAATATCCAGAAAAAAAGCAGATTTAAAACTTAGGAGAAAAAAAACATTTCTTAAAAATAATGCCATTTGCAAGGGGAACAGCCTTCCCTGGGACACAGTAAGTTTTCTGTCATTGGAGGCCACTTTTAAATAGAAGCTGGATGACTACTTGTTTTTGAGTTTCCTACTCAAAAGAGCTCTCCTATTAATAGAAACTGTACTATTTCTTTCAATATTAGTGGAATAGGTCATCAGAGGATTATTGTGTCAGTAAAAATTCTATTCCAATGATACTTCAGGATAATTAATTGCAAATCTCTTTCTCTACTGATAACCACAGCTACCATTCTCATAGCGTTCATTGCCTTTAATAAGAAGACTGACATAGACCATAAACACTCTCCCAAAAGGGAACTGTGAATTTCTCCATGGTCAGTGAATATGAAACCAAATTAATAATGTAATATTAGTTCAATGAAGTGTTGCACAACACTGCTATAACTCTAGGGTTTTAATCACCAGACTAAATTAGGAAGTTTAAATTCTAACCTCAACTCTGCAGCTAAACTATTTTCAAGGTTTGGCTTTAGGCAATTATAGCTGATCTTGAAACTCCTTGCCTTGCTTGGCCTTGCCCTCCCTAAGGACTACTGACACGTGACCCAATGCTTCAGTACTGTTTAATAAGGCCAGTAGAACATGTTGATGTTTCATTTTTCTGAAGGCTAAACCTCAATGTTGCCCATTTATACCACAGAGCAGACACAGTCCCTTTGCAATGAAATTAAAATACATCTGTATGTTTCTTTCCAAATTCAACAACTTGTTGGATTCATTGTAAGGTAAACATTTTCTTTCATACTGAAAACTGAATAGTGTGATATAATTATTGGGGGTAGAAGATAGGAATCACAACAGATTAGGCTCCTTGTCATCTAATAAGGCAGATTTAAATCTCCAGATTCATAGCTACTCTGCCTTTGGAAATTTAGTTATAAAATAAAAATAAAATTATTTAAACAATGACCTGGGTGACAGAAGGAAGGATTCCAGTCTGCTCCTAGAAAATTCACTCACTCATGCTACAAAAAAAAAAGGACACAAGAAGATAAAAGGACATATTTAATTATAAGAGAAATAAGATTGGATTGTCAGTCTTTGAGACCTAGGAAATGTGTAACAAAAGCACCCATCTTAAAAAAGGCCAGAGAAAGGATTACCAATTCCTATGCATCATCTATTGTTTTTCTCAGTACACTAGCTCTCTTAGCAGGAACTTTCAATTTAAAACAAAACAAAACAAAAATAGAGTCATATATTTTGATGCTATGGTTTTTGCCTTCCTAGTCTCCCAGGAGGAGGAATAAGTTGTATCACCAGGACTTCTTATACTATGGCACTGATGCTCCATGTATAGAGGAAGTTCACCCTTCTTTTCTCTTTCTTTTATAAGCTTCCTTTTTAGTCCCACTCTATCCAAAACTTTTGTTCTTCATGCTTTTCCATTAGCTTTCTCTCTTTTCTAGCTAAAAAGAAATATAATTTTCAGAATCTTTATTGATGGAGTTCCTTGAAGTATAATCAGACCAAGTCTTTCCAGGACTATTATAATTATATAGGGATAAGCCTGTGATTTCATTAGTAAAAGGAATTTAGGAACCAAAACTCACCTAACTCTGCAAGTTAATACCTTTCTTTGCAACTTAGAGCCTTAGGCATCGAGGGATTATATGACATGCCCATGGTCACACAGCCAGCATGTGTCAGAATTGGAGCTTAACTTCAGGGCTTTCCTGACTTTTGAGAATGGCTCTCTAGCTATAAAATATAACAAATGCAGTTAAATTACTGAAGACAATTTCAGGTTTGCAATATTACCGTCCTACATTTGGGAAACTTCCTTCAAGATGTTCCAAATCTAACAGTTATAAGATCTGCAAGTTGATCAAACGGTTGTTCTCTACCATCATTTCCAACTGTCAAAAACCAAAGGAGAAAAATTCTGCAATTACAGGTATTTTCACAACATAACTCTCACCTCCTCAAACCATGAGATAGAAACTCTAGAAATGGACATGAGAGCACTGTAATATTCAGACCTCTTATATAAGACCCCTATACCTACCCCACTCAATGTAACTGCCACATTAAGAATAAGGAATAATATGTGATAGTCTGTGACTCAGCATTGAAATAGGGATTGTCTACTCTTTAACCTAAAGAAGTGGCTAATACAGATTCTTTGGAGATATAAGGAAAGAAAGAAGAGAAAAAGACAGACAAAAGTCTTTAAGAAAATATGTTTGGAGACATAGATTGAGGGATACAGAAGGACTAGAAAGTCAATGGGGCTAGTCAGTCTTGTCTACCAGGATGTTATTCAGAGTAGGGAGTCAGAGAGTAACTCTAACTACAATGTCACTAGAGCATTGTTCTTGGGCTTATTCCAAGGAAGGAAAATTTGGAGGTTTCTGACAGCACCATGACAAAGTATGCTTGTTTTCCTGACTGGCTCTGCCTAATATCATCCCAAGATCCTACCATCTTCAGCAGTTTAAAAACATTGAAATAGCAGGGGCATGTTTCTACTCCATCCCTTTGCAAACTGTATCCCTGGAAAGCTTCCCTAACACTAATATCTTACTTCTTCTTGTTCCAGATACCCAGATTTCTAGTTATGGCTCTGCAGAGTTCTGGCATTAAAGTCAAGGCCTTCTAACCTTCAGTTCAAAATTCAATTCTCTAAACAATATTTTCCTCATAATTCAATAACCAAATCATAACAAAGTAATTTGGAATATTAAAGAACTGTATCAAAATCACAAAAGAGTACACATTCTGCTACTTAATATTCTAGTAAAGCAGAAGAATTATAAATTCAACAAAGTAATTGAGCTAAAGTATAAATATTTGTCCTTTAATATACTGACTTCATTTAATTGCTTAGTGTTTTACAATGGAAAGATAAACTAACATCTTTCCAGATAAAAAGAAACACATTGCGTTTGTCACATTTTTAAAGTTTCTAATTTTGAGCATGTGGTATCTGATGTTTGGAATGTCACTAAATATTAAGCTAGGTTTAAGTGGTGAGGAGAAGCTGGGGCAATATATTGGTACGATTGTACTTTCCTCATCTTCTCATTACCCCAGTAATGCTATTGATTGGTATTCTGATCACCAGAGATGTAAGCCATTTTATCCCTAATTATGGGGTAGTAATTAATGGAGAGACCATTGGGCATCACGTCAATATGACTCATTTTCCTGAGTTTAAATCGAGCCTCAGGTACTTATTAGTCATGCAGCCATAAGCAAGTTATTTAACCCTATTTGCTTTAGTTTCCTCATCTATAAAAAGAGTCGAAGAAAGAAATGGTAAACCATTCCAGGTTCTTTGCCAAGAAAACTCTAAATGGGGTCATGAAGAGTTGGAAATAACTGAAAGATCTGAAAAACAACAATGACAACTCTAGTTATTGTGAAGAAATCACAGTATAACTGCATTGGAAAACTGTCCTGTTAAAATATATTTTCAAATATTCAAAAAGAAAAAGACAGGCATGCTTTGAATTTATTTTTAATACACATTGCTTTATGAATCATGTTGGGAGAAAAAAATCAGCAAAAGGTAAAAAACGTGAGAGAGAAAAAAACCGAAAAAAAAATTGAAGATAGCATGTGTTGATTTACATTCAATCTCCATAGTTCTTTTTCTGGATGCAGATGGCATTTTCTGTACATAGTCTATTGGAATTGCTTTGGATCACCAAAGCACTGAGAAGAAACAAGTCTTTCATAGCTGATAATTGCATATTCTTTCTGTTTTTGTATAGATTGTATTCCTGGTTTTGCTTGTTTTGCTCAGCATCAGTTTGTGTAAATATTTTCAGATCTTTCTAAAATCAATTTGTTTATCATCATTTTAATAGAACAATAATATTCCATTATCTTCACAAATCATAACTTATTCAGCCATTCCCCAATTGATGGGCATCTATTTATTTTCCAATTCTCTGTTACCACAAAAAGATCTGCTACAAACATTTTTTCACATGTGGGTCCTTTTCCCTCCATTATGATTTCCTTCAAATACAGATTCAATAATGGTACTACTGGGTCAAAGGGTATGCAGTTTTGTAGCTCTTTGGGCATTGTTCCAGATTGCTCTCCAAAATGGTTAGCTCATTTCATAGCTCCACCAACAATGTATTGGTGTCCCAGTTTTCTTACATCCCTTCCAACATTTATCTTCTTTTTTTATCATCTTAAGTGAATCTGAAAGGTGGGAGGTGGTACTTCAGAGTTGTTTTAAGACAAGCATGCTTTGAGAAACTGTTTCTGTGGAAGACAAAATATTAAGACCTCAAGAGAGTTCTGGCAAAGAAAATAGAAATAAAGTTACATAGCTCCCAGAGAAATCACTAATCAAAAAGAGACAATCAAGGAATCAAATGCCAAGTTTCTTCCTTTTCCATCTTTTTTTCTAGCTAAATAAAAAAAAAAAAAAAGGATACAGGGAAATTGGGCAAATAAAAGCTAGATTAAGGATTGTTTTATAACAGGTAAAATTCTAAAACCATCAGGATACAAAGATATTAGTCCCAGTCTAGACTCTAAGATTAAGCAAGTAATCAAATTTTTTTTTAACCATGTCATTCAGGGACTTTTATACCAAGTAATGTTGTACTTTAAAGACTGATAATAGCCAAAGAATCCAGAAAGAGGACAAAGAAAAATTCCTCGAGTTACAAAGAATTGGCAAATTAGAAAGTCATTAAGTGCAACACCTTAGACTGAATTCAAGATTTTCTTGATCATATAAATAAAAAAGCAGAGTTACTAGTAAGTGATAGAATTCTGATTGTTGCCTCCAACACCGAACTCCACAGAAATCCTTAATTAAGGGTCTCACTAAAACAATAAGCAGGTTAGTAAGTGTTGTAACCCACACCACGGAAATCAACCCATAAGAAAGCAGTACCAACAGGATGCAGAACAGGACAATGGACCGCAAAACACAGAAGGGACTTTCCCAATTGTTCATATACTACCTTATTTGCTGTCCTTTGGATGAATTTATGATGAAGGCAGGATAGTTATAATATTACTACCATGCATTAATAACTCTGAGTGGGATTTTCTGTCTGCATTATGGGGAGCCACATATGCCTCTCCTGTTTGCCTCAGCAGGCAATTGTGATTTGGATTAGACCCAGGATGTTTGTTAGCATTTTCTGCTCTATATAAGTCGATGCTTTACTCCAGTGGTGTGCCTATTTCCCTTAAGGAATAGGGCCTTCTGGGTATGTCACCCCAAATAAATGCTTTTGCTTGGGTTGGAGACTGTCTGAGGTTGAATTCTTTCAAAGACAACATTGTGACACATGCCTGATACCCCAACACTGGGATTAGCATCACTAAGTATAAAATGAAAGAAAGTGTTAATGAGGTCTTTTCTTCTAATTTCAATAATTTAATCTTGGAATTCTAAGTTAATGTTCAGGGAACTGAATTTTTAACTGAGGGTCAAAAGCTCCTATTATTATCTCTTTCTCTCCAGTCACAAAAGCCACTTCTCTAGTGTAGACCCTTACTACATTTCACCTTTTTAATACCCTTCTAAATGGTCTCCCTGGTTGCATTATCTCTCCTTCTCTAATCTACCTGTTCCATAACTCTGAAAACCAGCTTCTAGAGGCATTGGTCTGGCCATGTCATTCTATTTAAAAGCTCCCCAGTATCAATGTCTATAGTCTAAATGTCTAATAATTATGAATTATATAGATAATATATGTATTATATGTGTATTTATATTTTATCTGGATTTCTAGCTATAATATATTATGATTTCCAGTGTTCAAATCATAGGAACCCTAAGTCAGAAAGAACCTTAGCATTTTTCCAAGTTCAACTGCCCATCTAACATGAACATTCTTTTAACAGAGTCATCTAATCTCTTCTCAGAGAACCAGTGACAAGGACTCTACTCTTTTCAAACAGTCTTATTCCATTTTTGAAGTTTCAATAATTAGAAAATTCTTTTTTATAATAAACTGAACACCCTCTCCATATTATTTTCATTGATAGTCCCCTCAGCTCTCAGATATGGCTGCTAAAGGTGTGAAAGAATAAATAGGATTATTCCATTTACTTTAGGAAAGAACTGCTTGAAGACATCTATTGTGTCTCTGAGACATTGCTTAATAGAGTGAAAGCTGGTATTAGAATCAGAAAGACTTAAATTCAAAACTTGCCTCTAACATATTGACTATATGACCCAAAGCAAGCTGGTTAACTTCTTAGTGCCCCCAGGCAATCCCCCCTCCTCCTTTCCCCTCTCCTTTGTTCCCTTTCCCTTGTCCTTGTCCCCTCTTCCTTCTCCTTCTCTCTCTCCCTTTCCTTCCCCAAGGGAGAGAGGAAGAGAGGAAGCATTTATTAATGCTATCTCTCTCCCTCTCTCTTAAAAATGAAGTTTAGTATCTTTGAATAATTCAAGCAGTTTAACAACTGGACTGGTTTGTTAAATTCTGGAAATTTACCCGTGTGGAACAGTAATGACCACACAAAAAAAAAAAATGACCTAGAGACTCTCTAGGTAAGAAAAGCAAAAATGGATTTATTATAATCTCATGAGAAAGGGCAACTCCCATCTGACAAGGTGTATGTCAGTAAAGAAGTGCAAAGTACAAATTATAAAACCAGCCTTATAGAGAACCTAACCAGAAGTCCCCAGCCCATCTTTTGGCCTTTTCTCGCAATGGCTGCAGAGTTCTAATTTACCCAGACATTAAATATCAATCCCAGAACACACTTTTCCATATTAGGTACTTAAATGCTAAAAAAAAAAAAAAAAAAAAAAAAAGTGTGGGATAAAGTCCAGAAGAGGTGGTAATCTAGTCACTTTATAAAGATCTCTACTTTCAAACTAGTTGTTTGAAGATTTTCTCATTTGATAAGATGCACTTTTTTTTTGATAACGAAGTGCTTATTCCACTAATGAGAAGACCAAATCTAAGATAATTAAACACTTGCAGCTTTTAGCTATAGCTCAATTTGTTATTGCAGTCTCAAATCACAATTAAGGCAGAGATCTAAGCCACCTCTTTATGAGAGGTCTTCACTCAGTTTATCTCATATACACCCAAATTCAGGGCAACAGAACACTGACCCATCCTTTATTTGTATATAGCTAAGGCTTAAAGAATGCACATCAGCTACTGATACTCTTATCATGAGTCTGTGGGAGGAATGAAGCAGGAAATGTGAGCCTTCATTCCAAATGTTCAGTTACTCTAAGTCTCAGTAACATTTTAATTTACTGGCAATGCTGTGAATATTTCTTACTTTCACACCATTGATTCTACAGGGCTCTAAGCAGGAAACTACAAGTTATCTCAGAAGTTTTTTAGTTGGTTCCTTTATGTTCCCCCTCCCCTCATGGTGCTTGTTACAGTCAGAAAGTGTCCATACAATGGATGACACAGGACATTGGGGATGTTTAGTTTGAAGCAGAGAAAACTCAGGGAAGAAACTCAGCATAGACCTACTTCTCACACCCCATACCAAAATAAGGTCAAAATGGATACATGATTTGGACATCTAAAATGATACCAAAAATAAATTAGAGGAACCTGTCAGATTTTTGGAGAAGGAAGGAATTTATGACCAAAGAAGAACTAGAGAACATTATGAAAGGTAAAATGGACAACTTTGATTACATTAAATTAAAAAGTTTTTAGAAACAAGATTAAAAGGGAAGTACAAAGCTGGGAAAAAATCTTTATACCCAGTATTACTGATAAAAGTCTCATTTCTTTTTTATTTTAATTTTATTAAAGCTTTTTATTAACAAGATATATGCATGGGTAATTTTTCAGCATTTACCCTTGCAAAATTTTCTATTCCATATTTTTCCCTCCTTCCCCCACCCCCTCCCCTAGATGTCAAGTAGTCCAATACATGTTAAATATGTTAAAATAGATCTTAAATCCAATATATATGTATACCTATGTGTACAGTTATCTTGCTGCACAAGAAAAATAGGATCAAGAAGAAAAAAAACCTGAGGAAAAAAAAACAAAATGCAAGCAAACATCAACAGAAAGAGTGAAAATGCTATGTTGTGGCTCACACTCAGTTTCCACAGTCCTTTCTTTGAGTGTAGATGGCTCTCTTCATCACTAAACAATTGGAACTTGTTTGAATCATCTCATTGAGTCATGTCCATCAGAAGTGATCATCTTATAATCTTGTTGTTGCTGTGTATAATGATCTCCTGGTCCTGTTCATTTCACTTAGCATTAGTTCATTAAGTCTCTCCAGGCCTCTCTGAAATCATCCTGCTGGTCACTTCTCACAGGACAATAATATTCCATAACATTCACATGCCATAATTTATTCAGCTAGTCTACAATTATGGACATTCATTCAGTTTACAGTATCTAGCCACTACAAAAAGGGCTGCCACAAACATTTTTGCACATGTGGATCCCTTTCCCTTCTTTAAGATCTCTTTTAGATATAAGCCTAGTAGAAATACTGCTGGGTCAAAGGGTATGCACAGTTTGATAACTTTTTGAGCATAGTTTCAAATTGTTCTCCAGAATGATTGGATCTGTTCACAATTCTACCAACAATGTATCAATGTCCCAGTTTTCCCACAGCCCCTCCAACATTCATCATTATCTTTTCTTGTCATCTTAGCCAATCTGAGAGGTATATAGTGGTATCTCAGAGTTTTCTTAATTTGCATTTCTCTGATCAATAGTGACTTGGAGCACCTTTTCATATGACTAGAAATAGTTTCAATTTTTCCATCTGAAAATTGCCAATTCATATCCTTTGACTATTTACCAATTGGAGAATGGCTTGAATTCTTATAAATTTGAGTTAATTCTCTCTACATAAAAGTCTCATTTCTAAAATATATAAAGAAATATATAAAATATATTCTGTCAAATTTATGAGAATACAAATCATTCCCCAATTGACAAATGGTCAAAGAATACATGAACGACAATTATCAGATGAAATTAAAGCCATCTATACTTGATGAAAAATGCTCTAAATCATTATTGATCAGAGAAATGCAAATTAAAAAAAAACCCACATTTCTCAGATTGGCTAAGATGACAGGAAAAGATAATGATGAATGTTGGAGAGGGTGTGGGAAAACTGGGACACTGATGCATTGCTGGTGGAAGTGTGAATTGATCCAACCATTCTGGAGAACAATCAGTAACTAGCCCAAAAGAGTACAAAATTGTACATGCCCTTTGACCCATGTGTAATGGCACTGGGTCTGTAGCCCAAGGAAATCATAAAGGAGGGAAAAGAACCCATATGTGCAAAAATGTTTCTAGCAGCTCTTTTTGTGGTAGCAAAGAATTGGAAAAGGAGTGGATGCCCATCAGTTGAGGAATGGCTGAACAAGTTGTGGTACATGAAGGTAATGGAATATTATTGTTCCACAAAAAATAAGTGGAAACAATTAAGCTATAGAGAATTTGAAGCATAAAAAGTAAGACATTGGACTTCACAAAACTAATCACATCCATCTAGTGTTAAAGGATTCTTACTGAGTCCCTAGATAGAGAGATGGAGAATCCAGGAAGAAGAGAAGCTTGAGACCTGAGATAACCTATACCCATTATGCCTATACCTATACACAGGAAATTCCCTAGAGGTGGTAATCTAGTCACTTTATAAAGATCTCTACTTTCAAACTAGTTGTTTGAAGATTTTCTCATTTGATAAGATGCACTTTTTTTTATATAACAAAGTGCTCATTCCACTAATGAGAAGGCCAAATCTAATCTGCCTTCTTCTACATGACACCCCTTCAATACAGCAAGACAGTTTTCATGTACTCCCAAAATGTATTGTCCACTTGATAAACAGCCTTACTTCCTCCAATTTATTCATTATGTCATGATCTCCTGACTCTTTGCTATCTTTATTCCTGTCCTTTGTGCTCACCTACATTTGTCATAACATCATTCACAAAATCTGATGGTCAGAATGAAATGCAATATTCTGAACATAATCTGATCAGGCAGAGAGAGGAAGAGAGGAAGGAAGGAAGGAAGGAAGGAAGGAAGGAAGGAAGGAAGGAAGGAAAGAAGAGAGAGAGAAGAAGGGAGAGAAGGAGGGAGGGGGGATATATTTATTCAGTCCTTATTATGTTCAGGTATGTGCCAAACTTTGAGAATTCAAATGTGAGCAAAACGAATGGTCTTCACAAAGCTTACATTCTAATGGTAGAAGGCAAGGCAAAAAAGGGAGCTGAAAAATGGGGATAGTAGACACAGGAAGAAATTATCCATTGAGGGCAGAGAAAGAGAATCAGAGAATGAAGAAAAGACAGCCTAGGTCCTTCCACAACATAGATGCTCCTGAAGGAATTTACAAATGAGAGGAAACAGGCCTTGTTGAGAAATATTCTAGAATGAGTATTCCACTGGAAAGAAAGCTGCTATGAAATAAAGAGGCCCTAGCCACCAAGGGAAGTTTCAGGATGATCCAGCAGTAGAAAAGATATGATTCTAAGCCCAAAAGTCAAGGATAGGGTCATAAAGAGAATGAAGGCAATAGGACTTTCTATCTATCATTTATTGTCTATATTTATTCTATTATCTGTTATATTAGACTTTTTTTCTCTCTTACTGCAGCCTAAGACTGACAAATAGTGAGCTTACAGTTCCTATCTTATATTTGTGGAATTTAACCCAAATGTAGGATTTAACTTTTTTTGAACTGTCACTGCATACAACCTATCTTCTAACAGAGGTCCTCAAACTTTTTAAATAGGGGACCAGTTCACTGTCCCTCAGACTGTTGGAAGGTTGGAGTATGGTAAAAATAAAAACTTTGTTTTGTGGGCCTTTAAGTAAAGAAACTTCATAGCGCTGGGTGAGGGGGATAAATGTCCCCAGCTGCTGCATCTGGCCCTTGGGCCGTATTTGAGGACCCCGGTTCTAAATCTTTTGGGATCTTTTTGAACTTTAGTCTATCATGTGACATATTAACCTTTACTTTTAGTTTTGTATAATTTATAAGCTTGATGTTTGACATTTACATCTTCATCCAAATAACTGATAAAAAGGGCAAAGGATTAGACAGCATGTTCTTTCTTCATCAAAATTATGTTCATCAGAATTTCATTCTTGAGACCACCTCCTCCCTCTTTAGTTTACTTACCCTACATAATTTTAGATTATGAAAACTTAGTATCTCTCTAACTTCTTTGAAATCTGTTTTCCAAAAATATAGGGTACACTTCATGATATATGTAATTTTTCTTTTTTATAGTCAAAGATGTGAACATTCTTCCTATGGCACCATCATCTCTAGTTTCACAATCATTTCTTTCTCACTGCCCAGAATCAGTTTCATATTGAGAATTCTCTCATCACCTTCTTTGTGTTTAGAAAGATGGAATGATTGATCCTTAAGGGAAATCAACAATATGACAACAGTTACACCTTCATACTCTACTCAAATTTAAACTGCATTTCTTCTAGTTTTGTTAATATAAGATACTTACTATATATTTCCTTATGTTCTAAGGAAACATACATGTACACACACACGTATATATGCATATATTAATTTTTCTACTAAACACAAATTCCTTAAGATCATAATCACAATGTCTAGTATACAGTTTTACCTATGGTATATTTCCAATAAGTAACTGTTCAATGAAAAAAATTCATTTACCCAAAGAATTCTCCCACTAACTTGATTCAGTAACTGAAATTTGCTACTATTAGAATTATGAAGGAAGAACGAATGTTGTGAAGTCACCTAGTAATGGAATGAACTCACTTAACTATCAGCCAAGATTTCTAGCCACGTATTTATAAAAGTCGTCAAAAAATAGAACCAAAAATCCTGGCACTCAAATTGGGGAAATATGCTGAATTGAATGTAATAGAACAAGATTAAAATAGGAGCATCACTGTGACAGAAAGGTATTAGTATGGCATGTGTTTCATTTGACTCAGAGAGCTTCAGGTTAGATGAGATTTCATTATTAAGTGGCAAGTCACTGGTACAAAATATCAATTTTTCATTTAGAAATAATATTTACACTCTGTACTGACTAATGAGTATACATTATATGAGGATAAAAAACAGAAAAGCTTTTTACTGGTCATTTTGTTGATGTAAGAAAGAATTAAATGTAAATGAATGATTATATTTAGGAGATATGTGAGCAAAATAATAAAACAAAATATTTTATGAAAATGTGAAATATTCAACACTTTCCCTGTCCATTCAATTCTTATGCAAAAAGCACAACTGCCCCTTACTATTTTTATAGCATCTTATATCACAGTCTTTTTTTTTTTTAAATACATACCCATACTCCTACCCACAATTGAGTCATTAAAATAAAAGCAGCAAAAAGAAAGAGTTAAGATGGGAATGGGCTGGATAAAGCTTGACAAATGAAATATAGAAGATTGTGTACTACAAGATGTAGTAAATGTGTTGGCTTGGACAAATGCTTAGGAATATAGTCCTAAGTCAAAATGAAATTTGAATTGATAGAAACAGAACCCAAGAATCACAAGGATTTGAGTATTCCTCAAAAAAAGTTAATGGTAGTTTAACAAAAGGCTTAAACAAAGAGATTTTGATGAGTTGACTGTAAGCAAAATTTCAACTTTTAGGGATCATCTACTATTTACTCCGCTGTTTTGATGTTTGCTTTCCCCTGCTTTCTCCCAAGAGAAATGAGTACCCATGTGCTCCTTGGTATAAACATGTAGTTTCCCAATGCTGAATTCCATATCTTTTCTTAGCTTTCTCTGCTCTGACCCTTTACATTTCTCTTCTTCCTATTAAAACTTAGCTACAAGGCTTTTCAGGAAACTGGTAGATTTGGTAATAATATTTCAAAGAGTTGGATTTTGATTTACACAACATTAAAGTTAAGGTCTTTAAAACATTTTATAACTAGGTTCAATATAATTTATTTTGCTTTGTAATGCCATATATTTTATTTTAAATGTTAAGAACTCCTGATTTGGAGGCATATTAGGTCCTCCCTGCCATTTTGACTACACTTTCAGTATATAGGACCTGATTATAACCAAGTACAGGGTGTTACATAGGGATACATTATTATAAATCAAAAGTTTATGGTTGTTCTTCAGATATAGATGAGAGTTTTATGACATTGCATATAATCTATATAACATTTTTCCTAGTATTGCTAAATAAAATAATTTTATAAATGCCAATTAAATATTATATTTCTCTATATCTCTCCATATCTATGAACATATATACTCAAAAGTGAATCAAGACTTGAAGAAATAGAATAGCTAAGCACAGCTTAGTCACTTCTCAGGTTGTTTTATTTGCTGTTAATCACTGCAATATATAAATGAAAATTCTTGCTACCAATATTTGGCTTTGTATTTCATTCTTCTTTCTCTCTTTATACCACAAAATGGAGCTCGAGAAAAGTGGACATCTTTAATAATTATTTTCATGATGACTTTTTCCTACTTAAGAGTAAATTTACTTTGGATATACATAGCAATCATGTTGTCAATCATTCCTTCTTTGAATTTTAATGTTTGCATGAGAGCTGAAGAAAACTATATGCATAGAATAATTACAAATTAAATTACTCTAATTGGGGCTGGATTACAATTGATTTTAAGTAAACAAAAATCTTCTTATATATTATTCTTACAGTCTCTTAATATATTTCAAATGCACAGAACAAAAAATTTTAAATAGAATGCCATTTGTCACGTCAAGATGTCAATGGCCAATAATGTTTAGTAGAATTCTTAGATAATATTTGTTTTTTAATTGGACTTTATGACTTAATATCAATCAAGTTACAGACCAATCAGGAATTTGGGGATAAAGGAAAGGATTGTTTCAGTGTTCTTTAAATCATCTGAGCTAAATTTTTGCTTAATATTCCCATACTCAAAGCCTGTCCTGGTGAGTCACACATATATGAAAGTTGCTGGAAATCAAACATAAAACATCAGAAGACAATTACAAAGAGATATGAAACATAAGGAAGATGCAAAGTAAAGGAGATCTGATTTTATCTCACTAGAGGGAGTTGTGGTGGAGAAAAAAAATTTTTTTGTCTCTGGTCCAGAACACTATGCTGTCTATTTTTGTATTCAGACTTCTAAGGCATATCTTTTACTCTGCAAAGCTTAGGATAGAGTGGGCATTAAATCAATATAGATCCAGATCCTGCCAGAGAAATCAAATGTCTGGATGTTTGCCATATATTTTTAGCATTTACTCTTTTAGGCCCCTACTCTAAATGGGAGAGCACTGGACTGGGAGGAGAAATGCCAGCATTATACTTCCATCTATAACTTACTGTGTTTTCTTGGGGAAGCCATTAAACCTCTCTCTATTTTAAACTACATTTCTTTTGCCTCTCTTTTTTTTCAGCTTAGTCAGACTTTATGTGAGAAAAGATCTTTTAATTCACAGAATCATATTATAAAATCCTGGGATCATCATTCTAACACTATTGAAAGGGATCTCAGAGGCCATTTAATCCAAAAACCATCTAATCTAACTCTCTTAATTTATATGTGTGGAATGAAAAGTCCAGGAAAGTCTTGACTCATCCAAGATCACAAAAAAAGGTAGTAAGTAGGAGAAGCAAGGTTTGAACCAAGGTCTCACAACTTGGGAGCCAGCATTGTTTTCCACTTGGGCATGCAAATCATGTTCTATTACTCTCACTTAACAAAAATGGAGAGATAAAAGTGGAACTACCACATTTTGCCCTCTCTTTTAGCAAATATCAAATTGATTTCCTTCCCTACAAATATAAATCACAAATAATTAGCATACTTTGCTTTTAGTATCACTGTTTCAAGCTACATGTTTCATATATATATAAAAAATCAAATTGCAAAGTCTGGTGTGAATTAACTAAAGTCAAACTCACTGAAGCAACCTAAGATGAAAGAC
This sequence comes from Sarcophilus harrisii, assembly GCF_902635505.1. Classification (NCBI taxonomy): domain Eukaryota; kingdom Metazoa; phylum Chordata; class Mammalia; order Dasyuromorphia; family Dasyuridae; genus Sarcophilus; species Sarcophilus harrisii. The sequence continues at coordinate 148,168,669 of NC_045429.1, forward strand.
ATTTAATGAAGTATCATAGCAATAAAGCAACAAATAAACTCTTCATATATCTTGAATTCAGTTTTTACTTTCTCCAAAGCATTCACTAAATTATATTGGTATGTATGTGTGTATATGTGCATATATTTATCTATATCTGTGTGCATATATATATACATATATATATACACCCATACACCCATATATATATGTATATATAGGAACACAATATACACATATGTTTATATATGCACACATCTATACATATACAGAACATATGCATACATGTATACACACCACATATATGCATATATGTGTGTATACATATGTGTACATGTAAGTGTATATTTACATTCACATATGCATATATATGAGCATTAGACTAAAAATTAAGATCTATGTCTAAATCTGGCCTCAAGCACCTATTAATTCTTTCATCCTGGGCAAGTTGCTTCTGTCTTAGTTTTCTCATCTGTAAAATGGGAATAACAGTAGCACTTATTTTCTAAGTTTGTTGTGAGAAAAAAAAATGAGAACATGTTTGTAAAGAACTTTGCAAACCTTAAACACCATATAAAAATAGTAGCTTTTATTATTGTTATTATTACATGTCCCTGCCTAAAACATGTCTTCCGAAGGTTCTATTTCATGAAATATAAAATGAAATTAAATGGAAGTCTGTTTAGGAAACTTCCCAATCATTATTCTCCATGCTATGCAAGTCACAAAGTCTGTGAAAATTGGAGAAGACTAAAAAGGAAGTGACCATTGTTCCATTTTCCCCAGCAATTAATCATAACTTAGTGTCCTTCTGAATTTGTTTTTGTTTTTGTTTTTTGCTAGTTAACTAATTTCTCTACATGTTAGATTTCTAAGTGAAATGAAGACAATATGACATATTTCTTACAAATAATTAATAAAACATTAAATGTGAAAAAAGTTTATGCTACCCCATCCAAATAATGATTTGAAATCTTTAGTGAGTCATAAACATTATGACTCACAACAGTAAGAAAAAATGATATATTCATAGACTTACAAAGCTAGAAGTGACCTTAAGCTATTATAAGCAAGTCATTAAAACCTCTGGCCTTGAGTTTACTTGTTATTAAAACAGGATATATTCAAATTCACCTCACAGAACCCATGTGAGACTAAATAAATGCTTAGAGAGTATTCAGAGATTTTTGATGAAGGTCTTTAAATTCACTGAATCCTTATTACCCATCATATAAATGTCTCTCCTCATTTGTGAGTAAGTTAGACTCCTGTTTAGGTATAATAGATTTTTCTAGGTTTGCTGGCATTTATCAAATATCTCTAACTCAGCATCACTGTAGTTGTGGGAGTTGACTATAAATATGATGAAGTGGATTTAATGATAACAGCTGACATTTATATAGTCCTTTAAGGCTTACAAAGTGCTTTAAATACACATTCTCACTGGATCCTTGTACTAAACCTGCAAGACAGGTAAATACTATAGGTGTAATTATCCCCATTTCACAAACCAAAAATGAAGCACATAGAGTTTAAGTGATTTGCTTGAAATAATTTACACAGCTAGTAAAGGTCAGGAGATGACATCATACTCAGATCTTCCTGACTCCAAGTCTAGCCCTCTTTGTCTCATAGGACCCTTCCTCTATGTGTAATGTTTAAACTGTAGTTAAAAATCATCATACTTGGTGATTGTAGTTCTAAGAACTGGGATTCTATTTATGAAAAATTTAAAAGAAAAAAAGGAGTATTTTTGTGCTTTATAGAAGAAATCTCTCAATACCCATTCTGATGCTTTACTATGTCACATAAGAAACCCTGGGTTCCTGAAGGTGATAATAATAGTGTGCAAATTCACATAGGACTTACCAAGTTGGAAAAACTAAAATACCAGCCTGGAGACAAAAGTTTTTGGTCCAAAGATCAGCCTAGCTATGTGAGAAGAAGGGTTATCATTTGATTGACTATTAGATGATTTTATGAGTTTGGGAGCATCATTGTTTATAAAGTTCATCTGTTAAGGCATAGAGCAGTTGTGATGTACATTGTTTGAAGAAGAATCTGGCATGATGAAATCACAAATATCTAAAGTATTGAAGTGTGGAAGAGAAAAAGTCTGTGCAAGCATTAGTAACCAAGATAAACTGGTGATATAAAGTAAGTAGTAAAATTTAAATGAGGGCACTAATAAATATGCAAGGATCCTTAGAAGTCAGGACTTAAAGTTTTTCCACTTGTGACCCCTTTTAGCCACCCTAGTTTAAGAAACTTTGCTATAGGGCAAATATTGAAATGGTTTTAAAATGTTAAGCTATTCCTTATTTATTTTATTAAATATTTGCCAATTATATTTGAATCTGGCTAAGACTGCATTTGGGAGTTGTTCAGGTCTGACACCTCTGAAATAAAGCAGCACAGTGGAAAGAGATAATTCCTTTCTAACAGTATTTATCTAGTAACACACAGTGAGAGCTCTTTATGGTAACTCTGCTTTTGTCATCGATCAATATCAGTGTAGTGGTATTAATATTGTTGTTCAAAGAAAACCTTGCATTGTTACAAGCATCAGAATATCAGCTTCTTTTGCCTCATAAAAAGTCTACTTTCTTTTGAAACCTATTTTTCATGCCAGTAAGGATAGTATACTTATTATTATTGTCTGTAGTTAATAGTTATTAACAAAAAAAAAGCAACACAGGCTTTTGAAAAAGCATTTCTACATACCAAGTAGATTTCAGGAACTATCTGTGGAAAATGGAATCTTTTATTATTTTTTCCCATTCTGGGAAAGCCTGAGATCCTCACCACCTCTGAAAGATCTTGGTGCTACCTAAAGTTGCTTTGGAAGGGAAATCAATCAGTAGCAAGTGAAGGAGACAAAAGTGATGGGATGAAGAGAAATTTGGAGATCAGAGGTTCCAATGACCTTAAGTCATTGAAACTGCTGCTTGAATGACTGGCTTTCAAATTATTGCCTGTATTGCCATATCTGCCTATAAAAATTCAACTATTCCTCTCTAGAAGACCAAAAATAGCAGAGTTGTACTCTATCTCCCTTCCCCTTAGTTGTCGGGGGTGGGGGGGGATTCTACTTCTGACTGATAAAACTTCTTTACCATATAGGGTGAATATTTTCATCCTTTTCGCCCTGAAGATTTCTTTTGTGTCATATGCCCTTCCTTTGATGAATTGGTTCCTCCATTCTACTTGTCTACTTTCTTCAGTCTGCCATTCTTTCAGCTTCCTTTTATTTATGGTAGTTAGAGGGGGAAGTCCCAATGACACACATTAAAGCTTAACCTGCATTATTATAATTTTCTCTTATCATTTTCTTAAGTCTAGACAAATCAACAAAACAATAAATCAAGCCCATTTTGATTTGAGTATTTGCCAGTTTCTGAGATGTGGATACTCACACAATGAAAATTTAATGACTAGCTCTGATCTGAGCCTGTTTCAGCATTCACTTGATTTTGGGATTTCAGGAATGCTGACAGTGAACTGCCTTTGTGGAAGGGAGAATGATGTCACTGTCAGTTTTGATCTCCCACCTCCAAATGAGCATCCTAATAAACTGTGAAGAGGGAGATACAATGAAGAGTTAGGTATGGTAGCCAAATGGAAACCAAGGGAGACATTAAAAAATGAAAACCCAACAGGAAGGAGCTACAAAGGACAACTTTGGGTCCAGCAATAGATAGTAATTATGTGTTTGTGTGTGTTTTGTGATTGATCTTTTAACATTTTGACAGAACACAAAGATACCCTTAACAAACTGAAAGAAAGTCCAGTAGGAAGCCATCAGTATTAAGTACCTCAAAGGGCAGAAGGGCATCAGGAGGATTTAAATTTTATCTATTTCACAATTTTGCCTGATGCCAATTAGTTCACCATTAACTCGAGTTCCTGAAATGCCTCCTAACTTACACTAACTGTATCTTTAACTTTATGAAAGACTGCTAGGTGCACCAGTACATAGAACACAGGGTCTAGAGTCAGGAAAGCTGGGGGTCCAACCTAGCCTCAGCCATTTACTAGCTATGTGACACTCTGTCTTACTTTCTCCATCTATAAAATGGGGGTAATAATAACATCTACTTACCTAGGTTGCTGTGGGAATTAAATGAGATAATAATTTTAAAGCACTTAGCATAATTTCTGGCAAGCACACACACAACAGTGCATAGTATAGTAAATTCTACATAAGCATTACTTCATGAGATCAAGGACTATATTTGTATCTCCTCTAGGTACATAGAAGAATGTTCAGAATGGAATAAGTGACTGAGAAATGTCTGCTCAATTTCATCTGTGAACAGGATTACACAGCTATTCCCCCTCTTCCCTTCTATCATACTAAACAGAAGAAAGAAAAGGGAATGAGACTGACTCATAGTAACTATTAGCTGTTCTTACCTGAACCTCACACAGTCAAAAAACAAACAAAAACAAAAGAATTATTTACTTCAGCTACTAGAAAGCTGGTGTCCTAGTCTCCGGTTTCTCATTTTTTCAACCTGTCCTCTACAAAGTTGCCAAAGTAATCTTATTTTTAAATTTTAGTTTGTGGAATAAAGCAAGCATTTCTATAACAGTATAATAAAAAGATGATTGTTTATGAAACTGCAAGTCTATTATGTTCAACTTGCTTTCTTTTAAATATATAATAAATTTATTATGTAATTTTTCTTCCCTCCTCCCACCTTATCCTAGAGATGGTTACCATCATACACAAATATGTCTACATTTGTAAAATCATTCTGCACATTCTTCTATTTGTCAGTTCTTTTCCCAGATGCAAACAGCATCTTTATCATAGGTCCTTTGTACTTAATTTGGGAATTCAAAGCAATCTTCCAAAAGCATCCATCTGATTATCACTTCCCTCTTCAAAACTCCAATAACTCACTCTTGTCTTTAGATTAAAATAAAAACTTCACTGTTTGACCTTTATATTATGAGCAAGATGGTTCAGTGAGTAAAGCACAGGCCTGGAGTCAGGAATATGAGTTCATATCTGGTCCCAGACACTTACTTGCTCTGTGATCCTAGGCAAGTCACTTTACTCTGTTTGCTTCAGTTTCCTCATCTGTAAAATGAACTGGAAAAAAAAATTGGTGAACCACTGCAGAATCTTTGCCAAGAAGACACCATAGGAGATAATGAAAAATCAGACAACTGAAATTTGGGATCTGAAAAACAGGCATCTTTCAGTCCAGCTGATGTATTTGCTTTTCACCATACAAAACATTTCATCATTGCATCTTTGTGCAGACTGTCCCCTATACCTGAAATGAACTCCTCTCCTTATTTCTCCTATTGAAAATCCCTATCTTCAAAATTCTACTCAGGTGAAACCTTCTACAACTGAAGTGAGTTTATGTGTGTATATGTATGTTATGCATATATGTAAATATATATATATTTATATACCCATGCTCTCACATGTGTATTTCTGTATATATATGCATGTATATATGTGTGTGTATATATATATATATACATATATGTGTGTATGCATATGTATATATGTGTATTTGATTATAACTCATATTTTATACATTTCTCCCTCCACTCCTCCAATTAATGGTCCCCAAGAGCAGGGACTATTTAATTTTATCTCAAGGACCTATCACAGAATTTGGCACACTGAATGAATGAATATTAGCCTTACGATTCTTTGTCACCATATCTGTGTTGTTTCCTACTATTTCCCAGGGGATGACAATAGGGACATATTCTCTACAAGTCACAGAGATCATCACTTACCTACCTATACGTTACCTGCTGTGTCATGGGGGAATAAATGGCAGGGACATATTCAATGATTTCTCTCTCTCTTGGCCCAAACTATGATTCTATCTGCAGGAACACACCTTACTCAAAGAAAGTTATGTTTTATTTACTTTGAATAGGCACAGGATTTAACTGATGCAAAATTGTATGTTATATCTTTTAGAGTTGAGAGGAAAATGTGGATATTGAAGAGGGAAAAGGAAGGAGAATTTAGCATTATAGAGGAAGATTTGAAATTTTATTGTCTATCTTTAAAAACAGATATTGTTCATGAAAATTTGTCTAAATTTTCTGTGTATAATTGCACATTTTATACCACAGGAATTTACAAAGTGACTTTGCTTTTTTAGTTTGTTTTTAATCTCTGTTGGGATCTCCAGATGTCTTTGGGGAATATATTGTAGCAGATTTTAGTTTCTAAACTCTTTCTCTGAAAAACCAGATATTGTTTCCTAATATAGCAGAAACAGGATTCCTCCCCAAGGCAGGCTATGACTAAGTATCAAGGTTCTTTTGTCCCTACTGAGTTTTGATATATATTATTCTTTTGACTGTTTCTTTGACTTTTTCCCTCTGGCCTGTCATGACCTCCAACTTCTATGTTGATCCCTAGTTTCTGACTCCTTGGTCAGCTTTGCCTTTCAGCTCTTTTTTTTTAAACCACCATATTTTATATCCTTCCTGACTAAGAGATGTATAAATTCCACAGTTCTGTAAAGCCATGGTTTCAGGGGGTTTTCGTGAACTTCATTCTTATCCTCTGCATTTTCTCTCCTGATCCCAGTTTCCAACTCTGCACTCTCAATTGACCCTTGTCAATCACTTGGCCTGACATTCACAATGCCATCAAAAAAGGTTCTTTTCCCTCCTTTTGGTTTTCCCTTATTCATAAGATAGAACCTTTTTATGGAAAGAACATCCAGATTTTTTCAGTTTTCATTTGCCTCCAACAAAAGGCAAAACATGAAGGAATAAATCCTAATTTTCATATTAGAATATTTTATAAAATATTCCAGAATATGAGAGTTGAACAGGAAATTCAGATTTCAACTAGTCCATATTTACCCCATTCCTATTTTCTCTTCTGAAAAAAATACTTACACTCTGGAGGTCATACAGTTATTTAGTGGCAAGGGAAGGAAAGGGCATAGGCATTTATATAGCATCTACCATATGTTAGGCACTGGGCTAAGAGCTTTACAAATCTGATCTCATTTTATCCTTACAAAAACCTTATGAAGTAGGTTCTATTATTACACCCATTTTACGGCTAAGAAAACTAAGGCAAATAGGTTAAGTGACTTGTTTATGGTTTTCATAACTAATAAGTATTTGAGATCAAATCTGAATTCAGAGATTTCTGACATCAGTGACCTATGACTCCTAATAATTTTTCCCCAAAGCTATGTATGTGACAGATCATAGTAAGATCAGAGTCTATGATCTGAAAGAATCTTCAGAGCTCATCTAAGGTAGAAATAGAGTCAAAGGTTGTTGTTGTTGAGTCATGTCTAACTCTTAATGGATTCACATTTGGGGTTTTTTTGGGCAAAAACAATGCAATGGTTTGCCATTTCCTTCTCCAGCTCATTTTATAGATTAGAAAACCGAGGCAAACAGGGTTAAGTGACTTGTCCAGAGTCACACAGCTAGTAAGTGGCTGAGACCAGTTTGAATTCAGGAAGATGAGCCTTTTAGATCCCAGATTTTCTGCTTTTTAGCTGTGGGATCTTAGGAAAGGAATTTACTCTTTCTAAGCCTTGTTTTTACCATTTGTGAAAAAGAGAAAATTGAGCCAGTTACGTCCCTGAGGTCCCTTTTAACTACAAATCTATAATTTCATTACTTAATACAAATGGCTCACTTTACATAGAGGGAAACTGAGTCCCAGAGAAGTTATATGAATAGCTTAAGGTAAAAAGGATAATAAACATGAAGTGTGGGATAAATCATGTCCTTTTCCCTCCAAATCCACCACTCTTTCTACTCCAGAATACTGATCCTATATAATCTGATTCTTGCTACAATTCCATGAGGAACATAAAAGTATATTTTTTGGTCTCTTTTTTATAGATCAGAAAATTAAAGCTACAGGTGACTTATTTAAGGTCAAAGTAAACGAAAGAGTAGAGATATAAATCCAGGTTATTCAATTACACATTTAGTGCTATTTCAATTAAGCCTCAAAAAAAAAATCTTTGTATCAGGAGTAAGGTATAGACTCATGTAGGCTTATGTCTATTGATTTTGAGTAAAACTTTTTAGCATACCCATTTATTATAACTATTCTGATTAACTATACATAACTAAATTATGTAGTTTATATAACTCCTGAGTCTATGTTATGAGTTCACTGCAACAATTTAACTTAGTAAGGAAAGAGTTGTAAGGAGTTAAATAAATCAAATTCAAATGGCATATTTAGCATATTCTTACGTAACAATATAAAGTATGAAGATAAAGTAATGAGGCTTATTTTCAAAATCAGCCTAATTGAAATTACCCCTCAAAGTTTTTGTTGTTCATTCTTTATTTTCTAAGAGGGCCAATAATATCACAAGATGATGTCTTCTTGATTTGTACATACATTGAATGTAAGTGAGGCAGTCTCATCAGCCTTAGTCTCTCTTCCAGAGTTAACTTGAAATGCAGTGGCACTTCAAGACAAAAATCAGGATAATCGGCAATGTCCTGGGATGCAGTGAATGACCTTGGAGTCTTTAATGTCTGACCAAGCTGTACCAAGCACTTTACAGCACCTGCTTCAATCACCTTCCTTGTTCTAATCTTCCCATTTTCCTGGAGGAAATCTTCATGGAGTATTCTTCAAAGTAGTTATCTTGGAGAGATATAGTGATTCTTCCCCCTCCCCATTCCCCATGCTATTATACAAGATATAGCCAGTTGAAGAATCACACCAAAAAATGATTCTTAAAATCCACCCCCAAAGGTGTCTTTTGGCACTACTGACAAACTCTGAAAGTATTCTAATCAAGAAGTCACAAAAAAAACATTTTGAGAGAGAGAATAATATGCTGAAAAGATGATTAGGCTAAAAGTTTGATTCCTGATCCTATACCTTAGTTATATAACTATAGGCAAGTCACTTAACCTTTCTCAATCTCAATTTACTCATCCATAAAATGGGGATAATAATTACTTGAATCATGTATCACGCAGAGTCACAGTTGGAAAATAGTTTGAAAATTGTTTAGCCATGTAAGTTATTTTTGTTGCTGCTCTAAATAAGTAAAACCCTCCAAGGGAACACTCCATCTGATGTATAATTTTAAAAATTAATATTGTTACCTTAGTCACCCCTCCAATGTACATTACACTAGTTTTAGAAATTCTTGGCTTGATTTTAAAAAGCCAAAGATAGCCATGAACTTATATATTTCAAAATAGAATTGGAAGCAACACTTCCTCTTTGATTCTGTTTTCTCTTGGTCTGAAGCTAAAATTAGATAAAGAGTGTAGACTTATTAGAATTTCCAAAAATTTAGGAAAAAGCATTTCACAATAAGTGAACATTTCAGGACAAAACTAATTAGATACTGCCAAGAATCTTGACTAGCCAGGAACATTAATGAAAACATGACTCATAACTTGTTGGAAAATATTGTCCACAGATGAAGACATGAAATAGAATGTTCAGTATAATGCTATGGGACTAGATTTTCAAAATACAGAAATAACAAAATCCCTCAGATGGATTAGCTAAATATAGTACAGGCATGATAAAAGTGAGCTGAGTGAGTGGAGGACAGGACATAGACATGGTGCCTCCAGGGCTGCATTAAGGTACTTGTAGGCCCCAGGCACTTCTGTGTCCTAAGCATATAGGTGAATATAAATTTTCAAGTGTATTTGATTTTTTTTATAAGAAAGATTCCCTAAAGTTCATCTCCAGTATTAATAAATTTCACTTAAAGAGGTATAGAGAATAGAATAGAAATGGCCTTAAGCCTGGAACTTTGGGGTTTAAGGCCTAAGCTTCTGACATAAAGTGGTTAGATGTCCCACAGAAAGCCATCAAACCTCTTAGTGCTTCAAGGGCTCTCTAAGAATATAAGAATTTGCTTCCTTAAATTGGGAGGAAATTTCCTCACCCTAGAGTTCTTTATATCAATGAAATCATTGGTCTGTATGCTTCCTTTAACAACTTTATGAAAGAAATAAGATAACATTGACATATTTTTTCATTACACACATATTATGCTGAGACTTGCTATTTATATGGTTAAGAATACACACATACATACAAACATATATGTATATAAATATTTTATAATATTTATACATATTATACATGTATACATATATGTATATTCAAGAAGACATTTTAGTCTTCTTGTCTATTATCTAAGTGACTAATTTTTCACTGTCAAAAACCTGTATAGGTCCTTTCTTTTTTTTTTGAAGGCCTATACACAGTGCCTATTATGATTAGCTAATATGGTCCTGGGTACCTCAGTATCAAGGATAATCAAAATAAGGCAAAAAAAAAAAATCTCATGAGCTTGGCATAAGAAATCTGTGTACCTTCAACAGATGAATTAAACTTTGTCTATCAAGAACAATGTCAATATTTGAAAATAAGTAGATGCATATGTTTATAACATCTAAATTTTTAAAAATCAGATTTTTTTTAATTTAAAAAGTTTCATATCAATAGGTATTTCACCAAGGAAATAGATAAATACAATATACCATACATTGACAAGAAAAAGTTATAAAATCTTAAAGAAAAAACCACCAAGACTCTATCAAGCATTTAATTTGGAGAAATATTTTAAACAATTGGTAAAAGACATGAAAAACTAAGTATCCAAAGGATATATGATACATTGCTAGATTAATATACACATATGCATACATACATATAACAGTAAATCTTGAAAAATATATTAAATATATCCTTTCCTTTTTTCCCTTGCAACATCCCTGAGAGATATTATCTCTATTTTTATTGATTAAAACATTGAAATTAAAAGATTTGTCCAAGACCACAGATGTGAACTCAGATCGTCCTAGTTCTATCTGTAGTCTTCTACTTTCTAACACAAGCATACATATTTACAGTTCCCAATTTTCAATTTTTTAAAAAGAAAAATGCAATTATATTTTGGACAGGGTAAGTTCCCAAGAGAGGAGAGCTAGTAAGTCCTAAATGACAAGTGAAGAAGAAAAGATGAATTTTCCCCATAAATCTCTTTTTTAATGAACCTCCAGGAGTAATGTCCATATATGAAAATTAAGTCTCAAATTGATTCATTTATTTCCATTTTATTGCTTGTTCCTAAAAGAAAAATGGAAACACAATAAATTATCTTTCCCTCAGTGTTATGAATTTGTATCCACCGTATTTTACATTTTCTATTTAGATATGATAACATCCTGACCTTTTAATATCATAATAATTTTTTTATCATTCTATCTCATTTCTACAACTTTCTGGGGCATGTTACCTAATTGGTTGTGTACACATACATGTATTCCAGATTTCAAACAGAAGGATCTAATGATGGCAAGTAAAATCTATGCTACAGGGCTGGGAGGGAGTTGAGATTATTTAGGTACACATGCAATTTATATGAACACATATATGATCATAATTTCAGGATAAAGCCATACATAAGACACAATACTTTCAATTTATAAGTAAGGAAATTAAAGGTTCTGAATGTAGAAAGCAGTAAAAGGAGGATTCTACACCATATCCTCTGAAACTAAATGTAGCGCTCTTTGCCCCACAGTAGTCTGCTTTCCTTGATATTCTTCATTATTCATTTGGATTTCCTAATGTGGAGACACGGGCAAGGCAAGCAAAACATAAAAACAAAACATAAAATGAGTTAATCTAGTACAATGCTGTGTTGATGGATGTTTAACAACCAGCTTTCTGGAAAGAAAAAAGTACACACAATGCATTTTAAATTTTAATTTGCATAATTAACATATTCTCCACCAATTTCTTATTACTAGGAAATGAACAAAACAGTAAACTGAACTCTGATTTATAGTGATGATCAATTTCTGAGGTATAAATACTTACTTTGAAAATTTAACAATCAGCTCTCTGGAGCTGGTATAAGTTGGTTCCAGCACTCCCAGGTCTTACCTGTCGTGTAGGTACTAGTGTAACCCACACTTTGCAGCTAAGGAAACTGAGGAACAGAGAGATTAAATGATTTGACCAGTGTTACACAGAAAATAATTATCTGATGCAAAATTTTAACATGGCTTTTCCTGGCTCTAAACCTTGCATCCTATTCATTTTATCACCTCTTTGACTTGAAAGTTACATATAATAAAGTCTTTCTTCTCAAGAAACAAAGAGTCCAATCAATGATGATAAAGTCCTGGCAATCTGATGACTCTCTCAAATTATAGGATTCTTCTCTTTATTTGTCACCACATCCTAATAATTGTTTACACAACATCTGTGATATTCTTCTCTTTTGCCATGATCTCAACCTGTTCCTAGGCATCCATGTAGATTATTCCTACACATCCCCACTTATCTGGTTCATTGGTCAGGTTCCTTTTTCATCCAACCTATCCTTCACACCAACAACAGGTCAAGTTTCCTCAAACACTTTCTTATATTTTTCATTTATTCAAAATCCCATGACAACTCTGTATTGCCTACTACTTGAGGTCAGGGTAATCTAATTTTCCTGGTATGGAGGGCCACAGACAGTGGGAAAACTCTAAGTGAGGTATAAGAGCCTTCAGCCCAGAGGAAACTGACTATGTCTGGTTTGGCTCTCATCTCCCCTAGAGGTTATCTCAGCATTCCTGAGAAGTCAGGGGACATGACAACCTATGTTCTTGAAGCAGAGATACTTGCAATAAAGAGGCATCTACATAATAATAGCAAGATGCTTATAGTCAGTGTGCTGTGTGCTGTAGTGATGTAATTGTACTGTAGTTAGCACATGCTCAGTGTGTACTATAGTGATATAATTGTACAAAGATATTTATGGCCAAGAGAACTTGAAATAAAGGGACCCTATATTTGACCACCCACATGGTTCCTGCCTCTTCACTCCTTTTCTAAGACCAAGGACTCGGGCTGGTACCCAGATCCTCCAGAGAGCTAGTCTGGATGGTACATTTGGCACCTAATATGGGACCCTAGAAAGTACACTACAGTCTGGCATTCAAGGTCTTCCATAGTTCACTTCCAAATTATATACTCTTTTTTTTATACTACTCTTCAAAATGGATCTGATGTTTTTCCAGATCATTCTCCTCAACATCCCTATATAATACAGTGCTTCTTGTCTCTCCTTTGTCTTGCTACATTTTATTTTGTTAAAATGGAATACTATCTCTTCCCCTGAATATCTCTTCAAATTCTATCCTTTTTTAAGGCCCAGCTATATTTATATATATAAATTATATACTTAGTTAAAATCTATATGTCAAGACTTCTTATAGCATTTCAGGTGACATATCTCCTTCCCATAACTTCTCCAGCATAGTTAATATCACAAAACTCATTTCTTTGCTATTCCCTGCCTTGTACTGTTTTCTACTTGTTTGCCTCTTAGTCTTATTTCTCCAATTATATCAAAAGTGTTCTGAAATAAAAAATCAATCCTTAAAGTTTTGAAATGTATGGATGGCATAATATCCAGCACATAGTCAAGATTTAATCAAAACTTGTTGAAATTATTTTATGACAACTAAATTCATAAACAACAAAACTGCAGACCGGAAATTCTGATTTATCAACTAGCATTTGGTTCTCCCTGGAACACACAAAAAATAACTAGTCATTTACCCACTAAACCTATGACTAAAAGCTAAAGTACTGTAGAAACCTGAATATAGAAAGTGAATGAACTAGTCTATTTTCTATAGAAGAAACTTACTAACCACAGCTCTCAATAGTGGATGATAAAGTTAGCTGGAAGCACTAGATAACAGACTTGTAACCTTCCTCTTAAGTGGAGAGTTATACTAACTATATAATCTGTCGTAAATGTTAGACAAAGTATTAGGTAATAATAAGATATCTGGGAAAATGTGAAATATACTTGATAATGAACAAAGGAGGAAAGTCACCTGTTTTGTATTTCAGTTTCATCATCTGTGAAAAGAGGGTATTTGATTCAGTTTCTCTAAGGGTTTCTAAGGTCTTCCAGTTCTGAATCTATGATCCTATGATCTATTAATCTTAAGAGGAATAACAGCTAAACCTGGGTTTAACTTTTGTTGATCTAAGGAATAAAGGAACAATGACTAATGTTTTATTTTTCATTTATCATTCAATTATTAGCTGATCTAAGTCAGCTAATAAGTTCATCTTTACCAGACTCCTCTTGCCTCATATATCAAGATGGAAGTCTAATTCTACACATAATTTAATGGAATACTGTCAACTCTGAAATATCTCCACAGCTTCCTTTGTATCTTATGGCCTCATGAAATAGAACATTTTGTATTTGCTACAGTTCTTCTCTTTCCATTTTTTAAGAATATCAGTTTGATATGAAGTAAAACACTCCATGTAATTAAATGTGTTATTACAGCACTACTAGTGAAAAGACCAACTTAACTGGTTATACTTAACAAGTCCATCTGCTGAGGAACATGTGTTTCTGTAGAGCCCAGAATGCAATGTCCATTCCCAGTGCAATAATCTGCATAGCACCAGAAAAAGCATTGGTTGAATATAGGAATCATAATAACATTCTTAATGTTAATGACAATCATATTATCTTTCCTAAAGGCTTATAAATATCATAATGAGAAAATGGGAAACATTAGAGATAATGCAATTTAAAATACACATTTAGTTTTAAACACATTTTTAATACCCGCTATTTAGACTGATGCCACATATTCCTTGAAAGTAATTTCTCACTACTTACAGAGCTTTTTCAACCATCAAGTGAAATATATTGAGTAATGTAGATTCTAAGAGAAATATGTGATTTCCATAAATAGCAGTTCTTCTGTCCTTGATTTTTTACAGATATAGATTTTTCAGGCAATGCTTCATAATCTCTAGGATTGTAATTCTGTGGCAAAGTAGTTGGGGGTTTCAATGGAGTCATATCACAGTTTTTTAAAATATCTTAACCTCTGATGACCCAAGGGATCAATTTCTGATACCTGATTTTTATCATTCATTAATAAAATGAGATATTTAAATTAATAAGCTCTTCACCAGATCTTAGTGTGCCTTTGTCCTTCTCTAGTTTCTTCTATACAACTAGACCGGAATAGAAAATTTAAATAAAGAAAGAAAAAAGTTGAAACTAAATATCAAGGTTAAGGACATATGCTATATTTAAGCACCCTGGGGCATTTGAATAACTTGGCCCATTTGAAAATTCTGTTTCCTTAGAGATGTAGAATAAAAATTTCAGAAATGAAAGTGATCTCAGTGGCCATCTCATCAAACCTAAGGGTACCTAGGGGTTACAACAGATAGAGAATTGAGCCTAAAGTGAAAAAGACTCATCTTTTGGAGTTCAAATCCAGTTTTAGACACAATAGCTATGTGACCCTGAGAAAGTCACTTAACCTTGATTGCCTGAATTTCCTCATGTGTAAAATAAGCTAGAGAAGGAAATGTTAAAGCAGTCCAATATCTTTACAAAGAAAACCCCAAATGAGTTCACAAATAATTGGAAATGACTGAACAACAATCCAACCTATATATGATAAAGAGTCGGTATGGCATAAAGAATAAAAAGTTAGTTTCACAATCAAAAAAGACCTGAATTTCCGTCAAGCCTCTGACATTCTGACTGTGTATCTCTGAGCAAACAGTAATATCCTTAGACTATCAATCACAGAACTCAACTGAATTTGCAGATAGCTCCTCACTAAGTTTTCTACATTGGTCTGTTTTAAAATACATTAATACAAAATGACTACAAATAACACTTTCCTATTTTAGTTTTAGAAATAGATGGGATCTTAAAAGTCAACTTATCCAACATGGTTATTTTACAGATAAGAAAACTAAGTCCCAGTGAAGTTAAATGATTAGCTCAAGATTCATAGGAAGGAAATAATAGATATTTTGAAATATGACCATATCAATATAGATACAATTTATGATTCATATTATTTACTATATTAATATATTTATAACCATGTTCACATGGTTACCAACATGAAGGATAACAATGACTTCATCAAATCTTTCATGTTAGAGTGAAAAAGATTCACTATACATTACTATGGAGGCATATTTTGTTCTCCATTATAAACTGATACTATCATGATAAGCTTTATGGAAAATATACATATTTTCAAGCTGTAAATCAGTGAATAAATTTATTAACTGCATACTATGTGCTAGGAACTGTGATAAGTTCTGGAGATACAAAAAAAGATGAGGGTCCCTACTCTTAAGGATCTCACAGTCTCATGTAAGAGACAACATGTAAATAACTATGAATAAACAAACTATACACTGGACAAATTACACATAATTAATAAAGGGAGGACACCAGAATTAAAGAGCATTAATAAAGGCTTCTGATATAAAGTAGATTGTAGCCGGGAGTTGAAGAAAGAAAACAGGAAGAGTACATGAGGAGGGAGAATATTCTAGGCTTCCCTGATTATATTCACTTGAATGTTTTATTGATTTTACTCCTTCACTTTTTAGTAGATATTACACATGACTTTCTATATTCCCCTCAAAAAAAATTATCACTTGGCTACCAACTAACTTTCTTATGATAAGCTTTCTGAATATACTAGAATGGTCCTTTTATAATCAGTACAAAATCTGTTGACAGGGCCAAACTTCAAGTTTTTCCATATTGGTAGATTTCCCAGAGCTTGCAGAATATTAGTATAACTTCCAAGAAAGGGAGACAGATATGGAAGTCTGCAGAGAATGGATAAGGTCAGGACAGCAATGTGCCACACAGTACTCCAGCACTAGGGGAAGGTCCAGACCCATATTGGAACACTCTAAAATCTTTACTAAAAAACTGTGATGGGAAAAGGTTCCAAATGGCAGGGGTTTTTTTTTTTTTGTTTTGTTTTGTTTTGTTTTGGTTTTTTTTTTTACTACCTATTTGATTTTAGGCCACAGATCCAGAGTGAACTGAGAACACCTGTGCATGCACATGATGTTCTGGGTGGTAAAGCCCTGCATGGTAAAATAAGAAAAGAGAAAGTTCAGAAGATGGCAGCAGTAGCAATCTAATTTCCAGCACTTGATCAGTAGAGGAATAATCACAGCAGCAAAATTCTGCCACTCTAAAATAAATAGCTTTTTTAGGAGTTAATAGGGATAGAGTTCAGTATCAGTATTACTCTTGCTCACATCCAAACCCAGTCAGGAACTTTCAAAGATGGCAATAATCAGATTTTGCCTTAAATTAGACCATTCTTAGAGTACTGAAAGTTTACAGGTTGTCAGAATGGTATAACAACACTCAATATTTTAAGAAAGCATCAACAGGATTTGGTTTACATCTTTCCTTCAAATGTATGGAAGAAGACAACTGTAAATCAAGCCTGAAGCCAGAAAATAGCTAGAAGAATGAGAAGACAAATGAAGAATCTTAACCATAAAGAGCTAGGAAGGTAGCAGGGAAACTTCTGGTTCTTAATATAGAAGAATAAAGTTTTAAAAATAAGAAAATAACAGCACATATGATTTCCCTTGATGTCACATTATATTTTTTCCTTTTAAAAATATTTGCAAAAAGAAATATAGAAAAGGAAAACAAAACAAAACATTGTCACGTGTTCAGCAGAATACCAGGGAAGACACATTCATATCTTTCTTATCCCTGCTCACTCTTTGCTTAATTCTGCTCCTTAACTTGCCTTGCTATTATTTAATCTCTTGTATCCACCCATGGATCCCTCCCTTGTCTTCTTTCTCCACTATTTGCTTCCCCCTCATCCATTTCCCTCTTATTTCTTTATAGATTTTGGAAAGTGCTATGTCCATTATGATATGGATATAGTGTTGTCTATTTAACCCATTCCCATTGTTAGGTTTTCAGAACTCTGGGCCTTCCTCCCCTCTCTAATGTCTCTGTGTCCATTCTTTCTCTACATTTCATTATATAACAATTATTTTTACCTTAACTCTGCTCCAACTTTTCTTTTCAGCTACTCTATTGCTGATGTCAATCTGAAATATATGGTATACATTTCCATGTAAAAAACATAATTTATACATTGTTTCCTTGAAAGTGATCTTCCATGTTGACTCTTATATGTTTCAGTTTGGTTGATAGAAAGTTCTGAAAACATACAAGTTTGTCGAATGTCCATTTTTCTTCATTCAATATTAGGGATAATTTTGATGGATTTGATGTTTTTGGCCACAGGCCTAGTTATTTTGTTTGACATTTGATAAGATTCCAGGACTTGCAGGCTTTTATTGTGGCTGCTGCTAAGTCCTGTATAATGCTAATTGTAGTTAAAGTGCATTTCAATTGTTATTTTCTTGTTTCTTATAAAATTTTCTCTTTGGTCTGGGGGTTTCAAAATTTGGCAATAATATTCCCATGTGTTTTCAACCAAGGATCTCTTAAAAATGGAGATCAATGGATTTTTTTCTGCTTTCCCCTCATGTCTACCACTCCAAGACAATTTTCTTGGATTATTTCTTGCATTATTGTGTCAAGGTTCTTTTTTTGATCACAGTTTTCAGGTAGTCCAATTATTCTTACATTTTTTCTTCTTGTTCTGTTCTCCAGATCTATTGTTTTTTCTTATATTTCACATTCTATTCTATTTTTTTCATTCTTTTTATTCTGTTTTGTTATTTTTTGTTCTCATAACTTTATTGGCTTCCCTTTGCCCAATTTATTTTTCAGAGTTTTGTTGTTGTTGTTGTTTTGTTTTTGAGACCCTTTTTCTAGTTGGCTTTTTTTTCATAATTTTAAAAATTTTCTTGGATGGTTTTTATTTATTTTTTAATTTTTCCTCAATATCTTTCCTTTGATTTTTAAATCCCTTTTAGAGTTCTTTTATAAATTCTCTCTGGGCAGGAAGCTATTTAACATTATTCTTTGTAGTAAAAGAGGTTCTTTTTACTTCACTGTTTCTATAGTTTGGTTCTTTCTTTTTTTGCCAGCGTGGTGTGCAAGTTAGCCTGGTTTTCGTGGCCTAGCATTCTAGTGGCTTGGTGTTTCCATGGCTTTTCATTTCCATGGCCTGGCATGCTAGTTAGCCTGGTTTCCATGGCACAGTGTTTCCATGGCCTGACATTTTAGTTAACCTGATGTGCTAGTTAGCTTTGTTTCTATGGCCTGATGTACTAGTAACATGACCTGGCATGTTAGTGTGGTTTCTGTGGCTTGGCATTTCTGTGGCCTGATGTGCTAATTGGTCTGGTTTCCAACTCAGCATGACCCTTTCTTTTGAGGGTTTCTTGGCAGATATATTGGAGGGATTTGCCATTCATTTTACAGATAAGGAAACTGAGACAAACAACAGTGTTAAGTGATTTGCCCAGTGTTTTTCAGCCAGTGAGTTTCTGGAGCCATATTTGAACTTGGGTCTTCCTGAATCCAAGAACAGACCTCTAGTCATTGCTCTACCTAGTTGCCCATTATATGTAAAATAAATGGAACTAATTAAAGGGGGAAGGCGCTGAAATTAAGAGGAATTGGGGTAGGCCTTCTGTAAATGGTGGGATTTTAGCTGAGACTTAAAGAAAGGAGTGATCTTGTTTTATATTTGCTTGATGTCTTTCCTGCCAAAGAATGATAATCCTTTTCATTTCAAATAAATGCTTTGGATGATGGTGTTTAGAATTTATATTATGTTAAGAGTAAGAAACTCATTTTGTTTATGTAACATCAAGCTCTGAATTTAAGAATTATTGGCTTAAGGTAAATGCATCCTGGATTTGTCACTTACTACCTCTTTAACCTTGAGGACTATTAAAAGGTCTTCATTAGTAGTTTATTTGAAATAAATAAATAAAATTTAAAAAATTCAGCCTGCTCCAAAAATGATCTAGGTTGATCTTGTTTTGCCTGAAGCCTTTGCAGCTTGGTTACAACTGCCAGAGCCCAGGTTCAGCATTGAAAGAGAACTTTAATGGATGTTCAAAATGTCATCAACAGAAATTATCATAATTATATGCAAAAGTTTAACCAAATACACTGCCCTTACAGATAGGAGGTGTAGCATATGGAGCACTGAACTTTGAGTTAGCAAAACTTGAACTCAAATCCTATCTCAAATACTTATTTGCTGAGACTTAGCTGTAAGTCATTTAACCTCACTCAATCTGTTTCCCCATTGGTAAAATAGGGATTAAAAATAGTATCTACTTCACAGAGTCATTGTGAGGAACACATGAAATAAAAAATGGAAAATTTTTAAAACCTTCACTCAATATATACAGGGAATATAAGCTATTTCTTTACTATCATGGTAAGGTCAAAAGAACTATGCTCCCTTAACTTCTCTGGGATTTAACTTTCTTATCTGTGAAGTTAAATGACTGGATAAAATGACCTTTAATGTTTGTTCTATAATACCTATCTCACAGGATTGTAGTGAAGATCAAGTGAGAAGAAGTCTGTGTAAAATATTTTGCAACCCTTAAAGTGATATATAAATGTTAGCTATTATTATCAGCCATTATGATTCTATGATCTTTTGTGTTTGCCTACTGGCAAACAACCTCCCTTTTTTACATATCTTTTTGAAATTACAAATTCATTACAAGAATGAGAAAAAAAAGAATAATTTTCTGGAAGCTAGGAATTTGGAGTTTTCCCAGTTATGGGAAGAATTTCTCACGTCTTAGAGGGACAATAAGCTACCTAATAGCAGAGGGAAGACTTAAAAAAAAATGTAAAATGAACCAAGAAAGAACTAGGATTACTTAGTACATAATAACACAAAATTCATTCAGCTGAATTCTGAGCCTCTTCCTCATTAAAAGTTTTTATATGATAATTATTGAGGACAATTTGCTTTTTTTTAAGTCAAATTTTACTTTTAATGATTACATAGGAATTCAAATTCTAACCTCAGATACTTATTAACTATGTGACCCTAAGTACCTCATTAAAAAAAATCCATTTGCCTCAGTTTCCTCAATTGTAAAATGGGAATAATAATAGCAATTACATCTCAAGACTGTTAAAAGGATCAGTGTAAATTACTTTTAACACAGTGCCTACACAGTACCTAGTACACAGTGTGCCTAGTACACAGTAGGTGCTAAATAAATGTCAGTTAATGTTGCTATTGATATTATAATAAATTATTATGATTATATAATATAATGATATAATATAATATTTATAATTTATTATTACAAATCTATTTTCTCTCCTACTCTCCTATGCCTCATTAGAAGGCAAAAAGATAAACAAAATATTTACTATATATATGCCTAGCAAAGCAAAATTATTTCCCTCATTGGCTATGCTCTCAAAACATTTTTATGCTTATGTGTGTATGTGTATATATACACATATATATGTATGTGTACATATCTGGATTCATATAAATCTTACTTTGTACCTTGAGCCCATTATCTCTTTGTCAGGAGGTGAACAGCAGGAATCAATGTTGGTCTTTGAACATCATGGATGGTCACTACATTTTTTTTATTGTCGTAACTTTATTTTTAATATATTGGTTTATGAATCATGTTGGTAGAGAAAAAGCAGTGCAAAAGGAAAAAACCATGGGAAAGATTTTAAAAAACAGAAAAAGAAGTGAACATAGTATGTGTTGATTTACATTCAACCTCCTTAGATCTTTTTCTAGATGCAGATAGCATTTTCTGTTCAAATTCTATTGGGATTTTATTGATCACTGAACCACTGAGAAGAACCAAGTCTTTCATAGTTGAACATTATCCATTCTTGCTATTATTATGTACAATGTATTCCTGATTCTACTTGTTTTGCTCAGCAACAGTTTGTATAAATCTTTTCAGACTTTTCTATAATCTGTTCATCATTTTTTATAGAGCAATAATATTCCATGAATATACTTTCATATACCACAATTTGTTTAGCCATTCTCCAATTGATGGGCATCCACTCATTTTCTAATTCTTTGCTACCACAAAAAGAGCTGCTACACACATTTTTGCACATATCAGTCCTTTTCCTTCCTTTATGATTTTCGTGAGATACAGACCCAGTAGTGGCACTATGGGGTCAAAGGATATGCACGGTTTTGTAGCCATTTGGGTGTAGTTCCAAATTGCTCTCCAAAATGATTGGATCATTTTACAACTCTACCAACGATGCATTAAGTCTCCCAGTTATCCCAAATCTCTTCCAACTTTTATCATTATCTTTTCCTGTCATCTTAGCCAATCTGAGAGGTATGAGGTGATATCTCAGAGCTATTTTAATTTGCATTTCTCTAATCAATAGTGATTTAGAGCATTTTTTCATATAACTATAAACGACTTTAATTTCATCATCTGAAAATTCTGTTCATATCCTTTGACCATTTGTCAATTGGGGAGATGGTCACTATATTGATCAGACTTCTGAAAACTCTTAAAATTTGTCCTTTCATAATAATAATGTTATCATATAAATCATCCTTTGGTTCTCTCCACTCTCCATTGACTATAATTAATATCACTTAATATAAGCTTTTCTGTGTTTCTTTGAAATTATCTGTTTCTTCATTTCTCACAGTATCATAGTATTTCACTAGATTCACACAACATAATTTGTTCAACCATTTTAGGAAAGGGGGTGCTATAGTGAAAAGAGCACTAGATTGCAGAAGAACTGGATTTGATTCCTGATTCTATTCATCATGACTTTTATGACCTTGAACAAGTCATTTAAGCTTGGTGATTCTATATGCCCTCAACCATAAAATGAGGGGACTTAATTAGATGAGCTCTAAGGTCCTTTCCAATGCTAAACTCCACAAACATTTATTTAGGAAATTAAATAACAAATATAGTGTTTTAAGCTACTAAAGTTTGAAATTGCACTTTGGGGATATCCCATACAAGTGGCACACATTGAGCTTTACCACAATAATAATTCCACCCATGGATAAGAGTGGTAAATGAAAATAGAAGTCATAATCCAATGCTTAATTCAATTCAATTTAACCAGTATTTATTGAGTGACTTCTATGGCATGATGTATGTGTGTGTGTGTGTGTGTGTGTGTGTCTATGATAGAAGGAATAGGATTCTCAACAAAATCTCTTGGGAAAACCACTTATTTTAATAATAATAAAAAAAGCATACCTGACTGCCTGAAGCTAGACATTGCCATAGCCCTCCTTTCATCTCTTTCCATTCAAGTTTAGTGACATATAGAGAACTGGGGGAAGTCTATTATGGTAGGCTGTGACAATCATTGAGAAAATTTACTTCAGAAAATTACTTTATAACATTTCAACAGGAATCAGAAATTATCAATGCAAGATTCAGGGATTTGAGGCAATACATCAGCTCATTTATTCAAATGCACAAAGAAGATGAAATGATGATAAAGTACTCTGGCACCTATGTCCTGCTTAGTTTGACAAGTAACACTTTTCCAAAGCTCACTGCTAAGTGAGTGTGTGGGGTCAGCTCTCATCCAAAAGAAATAGATTAGTATTGATGTTGGAGAACACTATGAAAAATGTATATCTCAAATTATTATTTATACAAAGGATACCGTAATCTGCCTAATGAGGGAATGAAGATACCATGGTTCAATTCCTTTCAGTGGTTTTAAAATCAAAGTAGTAAATAATTGTACAATTAGTGATACCATTAATGATAAGGATTTGTGGCACACAAATCTGTCCACGACTATCTTCTAGCAGGTACAGCCAAATCTGTCATAGAGTTTAAATATCAAGCTAATAGGAATACATAACCATGACTCATAGTTAGTGCTGCTTAAGTATGCCCACATACCCTCTCTTTCCTTTATAATCTTTCTATAGACTCCTGAAGCTGAGAGAGAAAATTTCTCAAATAGAAATCATATAGACTTGCTTACAAGCATTCCCGAGCAGCACTATGCACCTGATGTTCACATTGTTGTTATTTTTATTTTATTGATCAATAACAAACATTTATTAAACTCTGTATGCAATGGGAAAGGAAAGACAAAAAAATCAATTATTGCCCTCAAGGAGCTTATATATATATATATATATATATATATATATATATATATGTTTATAACCTTATAGAAGGTTACAAACATTAAATACATAAATAAATACATAAATACATGAATTTTGGTAGAGAAGGAAAAACATAATTTAATAAATTACAAAATTACACAAAGATGGCAGACTGGCAATAAGAATAACATTCCCTTGACAAAGTGCTTAGAGTACAGGAAAATCAAAAGCAAAGATCTTATGCTAGATAATATAATGGATCGAGAACTAGACCTGGACTCAGAAAGACCTGAGTTAAAATCCAGCTTTAGATACTAGGTGAGATTCTGAGCGACCTATTTCTTACCCTGTTTAACTCAGTTTTATTTTTCATATAAAACGGAGAAATAGTTCTTAATCCCAAAGTTGTTGTGAAGGTAAAATGAAATAATAACTGTAAAGTTCCTTGCAAGCCTTTAAGTATTATATAAATACTAGTTATTATTGTTGTTAACATTCTGAAATCACTTTATCTTTTCAAGTTTTTAATTCACTTTCCTGAAGACTATATACTTCAACCTACACCTTGAGAAAATACATATATAAAGTTATAATTAAAGTCAATGAGAACATTGGAATCTCTTTATGGAAATTCACTTTACAAATACAACAGCCTTTCTAAACTATCTTTCTAATTTAAATTTTCAGGTTTATGCCTTCAATGGAAATAACTAGTATTCTCACAGGTTTTAGGATAACCTATAGGTCCAGGCTCCTACTCTCTAGAACTCATGAGCCCTCGCCAATAGGATTCTCCTAAATAGTCAGCCAATAGATATATTATTTCATGGCAAATGCATTTACTAAGATGACATATTAAAAGCAAATAATGACAAAATATTTCCCGCCCAAATCTGTAGTATACTGTCCTACAAAAACACAAAAGCACTTGTGTTAAGTGTAAGCACAAACTTGGAAAACAATAGCATTCATACATAAGGGAATAAATGTGGCCAAAGCAAATCACACCTCTAATACTACAGATTCTCAATGTTCTTTTTCTTCATATAAAGAACCTATGTTGCTCTTCCTGACATTATGTCTTTGCTGGGCTCCCTATATCTGTTCATTTCTATTACAAGTCAGCTCCTACGTGCTAAGGATAATTCTCCCTTGAATTCATTGTTGACTATCTTCTGCTACCACGGTTACTATTCCTTGCAAATATTTTCCCTCTTAAGTTACTCTCCCTTTTTGTCCATAACTCACTTGAGAGTATGTATTTCTACTCTCTTAACTGTGTCTTGAATTCTCTAAGACTGCTATAAATGGTTTCTCATACTGGATGATTAATTCCACTGTTTGATACCACAGGTGATGAAAGGGAGAATGAAAGAAATCTTTCCTTTCTGCTACACTTTGGTAACATCAAAGCACTTCAGGGGAAACACTCTGCTGCTCCTAATCTGAATTTATCCAAAATGGCTCATCCTTGAACTGTTAAATTATTTTTTAAGGGTTACCTAGGCTAGTGGCCAATCTTTTGTCCAACCAATGTCCAGACTCTTGTAGTTCAATCAAGAGATGTGTTCACTCTTTATAAAGGTATCACCAGTGCATGATTACATCTTTATGGATAATTTAATATCTTGTTATCTATCTTTTACTCAATATGATTACTCTGGTAGGCTTTCTGGACTGGAAGATTGGTCAGTCAATTGGCAAAAAGTACTAAGCATACAATCCAACAAATATTTATTAAATACCCACAATGTGCCAGGCACTATGCTGGGTCCAAGAGACAGATAAAAAAAGTAATTGTCTGTCTCTAAGTAAGGAGACAGTAATAGTCAATGCAGATCTAGGAAAAAAATCAAAAAGACCAAAAAAAAAAAAAAACCCAAAACCAATAGCCCTCACTGAAGTGTTCAAGAGTTGGGACTATTATTGATATCTTGTACCAATCCAGAGTCTACAGTCTCACAATTACTTTTCTGTGTCATCTGTTGGGTTATTTCAAGTCTATTTTGTATCCAAGTGTTTCCATCACATATAACATTTATTCCAATCAGAAAATTTCACTTAGCCCCATGCAACAGTGGTAAACACTTTAGCAGTATGAAACATGTTATCTTTCCTTGCAAATATTTAGTAATAAATGAAAACCTGTACAGAAGTTCGTTCAACACTATGAGAGCAGAATATATCCTTGGAGCAATTATCTTGTTTCCATGGTGACAGCATATCTGTCCATCCCTTAGTGGGATTCAGGGAAGCAACCAAAGAAGCTACTTAGTGATGCTAGGAAGAAAGTGGTAAAGATGCTAGGAAGAAAGTGGTAAATGACAAGAGTGTACAAATTGAATACTGGCTGGGGTCACAGAAAAGAACTATTTATGCTATTTAATTATTATTTCATTAAGTTATGCAAGTTGGTCACTGGAGCAAGAATCCCATTGTCAGAAAAGAGAAAAATGAGGGAAAATATATTGAATATAATAAACAGTGAACTGAAACTTTGGTAATTCTAGCAAGACTCTATGTCAAACAATCCTCTGAAATGTGTCAGATCTCCATTACCTCTAAGAATCCAAACTACCAGGAGTCTTTGTATATAGTGAGTTCAGTAAAAGCCTTGAGATAAAAATATCTATGTGAATACTATATTATCCCTTCTTGGGTGCTGTTATGTGATACACTATTCAGAACTCTATTAAATCACACATCGGAGTGCAATTCTGATGGGGGCTGGGTGAGTAATGATTTTAGTGGGCACAGAATCATAGAGGCAGAAAGTTGACCTCAGAGGACATCCAGTCTGAAAATGAATCCTCAACTACAATACATCTGACAAGTGGGCTGTTCAATCTGTGTCGTAAAGCCTTCAGTGAAGGGGATTTTAGTACCTCTACAATGCAGCTCATTCCATTTTTGGATGGCTCTAATTGGTAGGGAGTTTTGAGCCTAAATTTACTTCTTTGCCACTTCTAACTATTGCTTCTAGTTATACTCTTTAGGGCCAACAAGAACAAGCTGGATCCCTCTTCTGCATTACAACTTTTCAGAAGAGTTCAAGATATATGATTCTGGCAACAGTGGGGAAGGAGATACTGTTATTCTGGGACCTAAAGTTCTTACCTCCCCCCAAAAAAATTTCAAAGGAAAATAAACCTGAAAAATAATGACATGGACACAAAAAACATAAAATAAACAGAAACTAAACTGAAGCTGGAGTAAAGCAAAAATTTCAGGCCCATAAAAATCTATAGTAAGTAAAATCAAAAGTAGAAATTTAAAATATATATTCCTCAAGTAAGGGCCATGATGAAAATTACTGTTCATTTTCCTTATGCTATAGTGCTTTCATAAATAAGGTCACTAAAAGTGACCTTAGAGTCTATTGAGTCCAATTCATTTTAAAGAAAAGGAAATTGAGGCACAGAAATTTTATTTGCTCAGGATCACACAACTAATAAGAATCTGAAGCAGAATTTGAATCCAGCATCTTTTATCCACTATAATATGCTGCATATTACCCCTTCATTTTACTAAGTGAGGTCCTGAAAAGTAAAATGACCTGGTGAATAAGTCTGTCTGCCTCTCTCTGCCTTTGTCTGTCTGTCTATCTTTATCTCTGTCAAACACACACACACACACACAGAGAGAGAGAGAGAGAGAGAGAGCATGAAAAAGTAGAAAGTCAAACTTAGATAATCTGAATTCAAGAAAAAACAGTCCTTCTGTAGAAGTATACACTGCCTCTGCCAAGTTTTTCTCCCAGGCAGCTTTGGAAGTAAAATGTATTTTATAGATCTTTATCAAGGGAGAGCTTCCAATCAAAGTCTTGCTCCAATATTTCATCATGACTGTAGAGGTGACTCTAGTCCATTAAACATTTTGCCAATTAAGTCTTTCCTAAGTTCCTACTAAGCTAGGAGTTTCAGACATGTGTCTGGAGAGTAAATATTTCATTCAAGGATTTATAACATTCAGCTTGGAGTGTTTAGCCAATCAGACTATTGTAAATATAATATTAAGATATAAAATAATAAGATTATAATATAATAGATTATATATAGACTATTGGAGATCTATTAAGATGGGAAAAATTGTCATGTGCATGGGCAGAGGGATAATCATAGTTCCTTGAATAATTGAGGTATTTAGGAGCAGATGAAGACAAAGATTGTCTATGACCATAGGTATTGTAGGCTTAAAAAGGAGGCAGCTGTGAGGAGGATGGTAAAAGAGAGGACATATAGAGGAAGAGAGTAGTTGGTAGCCAAACACTTTTGAGAAGGGACAGGGTGAAAGGAATTGGAGAACAAATGGGGGAAAATACCATTAGTAATAATAATTGTAAAAAAAATTGAAACAAGTTTCTCTGATGGGATATTATTTTTTTTCTGGGAAATGATGAGCAGGATGCTCTCAGGAGAAAAATACCTGGAAAGTTCTCCATGAATAAAGTGAAATAAATGTAATGTATAAAAAGTGATAGCAATGTTCTGGGATAACCAGCTGTAAATTACTTTGTTATTCTTAGTAGTACAATAATCCACAACTACTCTGAAAGGATTTATAATGAAAAATACTATCCATACCCAGCAAAGAAACTGATTGTGTCTAAATACAAATGGAAGTATTCTCTATTTCTTTCTTTTTCTCTGTCTCTCTGTCTCTCTCTCTCTCTCTCTCTCTTCCGATTTTTAACTTAATTTTTCTTGAGGATCTTATTTTCATTAGGATAGGAGATCTATGTTTCCTTTTACAACTTGATTTTTATGGAAATGTTTTGCATAATTTCACAAGTAGTTTCTTAATTGTAAGTGGGGATATGGGAGAGAACCTAGAACTCAAAAATCTTTTTAAAATTATTTTGAATATAACTGGGAAAAAAAGTAAAGAAACAAAGTAGATTCACCTGAACTAATAAATTTATTTAAGAAACCAAAAAGTAATATTGCCAGCATTTTATCAATAATATCAAAGTCAACAAATTAAAAATACAAATGGTGACTAATAAAAATAGGAGCCATCTGTTGGCTCAGTATATAGAGTACTATACCAGAAATCAAGAAGACCTGAATTCAAATAGAACCTTGGATACTTCCTAGCTGTGTGACCCTGAGAAAATCACTTAAACTTTGATTGTCTGACAAAATGGGTCCACTGGATTTTTGCCAGGAAAACTCCAAATGGCATCATGAAGAGTTGGACATGATTAAACAACAAAACACCAGAAGACAAAGATAAAATATCAGTGAGTACAAGAAATGTGACACAAGATGATACATAAAATATATATAATACTTTCTTTTCCATACATAAAGTATCTAATCTTGGAGCAATGTCCTGACCAACCTCTTATGTTCTCTTTGAAAGGATGGATTTGCTTTCATAATATTTAAAGCAAAATAATATGCTTTCAATAGAGTCCCTATTCAAAGGAAAAAGGAAATAGGAACCTTACAGACTCAGGGGAGAGAGTAAAATTAAAATATTAATTTAAAAATATTCAAGGAATTTTCCTAACCTTGGGATTACTCTGAGAAAAATGCTTATCTTAGTAAAAATCAGTAAAAAAAATTCACTCACAATAATAAAAAGTCCCTGTTAAAAATGAATAATCAAATCTTTGTAAATGAATTGTAAAATATGAACTCATGATTTTGTTTATGAGAGGAAAATATGGAATGATTGAAAGGTGTTGGCTTCAGAGTCAAGGAGAATTAAGTTAAAGGCATACTTCTGTTACATACTCAGTGTGTGATCCTGACCAAGTCACTTAACATGTCAGTACCTCCTAGCAGCTCTCTGAAGACCATAAATTACTTTCTAAATTAGTGAGAAGTGCTTTGCTACATGAAAGGAAGAGATTTTCTATATAATTGAAATCACAAGTCTAGAAACTTCATTCCATACCAAAAAATGTTGCTCACAAAATTCATGATAATGTTCACATTGAATTCTTTGGAAAGAATGTTAAATTTTATATTAGCTTATAAGAAATTATTCAAGCTTCCAGATTAATTATGTATAAAAATGCTATTTTTGAAAATATGTTTTCATTGTTGTTGGCATCCATACAGTCATATCTCCAGATCTGGAAGGGACTTTAAAGGTCATAATTCAACTCTTCACTTTGCAGATAAAATGTGAAGTGACTTGCCAAATATCACTTTGTAATAGTTGGAATAGACAGAATTTGAAACTAGGTCTTAGGACTTCAAGTTCAGTTTTCTTTCTACTTTACAAGGTGACTTAGACTTCATACCTCTGAGAATGTCATTGCTAAAAAAAAGTAATTACTTGAGTGTCCTATCTCTGAATGATGAGACTCTTAGAACTTGATAAGGTCTGTCCTCTGGTGTATGTTGCCTTTGTCCTCACAGTACCTATACAATGTCTTTTGGAGTTTACAAGTACCAATTGCTCTATCTTCCAAAAAATAGGATTTTAATGGATGAAAAAGTGATGTTCACAGCAAATAAAAATACCCTTGTTCTATATTTATAAAACTATACACATCCTGGGGCTTTAAAAATCAATTTGTTAGCTTTAATTTAATAAGTACTTGTAATTTCTGGCTCACTTCCCCAAGCTCTGGACTTACCTCTTTTTGTTTTGGGTCAGTATAATAGGAGTTTAATAAATGATATTGTCCATGTAAGGAAAAATTGGAAGCTACTATACTCTCTCCTTCCCTTATTATCTTAGAGTTTTCTTTCTTTCCTTCTCCCCACTCCCTCATTCTTCTCCCTCTTTCCTTCTCTTTCCCTTTTTGATCCTTTCTTCCTTTCTCCTCTCTTCTCCCCTCTCTTTCTTTTCTTTTCTTTCTTTCATTCCCCCTTTCTCTCTTCCTTCCTTCCTTCCTCCCTTCCTCCCTCCCTCCCTCCCTTACTTCCTTCTTCCTTCCTTCCTTCTTTCCTTCCTTCCTTCCTTCCTTCTTTCCACTACCCCCTCCTATAGTTGTTTTAACCTTATTAGAAGAAAAGTAACAAAAGTCTAATAAAACAGCTACTGAAGTTGTTGGGGACTTATTACTTGCCTCAACTAAAACTCAAACGTAGAAATGCACCTCCTCTGTTTATATATAAATCCCCTTATTAAATGTAAGTGAAGGAATATTTGATCGTAAAACATAAATATGAAAAATAAACTACTCTTTCTCCCCATTTGCAAAAATAAAAACAAAAGGAGCACTCAATGGATTTTCTTAAAAGAAGAAACAAAACAAATATTTGTAGTTTCTTGGGAAAGTGAAATTTGCTAAGGACTAATAGAAAGACACAGAAAATTTTCTTTTTTTTTTTTTTTTTTTTTAATTTAATAGCCTTTTATTTACAGGATATATACATGGGTAACTTTACAGCATTAACAATTGCCAAACCTCTTGTTCCAATTTTTCACCTCTTACCCCCCCCCCCCCCCTAAATGGCAGGATGACCAGTAGATGTTAAATATATTAAAATATAACTTAGATACATAATAAGTATACATGACCAAAACATTATTTTGCTGTACAAAAGAATCAGACTCTGAATTATTGTACAATTAGCTTGTGAAGGAAATCAAAAATGCAGGTGTGCATAAATATAGGGATTGGAATTCAATGTAATGGTTTTAGTCATCCCCAGAGTTCTTTTTCTGGGTATAGCTGGTTCAGTTCATTACTGCTCCATTAGAAATGATTTGGTTGATCTTGTTGCTGAGGATGGCCTGATCCATCAGAACTGGTCATCATCTAGTATTGTTGTTGAAGTATATAATGATCTCCTGGTCCTGCTCATTTCACTCAGCATCAGTTCGTGTAAGTCTCTCCAGGCCTTTCTGAAATCATCCTGTTGGTCATTTCTTACAGAACAGTAATATTCCATAATTTTCATATACCACAATTTATTCAGCCATTCTCCAACTGATGGACATCCATTCAGTTTCCAGTTTCTAGCCACTACAAAAGGGCTGCCACAAACATTCGTGCACATACAGGTCCCTTTCCTTCTTTATAATCTCTTTGGGATATAATCCCAGTAGTAACACTGCTGGATCAAAGGGTATGCACAGTTTGATAACTTTTGAGCATAGTTCCAAACTACTCTCCAAAATGGTTGGATTCGTTCACAACTCCACCAACAATGAATCAATGTCCCAGTTTTCCCACATCCCTCCAACAATCATCATTATTTTTTCCTGTCATTTTAGCCAATCTGACAGGTGTGTAGTGGTATCTTAGAGTTGTCTTAATTTGCATTTCTCTGATTAATAATGACTTGGAGCATCTTTTCATATGACTAGAAATAGTTTCAATTTCTTCATCTGAGAATTGTCTGTTCATATCCTTTGACCATTTTTCAATTGGAGAATGGCTTGATTTTTATAAATTAGAGTTAATTCTCTATATATTTTGGAAATGAGGCCTTTATCAGAACCTTTGACTGTAAAAATATTTTCCCAGTTTATTGCTTCCCTTCTAATCTTGTCTGCATTAGATTTGTTTGTACAAAAACTTTTCAGTTTGGTATAATCAAAATTTTCTATTTTGTGGTCAGTAATGATCTCTAGTTCTGCTTTGGTCATAAAGACCTTCCCCTTCCACAGGTCTGAGATGTAAACTATCCTATGTTCCTCTAATTTATTAATGATTTCATTCTTTATGCCTAGGTCATGAACCCATTTTGACCTTATCTTGGTGTACGGCGTTAAGTATGGATCAATGCCTAGTTTCTGCCATATTAGTTTCCAATTTTCCCAGCAATTTTTATCAAACAGTAAGTTCTTATCCCAAAAGCTGGGATCTTTGGGTTTGTCAAAGACTAGGTTGCTATATTTGTTGACTGTTTTATCCCAGAAAATTTTCAATCTTACAAATGCAATAGATTTGCTGCTCTGTCATTGTAAGTCAAATAATAACTATTATTTATGTGATACTGTGAGGATGGCAAAACACTTTACTCACATTGCATCATGGGATTCTTTGAGCAGCTATATGAACTAGGTGCATTTTCCAGATGAGAAAACTGATATTCAGAAGAATTAGCTATCATGTGACCATGCAACTGATAAACCTAAGAGACTGAATTCAAATCTAATGTGGTTTTGATTAGTGCTGCCTGCCACTAGAAAGCATTCTTTCCATCATACCACACTGCCTCGGAGTGTGGTATTCTTATAGTGGAATTTTACTATACCATACTACTTCACAAGACAATTATAACTCTAACAATTGCCTTGAGAGGTTGTGTGGCATAGTAGTTAGGCCTCTGGACTTGAAGTAAGCAAGAAATGAGTACAAATCTCACATTAAGACAAGTACTGTGTGATACTGGGCAAACCACTTAATCTCTCTATACTTCAATATTCTTATTTGTAAATTAAGGGCGATAAACTGGATGATCTTTAAAGTGTCACTTCCAGCTCTAACAAGTAGAGAGAAGGAGTATCAGATGTATATCTTGAGAGTTTTATAATAGATGACTGTTGATTAAAAAGATAAATTATATCACTATAAGATGATATGAAATTATATCAATAGGAAATGAAATAGCTGGAGAGTTAGGAATTTTCCAGATCCTAAAGAACTTATCATCTTACAACTTAATGAACAGTACTTACTGGATTTACTGTGGTACTAAACTTTAGGGATTTGATGATTTGATTTGATGGCAATTCCTCTGATTCCTAAGATCTCTCATGTAAGGACATATGACCCAATTTTCTCATTCATTTGGGACCTGTAATCTGGTCCAGAATCAGTCAGTCTTCACATACCAAGTTCATTGCCTATATTATGTTACCAAAACTTGTAATTCTGGAACTTTAGGAAGAGAAGTTTAATCAAAATTTATTAAGTACTATGTTCCATGATTTGGCATACAAAAAAAAAAAAGCAAAGACCATTCCTGACTTCTCAGAGCTCATTTTTTAAGGTGAGGAATAGCAATTACACACACACACACACTCAATGGAACACAATTTCAGAGGAAAAATATCTTTTGAGACAGTGTGAAAAGAGTGCTGCCTAATGACAGAATCAGGAAACACCAGATTTGAATTCAATCTCTTATATTTACTAGACAAAAAACAAATAGGACACTTATAATAATATCTCTTGCAGAAGATAAGATTTGACTGAAACCAGAAGGAATCATGGGAAGATAAGAGCCTTGGAGAGAAAAGGGAGAGCATTCCAAGCATGAATGACAGCTAGGAAAAAGGCAGTCAGGAAATGGGAGTGTCTTGAATTAGGATTAGCAAGAATACCAGTGTCAATGTGGTATGTAAGAAAACTGGAAAAATTTTAAAGAATCAAGGACTTTCAGAGTTAGAGAGTTTTATATTTGATTCAGTCATGTTCTATATTAAAACCTGTACAACTTACTAAGAGAATAGTAATAAGATATTTGTACAACATACACAAGGTTCAAAAATTGCACACAAACCATCTATCTCCACCCTAATCCATACCACATGACATCATAAAATAAATACGTCCATACTCTTGAGAACAAAAGTCTGGCATTCTGTATGTATGTACATTTATAAAAAGTATCCGTGGTGATAGCTGCCTGCTTCACCTCCTCTCAGATCCAGCTTGAGTTGTGAAAATGGTCGTGGGGCTCACTTAGTGAGACAGATGAGTCACTTATATTAAGTTTCCTTCCATTAAAGCAGGACATTAAGAGTGACAGAAAAGATCACAGATATCTCTCAGCTCTCTTTATCAAAAGTTTTCTCAACCTTTTTTCATTTGTTAGACCAAAAAGAAAAAAAAAGACATTACAAGTTAAAGCTCCTGTGAAATGTTCTAATTTAAAACTTCTCTAAATAAACAATCTAATCTAATAATATTTATCTACTTATCTACTCTACTTATTTCAGAATAATTCTATAAAGACAATTTCATAAGTAATTTGAGCATCTAAAAGAAAAGTCCTTTGAAAACAGCAGGTATTACTGGAAATGATTCAGTCACTTTTTAGGACTATAGTCACTAGAGAATCCAAATTAATAAATCGTAGTATTGTAAGCAATGCTTAGACATCTCTGTTTAAGCAACTTTTTGAGTAGAACTAGAAATTAAAGTCTAACAGAAGCTTACTCATATAATGATTTACTCACTTCATTCAATCACAAATATATTTAGTGCAAGGGGTAATTGTTTCATGTAACATGGACCCTATTAACAGTCTGGCAAAACCTATACTCCCCTTTTCAGAATAATGTTTTAAAATGCACAAAATAAATACAAGGGCTACAAAAGAAACCATTTCAATTGAAATATAATTAAAATATTTTTCAAAAAACAAGTTCAGGGCACCAGATTAAGAATCTCTGCACAGTTTAAAGAATATGCATGTCTGTTTCTCTGAACCTTTTTGACCGGAATTTCTATGGAAATATTTCTTGTACTTAGCACCAGAAATGTGACCATCTTTTATCTGGAAATACTCATTTTGGGAAAATAATTTCTCCATTCTAATTCATAATATTTCCCCTGGATGAAATGAGGAAAGTACCTAATTTCCATATATTGCATCAGAATGATTTTTCAAGTCCTTGTTCAAATCCTCAGTACTCTCTCTAATTGTAGCAAATTCTGCACTTCATCAGCAATCATCAATTCCATAAAAATAATTCTGTACTCTTCATTAAAATGTGGTTTGGTCCTGGGAAATAAAACATTTTAAGATATAAATATAGTTTGGGGACAGTTGCATGCTAATTATTTTTAAAATTATGGCAATATCTAATTAACATGATTAATTAGCAATATGAAAAGCTACCAGAATTTCTTCTTTGCTAATTGAAATGATCTCTTCTTTTCTGAATGACCATTAAGAAATTCCCATCTGGAAAGTTATAACTAGGATAATGATAAAAGTTTTATCTTTGTGTGCTGAAAGTTATCACTTATTGCATTTAAGTTTTTCAGAAATGTAAAAACAACTGAGCCTAACACCTAGTTCTTAATAATAATTGGTTTAAAAAAAGAAGTCACTTTCATAATCAACAATCAACATAAAGCCATATCTCAAAATTTACTGAAAAGTATAGAGAATATAAGATTTGTTGGTTGGTAGTTATTCTTAATTCTTGAAGAGGATCAAAATGACAATGACAACACTATGTTTAGAGTTAAGTTATAGTGTGTCCAATTGCAGCTGATCACACCAATACAACACAGCTGAGCAAATGTGGTGCTGTATACCAAGTCTCTCAGAAAGCTACCCACTCTTTTTGGGCACCACTTGTTGCCAACTGTGTGTCGACTCAACTCCATATTAGCAACATTCCCACTCAGAGAAGTACTCTATTCTATTGATATAAATTCTTCTAATAATTATTTTGGTTTTGGGCCACCATTTTTGTTCAGTGCAAATATTTAGGTTGTAGAGGATAAGTCTATGATTAGTCCAGCACTCACATGCTGTCTCATTTCTTGACAATTATATTGACCATTAAATACCAATGTTTGCTGTGAGAGTGGATCCACAAAGTTTTATTGCACTGAGGTAAGTTGAAGATATTATTGGTGATAAGAAGCTCATGATACAAGTCTTCAGTTGTAAATGATCAGGGCTGTTGCTGTTTCTAACTCCATTTCTTCCAAGTACTCTCTGTCATGTCTGAGCCCACTTTAGCATTAAAGTCACTCAAAATTATAACCATATCCTCTTTTGGCATATAGATGAGACGGGTCTCCTGGTCTTCATGAAATTTTTCTTTGATTTCATTAAGATTTATTATGGTGGGAGCATAGGCACTAATGACAGTGGAATGGCATTTTCCTGAAAATGACAATCACATTTTGATGAACCTGCCTACTCCTTTTGGTAGGCATACAAGTTTGTTGACTAGATTAATTTTGATTGAAGCTTCATGGAATTGCCCTTCACTGCAATCCCTCCAGAAAAACATGTACCCAGCTCTGATTTTAGTAAGATGGTCTCATTTTTCAGTCTATTTTACTTGTTACTGCTATTTGAATGTGATACCTGCTGAGTTCTATCTCAGCAAGAGATGTTTGTCTTTCAGGTCTGCTGGATCTTGTGTTGTCTCTAAGTGTACACACATTCCATGTACCTATAATGAATGAAATCATCTTTGCAGAAGTTTTTGTACATTTTTTGTGTATTTTGACCACAAGATAGAATCCCTATCTGTTGCAGTAATCAGGCCAGCATTGGGTAAGCAATTTTAGGGTACCTTTCCTAGCTCTTTCCTCATAACAGGAGGTAAGCAGTGTGATCCAAAAGGGTGCTCAGATACCTAGGGGGTTGATTAAGGCCATTGCTGCTTCAAGGGAAATTATAATTCTATACCCTCGGTCACCTATGTGAAGGGCTGTGACTCCAACTCCCAGTATGTCCACATAAATTGTTTTGTCATTTTCCTGTCACTATAGGATTTTGAGATAGTTAAAAATAGTATTTTTACTATTTTTACTAAAAAAAAAAATCCAAAAATTGGATTTAAGTGAGGCTAGTTGTGCAAAGTCATCAGCTTCATTCTCTCTTCCAGAGTCATCATGACAAGGCAGTAGGTCCTACACTTGCAAGAGGGGGAAACTTCTGATCTGGGTTCCAGGTCAGAGGGAAGAGCTGAAGTGAAGCTCAAGGCACCATCTCCTCCCATGATTAGAGATGCTTATACTACTCATTTTAAAAAAATGAACCAACAAAGAAAGAAAGAACCCAACCATAGAAACCTTCTATGGAAATCGGGAAGACCAGAGTTCATCTTCAAAGGAGGACATTGAAGTAAAAAAGAACCTTCTTCTAACCTCCCAAAAGTAATGTTAAAAGGCTTCCTATCCAGAGATAACTTATAGAAGAATTCAAAAAAAGAATTAAAAAGTCAAATGAAAGACACTGAGGAAAAACTAAAAAAAAAAAATTAATAAATAAAAACAATCCAAGAAAAGCAAAAAGATTGTGAAAAAAAAGTTAGCCAGCTGGAAAAGGTGATGCAGAGTCTCAAAGACAAAATACTGAGTCATTTAAGAGAGAGTCTCTCAGATACAGACACAAGAAGAATCACAGTCACAGAACCAGAGAAGACTTGAGACTCCTGATTGTAGACTCCAGACTCCATCTTTGACCAGCCTCAGGGTGGCCCTCCTGTCTTCATCACTTCTCCATCTAAAGACCAAGGCCCATCCAGAGATCCTCCAGAAAGCTATCCAGGACATTACAGATCAACATATCATAAATGAAGGATTATAGAAAAGAACAAAAATAAAGATTATCTTATCTAAGAATTACATGACAGAAAGAGATATGTTGGTCATGTGGCATTAATAAGTAATGGCAAACCCTGGCATCTCTGCAATTATGCAAGAAATTAAGGAAGGCCTCCATCATGTTGGATGAGCCCCTTGTAAATCACAAACAAATCACAAACAGATAGATAGTTTGGATATGTACTATTGGCACAAAATCCAAATTGTATGCAATCAAAGACTGATTTGATTATATAGATAATTACCATATTGCTTCCTTGCCTTGTTTGTCATATTCCATGAGTTCTACCTAAATCCATTCTTGATCTCTACTCTCTGGCAGTCTCCCTATAGCATTCTTGTCCTTTCTCAGCAGAACTGGAGGTTTGTTTCATGCTGCTTGTCTCAGGCACAAAAATTTCTATTTCCATAATGCCTTTGTCTCATCTTACTTATGCCTTTTTATCATTTCAACTTACTGGCTGTCTCCTACATAGCTTTTCTTGTCAATTTCTTAAGTAGTAAGATTTAGGGAAGTGAGAGAGAGACAGAGAGACAGAGACAGAGACAGACAGAGACAGAGAGACAGAGACAGAGAGAGAAGAGAAAGGGGAGAGAGAGAGTTAAGTAAAAGACAGAGAGAGACCAAGAGACCGAGGAAGAGAAAGGGAGAGTGTGAGTGAGTCATTTGGAGCCCTTAACAAATAATGAAATCAGTTATCTGTCTGAAATTATATATGTATATATACACATATTTGCCTTTATATGTGTGTGCATATATGCATATTTCTCCCCCATCATCAGGAAAACAGCCTGACTTCTTGAAGATGCTCCAAGTTCAATTACAATCTTAATTTTTGCATTAATGATTATTCATTTGTCCTCAGATGTTATTGTTTGTCCCTTGATTTTTCAAAGAGGGCCACAACATTCAGGAAATCATGCCATGATGTGCAAATGAAGTGAATGAAAGTGAGGAAGACTTGTACAATGTAACCAAACTCACTTTCTCCCTCCAGAGCCACCCCAGTCCAGTGAAAAGACATAGATTAGGACTATTAGATATGATCCTAGATGCAGTGGGAGATTTTGTCCTTTTTAAGGTAAGATCTTTAAAAGGTCTCAGTTATTTCTCAGCTGAATGAATAACCTTGTATTCTCAAATGAGCAATTTTGCAAGTATAACATGCGGCAGTCATAGTGACCTGAGATATTGCTGTGCTGTGATTCTTTTCTTTCTCCACTGGTCATAAAGAAAGAGAATGGTTAAGATTGCATTAAAGACTGGTTTCAAAGCAGAAATGATACAAGAGAATTCTATAGAAGACACTATAAAGACCTTTCAGAAGGCTATTTTCTTCTCTTGCAAAGGGATATGTTAGAGAAACAGCTCTGGGACTGTACTGTCAAGTTGGGGGAGGGAGGGAGGGTATTCCAGTTATTGGAAGGTGGTTTGGAGGTGATTGGGCGTGGTTCAGGGTAGAAAAACAATCCAAGTCACTACTGGATTCTTCTTCTTCTAGGATTTCTAGGACTGTTATCAATTGGAACTCAAAAGGATATATGGCTCAAACAACAATTTGGACCTTTGTGATAGAACATAATTTTGCACTAAATATTTCACAACAAATAGATGAGTTTCACATTATATATTTCCTCTATAGAGGAGACAAAAGCTTATTATTAAATCCAATTCCAAAATCCAAAAGAGCATGGGTCCATCCATACTGAGTGCTAAAGGCAGGTCTAGGCCAAAATGTGAAGTGAAATATATCTTTGACCCGTGTCTTTCTTTTCAATTTCTTCCAATTACAAGCTATTCTCTCCCACTCTTTCTCCCCTTCAAACAATTTTCTTTAGCTCCAAAGCCTCTCTTTAATGTAAAAGATCAAATCTTTGCTTCATAGTACAGATTTCAGAAGGTACTCATGGCATTCTAGAAGCCCAAAAGCAGTAGACTTAGCAACTAGTTTTGCATTTTATTTTATTCAGACCCTTATTTCTTCATTATAGGAAAATTCCAGTATGAAAGTATGAAAACTGCCTCTTCTTGTACTTATTCTGCAACTTAACATCTTAGAGCCTTAACTTGGATGGCAAGAATAATTAAAAATAGAAAATAGTTTTTAAAAGTTCAAATTTTGACAATAGTGTCAAATGGGAGACTGGAATGAGCTCTTAACTATATACTACTTTCAATCTTTTTTTCCCCCTGAGGCAACTGGGATTAAGTGACTTGCCCAGGGTCACACAGCTAAGAAGTATTAAGTGTCTGAGGCCACATTTGAACTCAGGTCCTCCTGACTTCAGGGCTGGTGCTCTATCCAGTGCACCACTTAGCTGCCTCTACTTTCAATTTCATGATCCATTCAGAATTTATGGTATTTGTCCTAGGTGCCAACATTCCTAGTGTCTATTGACCCTCAAATTATACAATTACAGGCCACAAATGTTATGCTATTCAGCGCTACTGATAATTGATCTATATATAGTTTATGAATTTCTCCTTCTGTTCAATTTTTTTTTTTTGCTTGGTAATACTTGGCAAATTTTACTAG
Source organism: Sarcophilus harrisii (assembly GCF_902635505.1). Taxonomy (NCBI): domain Eukaryota; kingdom Metazoa; phylum Chordata; class Mammalia; order Dasyuromorphia; family Dasyuridae; genus Sarcophilus; species Sarcophilus harrisii. The sequence continues at coordinate 148,209,298 of NC_045429.1, forward strand.
ATTATTTACTGGATTATCATGCCTTTTTCCCTAGACAGCAACAGTTGGCAAAAAATTTCCACATGTTTCACACAAAAAAAACCCTCAAACTGAAAAGTATATTTGATTCAAAGGTCTAAAAGAATAGCCATTTTAAATTAATACTTCACCAAGTTGCACAAAGTTTGTGATTTACAATCTCAATTGACAAAATATTACTCTTTGTCTAATGCATGAGAAATAAAACTATAAAAATTATCTTTTGAACAATCCTTGTATAATTAGAGTATCTTTGAAGAATGGTAAAAAATAAAATTGGTCAAGTAAGGTAGGATTCCCACCCTAAATAACCAATCTTTTGTTCGAGGGACCAGCAGTAATGTAAAGAACTATACCTTGAAATACAAGATCTAATCACAGAAAAGGGGCTGATAATGACACATTAATTAAATTTTAAAATATAGTTATTCAAGGTAATTGTTTTGGCTAGCCCTTAAAAGCTTCAATGTAGATAATTTAAGGTAACTGAGGCAGGAGTCATTAGCAGTCTTGGAGGAGGGAGAGATTTTTCTCTCATTTCCTTCTCTTCCATTCCTCATCGACAACATAATCTAGGAGTGTAGGTACTAGCCCAGAAAGAGACAGCTCATCCAGCAGTTCCAGAGAGTTTGAAACAAAGTAAAAGAACCAGAGATAGATTCCAAACAGACATGGTTATAAAGAAGTAGTCACTTGAGGCTGGAAACATGTCCAAGGATTTTGGAAACATGTCCAGTTACAAAAAATAACTGGCTCAAGCTGCTGTGAAGATGAGCAGTCCATGCTGCTCATGGAGGAACCCAGCTGAGCAAACCACTCACAAAGATGCTGCTCTCAGGAGGCAGCATTATGGGAACTCCACAGGGGACAAAGCCAAGCAGCACCAGAACAATGAGTTGCTTTGGTTACATGCATTCCTTACATGTGTAACCTACAACTACTATTCATGTGTTATCCCTCTTCCATCAGATGCTGTGTATTTGTAAGAGGAATAATTACTATTTTTAATATGCCATTTTAATTTGCTTTAATCTAAAAATGTCTACCAGCTCTTTATAAAGGGGACTCATAAGTCATAATGTTAAAGGTACATCTCTATAAACCATATTCTATAACTTTAAGTGGTTAAAATAGTAGCCTCTCTCTAGGTATCCAACTCATGTATGGTTAATACAAACATTGGAAGTATCCTTGAGGAGTAGGTACTACACAAAAAGTATTAAAATCTAGTCCCTGCTCTCAAACAGCTTGAAATTTAGTAGAAAAAGGGGAAGGGAATAAGCATTTATATAGTGCCTACTCTATATCAATCACTGGGCTGTGTGTTTGTTTTTAAACAAATATCATCCTTTAATCCTCACAATAATGTTAGGAGCAATAAGATGCTGATCAAAAAAAAAAAGGTTCTAACACAATTAAGACAATAGAATAAGCAATAGGGAGAAATTCACTTTTCTAATTAAAAGTGAGATCACTTTTAATTAGAATCAATGAAACCTATTTATGTAGTCTATATATAGAACTTTAAATTAAGTCTCAGAGGGAACTTGGAGATCTTCTTGCCTAACCCTTTCATTTTATATTTGAGGAAAAAGATCCATACAACAGAATAACAACAATGAGGCTGAAAAACATTAAATAATTTGTTCAAAGTCACAGGTGGTAAATGGCAAAACCATGTCTTCTGATTCTTGATCTGCTACTCTTTTCACTGTCCCCCCAATTCATCTTGGAAATTATATGAAATTTAAATCACAGATGTGTCAGTTTTGGATAAGTTGGCATCCACAAATTTCTCATAAGTCCTATGGTGAGAAAAACATAGTCCAACGTCTAGCTATGAAAATCAAGCAAATAATCCATTGCCTAAGGTAACATTCATCAAATTCAAAGGATTCAATAAGATTGGTCAATTCCCTCTATGTAAAGAATATGGTGCTAGATTAAAGTAAAGGCTTGACTTTCTAGTAGACATTGAAAATGTTCAGCCTGATCCAAAATTAATGTTTAATAATTGTTTTTATATGACCTAAGTGATGATACTACATTGCCATTTCTTTATATTCTTGATGAAGGAATTTTTGTGGTTGACATGACTGTACAACTTCCAGATACATTTTTGAAAAGGAAATAACTAATCAATTTGCAAACTGTAACCTGTTGAGTAGTTATGTTTTTATGCTACCATATCTGAGTTATTAGAATGGAGGATTTCATTAGGGAAGGAATTATTTTTATTATTTTTATTTTTTTGCTTTGACACTGCCTGATGAAGTGGCTGGTATACAGTAAGCACTTAATAAATGGTATAGTAGATTGAATACCAGCCATAAAGTCAAAAATGGGTTCAAATCTTGCCTTCTGACACACAATCTCTCTGACACCTAAACAAAATCACAATAGATTTTGAATATTCCTTATATAATTAAGTAGAGAGTGTTTTTGAAAAATGATGAGAAATTAAATTAGTCAGGTAGGGTAAGATCACATTTAAAGTCATTAAAAGCTAAAATATGTGAATTTTGCTTCTGTGAATAGAGTATAAGTTCATTGAGGGAAGAAGCTATATTTTATTTTGGCACCACATAAAAAGTATTGGACTTGAGTTGAAAAACTTAAGGTTGCATTTTTAGCAATGACACTTTTTAGCTGGGAAAAATCACTCAGCCCGAGAATTTCCTCACTTGTAAAATGGAGACAAAAATACTTTGGCTCTTCACCTCCCAGGCTTGTTAATATTTTGTAAATTTTAAATATGAAATAGTCTCCTCCACAATACTTATTTCATTGCCTGGTACATGGTAGTTATTCAGTAATTGTTGATTCAGTAAAATATTTCCATAAATTTGTTTTTAATTCCAAAGTGTCAAATATGCAAAATAATGATTTGAGGAAATATGACAAAGTGTTGTTATAGAATAGAAATTAAGGTATGGTTTAATATGTTTACTTTTGGTTAATTTAGTTTAATTGTTTGCTTTATATAATTGCTTAATTTGGAATGAGGGGAAAATGAAGACCACAAGCAGGATCTAGGAAAAAAAAAACCTGATAGTGGACTACTCTGTCTACAAAGCAAAGTGTTAAAAAAAAATATGAATCTTGCAATTACACTTTCTGCAGCACTAGATATATTTTGGGAAACTGCCAAGGAAATATCTGAGTGATCTCACATTCATTCAATAAATATCTATTAAGCACAAGTTGTAGAGATGCAATGAGGACTAGAAAAATCCCTGCCCTCAGTAGGCTTATAGACCTTTCTTTCTGACTTCTGCCCAAGTCTTCTAATCATCTTCTATTTGTATAAAATATTCCTGAAGAAAGGAAATAATTCTAAATGTCTCCTAACAATGAAAAAAAGGAAAATTTGAGAGGACAGAAAAATTCCTAATGACTAGGCTCTAAATGTTGGATCTTTTGCCTTCTTATTTTACAGAACTCCTTTTCTCAATTATCATACATTGTTTTTCAGTCATAATATTTATTTTATACATTGTTGTTACTGGTCTCTCTCCAGAATCAAACTCTGAAATAGTCACAATTTTGGCTGAATATAATTATGGTGAACATAGCATTTACCATAATGATGACTGTGTCCTATGTCTAAAACTATACCTAGACAGGGACAGGGTTTCAGCACTATATGTAGTTGGGGCATTTGACACTCAAAACTAATGTGAAAAATGGCCCAGGCCTTAACTGCAAGGTGCATTGGTCATCCTATTATTTCTACTTAGTGGACTGGGAAGGATTTCTGTCTATTGTTCACTAAATCACTTTTTAATTCAAAGTTACAAGATATGCCCTAGTTCATTTATGTAAGATCTCATAAAATTTTAGATCTAGAACCTCTTCCACATAGAGAACTTGCCTCAAAGAAGACCTGGGTTCAAATGTATCCTATCCCATACATGGATTGTATGACCTCTCAGTACTCAAGACAACTTTGAAAGAAGTTTCAGAGAAAATGCCAGTATATATTCAGAGAAGGAGGTTTCTTTTGCCAATGAAACCACTGGTTGAATACCCTTCCCTATTGGCTTAAATACTATAAATGACAAGATTTCACAAGGTAGTCCATTCCATTTTCACATATTTATAGTTTTAAAAATCCATTAATTAACTCAATTAATTCAAAGTACTTATTATATCAAAGTACTTATTATATCTCAGGGATATATTCAAAGATAATTAAGCAATGACTCTTCATCCTCACAGTTTACCATTTACCCCTTCCCAAAAGGCCATCTTTCAATTTAATCAAAACAAGCCTGATACTGATGACTTAAGGAAGAGAAGTAAATACATTAATTATACTATATGTCAATTTTCTTGGAACATTATGTGAAGAAAAAATTTCCATATTGAGATAAAAATCTATTTTCCTGTTACTTCTACCCATCCAACCTAGTTCTACCCTCATAAGACACACACACACACACACACACACACACACACACACACAACAAAAGAAAATGTCCATTTCTTTTCTGGACAATATCCATTCAAATACTTGTAGACAGATGTCATGTTTCTTCTTCACCAGATTAAATATCCCCCATTTTCCTAATGGTTCCCAAATAATTGTGGCTTCCTATTGCACCAAACCACTAGAAAAATTTGGAGATTCTTGTACCACACATACCTCTCCCCTATTGTACAATCACTTTTTTTTAAATTATAGCTTTTTATTTACAAGATATATGCATGGGTAATTTTTCAGCATTGACAATTGCAAAACCTTTTGTTCCACCTTTTCCCTTCCTTCCCTCACCCTTTCCCTCAGATGGCAGGTTGATCAATATATGTTAAGTATGTTAAAGTATAAGTTAAATACAATATATGTATACATGTCCATACAGTTATTTTGCTGTACAAAAAGAATCAGTCTTTGAAATAGTATACAATTAGTCTATGAAGGAAATAAAAAATGCAGGTGGACAAAAATAGAAGGATTGGGAATTCTATATAGTGGTTCATATTCATCTCGCAAAGTTCTTTCACTGGGTGTAGCTGGTTCAATTCAATACTGCTCTATTGGAACTGATTTGGTTCATCTCATTATTGAAAAGGGCCATGTCCATCAGAATTGATCATCATATAGTATTGTTGTTGAAGTATATAATGATCTCCTAGTCCTACCCATTTCACTCAGTATCAGTTCATGTAAGTCTCTCCAGGCCTTTCTAAAATCATCCTACTGGTCATTTTTTACAGAACAATAATATTCCATAATATTCATATATCACCATTTATTCAGCCATTCTCCAATTCATGGGCATCCACTCAGTTTCCAGTTTCTGGCCACTACAAAGAAGGCTGCCACAAACATTCTTGCACATACAGGTCCTTTTCCTTTCTTTAAAATCTCTTTGGCATATAAGCCCAGAAGTAACACTGCTGGATAACAGTTTGATAACTTTTTGAGCATAGTTCCAAATTGCTCTCCAGAATGGCTGGATGTATTGACAATTTCACCAACAATGTATCAGTGTCCCTGTTTTCCCACATCCTCTCCAACATTCCTCATTATCTTTCCCTGTCATTCTAACCAATCTGACAGTTGTGTAGTGGTATCTCAGAGTTGTCTTAATTTGCATTTCTCTGATTAATAATGACTTGGAGTATCTTTTCATATGACTAGAAATAGTTTCAATTTCTTTGTCAGAGAATTGTCTGTTCATATCCTTTGACCATTTATCAATTGGAGAATGGCTTTTCTCATAAATTAGAGTCAATTCTCTATATATTTTGGAAATGAGGCCTTTATCGGAACCTTTGACTGTAAAAATGTTTTCCCAGTTTATTGCCTCCCTTCTAATCTTGTCTGCATTAGATTTGTTTGTACAAAAACTTTTCAATTTGATATAATCAAAATTTTCTGTTTTGTGATCAATAATGATCTCTAGTTTTTCATTGGTCATAAATTCCTTCTTTGTCCACAGGTCTGAGAGGTAAACTATCCTATGTTCTTCTAATTTTTTTTATAATCTCATTCTTTATGCCTAGGTCATGAATCCATTTTGACCTTATCTTGGTGTATGGTGTTAAGTGTGGGTCAGTGTCTAGTTTCTGCCATACTAATTTCCAATTTTCCCAGCAATTTTTGTCAAATAGTGAGTTTTTATCCCAAAAGCTGAGGTCTTTGGGTTTGTCAAACACTAGATTAATAAAGTTATTGACTGTTTTGTCCTTTGACCCTAACCTCTTCCACTGATCAACTAGTCTATTTCTTATCCAATACTAAATGGTTTTGGTAACTGCTGCTTTATAATATAATTTTAAATCTGATCCAACTAGGCCACTTTCATTTGATTTTTTTTTCATTAATTCCCTTGAAATTCTTGACCTTTTGTTTTTCCATATGAACTTTGTTGTTATTTTTTCTAGATCATTAAAATAGTTTTTTGGAAGTCTGGTATAGCGCTAAATAAATAGATCAGTTTAGGTAGTATTGTCATCTTTATTATATTTGTTTGCCCTATCCAAGAGCATTTAATATTTTACCAATTGGTTAGATCTGACTTTATTTGTATGGAAAGTGTTTTGTAGTTTTGCTCATACAGTTTCTGATTTTCCCTTGGCAGATAGATTCCTAAATATTTTATATTATCAGTAGTTACTTTAAATGGAATTTCTCTTTATAACTCTATGTGTTGAATTTTGTTAGTGATATATAAGAATGTTGATGACTCATGTGGGTATATTTTGTATCCTGCAATTTTGCTAAAGGTATGAATTATTTCTAATAACTTTTTAGTAGAATGTCTGGGGTTCTCTAAATATACCATCATATCATCAGCAAAGAGTGATAATTTGGTTTCCTCATTACCTACTCTAATTCCTTTAATCTCTTTCTCGACTCTTATTGCCAAAGTTTGCATTTCTAATACAATACTGAATAGTAATGGTGATAGTGGGCAACCTTGTTTCACTCCTGATCTTATTGGAAATGGTTGCAATTTGTCCCCATTACATATGATGCTTACTAATGATTTTAAATAGATGCTACTGATAGGAAAAGTCCATTTATTCCTATACTCTCAAGTGTTTTTAATAGGAATGGATGTTGGATTTTATCAAATGCTTTTTCTGCATCTATTGAGATGATCATATGCTTTTTGTTAATTTGGTTATTAATACAGTCAATTATACTAATAGTTTTCCTAATATTGAACCAGCCCTGCATTCCTGATATAAATCCTACTTGATCATGGTGAATTTTCCTGGGGATGATTTTCTGTAGTCTTTTTGCTAATATCTTATTTAGGATTTTAGCATCAATATTCATTAGGGAGATTGGTCTATAATTTTCTTCCTCTGTTTTCAACCTACCTGGTTTAGGTATCAGTACTATGTCTGTGTCATAAAAGGAATTTGATAGTATTCCTTCATTCCCTATTTTTTCAAATAGTTTATATAGCATTGGGACTAATTGTTCTTTAAATGTTGGTAGAATTCACTTGTAAACCCATCTGGTCCTAAGGATTTTTTCTTAGGGAATTGATTAATAGCTTGTTCTATTTCTTTTTCTAAAATGGGACTATTTAAAGAATTTATTTCCTCCTCTGTTAATCTGGGAAATCTATATTTTTGGAGGTAGTCATCAATTTCACTTAGGTTATCAAATTTATTGGCATAAAGTTGAGCAAAGTAACTCTTTATTATTGCTCTACTTTCCTCTTCATTGGTAGAAAGTTCTCCCTTTTCATTTTTGAGACTAAAAATTTGATTTTCCTCTTTCCTTTTTCTAATCAAATTAATAAAAGTTTATCTATTTTGTTGGTTCTTTTTTCATAAAACCAACTCAGTTTTATTTATTAATTCAATAGTTTTTTTTTACTTTCAATTTTATTAATCTCTCCTTTTATTTTTAGAATTTCAAGTTTAGTATTTGATTGGGGGTTTTTAATTTGTTTTTTTTTTTTCTAGCTTTTTAAGTTGCAAACCCAATTTAATGATCTTCTCTTTCTCTATTTTATTCAAATAAGCCTCTAAAGATATAAAATTTCCCCTTATTACTGCTTTGGCTGCATCCCACAAATTTTGGTATGATGTCTCATTTTTGTCATTATCTTGAGTGAAATTATTAATTGTGTCTATAATTTGCTGTTTCACCCAATCATTCTTTAAGATGAGATTATTTAGTTTCCAATTACTTTTTGGTCTATTTACCCCTAACTTTTTGTTGAATGTAGTTTTTATTGCATTGTGATCTGAAAAGAAAGCATTTACTATTTCTGCCTTCCTGCATTTGATTTTGAGGTCTTTATGTCCTAATATATGGTCAATTTTTATATAGGTTCCATGAAATGCTGAGAAGAAAGTATACTCCTTTTTGTCACCATTCAGTTTTCTCAAAGCTCTATCATACCTAATTTTTCTAATATTATATTTATCTCTTTAATTTCTTTCTTATTTGTTTTGTGGTTTGATTTATCTAATTCTGAGAGTGCAAGGTTGAGATCTCCTATTATTATAGTTTTGCTGTCTATTTCTTCTTGCAACTCTCTTAACTTCTCTTTTAGGAAGTTAGATGCTATACCACTTGGTGCATATATGTTTAATAGTGATATTGCTTCATTGTCTATGCTACCCTTTAGCAAGATATAGTTCCTTCCTTATCTCTTTTAATTAGATCAATTTTTGCTTTTGCTTGATCTGAGAATAGGATGGCTACTCCTACTTTTTTGACGTCACCTGATGCATAATACATTCTGCTCCAGCCTTTTACCTTTACTCTGTATGTATTTCTCTACTTTAAATGTGTTTCTTGTAAACAACATATTGTAGGGTTCTGACTTTTGATCCCATCTGCTATCCCCCTCTGCTTTATGGGAAAGTTCATCCCATTCACATTTATGGTTAAAATTACTAAATCTGTATTTCCTGCAATCTTAGTATCCCCAGATTATGCTTTTCTTTTTCTTGTCTCCCCTTACCCCCTTTCCCAGTATTAAACTTATGGGCCCCACTTCCTCATGCAGCTCTCCCTCTTTAGGATCCCTCCCTTGCCCCTTTAAATCCTTTCCCCTTTCTTGTATTCTTCCCTTATTACTCTTTTCCTTTTCCCTTTTCCTCTCCCACTTTTTAATGAGGTGAGAGAAGATTCTCTGTAAAACAAATATGTCAATTATTTTCTCTTTGAGCCAACTCTGATGAGAATAAGATTCACACAATGTTCCTCCGCCTCTCTAAATTCCTTCAGATATGATAGGTTTCCTTTGCCTCTTCATGGAATGTAGTTCCCCTCTTTTTATCTCCCCTTTTTCCTTTTTCTGACACTATCTTCTTTCCATTTCTACTTCCCTTTTTTATATCAGTAAAATCAAATTATACATGTACTCATACAGAAATACAGTTCTCAAGAGTTCTTTTTACCTTTTTCTGCTTCTCTTGAGTCCTATGGTTGGAGATCAAATTTTTTGTTTAGATCTCATTTTTTTTCCTTAGAAACAAATGGAATTCATCTGTTTCATTAATTGTCTATCTTCTTCCATGGAAGAAAATACTCAGCTTAGTTGGGTAGTTTATTCTTGGCTGCATTCCAAGTTTTTTTGCCTTTCAGAATATCAGATTCAGATCCTTCAATCTTTTAATGTGAAAGCAGCCAGATCTTGAGTGATCCTTATTGTGGCTCCTCAATATTTGAATTTTTTTTATGGCTGCTTGTAATATTTTTTCCTTAGTTTGATAGTTCTGAAATTTAGCCACAATATTCCTTGGAGTTTTTGTTTTAGGTTCTTTTTCAGAAGATGTTAGATGAATTCTTTCAATGCCTATTTTACCTTCTGATTCTATTACATCTGGGTAGTTCCCTTTAATGATTTCCTGTAAAATAGTATCTAAGTTATTTTTTTCATCATAATTTTTGGGAAGTCCAATGATCCTCAGATTATCTCTCTTAGATCTGTTTTCCAGGTCAGTTTTTTTTCCATGTAGATATTTAACATTTTTTTCTAATATTCCATTTTTTTGGTTTTGCTTGACTGATTCTTGATGTCTCAATGAATCATTCATTTCTATTTGCTCAGTTCTGATTTTTAATGAATTATTTTCTTCATTAGCTTTTTTTACTTCTTTTTGTATATGTCCAATTGAGTTTTTAAATGAATTGTTTTGCTCTATGGAATTTTTTTCCATTAGTAAAATGGTAAAACAAAACAAAACAAAACAAAACAAAAAACCTGAGTTATTTTCTTTTTCCAATTCACAAATCCCGCTTTCCTGGAAGTTATTTACCTTTTCCAATTTACAAATTCTGTTTCCCTGCACTTCTTGGGAGTTCTTTACTTTTTCCAATTCACATTTCAGGAAGGTGTTACTCTCTTGCATAGCTTCTCTTTCCTCTCCCCATTTTTCTTCTAGTTCTCTTTTAACATTTCTTATGGTTTCTTCTAGGAGAGCCTTTTGTGTTGGGGACCAGATTATATCCCCCTTTGGGGTATTGTCTGGAGACTGTCTGCTATTAGTCTCCTAGGGGTTGAAAACCTATTCTCTTTCTAATTGTCCTTTTGATTTTTTTACTTATTTTGTTTAAAGCCTTTAGGGTCTGCCTTCAGGGCAAGGAGGTTATCAGCTTCCTCTGCAGAGCAGGGATAGCTATATGGACAGTAGCTGTCCTGTCAATGGGCTGCAAAGAGCAGCTGAGCTGCGGAGGGTGCTCTGGGAAAAGCTCCACAGCAGAAGTGACTAGGCCTGGGTATCACTGCCCAAGCTGCGGAAGTGCCCTGTGAGGAGCCCTGCTATGCAGATTAGCAACTGCCCTGGGGCTAGAGGCTGAGCAGCAAAAGTATCACTGCCCTCCTACCCCCAAAAGCCCACTTTGGATATTAGCAATTGCCCTACTCCTCATGGCACGCACTGGAAGTGCCTCTGCCTGGGGAACATAGTAGAGCTGTGGAAACTTCACTGCCCCAGCCTGAGCCCCCCACTGTGCAGATTATAGGTTGCCCTGGGCTGTGCCCCCTGATATACAGATTTGTGACTGCCCCCACCCCCACCCCCCAGTGAAAGCCCCTAGCTGCAGAATGCCACTGCAGAGCTGTGTTATGGTCTGCACTGAGTCACTTCTAGTCTTGGGTAGGCACAGCCAGATCTTGTTAGGCTCTGGCATCCTTCAGAGTACCCTCTACCCTAGGATCTAATTTCTCTGCTGGTCCACTACTCCACAACCAAAGCAAAGCAGTCAGCCTATGGCGGAGAGCTCTCTGTAAACCTTCCAACCACAGATACTATCCCCACACCCAGTTCACTTCAAATGCTAGCCTCTGGTTCTTTCCCAGGCTGTGCTGGTCTGTTCCCATTGCTCAGGGCAGACCTTTTCTGGCGATCTTCCAGATTATCTTTGGCTGGTGAGTTGTTGCACTTTCAATCTTCATGAATTTTACTAGTCAGGTGCTATTTCTGAGGTTGAATTTGATCATTGGCAGTGAGGGTGTGCAAGAGACTCAGAAAGTGTGTGTGCCTTCTCCGCCATCTTGGCTCCCTGCACCCTATTGTACAATTTCACATGAACTTTAGACCTTTCTCTTTCCTGTTAATACAGTCCATAATGGCCATTATTTGTTTTCAGGATTAAGATGTCATTTGTCAAATTCTCAGACTATAATTCTGTTATTCTAGACATTAAATATTAGGAACTGAATTGACAAGTTGATGGTCTATAGACCATCCAGAAGAGGGCAACCAAGTTCCCTAAGAAGATTCAAATGTATTGGAAATATTAAGTTTGGTGGGAAAAAAGGCTTAATGGAAGGACATAGTAGCTACTTTTAAGAATTTGAATGGTTACTACGTGTAAGAGAAATTAGCATGGTTCTACTTGGCTAAAGAGGGGTAAACTATCAGAACATTTGGTTTTGAGGTCAGGAAAAAACTTCCTAATGATTAAAGCTATTCAAAAGTGAACTGAGCTGACAGAAAAAAAAGGAGGTTGCTCCTAATGAAAATGTTCCAGCAGGAAAAGCATTGTGACTATTTATGGGCTATATTGTACTGGAGACTCTTGTTTAGATAGTAGTTAAATGTCAGGGTCTCTGAAGTCCCTTATGAATCTCATATTCTTTGATTCAATGAAATGCTTATACTTATATGATCTCCATTTGCAAATAATTCATCTTCAAGAGGTCAAACACAATCCATTGTTTTTATTGTCTGAATATATAGCAATCCTTATGTTTCATTTGAATTCAGCATTCTTATGTTTTGGTTTGATAGTACAAAGTAATCCTAAACCCAACTTTGAAGAGGCTAGTACTGATGGACACAAAATACAGGGAGCAACCAACTCCCCTGCTCTTTCTGTTGGAAAGAAACTTTGTAGTATACTATGAATATAATCATTAGTTTCAAAACTCTCTTCTTTGATAACCTTCCCAGCTAGGTGAGCATGTACAATTGCCTTTAGGGAGACTTAAAATACTATTGTTCTAGTTAAAAGATGAAACCTTAGAAAGGTAAAAGGGTTTGTTTTTAGTTTTGTTTTTTATTGGACTTATAATTTCATCTGAGTTTAAGAACTAGTTTTTGTCTTCTTTTTGTAACCTCAAGGAATGTCCTCTATCAACATGACTTAACACTTGCTCTTTAATTTAGTCTTAGAGTTGTTTAGACCACCTAGAGATCACACAGTCAGTATGTGCTAGGGATGGTGTGCCCATTGCCTTCCTGATACAAAACCAATTCTTTATTTACCATGCCAAAAAAGAAAAAAAAAATCAATCTGGAAAGTAACATCCTAGATTTCTTAATATCCCTGACCCCCTATATTCTATCTGTTGCTAAGGCATAGGCCTTAGATTTTATCTTTTTATTATTGATTTTATCTTTGCAACATCTCTCAAACACAGTTCTTTTTTCCTCTGATACTACCATCAATCTCACCTTCTCAGTGCCACATAACCTCATACTTTGAAATTATAGCTGATGGAGCTGTCTGCCTCAAGTCTCTTTCCACTCCAATCATTTTCCATTCAGCCACAGCAGCAATGTTCCTAAAGTGCAGGTTCAACCACTTCATTCTACTACTCACTAAGAATTCCGGTGATTCCTTTTTACCTCCAGGATCAAATACAAAATGGTCTGTTTGCACCTTACTCTTTGACACATAATCTTTGTGCAGTTTTTCTATCTCTCTTGCCTGGATTGCTCTCCCTCCTCATCTTCACATACTGCCTTTTCTGGTTACCCTTAAGTCCCAACTAAAACACTCAACTCCTCTTAATTCTAGTATCTTCCCTCTCTTTATTATTTCCTACTTATCATGTAGATAACTTGTGTGAATACATATATATGTATATATACATACATATATGTGGGTCTGTAGGTATGGATGTGGGTATAATCTGTATATTTGCATGTTGCCCCCTCCATTAGACCGTGAGCTCCCTGAGTTTAAGGACTCTTTTTGTAATCCCAGCATTTAACATGATGCCTGGCACAAAACAGATGCTTAATAAATGTTGTTGACTATTATTGACTGAAAATGATGGTATCGATCAGATTTCTTGCCTAAAAAGACAGATTATAAGAAAAAATAAAGGCTATGACATATTATAATTATTTATCATTTAGGTTTACTTATGCATGTGTCCTAACATATGGTTAGGTGCAGTTTTGTAAAAAATGGATTATTCATTCACACATTGAGGATACTTAATTTTAATCTTTAAACCCCAGGCAAGAATTCAACCTTTTCCTTCCAGTTCCTGTCATGTTATCAAATGAGTTTTAGGAGCAAAAGTACTGCTTGGTCATTTTGCTCTATCTTTCATATATCCTGAAAACATTTAAAATGATCAAATCTTTACATGCTGTTTTCTCCCAGTTTGTCTTGAATTGTAAAGTTCTGAAAATGTCAGGGTTCTAGGCTTCCTGCAGAGTATAGAGATGTTGTACAGCATCTGTACAGAGGGCATAAATGGAAGCTCCATGAATATTAATCAGTGCTTTACTTCTTCTTGTGTCACATCTGATAAATCAGTTCCTTTTCAGATGACAATGATACGGATGATAAAATATTGTCTCATCTCTATGCAAAACAAAGAAATTAATAAGCTAAATAAAATAGGGAGTTGAAAGCTAAATGGCAAGAGTTATACAATATTTCATGAAGACGATGAAGGGAGCAGGAGCTATTTTAAGAGGTATTTCCAGCTATCATACTCTTTGTCCTATTCTTTAGACAACCTTTCCTATATTTTCTCTTCTAAAACTTGTATTTTCTACACTATTATGATATGGGAACCATGTAGGCCAAAGGTCATATAATTGACCATGAAGGATATGAACAATTTGGCAATAGTAAAAGGTAACAAATATTCTGCCAAGATTTAATTATTTTCATTATTATTATTATTATTATTATTATTATAGCTTTTTATTGACAAAACATATGCATGGGTAATTTTTCAACACTGACCTTTGCAAATGCTTCTGTTCCAACTTTTCCCCCGTTTCCCTCCACCCCCTCCCCTAGATAGCAGGCAGTCCCATACATTTTAAGCATATTAAAATATATGTTAAATACAATATATGTATACTTATTTATACTGTTGTCTTGTTGTACAAGAAAAATCAGATTTAGAAAGAAGGTAAAAATAACCTGGGAAGAAAAACAAAAATGCAAGCAAACAACAATAGAAAGAGTGCAAATACTATGTTGTGGTCCACACTTATTTCCCAGTATTCTTTCGCTGGGTGTAGCTGGTTTTGTCTATCATTGATCAATTGGAATTGATTTGGATCCTCTCATCGTTGAAGATAGCCACTTCCATCAGAACTGATCCTCATATAGTATTGTTGTTGAATTGTATAATGATTTCTTGGTTCTGCTCATTTCACTTAACATCAATTCATGTAAATCTCTCCAAGCCTCTCTGTATTCATACTGCTAGTCATTTCTTACAGAACAATAATATTCCATAACATTCATATACCACAATTTATTCAGCCATTCTCCAATTCATGGGCATCCACTCAGTTTCCAGTTTCTGGCCACTACAAAGAGGGCTGCCACAAACATTCTTGTACATACAGGTCCCTTTCCCTTCTTTAAGATATCTTTGGGATATAAGCCCAGTAGTAACACTTCTGGATCAAAGAGTATGCACAGTTTGATAACTTTTTGAGTATAGTTCCAAATTGCTCTCCATAATGGTCAGATACATTCACAGCTCCACCAACAATGCATCAGTGTCCCAGTTTTCCCACATCTCCTCCAACATCTGTGATTATCTTTTCCTGTCATCTTAGCCAATCTGACAAGTATGTAGTGGTATCTCAGAGTTGTCTTAATTTGCATTTCTCTGATCAATAATGATTTGGAACATCTTTTCATATGAGTAGAAAGTTTCAATTTCATCATCTTAAAATTGTCTGTTCATATCCTTTGGCCATTTATCAATTGGAGAATGGCTTGATTCAAGATTTAATTCTTTATTTAAAAATAAATAAGCACATGTATCTTATTATTATAAAAATTTGCTTTCATCTTTAATCAATGCTAAAATTATGTGTATACCAAATAATTCATTTAAAATAAATTTCTTTGTGATTTATTATCAAGCAAATATTTGATTTGCTTATATATTTTATATACTTACATATACCTAGCATTGTGCAAAATATTTTTAGGCAAAAAGGGGTCACAAGTAGGAAGAGTTTAAGGAATCTTGATGTAAAATACTCATTTATACTTATTCCACAAAGGCATTTATACACTTCTTCAATAAGCATTTATCACAAAATCCATGAGTAGTATGGAGGATACCTTGTATAAAGTCTGAATTTATTTCCTCTGAGTAGAATATATGCTTATTGAGGGAAGGGGTTGTTTAATTTTCTTAAAGTTAAATGCATAGAAAAATTATGGTCAAGTTATATCTTTTGATCCCCAGAATGTAGCACAGTGCTTAAAACCTAATATGTCCTTAATAAATGTTTACTGAATCATATGTATTAAGATGAAAGGTTAAGGGGCAGAGCCAAGATGGCAGAGAGGACACATGTTTTTTCCTGAATTTCTCCTACAACCCTCAGACTAATTAGCAAATCAAGCCTCTGAATTAGTTCTGGACTGGCAGAATCCATGAATATTGGAGAGCAACAAATTACCAGCAAAAGGTAATTTTGAAGATCTGTTTCAATCAGCACAGAGGGAGGAGGGCCAAACAAAAGCACTCTGAGCACAGACCCTGAACATAACAGTGCAGACCAGAAAGGGTGGGAGATTCATGCCAGAGAATTTAAGGGGAAGAATCTAAAGTTGTGTTGGCTATTCTGGCCTGCTTGCAAGCCAATAGATCAGCAGAGAAGTTAGAAAACATCCAAGACAAACAAAAAGGTAAATAGTGAACCCAGAATCACCAGAATCTCATGGGACCTGACCATGTCCACACAGCACCATGAGTAAGTCAGCACTGACTCAGTATAGCTGCTGTTGCATGTAGAGAAAGCTTGGACAACTGCCCTTGCCCTAAAAGCAGATCTCAACTTAAAAAAAATGAATAAAAAAGCAAAAAGAATTCTAACCATAGATAGTTTTTATGGTAAAAGAGAACATATTTCAAACCCTGAGGAGACTAAAAGCAGATTATCTCCAGATGAAGTCCCAAAAGGTGATATAAATTGGTCCCCATCACACAAGGCTCTCCTCGAAGAAATTAAAAATGATCTTAAAAGAGAGCTGGAAGAAAAATAGGGAAAGGAAATGAGAACTTTACAAGAGGGTTTGGAAAAGACAACACAAAATAGACTTAATGAAATGGAGAAAAAACAGTACAACTCATTAAAAGATAGATTTGATAAAATGGAAAAAGAAAATAACTCCAAGAAAAAGAGAATTTGTGAAATAGAAAAAGAAAATAACTTTTTAAAAAACAGAATTTATGAAATGGAAAAAAATCCACAGAACAAAACAACTCATTTTAAAAATTCATTTGGACAAATACAAACACAAGTAAAAAAAAAAAAAAAGTAAGTGAAAATAATTCACTAAAAATCAGAACTGAGCAAATGGAAATTAATGACTCAATGAAACATCAAGAATCACTCAAGCAAAACCAAAAAATGAAAAAATAGAAAAAAAATCTATAAAACCTAGTTGGGAAAACAACTGACCTGGAAAATAGATCTAGGAGAAACAATCTAAGGATTATTGGATTTTAGTATTTTTCAGGAAATCATCAAAGAGAACTGCCCGGATGTCATAGAATTAGAAGGTAAAATAGCCATTGAAAGAATTCACTGAATGACTCTTAAAAGAGACCCCTAAATTAAAACTTTAAGCAATATCATGGCTAAATTTCAAGCAGCCAGAAAAAAATTCAAATATTAAGGAGCCACAATCATGATTACCTAGGACCTACAAGCTTCCACCTTAAAAAAAACCAAAGGGTCTAGAATTTGATATTCCTAAAGGCAAAGGAACTTGGAATACAGCCAAGAATAAACTACCCTGATAAACTGAGTAGTTTTTTTCAGGGAAGGAGATGGACATTCAATGAAAGAGGTGAATTCCATTCATTTCTGATGAAAAGACCAGAGCTAAACAAAAAAATTGACCTCCAAATATAGAACTCAAGAGAAACATAAAAAGGTAAAAAGAAAAGAATTCTTGAAAACTGTATTTCTGTTAAGGGTATACATAGAGAGTGCATGTATAATTTGATTTTACTGTTATAACATAAAAAAGAAACTAGAGGTGGAAAGTAGATTGTAACAGAAAAAAAGGGGAAAGTAGAGGTAAAATGAGGAAAATTACAAATTACAAAGAGGCAAAAAACATCTATTACAATTGAGGGAAAGAAGGGACAGGGATGAACATTTTATGAATCTTATTCTCATCAGATTTGGTGCAAAGAGAAAATATTAGACATATTTGGTTTCACAGAGTGAGAGGGGAAAGGTGAAAAGGGAAAATGTAGGTTAAATAGAAGGGAAAACAAAGAGGAGGGGAAAGGTATAAGAAAGGGGGAGGGACTCTAAAGAGGAAGGCTGCTTGAAGCAAGTGGTGCTCATAAGTAAAATACTGGAGAGGAGAAAGAGGGAAAAGGAAGAAGAAAAGTATAATTTAGGGTTAATAAGATGACAGGAAATATAGAATTAGTTTTAACTATAAATGTGAATGGGGTGAACTCTCCCATAAAGCAGAAGTGGATAGCAGACTGGATTAAAAGCCAGAATCTTACCATATATTGTTTACAAGAAACACATTTGAAGCAGAGCAATACATACAGAGTAAAGGTGAAAAGGCTGGAGCAGAATATAGAAAATAGCAGAATATGTTGTGCTTCACATGAAGTAAAAAAAAACAAAAAAAAAACAGTAGGGATAAACATCCTGTTCTCAGATCAAGCAAAAGCAAAAATTGATCTAATTAAAAAGATAAGGAAGGAAATTATATCTTGCTAAAGGGTACCATAGATAATAAAGCAATATTAATACTAAACATATATGCACCAAGTGATATAGCATGGAAATTCCTAAAGGAGAAGTTAAGAAAGCTGAAAGGAGAAATAGACAGAAACACTATAATAGTGGGAGATCTCAATTTTGCTCTCAGAACCAGATAAATAAAACCACAAAATAAATAAGAAAGAAGTTAAAGAGGTAAATAGAATACTAGAAAAGTTAAATATTATAGATCTTTGGAGAAAACTGAATGGAGACAGAAAGGAGTACACTCACTTTCTTCTCAGTAGTATATATATATATATATATGTATGTAAATTGACCATGTATTAGGACATAACAACCTCAAAATTAAATGCAGGAAGGCAGAAATAATAAATGCTTTCTTTTCAGATCACAATGCAATAAAAACTACATTCAACAAAAAGTTAGGGGTAAATAGACCAAAAAGTAATTGGAAACTAAATAATCTCATCTTAAAGAATGATTGGGTGAAACAGCAAATTATAGACACAATTAATAATTTCACTCAAGATAATGACAACAATGAGACATCATACCAAAATTTGTGGGATACAGCCAAAGTGGTAATAAGAGAAAATTTTATATCTTTAGAGGCTTACTTGAATAAAACAGAGAAAGAGAAGATCAATGAATTGGGCTTGCAACTTAAAGAGCTAGAAAAAAAAAAACAAATTAAAAATCCCCAATCAAATACTAAACTTGAAATTCTAAAAATAAAAGGAGAGATTAATAAAATTGAAAGTAAAAAAAAAAAAACTTTTGAATTAATAAATAAAACTAAGAATTGGTTTTATGAAAAAACAACAAAATAGATAAACTTTTAGTTAATTTGATTAGAAAAAAGAAAGAGGAAAATCAAATTTTTAGTCTCACAAATGAAAAGGGAGAACTTTCCACCAATGAAGAGGAAATTAGGGCAATAATTTGATTTACTTTGCTCAACTTTATGCCAATAAATTTGATAACCTAAATGAAATGGAGGAATATCTACAAAAATATAGATTTCCCAGATTAACAGAAGAGGAAATAAATTACTTAAATAGTTCCATTTTAGAAAAAGAAATAAAACAAGCTATTAATCAATTCCCTAAGAAAAAATCCCCAGGACCAGATGGATTTACATGTGAATTCTACCAAACATTTAAAGAAAAATCAACTCCAATACTATATAAACTATTTGAAAAAATAAGGAATGAAGGACTTCTACAAAATTCCTTTTATGACACAGAAATGGTACTGATACCTGTGATGACCACGTATTTTAAAATCAGCCAGAGTCAGGGATTCAGGTTAAGGGGAAAATCTTCAATCTTTATTCTCAGTAGAAGTGGAGAAGGATCGGAGGTAAAAAGGAATCAGAGGTAAAGGGAGAAGGCAGCCATACCAGAAGCCACCAGAGCAGAACCCAGCCAGCAGTCTCTCCACTTCTCTCTTCCTGCCCCTCAGCCTCCACCCACCAAAATCATCATTTCCTATACAACACATCAGGACTTGCAGAGAGTAGGCGGGGGCATTCTTTCTCCAAGCATATATATTACTAGAGTATGGTCCAATTACTATTTAGCCTCACGTGCTTGGGACCTTAGTGCATCAAGTCAAGCCTCAGCCCATTACAGATACCTAAACCAGGTAGGATGAAAACAGAGAAAGAAAATTATAGACCAATCTTCCTAACAAATATTGATGCAAAAAAAACTTAATTAAAATATTAGCAAAGAGATTACAGAAAACCATCTCCATACACCATGACCAAGTAGAATTTATACCAGGAATGCAGGGCTGGTTCAATATTAGGAAAACAATTAGCATAATTGACTATATGAATAACCAAATTAATAAAAAAAATGATCATCTCAATAGATGCAGAAAAAACATTTGATAAAATCCAACATCCATTCCTATAAAAAACACTAGAAAATATAGCAATAAATGGGCTTTTCTTAAAATAGTCAGTAGCATCTAATTAAAACCATTAGCAAGCATCATATGTATTGGGGATAAACTGGAACCATTCCCAGGAAGATCAGGGGTGCCCACTATCACCATTAGTATTCAATATTGTATTAGAAATGTTAACTTGGCAATAAGAGAAGAAAAAGAGATTAAAGGAATTAGAACAGGCAATCAGAAAACAAAATTATCACTCTTTGCAAATGATATGATGGTATATTTAGAGAACCCTGGAAAATCAACTAAAAACTATTAGAAATAATCCACAACTTTAGCAAAGTTGCAGGATACAAAAGAAATCCACATAAATCATCAGCATTTTTATACATCATAACAAAATCCAACAGCAAGAGATACAAAGAGAAATTCCATTTAAAATAACTGTTGATAGTATAAAATATTTGGAAATCTATCTGCCAAGGGAAAGTCAGGAACTATATGAGCAAAACTACTCACAAATAAAGTCAGATCTAAATAAATGGAAAAATATCAAGTGTTCTTGGATAGGCCAAGTGAATATAATAAAGATGACAATACTAGCTAATCTATTTATTTAGTGCTATACCTATCAAACTCCCCAAAAACTATTTTACTGACCTAGAAAAAATAACAACAAAGTTTATCTGGAAGAACAAAAGGTCAAGAATTTCAAGGGAATTAGTAAAAAAAAAAAAAAAAAGCAAATGAAAGTAGTCTAGGTGTACCAGATCTAAAACTATATTACAAAATAACAGTCATCAAAACCATTTGGTACTGGCTAAGAAACAGAGCAATTGATCAGTGGAATAGATTAGGTTCACAGAACAAAATAGTCAATGACTCTAGTAATCTAATATTTGACAAATCCAAAAACTCCAGCTTTTGGGATAAGAATTCACTATTTGACAAAAATTGCTGGGAAATTGGAAACTAGTATGGTAGAAACTAAGCATTGACCCACACCTAATTGCACATATCAAGATAAGGTCTAAATGGGTTTATGATCTAGATATAAAGAATGATATTATAAACAAATTTGAAGAACATAGGATAGTTTACCTCTCAGATCTGTGGAGAAGGAAGGAATTTGTGACCAAAGAAGAACTAGAGATCATTGTTGATCACAAAATAGATAATTTTGATTATATTAAGTTAAAAAGTTTTTGTACAAACAAAACTAATGTAGACAAGATTAGAAGGGAAGCAATAAACTGGGAAAACATTTTTACATTCAAAGGTTCTGATAAAGGCCTCATTTCTAAATATAGAAAATTGACTCAAATTTATAAGAATTCAAGCTATTCTCCAATTGATAAATAATCATAGGATATGAACAGACAATTTTCAGATGAAGAAATTGAAATGATTTCTAGTCATATAAAAAGGTGCTCCAAATCATTATTGATCAGTGAAATGCAAATTAAGACAACTCTGAGATACTACTACACACTTCTCACATTGCCTAAGATGACAGGAAAAGATAATAATGAATATTGGAGGGGATGTAGAAAGACTGAGACTCTCATATATTGTTTCTGGAAGTGTGACCAGATCTAACCATTATGGAGAGCAATTTATTTGCTTAAAATGTTATCAAACTGTGCATTCCCTTTGACTCTGCAGTATTTCTACTTATATTCCAAAGAAATCTTAAAGGAGACAAAAATGTTTGTGGCAGTCTTTTTTGTATTGGCTAAAACTGGAAACTGAATGGATCCCCATCAATTAGAGAATGGCTGAATAAATTATGGCATATAAATGTTATGGTATATTATATTATTGTTCTATAATAAACGAGCCAATAGGATGATTTCAGAGAGGCCTGGAGAGACTTACATGAACTGATGCTAAGTGAAATAAGCAGAAGTAGGAGATCATTATACATGGCAACAACAAGACTACACAATGATCAATTCTGATGGATGTTGCTCTCTTCAACAATGAGATGATTCAAACCAGTTCCAATTGTTCAGTGATGAAAAGAACCACATATACCCAGAGAGAGGACTGTGGGCATTGAGTGTGGACTACAACATAGCATTTTCACTCTTTCTTTTGTTTGCTTGAATTTTGTTTTCTTTCTCAGGTTTTTCTTCTTTCTTGATCTGAGTTTTTCTTGTGCAGCATGATAACTGTATAAATATATATATACATATTTTAACATGTTTAACATGTATGGAACTGCCTGCCATCTAGGGGTGGGAGTGGAGAGAAAGAGGGGAAAATTTGGAACAGAAGATTTTGTAAGGGTCAATGTTGAAAAATTACCCATGCATATGTTTTATAAATAAAAAACTTTAATAAAAAACAATTAAAGGCTAACAGAAGGTTGGCCTACTTAACATATAAAATATGTACAAAATAAAGGTATTACATAAATGTATGATCTAAGTCATTCATTTCTTTGAACCTCATTTCTTCTTATATAAAATGTAGGCTTGGAATCTAGCTCTAAATCTCTGACCCAATTGCCCTAAGATATTAAAAGATCTATGGAAGAGACAGGAAAAAGACACGAATAAGTCTCTCATAAGGTGAAAGGATGTGAATTAGTTGTGATTTGCACAAGTATAGGAAAAAATGCATGCTAATGAGATAACAGATCCATTGTAGCATTAAAATAAGAGAAACACATGAAACTAAAGAGCCTTAATATCATAGAGAAGGGAAGTAAAAATAATTGGTAATTAAAATAAGGCCTCAAAGAACTTGCCATTTTTATATGCCATAAAAAGCTATTTTAAAACTAGCCTTAAGATGGAAGCATTTCCCAGTGGGATGATGTGTCGTCTACCTCTTGCAATCTGCCCTGCATTGCTCTCTCTGGATTTCTAGTTCAGCAGAATGTGAACCAATCTAATAAGATGTAATATTCCAACTTGTATACCTTCTATTTTTAAAACTGAGGAAAGTTCTGAGCCCAGAGTAATAACGAATCAACCTATCTGTAAAAAAAAAAAAAAAAAAAAAAAAAAAAAAAAAAAAAAAAAAAAAAGACCACAAATTTTTACTCAAATTAAAAATAATAATTTTCAATATACTTCAACAATTCATAAATTGATGCTTAATATTATAATCATCTTAAATGAGCCACATGATAAAAGATGGATTGGAATGGAAAGTATGTAGGATATGTCTGTAGGAGACCTAGATTTGAATGTTTAATATTTGTGTTAGCTTGGGCAAACCACTTGACTTCAGTTTTCAATCTATTTTCTGTAAAATGAAGAAATTGCATTTCACCTTTAAGGTTTCTTCTAGTTTTACTTGATTTTATGATCTATGACATATGACTTAGTGAGAACTCTGGTTTACTAATGGTTACTAATGAACTCATTGGGATAAATTAGGAGGGGCAGCTTCCCCAATTTTTTATGATGGGTTCCAAAACACTGTCCTACTAAATCTTTGCAAAGACCTCATTCTAATTAGATTTGTCCTGTTCCTCCACATTATGCAAAGTAGTGGCACAATTTACAAAAACATGAAGAGGAAACATGGTATGGTGGGAACAACACTGGATTTGGAATTAGCGGTTGTGGATACAAACACCAGATTTCCCATTAACTATCTCACCAAGGGCAACTCACTTAACCTAAACAGACCTCTCCCTTAGTTTTTTCATCTGTAAAATGGGACAGGAGAATAGAGAGTGGAAAAATTTGGGGTTAATCTTCTAATCCTATGGTCTTGTATATGGCATGAAATTTGATATAGCATGAAGATTTCATAATAGAAATCCTAAAGTTAAGAATAGGACTGGTTTCTCCAGACTTGTATAGTGTGAGCCCTGCTTTAGCTAAGGCAGTGGGGCTGGTCAAGCCTATAATTGATCATTATATGGATAATGTTGGTGAGATGTTGAACCTGGATTGTACATATTATGATTATATTGTGTTCTTATATCCCTAATGACTATCTGGAAAACAATACATGATCAAAAGGGAAATGGAATAATCATTTAATTATGTATATACTAGGCACTGTGCTGTTATCTTATTGGTCCTCACAAGAACTCTAAGAGGTTAGGTGCTATTATCATCCCCAGAAAACTGCAGGAAACAGAAAATAAGTGATTTTCCCAGAGTCAAGTAGTCAATGTCTGAGGGCAGATTTGCATACAGCTTCCTGATGCCAGTCCCAACACTTTCAACTGTGATATACAGATGCCTCAAAAATTCTTGTTGATTAATTGACCAGTTAATGGGGAGTTTGGGCAAATGAGCTAGAGGTCAATATGATTCTTGGAGGCAAATGGGATTGGAGTTGAGAGGGAAAGTTTCACCTTAGATCAGAATTAAAAAGATCACTGAAGAGATTAAAATGGAATGATATGGAGTCCAGAAATTGTTCACTTTAAGCAAACTGAGCAGGGAGGAAAAGATCTCACAGATAAATACTGAAGTATTTGATTTAAAAGAAACAGACAGCAACAAACCAGGTCACCATTGGAGAAACCAAAGTTCTTGGGAGAGGACAAAACAAGAGCTGAAATATCCACATGGTGATGGTGGGGAGGATGGAAGAGTAGAGGAGTTTAGCCAATCATATCCTTATGAAATATCTTCTTTTAGCAAGTAGTTCATGATTTTCTTAGTAGACCTATTCCATGAGGGAGTGTTCTTTGTTGTTCTATCTTCCAGGACTTTTCAAATGGAAGTTATTCAAGGAAAATGGAGGTTATTATCTTTCTTTAGTTCTTAGCTCTTCAGGTTAGATTCATCTCCCTAGAGAAAGATGGGAGAATTAAGAAGTGGTGTCAATATGCTAAATGAACAAAAAAGATGTGTCTACTCTCTGTTAGTCCTTTATTAAATATGAAGAGATTTTCCCTGACAGAATTGGAGGATCAATTGCCATTGGTTGCCTAAAGACATCCAAATTCCTTATAGTATAAGCAAGAAGTTAGCACAATGCTTTTCAATTGTCAAAGCATGAAACAATTTCCAGGAGTAGAGTTAGTGGATATTCAAGGAACCCCTTAATAACATAGAAGAGCAATAATTATGGATTCAGAAGAGAACTGGTATTGGCATTTGGGAGTCAAACCACTGAGAAAAGCACTCCTTGGAAGTCCAGTTGATGAATCAGAAGAAAGATACTATGAGAAGAGAAAGGATATCATGTCCCTATGGTACTCCATATTTTCTGTGATTATATCAACTGAACTAGGGAAAAATTGGGAGTATTTTGACCATCAATCCCGCCTCCATATGGTATTATAACTTTTAATTTCTATTGTACTCCTCTTGGAGGTTGATATTAAATCATTAAAACTTGGAACAGTTTGTAGGACTGTTGACCAGTCATTTCATCTTCACCTCAGTTCTGTACTGTTCAAACAGTCCAAAGGCTGAAATCTCTTGGCCAACTAGGTATAATTTCAGTTCATTGTCCTGTCAATGATCTTCACTTTTTAGAAACATCTTAGTAGATATAGGGAGAACCTCCCAAAGGACATTTAACACCAAATGAAGAACACAGAAACTTCCAAAGGTAGTTACCCATGTTTAAAAAGTTTCTCTCTCATGATCACTGTTATCTTACCTGTGCACAGAGAAAGAAATATAAAGCAGAAGCTGATGTTCAGACCATGAAAACAGTCTGGAATGCAGTCTTAGAATCATGCAGGCCAAAACTTAAATTTGTTGACATGTGTATGCAACCACCATCTCTGCTTAGGAGGACAGGATGATGAAACCACTTCCCACAGGTTATAAAGAGGAAGAAGAGAATGACAATAAAAGCTCTCCTTCCCTTTAAAGTCTACTGATTAAGCAGCTGTTTAAATACCTCCATTTTGGGGAAGGAAAAAAAAAAAAACAAGGGGCTGAGGAGGCTCACAAGGGACTAATCAAAAGCTTCTGGTTCCATATATTTTTTAAGAAGGAGTTGAAGATCTTGTACCATCCTCTATTGAGCCAAAGCACAGGCTTCAGTGAAATCATGCATGTTAAAAACTTAATAGGGGAAAAAATATTAGCAGCAACTAAGTGTTAAGAGAATGGGCCAGGAGAGAGGTTATGAGTATATCAGTGCTGGAATTGAGTCTTGAGGAAACCAACCAGTAACTGAGAATAGTCAGTACAAAGATAGAAACACATGAGAGCTCTATGGTTAGTCCCCATTTATATTTTTATTGCATTCCATTTTCTTCATATTTACAACTCTAGAAAGGCATCATTGAAAGTTATTTAATTTGGTTACCATTTGGTAATGCTTTAGGAACACTTCAGCTAGAAAAGTTGAGAAATAGTATTGATGATTGCTGATATAAATTATTTCCTTAAATTCCTGTGAGTTAAAGAAGAATCTGGTTTTTTTTTTCCTTCTCTGTGGCTATAGCATAGACAGTGATTTTCACAATTTTGTAGCATGATTCTGAGAATTATTTTTTTAAATTGACAGGTCACACAAAGAGTCAAAGGTCCTCAATAGTTTTTATATATTTCTCATTACTGAGAATTCTTCTGGTCTCTTCATATCTCCTCTTCTCAGTATCTGTAGAACCTAGATTTGATGTTCAATATTCAAATTCTTATCCAATTAAAAAAATTTCTTCTCAAGTAACTTGCCTGGAGAAACTGAAAAACTTATTTAATACTGGTTTTACATTTTGTGGTTCCAGGCTATCTATGTTGAAAAAGATAATGCTTAGCTAAGAGATCTCTTTAGGGGTTGTTGATCTTTTCTCAGCAATTTCACATTTTGCCTTTAGGTGTTCAGTGAAATAAATATAAACTGATCATATCTCATCAGTAAGTCATTTACTCATGTTTTTATATTTAGTTATTTCTCTATACTGAAAGATTCATTTTTTGTAGAAATATTATAGTTTGACATGTTCCAGTGACATTTAATTTTATTTTAAATGTGGCTGGTTTTATTTGAAAGGGCAAGATAACATCGATAGTGAAAACCATAAACAAACCCTTACTTTCATTATAATTTAATTCTAACAAATGATGATAGGCTTAATAGAACTAAAATACTATCTTCTTTGTCTCTTTCTCTCTCTCTCTCACCCACCCTCTACACCTTCCTTATCTATTTTTCCCCCATCCCTCTTCTTTTCTCTTTCCTGTTCTTCACTTCACCATTGCTCTTCCCCCTCTTTCCTTGTTTCCCATGCACATGGATATGGATCATTGGATTAATTCTGATCATTATACTTTTTCTTATACACTTTGGCTCTTCATACTCCATTCCCTGGACACCCTGAGAGACAACTTAGATCTGGTTTAGGGTGGGGGGATTATTAGGGAGTCATTCAGGGTACAATGTTAATAAGGTATGAGACAGTTATTTATTTCCTACTCTGGAAATAAACAAACATGCTTAACTCAAAAGGCTCTCACATGCATCCCCTTAATACAAAGATTTAAAATGATTGATAACTTATAGCATCATTATCATTTTCAAGATATTTTTTGTGAAGACATCAAATCATGAAGAAATTTTTAGGAATTCCAAATGGGCCTGCTTATATATAACCTTGGCTTTCAACTCTTCTCTTCACACTTGATGTTTTGTGGTAAACTATGCCAGAGTCAAGTTCTCAAAGATTGCTATCATCATCATATCTATATATCATAGCTACCAGAAACTACTCTCAAAATATGATTAACTGAGAACCCATGGAAGAAATTACTTATTAGATATATGGAGAGTGATAATCTATAGATTCCATATGGATAACATATTTTAATGATGAAACAAGAGATGGAAGTTCATAGGAAAAAAATGGATAATTTTGATCACATAAAATTTAAAAGTTTTTGTACAAACAGAATTACATTAGCTAAAATTCTAAAATTTGATGAGAAGTAGAAAATTCAGGGAAAATTTTTGCAGTAAATTTTCCTGATAAAGGTCTCATTTCTAAGGCATGCAGGAAACTAATTTAAATTTATAAAAATAAGAATTGTTGAACAACTGATAAATGGTCAAGTGATACGAATAGTATCTAAAGAAAGACATTCAAACTATTAAATAGCCATATCAAAATGTTCTAAATCACTAATAATTAGAGAAATAAAAATTAAAACAACCCTTGAAGTGCTACCTAAAATGCATAATAGTGGCCAAGTTAGCAAAAAAAAAAAAAAAAAAAAAAAAACGAAAGCAAGAAAAATAGCAAATACTTGAGGGACTATAGGAAAATGGGTATATCAGTTCACTGCTAGTGGAACTATGAATTGGTCCAGCTTTTCTGGAAGTAACTTGGAACTATGCCTAAAAAGACATTAAATTGTGCATATCTTTTGAGTCAGTGATATATTGTTAGGTTACTGTTCTTCAAAAATATCAATAAAAAGAAGGACTCATATATACAAAAATATGTATAGCAATTCTTTTGATGGTGGCACAGAACTGAGTGGATGAGGAATAGCTGAACAAATTAGGATATATGAGTGCTACAGAACACTATTCTGTTATTAGAAATGATGAAGCCAGTGGTTTTTTAGGAAAAACTTGAAAAGACTTGTATGAATTTATGCAAAGTGAAGTTAGCAGAACGAGGAAAACAATAGATACAATAAGAACAATTACTGAAAGGCCAAACAACTTAGAAAAAGACTAAGAAACTCTGATGACTCAGTCAAACCAATGTTAGTTCTAGAGAACGCATAATGAAACATGTTATCTACCTCCAGAAAGAGAGGAGATGGACTCAGATAGGACATTGAAGTATATATTTTTGACATGACTAATACAGCAATTGTTTTGCTAAACTATACATATCTCTAGTTGTTTTTTTTTTCCTTTGTTTTTTCATTGAGTGGAGGGGAGTAAGGTGGGTGGGAGAGAATTCACAATTAAAACCAAAATTAAATATTAAAAGGAATGTAGGTTTTTTTTTTTAACATTACCTTATCTAAAATTATGATAAAAACTCAGGCTTTTATAAACAATCATTTCAAACAAAACTGATTTTGTACTAACTTCAATCTATATGTGCTTTTATGTTTTAAATATATTTCTTTTTATGGAACAAATTATTGGGGTGAGGGAAAATAAATTCTTCCATTTTAATTGGGGAATTTAGTCTATTTACATCTAATACTATAATTGCTCAGTTTGTTTTCTTCCATTATATTCTTCTGTTGCTTTAAATTTTCTCTTCTGTTATGTCAACACTTAGCCTGTATTAGTTTTAATGACAGTAATCTAATTCACAGACTCTTGCCATTTATTGCTCTCTGGTTACCCCAACAGCCAGTTGTCTATTCTAGTTTGATTTTTAGGTTTAGATAAACTTTTTGACACTCAATAGGTAAATTTGAAAATGTGGGTTCTGTTGCAGGGGAACTCAGGGATTATTGTAGCTGTGGTTATTCTCTTCTTTTTCCTGTCTGGCAGATTTTTTTCTGAACAACTAATATTCTTTTATTCCCAAGGCAACAGTTTTTAGGGAGATGGTCAGATTTATTGGCACTAACCTAAGAATAGATAAGTGAAGAGTTTTCCAGAATAGGCCTTGTCTTCATCTTTTTCTCAATCTTTTCAGCTTCTGCATTTCTCCCCTAATGTATTACATAAATTTCTAATACACTTACTCTTATGAACTTTTTCTGTCTGCAGAACAAAGTAGCCTCCTATCCAAGTTCCTCAGGGTGGGAATCAACTCAATCGATTAAACAATTAATGAACGAATGAATCTTACAAAGAAGGCTCTGTAGAGACATTATTCACCCTTAGACAAATTGACTGTTTCTATACCTAGACTGCCCCAGCCTCAAGCAACTTAGACAAAAGGGTCTGTCTCCACTCAGGTGTGGCTGAATGGAATTCATTAAAGACTAGATATTCCTTGTAAAGTTAGAGGAGAAAGTTAATTTAACCCTCAGAGATTGGAGTCCTGAAAACTGAAAAAAGGGGGAACTCTCAATCTCTCCAAATCATTAATTGTTAACAATTATTTATCTCATATTATAGGGGAATACTAGGAAAGCAAAATGATGAATTATTTTTTCTAAAAGGATTAAATTAGGGTGTCTAGAATCATTTCTTCTCATTCATGATTTTGTTGCATTGTAACATTAATT
Source organism: Sarcophilus harrisii (assembly GCF_902635505.1). Lineage (NCBI taxonomy): Eukaryota > Metazoa > Chordata > Mammalia > Dasyuromorphia > Dasyuridae > Sarcophilus > Sarcophilus harrisii. Next base: position 148,239,735 of record NC_045429.1, read on the forward strand.
TTCTTGTAACTAGTAGTAAGAGTAAGTAAAGTAAAGAAAAGTAAGTAAAGTAGTAAGAGGTAGTAAGAGCAGGTAGGCAATGGAAGCCCCTAATCTTCCTCTTGCTCTTCCATCTTCACGGGATTCCTTGACCATTTCTTTGTGAAACCATGTTGACACTTTGTGATGACTGCTTCCTTTCCTATATATTTATTATCTATCCTTACAATACAATTTTAGAATTTTGCTGGGAAAAATACGTAAAATTCACTGGTCCATGGTTTATAGATTCCATCTTTTTCCCTTATTGGAAAATCATAACTTTTTTTCCTTTTCCCATTCTATGCTCTCTCCCATTTTCTGCCATCTTTGAAAGAGTGTTGACAATTCTCAGCCATGTTTTGGAATTGTGATTTTTTTTTTTTGTATCTAGGAATTTAGTTTATTTAGGGGGGGTATGTATGAAATGGATTTATCATGAGCAGCCAGATACTCTCTTACTATTTTATTTATCTCAAGTATCAATTTTCCATTTGCAATCCATACTCCATATTTTTTATCCTTGGCAGAAAAAAGCAGAAATAAAATAATTTAGAGCCTTTTCTATGTACCAATTATCATTGTCTTTTTCATTTCAATCAATTATCCTTTTTTTTCTCAATATACTGTAGTTCAGAAAAAACAACTTTGGTCTCTTCCCTTCTTTCAATCCTCATATCCACATAGACAGATCTATCAACATGACCTTCACAACATCTCTAACATCTTTCTACTCACATAGCCACCACCATGAACCAGGCCATCCTCACTTCCTGCTAGATTATAGATTTAGTTTCTTAACCTGTTTCTCTTCTTCCTATATCTAATCACTTCAATCCATTAATCAAAAGCTTCTCAAGTAATCTTAATGCTCAGGACTTAATAAAGATATAACAGAAATTCCATAGTCCAGCATTTAAGGCTTTTTACAGTCTGTCTCCAATCTTCTATTCAAACATAATTTGACATTGCCCCTCTTACACCTTTTAAATTCTAGTCATATATTACTACCATGTCTCCCCCAGACTCAGCATCTTGTAGCACATGTCTGTACATTTATACAGATTGTCTTCCATGTGTTGAATTCAGCAAACACTTAAATATTTTCTCCTCATCTGTCTTTCACAGTTCTTTTCTTCCTACAACTCTCAGCACAGATTCCAACAGTTTCATGAAACTTTCTCTGATCTACTCAGCTAAAAGTATACTCCCTCTCCTCAAAATTTTCTAGGTACTTTTTGGGGCTATATTTAATCTATAATATACATAACATGTAATAGAACATAATATAATATAATAACATCTTTGTGAATGTCTAAAAGAAGATAATCAGGATGGTAAAGAGCTTGAAATTCATGTTTTCTATGGATAGGTAGCATCTATTGGAAGATGGAAATAATGATGATGATGATGACAGTAGTGATGGTGATAAAAAAAAAAAAAACTAGCACTTCTATAAGATTATAAAATCACCTTAAACTCATGATCTCATTTGATTTTCACAATAACCCTATGAAGTAGCTGCAGTAATTATCTTCATTTTGCAAATAAGTGATCTGGAAGCTGGGTGATTCCTTTAACTTCACTAGTTGATTAGTAACATCTGAGGGAGAATCTTAAGTCAGGTCTTTTTTAACTCTAAGGTCAATTGTCCCTAAAGTTCCTCACAATCTGTGTTGATGTATAGTCACCTGTGCACCTATTAGAACTACGTTTCCTGTCTCTATCTTAAGATGGTTCTCTACACAAGACAGGACTGATATAGTGTTTTGGAAGAATGTCCAGAGGAGAAACAAAACACTTAAGAACCTTAAATTCATACTGTGGATATTTAGCCTGAAGAAGAAAAGTCACAATAATTATCTTTAGGTACATGAAGGATTGCCAAATAGAATTAGAGATGTTTTCTTTGTCTCTAAAGGGCAAAACCAGGAGCAATAGTTAGAAATATTTGTTAGTTAGAAATAACAAAAATACAAATTTAAGCTAAATGTAAGAAGGAAAGTTCCAAAGCAATGAATCTTTGCAAAACTGAAATGGACTACACAGAGGTACTGCATACTCCTATTTATTTGAAATCTTCCATCAAAGACTGTATGAGTGCATGTTAAAAAGGAAATTGTTTTTTTTTTTTTGTTTTTGTTTTTTTTCCCAGTAAGGCTAAACTAGATAGCCACTGGAATCCTTCCCATTGAGATTCTGTGATTTCATGAATTGCATGCTGTCTCCCCCATTAGACTATGAATAATCTAATAGTAGGAATAGTCTTTTGCCTTTCTTTCTCTCTCTAGGACTTAGAGTTCCCTGTACCTGGTAGGTGCTTAATAAATGTCTGTTGACTTGTTTTGTGACTAGGATCACTTCTGATCTTCTCCCACAGAATCAAAGCTTATTGTTCTCTAACCTTTCCTCCTTGTTGTTTTATGGAAGATTGGAAAGAATATAGGGGAAACCTGGATTTTTACACAAGGAAAACATCATAATATATAAATAGTCTTTTAAAAAGCTGTAACATTAATTGTAATGTATTAGAAGGTAACACTTTAAGGAAAGAAATTTAGGGCATACAAGTAAGCATGTTGAAAAAAAATAGAATTACATAGTAAAAGAATTACATAATTATCTGTCAAAGTTCTTCCAGTATTGTCCAAGAAAGTATCTTTGACACCTAAAGTCAATAGTTTTTTTGTTTTGTTTTGTTTTAAGCTTTTTATTTTTAGAGCATATAAATAGATAGTTTTCAACATTAATCTTGTGTTCCAAATTTTTTTCTCCCTCCCTTCCTCCCCAGCCTCTCCTTTAGAGGGCAAGTCATCCAATATATGTTAAACATGTACAATTCTTCTATACATATTTCTGCGATTAATATACTGCATAAGAAAAGTCAGATCAAAAAGAAAAAAGTGAGAAAGAAAACAAAATGCAAGTAAACAATAACAAAAAAAGTGAAAATATTGTGTTGTAATCCATACTCAGTCTCCACAGTCCTCTCTCTAGGTACAGATGGCTCTCTTCATCATAATACTATTGGAATTAGTTTGAATCACTTTGCTATTGAAAGGATTCATATCCATTAGAATTGATCATCATATAATCTTGTTGCTGTGTACAATGTTCTCTTGGTTCTACTTACTTCATTTGGTATCATTTCATGTAAATATCTCCAGGCCTTTCTGAAATTATCTCATCTGATCATTTTTATAGAACAATAATATTCCATAATATTCATATACCATAAATTATTCATCCATTCTCCAACTGATGAGCATCCACTCAGTTTCCAATTCCAATGGAGTTTATTTAAAGCAATTAAAGCAGACAAAAAGAATGGTGTAGTTGACAAAAGTATAAACAAGTCACCTACTCTGAATACTTCAGAGACGCTAATGAAGATACCTACAGCACAAGAAATTCCAATGAGATAATGGATAAGTTGCTAGAAGAGCTTTATGCTTACACGCCCCCCCTTAAACCTACAGTTGACCATGCAACAGTCAAGGACAACAAATTAAATGAAGGCACTTGTCTAAATTGATCTTTCTTTCTCCTGACATCAAACTCTTGCAATCCAGACTTGTAACAAAGACATTGCTTCTTGTACTTCCCTGCTATTGGTTATAGTTGCTGATTTCTGGTTTGGGTCCAGTTTCTAACTTTGACACCACTTTCTGCCTCTGATGATTATTTCTAACTATCCAACTTGTTTCCCTGAATTCATGGTATTTATATCTTGCTCCCCATTCTCAACTACCATCTGCAATGGCCGTGTCCCATTATTTTTCACCCTCCTACCAATTCTTAGAGTATAGGTTCACTCAGTACCATGTACTCTGTCCAACTACAATCCACCCTAAGCCTTAGCATTAACTCACCAGGGTCTGAACTGTATGAACTAGCAATGAGATACTGAATCTGGCAGACCAATGTTTCACTCACTAAAAAGACTATACGGTGTAACATGAAAAAATCTCCAAGTTCTCCCACAACCTATAAGAAACATTCCAAGAGAACATCTACCTCCCTTTTCTCTGATTATAATCCATATTATCTCTGGTTACTAATTAGGCTGCCCTGGTAACAATTCCTATACAACAATGCCCTAGAGAGCAATGTAGGAATTCTGTCACTGGAGAATTATATTTTTCATTGTAAGTTTTTGAAAAGTAATTCTGGTTTATCAATCAGCCACTCCTGGTTTTGGATAGTGAAACTCAATTCAACAGAGCCTCAATACCACTGAGTACATAGATAACATCCATATTTATCTCTCAGCAAAACTGTGGATAAGACTTGGAAAATTGTTGCTCCCAGAGTTGCAGATTGTTCTAAGACCTTTCCACTGTACCATGACCGTCTAAAACTGGAAGCAACATAGAGGAAACTTGACTTTTTTCAAAGTGCTTTATCTATGCTGACCTTGTTGAAGGCTATGGGAAATTTGTTCTCTCTATATATATATTGCCTGAATACAATTTTTCCTTTGAAAAATAGAACTGCATTGTATTATTATAAGACATAGTCTACTTGCCTCTCTGCTCAAGGATGCTTTCAGGTACTCTTCCTTTGCCATTTCTAAATATCACTTAGGGATAAGTTCTTCAATGTCCTGCTTCTACTACTTGTTGTAATGTCACTGATTTGTTTTAGTATAGTCTATATGAGCATAATTTAACCTCCTTTGGGCAAGAAGTTTCCTCCATTAGGAAGTAGTTAAGTAGTATAGTAAATAGGATTCAGGGAGACTTGAGTTCAAATTCTAAAAATAACCATTAACTATATGACTAAGTCACTTAACCTTTATCTATCTCAGTTAGTTCCTTTATAAAATAGAGGTAATAATAGAAGCTACCTTATTGGGTTGTTGTGAGAATCAAATGAGATAACATGTGGATAGCACTTAGTACAATGCCTATCACACAGTAGATAATGTGATAAATGTTAGTTCCCTGTGTCCCTCCATTCATTATAACCAAAAACCAACAACAGTAGTTAGAATTTTATAGTACTTTTATGTTTGCTAAGTGCTTTACCAAATATGATTCATTTGAGCCATATAATGTCTAAATCTAGATTTGAATTCATCTTCCTGACTCCTGGTCTGGCATTCTATCTACTGTGTGACCTAACTTTTCTACCCTACCTATACCTTAGTGCTTCAATTCATCTTCTATTTATATTGGACTGGTATTTACTGGTTAGTATTCTTATGGCTTGTTAAGGGGCTTCAGTATATGTCTAATTAATCTTGTTTTGTGAGCTCCTTTATAGGATGCTTCCTTTATAGGATGTAACTATAAAGAAAAATACCCACTGAAATGTAAGGATCATAGATTGAAAGTTAAAAGGAATTATAAAATTATTTATTCTAACCTCATTTTTATAGTCAGGACAGCTACGTGACTTTATGGATAGAGGCCTGAAGTTAAGAAGACTCTTTTTGAGTTGAAATCTGCTTTTAGGTACATATGAGCTTTATGATCCTGAGCAAGTCACTTAATCCTGTTTGCCTTAGTTTCTTCATCTGTAAAATGAACTGGAAAAGAAAATAACAAACTACTCTGCTACCTTTACAAAGAAAGTCCCAAATATAGTCATGATGAGTTGAACACAACTGAAGCAATAACAACCATGTTTTATAAATGAAGAACTGTTTGTCCAAGGTCATAGATATAATAAGTGACAGATCCAGGATATAAATTTAAGCCCTGACTTTCAGGGTTCAAATTTAATATTCTTTCTGTTATACTATGTTCCTATCCTTGGGTTAGAGGCTGCTTATTTCTATCCAGGTCTTCAACTACTTTTAAATCCCTATCCCTCTTAACATAGACAACTAATGAGTAGTCCAGCCTAAAATGTCATACTGGCCTCTTTTTAACCTTCCCAACTACACTAAGAACTCTTCTGCTTCCATTCATCACCACAAACATAGCTGAAGTAAAAATGCTCAATGCTGTGTACTGTTAACAGCAGAGACTTGATGAGTAAAATTGTGCAGCAGTTCTCCTCTGTTGGCACTATTTATTACTTTAATGTAGTTCAATGTTCAAACCTTTTGTCTTTTAGCTTTAAACAGATTGTACCTGGGAGCCTTACAAGTCAGTACTTCCCACATATCCTTCACTAACTGACTATCTTAGTAGACACAAGCCCAAGAAGAGTTTTCTAATGCTCCTCTCCTCAGTCCTTCCATCTGATTCTTGTTCTCTTCAGGGAAACAATGAGAATTTTATGTGCTACATTGCAACTTTTGGCCCAGCTTCCCTCTTCAAAGTGCTATTACCGGATTCCCTTCAAATAAAGCTCAGACTGAAATCAACTCTGATGGATATCTTCTTGTCCTCAGCAAGCCCAGTTACTTTGGCGCCTTTCCATGGAGGTCATTCTGTGCCATCTGACTAATAGCATAAATGCTCTTAACATTATGCTTCATCTGTGCTAGCACTCAGTCCTTTAAAATTCATATTTTAACTTGGAAAGGAAAGACTCAATTTCTCCAAATGGGGAAAAAATTATTTCAATTATACTGATATACAAGGGTACTTATTTTCTCTTAAAAACAAAAAAAGATTGATCTTCACCAAACACAAATTGCAAAAAGTCTGGGATTAGAAGGCTTTATTTCTAGTTCCACTTCTGGAACTAAGTAGTTGTGGGAATTTAGGAAGTTTATTTAGACCTTGGTTTCTTTTCTGTAAAGTGGAGAGGTTTGGAAAGACAATTTCTGTGACTTTTCAGCTCCAACATTCTGTCACTTTGTCATTCTAAATCATTACACCTTTTTGGTTTGATCCCTTATGCTTTAGTACATAGAGATGGATACCCCTTAATCCATATTCTAAGGATTATTTTAATTATATTAAATTTAGAAATTTTTGTGCAAACAAAACCAATGTAGCCAAGAGTAGAAGGAAAGCAGAAAATTGGGGGGAATTTTTAACACCCAAGGTTTCTCATAAAAGCATATGTAGAGTTGACTCAAATTTATAGGAATACAAGCCATTCTTCCATTGATAAATGGCAGAAGGATATGAATAGACAATTTTCAGATGAAGAAATTAAAGTCATTTCTAGTGATATGAAAAAATGTTCTAAATCACTATTGATTCAAAAAATGCAAACTAAAATAATTCTGAGGCACAATTATACACTTCTTAAATTGGCTAAGATGATAGGAAAAGACAATGATAAATGTTGGAGGGGATGTAGGAAAAGTGGGACACTAATACATTGTTGCTGGAATTGTGAATTGATCCAACCATTCTGAAGAGAAACATGGAACTATGCCCAAAGGGCTATCAAATTGTGAATATCATTTGATCCAACAATGTCACTACTGAGTCTGTATCCCAAAGATATCATAAAAAAGGGGACTCTAGAGACTGAATGTGGATCACAGCACACATAGTATTTTCACCTTTATGTTACTGTTGTTGGCTTGCTAATTTTTTTCTTTCTCATTTTTTCCCTTTTGAACCGATTTTTCATGTGCAGCATGATAAATGTGGAAATGTGCTTAGAAGAATTGCACATGTTTAACCTAGATTGGATTATTTGTTGTCTAGGAAGGGGAGAGATGGGGAAGAAGAAAGAAACATTTGGAACACAAAGTTTTGCAGGGATGAATATTGAAAACTATCTTTGCATGTATTTTGAAAAATAAAAAAGCTATTATTATTTTTAAAAATTCTGGGAACACTTAGGCCTGAATTAGATACTTTGATAAGGCTGGGGCCACTCAGAAAGTATACCACTACCACAACATACACAGAAGGGGAAAAAGTATTATATTTAAAGACAAGAAGCCTGACTTCATCTTGCAGTCTTGGAAGGTTGGAATCCCATAGAATAACCCCTAATTTTTTATAGTATTTTATTTTTCCAAATATATGCAAAGATAGTTTTCAACATTCATCTTTGCAAAACTTTATGTTCCAAACTTCCCCCCATCTTTAACTTCCCCTTCCCCAAGACAGCAAGCAATAGGTTAAAAATATGCAATTCTTCTAAACATTTCCACATTCATCATAGCATGCAAGAAAAATCAGATCAAAAGGGAAAAAATAACACTGGAAAAATTAGAAAATAAACAACACCAATGGTGAAAATATTATGCTCTGATCTACATTCAGTCTCCATAGTACTCTTTCTGGATGCAGATGGCTCTTTCCATCACAAAAGTCTTTTGAATTGACTCATTACTAAAAAGAGCAAAGTCCATCATAGTTGATCATCACATAATTTTTTTGTTGCTGTGTACAGTGTTCTCTTGGTTCTATTCACTTCAGTCAGCATCAGTTCATGTAAGTCTTCCTAGGCTTTTCTGAAATTATCCTGCTAATCATGTGAAGATCAAATGAAATAATATTTATAAAATTCTTAACACATAGTAGGTGCTTAATAAATGCTTATTTCTATTCCTCAGCATATCTAAATTGTTAGTTTTTACTGAGTTACCTTAGACAACTCACTTAACCTCTCTAGGCCCAAAATATACTTCTATAAAATGGGGATGGGGATGGGTAATATCAATACTTAAATGATCTATTTTACAAAGCTTTTGCAAAAAAAAGATCTGTGTGAGTTTAAAAATGTATCATATAGCAATATCATATTATGAAATAGGTCTGGAATTAGAATTTATATATCCTGAATGAGTTCATTTTCTTTTTTATTGCACTAAAATTTTTCAAAAAATTTTTCAAAAGAAAAGTTTCTCTGAGCATGTGGAGAAAATGAATGAATTAATAACCCCATTTAATAAGCCCTTATATCCCAAACACTGTGCTACATATTGAGGATACACATACAGTTCCTACTTTCAGAGAACTTATATTCAATTGGAGGGCAGCAGTGATCAGAGAAAGGTGTGGGTTGGAAAGTCACAAAAATGGTCAATTGCCATAACCTTTTCTTAGATTAGTATAGGTTTGATTAGTTGATAACTGTCAGAAAAAAAAAAAGAGTATATTTAGAACTGTAGGATAAAAAATGGTTAGGGTAAAGAAGTATGGTTTCCAGGTACATTTCCAGTACTTTTGCCCTTTTCTCAAAAATTCATAATTCAATGTGTTTAAATAGAGAATATATTTAGATAATCATTCTCTAGGATTTCTCAGTAGATTAGGAATTTCATTGTATTTCCACATTTTGCACGTGAAGACTATATGCTTTTCACATGACTGTTTTTTTTTTTTTTTAATTTGTGTCCCCAGCATCTAAGACTGGTGGACCACAAAAGCTGCTTAATAAATGTTTGTTTAACAGGGATACAAGAATAGTTTAGGAGCTGGGATTATAGGTTTTCCCATCATCTAAACACAATTAAAGTGATTTGCTCTAAATGACTTGTAAAGTGACCAGAGAATAAGAAAAAAAAAATTAAGGCTCATTGGCCCTCATTTCATTTGGCAATAATGCCTGAATACATCTACGTGTTTCTCAAATGAATGCAGTCATCTTCTCAAAGTAAAAACAAAACAAAACAAAAACTCAAAGTCATAGACCATTCCCAAAATAGATAACTTCACTAAAATAATTGGATGATTTAATAATCACGTTAATGAAAGTGTATACTTCTTCATCCTGCTGATTGATAAATTGATTTCATTCCCCTTTGACACAAATGAGTAATAATTACAGTAAAAATGTCCTCCTTAAAATATCCAAAAATACCAATTGTTAAGTGCCTAATACAGGAAGAAAATCTAATACTAGATTATTTATCCTTGTGCTCCACTTTAAAAAAAATAGCAGAATCCTCAATGATTTGATATGAGGTCATGCTACAAAAGTTCTCTCTTCTCTCCTTCTCACACCATTCAGATATCCGTCACTATTTTCTCATTTTGTCAAATGATCCTCATTAGTGATCATACTATCTCTCCTCCCCTTCATGATTAACCTCCTTGAGAAAGTTACCTCCACTAGATACTTCCATTTATTCTTCTTTTGTTTGTATATGAGCTCTCTCAGTCTGCCTCCTGACCTCATGAATCAAACAAACAAACAAAAAGACATTTTGAGAGCGCTAAAGGATCTGTTCTCTAGGTATTTAAAAGGATGAAGGCTTCTAAACACTTGAGAAAAAATCAATTCTTTATTATCAATCACTGACCCACATTTTCCCCACCCCAATCACCAAAATGGCTTTATAAGGTTAATCTACAAAGGCATCTAGGACATTCTTTATGAAAACATGAGAGTGGAATGGGTAGGTTTCCACAAATTTTTGCCTACAAATAATGTACTTTTATAGTTACACAGATGAAAGATATAGAAAACACAAGGTTAAAATGTGTTTGTTTTTTAATTAAAAATAATTTTATTTGTTAGAGTTAAATGTCAACTTAAATGTTTTCCTTTAAGAAATGTATCATGCATGAGTGTTACATGCATAAAGAATTATTTTAAAACATTCTTATTATTATCCAGTAATGTATAAAGCAGAGAGATTTATACTTTGCAAAAGTGTTCATCTGTGCCATGGAGAATGAATCAAGATTTGAAAAATTTACTATAGATAATGATCTCTCAAATGCTCCAGTTTGAAGAAAATTATACTTATTATATACAGCTGAAAGGCATTTAAGACCCTTCTAAATCAGAAACTGTGAGACAATGAAAAGAAAGTAGTGGCTGTTCATTTCTTTCAGTTGTATCTGACTCTGTAACCCTATTTTTTCATGGCAAAGATAATGGAGTTGTTTGCCATTTTCTTCTCCAGCTGATTTTATAGATGAGAAAATTTAGGTATATAGAGTTAAGTTACTTGCCCAGGGAAACACAGTTAATAAATGTCTGAGACCAGATTTAAGCTTAGGAGGATGAATCTTCCTTACTTTAGGCCTGGCACTCTATCTAAAGTACCACTTATCTGTTGAATTTGGAGTAAAGATGACCTGGATTCAAGTCTCTTTTTTGACATATACAAGCCATCTGACTCTGGATAAGTCATTTAGCTTCCCAGTTCCCCAGGCAACTCTCTAAGAGTATATGATGCAGAACAATCTACATTGGTAGTTGGTTATCTGCATTCCTCAATGTCAATGAAACCATAGTTTCAATCTTTTTTTTTTTTTTTTGAATCATAAGAACAAGTTAAGTGCTTGCCCAGATGGTGATATAAAGTTAGATGGACAATCCATAGAACTTTTCTTTAATAGATATATTTTGTACTATGAAAGTAGAATAAATAGGAGACAGAACTGAAAAGAAAGGAAAAGAGACAGCTAGCTTGCTTTTGGGAAGTATCCAAATGCTTTTAATGATACCATGCTTTTCCCCTGAAACAAAGACCCATTTTTTTTTAAACATCAGTTTTTTCCTAGAGATGCTGTATGTCTGTGTATAGAATACTATAGTCCTAGAACAGAATTGATGTCACCCAAAGTACCATAATGGGGTGCACATAGGTACAAATGGGCTACAAATTGCTAACAAAAATTATGCAGCAGTGGCTTGAAAATATCATCAAGGAAATATATGGCTATTAAAAGAAGTGGGCTGATCACATGAGATTGGCGTATTACCAAAAATTAGTCCAGATGATCTATTAGTTCAAAGCAATATCAAGAAATCTAAAAGAAGACCCTGAAGATGTTGAGTGTTTTACATTCCATGGATGATTTACAGGAGGACAAGGACAATAGTCATACAAGAAAATAAAAATGACTAGTTCAATCTTATAGGGGGTACTCACATTGATGAAATCATAAATTCATCAGTAAGCAAATTATGCCCCTGCCCACAAAGATCTTACATATTACTAGAGTGATAAAATATATAGAAATTCACAAAAGGCTTCATGGAGGAAATCACAACAGAGATAAGTGGGGAAGGAAGACAAAGATTCTGAGATACCAAAATGAGGAGAACATTCAAAGGGATGGAGGTTTACCTTGTACAAGTATTCACAGAAATGGAAAATGAAGGGTCAACCTCAGAAAATAGTCCATAGTCCAATTTGGATGGAACACAGACTTCTTGAAAGAAAAGACAATGAAATAAGACTAGCTAAATAAGATTGTGAGTCTATGTGCTTTAAGTACTTTTAAAAACAAAAACTGCCTTTGTACCACAGTGCCCAAGAAAATTAACTAATTGGGTTTAAGAAGGATAAAGAACAAGACACTGGGAATATCTTTGGTATTCATGAAAAATCCCTCCAGCTGGAAACAGTCTCTAAATCAACATTCTGGACAGTAGCTAGCAATTATTGATTCCCAGAAAAGGCTTATTATTATAATCATAGCTTTCAGAAATAATAATAATCTTTTTGATAAAATGTGTTTAAGGGTTCATGTAAAATAATACTTTTCATTTATTTGTATCTCAGAACATTTTACAAATGGAAATTTTGTACATCTTACATAGAGGACCATGAGCCCAATAGAAAGGAGTTGATGTTCTCTACAAACACTTAGTGATAGATCTCATCTTACCATCCTAATTTCAAATATTCTTGTGCACTACAAAGGATTTGAAGTCAATGGACCTGTGGTTAGAAAAAGGAAGCTAAAAAAAAAAAACCCAAACCCTTCTTAAATATAAATTGAGTAAAGCATAAATGCACTCAGAAAGAATTTTTAAATGGTTTATATGGAGTCACAGATGAATTCTATCAAACATTTAAAGATTAATAAATTCCTGTATTACATTACTCATTTGCAAAAAATAGAACAAAGTGCATTACAATGAGACAATATAGGTCCCACACTAACGAGATGTAAAAATGAGAAATAAATGTACAGATCAAAGTTTCTTAACTAGAAATCCATTAACTTGCTTCAAAAAAAAGATAACCATTTTAATATAATTGGTTCTCTTTATAATCCTGCATATTTTCTACACTTATAAATATGATTCTGATAAGGGATGAATAGGTTTCTTCATACTTTCAAAGGTGTTTATAATGTAAAAAAGGTTAAGAGCTGCTGCTACAATCTAATATTAACAATGAATGTTGTTGAAAACAGTTATTAAAAATATCTACAGCAGCCTATTAAAAGACTCTTTACTATGATCAGTTTAAGCAGGACTCATTTGAAAAGACCCCAATGTTGGGAAACATTGAGGCAAAAGGATAAACATACTACTGAGGGTGAAATGACTGGTGTCAAGGAATCAATGAAAATGAACTTGGGTAGACTTTGGGAAATAGAGACAGATGAGAAGAACCTGGTGTGCTATGGTCCATGGAGTCTTGAAGAACTGGACATGACTAAATGACCAACAACATTTTCAGATTGGATTTATACCAAAAGGAAACTTTGGTTCAATATTAGGAAAGCTGGAATTATAATAACTGATATTAACAAGAAAACAAAAACTCAGTGATTATAATAGCAGATGCAGAAAATATTTTGACAAAATAAAACATTAAAAAGCTTTAAAAGCATAGGAATAGATTGTTCTGTAATATGACAAAAAAAAATCTACCTAAAACCAAGACCCAGCACCAGTTTTTTGTTTTTTGTTTGTTTGTTTGTTTGTTTGTTTTTTGTAATATCAGTGATCTTTGCAATAACATTAAGTCCAAGGTTCTCTAATTGTGTATGGCACCTTAGGAAGCAAATGCCCACAGCAATCTCATGGGGTCCATAGGATATTTAAGGGGTTTTTTTTGAGGGAAACATAGCAATATAAAGTCTTAAGTATTTCTTTTGGCTGTAGAAAAAACTACTGAACCACTAATGGTGCCATAAACTGAGAAATTTCGGTATTCTTTCAGATAAACAGTAAAAGGAGAATGTTCATTATCAACCCTATTATTTTATATAGTTTCAGGAATACTAGCAATAACAAGAAAAAGAAATTAAAGGAATAGACATGGGCAAAAAGCAAACAAAACTATTTCTACTTATACATGAATGGTTTATGGAGAAAATGCTGAATATTCAATGAAAAATGTTCAAAAGAATGAATAAAAATAAGTATATATATATATATATATGTATATATACATATATAAAAGATAAACAACAATACAGTCCATTCATATGGATTGTAGTCCTCATAGCCGCTTTTCTAAGAAATTTCAGAACTTGCAAAATTGCAATTAAAAATTACAAAAATTGAAAAGCTGACAGACAATGGGGGAACTCTGGGTGAGTTATAAGACCCTTCAGCCCAAAGGGAACCTGCTAACAATGTCTAGTTTGGCTCCCTATCTCCCCTAAGGGTTCTCGGCCTTCCTGAGAAGTCAGGAGATGGTGACAACCTGTGTTGTGATTGAAGCAGAGTGATACCAGGTGGAAGAGTGATACCAGGTGGCAAACTACATATAATAGCAAGTTGTTTATGTGGTCCCACATGCCCAGTGTTGTTTTTGTTACATAAGAGGGTATTGAAAAGGGGAAAGTCCTTGAAATAAATGGACTCCATTTTCCCACCATCCTCAGGAGTCTTGACTCATCACTTCTCCACTAAGATGGTATATTTTAATCGGTGTGGGAACTCTAGAAAGCACAGTACATTTTGTCACCCCAAGTTGGGGGCTCTAGAAAGCAGGATATTTTAATTACCCTGGCATTGGAGCTCTGGAAAGCAACAGTATGTTTTGTCACTCCAAGTTGGGGGCTCCAGAAAGCAGAACTCATTATTTTAATTACCCTGGCCTAAGGGCTCTAGAAAGCAATGGTACATTTTGTCACCCCAACTTAGGGGCTCTAGAAAGCAGGACACAATAGCTGACCAAAAGACTATTCATAAAAATACCTGAGATGAATTTAAAGTTGTAGCTTAGTGATTATTAATACTCATGTATATAAACAAAAGAACTGATGGAGATCGTGAAAAACATTTGGGCAGAAATTAAGAATGGCTGAACAAGTTGAGGTATATGATTATGGCAGAATACTAGTATGTTATAGAAATGATGAACGTCATGATCTTAGAAAAACATGGAAAGATTTCCACAAAATAATGAAGAGCAAAATAATCAGATCACTGGATATCGTAACAATTATATGATTTAAGAACTACTGTGAATGAATAAATTATTTTGACTATTGTATTGTAAATACCCAAATTAACTATAAATGATATATGAATAATGACTATCTGCATTCAGAGAAAGAACTGATGAATAGATGTATAAAATAATTTTACACTGTTAGATGAATAGCTATCTATACCTATTTGTATCTAATAGATGAATATGAGAGGAGGGAAAGAAAAAAAAGGGAAAAAAGAAATTCATATATTGATTTTGTTTTATATTTGAAAGGAATAACAAGTTGTATGTGGATTTACTGTTCCACATGCAATCATCATTTTAATTTTTACTAAATTGTGGAAATAAATAAAAATAAAATGGTATTTCATAGCATATAGCACAATAAAATCTAAATGGATTCAATACTCAAACATAAAAGATAACATCATTTTAAAAATAGAGTAGAAGGAAAGGGATTACCTTTCCTGGGAATGAAAAGAAGGAAAATTCATAATCAAATAAAGAATAAATAATTCATTATAAATTATTATATATAAATATGTTTATGAGATATGCCTATATATTAATTTATATAATAATTATATAATACTTTATATAATGTTTTTATGAATATACAAATAAATATCAAATATAAAAAAGAATAAGTTATTTATTATAAATCATTACATATAAATATGTTTATAAAATATGTGTTAATTTATATGATAATTATATAATTTTATAGGTAATTTGGTTATAAATTATGTGATATGTGATATGGTGTGCAAATATAAATATACAAATAAAAAATCACATATAAATTATTAAAGATTTAAAAGTTCTATCACATACAAAATCAATTCAGTTAGAATAGGGAAACAAAAACAAAAACAGAACCCTGTGGATTATAAAAATATCCCTATAGCAAATATCTCTGGTAAAGATTAGATAGTTAAGATCCATGAGGAAACAATAAAAATATATAATAAAAGCTGTCAACCTCCAATAGATAAGTAACCAAAGTATGTGAACAGGTAGTTTTCAGGAGCATATATGTAAATTATCAAAAACTATTTGAAAAAAGACTCCAGATCTTCCATAACAAGAGAAATGAAACTCTGACTTTTTACCTTATATTCATCAGATTAAAAAAAAATGACAAAAGACAAAAATGGTAAATGTTAGTGAGTATATGAGAAGACAAACACACTAAAGTACAATAGATGGAATGAATTGTTCCAGACACATTGCTAGGCAATATGTAATTATACTAAAAAAAAATCACTGAAATCCATACCTCTTGATGAAAGAATCCTAATACTAAACATATGCTGCCCCCAAGAAAGTTAGAGCTAAATGAAAAAAAAAGGTCCAATACTTAAACAAAAATATTTACAGTAGAACTATTTGTTATATTAAAAATTCAGAGGCAAAGCAGGATCTATCAATTAGGACACAGAAGAAAAGATTATTTATATGTATGCAGTTGAATGTGATTTAGCAAGACAGACAAATAGGAAGACAAATAGAAGACAAATAGGAAGAAATTAGAGAAATGAACTGATGCAAAGTCAAAGACAAACATGTTTACAATCTATACAATAACAAAGAAAACAAGACTGCACACCAAACTCTGACAGACCATAACTATCTTTACTTCCCAGGACTGAGAATGAAGCATGCCTTTCTCTTCTTGGTAAAGAGATTGGAGATGATATTTGTAATCTGGAGTCCAATTGTCAGACATAGTGCGGTTGTTTGTTTGCTAAACTGGCTTCTTTATCACAAAGGAGAGTTCTGAGTTATGGGTAGAGGAGGGAATAAGAAAAGGAAGTACCTGAGAAGTTACCATATTGAATGAAAGGGAAAAAAAAATCAATAAAACATTTAAAGGCAAAGCAGGCAATGGGGAAAAAGAAAAAGAGGAGGAGAGAAATTGTGATCAGGCTGACCTCCAATTCATTAAGACATGGAAAACAACCTGGTGCTAGATACATGCAGAAAGGTAGTTTTTAGTATTCTTTGTTTCCTATGTCAAAACTGTGAAGTTTAATAATGATCATATGATCATTAAGGAAGGAAGAAAACTATTGAATACCATTTCTTAAGTTCAGTCTAATTTAAATGCTAGCCCTTGTGAATTCATGTTCATCTGTATGGCTGACTAACCAACACATCTGGAAAACTATCTGATTGGGGCTGATAGAGGTTTCATCTTGGTTTGGGCTCCAGTCCTCTAAAACACTCCAGTAGATGGCAGTGATTGCATCCCAACTTGCCCTCAAAATGCAAAAACCTGTTCCCTTATGCAAAGTTGCCGTCCACATGCATTGTAGATTTCAAAAATTGTGGACAAGGCAAGGAATAAATATAGCAAGAAGCAGTTCAAATATATTATGTGCTAAATAAATTAAAGTATTCAGTCATAAGACCAATAACAGAGGGAGATTGAAAAAAAATACAGCCAAAATAGAAAGATATATGTATATCCATATCTATAGAGCTAGATATATATATTATATATATATATATATATATAATGCATATATATGTGGAGAGAGGAAGTCTTTTCCTAAATAACTTCTCAGAAAATAAGACAGAAACAAAGTGCAAGTCAGCTTCATTTTGCATATATATGCATCTGTTCTACTTTTTGCTTATTCTTGGGCATATTCCTGATTTAATAAGTATTTCATTATTAACCTAACCTTATCATGCCAAGTTTATTTAACATTTAACAAATCTTGAAAATATGGCATGGTCAATGAAAGACTGGCTTCAGAGTTAGGAAGTACTGGCTATGTGATTCTGGGCAAAGCAATAAAGTTTTTAGGATCCTCTGCCATTCTACAGCATTACAAATTATAAATGTGTTGCTGATCTGCATTGGTGAAGGGAATTTTCATCCTAGGAGTTTCCCACTCTGATGAAATTATAGATGAAGACTTTTTTTTTAATGATGACACTATTAACTTAAAAAGAATAGTATAGAAAAGCAAGAAAAGCCCTACATTAGGTATTAAAGGAGCAACTTGAATTGGCTCTTATTTACTATCTATGTGATATTAGATAAATCATTCAACCTCTCCTCACTTGCAAAATCAGTGAAATTAGACTAGATCTTAAAGATCCTTTCCAGCTCTAAGTCCTATGAAATATAAAGTATGAATGTGATCTTGGAGCCATCCTCTTTCTTTCTCCAAGCTTCTCTCTGTTCCCTCCACTTCTCTAATAGAAAAATCTGTAGTCTTCAAAAGAGCAATTCAATCAACAACTATGTAAATGATAATTACATGGATTCAAATGAAGTGACAATAGGGAACCTCTGCTCAGTTGTGGCAGTCTTTGAAAAAGGATCTAACATCTCTACATTTTGCTTGGTGTGTTTGACAAGTCATGCATTCCCTAGTGGCTTTAATAACTAGCAAACACAGGATGCAGTGGAACTGCCAGTAGGACTATTCTATCAATGAGAAACCAGTGGGGACTCACAAGTAATGGGAATTAATTATGTGGGGTATATGGTATATTTTGACACATGCTGCTTTTAAATGAGAATACAAAGCTCAATGTGAATTGTGTATTTAACTACTAGGGTTTTATGGGGAAGTCTCCAGGAATACAGATCTTACATTGACAAAGGTCAAAATGCTCTTTAAAATAACTATTTCCTATAACACATAAAATCAAAAGATTATCAGGTAAGCTTTATATTACTCACAGGATGTCAATGTTTCCTTGTGGAGCAAGGCAGGTAAGCAAGAATCATTTGTTTTGGTTTTTTTGCTGAGGCAATTGGGATTAAGAGACTTGCCCAGGGTCACACAGCAAGGAAGTATTAAATGTCTGAGACCAGACTTGAACTTGGGTCCTCCTAATTTCAGGGCAGGTGCTCTATCCACTGCACCACCTACCTACCCCTAGCTGCTGTAACAAAAATTTGTTAAGTATTTACTATGATACTAGATGAAGAACTAGTGTGTACTACGTAGTGAATTAATTTTGGTCTTCTTCAAGAATGAAAGAAAACAATCAATGAACCAATAAAGAATTGGAGATACAAATACAAGCAAATAGTCCCTCCCCTCTAGCTACTCCCTCTCCATGGGGTAAGAAAACACACAAAAGGAACATGAAAGGCTAGAAAGGGAAGGAAGTTAAATGAGTACAGGTATTGTATAGAAGCTCAGAAAACCAGAAGCACCACTGGAAGGAACAGGAAAATTGGCTGACCTGAACTCCTCTCACAAATAGAGATCCAGTGAGGAATCTACCAGTGGAAGAAGGAGAGCAGTATAGAAGGAGACCAGGTTCAAAGAAGAGATTAGTGGGATACAGTGTTGAAGTCAACAGTCAGAGCATCTGGAAAGAGAATGAATATCTCTGTGTGATGACTTACCAAAATATGTTTTAAATATATTCCTAATTTGACTAAACATTGGCATTACCAATTCATTTTCTGAAATATACTTTAATTATATAACGGCAATATGGCCCATGGCCATCCATCAGTGGAGGGAGTTTTCATAGCAGGAGTAATGAAATCAAAGTTCCACCTACCACCTCACCACTTTAAAAAAAAAACCAACATGTAAAGTATTGAATGAAGTAAAGCTGTATTAGAAATCTGTATATTACTATCTGCTGAAAAATCAGACATCAGAATGAAAGTTGAACCAGAATTTTTACAGAACAGCAACAATAGTAATAACATTTATACAACTCCTACCATGTGTTTTTTTTCTGTGCTAAACACTTTAGAAATTTAGAAACACTTTAGAAATCATAAAATAAAAAAAAAAATCTTATGAGGTAAGTAGTGTTATTCCCAATTTAGATATGAGAAAAGTGAGGTAATTCAGAAGTTAAATGAATTTTTTTCAGGGTCACACAACTAATAAGTGTTTGGTGACTGATTTGAACTCAGTTCTTGCTGTTTCTAGGTCCTACACTCTGTCCACTATGCAGACTTGCTACCTCCAAAGAATGTACAAATTCTTCACAATTAAATTTTTAGTTCATGCAATCTGAGAGAACATAGAAGTCATTCTGTTGCAGTGTCAGCAATCACTGACAAAGCTACTCTTCATTCATGACCAAAGATTCTACAGGTAAGCTAAGTTTTGGCAATGTGTCAAATAGAACCAGAATATATTTTCAGTGCTGTTGTTTTCCCTGTGTTCTGGAAGAGAACCATGACATTAGGAAGGTGATGCCATGATATGGAAGTAATTTGGATTTGAATCCAATTTACTGTAGAAAGTCACCAGTTTCACTTTCTCATCTGGAACCATTTAGATCCAATGGCAATATACAGATCAGGATGACTGGAGATAGCCCTGAATGCAGCTCATTTCTCATTGTTTGCAATGTAGTTTTACAGTAGAGGAAATGGACCTACTGAATCAGAAGCAAAGTTGGAAGGAAGATTTAGGGTTGTTGGTTCCTTATTTATCACAAGGAAAGTGCTTTCTCCCATGCCTTTAGAAATAGTCGAAATATCCTATAAAAGTCTAGGGCTATTTGTTTTGATATTTTTAGGAGATGACATGGAAAAGAGGTGCCTCAATATTGCCTCAAAGTTTAGAAGATGAGAGATAAGAATGGTACCTAAAGAAACTTTGAGAACAATCTGAATATATGAAATGTCAGGATGGTGTGACTGCTGCCTAAGTGTCTTTATGAAGGGTATTGATGAAGGAGGGGGCATTTGCAGAGGTAGACACAAGAGTAGGATGAAGAACAATGGCTTTAAACAAGGAAGTGAAATATTTAGATCAAATAACCAAAAAACTTAACAATTCAAGGACTGACAATATGAAACAGACATTGAAAAGAAATACTTCCAAATCTGAAGTAGGCATTCTTGAGTAGAGCACTGTGTTAGAGCTTTGTGGATTTGTTTTGAGACTATTTTTTTTTTAGTAGAGGGGGGGCACAAGAGGGAGAGATAATATAATTCAAGACTTTTGAAAAGTAAATTGACTGTCAGCCAACTCTACTTCCAAATTCAAATAACACTAAAAATGTTCTTTTATTCTCTGAGCACATTAAATTTTTGACTATTAGCTAATGAAAAAAAAGGATTTAATAATCAAAATGTCTATTTTCATATTTTCAAAAAGATTATACATTTATATTCTAAAACAGAAAAGATTCAGAGGAGTGTTGTAATTTTATTCACAAATTTTAAATTGTTCACCCAAAGAAGGATAGGAATAAAAAATATTAAAATAGAAAAGGTAGTTTGCCACATTCTGATGACTAATTTATTAAAAAGTATACCTAATTAAGATCTATATGTTGGCTTACTGAATATTAATTTTGTAATCTTTTTTCAAGTGTAATTTGATATTTTGATGAATCTGTGATTTCATGGCATGGGTATGGTTACTTCCTCTTTCTTAATATAAGACTGAAGGACAGAAGAAGATAGAGAATTGACAAAAGAGTAAGAAGAAATATAGTTGAGTTCCTTTCTCCCCACATCTGAAAAATATATCTGCTTGAATTCTGATCAAGAAATCTAAGATAAAATAGAGTGAGTCATTTTTTCTAGCACAGTTCAGCAAAGAGAGCCAGAGAGGATTTTAGTCACAGGGGGTGATTTCTAGTCAAGACCAGGCTGCTCAGAACTTTCCAGCTCAGAGAGAGGCTATGCATCAGGGTAAAAGGAGGACCCTGATCCAGAATAGGGAGGCTTAAATATGGACAACTAGGATAGAGCGCTGGTCTTGGAATCAAGACAGTTCAGACTCTGTAAATAACTTTACTATTCTCAGTAGTACAATCATCCATGATTACTCTGAAGGACTTATGATGAAAAATCCTATCCATATCCAAAGAAGGAACTGATTGTGTCTGAATACAGAGTGAAGAATTCTCTCTCGATCTCTCTCTTCCTTTTTACTTTATTTTTTTCAGCCTTTTTATTTTCATTAGGTGGGAGATCTTTATTTTCTTTCACAACTTGACTTTTATAGAAATGTTTTGCATACCTTTATATGTGGTTTCTTAATTGTGGATGGGGATAAAGGAGAAAACCTAGAATTCAAAAATCTTAAAAACAAATGTAAAAAAGTTGTTTTGAATATAACTGGAGAAAAATATTAAATAAATAAATAAATTCAAATTTTTAAAAAATGGGATTTGAGGATTTTTCCACAGCCAATCCCTAATCTTATAAAAACAAAGGAGAACATTAAAAAAAAAAGATGAGAAAATTCAGCTTCCTGAGTTCAAATCTGGCCTTAGACACTAGCTGTATGACTCTGGACAAGTGATTTAATTTTGTTTGCCTCAGTTTCTCTTCTATAAAATGAGCTGGAGATGAAAATGGGAAACCATTTCAGGATCTTTGCCAAGAAAATCCCCAAATAGGGTCACAGACTAAAAGAACTTAACAACAAACTTGTACACAACACAGGAACTGCTAACTAGACAGTAGTTGCTTACTATCCAGTTCTATGTCACAGATTGAGGACAGATTGAGGAGGGAACCTGCATTTAGGGATGGTATTCCAGGGTAAGGAGCATTTATGGACCTATATTTGTAGAAAGGAGGGAGGAGGTTCAAAAGCAAGTAGCAACTGTGCAGCTCTATTCCTAGAAGCAAAGAATGGTCTTAGTTCCAGCCTCCAGCTCAGTCTAAAACTTGCAGTAGAATAGCCAGGCGAAGAATCTCAGATCAAAGAGGAACCTATAGTTCTTTTACTATGAACTTGTGAAGCTGTCCAGCTGGCTGAGAGTGGCTAAGTTCAGGAACAATCTGCAGAAACTCTAAATATCACAAACAACAGACCTGTTGCTTAGACCAAGACCCATATCAGAACTTGTAGAGCTCAAACAAAGAGAGCTGCTCAGACTGCTGAGCACTTTGGCAGCAGTAAAAGCCTCCTGGTCCCCAGGATGTCCTTAAGATCCTTCAATAATACAAGACCCAGTACTCCCAAGAAAGCAATATAGGTGATGCAAGGGATAGAATATACAAGCTTAGACTCAAGAAGTCTCATTTTCCTGGTTTCAAATCTGACCTCAGATACTTGCCAGCTGTGTGACCCCGGGCAAGTCACGAAATTCTGTTTACCTCAGGTTCCTAATCTGTAAAGTGAGCTAGAGAAGGAAATTCCAATATCTTGTGAAGAAAAGCCTAAATGGGATAATGGATATGACCAAAAAATGATTGAACAACAATTCAAATGCTTTACTTTATAAATGAAACTGAAATTCAAAGAGATTAAGGGTGCCCCATAGGTAACAGAACTGGATTCAATTGTCTCAGCTTCTCTGGTTTCATTTTACCTGGAATTAGAAATTTCATGGTTATTCCCCAATAATTTCCACTGCCTTTTATGCACTTGTTCTCTAATCTAAATAAGCAGTGGTTCCTGAAAGCTTATTTTCTATCAATCCTCTGGCATCCAATAAAGAATTCATTCACTTCTTCAATTTTATAATAAATAATATAATTAAAAGATAATATTTAATATATAACACATAATATATATTTATTTATACATCATATAATAATATTTAGCATATAAATCATCTACTTGATTAAATACCTTCAGAAAAGGGGAACAATATTTAACCACAAAGAGTTTGAGGTATTAAAATAATTTTTGATTATAGGCTAGAGTCACTACTACTCTGGTATTGCAGACAAATGTTTATTTAGCCAACAGCATTCTCTCTGTTTCTGTCTCTTTTTGCAAATTAAATTTTATGTTTTAATCAGCAAAAATCCCTGTCTCTTTCCTATCCCCTAACTAGAAATTTAAAAAGAGCAAAACTTCTTTTACAAACACAATATTTTTTAAAAAGTGTCTCATTCTGCAAACTGAATCTTTTATTTTTCAGGAGGCAGGTATTATGTTTCATCATTAGTTCTCTACAATAGTGGTTGATCATTATAGAGATCAAAATCCTTAAGTCTTTCTAAATTGCTTGTCTTTAGAATATTGCTATCATTGTGCAATCTCCTCTCCTGGTTCTACTCATTCCATTCTGAATCAACTTATATATGCCTTTGCAGTTTCTCTGAAATCATCCATTATATCAGTTGTTACATGTGATGACCATGTATTTTAAAATCAGCCCGAGTCAGGAATTCAGGTTAGGGGAAAATCTTCAATCTTTTATTCTCAGTAGAGATGAAGAAAGATCAGAGCTAGAGGGGAATCAGCAATAGCAATGTGTGCAGCTGAGTCAAGAAGCTAGCCAGACCAGAAGCCACGAAACCTGCAGCCACCAGAGCAGAATCCAGCCAGCAATCTCTTCTTGCCTCTCTTCCTGTCTCACTGCCTCTACCCACCAAAATCGTCATTTCCTATACATCAGGACTTGCACAGAGAGTGGGTGGGGGCCATTCTTTCTCCAAGCATATATATTAATAGAGTATGGTCCAATTACTATTTAGCCTCAGGTGCTTGGGACCTCAGTGCATCAACTCAAGCCTCAGCCCATTACAGTTAAAGCACTATCGTATTCTATCACACATATATATTGCACTATAATTTGTTCATTCATTCCCCATTTTATGGGCACCCTCATACCTTCCCATTCTTTGTCAATGCAAAAAAATCTATGAATATCTTTACATGTGGCTCTTTGGAGTTTATTATGCTAATGAATAATCTCTTCAATCTATTCCCCACTTGATTCCTTTTTCTTCCTTTCCCCTTTTTCTTCTTAAGTTTCTATTGAATGAAATGTATTTCTGCATGCAACTCTCTGTGTTTATATCATTAAGACAAATCCACAAACTTAATGTGCTCAAAGAATGAATGAATGTAGTAAGGTTGGCTGGTATTCAATTTACTTTTCAAAAGTCTTAAAAACAACAAAAAAATTAGTTCCTTGAAATATATTCATTCTCTTTCTTCCTTTCCCTCTCCCCCTTTCCCTTCCCTTCCCTTCTTTCTTCCCCTTCTCCTCCCTCTCTCATTCCCTCCTTCTCTCCTTCTCTCTTTCTCTTTCCCTCTCTCCCTCTTCCCCCACCTCTCCTATTTAAACCTTCTCTTTACTCAAAAAAACTCTTACATAGTATTCTGCTTAATTTGCATGTACCTGTATTTTTCCCTGTTTTGACTATTTTAGATAAGAGTGCAGTTTGTCAGTGGCTCTTCTCTAACACTTTTCTCTGTTTTTATAAAGTCTTCTTGCACACTGATTATTTTTGATAACTTTCTTAACTTCCTTTTCCCCTTTCTATAGTATATTCCTCACTCCACTCCTTTCCATTTTTCTTTTAAGATCATCAAGGCACCAAAACTCCACCTAAACCCTCTATTTAATAAGGCTCCTGAAGAAGGAAAGTATCAGTAGTGACAAATGTGCCCATATTGAAATGCAAGCTACTCATCTTTATTTAATCCTTTATCAGTGTTTGTTCAGTTTTACCTTTTTATGTTTCTCTTAAATTCTTTGAACTTCAACATTTCTATACAGGTCTGGTCTTTTTCTCATAAATGTTTAGAAGTTCTCTTTTTTTCCTATAGGATTCTCAGTTTTGATAGATAAGCTATTTTTGGTTAAATGCCTATATTCTTTACCTTCTGAAATATCATTCCAGCCTCTCTGCTGCTTTATAATAGTGACTGTTAAATAATGTGGCTGTGACTCCTCAATACTTGAATTCTTAATTTCTCTTTATGAAGACCGAGTATTTTAAAATCAGCCGGGGTCAGGAATTCAGTTTAGGGGAAAATTGTCAATCTTTATTCTCAGTGAAGAAAGATGGGAGGTGGAAGGGAATCGGCGATAGCAATGTGTGCAGCTGAGTCAAGAAGCTAACTAGACCAACAGCCACATGACAGCAGCTACAAGCATGGAACCCAGGTTCAATCTCTCCCAGCTTCTCTTGCTGTCTCTCTCTGCCTCCACCCACCAAAATCGTCATTTCCTATACAACACATCAGGACTTGCACAGAGAGTGGGCGGGGGGCATTCTTTATCCAATCATGTATATTAATAGAGTATAGTCCAATTACTATTTAGCCTCACGTACTTGGGACCTCAGTGCATCAACTCAAACCTCAGCCCATTACACTCTTTGTTACATTTTATTTTTATTTGGAAACTCTGGATTTTAAATATAATATTCTTGAGAGTTTTCATTTTGAAGTATCTTTTAAGAGGTTACTAGTAAATTTTTTCTATGTCTACCTTGCTCTCTGGTTTTCAAAAAAATATGGTCAGTTTTCTTGAATAGAATATCTAAGCTTTTGGAGAGTAAGAGGAGATCATGATGTTCAAGTACTCCCAATGACTCATTTTTTTTCTCCTCTATCAGATCAGTTTCTTTCCATGAGATAGCTTACATTTTCTTTTATTTTTCAGATTTTTGACTTTGTAATATTTCTTGTCTCATGGAGCCACTAGATTTTATTTAGTTCATTGTATTTTAGATAATTTGTTGGTAGGCAAGATTTTATATTCCTTGTGCTAAACTGTCAATTCACTTTTTGATTCTTTCCTCTAACCCTCTCATACCTATTTTAATTTCTTTCTTCTTGTGCTCTCATTTCATTTCATTCTCTTAATCCAGGTTTGCAAATTGATCGTCCCTATTATGATGAAAAAAAGGAAGTTTTTTATGATGAGATTCATTCTTTGTTGTTTTGTTTTTGTTGGTTTGTTTGCTTATTTCTTCCAACTTTCTCCCTGAGTTCAAGCTTCATGCTATGGCCCAACAATATACTTCTTGAGGGAGTGCTTGTTTTCTGTCTCTTATATAAAAAAGTAGGGATAATAATGTTTGCACTCAGAGCTAAAGGTAGCATTTTCTGTCCCTAGAGAAGGGAAATAGCAAGGTGCAGTAGATGCAGTGGAAACAACATTGGCTCTGGGATTAGAGAATCTGGGATCAAATAGCACTTTGATGCTTACCATTTTTTGGCAAGTCCCTTTACCTATGCCAATCAGTCTTCTCACATGTAAAATCAGAGATTGTTCTAGATGGCATTTTAAGGTCCCTTACAGATTTAGATCAATGGTCCTTTGAAGTATTAGGGAGGATTCTGAGAGGAGGATCTGTGATGAGACACCTGCCACTTTTAAAGTTTCTGTGGAGGAAGTGCTTCCAAAATGAGACTACTACTACTCAGAATGTAAAAGAAGGGGGAGGGGGGGAGTGTCTCCTGGATTAGTCCTATTTATATTTTCTCAGTTTTCAATCTTGGGCCTTCCTACCTTAAGGTTGAACTGTTTACCTTACAAGATCATCATTAAAAAAGCACTCTGTAAATTATAAAGTTCTATACTAAAGTGAGCTTATCATGATGATGATGATTAATATTATTAATTCAGGGCAGCCAATTGTCATCTGCCTCATTTTCACCACAATCCAAAAGTTTGAGGAGCTATGGACCATTCAAATGTTATGTTTCACAATATGACCAGAGAATAACTGATCCTTACCTCCAGAAACATTGGCTTATTTCCACTAGAAGGTCTAGGTTGCTGACCTGCTTTTCCTTACTGGTACACAAAGCCAAAAGGGAAACTGATGATATAAAACTATGAGAAGTTTATACAACACTAATCATCCTTGCTTTCCTTCCAGAGAAGATAGAATTCTCTAAGGATCCCCAGAGCCTTACTTTGGCTGAATTGGCCATGAGGAAGAAAATGCTACATCAAAATTCAAAGTTCATGTCACACATATTTCTCTCACTTATAGGCAAGCATGTGGCTGAGAAAATTTGCTCATGAAAATCACAGAATCACTGTTTTATATTATGACTAACTTTGGGCTAGATTCAGTTATATTAGAGAGGTCCAAAGGGATTTAACTGGAATCCAGATTTTCTAAGAGTATATCACCAAACCCATTAGCAAGGAATAGACAAGAAACTAGCTAACAGAGATAAATTTCAAATGTCTGCATGTCTGATTGCCTTAGCTGCCACTGATTTTATTTCATGGAAATAAAAGCTTCTTCCTCCTAGATATTGCTTGGAAATTAAGAAATTATGTAAATTGAAAACATATTAAAAGCCTAAAAAATGCCTCCCTGTGTATAAACTGACCCTCTAGCCAGAGGTGGCTTCAAGGTTAGCTCATAAATGCATTATTATTATTATTAATAAAGCATGGCAATTAGGTTTATTCTGCTATGTTATACTCAAAATAGAAGATTCCATTATACTGATTTACAAAATACTATTATTAACTAAACACTTAAATTTTTTGTGCATGACATTGTAATGTTACAAATACAACAGTGAGAGAATTTCTCCTTCTCCACTTCCAGCTAACCCTCTAATACACAGCACTAGAATATACCTAATTGCTTCATCCCCATTCTAGCTTCCTGCTTCCATGCTTCTCTTTATGTTCTCTTCCTCTATAAAAATATAAGACAGCTTGGTAGCTCTGTGAATAGAACATTGAGCCTGATGTCAGGAAAGCTTGAATTTAAATCTGGTTTCACGCACAAACTATGTGAAGGTGGGCAAGTCATTTACCTTCTATTTGCTTTATCCACTGAAGAAGGAAATGGCAAATCATTCCAGTACCTCTGCCAATGAACAATATGTTCCACAGAGTCATGAAAAGTCAGGCATGACTGAACAACAAAATTAAATATAATTTCCTTAAGAATGTTGTCTTGTTTTCTTATTTTTTTATCCTCATCACTTAGGACAGAGCCTGGCACATACTAAACACTCAATAACTTCTCTCTTTCTCCCTCTTTCTCTTTATCATATAGTGTCCACTTTGGAAGAATTCATCACTTAATAAGAGGCACTGGATCATATATCACATGTTCTAACACTTTCCTAATTGGTGTTTGCCTATAGTCTCTTGTTGACTGTTATTTCTAAAATACAGATCTGATATGATTTTCTATTTTAAAAAACTATAGCTCCTTATTGTCTTTAGAATAAAATACAAAAATACCCCTATCATTCTGGGGTTTTTTTCAGTCTTAATTCTCATTACTTTCTTTTCTGAACTTTCTCCTCTTTTCAAATATGATTACTAATTAGTTCATCCACTACATTCTCTCTTTCACCTCATCTGTGATCTTACACAGGAGATTCCTTGGGTCTAGAATGCATTCCCTCCTTAGCATCACTTTATCAAAGGCCTAACTTCTTTAAAAACACATACTAGATTGAAATATTACTGTGGTATGAAAAAAGAAGAAAGGCAGGATGATTTCAGGAAAAACCTTGAAAGACTTATATGAACTGCTACAAAGTGAAGTGAACAGAATTAGGAGAATATTATATACAACTTCAGCAATATCATACATTGAAGAACTATGAATGAATTAGCTATTCTCAGTGATGCAATACTCTAAGACAATTCTAAAACACTCATGATGAAACATGCTATTCATCTCCAGGGAAACAACTGATATTGTCTAAATATAAACTGAAGCATACTGTTTTTCTCTATTTTCCTTTCTTTTTTTTCTTCTTTCCTTCCTTCCTACATTCCTTCCTTTCATTCTTTTTTGAGACTTCTTGTGCAAAGTGACCACTATTGAAATGTTTTACACTTACATAACTGCATATGTATAACTATATCAAAAATTGCTTACTATTTCGGGGAAGGGGAAGGGGAAAGAGAAAGGAAGAGTTAGAATTGAAACTCAAAATTTTTTAAATGTTAAAATTTGTTTTAATTTGTTTTGTAATTGGGAAAATAAAATATTATTAAAAATAATAACATTCAAAACATCATAGGTCCTATCTTCTATGCTAAGATTTTCCTGATTTCCTTAGCTATTAGCATTCTCTCCCTGTTGAAATGGCTTTGTATCTAATTGATAAACACAAGTGAAATGTAAACCAGGCAGAGACTGGTACATTTTTGTCCAAGACCAAATACAGTACCCAACAAATAAAAGGAGTTTAATAAGCTTTTGTGGAATTGAATAGAGCTACAATCCTTTCAATTCTAATCTCCTAGAGAACAAGAATATTATTTTGCATTCATTTTATATAATTTGTATCACACTCCTTTCCTTCTCCCTGTTTCTCTTATCTTTACCCTAAATATGTAAACCTCCGGTAAAGTACTATAAGTTTGATAAATGAATGTGCATAGAAATGTCAATGTAGAGGGAAGTTTCCTAAACCAATGACATGTACAGAACTGAACAACAAAAATAAACTCTTAATAATAACAGATATTTTCAAACAATAAAAATGATAAAGAGATTAGATAAACAGGGACTTACAAAAAAAGATTAGAGAAGATTTTTAATTTGATAAGTTACTATTAGTGAATAAAATGCATTCTATTTACAACTACTGACCCAGATGTTGCCTATCAAGAATGGACATCCTCTCATGAAAAACTTTTCCTTTCTGCTGAGTAAAGTTTGATTAGTTTGCTATCTAACCTAGAACTACTGGAGAAAGAA
Source organism: Sarcophilus harrisii (assembly GCF_902635505.1). NCBI lineage: Eukaryota > Metazoa > Chordata > Mammalia > Dasyuromorphia > Dasyuridae > Sarcophilus > Sarcophilus harrisii. The sequence goes on from NC_045429.1 coordinate 148,270,073, forward strand.
TGAGTTGACTTCTAAAGGACAGTGAGTAAATTCCACTTGAGAATTATATCAAAGTATAGTACTTGGAGGGAAAAGAAATGATGAAATATTTTGATGGCTTATTTCCTAAAGGGTCATGAACACACATATGCACCAGTATCTCCAGTGCTTTATTCATTGAATTACCTACCTCCACGCACATTGTACAGATGTGCAAATAGATATATGCACATATACACATCCTTTTCTATCTCTGCTTCTTTATACTAGTACCCATTCATTGCTGGCCACCAAGTTTCCCAAGTGTCTCAGCTCAAGCCACAAGAGGATATCTATAGCATCTTCCAATGTTAGGGTCATAGGACTATATTAGACTCATCAAATGAAGGATTAGCAGGCCATTAAGTCAAATTTCCTCATTTTACAGGTGAGTGTCTGGAGTACAATCCAGATTTTTTTTCTTCTTCCCTAATTATCATTTTTTTTCTTCCTGCCCTTTTTCATCCAGAAAATATAGTCTCTTTTTTTTAGTCTCTTTTCAAAGGGAAAGGGAAAGAAAAGAGACAAATGTACCAGACCTTCATGTATACACATCACAGATAATAAATGAGATCTGAAAAAAAATCTATCTTAATACTGCCCTAAATGAAAGGTCATTCTTCATTAAAAATAGGTAGCCTAAAATTGTGGAAAGTGGTCTTGAAATCAGAAGCCTCCCCAACTGCCATTCAGAAGTCAAATGTTTTCTGACTGATTGTTTTTAATGATTGTAAAAAAGGGAAAGATGAATTAAGGATAAATTAGCTACTGTTATATATTTTGGCTATTATTCATAATGTGTCTCTATAATAGTATCAAAGTCCTAAAAGAGCAAATACATAATAGTTATCAAAAGCTCATTATCATTCTAATATTCCTTTTATTCTTATGGATTTATTGATATGTTTGAAATAACATAATTATATACGAGGTTGTTATGTGAATAGTTTTTTGTATCTTTGGTTGTGTTCCTTCCAGTTCTTTCCTCTACAACTCTTATTTTCTTTTCCATTCTTTCCTCCAGTGCTCTCATTTAAATTATACAACTATTTAAAAAATACTTTCTTTATTTCTTTCAGTAATTTTAGTAGAGTTCTTGACACAGCTGTGATTTTTTTTCAGGCTTTGTTGTAAATTTGTTCATTTATTTTGGTTTTGTGTCTTCAATATTCCTAGATGCATAATATTTCCTTTTCATCACTGTGCTCTTGGATTTATTCATTTTTCCAGCCTTCTTACATTGGGATGTTATAGAAGATCCAGGTTCTGTGCACTCCTGGGAGAAATATAAAATCTTCTTTGATTTATATTATATGTATAGTGAAACAATTTAAAAAGAGGAAGCTTGAGTAAAGCCTGATTTAAGGACCACCTAACAACTGATCATATGGTTTCTACCTGGCAGGTCAGAGAGATGTAGCTCCAAGTTCCAGGTATACTTTGCATTCTGCTCTGGGGTACCATTTCTGTACCATCCCCCACTTTCACACCCCGGCTGCATATAACTGCAGGCTTCAGGCTTCCTTAATTCACTTCTGCTTTGTGAGTTAAAAGACTTCTGTGCACTATTCTAGGCTAGTATTCTCAGGCTCCTATCTCTTGCTATGGTCTGCAGACTCCTAGTTATAGCCTTGCACAGATAATAGGAAGGAAAAATGTTCTTTTTTTTTTCTTTTTGTATTCTTGATTATTTTTGGTCCAGTGTTTGGGTTCTCTCTGTCTTCTCCCCATCCCTACTTTTGCTGGGAAAAAAAGTTGTCAAAAATCTGTGCTTTCCTGATTTTTTTTGAAATCGTCATTATTTGAAAGTTACTGAGAATATATTCAAACAGAAAATGTATTAGACTGAGAAACAGGAAGACTAATTTTTGGTTTGAACTCTATTAACCTACAATCTAAGTAATAAATATGAATGAATGAATGAATGAAGCTTTAGGTGCCTTAGTTTCTTTGTCTACAAAAAAGGGTAATTGAAAGCTGCTTATTTCTATTCTATATAACGGTTGTAGAGACAACAAGAAAACATGTGACACTCTTCAGAAGATATTCCAGTGATATTTTTGTAAAATATATTGTCAATGGCAGTTATGTTAGAGTTAAATCTGTCATACAGGCTTGATGTCTTGCCCTTTGTCATATAAATATGCATCTAATATAGCTAGAGAATAATCATGTTGCAAAAATATTTTACTATTATCAAAAAGCTCAGTACAATATACCAAAACCAATATGATCTTCCAGTTCTAATAAAAGGGAAAGGAAAAGACCATTTTTATAGGGCAGTAGGAACACAATGTCACAAATTTATGAGTAATGAAAGAATTCAAGGACATTTTATTTTCAATGGCACAATGTACTCTTTCTCTCTGCTCTAGCAAAGACCTACCACTTATCACTCTAATAGAGTAAGTGAATTATTCCCTAAAATTGGACTTCACATTGGCAGCCCCAGAGGCTGCAAAATGCACAGACTTTTAAAAAACAGGGAAGGCCTTCTGTCCAGAGACTTTTGTCATAATAATTTACTTTAGGGCTTGTTCCAGCAGCCACCTTGACAATAATTTTAAGATATATTTAGGAACTCAATATAGTTTCTATCATGTTTTTTATTCTATCAAGATTCCCCCTTCCTCCTTCACCCTTGAAAAAGCATCATTCTTATTGCAGTTTTTTTAACTATTCAATTTTGAAAAATCTTGTCTCATTCTCAAAGGAGAATATTCATTTTTAAGGGGGTAGAGCAAGTGGGAAGCATTGGCCCAGATCGTTAACTAGGAAATTTTGTGCCTGGGGAAAATAAAATGAAATATATGCAATTATGGTGTGATAAAGAAACACAGTATGGGACCAGCACCATTAATAGGGGTCGAGTAGGGCTAAGGAGGAGCTACCTAGGCATTAATGTTGAGCAGGGGCATAAGGAAAAAAGCATATCCCATAATCCTAAAAGTTTCCTATATGCCTGAAGGACCATACCTTTAAGGCAAAGCCTCAGTTGCTCATCTTTAGTTATGGCTCTGTACTCCCTTCATCAGTAGAACTAAGAGAACATTGTATACAGTAATAGCAATAATGTTTTTAAAACAACTTTAAGTAACTAAGTCATTTTGACTATTATAACTACCTAAATTAACTACAAAGGACATGTGAAGGAAGACACCATCTTCATTCAGAGGGGAAAAAAACTTAAATAAATAAATAGAAATATATACTGAATAATTTTACATAAATTCACGTATTTGTATCTAATGGTAGCCATCTCTAGGGCAAAGCAGGGAAAGGAAAGGGAAAAAAAGAGGGGGAAAGTTATATAACTTTATTATATTTTTAAAAGGAATGGCAAGTTATATATAAAAAAGATTTGCAGTTTCATGTATAATCATTTTTTTCTCTTCAACTATGCTATAGAAATACTTTATTTCTTAAGTTTAGAATAAAATAAATAAAAAAATTTAAAGAATATTACTATTATAAAAGGGAAAGTTAGTATTCATTAGATGGAAAACAAGTCAATCTTCATTCAGAAGAAGTCATAGAAAATAGTACAAGATCTGTATGAACAATCATGGTACATCATAAGAACTGCTTTCTACTTCCACAGAAAGGGAAGTGAGAATATTTGAACTATTTCTAATTCAAAATGAATGAAGCAAAAAAGAAAAAGAAAAGAAAAGGAATAAAAAGAGTAAAATATATAAGTTGAGGGGACTATTTTAAAGCGCAGGATATTGGAAATAAATCAATTTCACGAACCTGAATTACCTAACACAATGACCACACAAACTATTAGAACCCAGACAGAAATAGATCACTTAGGGGAAAAGAATAAGAAAATAGATTAGCAATCTTCAAAGCCTATAAAGTGATCTAACTGAAAAGGTGAAGGAATAAAATTTAAATAACTGAAACCTAGCACTACTGATAAATGACACTTCTGCCAAAAGTATATTACTTTTCAATATCAGCAAACTCACATATAGAAAACAAGCCTATACCAATCAAGAACAATATAGATAAGGGTGGAAAGGCATCAAATTCCACCTATTGCCTAGCATTAATAACATGAGTGAAGTGAATAAATATTTAGAGAAAGTTTATTTTTCTCCTGATAAAACCAAAAGGGTTAATTAGAGTCAAGTCATGAAAAACTTAGGTTAACAATCTGAGGTCACACTAGGAACAAAAAAATTTCCAACCAGTTAGAAAGGACTACAGTGGATTTTTTAAAGGTGCATACCACTGATTCAATCTGCATTTAAATAAATAATATACATAGGATGTGCCTAATAGCAGATTGCAAAGTTTTCTCCATAATGCATGGTACTTACAAAATCATTATTCTTCTGGCAAGAGACCTAATCTGATTATATATTTTTTACCTTGCTTCTATCTGGAGTTACCCTAATTACATACATAGTCTAATGTAATCACTCAATTTCATAGCTACAAATAATTAGCCCATTTACGACCTATTTTTGGTCTGTGTAAACTTTAATAATTTTGGTCCTGAAATACTTCATATTTGGTTAACAGAATTTGTAGCAAACTATATTTAGAAAGTAAGAGAGCACTTTATCTCAATCAAATATTAGAAGCACATCTACTTGTTATTTTTTTAAATGGTGACAGCAAAATCAATTCTGAAGGGAGAAAAGAAAATGAGATTTTGAATTCTTCACAATATCTATCAGTTCCTCTCGACACACTAATTAGTCTCTACCATCTCTTCTCCTGCCTTATGTATTCAGGATGCCAAAAAATGGAATAGTAGCACAGACAAATGAAAAGGACACCAAAGAAGTGACAATTTCTTTGAGTAAAGCCATTAGCTACATGCTGTTTTCATGGCTCTAGGCCTCTGCTATACTAGCACTTTCCCTTGTTTATAATAATTCCTATGGTGAACTAAATACTGCATGTACTTTTCTTACTCACTGAGGTCTAGTGTTTATATAATTTGTTACAGTATTTCCTTCTAGATCATTATTATCCTTTCATTGAGTATCAGTGTGAGATTGTTGAAACATCAACTGAATCAACTCACTGGCTGGAAGAAAATTTTTCAAAAGTATGAATATAATCCATATAACAGTTTACATAAGCCATTAATTGTTTTGGAAAATAGATAGAGATGACTTATTTGACTTTCTGAAATGAAAAGGGGTTTGTGTAAAATACATAGCTTTAAGGGGGAAATAGAAAACTATAGCAGTATATGTTAAAATTTTTTATCTGAACATCCTGCTTCTTTTGTCTTGGCAGAGAATGATCTTCCTTCAACAGGAATCCCCTAACCCAGAAATGTCTGCGACTTCTTAACTAGCCATTATGAAGCTTAAATAACTAGTCGATAAGAAATGAAAAATTATCTCTCTGGATGATAATTTTATTTCAGGCACATTTATAGCATGATTTTTTATTTGAATGGGGCCTGTTCTACCCTTGAAAAAAAGGGGAAAAAATAAAGATGTAATAGAAGCAATTGTCCTTCAAACTCCTCATTTTTATCTTCTGCAGCATCCTCTAAAATTGATTGAAGACCTAATAATTTATTTATGTTTTCATGGCAATGAGGTCTGAGGTTATTTATGCTAGTTAGAATCCTCAAAAGTTATAAATGTTATTAGCATTATCTAACATATGATTTTAGAGTTTCAGTTATGCCATCATATTGGCATTATTGGGCTTAAAGTCAAGAAAATATTCTGTTGCTGTGGAAACCAGTATAGATGAAGTCTCTGTAGATTTTCCTCATCTTTACATGCAAAGGAGAAAATCTGATTCAGTCTAGTGAAAGTTCATTTACTTTCTCTGTCTCTCTGTCTCTGTCTCTTTCTCTCTCCCATTATATAGATAGATATATATGCACATATATATATATATATATATGTATAACCTCTATCTAGCTATATATGTGTGTGTATAGATAAGCACATTAAATGCTTTAAACAAAATAATAAATAAATGGATATTGAATGAATTGGGCAAATCTTTATAAATCCAGTTATCCACAAGTCCATATTTTTTTTCTTGAAACATTCTGTCAAAAGTCCTCAGGTGCTAACCTGAGTCACTTTACAAATTTAAAATGGTTTAATGTCATCACACAAATGGATCAGAGCTTCTGCATACAGTTTTTAGATTTCTCTGCCTCTTTGTTGTATTCATCTATCACCAAGAAGTATTTATCTCAATAGAATTAGTTATAATGGCAAAAGAGAGATCAGTGCCCACCTAAACCACTGCTTGAGTTTTCCCTTTTTCCTTTGCTCTGCCCTGCTCCTTGGCTCAGGGAAGCTGAGGATCAGGTGAACAGTGGGCAGAAAGCAATTCCATATGTGATCAAGGAGCCTGAGGGCAAATACTATTAATAGAATCCAACTTTGGTGAGAGTAGTGAATGGCAGGTGAGCTCATTATGCGACTCAATTTACCAGCTTCTTCTCCTATTAATAGTTACTTCATCTCTCTCTATTCCTCCCTATTTGTCTATGAAATTTGGAGAAACATGTTTTCCAATCTAGTTCCCATGTTTGCTCCCAGGAAAGATGAATATTTTACAATAAATTTCTATCACAGCATAAAGATTGCTTATTAAAATCTGTACTGGTTACAAATAATGCTATATTATACACACACACACACACATATATAAGCGTGTGTATATATATATATATATATATATATACATACCTCAGCAGCTGAGGTAGCTGAGACTTAAATGCCCCTTTTTTCTTGAGAAATTATTTATAGATTAAATAATCAATTCTTAGGTGAGTATTTTGAATATATGACTTGATTTTTAAATCTTAAACTGATAGTATTTTCAAGGTATCTCTCTACCTCAATAAACTTGAATCTTTATTCTTTTCAATTAGTCTTTCCAGTCTTGTTTTACTTATTTCCCTTCACGTTATCTATATTCAAGGCCAATGCTATCTATTTGTTGTTCCCAGAACTCCTCATACTCCATATCCATAACATTACACAACCTTTAACCTATATTTGGAATATACTCTTTCCTCATCTTTACTTTTTAATTTAATTTATTTTTACTTTCTGAAATAAAACAAGCATTTTCATGACAAAACAGAATAAAAAAATGATTGCCTATGAAAGTGCAAAGCTATTATGTACAACTTGCTATTCCTTTTAAATATACATTATCATGTAAATTTCTTTTTTCCTTTCTTTCCCTTACCACCATGGAAATAGCTATCATGAGATACAAATATGTATGCATGTAGATGTACAATCATTCTATACATACTTCTATTTATCAACTCTTTCTCTGGATGCAGACAAAATAGTCCTTCTTATGTTCTTTGTAATTAATTTGGATTTTTATGATAATCAAAATGACTTAGTCTTTCAAAGTTTTAAGAGAATATTGCTGTTACTATATACAGTATTCTCTTGGTTCTGTTCTTCATTATTTCATGCGAGCCTAACAATATTTTCCTAAGATTTTAAAGTTGATCATTTCTTATAGCGCAGTAATTTTCCATCACAACCATAAACCACAACTTATTCAGCCATTTCCCATAAACCACAACTTATTCAGCCATTTCCCTATTAATGGACATCCCTATAAACTCCAGTTCTTTACCATCATAAAAAAGCTACTATAAATAGTTTCTTTTTCTAATTTAATTAATAGTTTTCTTTTTCTACTATAAATAGGTTCTTTTTCTTTTTTTAAATTATCTTTGGAAATAGATCTACTAGTTTCTTAAAATCTGTAGCAACCCTTAATTAAAACTCATTTCAGATTCCATCTCTTACTTTCCCATAGCCTCTCTCAATTCTAATTGTCAGTGCTCCCCCTTTTTACAAATTTTCTCCTATTTACATGTTCTATTCCCTAAGCAGAAGGCAAGTTCTTTGAATATGTTTTCATGGTTTGTTCTTTGAACTGATTTTTGTTTTCGCTTTAGATTTCCCAACAATTTCTATGGTACTTTGCATTATGATAGATACCTAAGAAATGCTTCTTTTTTTTTAATTTCAAATGAAAGCTATTACTTCTATATATGAAAATCTATTTGTTCTATTAAAAATCACTCAAGAGAGTAGTACTTTTTAACTCTGAATTATCAAAATTTCTAAATAATCTATAACAAGGAAGTAAATATTTTGATCCAGTTAAATTCTGATTTTATTTATTCTTTTTCCTTCTTTTGAATCTTGGTTATATTTTACATATCAGTTTTTTGGGGGCAGCCTACTCTGGAACAAACAGAATATTCAAAGTATTTTTAAAAGGCATCTAAAACAACATTCCTGAAGATACACATAGGGAATTCCATAAAGAATCACATAGAATGAAAAGGTATGGAAGGGCTATGATCTGCACTATTAAAAAAAAAAACTGAACAAGTTGTGGTATATGGTTGTGATAGAACACTACTGTCTTCTAAGAAATGATGAACTCATTGATTTTAGGGAAAAAACATGCTAGACTTGCATGAAATAATGAATAGTGAAATGAATAGAACAATAGAATACAACAAAAATGTTGTATATAGTCATAGCAATATTGTTTTAAGAACAACTTTGAATGACTAAATCATTTAGACAATTATAAATACATAAATTAACTATAAAAAACATGAATATGCTATCTGCATCCAGAGAAAGAACTGAAAGTAGAAGTATGTACATAATCAATATATATATATATATATGTATATATTGGAATATATGTATATATAGGAATATATGTATAAATATGCATATGCATATACACATATATATTTTTTAATGGTAGCCATCTCTAGAATGGGGGAGAAGGAAAACAAGAAAAAAGTTACATCATAATTATATTTTTAAAAGGAATAACAAGTTGCATTTTCAGTTTCATGTGCAATCATCTTTTTTTTTAAATCCTGTTATGAAAATGCTTATTTTCTTTCATAAGTTAAAAGGGGTCCACAAAGTCAAAACTATTCTCATAATAAGAATTTTTAATTTCTAATTCAATTAGATTTAGAATTTCTAATTCAATTTAATGTCTAATTTAATTAATATCAATACATACAATTTAATTAATATCAATACATACAAGCCACACAAAATTCTTTGTGGAATCCTCAATAATTTTTAAGAGGGAAAAGGGACCTGGAAATCAAATAGTTTGAGAATCACTGCACTTAAATATTCTAGTAAGTCTTCCCCTATATCCATTTTTGTTACAGTTGCTTATTATTGTCACAGAGACTTAAACATTTATATTTCAAATAATGAGTTGTATTATCATTTGTGTTTATTGAAGATAATATCACCAGCCTATCACTAATATGATCTGTTCTTTCAATGATTTTTCCCAGCAATGATAAAGCATTGGGTTTAGCTGTCTACATTATTTACCTAATCACATTTGTGACTAATATTTATAAGATCATAGAATTAAAGCTGGAAAGGGTCTGAGAGGTCATTTAGTCCAACCTGCTCATTTCATAGATAAGAAAAAGAGGTCTAGACTGGTAAATTTATTTGGTTAAGATCACATCTGTAGTAGGCATAAGATGTGGGATTTAGTCTTCTAGCATCAAATCCAGGGTTCATTCCACTAGACCACACTTTTCATTTGTGAGAATTATAGAATAGAAGGTATTAATTCTCTAAGAATGACTGATCCATAAGTAGAGTTAACTTTGCTGTTATGCCTTTACCATTGACCTAATTGGTTTGTAGATTTATCACAGCAATTGTCATCTGTTTGAGTATTTTAACTGGTACTTGCTCTACTAATTAGTATCAATCATGAAGATGACAGAAATGATCTGTCTGACCAAGCTATGGTCCAATTTGGAAGCCCACTAAAAATAGTAAAATCCCTTAGATTTTATATTTAACTTAATAACTTACTGATTAAAAAGGGAAGGTTAGGAAGTAAAATAGTTTGAGAAGGACTTAAGACGTTAAAGGAGCCTATAACAAAAAGAAATTAAACAGGCATTATAGACTGAAGGACAGAATGAACAAAAATGAAGAGGCAGAAATAAGAATGATAAAAAAGAGTAATGGCTAAAATCCAGGATTCATTATATAAGAGAAGTTTGATTAATAAGATTAGAAAAAGTTGTGTAGGGTCTTATCAACCAATCAACAACCATTTATTAAACATGTGTCTGAGCCTAAGTGTCAGGTACTTTGCTTGATGCTGGGGATGCCAGTACAAAAAATGCAATAATTGCTACTGGCAATAAGGTCAATTTCTAATTAAGGGAATAACAAGAACATATAAAAATGTACATTGTATAAACAAAGTTAATGTATATGTATATATAAGTATATATGTATGTTTATATGTGTGTGTATATAATTATAAAGTGTATTAAATGTTTAATATGTGTCAAGTATTATACTGAACATTCAGAATAATGAAGAAAAACAAAAACAAAACTTTTGCTTTCAAGGAATTCAAATTTATTAATGGGGGGAGGGAATAGCATATAAATAACCATGTATAAACAAGATAATATTTATATGCAGAAACAGCTTGCCCTTAGGAAGCCATGGAGATAGCTTGGGTTGGAGAGAGCCTCAACCCCAACCTCAGGAATTTTTATCTTCCTGAAGTAAGAGGAATCTGTTTTGAGTTCCAGAAAATTGAAGGAACCTTAGCTGATAAGGAATGCTAGGTCTGGTAGCGTTGCTGAGATGTCCTGAGAAGAAATCAGTACAGGGCAAGTGAGTGCAGAAGCAATGGGGCAGGGACATTGCTGATTGTGGGCACTTACAGGAGTTCTTGGTTTTGATTTACAGAGGGCAGGCAGAAGCATCAACTCCACCCCACCACAGATAAGAGTTGATTACATTATTAAGTTCTTGAGCAGGCAAAAGAGAAAGAACCCAGCCATAGAAATTTACTCATCTTCAAAGAAAGACGTTGAAGTTAAAAAAAAATCTTCTCCTATCCCAAAGATTAACATTAAATAGCTATCTTCCCAGAAAGAATTTCTAGAACTCAAAAAAGAATTTAAAAATCAAATGAGAGAGATTGAAGAAAATCTAAGAAATAACAATCTAAGAAAAACAAGATTATGAAAAGAAAGTCAACCAACTACAAAAGGAGATCCAGAATCTTAAAGAAGAAAATGACTCTTTGAAAATTAGAATTGGTCATGGGAATGTCAATGAACTTATAAAAGACCAAGAAATAATAAAACAAAATATAAAAAATGAAAAAATAGAAAAAAAAATTGTGAAACATCAAAAAAAAAAAAAAACAAATTTGGAGAACAGATCAATAAAACATAAGAACAAATGGACTACCTGAAAGTTACAACCAAAAGAAAAAGAATATTGGCACAGTAATGCAAGAAATAATTAAACAGAATAGTCCTGATCTGATGGAACAAGAGGGGAAAGTACAAATAGAAAAAAAAAAATGCACCATCATCACTTCAAAGAGATCCTACCAGGAAAATACATAAAAATATTATTGCCAAATTTTGAAACTCCCAGATCAAAGAGAAAATTTTACAAGAACAAAAACAATTCAAATATCCTGGAGCTACAATAAGAATTGCACAGATTGTCCACAACTACAATAGAGGATCACAAGTCCTGGAACACAATCAAAAGACACCGAGAAGATGAATGAAAATAATATAAACAATAAAATTAAACATAATACTGAATTGATAAAAAGGGGTATTCAATGAACACTCAGATTTTCAGAATTTTGTCTCAAATCTGAACTCAATAAAAAAATTTAACATAAGAATCAACTTCAAAGACTAATTTCAAGGGACTCAAGAAGGACAGATTTGTTTATACATACTAATATAAACCACATATCTAAAATTGACATTAGTAATTGGGCAATCAAAAAAAAAGATTGGGATAGAGCTGAGTATAATGTGACTAAAAAGCAAAACTGTCTAGGAAAAGGTAAACATAGTAATTATGCTATATGAATGAGGTGTGATAGTAAGAACCCACACAGAGGAATTAGATGGGGGAAGGAGGGTTGGCAGTTCTGAAAACCTACCTGCAATAGGAAGGAATTAAAGTGCAAAAAATACATATATGCACACAAATTTATATGTGTGTATACATATATGCCAAAAAAGGTATAGCACTCTCCAAAATTTATAAAGAAATAAGAGGGGAGGGAATAGGATAAAGAGAGGTTACCAAAGGGTGTGCAAATCATTAGGACTGGGATAAGGTATGTAGATTGATGGGAAAGGGATAAAGAGAAAAGGAAGGAGAGTATAGGATAAAGTGGAGTACAGAAGGGTGTTTAGATTAACATAAATAGAATAAGGTGTGTAGATTAATACAGATGGAATAAAGAAGGAGGGGAAGTATGGGGGGAATAAGTGAGGAATCCATAACAAGAGGGTATGACAAGTAGGTTAAATAATAGCAAGACAAGTTAACAAATACAAGTAAAATAGAATACTCAGCATGGACAAGAAATAAGAAATATATACAAAATAACAATGATTGGGAGTAAAACATATTAGAAAGTAAAGAAAAGGTAGTAATCATTGATTTTAGACAAAGTCAAATTTTAAAAGATTCAATCAAGAGAAAAGTCTACATTATATCACAGCCATATCAATATTGTTTTAGATGTATGTGTCTATGCTTATATGTATATGTGTGTTTGATTGTGTGTATATACATGTAAGTTATATATATGTATATGTGTCTAATGTGTGTGTATGTATCTATATATGTAAACATAAATAAGTTTGTGCTTAACTGAAGCCTGCTTAGGGGAATTGGGCGTGGGGGGGGGGGAGGAAAGAAAAATAAAGAATAAAGTGAAGAGTGTACAGCAGAGAACAAAAGAAAACCTAAAGAAAGCAAAGGAAGACAGTTATGAATACAGTGTGTTCAATTATCATATATAGTTTCTTGAAATGGGAATTTAGTATTGCAGATTTTGAATCCTCCCTGATCTTATTCTGGGTACATGATAATTTGTTTTGTTTGGTTTTTGTTTTCATCTTTTCTTTTTTCTATTTTGTTTATTCTTGTTTTGCATTTGTTTCAAATAAATACATGACAAATGAATTTTTATCCCTCAATAAAGCTGCACAGGGTAAAGGATTTCTTTTCTTATGTTATTCTCTGGAAAAACCTCATTTGTCACTCAGTTTTTTCCTTTTTTTTTCCATCATCATAAATCCCTTCTTCTCTCACAACAGTTTGGATGAGAGAACACTAGCTCTTTCTTCATTATTGTCTTTGTTGCGCAGCTGGATTCTAGATTATTCAAATAGGATCATTTCATCATGATATCTGTTGTTCTTTTCAATAAGAGAGAATTTTTTCCCCTATAATTAAAACAATAACAACAGATTTTTTCTTGTTTTAAGAAATATAAATAAAATATACATTTATACATAAAAATCAATCTCTTTACATTAGCTCCAATAACTAAAATGCAATGAGAGAAAAAGGAATCTTTAGGTTTATTTTTAGATTCTAGTTTCTATTTCTAAAATGTACAGTCATGTTTCATAAATCAATTAGGTAATCTTGTATTTTACATTTGATAGAAATTCTGTATTAGTGATGTGCACCTAAGTATAATTTCTATTGAGAAAATTGATATGTACAGATGGGCCTGTGGCAAAATGTGGGCCACTAGTGGCTCAAAATCTAAGTAGTAAGGAAGTTAATAAAATACTGATACTTTTTCCCAAAGTAGCAAAACACCAAACCTAGACAACTGGGGGGAAAATTGTGTCACTGATTCCTCATCAATCAAAGTACAAGTTGGAGACTAAAATCGAACCTATGTGCAGCTTTTGTTTACCAACAACAAATCATGTCCAAATTGTAATCGCAATAAAACAAAATGGTTTGGGGCAGAATAACAGAGAGAAATTGTGAGACTGGCCATGTTGGACAGAAGAATAAATATCAATTGAATGCCCTGTTTATTCTAGTTTGCTTTGTGTTCTTGTAGCTGCGAACATTTATTTCTATCTTTACTAGTGAAAATATAGTCCAGGTTTGGTTGACTCTTAATTTCTTAGGGTTTCTGGTTCAACAATTATCCTAAATTTCAACTCTTTTAGAATTTATTAGCATGTTCTTATAGGTTATCTGCTACTAGATATAAAATTCAATTATTTCTTGGCCGACGTCTTTTTTTTTTCTCCATGAAAATTAAGTTCTTAAAACCTTTGAGACAGTCTCTTTTCTGGACAAATAAAAGAAAATGTTAGATCTTTTATAGGTGGAGATGCTGCCATTGACCCACTTGTCTTTGTTGGCTTTCCTCCATGAAAAAAATGGATTCACACTGTTGGGAATTATCCACAGAAAGTTGATGCTTAAAGTTTGGCTAGTAGATGAGTTCACAGAGGGCAAAATAGGTATCAATCAAAGAGAAGAAGGCTATGGCCTATGTCTTGGAGAATGTCAATATTTATACAGTGAGGACAAAAAGAAGAATCAGTAAAGGAACTCAAGAAGAAGTGTGGGAAGATTTAGAAAAGGAGATTGAATTTGATGATTAGAAAGTGATTTATAATTGGTGAGAGACATGTAAAAGATGGGGAATGGGGGGAGGAGAAGAAGCCAAAGTGCTGTTTCTTGAAGAGTGAAAAAGAATGGTAGTGTGTAACATCTTGGTTTTTCTATGAAAAGAAGGAAAGAAAAAGAAATTTGGAAGGCAAGAGAAGGGTGTGTGCATGCCTGTGTGTATGTGTGTGTGATTGCACTTAACTTATCTGAAACCTGAGCACAGTGACTGAAGATTCAAGAGGGTTAGAAGAAATTTAATGAAGCAAAATACTGAAGGAGACAAGATACATGGAAAGAGGCAAGTAGGACACAGGAAGAAGAATTAATTAACTTTGGAAAGGAAAAAAAGAAATGCTTCTTTTTCTGAAGCAGCAGAGAAGAGAGAAATAGGTTGGGTGAAAATATGGAAATTTGGGGAAATTTGGAAGTTATTAGAATTGGAAAGAATGCCAAAAGCCATTGAATCTGGACTGCTCATATGTATACAGATATGGAAACTGAGGCTTAAAGATCTTAAATGACTTGTACTAGGTCATACAACTAGAAAGTTCTTGAAGCCCTACTGAAACTCAGGTCTTCAACTAGTTCTCTAATCCGAACACCATTAATCCTCTCAATGGATTTGGAGGAGAGAGGAAGTTTGAGTTAATTGAACTCTGATATTATCAATAAAAATCAGTAAGAGGAAAGGTCATCTGTTTGGAATAAGAAGGGTAGGTATGAAAGTCTTTGGTTTTTTGTTTGTTTGTCTTAGCAACTATCAAAATTAATTGTAGTTTCCATTTTCCAAAGCCACAAAATATGCAGCTACATGGACACAGATGCTTGGGCTTAGATGTAAAGAAAAGACAAACCTGGACTCCTTTGGGATGACAAGAAAAGCTATAATTGGCATATAAATCCCTTTAATGGATTTTTTATCTTTTATATGGAGATACTGTAGCTATGAAGTCTGCCACTGAGAGGAAAGGTTGATGGATTAAAATATGTTGATAGGAATTCAATATCCTGCACTGACAATTTCACTACTTACAAGATTCCCTGCAGTGTAATCTGCATTTTATACTAAGCTTGTTCTGAAATTAAGATTCTTACTAAAATTCGAATTCAATTTCTCCTCTTCTATCAAGGAACATGTTGGTGTCAAAGTTCTTTGGACACAAATATAAAGGATAGAGAAATGGGAAGAAGAGAATTTTCCATCTCTACTTATCTGAAGACGAAACCTATTTGTGGAAAAAAGGAACATTTCTGCCTCCATGTCTAAAATCCCCCAGTGTAACCACCATCACCACCATCAATTAATTCCTAGGAGTAAAATAATCAGACTTCCAAATCAAGAGTGATGAATTTTTCTGAAACATGGAAACAAAGTTTATGTCTGGTTTATTAGTACGTATAACATAGCAAGAAAGTCATATTAGTAGATAACCAATATGAAACTTTAGGGAGGAATTTTACTAGCACAGTACAAATATTCAGAAAAAAGCACTGGAGGAGAATCTATTCATTAATTATTGGAGAAATTTCATGCTATTAATTATTTGACAAATCTATATAAGATTATATCATCTAGAATGTTGGAGGGGATGTGGGAAAACTGGGACACTGATCTATTGTTGGTGGAGTTGTGAATGAATCCAACCATTCTGGAGAGCAATCTGGAATTATGCCCAAAACGTTATCAAACTGTGCATACCCTTTGATCCAGCAATGCTACTACTGGGCTTATACCACAAAGAGATACTAAAGAAGGGAAAAGGACCTGTTTGTGCCAAAATGTTTGTGTCAGCCTTGTTTGTAGTGGCTAGAAACTGGAAAATGAATGGATGTCCATCAATTGGAGAATGGTTGGGTAAAATGTGGTATATAACTGTTATGAAATATTGTTCTATAAGAAATGACCAGCAGGATGAATACAGAGAGGCTTGGAGAGACTTACATGAACTGATGCTAAGTGAAATGGGCAGAACCAGGAGATCATTAAATACTTCAACAACGATACTGTATGAGGATGTATTCTGATGGAAGTGGATTTCTTCAACAAAGAGATCTAACTCAGTTTCAATTGATCAAGGATGGACAGAAGCAGCTACATCCAAAGAAAGAACACTGGGAAATTAATGTAAACTGCTTGCATTTTTGTTTTTCTTCCCGGATTATTTATACCTTCTGAATCCAATTCTCTCTGTGCAACAAGAGAAATGTTCGGTTCTGCACACATATATTGTATCTAGGATATATTGTGCCATATTTAACATGTATAGGACTGCTTGCCATCTGGGAGAGGGGGTGGAGGGAGGGAGGGGAAAAATCAGAACAGAAGTGAGTGTAAGGGATAATGTTGTAAAAAATTACCCTGGCATGGGTTCTAGCAATAAAAAGTTATTTTAAAAAAAGATAAAAAAAGAAGTCTCTTTACACACACACACACACACACACACACACAAGATTATATTATCTACTTATGAACTAAAGTCAGACCCAGAACAGAGACAGAGAACCTACCTCATTAATAATTTCTGAACAATGGAATTCTCTTATTTAGACTCAGAAAGCTGGAAAACCATATATAGAAAAGTCATGTTAGTATTTTTAATTGATAAGTACAATCCATTTAAACATATTTAATAAAATGTAACAATGAGCTAATCAGCATGACTACCTATTAGCTTGGTCCAAAAGTTTCATTGATACACCTTCACTAAAGTTTGGAGGTACTAGGAAGATTTAATGATAAAACCTTTTACTTCTTCTTTTTTAAATTAATTAATTATTATTTTTATTTTGCTGAGGCAGTTGGGGTTAAGTGACTTGCCCAGGTTCACACAGCTAGGAAGTGTTAAGCATTTGAGACCACATTTGAACTCAGGTCCTACAGATTTCAGGGCTGGTACTCTAACAACTGCATTACCTAGCTGTCCCAAACCTTATACTTCTTTAAGTGGTAGAAGCAAAGCCAGAAAATTCTACCTCATAGCAATCAAAGCAGGCCTTGATTTAGTAAAGAAGAGCAGAATAGGAGAATTTTAATAGCTTCCCCAATGGATAATGTAATTGCCTACAATCACATTTAAGTAACTGCTCTTTGATTCTGTTGAGTTCATTTATTTCAGTTATTTATTATTATTTTCATCATCATCATCATTATTAATGATTGGTGTAGCCTTTGTTGTTTAGTGAACAATTTACTGCAGTAAATCCTATGTACTCACTGAGTCTGGAAGTGATCTTGTATTTTTCAAAGCTCATCAGATAGGTTACCAGTTTTGTGAAATCCTCCTAAACTTTAAGAGTTTTGAATGTAGGCCACAGAGCCTGTGGGTCTGTTATAAAAATATCTGCCTAACCTAAGTTAGGAGAAGCTCATCATAAGAATGCTAGTAATTATGGGATGAATATTTTTGGCCAAAATAACTCATTAAGACTTTCTACTGTCTGCTATCATTATTGTGTCCATAATGATGAAATTCCTGGTATATAGAAGCAGTTGTGAATATGAGCCATCAGTGATGATTTCTTTGGGTCAATGATTTTTAAATAAAAAAAAAAAACTTCTCATCCCTTTCTATTGCAATTTAGTGTCAATATGTGTCACAGATTCCTGTGGCACAAAAGATCTGGGTAACTTTATAAAGTGTTACATTTCCCTTGAGTCAAATCCCTTTCCACTGGGCAAGTCTTTCAACCAAATAGTCCAGCTCCAGGGTCAAACTCTCCCTTTGTAAACAAACTTATTCCAATGAAAACCAACAGACAATATATTCTGCAACAAAAACTGTGGCACAGCAGATAAAAAACCAGCCTTCAAGATAGCCTTCATGAGTTATTGTATACAGAAAAATCCATCACCTGAAGGCCAACTTTCTCATGATAAGCCAGTCTCAGAGAGAGGATTTTGCATAATTCTGCCAAATTCAGTCACTGTGTTGGAAGGTTTTGCTTAATTGTTTCCCTTTGTTACAAGGGAGGGCTAATAGGGAAAAGACAGAGGCTTATATTTGGCAGTGATTATTATAGAAAAACAAAAGCCATCAATATAAATTATTTTAAATAGAAAAAACATAATTACTTTAAGGGAAGTATGTAGGCAGTAAATTATTTGACAAGTGTTTGGCAGTTTTGCATAGGGATATATTAGATTGAACTATCTAAAAGGCAGGTCTATGTTATTCTGCCAACTTCCTGGAGCAATGGTATGATTACTATGAATATTCTAAAATTCAGATTCTGTGGAGTTACAGAAAACTGCAACAAAAATAGGCATTACTTTTGTGGCTAATTTAAGTAACTGTACAAAGATCATATACATTGATTGTTTAACTAATTTCTCATTAAAGGATCTCAATAAATTGCATATTTACAAAGACAAAAATCTTTCTTAAGATGGATGTGAACTGGGGCAGCTAGATGGCTCAATGGATAAAGAACTGGCCCTGAAGTCGGGAGGATTTGAGTTCAAATCCAGCCTCAGACACTTAATAGTTACTATATGTGTGACCCTGGGCAAGTCACTTAACCCCAATTGCCTCTGCAAAAAAAAAAAAAAAAAAGAAAGAAAGGAAAGAAAAGATGGGTATGAACACTCATAAGTGAGCATTGGTACTAATTTTTCTTTCTGCTGGAATACACCTTCAAACAATAATGGGAATCAGAAGAAAATATGAAAGCACATTTACCTTATATAAAGCATTTGCAAAGTACATAAAGTAAGAAGGGTTTAAAATAAACTTTTCATAAATTATTTCTAATATATAAATAGCTCACACAACTCTGAATAGTACATTAAATCTAGGTAGAAAAGAAATTTTTTTAAAAAATGGAAATGAGAAAAATAAAACGGAAAGGCTAAGACTCACCATTTGCCAAATTAAAGAGGTTTGCCTACTGCCCTTCTTAGACAGATAAGAAATATTGATGTAGAGATCTATTGTTTTGGATACTGGCCAAGCAGTAGGGCTACAACCCTATTCTCAGCTTCATATTAAATTTAGTGCCTGACCTTGGAAAGTCACTTAAAGAGCTTTGTGTTTTTCCATTTCTTCTTCTTCTTTTTTTTTTTTTAATTTTATTTAATAGCCTTTTATTTACAGGTTATATGCATGGATAACTTTACAGCATTAACAATTGCCAAACCTCTTGTTCCAATTTTTCACCTCTTCCCCACCTCCTCCCCTAGATGGCAGGATGACCAGTAGATGTTAAATACATTAAAATATAAATTAGATACATAATAAGTATACATGACCAAAACATGATTTTGCTGTATAAAAGAATCAGACTCTGAAATATTGTACAATTAGCTTGTGAAGGAAATCAAAAAATGCAGGTGGCATAAATATAGGGATTGGGAATTCAATGTAATGGTTTTAGTTATCTCCCAGAGTTCTTTCTCTGGGCATAGTTATTCAGTTCATTACTGCTCCATTGGAAATGATTTGGTTGATCTCGTTGCTGAGGATGGCAGGTCCATCAGAACTGATCATCATATAGTATTGTTGTTGAAGTATATAATGATCCCTGGTCCTGCTATTTCACTCAGCATCAGTTCTGTAAGTCTCTCCAGGCCTTCTGAAATCATCCTGTTGGTCATTTCTTAAGAACAGTAATATTCCATAATATTCATATACCACAATTTATTCAGCCATTCTCCAACTGATGGACATCCATTCAGTTTCCAGTTTCCACCACTACAAAAAGGGCTGCCACAAACATTCATACATAAGGTCCCTTCCCTTCTTTATAATCTCTTTGGGATATAAGCCCAGTAGTAACACTGCTGGATCAAAGGTATCACAGTTTGATAACTTTTGAGCATAGTTCCAAACTACTCTCCAAAATGGTTGGATTGTTCACAACTCCACCAACAATGCATCAATGTCCCAGTTTTCCCACATCCCTCCAACAATCATCATTATTTTTCCCGTCATCTTAGCCAATCTGACAGGTGTGTGATGGTATCTTAGAGTTGTCTTAATTTGCATTTCGATTAATAATGATTTGGAGCATCTTTTCATATGACTAGAAATAGTTTCATTCTTCATCTGAGAATTGTCTGTTCATATCCTTTGACCATTTTTCAATTGGAGAATGGCTTGATTTTTATAAATTAGAGTTAATTCTCTATATATTTTGGAAATGAGGCCTTTATCAGAACCTTTGACTGTAAAAATATTTTCCCAGTTTATTGCTTCCCTTTTAATCTTGTCTGCATTAGTTTTGTTTGTACAAAAACTTTTCAGTTTGGTATAATCGAAATTTTCTATTTGTGATCAGTAATGATCTCTAGTTCTGCTTTGGTCATAAGTCCTTCCCCTTCCACAGGTCTGAGAGGTAACTATCCTTGGTTCCTCTAATTTATTAATAATTTTATTCTTTATGCCTAGGTCATGAACCCATTTTGACCTTATCTTGGTGTACGGTGTTAAGTGTGGATCCATGCCTAGTTTCTGCCATATTAGTTTCCAATTTTCCCAGCAATTTTTATCAAACAATAAGTTCTTATCCCAAAAGCTGGGGTCTTTGGGTTTGTCAAAGACTAGGTTGCTATATTTTGTGACTGTTTTATCCTTGAACCCTAACCTATTCCACTGATCAATTAATCTATTCCTTAGCCAATACCAAATGGTTTTGGTAACTGCTGCTCATAATATAGTTTTAGATCTGGTCAGCTAAGCCACCTTCATTTGATTTTTTTTCATTAATTCCCTTGAAATTCTTGACCTTTTGTTTTCCATATGAATTTTGTTGTTATTTTTCTAGGTCATTAAAATAGTTTTTAGAGTCTGATTGGTATAGCGCTAAATAAATAGATTAGTTTAGGTAATATTGTCATCTTTATTATATTTGCCGCCCTATCCAAGAGCATTTAATATTTTTCCAATTGGTTAGATCAGACTTAATTTGTTGAAAAGTGGTCAATTTTGCTCATAAAGTTTTGATTTTCCCTTGGCAGATAGATTCCTAATATTTTATATTATCAGTAGTTACTTTAAATGGAATTTCTTTGTAACTCGACTGTTGGATTTTTAGTGATATATAAAGAATGCTGATGACTTATGTGGTTTATTTTATAACCAGCAACTTTCTAAAGTTGTGGATTATTTCTAAAAACTTTTAGTAGAATCTCTGGGGTTCTCTAAATATACCATCATGTCGGGCAAAGAGTGATAATTTGGTTTCTCATTACCATTCTCATTCCTTTAATCTCTTTCCAGCTCTTATTGCCAAAGCTAGCGTTTCTAATTACAATATTAAATAGTAACGGTGATAGTGGGCAACCTTGTTTCACTCCAGATCTTATTGGGAATGGTTGCAGTTTGTCTCCATTATATATGATGCTTACTGATGGTTTTAAATAGATGCTGCTGATTAGTTTAAGGAAAAGTCCATTTATGGATGTTGGATTTTGTCAAATGCTTTTTCTGCATCTATTGAGATGATCATATGGTTTTTGTTAATTTGGTTGTTAATATGGCCAATTATATTGATAGTTTTCCTAATATTGAACCAGCCCTGCATTCCTGGTATAAATCCTACTTGATCATAGTGTATTATCCTGGAGATGATTTTCTGTAGTCTTTTTGCTAATATCTTATTTAAGATTTTAGCATCAATATTCATTAGGGAGATTGGTCTATAATTTTCTTTCTCTGGTAGGACTCCTTCATTCCCTATTTTATCAAATAATTTATATAGCATTGGGGCCAATTGTTCTTTAAATGTTTGGTAAAATTCATGTAAATCCATCTGGTCCTGGGATTTTTCTTAGGAGTTGTTTAATTGCCTGTTCTATTTCTTTTTCTGAAATGGGACTATTCAAGCAATTTACTTCCTCCTCTGTTAGTCTGGGAAGTCTATATTTTTGGAGGTAGTCATCCATTTCACTTAGGTTATCAAATTTATTGCATAAAGTTGACAAAATAACTCCTTATTATTTCTCTAATTTTCCCTTCATTGGTGGAAAGTTCTCCTTTCATTTTTAGACTATAATTTCATTTTCCTCCCTCCTTTTCTAATCAGATTTACCAAAGGCTTATCTATTTTATTGGCTTTTTCATAGAACCAATCTTAGTTTATTAATTAGTTCAATAGTTTTTACTTTCAATATTTTTAATTTCTCCTTTTAATTTTAGAATTTCCAATTTAGTATTTGATTGGGGGTTTTTAATTTGGTCTTTTTTTAGTTTTTTTAGTTGCAAGCCCAATTCATTAATCTTTTTTTTCTCTGTTTTATTTAAGTAAGCCTCTAAGGATATAAAATTCCCTCTTATTACTGCTTTGGCTGCATCCCATAAATTTTGGTATGACGTCTCATCATTGTCATTATCTTGGGTGAAATTATTAATTGTATCTATAATTTGCTGCTTCACCCAATCATTCTTTAAGATGAGATTGTTTAGTTTCCAATTACTTTTTGGTCTATTTCCCCCTAACTTTTTGTTGAATGTAGTTTTTATTGCATCATGATCTGAAAAGAAAGCATTTACTATTTCTGCTTTCTTGCATTTTATTTTGAGGTCTTTATGTCCTAATAATATGGTCAATTTTTTGAATAGGTTCCATGAACTGCTGAGGAAGAAAGTATATTCCTTTCTATCTCCATTCAATTTTCTCCAAAGATCTAAATACCTAATTTTTCTAATATTCTATTTACTTCTTTAATTTCTTTCTTATTTGTTTTGTGGTTTGTTTGTCTAATTCTGAGAGTTCAAGGTTGAGATCTCCCACTATTACAGTTTTGTTGTTCACTTCTTCTTGCAACTCTCTTAACTTCTCCTTTAGGAGTTGGATGCCATACCACTTGATGCATATATGTTTAATATTGATATTGCTTCGTTGTTTATGTGCCCTTTAGCAGGATGTGTTACCTTCCTATCTCTTTAATTAGATCAATTTTTGCTTTTTGCTTGATCTGAGATAGGATGCTACCCCTCCTTTTTTTACTTCACCTGAAGCATAATAGATTTTGCTCCAGCCTTTTACCTTTACTCTATATGTATCTCCTGCTTTAAATGTGTTTCTTGTAAACAACATATTGTAGGCTCTGACTTTTGATCCAGTCTGCTATCTGCCTCCTCTTTATGGGGAATTCATCCCATTCACATTTACAGTTAAATTACTAAATCTGTATTTCCTGCCATCCTAAACCCCAGATTATGCTTTGCTTTTCTTGCCTCCCCAACCCTCTTTCCCCTTTTGAACTTATTACCCACTTGTATCCACGATGCTTACCCTCTTTATAACCTCCCTCCCCCCTTTGAATCTTTTCCCTTCCTTCCCTTAATACTCTTTTCTTTCCCTTTTCCTCTCCCGTTTTTAATGAGACGGAGAGAATTTTCTCTAATACAAATGTCAATTATTTTTTCTTTTGAGCCAACTCTGATGAGGTAAGATTCACATATGTTCCTCCCCTCTCTAAATTTCCTCAGATATTATAAGTTTCTTTGCCTCTTTGTGGATATGGTTTCCCCTTTTATCCCTCCTTCCCACCTTATTCTGCCATCATCCCTTTTCCATATCTACTTCCCTTTTTTATTCTATATCAGTACAATCAAATTATACATGTATTCTTTTTGTATATCCACAACAGAAATACAATTCTCAAGACTTACTTTTACCTGTTCTGCATCTCTTGAGTTCTATGGTTGGAGATCAAATTTTTTGTTTAGTTCTGGTTTTTTCTTCAGAAACAAATGGAATTCATTTTTCATTAAATGTCCATCTTCTTCCCTGGAAGAAATGCTCAACTTAGCTGGGTAGTTTATTCTTGGCTGCATCCCAAGTTCTTGTGCCTTCGGAATATCATTTCCAGGCCCTTTGTTCCTTTAATGTGAGGCAGCCAGATCCTGGGTGATCCTTATTGTGGCACCTCGGTATTTAAATGGTTTTTTGGCTGCTTGTAAAATTTTTCCTTATCATAGTTCTGAAATTTGGCCACAATATTCCTTGGGTTTTATTTTATTTCTTCAGAAGGTGTTAGAATTCTTTTCAATGCCTATTTTCCTTCGTTCTATTACATCTGGGCAGTTCTCTTTGATGATTTCTTGTAAAATAGTATCTAGGCTCTTTTTTTCATCATAGTTTTTGGAAAGTCCAATAATCCTCAGATTATCTCTCCTAGATCTATTTTCCAAGTCTGTCATTTTTTGCAAGTAGATAATTCATGGTTTTTTCCAGTTTGTCATTTTTTTGTTTTTGCTTGACTGATTCTTGCTGTCTCAATGAATCATTAGTTTCTATTTGTTCAGTTCTAATTTTTAGTTTGTTTCTTTTTTAAGTGTGCTGAGACATTTTGTTTCTGGTTCAAAATTTAAGATTTGCATTTGCATATTTAGTTAAACTGTACATATCAGAACAAGAGGCCCTAAACACAATGATACAAAAATAATAACAGATCACTGAAGGAATCTTAGAAACTTTCTAGTTGAATGCCCTAATTTTGTAGATAAAGATTCTCTGTAACAGAACTGCTATTGGAACTCGAACTACAGTTCCAGTATTCTGCTTCCTGTCATAGAAATTATAGTGGATGTTTGTGGAGTACTTTGATATTTGCAAAATGTTTTACTGTTGTGATATGGGAGCTACCTGCCAGTGGCTGACAGAGTCTAACTCAGACCTGTAGAATGGATCTCTTTATGTGAAAGGATGATGATGATGATGATTGATGATGATGATGATTGATGATGATGATGATGATGATGATGATAATGATGATGATGATTGACGACGACGATGACACAAGGAGACAGAGAGGCAGTTGCATTCTCTGACCTCTCTCCTCTTCTCTCTGGCTCCTATTTATTTCATTCCCAGTCCACAAGCAATACTTGTGTCAGTAAAGTCTGCTTTGCAACTCCTTCAGATGTTATGATTCACAGCTGTGAAGACATTAGGAGAATTGACTTTCCCCTTCACCTAGGCATGGACCTTAACACTTTACTTACATTATCTTATTTTGTCTTCATAATAGCCCTATAAGATAGGCTTAGAGGTTAATAGAGGTTATATTATACTCATATTACTACTGAAGAACCTGAGACTCAGAGAGATTAAGCAATTCATCTTTAGTTATCTTATGCTCAAATATTAACTTTCTCTGGTACAATTGATAGATAGAATGTGAAACTTGGAGTCAGGAAAATTCAGCTTTCTGAGTTTGAATCTGGCCCCAGATACTTACTAGCTTGTGTGACCCAGGACCAATCAGGACCTTAACCTTGTTTGCCTCAGTTTCCTCATCTATAAAATGAGCTAGAGAAGGAAATGGAAAATTAATCCAGTATTTTATTAAGAAAATCCCAAACTGGGTCGCAAAAATTTAGAAATGGCTGAAAACAAATGAACAATAACAACTGGCCCAGTGGATAAGAGCAACAAGTTTGAAGTAGGAAGGCCTGAGTTCAAATTCAGCCTCAGACACTAGCTTTGTGACTCTGTACAAATCACTTAAATCCAATTTGTCTCAGTTTCTTCAACTGTAAAATGGGAATAACAATAGCATCTACCTCATAGGTTTACTATGAGAATCAAATGAAATAATATTTGTCATTCCCTGGTACACAACGGGCACCTGATAAATGCTTGTTTCTTTCCCTTTTCTCTTTCTATGGTAACATAGTTAATAAATTTATGAAGCAGAATTAATCACTACTATAATTGCAATTATATTCAATTATAAAATTTATAGAATTAGCATTTTTATAATTTTTTGTTTTAATAATTTTAATAAATTTTAATTTTTTATAAATTAATTTTTCAATAAATTAATTTGGGTACATCCTCACCAATGATGGATTGGTGATAGATAACAGTAATAGAAATAACAACAATCAAAATAACTAGTATTTATGTAGCAATAAGAATGTAATTGTTTGGAATACCATGTAGGAAAACTAGCTGCATTGCTACAGCTACCATAAAAAATGTCTCCTACACATACAAAATAGCAGCAGACAAACCCAAAAATTCAAAAGAAAAAAGTTCAAGAAGCTAGCTATAAAACAATTATGGGTCTTTTTTTCCAGACTCACAAATTTACAATCTATGGTCATTAAGTGATATCCTTAAAAAACTGAAACTATTAACCCAAAGGGCCAAATTTGTCTTTATAAGTATTACTAAGAATAATGAGATGAGATGAATAAAATAATTCTAGAATGGGTTGATCATATAAAAGATATAAATGGGTAGATCATATAAAGGATAGATGAAAAAGGACAGAAATAGAGTAAAGAAGTTCTAATCCCATTAAAAAAAATACGGAGGGGGGGGGAAGCAGAAGGTACAAAAATAAGAAGAAACAAGTGATATTGTCATTGAAGCAAGAGTATATGAGTCAAAATTTTGGAAAATAGATCACAAGTCTGGCATGTTGGAATGGTAATGATATCAGACTGCAATGATCCATAAATATGTGAGAACCCTCTCTCTTTGTCTATCTGTCTCTTTCTGTGAGTGTGTCTGAATATCTGTCTGTTTCTGTCTTTCTGTCTCTTTCTGTCTCTGTCTCTATCTCTGTCTCTCTCTCTTTCCTCCCCTCCCTTCTCCTCTCCTCTTTGTCTGTCTCTTTTACACACACACACACACACACACACACACATACACACACACAATATCTTATCATTTCTCAATTTACCCTAATGATTATCCTATTCTTCAAAAGGTAAAAGAACCAGTAAAGAAAATTGTTATTGTTTATCTGATCATCCCAAACAGAGAGGGACCAACTGCTGGAATGGTAATGACCACTCTATATTGGAATTTGTGAAAGAGGAGAGGAAAATAATGCATAATCTCTGATGTACATCTTAGATTTCAAGGGAGTAGGAAGTATTTTGAGAAATAATATTGTGGACAATTTTTCAAGGGATATCAGTCCAGATGTACTACAGACCTTTCAAAACTGAAATTCTACAACTGCAATGATAACCTATTGAAATTAGGAAAAAGATGACAGCTGTCTAAAGAAAATGATATGGAAGCAGAAGGAGCTCATCAACCAAGTTGGAGTCTTTTAAAGTCTCAATATAAGAAGTTAGAAATAAATAAATAAGATTATGATTTTGTGATAACAGCATCAAAAATCCTAAAACTCAAGATGAGCTAAAGTTAGTGAGGAAAGCTGAGAACAAAATGTTTTTTAAAACTATATTGAAAACTTAAAATACAAAAAGCTATATTGAAAAAACAATTTCCTGGAATGAAGATGATAATGACAACTCAGAGAAGGCAAAGCTGTTGAACCTTTATTTTGCCTCAATTTTCTTAGTCACAAAGAATTATCTTTGGACTTAAAAAGCACAGAAAAAAAGATTATTAGGAAGATAAGCAGGGAATAAGAGAACAGGGTTTTTAACAAAGGTCTTAGATTGTCTGGGTAATGCTTTAAATACAGTTTAGCTATAGTTCAGATAAATGTTGATCAAAGTCTCTCAAAGAAAAGATAAGAGGTAAGTGATGTTCAGTTGCATAATTAGGTGTTTTGGGAATGAGATGAGTGCCTGCAAATGAAGAATCATTATTAATGAGTTGATGTCAACTTGGAAAGATGTCACCGAGGTACCTCAGGCCAAACAGCTACTTGGCCTTATGCTATTTAATATTTTTTGTCAATGGCTTTAAGGCATAGATGGAATTCAACACATGTGCCAATGACACAAAACTGAGAGTAATAGTTAACACACTGAATGGGAGTCAGAATCCAAAAAATATAGCTTAGAATACCAAGACAAAGATAATATAATGAAAATATATGGCTATACAATAATTCATTTGAAAAGATTTGGGAATATTATTAGACTAATCATTATGATACTACTTTTTGATCCGGCAATGAACTGATATAATAGTAGAGTGAATTCATTAAGAGAAATACAGAATCCAGGACTAATAAAGTGATAGATCCTCATCAGACTATATTGATAGTTTGATATAGGCACAATATTTCAGGAAGAAGAACTTCCAGAGAACCTTCAGAAAAGAGAAAAGATGGTAAAGGACCTCAAAATCACACTAAGATTCTGAGCCTAGGAAAAAAAATAAGACAAAGGAGAAAGAATAGTGGTTTTCTAGAATATGAAAAGCAATCATTGAGAAGAGGGATTGCATTTATTCTTCTTGGCTCCAGGAAATAGAAATGTAATACATTGAAACTGCCAAATGGTAAATGGGAGCTTAATATAATGATAAACTTTGTAACATCAGGGCTATTCAAAAGTAGAATTTGAATACAATCGCAACTGAGCTTGGGATACAATGAATTGTGGACTTCACCTCACTGGGGGTCTTCTAGATGACCACAGAGAGGATTTTTGTACAGGTATGAATTGGACTAGATAACCTCTGAAATTTTGTTATTTATTAGTAGATACACTCCAAGATAAACAACAGAAAAAGGGAAAATGCACAAGCACTGACAAATATGCGACAAGAATAGTAGGTAGACAAGGTAGCAACTTTAAGGACAAAGAGAAATGGAAAATAAAATCATAGAACTTTGCAATGTTAGAGTTCAAAGAACTTAAAAATTACCTAGGTCATTTCATATTTTAAGGATGAAGTAAATGGGGTTCAGAGAAGTTAAATCTGTATGTCCAAAGTCTTTCAGCTAATAATGTTGTTTGTCCCTCATTTTCAAAGAGAACTAATGATATCATGGATTGATTGCTTGACTTCAATGGGAACTGGATTTAAGTGAGTCAGACTTGCACAAAGTTGTTAGTCTCATTCTCTCTTCTAGGGCCATCAAAGTTTAGTGGTGAGGCTAAATAAAGATAACCAGTGTTGGCCTGTGATGGAGTCGATGACCTTGGCATCTATGATACCTGAATAAGCTTTAAGTGCTCCACAATTCTTCCTTCAGTTGCCTTCATGGATGTTGGAACAATTTGTTCTCATCCAGTCATTCTACTGGGGGAAGTCTTCACATGCTTGGGGGTAAACACCATTCTAACCCATCAAAGGTTTTAAGGTTTGTCAATTACCATCAATTTGGTTTAGCCCATCTGCTGAGATGGTTTTACCAGGATATGTCTATGGCACATGTTATACCTTCTGTGAGCCATAGGCAGGTGTTATGGGCCAGAACTCTGTACTTGAAACAAGGATTCTTACAAGGTGCTAACTAAGTGGAAATGATAAAGACACTGGTTATCTAGTTTATCATGGTGATTAATAGTTCTCTAGTTCAGTACAGGTACTTAGTACTTAATATAGTTCTACAAATTTGACATTTATTCTACAAGATTCACACCTATGATAATGTAATATAACAGAGCATATAAGCTGGGACAAACTCAGCCAGATTCATTCCAACTCACACCACCACAGTGGCAGGCCTCTCCTTCTCTTCTCCACTGAAACCAAGACTTCAGGAGACCTCCAAGAAAGCTAGCCAAAGCCCCAGAGAAGGAGACAAGACTTTGAAGGAGATAATAAAGGATTTGGACTTCAACACCTGGCTATTCTTGTGATTATTACTCTGCTAAAATGAAGACTAGTCCGAAGACCTCCAGAAAACCAACCAGATCACTACAGGCAGGAGTCCTGTGAAAGGTGGACTCCAAAGGCTGATGAGTAGACTTGAAAAGGGCTTGGCAAGTTCTCACACCAGAGATGCTAGTCCTCCCTCAAGATTCCATGCATCCCTAGTAAGTGGTCATCACATGACTGTCATCCAGATAATCTTTCCTTTCAATAATGCCAACTTAAATCCTTAGGTTTGCTGGGGATAAATCTATTTTTAAGATTGCAGAAAATTCTATGATAGCAGGAATATGAAAGCCAATATTTCTCTAGTTTTAGAATCTCATTAATGATGATGAATAATTATTCTAAGTTATGTTTCTATTTTAACTTTAAAAATTATTCATTTTTAGTATATACATTTTTAAATTTTTAAAAGCTTTTTATTTTCAAAAGATATGCATAGTTTTCAACATTCACGTTTGCAAAACCTTGTGTTCCAAATTTTTTTCTCCGTCCCTCTCCCCCAGGTCCTTCCCTAGATTTCCTCCCCTAAGTAATCCAATAAATGCTAAATATATGAAATTCTTCTGCACAATTATTATGCTGCAGAAGAAAAATTGGATCAAAAAGGAAAAAAAAAACTGAGAAAGAAAACAAAATGCAAGCAAACAATAACAAAAAAAGTGAAAATGCCATGTTGTGATCTATACTCAGTCCCCACAGTCCTCTCCCTGGGTACAGATGGCTCTCTCTGGATTGAATCATGAGGTATGTTTCTTTAAACAGATTTCACAAAACTATAGCACAGAAGCCATGGAGGGGAATCTTTCAAATCATCTACTATATCCTCACTGACAAAATGAGGAAGTAGGATACTATGCAGTTAATTATCTTTTTTGAAGTCATATAGCTAACTTAAAGCAAATCCAGATTTGACTTGAGATCCAGTTCTATTTTTCCAATACATGCATACATATTTATACAATTATCTTGCTGTACAAGAATAATTAGATCAAAAAGGGAAAAATGAGAAAGGAAATAAAATGCAAGCAAACAACAACAAAAAGAATGAAAATGCTATGTTGTTATCCATACTTAGTTCCCATAGTCCTCTCTCTAGGTATAGATGGCTCTCTTCATCATAAGATCATTGGAACTGGCCTGAATCATCTCATTGTTGAAAAGAGCCATGTCCATCAGAACTGATCACTGTATAATCTTGTTGTTGTCGTGTACAATGATCTCCTGGTTCTGCTCATTTCACTTAGCATCATTCCATGTAAGTCTCTCCAGTTTCTCTGAAATCATCCTGCTGACTGTTTCTTATAGAATAATAATATTCCATAACATTCATATACCATAACTTATTCAGCCATTCTCCAACTGATGGGCATTCACTCAGTTTCCAGTTTCTTGTCACTACAAAAAGGGCTGCCACATTTTTGCACATGTGGGTCCCTTTCCCTTCACTAAGATTTCTTTGGGATAAAAGCCCAGTAGAGCTACTGCTGGATCAAAAGATATGCACAGTTTAATAGCCCTCTGGGCATAGTTCCAAATTGCTCTCCAGAATGGTTGGATCAGTTCACAACTCCACTAACCATGTGTTAGTGTCCCAGTTTTCCCACATCCCCTCCAACATCTGTTATTATCTATTCCTGTCATTTTAATCAATCTGAGAGATGTGTAATGGTACATCAGAGTTATCTTAATTTGCATTTCTCTGATCAATAGTGATTTAGACGGTGCTATTTTCTGTATCATATTTCCTATGTTATGTTGTGACACAGCAAAATATTGCCTAAACATTTAGTCAAAGAAGAAGCAAATAGTCACCCAGTTCATTTGCAATGAATATAAACTCCATTAAGACTGAGATTATTTTCACTTTTCTTTTTATTCCCAGTGTTTAGTACAACACCTGGAACAAAGTAAGAGTCTAAAAATACTCATTGATTAATTGATTGATCACAGTTGCTAATTGCAGAATAACCTGGGATGTTTCTGAGAAAGTACAAGGTTCACCATAAAGGTCATGTTGTTTTTCAGTCATTTGCAACTCTTTGTGACTCCATTTAGGATTTTCTTGGCAAAGATACTGGAGTGGTTTGCCATTTCCTTCTCCAGCTCATTTCATAGATTAACAAGCTGAGGCAGAGTTAAATGGTTTGGGAAAGTGTCTGAGAGAGGATTCAAACTCAGGAAAATTAGTCCTCCTGACTCCCCATTCAGCACTCATTATGCCATCAAGCTGCCTCTATTAAGGATCATAAATTGTAGTAAATGTGGCAAGGATAGGGTAGAAGAGTCCAAATTGAAATTATAGGAGACTCAGGCTGCCCACCATACTCTCACTTGTAGAACAACTGGTAAGGCAACATCATTTTTTCTCCTTCACCTCTGTTTTTATTAGGTGTTCCATCTCATGAAGTCTACTATTTGTCTTTTTTTTTTTCCAGTCACATGATCTTGATGAAGGGACTCTGAAACTCTCTAAAACTCCTTGAAGGAGAGATTCTCCTTGAACCCTATGTCTGTGGGATGCCACCAGAGGGAAACAAGACAAACAGCTTCATTCTGATATCTAGGTAGGGCTAGTTGAGTCTGGAGCTGGAGAATTCCAACCCTATTGAATTAAAGAGACTCATTCAATTCCAGCTCAAACTCCACCCACCAGCCCCCACTGGGAACTGCCCTCAGCTTGTAGCCAAGTCTTCCATTATAATAAGAGCCAATCTTAAATCCTCTCCTTGCAGAGGACTAAACATGTTATGCTATGCCCTGCTATGCCGAGGAAACCTCTGCCTGCTGGAATGATATTCTCTTTGAGCATTACCCTCTCTTTATCTCCCTCACCTATTTCCCTATCGAGACTTTATACCTCTTGTTGGGATCTCTCTACTAGAAACTTCACTTTTCTGTCAGGACCTTGCCACTAAGGAATTCAGCCTTTCATGCATAGCAAAGACTGACTTCCAAATGCCTATAATAAACTTCTTTTTATCCGTCTAGCTTTTTGGGTTTGTAAATTCCTTTACAAAGGACCTCTGCACCGCCAGAAGGAGGTTCCTACAACTCCCTACCTTGTGCCAATCCTAAAGGGGATTTAGGGGAACCAAACCTATTTATTTGGTTCCCTGAACCCTGAACCTGCCACTAACTTCATCATTTAATTCCCTGACCACCAGGAACCCTAATTGCCTCATTTTGGTTCCCTGAATCTAATCTCATCATTTGGTTCCCTGACCAAATGGAACCCCAAAATCTAGACCTCATCATTTGGTTCTCTGACTATGAATCGAGGGCAGACTACCCTGAATCTAATCTCATCAAGCTCAGCCTGAGTTTGGCCATTCTAACCTAGAATATGCTGTAAAGCTAATTGGTCACCTTGCTTAAAGTATTTCTATTTCCCCTCTCTAAGCCATGATTTATTCCTTAAATTTTCTACCCCCTCTCCCAACAATTCAGAAACTTTCCTCCTTTGGAAAGACTTTCTTGACCCTTGATCCTTCAACTCCAATTCTTGAGCATTCTTCCTTATTAATTTACCTTGTAATCACTTATCTGTGTATGTAGGGGCTATAATAAGCAGAATGGAAACTACAGTTGAAAAGAGACTGTTTTTGTCTTTGGATTCCCAATGCCTCATAGGAGTTTAATAAGCATTTATTTAATTGTTATTGTTGCCATGATTTGTTCTGAGAGTTTAATCCTGCAAATATACCAAATGATCCTTCTTTTATTTATTTCTTATCATTTCACATAGGTCCAAAACCAGGCTGTATTCCTTACTACTTTTAAAATCTGGGACAATTCACTCTTAGTCTCAAATTCCTCCTCTTTAAATGGATGGGGATAAACAAAATGAGCTCTTAGATTTCTTTCAGCTCTAAGATTGGCTGTTTCTAGAAGCTCAGGTGTTCTCCATGCTAGTCAAAGAAAATTTATTTGCAAGAATTTCTAATTATAACCATCGGATTCAGTTCTATCTAGGCCTCAGGGGTCCTCAAACTACAGCCCGCGGGCCAGATGTGGCAGCTGAGGACCTTTAACCCCCTCACCCAGGGTTATGAAGTTTCTTTATTTAAAGGCCCACAAAACAAAGTTTTTGTTTTTCCTATAGTCAGGCCCTACAACAGTCTGAGGGACAATGAACTGGCCCCCTATTTAAAAAGTTTGAGGACCCCTGAAGAGGATCCAAAAGTAAAACAAACTCCCAAATATAGAGATAAACAGGTACAGACAATGGTACTAGTTATATATCAGACTACATATTTATTGAGTTGTGAAACTAAGAAAAGTGAAATAATCAGAATCAGAAATTAGCTACCATAAAATGTTACTAGTGCAAAATATCCAATAACTTTGGAAACTGACACCTATCATGAGGCTCAAAGACCATTCAGCAGGAATGTGAATTCCTACTCAGTTTGTACTATATTACTCTAGTCCTTTACAATTGAGATTCTGTCATTCTGTCACCATAGTGACAAAGATCTGATAACAAATAATACAGTCATCCATTTAATCAACATTTATTAAGTGCTTACTATATGCATAGTCCTTGGCTAATTGCTGGAAAAGACTCAAGATGAAAGTGACACAATCCCTGACCTCAAAGAATGATCCTAGGAAGATAGTTGATAAATATAAACAGATATAATATTAGAGTGTGAAAATAAAATGAGACTTCTAACTAAAATGACAACATGAAAACTTCTAGTAAAATATGTGTGAATTAACTGAGTGAAGACTCTTATGGTAATATAACCTTAAACTATACTTTAATTGTGACTTGAGACTTTATTATAACAAATAGAGCTATAGCTAAAAAGTTACAGGTGTTGTTCCCTCTTGTTTTTTATCACTTCTTAATTAGCATTTAAATATTTCTTTTAAAGGTAATGATGGCTTTAAATTCTATATCTGCTTATATATCAATTCTCTAGGAAAATTTAGCTTATTAATATTGACTTGTATTCTTTTTTTCTGAGTTAGATTTCCTCTATTAGAATATAAACTTGGACTCCCCCAAACAAAGAGAGGAAAGGACAGCCTTGGGGGAGGGTGCTTTGGGGACTTCTGTGTTCAGGCTATTTAATCTTGTGTTTCAGAAGTTATGCTTTGCATTCCTTATGCTGATAAACACCTTGTCAGATGGGAAATGCCTTTTCTTAAAGGATCATATAAACTCCTTTTTGCTCTTTCTCTGTTTGTTTTAGTAGACAATACTGTCCTCACATAATATATTCCTCCAAAGAAAGTATTTAAAATTATGATGAGCATATGTAACAACAAAACCAAATTAAAACACTCCTGAGTTCTACTGCCCAATAAATTATGGCGCAATGTGATGAGATTTGAAGCAAGAGCTGCCCCAAGAGCTATCAAAAACAATTAATCTGGAAAATAGGACAAGGGGAAACAATTTAAGAATAAACAGACTCTTTGAAAACCATTACCAAACTAAGTATCATACATAAAGAAATCCTAAAATAAAACTCCCCAACTTTATTAGAACCTATAAGAAAAAGTGAACATAGA
Organism: Sarcophilus harrisii; assembly: GCF_902635505.1. Lineage (NCBI taxonomy): Eukaryota > Metazoa > Chordata > Mammalia > Dasyuromorphia > Dasyuridae > Sarcophilus > Sarcophilus harrisii. Next base: position 148,305,610 of record NC_045429.1, read on the forward strand.
GTCTACTAGTTGCTTTCTAACCAAAATCACAAATTAAATACACCAAGCAGTGTCATGTCAAAAAGTCCAGAATTTTTGGATCAAAGAAAAAAATGTTGCAAAGAGTCAAGTAAAAAAATAAAACCAACAGGGAACTACAGCAATAATCAAGTAAAAGTTAGTAACAACTGCTCTAAAAGAAAGATAGTCTGAAACATTACATCCCAAAGCAAGAGAAAAGGGTTTAGAAACAAAAATATACCTTGCAATATTGAGCATAATTCCATAAGGAAGAAAATGGAACTTTAATGTAATTAAGGCCTTTTGAGCATTATTGTTGGCAAAAGAACTGATTAGAATCTTTGAAATTTAAACAGAAAAGAAACCTACATAGGTAAATACATTTGAATAATTTGAAGGAAGTCATTGATCACCATATGTTTATATGTTGATGGTGGAGAAAGGTGAAACTATTTTCCCTTCATAACGCCATATCATTAACAGTAAAAAAAAAAAGGGGGGGGAGTTAAAAAGACAAACTTAGGACTCAACTGGGATTTTGTGTTATTTTACTTGTTTAAAGAAAGTAAAGCATGGAGAGAAAAATAATGGTAAAGAAGCAAAGAAGAGGAAAAACCATATTTCTTATGTCATATTTCTTATGAGCATGTCAAAAGAAGAATATATACACTTGAAAGTAGTAGTAGGGAGTGCATATCTCACAAACCTTAGTTTTCTCTGAACCTGGAGAAAAAAGACAAATATTTTGGGGTAAAATATATATTAAAAAACAGCAAGGTGATAGTAAGAAGAAGGAAGATAAATCTTTAGAATAGAGAATATATGTAAATAATAAAATGAAATAAAACACCTATAGAAGATAAATTAAAAAGGAGCAATTAAAAGGAAAGAAATGACAAGCCATAACACTGTAGATGTAGAATAAGAAAAGATAGGGAAGCCAAAATAGCAGGTTCCATTTTCAGATCTTGATTCCATACCCTTATTTTTCCAGTTTCCTTTTATTTAATAAAGAAGGGGCTTTGGGGCAGCTAGGTGGCATAATGATTAGAGCACCAGCTCTGAAGTCAGAGGGATCTGAGTTAAAATCTGGTCTCAGACACTTAACACCTCCTAGCTGTGTGAACCTGGGCAAGTCACTTAATCCCAATTGCCTCTGTAAAAAAAAAAAAAAAAAAAAAAAAAAAAAAAAAAGAAGGGGTTCTTAGGTGGATAGATATATAGACAAATAAAGAGAAATGATAAACAGATATAGATGATAGGAAATTATGAAACAAAACTATAAAAATAGCATGACAAAATTTATTATGTGCAACAAAAGGAGACAATAAAGCTATTTTTATATCTCTAAATAACATAACAGAAAATTTAACAATCTAATCTCCAAAAATTATTTTAAATAAAAAAGAAGAAAAATAATCAACAAAATCATTCAATACATTGAAAAAATTTGCCTACATATCCAACATTCTACATCTACATATTTTGCTGTATATACAAATATAAAACTACAAAATACCTAATTAACATAACAACAGATGATTTAATAACCTAAACTCCATTCTTTCCATTTACATTGTTACAATCATCATATGTATTGCATCTATCATTTTCTTGTCTCTGTTTACTTCATTTAGCATGAGTTTATGCCTTTCCATGCTTCTGTCTATTGTTTCCTACAGCACAGTAATATTCCATTACATTAATAGACTACAACTTACTTAAACATTCTCCAATCAGTACACAGCTAATATGTTTATAATTCTTTGCAGCCACGGAAAATCCTGCTATAAAAATGCCGATACTCAGAGAGACTTAGGGCATTTGCCTAAAAAAGAACATTCATAAAGGGGATCAATATTTTAGCCTAATAAATGCTCAATGATAACTTTTTCCATCTTTTGCCAATTTGTTGGTTATGAAGTGAAAACAGGGTTTCTTTGATTTGCATTTTTCTTATAATTAGTAGTTGGGAGCATTAATTTTCAATTCTTTTGATAACTATTCATACCCTTTGACTACTTTTAAAGATGTTTTTAGGGGGAATGGCTTTTGGTCTCATAATATTTTGGTGGTTGTCCAAGTATATATTTGATAACAAATCCTTATGTAAGAAGTTTCATATTTGGCCACTTTCCTTATCCTAGATAGATTAATTATGCTTATACAGAAAAATTTCAATCCCATGGAATCAAACTCTATTTTATATTTTGTAATTTTCTATATATTTATTTGGTTTGGAAGAATATACCTTCTACTCATAACTGTGAAGTGTAGGATATTGAGTGCTAAGGTCATATATCCATTTTGAGTTTATTATGAAAATCCATATAAAATCCTACTTGGTCTAAATGTTATTCCTCTCTTATTCCTATCCCCCCCCCATTATTTCTTGGATATTTTAATTTTTTGTTCCTAAAAAATGAATTTTGTTATATTTTGAGTTCTATAAAATATCCACTAGATATTTTGACTGACAAAGAATTAAATCTAAATTATCTTTGCTAGTATTTTATATTTGAAATAACTTAGTTATGAGCATTAACCATTATTCAAGGTATTCGAATTTTTCTTTTTTTTCTTTAAGGAACATTTTGCAATTTAATCTATACAGATATTGAGCATGCCTTGATAGACTGACTTTCACACATATGTATTTTTAGTTATTTTGGATGATATTTCACTTTCTATTATTGCTCCTTCAATATGTTGTTATACATAAAAATGTTGATTTATATGGGTTTATTTTGTACCCTTCAAATTCCCTATAAATTATCACAATTTCTTAGATGATTTCCTAGAAATTTCTTAATTAAAAATGCATGCTATAGAAATAAAAGTCAAATAATTGGAGAAAAAGAATTTAATATAATAGTATTTAATAAACTCAAGAACATTATCTGCTGAGATTAAAAACTCCCTTGCTGAACAAAAACTTCTGAAATAACTAGAAAACAGGTTGAACTAAATTAAGTTCAAATCTGTGTCTTATGTCATAATTTGTATCTTTCTGATTATTAGTGATTTAGAGAATTTTTTTCATTTGGCCATTGACAGCTTGAATTTCTTCACTTGAAAAATATACTTTTCAACTGAGAAATAACTAAATTCATAAGTTATAATTAGTTTTATATAGTCAAAACTCAACTTTCACAGGAGCAATAGTTCTAGAAAATGGAGTGTCGATTAAAAATGCAAATGTCAATATATTGTACCTATGGGAAATAAAGGGTAAGATTCCACCAGAAATTACCATCTCTTGCTAAAGACTGCTGAAAATAAACTTTCTTTCATATAGCTACTTATAACAAAACATTGATTCTGATAATATGCACCTTTTCTAACACAGTAACTATGAAATAACCCATAAAATACAGCACACAAAGTAAAATTGGTAATATGCAAAACATTTTTCTCACTAATAATTGCCTTCAATTCTGTGACACTTTGTTCCAATTTTTCAATTAAAAAACCTCATTGATTTAAGACAGTATTCACTGTTTATAACAATAGTATCATAAATACTATGAAAACAAAATCCTCAAAATAAAACATTCTTTAAACTGCAACTTACCTTACATCATGTCTGCTAGTGATTTGAGCTTTTTTTACTGTATACTATACTGCTGCAAACTTTTCTGCCTTAACTACCCTCTGAAAACCAAGGGAGAGGTTCCTGGGACTTTAGTCACTATTACCTCACTATCCCCCTAGAGCCCAAAGGACTTGAACCACACTTTGGGGAAATAATTGCAATTCAGATCTTGAGCTTTAAGGGAAAACAAAGAAAATTTGCAACAAATGCATGAGGAAATCTTTACAATGGCAGAGTAAGCAAAACCTAGAGAAGGACCTAAGAGGATTCCAGCCACTCCACAAACATGTTCATTTTGCATTATGCCTGATTATCAACACAGAAGTGAAAATGATATTACTAATAAAATCATGGGAATGCTTGAAGTAAAGAAAGTTGAACATGAAAATGTTGAGGATTAACTGTAAATATATGTATATGTACATATGCATACATATGAAATGAGATATTTATTTTAAAAAAAACTTTCTGCATAGATTTTTTTCCCTAATTAACTTTTCCCTTTTAATCTTAGATGCATTGGATTTGTTTGTATAAAAACTTTTAAATTTTATTTAATAAAAATTGACATTTTTAACTTCTATCAATCATTTTCCCTTATCCACAGATCAGAAAGGAAATTTCTTTCTTTCTTTTCTAATTTGTGTATGATATGATACTTACAATCTAAGTTATGTGTCCATTAGAAGTTATGCTACTTACTCCATTATCTGGAAATTTTGTGTTTATCAAATATTATGCCATTGAGTACATTTGCTTTTTTATGTTGCATACTTAATATGTTCCACAGACTAACCATTTAAAAAAAATAATTAACAATTTTTTTTATTGATTACTGTTCTATAGCACAGTTGAAAATGACAATAAACTTTAAATATATCCATGATTTAAATGTTTTTGAAAGATCAGATCTTTAGAACAAGAATACAAAGGGATTTTGCAACTATGGCTAGAACACACAGGATTTGAAGATGATCATAAAAGATAAAAGAGATAATACTAATTATTTATACAGAACTGATAAACTTCATAAGCAAAAATAAATGCAATTAAAATCAGGAGGGAAACAACTACTTTAAAAATAGTCAGTGTCTACCCATGCTCCTAGTTCTGTCTTTCTGCAAAGTAGAGAATTGTGATCTTTGTTGCAAATACTTGAAAACATCTATCTGTCCACCCTCAGTATTCTTTTCTCCAGGTTAAACATCCTCACTTCTATCAATGAATTCTTACAAAGTATGGAATCCTGTAATTTCATACTCGAGATACATTTGTCAATCTTTCCTAAACTATGATACCCAGTACTGCATTTTGTATTTGAACAGTAAAGAGAAATATAACAGAACTATCAGTTTTACTTTTCTGTATGCTGAGCTTCTATTAAGATACTTTGAGAGAGGCAGCATGGCAAGTGAAAAGAAGACTAACCTAAAACTTAGAAAGACCAGAGTTTTAAGTCCTACCTATTGAATATTAACTGTGTGACCATAGGCAAGTCCCTCAACCTCTCAGAACCCTAAACAATTCTCTAAGACTATAAGTTACACAGTTGTTAATCTACATTTATAGAGAAAATTTCCACAGAGAATCCTCTACACTGATGACATCAAAGGTCCAAACTAGAAAGAAAAAAAATCATATTTTTGACTGCAATATTTATTATATTACCAATTCATATTGAACCTGCAGCTCATTAAAATGATTGTTGAATTAGTGAGTAAATGAATGAAGAATAAGAAACTCAGTTGCCAAAATTCTTCTGTAGAAATAAAGAGGACCTTTCAGGCAGGAATAAAACAACAATCTTGGGAATCTTCTATCTCTAGATAGAAAATAGGCTTTTTGAGTAAAGGAAAATGATTCCTTTTTGGTTTTGTATCTCTACTATCAAGTGCAGATACCTGGCACATAGGAGACATTCAATAAATGCTTGTTAATTGTCTGTAGAGTAGAGGCCTGCCAGATTTGCCTTTCAACACATTTCCTGGTCCTACTTGCATGGAATAGGTGGTGATGACAAGGGAAAAGGAAAATGTCAAAGTTAAGAGTAAACCTGAATAGGAGGCAATCAGAAAACGATCAATTAGACCCACAGATTCATTTCAAATTTATGTGACTCTTTTGAATTCTAGTACTTTATAAAAACTTAGTATCCTGCAAAGGAAGGTCAGAGCTCTGCTATTCTCTCTATGATTATATGACTCTAAAACTCTTGGGAAAGAAGTGGGACAAAAAAGTCACCCAGCTTGCAGATGACAAATCCAAGTGATTGACTGTTTTTTTCCCCATTTACATCAGAATGTTTTGGTGTCACGAAGGCACAACTCTGTTCTAAGCTTCAAAAATTTGAAAAAGTCTTGAAAATATATTAAACATTTTTCATCTGGCAAAGTTCCCAGATATTTCAAATATATGTTATTTACTAACACCAGAACTTAGAATGGGACTACCATTCAATCATTCCTTTCTTTTCCTCTCAACCAAACTGCTGTTTGAAAAGTTCATTTCTTCATTGTCCCATGATCACACTAATGCATTCACCCCTTCTCTGCCACTAATACATGACAACAATAATCAGAATTCATATTTATATTTAAAGCTTGCAAAATACTTTCCTCACAGGAAATATATGAAGTGGGACTTTTGGAGGATAATTGACCTTATTAATGAGGAAATTGAGCTAGATACATTAAGTCACAGGGTTAGATACCTAAATGAGACTTAAATGAGACTTAAACCAAAGTGCTCTGACAATAAAAATCAGTGTGCCTTCCCCAAATATAACTATGCTGTTCATATATGTCCAACATGAATTACAGCAAAGACTAGTTTGCCATACATTTTATCACCCAGAAAGTTTTATAAGTGAGCTCTCATGATTTGAAGATTATTATCCCAATAAGAGTACAAAAATAGCATTTCTACAGCACTTTAAAATGTGTAAAGCACTTTGCAGATATTATCTCATTCTAAGTAAATAGTATTAATACCCCCATTTTACAACATAAAAAAAACAAAGCAGACAGAAGTATCCTCTCATTCTGTAGCATCCTCTCAATAATCAAAGAATTTTTGGTTCTGTCAGGATAGCATAGGTAGCAGAAGAGTGGGAAGAGAGGGCAGTATTAGTCTGGGAGTGACATGGATAGTGTGCTGACATACAACTTACACACCCTTTCTGGAAACAATACTATCATTGATTTAACCAATTGTGTAAGGTTGTTATAAGAGATTAAAATCATGAGTTAAAAAGGAGGAGAAATCCTTCCTGTTTTGTCCTATTGCCATTCATGATTTACCAAATATCCACCCTAGATTAATTTTTTAAATTTCATTCATTCATTCATTTGTCTGGTTTTGGTGAGGATTAAGTGTTTTGCCCAGGTCTCACAGCTAGGAGGTATTACTAGGGTTTGAACTCCAGTCCTTCTGACTTCAGAGCCAGTGCTCTGTCTGCTTCACCCAGATTATTCATACATCCCCTGCTCAACTTTGCTCATTTTGGACCAGTCAGCTTTACTGAGAGCAGGCCTACAACCCTGCTGACTGGATTCATTACAAATTTTTGTTATCTAATTTCAACCTGCCCTTCCTGCAACTGGACAATTCCTTATACTCTTAAATGAATTAATTGATTCTTAATTGACTTTTAATTGGGTCAGTAAGACTTACCTTTGAATTCTATCTCAGATACTTACTACTTGTGTGACTTTGCACAGATCTATCTAACTAGTCTGGAGCTTAGACTGTCCACCTAGAAAATAAAAGAATTGGACTTCACTACTTCTTATACCTCTTCCAGTTCCAAATTTATTCATTCATGCAACCATTTATTGTCTAGTACATGCAAATCACCGTGCTATGGTCTTGGGAAATACAAGGATAATTAAGATAGTGTCCCAGTGTCATGGAACCCCAAATTGCTCTGAAAACCGTGATAAAAATGAAACACCTTGCCACCTCCCTGCATTTACTGCATTGTCAAGGATGTAAGTGAAGATTAAAAGATCAGAATTTAAAATTCCCCATGTGAATCATCTTAGCACTTTATTTCTGGTAAGCATCTAGTTGACCTTGAATTTCCCTGGTAGTATTTTTTTTTTTTAATTGCGATGTGTAGATTTTTTTTTCCCCTAGGAAGAATCAGCTCAACTTTTTTGGCAAAGAAATTAAGTGTGTATACTTCTAATGAAATGAACAATGGTCAGGGAGACAGGAAACCAGGGTCTTTATCCTAGTTTTTCTCCAGTTCAAATCTCATCAAATAGCATTTATGATCACAGTTCTGAGAAAGTTTTACCTACAATCACATTAAATCATCAATATTAAGGAAATATGGCTTTATGCAAATAAGTTCAAATATTCTTCTGCCTCTTTTTGGCTGATACATATATGACTTAGCATTTGGGCATTCACTAGTTGCTTTCAGAGGAGTGGAATCTCAGCACTCAAAAAACAAAAACAAAAGCAAACAAACAAAAACAATCCTAGCCATTTTGGTATGACCTTGAAAACCAAAAGTAATCAATTGGTCCTTAGAGTCACCCCTCACTGCAACCAACTTCTCTAAAGAACAGGAAAGCAGAGGACTACCTAGTTTAAAAAAAAGACACCTCCCAGCTCATTTTCTTCCTTAGAACTCCAGATATCACCAAGTAACTATGAGACTTGCAATGAAAGGTGAAGTAACCTTTTCCCTCTCCAGCATCATGGTGACTTTGTTTCGCAGCTCGTAGAAGGTTGAATCCACATAGCATCTGCACCACTGGCTCTCTTTCATTTTTATGTTTGTTCTTTTATAGTTTTAAGTAAACTAGAATCAGGTCCATGATATATGTATCCAAGTTTCGAGACAACCCAATGAGCTAGAGAGGTCTGTGGATCCTAAATCCTTTTGTTCAGAAATGAATAAACTTTGCTACTATTCAATCACACTAAGAAAAGACCACCATTAAGGAAAATGGTTTAAATATGACCAGTTTTACCAGAAGATATATAATTGGAGTTATTTGGAAAATATGGAGCTGAGGTGAAGTATAAAATGACTGATCAGCAATCCTAGGAAATGCTTTATAAGATCTTATGTATCACTCTCTAAGTCAGGTATATTAGTAGTTAGAACTGCCACTGTTTTGCTGTCTGTTTGTTTTTTTTAATTATCAATGTATTTTTTTTTAATTTACAGATTACCCTCATCCCATGAAAGATCACACAACAAAATAAAACAATTCAGCAAAACTCATTAATGATACAGTGACCTCATCTGAGAGTAGTTACCTCTTTCACATCATGGGGCTTAGGAACATGGAAAATCAGCATTAAATTTTTTTGCCTTTCCTTCAAACCAGAGAAGTCTGAATTATTATTTATCAAAAGATATAAGATGTTGATATTATATAATACTATTCATATATTTTATGCATTTCTGAGTTTCTGTGTGTCATTTGAAACTTCTGCAAAATTCCTCCCAAATTCCCATTAAATTTCTTTCTCTCTCTCTCTCTTTTTTTTTTTTTTTTTGCAAGAAATTTGGGTTAAGTGATTTGCTCAAAGTCACATAACTAGTAAGTGTCCAGTGTCTGAAGCCATATTTGAACTCAGGTCCTTCTGACTCCAAGGCTATTACTCTATCCACTGGACCATCTAGCTGTACTTCTCATTTAATTTCTTATGCCAGCATATATTCTATTGAAACCACAATGGGAAATGTTGCGATATAAGAGGGATAATAATACATGCAATATTCAACATCCATAAGCATCAGTACCCAATCTATTTAGTTTTTTAACTAAGAGAAATCTATCTTTACTCCCTCACAACTCCTACTCACTGCGGAAAAAAAAGAGAACAGAAAAACAAATTCTGCGTAACAAATATGCACAGTTGAACAAAACAAATTGCTTTGCTATGTTTAAAAAATACATGGCTCATTCTGCATCCTAAATCTATTATCACTGTCAGGAGGTAGACAGTATTTAATATCAATCTATTAGAATCATAAAGGACTATAGTACTGATTATAGTTTTTACACCTTTCAAAATAGTTTTTCTTTACATTGTTCTATAAATTGTTCTATTGGTTCTACTGTTTTCATTCATCATGATTTTATGTCTTTACAGCTGTTCATTTTATAATATTGATGTTATAGCAGAAATTATTTTTCTGGTTCTTCTTACTTCCCTCTGCATCAGTTCATATAACATGTTCCATGTCATTGAAAAAAATCTCTTCCCCCATTTATTACAGCACAATAGTATTCATCATGTTAATGTACCATAAGGTCATTCTTCAGCCGGTAGACATCTTTTTAATTTCCAGGAATTCTATTTCTTGCCACAACAAAAAGATAAATGTTTGTTGGGACAGTTTCCTTTTCCTTAATCTTTTTTAGGCATAAAGTCTAGCACTAGTATAGCTTAACCAAAGGGCATAAATTGTCTGATAACTATGTATATTTCTAAATTGTTTTCTTAATATTAAATAACCTGAATTCCTGGTACAAATTCAGCTCAGTTGTTTTTGCTCTTTGCTAATATTTTACTAAAATATTTTAACCTAAGTTTATGAGGGATATTTGTACATACTTTTCTTTATTTTTTTTTCTGTTTGGACTCTCCTTGAATTATATATCAAAACCATATCTGTATCATAAAAGGAATTTGATAGATGCATTCTTTTTTATTTTGCAACTAAATTATATATTAAAATTAATTGTTCTTTGAAAGTTTGTTAAAATTTACTTGTGAATTCACACACACACACACACACACACACACACACACTTTGTAAGTCTACCTTGATCAAGGAAAAAATACTGTAAGCTATTAGAGAGATACACAACATATCATGGAATTGTCAGTCATAACCACACAGTACATGAATTATGAGAAAAGAAAGAAAAGACAGGAATAGGATATATTAAAAGGCAAAGGAAATTATATTGCAATGAAAAGTAACTTATCCTGCAGTTAAAATTAATTCTATAGGGAGAAAACTATAGGCAATAATTTTTAAGTGTTTATATTGAGATCCAGAGCTAAGCAAAGATTTCAAAAAGCAAATGAAAATGATCTAAGCAAACTTTTTTTTTCTTTTTCTTTTTTTTGCTGAGGCAATTGGGGTTAAGTGACACCCAGGGTCACACAGCTAGGAAGTGTTAAGTGTCTGAGATCAGATTTGATCTCAGGTCCTCCTGACTTCAGGGTTGGTGCTCTATTCACTGAGCCCCCTAGCAGTCCCTAAGCAAACTTTTAAAAAGTAAACTAGTTTGAATAACCTTAAAAGGGTATGTATATTCTAAAAAGGAAAGAAATTATTATATCTAAGGTATAATGAGGGGATAAAATAGGACAAACCCTAAATTTGTATGTCTAAAAAGGGGGGGAGTAGGATGTCCCAAAATAGACTATAGTAGAAATAACCTAGGAAAATAAGGGAAAGGCAAAGTTTCTTGTCATTATAGTGCTATAATAGATTATGCAAATTAAAGGAAGTGATCAGATGCCAAAGTTGATCAAAAAAAGGAAAATTACAAGTGCTCAAAGTGGGGAAACTGCTAACCTAAGGCATCGTTGATGGAACTATGAAATGTTCCAACCATTCTGGAAAACAATTGGAAATATGTACCAAAAATCTATGAAACTGTGTATATCCCTTGACCTAGTGAAACTACCACTAAGTCTATACTCCCAGAGATATAAGAGAGAGAGAGAGAGAGAGAGAGAGAGAGAGAGAGAGAGAGAGAAAGAGAGAGAGAGAGAGAGAGAGAAAGAAAGAGAGAGAGAGAGAGAGAAAGAGAATATATATATATGCAAAAATATTTATAGCAGTTCATTTTGTAGTAGCAAAATATTGAAAAATAAGTGGGGGTACCCATTAATTGAGGAATATCTGAATAAATATGTAAGTGAAAAAATATCATTAACTGTAAAAAAATGACCAAGGGGGATGATTTCAGAGAAACCTGGGAAAACTTGTATGAACTAATGCAGAATCAAATGAGCAGAAACAAGAGAACAATTTATATAATAACAGCAGTAATGTAAAAACAAAAAACTTTGAAGGACTTCAGATTTCTGATTAATATACTCACCAACCACAATTCCAGAGAATGCATGATGAAACATGCTATCTAACTACTGATAGAGAAGTGATGGATTAAAGAACACAGATTGAAACTTCTTTTGGATGTGGATAATGCAAGAATTTCCTTACATACACATTTTCATAGTTTTCTTAAAGAGTGAGGGGAGAAGAAAGAGGGAAGAGAAGAAAGAGAAGGCATATCTTCATGGAAACTAGATGAAACAATTTAAAAAACATGAACTTTATTTTTGTTGTGACCAGTGAAGGGAAATTTGAAAAACATTTTTTATAGTATACATAAAGAATATTATGGAAGAAATATAATAAAGTAATAAGAGGACTGGGCTCGGACAGAGTAGAGAAGAAAGCCATTTGAGAATAGTATTGTGGTAGTAAAGTTTCCTTCAGGTAAAAGTGCTGGAGGAAAGAGAAAAAAAATTTCTGAAATTTTATTGTCTATTTCTAATTTAAATTAATTTAGTTTTGCCTTTAAGAACACAAAAGCTACATAATTTAGTGCAAATATAATAAGTATTAAAATAAATTTATTGTCTTTGCTATTTTTCAGCAAAATAGTTTCCCTTTCTTTCTTTTAATTATCTCATTTTGGGTTTTGCTGTTGCCTTGTTTGAAACCAGAGCCAAATAGGTGATAAAGTGGCCTGGAGTCAGGAATATCCCAGTTCAAATCTAGCTTCAAACACATATCTATTATATGACTCTGACCAAGTCATTTGACTTCTGTTTGTCTCAGCACAACTGAAAAATGGGAATAGTAATAGCACTTTGCCTTATTGGGTTGTTTTGCGGATCAACTGAGATAATATTCATAAGTGTGCTAAGCATAGTGCCTAATATACAGTAGGCACATCATAAATAAATTATTTCATATTTTCTATTGCTGCTCTTTTGTGTTCAGCTGAGGTAAAAATGAATTCGGCTTTAACCCCTTATTTGAATTCTGTGCAAGTCTTTGTTTGAAGTATGTTTTTTTTATAACAATTATAATCTTTATAATCAACTTATTGCTAGATTTCACTTTCTAATACAATTTGCTAAACTTTTCCATTTTATGGGTAGGTTCTTTTCATTCCAATTTAAGTTTACAGTTAGGCATAACTATATTTCCCTCCAATTTTTTTTCTTCATAATTGCTCTGAGTTTATTTCAGGCTGTTATTCTTTTTTTTTTTTTTTCCTTTTTAACTTTCTCTTTTTTATCCCTTTACTAAGCTCAGATTTAATTCAGTTTATGAATAATTTCTCTGACTCTATTCCTTACCTTTCTTTCTGAAATAATTTATATATCTATTGAGTTTCTTTTTCCATTTTTATATATAGTTTTATGTGCACAACTTGTATCAATACATTATCCCATTTTTCTTCCAATAGTCCTCTGATGTTTTTCTTACTGCATCTTCCAAACATAATAAAACTATTAAATGTTATATATCAATTGACTAATTTTATGATTTCTTTTGAAATTAAAATTCTAAAAACATATTCTAACCTTTCCCCTACATTATTAACAGTTTATAAAGTTCCTTTTGATTGCTTGTTTTTATCTTTTTATTTTTCTCTTGACTCTTAATTTTACTTCAAAGTTCTTCTTCAGCTTTGTTGTTTTTATAATAAGAAATATTTAAAAGTCTTCCATTTCATTAAATATCCTTTTTTTCCCTTAAGATTATAAGTCAACTTTTCTGGTTAAATTAATTTTGGAAAAAAGGAAGGGGGAATGAGCATTATCTGAAGCTTGATCACATTGTTTTTGGCTCTAAGAGGGATTAACTTAATCATTCAGTTGGGTATAGAAATGTATTTAATTCTATAAAGATTAAATACTATTTAATTCTATAAAGATTAAATACATTTTAATCTTTAAATTTTGGAGGAGAAAGAGGAAAAGAAAAGGGAGGGACAAGATAAAAGGGAGGGCAGGAACATTAGGGAAAAAGGTAAGAGAAGGGGAGAATGGTTGATAAAAGATAAGGTAGTGGGTGGAGTGGGTTAAAAAAACACTATTAACATAAAGGAGAAGGGTGATAGAAGATAAGGTAGTGGGTGGAGTGGGTAAAAAAAACACACAACTAAAGACACAATGAAAAGAGAATATTATATAAAGGAGAGAAAATAGGATGGAGGGAAATCCAGAGCTGTTAATAATCATTGTTAATGTGAATTAAATGAACTCTCCCATAAAATAGAAGGAAATAGCAGAGTGCATTAAAAAACAGAATCTTATAGTATGTTGTTTACAACAAACACATTTGACACAGAGAGACACATACAGAGTAAAGGTAAAAGGCTGAGATAGAATTTATTATGCTTCAGCTGAAGTAAAAAAAAAAAAAAAGGAGGGATAGCAATTGTAATCTCAGTCAAATCAAAAGTAAAAATAAGTCTTATTAAAAGATATAAAGAGGGAAAGAACATCTTGATAAAGGGTATGTAAACAATGAAGTAGTAACAATGTTATATGTTTATGCACCAAGTGGTAGAGCAGGCAAATTCCTAGAAAAGAGTTTAAGTCATTTATAGGAAGAAATAGAGAGCAAAACTATTCTATTGGGGAACCTGAAGCTTGCCCTCTCAGAATCAGATAAATCCAACCACAAAATAAACAAGAAAGAAACTAGGAAAATTAATAGGATCCTAGAAAACTTAGATATGACGGACTTGTGGAGAAAAATGAATAGGGGCAGAAAGGAATACGTCTTTTTCTCAGCAGTGCATGGCATCTACACAAAAATTGTTCATGTATTAGGGCATAAAACCTTAAAATTAAATGCAAAAAGAGGCAGAAATAATAATTGCTTCCTTTTCAGACCACAATGCAATAAAAATTATATTCAATAAAGGGCCAGGGAAAGAGAGATTAAAAACCAATTAGAAATTAAATATTCTCATTTTTAAAAATGAGTAGATCAAACAACAAATCACAAAAATAATCCAAAATTTCATCCAAGAAAATGACAATAATGGGACAACATACCAAAACCTATGGGATGTAACCAAAGGAATTCTTAGGGGAAATTTTGTATCTCTAAATAGCTTCATGAATAAAATAGAGAAAGAGGAGAGGTAAATGAATTAGATATGCAACTAAAAAAGGTAGAAAAAGAACAAATTAAAATCCCCAATTAAATACCAAGTTACAAATCATGAAACTCAAAGGAGAGATTAATAAATTAGAAACTAAGAAAACTATTGAACTATTAAACAAAACTAAAAGTTGGTTTTATGAAAAAATTAACAAAATAGATTACCCTTTGATTAATTTGATCAGACAAAGAGAAGAAAAAAACCAAACAACCAACATCAAAAATTAAAGAGGTGAACTCACCATCAATGAAAAAATAAATTAAAGTAATAATTAGGAGTTATTTTGCCCAACTCTATGGTAACAAGTCTGACAATTTAACTGAAATGAATGAATATTTTTTAAAATATATAAATTGCCTTGGTTAGCAGAAGAAGAAATAAAATACTTAAGTAGTCCCATTCAAGTCATTAATGAACTCCCTTAAAAAACATTTCTAGGGTCAGATAGATTCACAAGTGAATTCAAACAAACAGAACAATTAATTCCAATACTATGTAAACTATATGAAAAAAAGAGGTAAAGAAGGAGTACTGTGAAATTTTTTCTGTGACCCAAATATGGCACCTTAACTAGGAAGGGCCAAAAACATAAAAAGAAAATTACAGACCAAAATCCCTAATGAATATTGATGCAAAAATTTTAAAATAAAATATTAGCAAAGAAATTACAGCAATTTATCAGCAGAATAATACACTATTTTGAAAAAAAGGATAGGATTTATACCAGGAATGCAGGGCTGGTCCAATATCAGGAAAACTATTACCATTGTCAACCATATCAATAACAAAACTCACAGATATCATATGATAATCTCAATAGATGCAGAAGAAGCTTTTGACAAAATACAGCACTCATTCCTATTAAAAACACTAGAGAGCATAGGGATAAAGGGAGTGTTCCTTAAAGTAATAAGCAGTATCTATCTAAAACCAAAAATAAGCATTAATTGTAATAGAGAGAAGCTGGATACATTCACAATAATATCAGAGGTGAATAAGGATGCCAGTTATCACCACTATTATTCATCATTGTACTAGAAATGTTGGCTTTAGTAATAAAAAAAGAAAAAAAAGAAATTAAAAGTTTTAGAACAAGCAATGAGGAAATAAAACTATCACTTTTTGCATATGATATGATGATATATTTACAAAATCCTAGAAAGTTATTCAAAAACCTACTGGAAACAATTCATGCTTTAACAAAGTTGCAGGATATAAAATAAACCCACACAATAATCAGCATTTCTATATATTACTGACAAAGATCATCAGCAAGAGATAAAAAGAGAAATTCCATGTAAAATTACTGTAGAAGAAATAAAATGATTGGGAGTCTACCTGCCAACACAAACCCAAGAACTATAAGAACACAATTATATATATATATATATATATTTTTTTTTAAATTTAATAGCCTTTTATTTACAGGATTTATACATGGGTAACTTCACAGCATTAACAATTGCCAAACCTCTTGTTCCAATTTTTCACCTCTTACCCCCCCCCACCCCCTCCCCTAGATGGCAGGATGACCAGTAGATGTTAAATATATTAAAATATAAATTAGATACACAATAAGTATACATGACCAAAACGTTATTTTGCCGTACAAAAAGAATCAGACTCTGAAATATTGTACAATTAGCTTGTGAAGGAAATCAAAAATGCAGGTGTGCATAAATATAGGGATTGGGAATTCAATGTAATGGTTTTTAGTCATCTCCCAGAGTTCTTTTTCTGGGCATAACTAGTTCAGTTCATTACTGCTCCATTAGAAATGATTTGGTTGATCTCGTTGCTGAGGATGGCCTGGTCCCTCAGAACTGGTCATCATATAGTATTGTTGTTAAAGTATATAATGATCTCCTGGTCCTGCTCATTTCACTCAGCATCAGAAGAACAAAATTATAAAACACTTCTCACACAAATAAAACCAAACCTAAACAATTGGAAAAATATAAATTGTTCATAGCTAGGCTGAGCTGACATAATAAAAATGAAAATTCTGACTAAATTGGTCTACTTGTTCAGTGCCATACCAGTCAAACTGCCAAAACATTAATTTATAGAACTAGAAAAAATAATAACAAAATTCATCTGGAAGAACAAAAGGTCAAGAATATCAAGGGAATTAATGAAAAAAAAAATACAATGGATGGTGGCTTTGCAGGACCAGACATAAAACTATATTATAAAGCAGCACTACTGGCTAAGAAATAGAGTTATAGATTAGTGGAACAGATTAGATAAACATAACACAATAATAAAAGCATATAGAAAACTAGTATTTGATAAATTCCCAAATTCCAGCTTCTGGAATAAAAATTTACTTTGACAAAAATTTCTGGGAAAACTGGAAAATAACATCAGAAACTTGGCAAAGACCTACATCTCACACCCCATACCAAAATAAGATCAAAATTGATACATGATTTGGGCATAAAGGATGGTACTATAAACAAATTAGGAGAACAAGGGATACTTTACATATCAGATCTTTGGAGAAGGGAAAAATTTATGACCAGAGAAGAACTAGAAAATATTATGAAAGGCAAAATGGACAGCTTTAATTACACTAAATTAAAAAGGGTTTGCACAAACAAAACCAACAGAAACAAGATTAAAAGGGAAGTACAAAGCTGGGAAAAATCTTTACAGATAGTCTGATAAAAGTCTCATTTCTAAAATATATAAAGAATCGTGTCAAATTTATAAGAATACAAGTCATTCCCCAATTGATAAATGGTCAAAGGATGTGAACAAACAATTTTCAGATGACAAAATTAAAGCCATTTATAGTTACATGAAAAATAATTCTCTAAATAATTACTCTTTGATCCAGAAGTGCCATTGTTGGGTCTGTAATCCAAAGAAATCATAAAAAGGGAAAAGGAGCCACATGCGCAAAACTATTTGTAGCAGCTCTTTTTGTGGAAGCAAAGAATTGGAAAAGAAGTGGATGCCCTTCAGTTGGAAATGGCTGAACAAGCTGTGGTACATGAATGTAATGGAATATTACTGTTCTATGAAAAATGATAAACAATCTGATTATAGAAAGGCCTGGAAAGATTTACATGAACCGATGCTGAGCAAAACAGAACCAGGAATACATTGTACACAATAACAGCAAGAATATGTGATGACCAACCATGAAAGGCTTGCTTCTTCTCAGTGGTTCAGTGATCCAAAACAATCACATTAAACTTTGAACAGAAACACCATGTTTATTCAGAAAAAAAGATCTAAGGAGATAATGTAAATCAACATATGCTATGTTCACTACTTTTTTCTGTTGTTGTTGTTGTTGTTGTTGTTGTTGTTGTTTTAATCTCTCCAGTGGTTTTTCCCTTTTGCTCTGGTTTTTCTCTCCCAACATGATTCACAACGCAATGTGTGTTAAAATTAAATAAACTTACTACAATAAATAAATAAATCACTATTGGGCAGAGAAATGCAAAATAAGACAACTCAGGTATCACTACACATATCTCAGATTGGCTAACATCACAGGAAAAGATAATGATGAATGTTGGAGGGGATGGGGGAAAACCTGGGACACTAATGTATTGTTGGTGGAGTTGTGAAGTGATTCAACCATTTTGGAGGGCAACATGGAACTATGCTCGAAGAGTTATCAGACTGTGCATACTGTTTGACCAGTAGTGTCTCTACTGGGTCTGTATCCCAAAAGAGATCATAAAAAAGGGAAAAGGACCACATGTGCAAAAATGTTTGTAGCAACCATTTTTGCAATGGCAAGGAATTGGAAAGTGAGTAGATGCTCATCAGTCAAAGAATGGCTAAATAAATTATAGTATATGACTATTATAAAATATTATTGTTCTGTAAGAAACGTTTAGCAGGATGATTTCAGAAAGATCTGGAGAGTCTTACATAAACTGATGCTAAGTAAGTGAACAGAAGCAAGAAGACATTGTACACAGCAAGAAGTTTATATGTTGATGAATTCTGGTTGATATGGCTCTTTTTAACAATGAGAGGATTCAGTTCCAATTGTCTTGTGGAGAGAGCCATCTGCATCCAGAGAGAGGACTATGGGGACTGAATGTGGTTCACAACATAGTATTTTCACTTTTTGATTGTTGTTTGTTTTCATTTTGTTTTCTTTCTCATTCTTTTTTCCTTTTTGATCTGATTTTTCTTGTTCAGCATGATAATTGTGGAAAAAAGTATAGAAGAATTGCACATGTTTAACATATATTGGATTATTTGCTGTATAGGGGCAAAGTAGGGAGAAGGGAGAAAGAGAAAATTTGGAACACAAGGTTTAGCAAGGGTGAATTTTGAAAACTATCTATGCATATGTTTTGAAAATAAAAAGCTTTAAAAGAAAAGAAAAAGAAAAAAAGAAATGAGACCTTTATCAGAAACACAGACTGTAAAGATTTTTTCTCTGCTTTGTATTTCCCTTTTAATCTTGTTTCTGTTGGTTTTGTATGTGCAAAAAATTTTTTAATTTAATGTAACCAAAGTTGTTCATTTTGCCTTTCATAATGTTCTCTATTTTTTGGTCATAAATTCCTCCCTTCTCCAAAGATCTAATAGATAAGTTATCCCTTGTTCTCCTAATTTGTTTATGGTATTATCCTTTATGCCCAAATCATGTACCTAGTTTGACTTTACTTTGGTATGGGGTATTAGATGTAGGTCTATGCCAAATTTCTGATATATTATTTTCCAGTTTTCCCAGCTATTTTTATTAAATAATGAGTTCTTATTCCAGAAGCTGGAGTTTAGGGGTTTATCAAACACTAGATTACTATAAGTCTTTATTATTGTGTGGTGTGTAAATCTATTCCACTGATTCACCACTCTATTTCTTAAACAGTGCCAAATAATTTTGATTGCTACTTTATAATATAGTTTTAGGTTTGGGGGCCTGTGAAGCCATCATCCTTTGTATTTCTTTTTTTCACTAATTCCATTGATATTCTTGACTTTTTGTCCTTCCAGATGAATTTTGTTTTTATTTTTTCTAGTTCTATAAAATAATTTTTTGGCAGTGTAATTGTATGGCACTGAAAAAGTAGATCAATTTAGGCAGAATTGTCATTTTAATTATATTATCTTGGTCTACATTAATTTTTGTTTTATCTTTCTCTTTTGTCTTTTGGGATGTCATTACATGTTTTCCACTCCTTTATAGTGACAGCTGATAAATCTTGTGCAATTCTGATTGCTCCTTGGTATTTGTAGTGCTTATTTCTGCCTGTAGTATTTTTTTTTTTTTTTTTTTGGCCTAGAAGCTCTGGATCTTGCAGTGACATTCCTTTTTTTTTTTTTTTTTTTAATAATTATAACTTTTTATTGACAGAATCCATGCCTGGGGAATTTTTTACAACATTTTCCCTTGTACTCACTTCTGTTCCGACTTTTCCCTTCCGTCTCTCCACCCCCTCCCCCAGATGGCAAGCAGTCTTATACATGTTAAATATGTTATAGTATATCCTAGATATAATATATGTGTGCAGAACCAAACAGTTCTCTTGTGGCACAGAAAGAATTGGATTCAGAAGGTAAAAATAACCCAGAAAGAAAAACCAAAATTGCAGTGATATTCCTGAGAGTTTCCACTTTGAAGTTTCTTTCAGGAGGTCAGTGGATTCTTTTTTTATTTTTGCATAGTCCCCTTATTCTGTCTGGACAATTTTCTTTAATGAATTCTTGAAATAAGATATTAAAGTTATTTGGTTTTGGTCATGAATTTCAGGTACTTCTAGGATCCTTAAGTTATTTCTCTTAAGCCTATTATTTATGTCAGTTGTTTTTATGTGAGATATTTTACATTTTATCCTATTTTTTCATTCTTTTGATTTTGTTTTCAGAACTCTTGTTATCTCCAAGTCATTGATTTTTATGTTTTTTTTTTTAATTTTTTATTTTACTAGAATAATGTTTTAGGGGCAGCTAGGTGGCACAATGGATAGAGTACCAGCCCTGAAGTCAGGAAGACCAGAGTTTTAATCTGGCCTCAGACACTTAACACTCCTTAGCTGTGTGACCTTGAGCAAGTCACTTAATCCCAATTGCCTCAGCAAAAAAGAAAAAGAAGAAGAAGAAGAAAAATATTTTGTTCTTCTTCTGTTATTGATACTTTTCTCTAAGTCTTTCTTTCATAGTTCTCATTTCTTTTATAATATATTTTTATATTAATACTATGACAAGGTCCTTTTCTTCTACAATAATCTATATTTTGCTCCTCTTTTTTTCCCTTCTTCCTCCCTTTGCCCCACTCCCAAAGCCTACATGAATTCTTTTTTTTTTTCCACAATGATTTTATTTTTTCTCTCCAAACGTTGGATAGTAGTTTTTGTTTTTTGTCTTAGTACTGAAAACTTCGAATGCAGATACTAAATGGAGTTCCCAGTAAGACTATATTTTGAAACTTTTTAAGAGCTTGTCTTTTTCTTTCATTTTAGATGTAGTTTTTAAGGGAAAAGCCTTTTTTTTTCTTTTCATGAATATTTTTTCATTATCCCTAAGGAGATCTGTATCATATTTACCACTTTCCAAAGGGTAAGTTGTTTGGTGATAGGCTTTTATATTAGTGACAGAAAACTCTACTATTACCTTCTTCACTGCCATCTTGTGTTTGCTGTTAATGCACTTGTGGAAAAATATTTTGTATTTTAGCATTTCATATATGTAGGGAAAAATGCCTGTCCCATAACAGATTCATATTATTTACTGAGTACCTTTCTCATCCTCCTTTTAGAGAAAACCTTAACAAGAGCCTAAATCTAAGGTAAAAATAAATTGTCTTTGTAAAGCTTGCAAATACAATGGATAGGAAAGTTTAATAAGTGTGGGAAAAGAAGTAAGGTTTCCAAAGCATAAATTCCACAGAATAAACCCAGCATGTTTGGGTTCGGAGAGGGCTCTTTAGTAGAAAAAATGGGTGCTCTGCACCATCAAATGGAACCCAGCAAAAAGTTTTTATTGTTACATTAAAAATATTAATTACCTGTTAAGTTTAGAGCTATTAAGACTATGTGGATCAGGGGAGTTGGAAGAATAAAAAATATTCAGAATGTAAAGAAATCTGATAAGCTTCATGAAGATGATACCATTAAGGAAAACTGATTAATCTACAGAGATTTAATATATACTTTGATTTGAAAGAAAGTTAAGGTTTCAATATCCCTTATAGACAAAGATTGCAGATCAGTAATAACATTTTAATATAAAAATTAAATATATAATGCCAGCTACTTCAAAAAATTCAAAGATTGATTTGATGTGATATCTGTGCCAAGGAAAGAGAGATACTAATTAAGTTTTTTTTTTTTTTTTTTTTGCTTTATTTCTGATTTTACTAATTACTTTAGCCAATTTAGAGAAACTGGTAGTTGGAAAGGCATTATCAAACCACTTTGGTGATAAGGAGGGCAGGAAGAAGTGGAATAAATCCAAATATTTAAAGGGGTTCTAAGAAGATTCATAAAGGGTATATATTAAATAGTTCATTTTTTTTCCTTCGTTATGGAAACTAAGCGAGAGAGAAAGCGAGAGAGAGAGAGAGAGAGAGAGAGAGAGAAAGAGAGAGAGAGAGAGAAAAAGAGAGAGAGAGAGAGAGAGCGTGCACACCTTTGGCTTCTTCCTGTAAACTCTCAGATGGCCATGTTAAATTCATGGATTCCAAGCAGTCACTTGTCTCTCTTTAATCAGTCAGAGTTCCTGGTACTTCAATCTCATTAATTCTGTGGGCTAATCTCAAATCCTTTGTTATTGTTTCCATACGTCCAGAAAGAGTAGACAATAGCTATAGAATAGGCAGAAGCAAAAAACATTCTGTTCCTCGATGTTTTTTATATATTTTAAAAAAATTTTATGTTTTTAAATGTAGAATGTAAGCTCCTTGAAGGTAGGGATGATTTCATTCTTTGTATATGTAGTTCAAGTTCCTAGCACAGTGCCTAAATTGTTGTTAAATGTCCTTCCTTTCAGAGAGAAACAAAGACATCAAGGGATAATGTGGATGTGTAAACAGGATTTAAGTGAGGCAAAGTTGCCCAAAGTCATCAGCCTCACTCTCTCTTCCAGAATCATTAAAGGCTACTGGCAGGACTAAAGTCGGGATGATTGGAGGTAGCCTGAGTTAACGATGGATCATGTTGATGTCTTCAGTGTCTGACAAAGCTCTAAGTCTGCCACAGCACTGTTTCAGCTGCCTTCATGGTCACTGGAACAAATTGTTCTCATCTGTCCACTCCACCAGGGAAGGTCTTCACATGCTTGGAGTAGACAGCCTGCTAATTAGCCTGGTTTGTCCAATGTAATGAGAACTATGTGAACAGGATACATTTTTCAGTTTTTTAGAGCCACAGGTAAGAGTTGGGTAAAAGGTAGACACCTAAGATGGATGGGCAGCCCTGAAAAAAGTTTAACTAACCCTCATTCCAGAGGTGCTAATTGCCCCTAAATGTTCCATACATTCCTGCTTGGAATGTAATAAGTATTTGAAAAATGCTTGTTGATTGAATCAAATATCCATTCAAGTATTTTTTATTGTAGTTCAGTAGGAATGAGGCATCCTTAACTTTCTCTCTTACAAAGACATAATTACTTTCTTCAAGATTTCTTCCAGCCTTATACATCAGAGTTAAAATTCCTATTCTCATCCTGCATCTATATTAATAAGAAAGACAGAATAGAATAATACAAAGAGAATTGGAATTTCAGTCAGAAAAAAAAAACCAGGGAATTGAATTTTGTCTGACATTTACTAATTGGACAAGTCACCTATCTTCTCTGCAAATTTTGTATTTCTTCATTTGTAAAATGAAGATAATACTATGGTGCCAACATATTCAGCTGCTTTGCAAATCTTCAATTTTTCTATAACCATTTGTCACTTATTATCACTAGAGAAAAATAGAGGCTTAATTGCTGTTGCTCGATCTTAGAGCAAGTCACTTAAACACTCTGAGTTTAAGTTCCCTCATCAATAAAGTAGGAGCAACAGTACTTGCCCCATTCACCTTACCAGCATATTATGAGGAAAGTACTTTACAAAACTTAGACCTCTAAATAAATTTGAGTTATTATTTTTACTACTTTGGTCTTTTTCATCTTTTTGATGGTGTTCAGATAGAAATAGTCAGAACAAGTTATTACTATTATTATTATTATTATTACTGTGGAAGGTACTTTCCAGTAGTTAGACACTCTATAAATGTAAGTTATTATTGTTAGGCTCCTGGTAAAGCCATCAGTACTAATAACCATAACTGCTCAGATTTTTATAGCACTTTAGTGCTTAGAAAGCATGTTCCTCGCAACAAATCTATTAGGTAGGAAATACAATTATTGCTAGCCCCATTTTATTATGAAGGAAGGTAAGGTTCAGAAAAATCGAGTGTCATCCTCAAGGTCATATATTTAGCAAATATCAGAGCTAAGGTGTACACTCAATTATTTTGACTATTTTTTTTAACCTAAATAATAAACTGAATTCAGAAAACTCAAAGATGCTCCTTAATTTAATGTCAGTACCTTACAGACATAGTCAACAAATATAATGATGCTGTACAAACCAAGAAACTGAAGCAAGTCACAAAAGCCTCTTCTACAGGAAAGCTGACAAACTTCAGAAAGCTGGCATCATACTATCAGAATCACAAAATCTGAATTATGAGTCACCTAGTCCAAATCAAACCTAAATCAGAATCACATATGCATGTACATACATATGAATATGTATAATACATATATACATATCCAGCTTTGCTCAACAAATGACCAGTCTTTTCTTAAATACATCCTAGGAGAGGAACCCACTATCTCCTGAGGTATTTCATTCCACTTTGAGGTGACTCTACCTGTTAGGAAAGGTTTGTTTTTTTTTCACAGTGAGCTCAACTCTGCCTCTCTGTAACATCTAACCAACATACATAATTCTAACCTCTAATATCTAACTGATCAAATCAAATTTGTTTCCATATGACATCCTTTGAATAATTAGAGACAAATATCTTTCCATATGACATCCTTTGAATAGAGACAAATATCATTTTCCCTTTAGTTTTCTTACTTCCTTGCTAAACATCATCAGTTCCCTGTTACGAATCCTTATCTAGTCATTGAAGACCCTCACCAGTTCTTTCAGACATTGTTAGGTAAAGTTCAATTTCTTAATGTTCTTAATATAGTATCCAAAGGGGCAGCTAGGTGGTACAGTGGATAGAGCATCAGCCTTGAAGTCAGAAGGACTTGAATTCAATCTGACCTCAGACATGTAGCATTTCCTAGTTGTGTGACCCTGGGCAAGTCACTTAGCCCCAATTGCTTCAGGAAAAAAAAAAGTATCCAAGATTGATAAATTGATCCAATATGACCTGACAGATCAAAGAGAAAACATAAAAACATAATTTCCCTAATACTGAATACACTGCCTCTTTCAATATAACCTAAGAATATATCAGTATGTGTTTGTATGTGTATGTATGTGCATATGTATGTATGTAAATATATATACATACATAAAAGTGAGTACATGCAGGCTTTATACATATATCTGTACATACATATACATATATGTGCATGTATATGTATGTGTGTGTGACTCTTTGTGTGTGTGTGCATGTGTTGATCTTCATTACAACCCTTGGGCTTATAGTTCACTAAAATTTCATGATTATATATATATATATATATATATATATATATATATCCACATACACATATAAACATACACACATACACACACACACACACACATATATATATATATATATATATATATAAAATGTAATATATAAGCTGCTATCTTGCCACATCTCCCTTATCTTGTAAATGTGAAGTTGATTTTTTTTAATCCCAGGAAAAATGTTACATTTTATTAACAAGCATGTAGGGTATAGATATAGATATTTTAATAAACTAATAACTTATTATTTAAAACATTTCTTGAAAACAGTAATTTCAAGACAGTGTCTTTTGTTGGTTTGCACTGAAAGAAGTCTATATATGATCTATAAGATCATAATCTTATTTATTCATAGTGACTAGTAAGTCTAATCATTATCCCACTCTATCCTACTTCTAATGCCTTCTCCAGTTCTATGGAGATAAGGAAGGGGGATGGGGAAGCTCTTGGGAAGAAGAAAAACAGCATTATTGGAAAACACTTGCTTCCATTAGACATGGACTATAAATGTTTGGTCTGTATCAGTAAATGGAGCTTCAAAGTGACCTCTTTGATAAATATCTTAATGTCAGGCCCAGTATAAAGAAACCATTTCCCATCCTGGCAGTTGGCCCATTATGCTTTGCTGCCTTGCTTACAGTGATTAAACCCAAGTCTATTAAATGATGCTTTAACTAGTTCCTACCTATACAGAAATCAGTCTTTATAATAAAGACGTTGTTTGCATTGGGATTTATCTCTTATGACATAACCATTTGAATAAAAGGAAATAGAGGATGCTTTTACCAGAACTATGCTTAGTACTTTCAAGGCTATTTTGACTCTGCTTTATGTTTCTAAAATGTTTTGGTTTGGGGGTTATGGGTGGAAGGAGTGGTGTGAAGGACTGAGAGTCAACAAAGTGATTAATAAATTCAATTAGAAGAGAGATGAAAATAGAACTGAAACTATGGTGGGATTGTAGAAAAAAATGTGCATTAAATCCAGGTATTGTATTGTATAATAAGCCTTGCCTACCTCTAGAGAAAAAAAAAAAAAAAACCTTTGGAATGTATAAGCTTTAGAAATGTTAATGTTATGATGAATTTGACAGCTAGGGATTATGCTTGAGGCGATGACAAGGCTGCTAAACACAAGGGAGCTGTATAAAGAACATGGGTTTAGTCTACATGGATAGAAGGGCTATCATAAGCTGATCTCAGTTGGAGCTATTAGACAAGGTTTTCAAATGTAAAGTAACTACTAAGAGAAATTTGTCTGTACAAAAATAAAGGGCCAACAGAAACTTGTCAAAGTTCCAGGTCAAATCCGGATGAGAGTAGATCCAAAAAATTAAGGCTGAGGTCCTGGAGAAAAAGGAGTCTTTAATTGAAATTCAAGAATAATACTTGGAATCTTTGAAAAAGGAAAACAATGTCTCCTAAAGTTCTGGTGGATATGGGCTGGCCTGCCTTGTAGAAAGCATTAGGCAACTGTGAAAAAATATTCCTTGTATTAAGCTGAGATTCTCTACACTTTTCCCTGTGTGTCTTTATTTACATTCCAACCTTTACCTTTACAGTACGTCTTATATTTCTTCCCTTCTCTCTACTGATATAGCCACCACCAAAGTCCCAGCCTTAATCAATTCTTACCTGCTAGTACCCTTCTTTTCTAAAATTGTCTTTGAATTTATTTTGTTCCTATCTTACACATATTATCTCCCCCAAGAAAATTCCTTGAAGGCAAGGATTATTTCTTTGTCTTTCCATCTTTAGCAAAAATTGCATCTAGGAGGCACAAAGCTTAAAGCACTAGGATTACAGTGAGGAAATTGTTGTTTTGCTATTCAATTGTACCTGACTTTCTGATCCCATATGCATTTTCTTGACAAGGATACTGGAGTGGTTTGCCTTTTCCTTTTCCTGCTCATTTTACAGATGAGGAAACTGAGGTAAAAGGGGTAAAGTGACTTGCCCCAGATCACATATTAGTAAGTGTCTGACTGGATTTGAATTCAGGAAGTTCAGCCTGACTCCAGGTCCAACATTCTATCCCCTACCTTCCCAGAGTCAGCTAGAAAAGAATCCAAATCTGGTCTCAGACACTAGGCAAGTGACTTAGCCTCTGTTTACTTCAGTTTTCTCAACTGTAAAGTGAAAATAATAACAGCACATATATCCTAGGGTTACTGTGAAGCTCATATGAAATAATATTTATAAAGTATTGAGCTTAATAAAGTATTGAGTTTAATAAATGGTCATTGCCTTCTCCTACAGTACAAGGCACAATTCATGACACAGGACAGGCATTTCAGAAATACTTGTTGAATGATGAAAATATCAAACAAGTCACTAATTTAATTCGTAACTTCTAGCTTCCCCCTTTATCCAATCCATTAACCACAAACTTGTCAAAATAATCTAAAAGTACAAGTCTACGTTCATCCTCAACTCAAGAATCTTCAGTGGTTTCTTATTACTGCCTCAATAAAACCCACACTCCTTAGCTTAGCATTTAAAGACCTTTATTATCCCAAATCTTGTCTCTGTTTCTAGGCTCATTTCACATAAGCCCCTTCATGCACTCTCTGCTTCAACCACATTAGCCTAATTGCTCTTCCCTGAACTCAACACTCCATCTTCCACTTCTCTGCCATTGCCAAGCTTGGCACCCAGGCCTGCAATCTCCTCCTCCTTCATCTCCAGCTCTTTCCTTCTCACTCTGATGATCATGTATGCTTTTAACTGTTTTGTGCTATCCGTCCCACAGTAGAAGTTAAACTTCTGAAAATTTAGCCAGTTTTTATTTGTCTTTGTACTCCTAGAATTTAGCACAGGGCTTTGAACAAAAAATACTTACTTGGATTGTTTGGATTGCCTCAAGAAATCTAAGAGCTAGTCAGATAATCACAAATGTAATGAATTTTTAAATCATCACAAGTACCATGTCAACAAGGGAAAAATACTAGAATATAAAATAAAAAGGATGTCCAATTTTCTGATAATAAGTGAAGCCATAAGTACTTCACTTTAAAGTTCTTGGAATTGAAAATTATTTCACAGGCCAATTAACTCCAACCTGTACTTAATAGAAATCCTCTTTTCAACATTCCTTGACAAATTGAGATCTGGGGAAAAAAACCTTAATTTTAAAAAGCCAAGGTCATCCAGGGACATCACCAGCTGTCTTGACTCCTATGCCCCTGAACTCTGATGACTCTGGAGGAAAAAGGAGGCTGATGACTTTGCAAAGCTTGGTCTCACTTAAATCCAATTTACATGCAAGACAAGACATCATTCTCATGATGCCATTGGTCCTCAAGAAGGAAGGAAAAACAACAATAAAACAACAAATGGCCACTTAATTTCTTCATGAAGACCTCCAGTGATTGGAAAACCCTGCTGCTTTTCAAGACAGGAGGCATCTGGCTCTCTTCTTAGATCATTAGCAGAGGGCCATGACTTAGTTGATGAGAAAGGGACAGAAACACTTTTTATTGTCATATAAGAAAATTTATAAGAACAATATATTTATTTTTATTTATTTTTTATATTTTATTTATATTTATATTTATGCAGGCCCTGCCAAATGCTAGAGATGTCACCCCATGTTTCAAATACATACACACAAAATAGCCAAACTTTTTCTGAATAAACTTTGAAAAAAATTCATTTAAACATTTTAGCCATGCAGTGATCTGTCTGAATCACTGGGGAATTGATCCATTTCTTGACATCAGCATGGATAGGGATAGCCAATGAAATAATCCAATCTGTCTCTTTAACCTTTGGTGTATCAGGAGAGGTTTGATGCAGAGGAAGAAAAAAACTATGTATTTTTTGAAGCAAAGAAAAATTATTTTTTTCAACGACATATACTCCGATTGATATTTATTTTACTTCTTCTCTCCCTACCTCTGAGGCTTTTCTAGGGGCTGTCATTTTTGTAAGTTCTTTTATTTCTCTGCTGCCTTTTTTACTGGTAAGTAAGCAAACTTCCACTGTGGCATCCACAGGGTATATTCATGTCATTGTGGAAATGCCATCTAATTTATCCTTGAAAATGCATAAAGTAATATTTGGGGAAAGTAAAAATGAAGAGATAATAAGGTTGGAGAAAGAGCCCAGTTAGGGCTGTCAGGGCCCTGATAAAAGACAAACTCTCTCCTTTTTAATCAACACCCTCCAGCAGGAGAGGAAAATTCAATGTGACTTGTTTCATGTTTTGTTTCCACAGTGACTGAAAGACAAGTTTGGGGGGTACAGAGTGGGAGCGAGGTGTTTTGTGGTTGGTGTTAAGAGACCTCGGTTCCATCCCTAGCAATAGAAATCCCCAGAGGATTTGAGGCTTTGTCATTGCTTCAGAAACTGCCCTCCCCCTAACACTTCCTAGAATGTCAGGCTTCCCTAATTAGCTAACTGCTAATCTATAAACAGGGTCAATGTGCTTTTGAAATGGCCTTCTGTGAGTGGCAGCATCCCAGGTGGTATATTTTACACCTTCATTTTCTTGACAAAGCAATGTGTACAGATGGCATTAAAGGACTTTTTTTTTTAGAAATCATAGGAATTTCTATTTGCAAAGGAATCAACACTAATTTTCTCTGGGTTAATAATAAATTTACTTGGAGGAAGATGAGTTCTGTCCAGAATTCTAACCGATAGATGATGGGTTTGAAAAGAGAGGAAGTTGCTTTTTGGAATGTCATTAACTTTTCTTATGTAGTAAGAAAATGAATAAGTTTGAAAGAGACAACTATACTCTAAAAAAATTACTTTCTCTACAATAAAAAAAGCCTATAAAGGCTTTAAGATCAAAGACTCTTTGCCCTTTAAAGAGAATTATGCAGGCTACAGTATATCCTGTTTAAAAAGTCAAAGTTTCTTAAACCTTTTTCACTCACAACCCCTTTTTGCTGCAGAAATTTTTACATGGAGTTCCTTAGTATATAGGTGTCTAAAATTGATATACAAAACAAACAATTACTTGGTAATAAATCATAATTTTGACCTCTACATCAGTTATGAGGTGGGGTCCACAATTTACCACAATTTAAGAAGTTGGGGGCTGCACGAGTTATAGAATGGATAATTCTCTCTGCACTGTTGTACCAGTCATTAGATTATCCTCTCATTTGCCACCTTCTCCTTCTCCAACTCCATTGGACCTTCAATGCTGTCTCTGCCCCACCTCCCACCAACAGTTTTTATCCCAGATGAAAAAAAAAAAAAGAAAACCCCACTTACAACTTTGTCAGAACATTCTATACTTTTCCATTTTTCCATTTTTGTAACACACACATACACAAAACAATAAAAAAATAAATAAAACCCAGCTCTGTAGAACCAATGAGGGGAGAATCTAGAATCCTGCAACTCTTAGAGATGCAGGGATTGAAAGCTTTTATTGAAACCACCTTATATTTGTATTTGTAGACTCTTAAACCTTTCAAACACTTTCAAATCTCTCTAGCCCAGTTGATCTTCCACTAATCATATAAAGTAGACAAGATAGGCATAATTAATCTCAATTTTAGAGATCAAGAGATTTAAATACAGTGATTCACCCCCCAAAATCAGGACAAGATTTTGAAGACTTCTGGGTTCCAGTCTAAAGCATTTTTTACTTCACCATACTAATTGTGCCTAGTGAAGTCATCATGGATTATGATTAGAGCCCCTAATTGACATAAACATCTGAGCAGAATTGAGAGTCACTTTACAAATAATTAGTGCATATACCAGAGGCATAGCAGCTTTAGAAAACCTTGGGACTTATGTGCTACCTCCCCCATATTCACTATATGCACAATTTGAGCTTTATGCACCTTTCTGTACACCTGAGCAATGCCCTTATGATGAAGAACATCTACAACCCCATAGAAATTTTTATATTGCTCTTCTCCCTGCAGGATTAGAAAAGCCTAATTTGTAAACTAAGAATCAGAAAACAAATGTGTCTTAAAACATGAGTTTCAGAGGAACAGAGTGCTCCATATTTTGGAATAATAGCCATGAGGAGTGACACTTTCATCATCCACAAGTGCCATTCTCTAAAGACAGGAAACAGGAAGAAGGCTCAACAGATTCAAAAGGCACTACTAGAGACTTTCCTCTTGTTTCCCCAAGAGTGCATGTCTTGTTTAGGCTTGTTAGTAGCACAACCAATCAGTAGACAATTGTTGGTGTTTTTGAGTTATTTCAGTCCTGTCTGATTCTCCATGATCCCATTTAGGATTTTCTTGAAAAAGACACAAAAGTAGTTTGCCATTTTCTTCTCCAGCTCATTTCACAGATGAGGAACTGAGATAAATAGAATCAAAGGACTTGTCCAGAGTCACAAAGCTAGTAAATGTCTGAACCTAGATTTGAATTTGAACTCTGAGGACTCCAGGGCCAGTTTTCCATCTACTACACTACCTAATTGACCCTGTTAAGTATCTACTAAATTTCAAAGATTCAAACATTTATTCAAGCCTAGGAAATATGGAGACAAAAGTGAAAAACAAAAAATAAAAACACTATACTCAAGTTTACATTCTATAAAAGTGATATGACATGTATATATACATAACTAAAGAGGTATCATAAAGCCCAAATGAGATAATAGCTAAAGTACTTTGCAGATCTTAAAGTACTTTCTAAAGACATTTGATGTTTTTATTTATTATTGTTATTGTTATTATTTTTCTATTATCACCAGGCCTCCAGTCTGGTAACAACTTCAATCTAGTAATGTCTTCTACTATACTCCTACATTATAGTAAAAATAAGTCATATTAATAAGTCTTTAGTATCTAAATTCTCCGGGAGAAAAACATATGCACCCATATTTCTTTTTAATCTGCATTATTAATGTTTTCTTGTCTGATAAATACTAGAATAAATAAAGCCTTGATTTGTAGTTCAATTCCAGCTCCTCCCCCCCAAACTCCAAATTTTAAGCTTCTTATAGGAAAGATTTTGTGTGTGTGTGTGTGTGTGTGTGTCCAGAATGCATACAAAAGGGCCTTGGATATGGTAGGCATCTGATAAATATTTATCAAACAGAATTCCTCCCCACCAGTTTTATCTGACATACCTAATCATTTAGAGGGAACATATACTTTACATAATAATAATAACTTACATCTAATAGTCTTTACCTACATTATTATGCTCAAAACAACATAATTGGTCTTTCTGCTTCCAACTTTTTCCTTCTCCAAAATAAGCTTCCTAAAGAAAGTTCTGAAAAAGGATATTCCAGGATACATTAGGTTGAAATGAATAAATGCCAACAGTATGTCAAACTGGTACCATACTATCATAGGAATACTATCTATTTGAGTAATTTCTTCTTAGGTCCTATCTTAGAATCTTCAGACTAGGTTGCATTTTTCTTAAAAGGTTTTAAATCCAACCTCCACTCAATTGGCTCAAAGGACTAAAGATCAAATCATTAAGTAGTTTCCTGGTGGTCTAAGTAAAAAAGTAAGAGCAGAAGCTTCAGAAGAAAATACTTTATCAGGCTTGATAGCTTTAAGAAAAAAAAAATTATTAAATACCTACAATATGCCAGATACTAAACTAAGCAGTTTATGGACATTAGCTCATTTAGGCCTTAGTTCTATAATTAACCCCATTTTATATTTGAGGAAATAGAGGTAGAAATAGAGTAACATTCCTAGGGTCTCAGAGTCAATGTGAGAAGTCAGATTTGACTTCCTGACCCTTCACTGTGTTCATTGAACCACCTAGATTCCAATAATATAGGTAGAACTGCCAAATGTAGAGAAAGGGAAGTTAAATCCAACTGAATTAAAATTATACCTTTACTGAACAGCTTTTCCATACTTTGACCAACTAAACTTCTTTTTGCTAATTCTTTGATACTCTAGGGATGTCTCATTTTATTCCAGTTCTGAACCTGAACCACCAGAACTGGACCATAAACTATATATACCTGAAGTTTTCAATATACTTCCAATAGATGAATAAGATACTCAGCTGTACAAAATTAGATCAAGAAGTATGTGCAAAGTACCTGATTTATCAACATCAGTATTCAACATGGAAGAGAAATCTAAGATGTAGTTCTTGACGTCATAGGCTTTATTTTCAAAATCTAAATGTAATGTAAAGAGTTCTAGAGTTTGAGTGTGGATCCCAACATAGTATTTTCATCTATTTGTTGTTGTTGTTGTTATTGTTTGCTTGCATTTTGTTTTCTTTCTCATTTTTTCCCTTTTTGATCTGATGTTTCTTGTGCTGCATGATAATTGTGGAAATATGTATAGAAGAATTGCACATGCTTAACATATATTGGATTGCTAATTGGACTGCTTACCTTCTAGGGGAGGAAGGAGAGGGGGAAGGGAGGGAGAAAAAAAAAATTGGAACACAATGTTTTACAAGGGTGAATGTTGAAAATTGTCTATGCATATGTTTTGAAAATAAAAAGCTTTAATTAAAAAAGGAGGGGGGAAAAGAGTTCTAGACTTGGGATCAAAAGAGATCTGACACTTAGTAAATGGGTGACCTTAGCCAAGCCAAAGTTACCATTAAATGAACTAAGATTGATTCTGCCTCCTCAGATTTTAGACTTTATGACGTTCAATTTTATAATCTGTAAGTAGGAATGACAAAACTTGCACTAATATAGGGTTGTTGTAAGGGAAATACTTTGTAAACCTTGAAGCACTAAATAAGTATGCATTATCCTGATTGTATTACTATTAAAATTTACTGTTATTAATCCATCAAGAGATTGCCAGTAACTCTCAACAAGGAAAAACCAATCTGCTCTGTTCTACTCAGTTATTTACCAATTTGTCTCAGCTGTGGCCTATATTTCATGTCTTTGACCCAAGCTATCTTTGACTCTAGTTTCCCCATTCATTTCCCCTTCTTCATTATATCATCTCTTCACAGTATCAGACAGTTGATCTGACTTAGACATTTGATTTGATTACCTTTGTTCTCTGTCTTCCTCTTCCTGGCCAGATCTCCTAATAAGTCCATCTGATGAAATTATCTCATTTCCAAGCCTGGCACTTAACCCAGCAGGCTTACAAGATACTTTGTAATGGCCCTTGCTCAGTCTGGACATCCTAACCCTCTGCAGTCCTTTGGGGCAGGTGTTGGACTGGTTAACTCTTTGCCTCCTGTCACTTTCTGGACAGACTCAAACATATAAGATTTGATATGTAAAGCAGATTCAAGATTAAGCATTTAAAATGAGGGATATGAAGGGAAGAAAAGGGAAAAAAAAGAGAAGTTAGGAATGATAATTGGGTTTTGAGCTTGGGAGTCTGGGAGAATGGTGGTGCTTTTGACAATAATAAGGAAGTTAGAAAGAAAGGAGAGTTTGGGGGAGAAAAGACAGTTCAGTTTCAGCCATGTTGAATTTAGCACATATAGTGAGATGTGTTTAAAAGCATTGTGAAACTGCCTCAAGTCATAGAGTTAATAAATAATAGATTAGAAACCCTTAACCAGGCACACTAAGTCCACTATCTTTCACATTATACAATGCTACCTTTCAAGAACAGTTAAATGCCCCCAGATCTGTCTTCCTTGAGACTGAATTGATACCATTTGATGTAAAGATAAGAGAGAAGTTTAAAATCAAAAGTTAGATTTTTGAGATTGCCACAAAATAATGTCATAATTGTTTATTTGTTGATATTCTTGATATTTTACTTTTTGAAGGAACCTATCTATAATAGTCCTGAATTTAACATTCATAACATGTAAATTTCACTATAGTATTTTAAGTTCATAACCTAAAACTAATTTGTATTGCAAAATAATTTTTAATGAGGTCCTTTGGGTATTCTTGTAAATAATCCCTTTGGATTAGAGTCCAGGAAGAATTTGCTTTAAAATTTCCACTTATTAATTAGTATGACAGAAACTAGATATTGACCCACATCTAACTCTGTATACCAAGGTCGAAATGATTTAGACATTCATGATTTAGACCTAAAGAGTGATACTATAAGCAAATTAGAAGAACAAAAGATAGTTAACTCTCAGATCTGTGGAGAAGCAAGGAATTTGTGACCAAAGAAGAATAGGATATTATTGAACACAAAATAGATAATTTTGACTACATTAAGTTAAAAAGTTATTGTTCAAACAAAACCAATTCACACAAGATTATAAGGGAAGCAATAAACTGGGAAAAAACCATTTTACATTCAAGGGTTCTGATAATGGCCTCATTTTTAAAATATATAGAGAATTTACTAAAATTTATAAGCATTCAAGTCCTCCAATTGATAAATGGTCAAAGGCTATGAGCAGACAATTTTCAGATGAAGAAATTTAAACCATTTCTAGTCAAATGATAAAGTGCTATAAATCAATATTGATCAGAGAAATGCAAATTAAGATAACTGAGGTATCACTACACACCTCTCAGATAGGCTAAAATAACAGAAAAAGATAATGACAAATGTTGAAGGAGATGTGAAGAAACTGGGACACTGATACATTGTTGGTGGCATTATGAATGAATCCAACCATTCTGGAGAGCAATTTGGAACTATGCCCAAAGGGCTTTCAAATTGTACATACCCTTTGATCCAGCAGTATTTCTGCTGGGCTTATATCCCCAAAGAGATCTTAAAGGAGGAAATGAGACCCACATGTGCAAAAATGTTGAATGGATGTCTATCAGTTGGAGAATGGCTGAATAAGTCATGGTATATGAAAATTATGGAATATTATTGTTCCATAAGAAACGACCAGCAGAATGATTTCAGAAAGGCTAAAGAGACTTACATGAACTGATGCTAGGTAAAATGAGCAAAACTAGGAGATCATTGTACATGACAACTGCAAAATTATATGATGATTAATTCTGATAGATGTGGCTCTTTCCAACAATGAGATGATTGAGGCCAGTTCCAATGTAATGAAGAGAACCATCTATACCCAGAAAGAGGACTGTGAGAACTGAGGGTAGATCACAACATAGTGGATCACAACATTTACTCTTTTTTGTTGTTGTTTGCTTGTATTTTATTTTCCTTCTCATTTTTTCCTTTTTGATTTGATTTTTCTTGTGCAGCATGATAATTTATATGTGTGTGTGTGTATGTGTGTGTCTTTGTGTGTGTATACATATATTGGATTTAACACATATTTTTAACATGTTTAACATATATTGGATTACTTGCCATCGGGGGAGAAATTGAGGGAAGAGGGTAAAAATGTGGAACGCAAAATTTTGCAAGGGTCAGTGTTGAAAAATTATCCATCCATATCTTTTGAAAATAAAAAGCTTTAGTAAAAAAATTTCTACTTGCTAATAACTAGTATTATATAATTTATTTTAACTTTTTAGATCTGTATTCCTATTAAGTGGCAGTGTAGTATAATGGATAGAGATTTGGTTTGAGTCAGGAATATTTGAGTTAAAGTCCTTCCTCTGATACATACTGCACTGTTTGATACTGGATAAATCACTTAACCTTTTAGTTTCTTGACTCAACCCGGTGAGACTACAAATTTTAGAGCATGTCCTCATCTGGTACTGATAGAAAAAATTCATTATTATAAGCTCCCTAAATGAACAAAAATCACACTTTAAAACGAAACCAACCTATTCATGTGAATCAATTAATCAATCAACAAATTGATTAATTAATGGAAAAACCCATGGGATTGAAATCCATTTATTATGCACGGAATTCAGTAAGACAATATGCAAAGCATTTCATACAATGGGAATGAGATAGAAAGAGAAGGATTATTACACTAAGGTGCTTTTAAAAGTATTAAATGATGAAGAGAAGTTATTAATGAGTTGAGAGCAACATGGAGAGAAGTCTCCAAGAGAATGGTCCAGGAATTTGTCCTTGGCCCTACTCCATTCAATATTTTTTAGCAATTAAATGTATTAAGATATAGACGGCAAATCTGTCAAATTTGCAAATGACAAAAATTGAGAGATATAATTTACATGTTGAATGTCAGAATCAGAACCCACACTTAATAGAGTAGAGCAATAGGGAAACTATAAAATGGTAAGATTGAATATGGATAAATATAAAGTCAAAGGTAATGTGATATAAAAGTAGAGAGCCAGTCTTATAGATAAGGAAAACTTGATTCAAATTTCGCCTCTAATTTATATATACATATATATACACACACACACCAGCTATGAGATCATTGTCAGGTCACTATTTCAGGACCCCAAAAAACTCTTTAAGATAATGTTATAAAAGAGTTACCAGTTTGCATTTTTGTCCACTCCTCCCCCTCCCAATAAATAAATCCCTAAAAGCCAGGCTTCACAGAGATATGGCAAAAAACCTGAGAATGTTAATGGATAATGTTCTAAATGTGAGTAGACAGTGTAAAGTGACAGCTGAAAAATTTAATGAAGTTTTAAGATTCCCATAATGAACAATATTAGAATACTGCAGTACTCTGCCCTGCTCCAATAATATTTGGAAGATTGTGCTCAGTTCTAAAAAGCACATTTTAGGAGGACATTGACGAATCAGAGACTGTCCAAAGTAGAATGATTCTGGAGTGGTCTGCAACACACACCATAAGGATCATTTCAAAAACAGAAGCGATTTAATCCTAAGAAGATAAAAATTTAGATATGAATATGACAGCTATTTTTAATTATTTGAAGGGAAAGAATATTTAACAAATTTTGCTTGGTCCCAGAAGGTAGAAATTTAGCCCTTCAGAGACAATGCAGACAAAAATAAAGCAAATTCAGGTTTGATATGAGAAAAACTTTCCTAACAATTAATACTATGTGAAAGTGGAATAGGTTGCTGTAAGAAGTGCTGAATTTCCCCTTCCTAATATCTTTCAGCAGAGGCTGAATTTTAACTTGTCAATGTTGTTGTGGAGAAGCAGTCAGAAAACAAGCATTTATTAAGTAACTATCTTTGTGCTAAATGCTGTTAATATACCAAATAAAGGCTAAAACCTACTAGGGGAGAAAACATGCAAACAATAATACAAACAAAATACTTATATTAAAAAATTGGAGACTTCTAGAAATCAGGTTGGTGGTTTATTTCTAGGAATTGGTGTTGTCACAAATTTATTAATAAAGTTCAACTGCATGCATTGAGAAGTATAAGTCTAATTGGTGTTTCTGTCATACTAGTTAGTATAACTAATTGATATGTTATTGATAAATTAGTTTTAAATATGCACCATGCACCATATTGAGCCCTGAATAAAAAAATCATAGCCACCCCCACTTCCTTGCCATAATGACTGGAAATTGAGTTTAAAAAAGAATCCAGGAAAAACATTGAATTTCTGACCACTTTTACATACCTTTGTGTCATAAACTCCAGGTATATTATCTCAATCTTTGCTAGGATAATTCCCCCTCCTTCTGAGTATTGCCCCTTGCCTCACTATCTCCTGCCCTCCACCTTCTTATCTTAACTCCTATTCTGTCAGATTAAGTTATGATCCCTTCCTGGAATTATGGCTTGTCTGTCTTCCAGTGTCCTTGTCCCCCAAACTATCTTTGTTTCCCCTATAAGATTGTATACTCAGGTTATGTTTTCTGTTTGCAAACCCTACTTAGCTAAAACCCTATATAAGTTCCCTGCTTCAGTTTATCTGCACTGAATACTTTGGACAAGAGTCCCATGTGATCAGCTAGCTTAAGTTCCACATTAAAGATTAAAAAACAATCTCTTGCTTACCTCAGTTTCTCTGGTATTATAATCACTGCAAAGTACAAGAGGGGAATAAGGTCTATGAAGATGGGAAAGGTAGAAATGGGGAAGATTATAAAGGGATTATAAATATATATATATTTTCTCTAAGAGGTAATAAGGAGCCACTAAAATGTATTGAGTATTTGATGAACACTGGGGGAAGAATACTATACCAGGCATCAAAGGAAGTCTGGATTTTAATCCCATTTAACTTTAATAAATCTTGGTTCCCTTATTTATAAAATGAGAACAAAAATAATTTTTCTACCTCTCACAAAGTAACTATGAGGGGCAATGGAAAAAACATGCATAATGTTCATTATAAATATCAAATTGATATATAAATTTCAAATGTGATTATATCAGAAAGCTTCCAGACTCAGACCTCAACTCCAAGTTACCAGGCCCCATACTAACTAGAGAGGAATTCATTCATTAACTTTTGAGGCTACTCCCTGAGGCTGAGGAATCCTTTTTGATATGTGACACTGAAAACTTATCTAGCTTACTATATTAATCTAGCCCCAGTCCATACTTTGCATCCCATCCAACCATCAACCACAACAACTATTGTGCCACAGTTCTCTTTTAATGTCCTGACCCAGTTTCCCTGATTGTCCTATTCAATTATTCTGCCTCAGGTTATAACCATTCCCTCTTAATGTTTGATAGGATAAAGGTCTTTATCCATTTTAGACATCATTAGAATATCAGGAGACTCTCC
This sequence comes from Sarcophilus harrisii, assembly GCF_902635505.1. Classification (NCBI taxonomy): domain Eukaryota; kingdom Metazoa; phylum Chordata; class Mammalia; order Dasyuromorphia; family Dasyuridae; genus Sarcophilus; species Sarcophilus harrisii. The sequence goes on from NC_045429.1 coordinate 148,345,468, forward strand.
AGTATCTCCTATTATGTCATCCTAGGTGCCTCTCTTCATTAGATCATCCCCATCCAGGTACCTCCCCCATAATGTCATTGTTCTTGTTACCCTATGAAAGAATCTTGTATCCAACATTCGCTGCTGGATTCGTGGAAACGGTAGTCTCATTCAGCCCTGGGACTAAACCATGGATCCATTTGGTCCCAGTAAATCTCTCCATTAAATAAATTATTAAATTGTTCTCTAATCTCTATCTTGCTCAGTTTCTCCAGCATTATACAAGAAGGATCTACTGAAAGCAAATATGTGTGCACAGGTAGCAATCAACCTCAATGTCCATTTTAAAATATAAATAATAAACATATAAGATGGTACCTATTTCATAGACCTAGAAACTATCATCTATATCTGCAAATGGAGGTTTAAGAAGGAGTGGGGAACATGTCTTATTCTAATTACTTATTATTATTATTCTAATCCCATCATGTAAACATGAAATTAATCCCCTTATATATAAAATTTTACACATCCCTTTGGGTGTGAATAAGATAACTAGGTGATCCTTTGGGAAGAGTAATTGATAGGATAAAGCTTTTGTTGAATTTAAATGGGTCTTTGTTGCAGTGGACCTTAGCTGAATTCCTATGGCTACTTCCTGAGGCAATCAAAGAGGAACATTGACAGGATTATCTTGTCCTTAAGTTTTCTTTTGTTTTCCCTAAGTAGGCCTTTATTCACTAGCCTGAGGATAGTGAGGAAATATTCAGGTTATAACCTGAGGCAGAGTAACTGAATAGGACAATCAGGGAAAGTAGGTGGGCCCTTGCTAAATTCCTTGTATTTCTGCATTGACAAAAATTATCATGACCCCACAGTTATTGTATTCAATCAGAAAACTAAGCTATAGATGTCACCCAAGGTTGACATATTTTTCTCCTATATAAAAACCTGCTTGTACTCCACTTTTTTAGGAACTCCTTTTTTGAAATTTTAGCTTACAATCAATGGCTGCTAACTCCTCAGTTAGGAACTTAGCCCACCTTATGGTGTTTTCCCTCTTCATAGTGTTTTTCCCCTTGTTAATGGAGTGTTTTGTGAGGGAATTTAGCCCACATCTTTCCCTTTCTTAATGAGGTGTTTTGCTAGGGAATTTAGTCCACATCTTTCCCCTTGTTAATTTAATCGCCAAACTCCTTTTTGCAAATTAGCCCACTGTGAACAGTGTAATAAAATCTTTGCCTCTTGATTTGGAGATAGTCTAAACCTACAAATTCTTTTTAGACACATCAAGATACTGGCTTGAAACCTCAATATATTTTTTTTGTTTCAATCCTATAACCCAATATTTGGTGGCCCATATGAAGAGAGTTCTGGAACCCTAACATATTTTGGAGGATTCATCATTTTTTATACTCCACACACCAACAACTATATTTCTTCAATTGACTCAGATTCAAGTTCATACATTTTCCCAATCCAACTCTTTCCCTTACAAAGAATCATATGTAGAGAGTTGGAAGGAACTAAAGAGTTGTCAGTCAGTCAAACAACATTTATTAAGCACTTATTATGTTCCAGGTATTATTCTAAGCACCAGGAATGGGAATAGAAATAAAAAGGTAAATCCTTAGCCTCAAGGAACATATTTACATTGAGGAGAAAGGATTAGCAATATATTTATGGAAGTTGAAGGGGGCAGGTCAGGAGAGAGAAAAGGTATCCAATTTGGAAACATGGAGGAAAAAATCCAGAGTGTAACCTAGAGCTAAATGAGACATTGCTTGCCTGAGCAACCTTTTTAAATGGAAGTTCCACAAGGAGTCATCCAGTCAGACAGAGAAGCAAGAAGGGTAGAAGATACTTCCAATGCATGAATTCCAGGGCCAGAGTGAGGCTTCAGGATGAAGAGCTTGGGCATAATGAAGAAGGGTCTCTTTAGCAGGACCTTCTCTGTAGAGAAAGGAGGGCATCATCCTGCCTCGGTGACCCTTGGCAAGTTAATTTTTCTTTGTGCCTCAGTTTCTTTATATAAAATGAGGGGTTCTGATTCAATCAACTCTGAAGCTTCCTTTAGCTCTAAATCTATATTTTAATTTAGTCCTGAGGCTGAGGAATCCTTATTGATAAACGATGGTGAAAACTTACCTAACCTACTACATCTGTCTGTAATTCCAAAGAAACTGAGGCAAGACAGAGATTGGTTTTTAATTTTTTAATTGTGGAGAGTTTAGACTCACCAAGTCTTGGGCTAGCTAGCTGTAATGGGACTCTTGTCCAAAGCATTCAGCAGAGAGCAACTAAGTCAGGAAACTTTTATAGCATTTTTAGCTATAGGGGAAACAAAAGCAGATGGGGGGGAGGTGTGAGGACATTGGGTAAGCAGGGCAAAATAAAATAACATGCATAATGTTCATTATAAATATCAAATTGATATACAAATTTTGACAGAAAGCTTCCAAACTCACACCTCAACTCCAAGTTACCAGGTCCCATATTAACTGGAGAGGAATTCGTCCATTAACTTTTGGGGCTACTCCCTGAGGAGTTATAATTCCAGGAAAGGATAATAACTTAGTCCTGACAGGATAAGGGTTAAGATAAGAAGGTCAAGGGCAGGAGACAGCAAGGTGAGGTGCAATACTCAAAAGAAGGGGGAATTATCCCAGCAAGGATTTGCGATAAGGCAATAACTCAATAACTCAAATGTTTTTCAAGCCTTCTTTTCTAACTCAATTCCCTCAATCCTAATGGCAAGGAAAAGGTGGTAGTGGCTGAGGGATGGGGGGTGTGAGGAGATGGGAGGCATGAAGAATGGGCGGGGGTGGGTGGCTATAATAATTTTATTTGAGGCATTACATAACTAGCCCCAGCCCATATTTTGCATTCTGTCCAACTGTTATGTCACAGTCTCCTTGAACTGCTCTACCTCAGTTTCCCTGTACTAGTTTCCCTAATTGTCCTGACTGAGTTTCCCTGAATTGTTCTGCCTCAGTTTCCTTAACTGTTGTGCCTCAATCCCCTTAGTTGCAAAACCCCCCTTCAGACTGAAGGCCACTGATCTGAGGTTATAAATTGTTAATATAAGACTCAAGATGAGGGGAAGATCAGACTTCTTGGCTCCTAACTCTTTCTGCTCTCAAGAATTTATGGCACTATCCCCTCTGAACATACCAAAAGATAAAACTATCCCAGATACCTCATCGACACCTTTACTTTTGTTTATTCAGACATCCTGACTCTAGCTTCCTAGTAAGAATTTATAGCTTCCTCTCCCCCCAATCCCCCATCCTGCTAGAACCAAATGGTCCTGAAACTTCCTGCTCTTTTCTTTCTTTGTTTCAAAGTCTTATAAAAGACTTGGGATTCTCACATTCTCCACTGGATACTTTGAGAAGAGAGTCCTGTCCAGTCAATCAAACTCTTCAGTTAATAAAATATTAAAAACTCTCTAATCTCTATCTTGCCTCAGTTTCTCCAGCATTACACAATCATCAACTAGGACAAGAGGGATCTACTGAAAGCAAACATATGAAGAAGTTGAGATCTAGAGATGTTAAGAAGCTTGATTAGGGTCATGTCAGGAAGATGGTGAGGACATGAATAGTTGTCAGTGTTGAGATTTGAACCCAAATCTCTCCATAGAAAAGATTGTTTTTTTTTTCCTTCTGTGCTGTACTGCCTCCCATGAATTCAGATTAATGTGACTGAAAATCAGGATACCTGTTCTCTCCAAGTAAATGTTATTTAGGTGCATATTGCACTGGATCTTGCACAAGTAAAGATGATAGAGGAATATGCTGACTTCAGAACAGAATCCCTACCCCATTTTCTCAACACTTCTTCCACTTTAGAATTTCTCTTGCAGTTAGGACTCTATCTAAAACATTTTATCTTAAGAATTGCCATTTTAATAAGATAGAACTGAAAAGGATAAACAAAGCACATTGGGAAGGGATCTCATATCCCCCTCACCACCTTTCAGCAATATGATGCTGTACAACCTTGTAACACTGACAATTTAGAGATGACAAGGGAGAATTATCCAGGGAAGTCTGGCTGTGGCTCTGGCATTGGGATGTCTGTTGTAGCTAAACAGTGACAGATATTCCAGATGGGATTTAGATAATGCCACTTCCACATCAATCTTGAGTTGTGTACTCAGAGAAAGGAGGGAGAGAGGAATGAAGAGCTCATCTGTTCACCTGCAAAGAAAAAGTGGTGTATTCAGTATCATCCTTATGCCCAGAAGACTCCAGTGGGATGGGAATGCTTCCCAATTGTTTTCAGCTTGAGTCTTGTCCACTTAGGAACTAGGTAACAGAACAGATAGTTCCCCCCTCCCTACTAATCAATAAGATGGGACTGTTTGGGCAGCTCCATGTAAATTCTAAATTCCACAAAGAATCTACTTCATAGCAATTTTACAAGAGAGAGAGAGAGAGAGAGAGAGAGAGAGAGAGAAGAGGAGAGGGAGAGAGAAAAGAGGAGAGAGGTAAAGAGAGAGAGAGAAGAGGAGAGAGAGAGAGAAAGAGAGAAAAGAGGAGAGAGAGAAAAAGAGAGAAAAGAGGAGAAAGAGATAAAGAGAGAGAGAAAAAAAGAAAGAGAAATGGAGGGAAAGAGAGTCTTCCTTTCAAAAAGGCTACCATTCCATTTGGTGAAATAGTAGATATATGGCACACATCTTTATAGGAAATCAAGATACATTGTTACTTGGTAGGAGGGTGGTGAGAATAAGAAAATGGAAGAAAAAATGTTAAACAAAATGGAATGTGTAATAATGGTTCTGTAAGTGTAAGAGAAAGAAAGAGACTTGGGTTGATTGATTACTCGTGGATGACAAGGGAGTCAATATTTCAGGAAGACAAATACTGTCCTGTCCTGTATTATGATTGCAACATGGGCAAATGGGGCCACAAGTCATAGCATTACACCATCACAACCATCAATAAAGTCAAGGCTGTTGGGACACTCAGATTCATGTTTCAAATGCGAAATGAGCAGTAGGCCAAATAGCAAACACCATTTAGGTCAAATATTCAAGCTATGTTTGGTACCACAGTCAGTAGAAGCAGACACAGTCCATTACTCAGAGGGCATACATGATAATGACAGTCTTAATGTAAATGTGGGCACATTGAGCTCCACTTGAGATTCAGATGTCCTTATCCTCAGAACTGAACAACCATGCCAGATTCTTGCTGTTCTTTCAGCTCAAATGTCACTTGTTTGCCCTACCTCTGACAGTGTGTGTGTTTGGTTCAGAATAAGGACTTTTTGACTTCTTTTTTAAAATATAGCAATCATTCCCTCTTTTCTCTCCCCACCCTGTAAGACTTGGAGGGAAATTTTGTGTGTATGCTAACATAATCTAACTTAGCCTAAGTACTTGGGTGACAGGCAGGTTGTATAGTCTAGGGAAGACAATGATAAAGAATGGCATCTAAACTCCACTGATTAGCAAGTCATTCACTTCTCATTTGTCAGCTCCACTGTATGCAGATTAATACTGGAGGGGTTTCTAGGCTCAGAGCCAAAACAAGTCAAGTCAGAAATTACAGTATGTGGCTCCTTCAAAGGCAAAATAAAAGGTTGCATTAGTGATGTACTACTCTTTTGAAAAACAATATAACCAACATTGACTCATTCACAGGAAATCGCATTATGGGTCTCAATTAAGAGATGAAGATAAGATAGCATCACAATTTTTCCCCCAATAGCCTTCTTTTTAGTCTAGATGCTTCTGATCGGAATAAGACAAATGAGGGATAAAGCATTGATAATGCAGCTGCTTTTGTGGGTTATAAAGACAAGCAACAGAGATGAGAAAATTAGTCTGGCAAGGTATAGCTTTCTGAAAGGAAAAGAGACAAGGAATAGTTGAAGTAATTATTTGCTCTCCCAAAATGATCCCTTCAGGAACAATTACCTTCTCATTCAAAGAAATGAATATGAAATTTTAAAACTTGCATCAATAGCCATCTACACCTGAACAGCAGCCTTTATTCAAGGTGAAAGAAAGAATTTGCATACCAGTACCCATTAGAGCTGCTTGCAATGAGAGAAAAGGGAAAAAACCCAACTATTGCCTGAGCTAATTGTTCTCATAATTGAGGAGGAAATGAAACCCACTCTAAACTGCCAGAAAAAGAGAAGCTCTAGGGTGGGCTGGCTGCCTTGCTGACTTCACAAAGTCTTCCACATTGTGTTTAAAATACTAGCGCCTGCTGAGTGCCCCATTTTGATGACCTAACTCAAACAGTAAATGGATGTTGAAGTATTTGCTCATTAAATAAAGTTGGCCTCAGAATTCCCTGTGCTGAATAGTTTTCTCTCTCTACTGAGGAACTAATGCAAAAAATACTTGGTAGGGAAAAGTGAATCACATTGGCAACTGCCAAGGATCCATCTACCTTTGTGTGGAATGGAGTAGTGCTTTATAATGAGGTTAATTTAATTCAGTGCAAGATAAAAATAGATATATTGTACCTAGACTTCCGGGGGGGAAAACAAAGCTAAGAACACAGCAATCATCATTGCTGCCAATTCCAAAAATGCCTTGGGCAAGACCAAATAGGATCTGTAAAGCTCTCATCATGAGGTTGGGTTGGCATGAATCACCAGTCTAACAGATTCATTACTCTTGGCCTTGCTGCTCTATGCCAAGGACCACTGGGTTTTTCTATCTGAATTAAAACTGGAATGTTTCATGTCCTTTTACCACATATGATCTCTTTAAGAACAAAGATTAGTTTGTTCTTTTGTTTGTATCCATAGGTCTTAGCACATTGCTTTCCATATAGTAAGCATTTAATAAACAGTATTTTATTTATTCATTCATAATGAAGCGGGTTATGGTCCCTTTAAGAAATTATTACCTATTGTTCTGTGATCCCTTTCAGATTCTCAGTCCATTCCTGGGAAAGATATATCCTCCCGAGATAAGATCTTTCCAGGATGCCAGGGCCTTTGATTCAATTACAAATCCTGGTCAAAAAGCACCCCTTTGAATTTCAATAGGAGATCTGGGCTGTCCCAGACACCACTGGTTCTGATCTGCTCGGGCTGTCCCAGCCCCCACCAAGACACTCAATATAATAGCTTTCATCAAGGAAGGTCTTTTGCAGATGGACCTTGGTAGCTCCCTTGTTGCCAGGACTTTCTGTCCACTGAGAACTGCATTCTCAGTGCAAAACTCCATTTTTCATAGATCTGCCACTACAGAAGTCAATCTCTGTTAAACTGATTTCTATCTAACAATAAACTTTCATTTTGCAACTAATATTTGGGAATGAGTGAATTCTTTCACTCCTAAAACCTACGGCTGATTTAATGGGGATTCTTAATAGCTCTCTTTTAGTCACTAACCTCTAGACCACCAGGAATATAGACCATTCAAACAGTATCAATAGGAGTAAGAAATTAGCTCTAGATTCTTGTCCCATTTTTGTTACTAACTAGTTGTATGAGAATGCAGAAGCTCATCATTTCTTCAGGGTTTTTTCATATGTAAAATGAGGAGTATCTTTAGTACATAATCTATAAGGGTCTCCTGGCTCTAATATTCTATTAACATAAGAGTAGTGTCTTTAATATCTGAAGATGAAGCTGTCTCCAGAAATGAAGTTGCTACAAAGATCTGTGGATGGTCAGCAAATTTTTCCTCATAGGATCTGCTTGGTGCCTCCTTAATGATTTGGCTTCTAGTTCCCAGTTCAAAATGCTCATTTGGAATAAGCTGTAGATTATACAATTGTAGCTCATAAACTATTAGAGCTAGAAAGAACATGTAAGATCACCTCATCATTTTACAGCTGAGGAAACTGAGATCTAGAGGTAATGGGGTCATACAAGGGAAAGATCACTAAATCTGGAGTCTGGGGATTTAGTTTGGAATCCTGCTTGATATTCCCTACTTATGTGGCTTTGGACAAGTCTTCTTCAGTTATAAAATGAAGTTTGAATTAATATCTAAGGCAGGGGTCCTCAAGCTTTTTAAATAGAGGGCCAGTTCACTGTCCCTCAGACTGTTGGAGGGCTGGACTATAGTAAAAACAAAAACTGTTTTGTGGGCCTTTAAATAAAGAAACTTCATAACCCTGGGTGAGGGGGATAAATGTCCTCAGCTGCTGCATCTGGCCTGAGGGCCATAGTTTGAGGACCCCTGATCTAAGGCTTCTCCCTGCTCTAAACAGAGCTGAAGGCAAATAAAAGTGTTTTAATTCCAAGTATAATTAATCAACTAGCTTTATTAAATGCTTATTGTATGCCAGGTACTATATTAGGCATTTGAGATACAAAAATAAAGAATAAAACAAAGCAATCTTTTCAGTCTTTTGATGATGTTCTTGGTCTTGGTAGGTCATAGGAAGGGTCATTAACAAGGGAAGGCCTAATTTATTATGAACAATCTGGAAACCCAGTTACTCCTCAAGACAAGCAGGGAGAAGCACTGACAGAATTATCTAGTCTTAAATAAGCCTTCTGTGGGCCTTTTATTATTCTTAAATAGGTCTTTTCCCTTACACTGACAAAATTATTATGACTCCATAGTTCCTGTATCCAATCAGAAGGCCAAGTTATGATGTCAACCCCTGAGGTTATTTTTCCTCTTATATAAGAATTTACTGGTATCTCAATCCTTTGCTTAACTTCTTTTAGTTTGAGCCACTTTCTACATGTCACAATGGCTAGTTCATCAGGATCTCAGCCTATCTTAATGGGATCTTCCTCCTTGTTATGGCATCTTCCCCCTTGTTCATCAGTAACACCCTTTTAGAACTTTGCCCAACAGTCAAAGGCATAATAATAAAATCTGCCTGTTGGTTTAAAGATGGTCCAAGCCTACAAATTATTTTGAGGCACCTTGAGGCACTGGTCCTAAACCCTAACATATTTGGGGTTTGCTCTTCTATATCCCAACATTTGGTGGCTCATACAAGAAGAATACTAGAACCCCAATATATTTTACAGGTCCAGCTCTTCTATACTCCTATACCTCATCACTTTCTCACATTGAACATACATTCTAATGAGGAAGGGAGAGGAGAGGAATAAGTACATATACAAATCTATAGAGCATAAATATAAAAGAATGAAATATATGTACATATATATAATATATACATACATCGTACTTAAGTATAAGGTAATATAAGAGGGAAGACACTAGCTATAGAAAGACTTTAGAGAAAAGATGATGCATATACTGTATCTTAAAGGAAGAAAAATACTCAATAAAACAGAGGTAAAGAGAGACTGAATTCCAAGCATAGAGGACAATCAATGTGTGAGAAACAAAGAGAAAGGCAGTTTTACTAGAGAAAAGAGTATGGGGAGAGGAGCGATGTTCAGTGAAGCTAGAAAGTTGAAGTAGAGGCAACTCATGTAGACCTCTGAAAGCCAAATAGAGGATTTTATATTTCTTCCTCTGGGCAATGGTGGGTTACAGGGATGGGATGTATTTCTTCTTTAAGGCAAAAGAGAATCCCCAGAGTTCATTCAGTCGGAGAACCATATGATCAAATCTATGCTTAAGAAAAATATTTTTTCAGGTTGGGGAACAGACTGAAGATGTTGCAATAATCTAAGAGAGAAGGAGAAGCAGACTAACCTAAGTTAGCAGTTATGTATGAGGAGAGAAAAGAGGTTGAATGTAAGAGATATTGTTAAAGTAGAAACAGCAAGATTTGGCAAGTGATTGGATATGCTGGGCAAGGAGAAGTTTAAGGTTGCAAATGTGAGAGACTGGAATTACACTGGAGCTTTTGACCCAGCCCCCACTTACCACTCTATTCTGAGGGGATCATGTAAATATCCTTTTCTAGGCTTTATATTATTCTGCATTTTATTTATTTATTTTTAATTGTCATCATCTATATTTTATTGCATCTTCTATATTATATTATTCTTTATATCCTTTATATTATCCTCTAAATTGTGGGATTAAAAAAGAGGTCTACAACCCTACAATTGCATTTCTATCCAGTCTAATGACTTCCAGTGAACTCTGTTTAGGGCTCCTAAAGATAGAATTGGAGAGGAAGATCATGTAGAAGAGGAGGCTTACAGCCATCCCAACCTTCAGAAACCACCCGCCTAATCAGTTAACAGCCATCAACACTGAGGAAAGACCTTCCACCAGCAAAAAAAGATTCTGACTCATGGAAGACTCCAATGTTAGTTTTGGGGAATAAATTAAGGCATGTACATTGTTATTGTTGTTTTTAACATACTACTATTTCATGTCTTGCAGATTATAATTTGGTATAAACATCTTTTGTCTTTCTGGGAAACGAAAAAATTCACATGATACTCTTTCTTCCAATATTTGGTTTTATTGTAATAGTCTGGACCCAAACTAGCAACATCTCCAAGGTATTTTATAGTTCCTATTCCACAATGCACATCTATTGAACTGAATTGCATTGGAGAGACCTGAGTTGAATTGAATTGAATTAAAAGATTAAAGAAAAAAAAAAAGAAGATGAAGCTTGATTGGCCCACTATGAGTTTGTCAATATTCAAATCATCTTGTATTCAAATTCAATCCATATTCCTTTTTAGAGTTTTAAGAAACAAGAAGCATTATCAGTGTCACAGTAAGCACTACCTAGGAACTCTGAAAGGTTTTGTTGGCATCAAAATCACATTTATTTGTCTTGTGCTATTTGGCCTAAAATTCCAATTGTAATCATGGAAATATAGAATGTTAAAGTTCAAAGGGACCTTAGAGATTATCTTATCCTATATATAATAAAAGTGATCATTGATTCAAGGAGGCCATATTTATTTTTAATGTTGATAATAACTGAAAGCATTCTCACTCTCAGGTTTTTCTTGAGCATTATCTTGATTTCTCCTTTGTCTCCAATGCAATGCGTTATTCTTACTTGTACAAATTGTAAATCCGCCTACCTCTACCCACTTATATTTATTATAAAATAAGCTTATTGAGGCCAAAGATTGAGTTATTTTATCTTTGTATACCTAATGCCTTACCTAAGGGATAAGGACTGGACCTATAAATTGATCAGTTGTCTGAACTCTTTGAGGAAAAAAAATATCTCCACCATCAATATTTTTCTTTGAAAATGATGTTATGGGATAGTTACCTCAATATTAATAGGTTAACTAATTTAACCTGAGGATCTTCCCCTCCCAGACCAGATTGTTTTGTGAATAAGGAAAAGAGACCCTTCTTCCCCTCATTTCTAATCTAGTCTTAATTACTGAATGGTTAAATTAGTTAACCAAAGAGTTAAAGGTCACCTAAATAATGTGTCAGAGATAAGACTTAAAACCAGATTGTCTTCCTTAAGAGCTCAGTTTTGTATTCACTATACCAAGACACTTCTCACTTCTTCCTTAAAATTTAATTGAATTGAAATTTATTGGGAAAGGGATGGGAAAGGTATCTTAAATTGGTTTATTAGGTAAGCTGGTATTTTGAATACTTCTTAAAACAAAGAAAGTTTTGAAGGATGAGCCATAGAATAACTTGAGCACTGTAAGAATTCACCTGTGGGAAGTACCACAAAACCTTTCAGAGCCAATTGGCACAAAACATGTTCCCAGCTGGTTGGGAGGGATGGGAAACAGACAAGATATGAAGGAGAAGATGCTCCTATTCTGCCATATGGTAGTTTCTTATTTTGATGAATTGTTCTTGCTAATTAAATAGTAAACTTTGTTGATTCTACACCTCATGAAGACTGCAAGTAGGTTCTACACATTCTCTAAATGTGGCATTTTGGGGAAATTGCCTCCTGTGATTATAGTTTTAGTCATTTCAATGAGGAGTGAAAAAATGGGACAACAGCAATCACAATTCTAATTCAGCCAAGATTCCATAACAAAGAGTCAAAACAAATAAAGGAACTCCAATTGCTTCACAGGATTTCCTGGAGTTCATTTTTTTCCAACTTCTCCTCTTCAAGGACAAAGGACAACCAACAATCTCTGTGAGTATGGCTGCCCCACTGGGTACTCAACTAAACTGTTTGATGACCCAACACAGATCTTTCTTTTTCTTTGTTTTTTTTTTTTTTTCCCCTTTCTTTTCTCTCTCTCTCTCTCTCTCTCTCTCTCTCTCTGTCTGTCTCTGTGTTTGTCTCTGTCTCTATGTCTCTTTGTCTCTGTGTCTGTCTTTCTTTCTTTTGGTTCTTTCTACATAGCATTTTATACCCTTATCTGTAGGTGTTCTACTCAAAGGAGTATTAAAAAAATAATTTTTAAAACTCTAGAGACTTTTAATCTCTCAAGATATATTGAGCTTTATAGCTAAATCTCTTAAGGAATATGCCTTAAACCCAAATCACTCTGATTTTCATTGATTGGTCAATAATAGGCATAGTCCAAGATCATTATTTGGGCCTTGATGTAAACAGCAAAATTACTGTTTGGGGCAGAAACTCTGAGGATCTTCCCCTCCCAGACTAGATTGTTTTGTGAATAAGGAAAAGAGACCCTTCTTCCCCTCATTTCTAACCTAGTCTTAATTACTGAATGGGCATTTCCTCAGTCAAACTAAGACCTATTAAAGACTTTAGCTTAAAAAGTCCAATGACTCCAATATCACCAATTATATCCAGATCCATACCTAGTCTTCCTAATCTATAGGATTGGTCACTGGTTCTGGAGGAGAGAATGAGACTGGTGACTTTGCTCAGCCCTTCCTCACTTAAATCCAACTCATTTGTGTATCATGGTATCACCTCTCTGATGTGTTGATACTCTTAGAGAATAAAGACAAACAACAATGTGACTAGCACTCCCAGAATACTACAAACTTAGCAAACCAGAGGAAGCGTCAGCTTATTTTCCTAACTGTCCTGCAAAATTTCCTCTCTACAAAACAATAGGAAAAAAAAAAACCAGAAGCTAGTATTTGTGGTTTTCTATTTTTTTTTATTTTCCCTCCTTGGTGCCTGCCTAATTATTCACAATTCATACAAAACCCAAGTTTACATGTTGGATAATGACATGGACTTCAAAAATATAGTATAGTTGAAAAAAATAATATAGACTTGGTGTCCACAGACTTGAACTTGAATCCAGGATATGACTATTTCACAAGATTACAGAGTTGATAGGGACCTTAGAAGTCATCTGAAACAACCTATAATTGAATATAAATCCCTTCTAAGACATCCCTAACAAATGATGATCCATTCTCCACTAAACAGCTCCAGCAATAGGGATCCCAATTTCTGGAAACAGCTCATTAATTTTACTTAAGGACAGTTTAGAATGTCTTTTCTTTACTTGTTGTTCTTAGTTCTAGGCACTGGGGTAAATGTTGATGTCATAAAGAAAAGTAAAATTATGATCCCTGCACCCAAAGAACTCACATTATACTAGGTAAGATAATATATAAGTCACTATACATACTTTTCTGGAATTTCTGATATCTGCGGTGTTTGGGAAGCAAGTTATTTCTCTGGGTGTTTTTTTATTTCTAGGAACATTTCAAATACTTTGTAAAAAATTGAACATCCATCTTTTTCTAATTATAATTAGGTTCAGATTTCCAGAATAGGTCACCTTGGATTCTTTTTTATTCTTTGGATCTTTATTCTTAGCTGTTTTATTCTTTGGATCATCTTATTCAATTCCCTCCTCCATTTTTCTGTGGGTGCAGAATATTGTGTTATTAAAATTTCTTTTATATTTGAAATCTTTTTTCTTGGTTGTTTGCAGAATTTGCTGTTTATCTGTAGAAGTATTTAATTTAACAACTATTTGTTTGCAATCGTGGGTTTTTCAATTAGCATTTTGTCTTCCATGTTCAGAAGTTCAAAACTGTCTTATATTATTTTCTGCATTATGGCATACAGGTTTTTTGTTCTAAGAGAATCAAAATCATTCAATTTTCTCTATATACCCTATGTTCAAGATCAGCTGTTTTGCTTTGCATGGAGATAGTACTTTCTTTTAATTATGGCTGTTTTTGCTTCTCTGCTTCCAAATTGTCCTTCATTCCTATTTTTGAAATTTGGTATTTGCATTCCTCATCAATTATATTATTTTTCTTTCTTTGGTGAGACTTCTGACTATAGATTAATGTTTTCATATTCTGCAGGAAATAAATTCTACTATAACAATTCTTATTTCTCCATTAAACTCTAAAGGAATATCATGTTTTAGTTCCATGCTCTTATCAGAATTCATAGGCCTCATCTCATGTTTATTCTTTTTCTGTGTCTTACAATATTTATTTGTATATATCTGAACTCTTTTCTCTTGATCTAAAGGTCATATTCCTTTCTGTTATCAATATCTATTCTGTTGATTTTCCTCCTGAGAGCTTTGGTAATTTCATTTTTTTTTTCATATTTTCCTCTTTTACTCATGTTCTGACTCTCTCCCCTTTGAGAGCAGTTTCCTTTAGGGCTTGATCTCAAAGCTGTCTTAGACATCTCCCATGCTGGGCAATTCATGGTTATCAGTCTAGATATCTGCCCCAAGCAACTTTTAGGGTAAAGGAATTGGTCTCAGCAGGATATCAGACTCTTTATCTCAGATTTAGTGGAGTGCCACCCAATTATAAATATGTCCTATCTCAGTTTCTAATGTTCCTCAGTTCTCTGCTAAATTCTGTTGTTCCACAGAGCACTACTTATCTTTTTGTGTTACCTGAACAAATTACTGCCATTTTAATCTTTTTGGCATTGGAAGAAGAGAATGGGGATTTACAGAGTTCTTCTATAAGATCAGTTTCTATAAATCAACTTCAGTAACCCTACTCCCATGGCATGGGGACAACAGGAATGCCCAAAGTGAGCAATTAAATTAGTTTATCAAAGTTTTATGTTCTCATTTGGGTTCTTGTATCATAGACAATAAAGACAGATGAAATTTTATCACTTCTGTGCAATATCTATTTTGAAAAGATTTAATGAGAACCAGAGAAAATATCTATTCCGCTATGTTATTGATCACATGATCTGGAAGCCTAACTAGGTACATACAAGATACACAAAGTGTAAATAGAAAGTAATCTCAGAGAAGGAGGCATTAGTAACAGACTTGGAAAGACCTCTTGAAAAAGATGGAATTTGAGCTAAAGTTTTAAGGAAGCCAGGACACAGGTAAGGAGAGAATTTTCAAGATTTAAGAAACAGCCAATGAAAAAGCAAGGAGCTGAGAGATGAAGTTTCACAAAACAAGTCTAATTCTTCTTCCCCACAACAATCTGGCAAATATTTGAAGGCAGCTATTTAATCCCCTATCTTACACCCTCCCCCAAGCTAAAAATCCATAGTTCATCAAACCAGTTCTCTTTTGTTACTGCCCCCCAATTCTCTCATTACCCTTGTCATTTGCTTGTCATTATTTGCTTGTCATTCTTAGAGTGCAATAATATTCTATTATAATTAAATGCCACAATTTGTTTAGATATTCCCTAATAGATGGGCATGTCTTTGATTTCCAATTCTTAGCCACCACAAAGAGAGCTTTTATAAATATTTTTGGACAAGCAGGTCCTTTCCTCATTTTTTTATTGGTCTTTGGTATATAGACCTAGCAATAGTATCACTGGATCAGAGTGTATGCACACTTTTATAGCCCTTTGGGATAGTTCCAAATGGCTCTCCAGAATGGTTGGATCAGTTCACAACTCCACCAACAATGCATGTGTCCCAGTTTTCCCACATCCTCTCCAACACCCAATGAATTCTTTTAAAATGCAAATAAATTGGGACTCTAACATCTAGAATCCTTAGTAGCTCAATGTGAAGTATTACCTTTTACCTTAAAAGTAGAAACCTGTTTCTTCTTCAGTACAATAGTTAGCTAGAGGCAAAGAAAGTAAGGAAAAAAGGAAAAGACTATAAAAAGCAGGGACCTGTGCAATCAAAATCCAATTTCATATACTTCATAATTTGGCCTAGAGATTGACTTTGATCCAGACTAGCTAGAGATGGATGCATCATATCATTTTGCTTTTCTCATGAGGAATTTGTATGTAGGTCCAGAAGCAACAGTTAGAGCTAACATGGAACAACTGATTGGTTTAAGATTGGAAAAGGAACATGACAAGGCTGTATTTCTCCCTTTATTTATTTAACTTATATTCAGAGTACATCGTGTGAAATGTCAGGCTAGATGAATAAAAAGTCAGAATTAAGGTTGCTAGGAGAAATATCAACAATCTGTGATGCAGATGGTGCTACTTTGATAACAGAAAGAGAGGGAAATTTCAGAAATCTCTTGATGAGGGTGAAAGAGGAAATTTTAAATGCTGGCTTGAAACTTAACATTATAAAACTAAGATCATGGCAACTGGTCCATTACTTCCTGGCACATAAAGAGAGATGAAATGGAAGCAGTTTCAAATTTTGTATTCTTGGGCTCAAAGATCACTGCAGATGGCAACTGAAGACACAAAGTTAAAACATTCTTACTCCTTGGAAGGAAGCTATGGCAAATCTGGGTGGCATACTAAAAAGTAGAAACATCAACTTGCTAACATAGGTCTATATAATCAAATTTATGGCTTTTCCAGGAGTAATGTATGACTGAGAGAATAAGACTATAAGGAAAGCTGAAGGCCACAAAATAGACACGTTCTAATTGTGATGTTAGTGATCATCAACATCAAAGAGATGTTGGACATCAAAGAGATCAAATGCATCAATAGTTAAATAAATTAATTCAGACTACTCATTGGAAGGACAAAAATTTAAATATTTTAGTAACACAATGACCAGACTCATTGGAAAAGACCCGTATGTTGGAAAAGATTGAAGACAAAAGGAGAAGGGAATAGTGGAATATGAGATGGATAGATAATATGGAAAGTACAAACATTAGCTTGGACCGACTTCAGAAGATAGTAGAGGACAGAAGAGCCTGGCATCCTGTGGTCCATGCGTTATGAAAAGTAGGACAAGACAACAAATGGATAATCATAGGCTTATACTAAATAGGCTTATACTCCACTTGACTGAACTTAGGTATATAGTATGGGTATATACAGTAGATTTATCATTTAAAATTGACATATCCTGCTGTGAAGACAAGTTGCAGTAAGAGTGTTTTTTTTTTTTTTAATTCAGTTATCTATTTGTGTTTCTCTCCTGCTGTTCTTAATATGGCTCTTGGATATTTTTAAGTATTTTAATTAATTGTATTTTTAGCTGTTTTATTTGTGTCTTGGGGCTGCTCATTGACAGACATTTTTTCAAAAGAGTCAAATTAATAAGTAATGAATCATTGTTCAGAATAACCATATGCCATAAAATAGCTGCCACATTTCACCTGCATGTAGGGTGTTTTTTGGCTAAATGATTCCTTGCCAGCTACATTGAAAACTAAACTAATGTTCTAAAACTGTCCTCAGATAAGAGAACTTATTTTATTTCAGTTATAGCTTTAATATTTGAGAGTCCCTGGCACCATGTCTAATGCCACCAACTTAATGCTTAACTGAAGAACCAAAGCTGAAGGTCTTGGACAAGTATTGTCTAGTGAAATTTATGGCGATTGACCTGTTTTCAGCTGATATCCTATAACTGGTGGAGAACCTCCCAGAGTCACAGAACAAGGTAATTGCCTCACAGTAATAGCTGCAGTGCCATCTCAGCCTCTTTCCTTCTGTAGTTCATCCCCATCTGGCTGCCATGTTCCCTGAGGGCCTTTTGAACCAACTATTTCAGGCTGAGTCACAATTCAGGCCTTGCTTCAGGGTTATAATTCAAAGTTACAAGCCCCTGTGGATCTTCATCCTAAATTTAATGTGTTAGTTCTTCTGTGAATAACACTCTGTCTTGGGAAATTTCTTATGAAACTCTAGGATTAGTTACCAACTCACAACCCACTCCCAACAGCCTAGAACTGACAAATCTTAGATTGCATAATTAAATTTTCCCAATGAACTCAATAATTCTATGTGTTTTCCAATGGAAATGAGAAGGATATGAAAGTTTTCCAGGCAATACAGAAGTTGAACACTTCTTTTACTTTCCCAGATAGAACAAAAAAAATTCTATCTGTGAGAAGTTTTTTTGAAGTAATCACGATTGAACACATTCATGAAATGCTTTTAAATGCAAAAATGGTATTCCTTACAACTATTCTAGGTCAGCATTTTTACAGATAAGAAAATTGGTATTGACAAGTAAAGTTACAGTTAAAAATCACACAACTTGTGTGTGCTTGATCTGTGTACTAAACTTGTTGCTTTCTCCATTATGTCATACCAAAGTAAGAGACATCTTTCCCCATGTACTTTTTTCATTTTATCTATTTGTTTGCTTAACATATGGATCATCAGGATAGTTTAAGTGTACAGACTATTCCTGTATATTAGATTCAGGGGAAATACTAAAGTTGAAATAATTTACTTCTTAGTGTGGAAAGTCTGATCATGATCCTAGATTTAGAACTGAAGGGAACTCCGAAGCCATCAGGTGTAAGTACCTTAATGCACAAATGGAGGAAATGAGATTTAAGAGATCGAGGGCCAAACACTCGAGTATTTGTTTTTATTCAATAGAATCAGTCATGTCCAACTCTTTATGACCCATCTGGGGTTTTCTTGAAACAGATGTTATAATGGTTTGCCTTTTCCTTCTCTAGTTCATTTGACAAATGAGGAAACTGAGGCAAACTGGATTAAATGATATGCCTAGAGTAACACAACTAGGAAGTGTCAAAGGCCAGATTTGAATTCAGGGAGATAAATCTTCATGACTGCAGGACCTGTACTCTGTGCACTATGGCACCATTTAGCTGCCTATACATAATATAGTTCAAGCCAGGTCAATGAGTAGTTCTTAAGCATCTATCACATACAAAGCACTGTGTTGAATGGTAGAGAAAGAAAAAAACATAAATTTTCTGCTCCCAAGGAGCCCACAAACTAATGGAAAAGTCACTAAATAGCTGTGTACAAACAAGCTATATACCAGATAAACTGGAGATAACCAAAGAGGGGAAGCACTAACATTAATAGGAATTAATACTAGCATTTTGTAAAAGGGGCAATTTGAAATGACAATTGAAGAAAGTCAGACATGACAAGAGGTGGAATCAAAGAGAGAAAAAGTGCCATTTATGGAGAACAAGGATAGAATTCCAAGCATAAGAGACAGTCAGTAAAAATGCAATGAGTATGGAGATGGAGTACCCATGCAAGAACAGCAAAGGAGGCCAATGTTACTGAATTGAAGAGTTTATGGAAAGGAATAAGATACAAGAAGACTGAAAAGGTAGGAAGGGGCCAGGCTATGAAAGATTTTAAAAACCAAAAAGAAAGTTTTATATTTGATCCTGGAGATTATGAGAAGTCACACATAATAGACATACTGGAGAAAGGCCTCTAACTTTAAGATATGAGCAATGGATATAAATATAGCCTACTTACCCCAAATTTTGACATTGTCCACAATATCACAGAGGAATTATTGATCTTAAAATAATTTCTCAGTGAAAGAAAGATGAAGTAAAGGTCTGTGAAACTTAATGATGTATAATGAAAATGGTTTTCCAATTTGAGAGATGAAAAGAAAATCTGAGTATCGAGAGTAACAAAGATGTCACTAAATATGAGTGAAACTCAGACAATAATGAAAATGTCCTAAGTTCACAGATTTAAAAACTTTGTGAGTGGGAGAGACAAGGAGAGAGGATGACTTTGTAATCCTTGCCTCTTGGTCCAGTGAGCCTTATTTAAGTATTAAGTATTAAAGTATTAAGTATTAAATATTAAGTATTAAGCCTCTTTCTATTAGTAGAGAAACAGGTAGCTCTTCAGCCTCCTCACCAATTTTCTCCCTGTACACATCAGAGATGATACTCTGGAAAACTTTGTTCTGCAATCCCTCTTTTATGATTTATGACTGCCTCTCCCAGAATGTTATTTCAGAATAGTGCCAGACATGGTTCACTTCTCTCCTTGATAGCTTCATTGCAGCACCATATATGTTCAACACCTAAACTGGCTATGTGTCCCTGGGCAAGTCTTTTTACTTCTTAATGCTTTAAGTAACTCTCTAAGATCATAAATTACTGAGAAGGTGCTAAAGCTACTCCATTTCCCTCTGGACGTTGTGCATTTTTAAAAAAAGATTAATTTGATCAATAAGTTTTTTTGCACACTCTGTTCCACATCAGAAGCTAATCAAAGCTTTTCTTCAGCACTCAAGTAAGTGGACAGTAACCAGCCAGAGACTCCCTATGCAAATTCTAAACTGGGGAGCAGTTAGTGACCCTTCCATTGTATGTCACCAAGCACTTCCAAAGTACTCTCATCAAAATTCTCCTGAGTTGGCAGCATGTAGAGACTATTGTATATGCTCTCAGGACTGGGCCTCAGGGATAATTTCTGACAAATGTTAATGATAGAAAAACTTGGAAAGACATTTATAAACTGACAAAGAGTGAAAACAGACCCAGCAGAAAGAGGCAAAGTAATGAACATTTATTAGATATTTATAATGTACCAGATACTATGCTATTTGCCGAGTAGACAAATATAAGCCAAAATAAACTCTGCCTTCAAGGAGTTTATAGTCTAATGGAAGAAGACAATATATAAACAAGAGATAAAAGCAAGGGAAGATGAGAAAAGGGGGAGGAGCACATATAAATAGTTAGGAGGGGAAGTTTTGAAGTTTGTAGAGTTAGAAGTAGACCCAGGAGGGAAATGGAGTTGGCCAATCTGGGCCCCTTTCCAAAATGGAGACTTTTTGGAGTAACTCAACAATGGGAGAAGAGGTTTGGTAAAGTATTCCAAAGGCTCTAGGTGCAGAAGGATGTTACAGCAGTTAATAGCTGAGACATGGAGGGAAAGCATTAAAATTCAAAAGCAGAGCCAGATTAGGGATGAAGTACACTGGATACTTCCCCAAAATGAAGGCCTTAGAGGAGCTCACCAGTGTGAGGAACCATACAATAACCTCAGAGTGCAATTCAAAATAACACCATGGAGATGAGCCATGCTGAAATCCTGTTTTTTAAAAGGACCAGAAAACCATCATCTAGGACTACTTAGGACAATGAAAATAGATGAATACACAAAATGACATTCTCAAAGCATTTCTGCCACAGGGGAAACCTGGAAGGAGCTCATTAAAGAAGAAATTAATTAATTGCATTTTCAGACATGCTTCACAATTGAGGCACATTATTAACTAAATTGTGTGTATGCAGGAGTTCCTGATTCATTTAATTCAAGTTCACTGACTTGTCATAAATTCTGGAGCCCTAAAGGTACTATAAATGCCTTACTGAATTGCTTTTTGCTACAGTAACCTTTTATTTCATTGCTTACAGCATATATTTTTATGATGCTGGTTTATCTTGGATAAATCCAAGTGATTCAGAAAATGCCATTCAGTGGCAGTAATTGAGTTTGGAAGAACACAAGCACTTCTCCTACCCCCATATCTTCTTCTGCTCCCATTTCTCCCAAAGTCCACTCAGTTTCTTCCCTTCTTTATTCTACTTTCCTTTCCTTCCTTTTATTTTTAACCACACAAATTCTTCTATGGAAATAGTAGTTAGCCTACATTAATGAACAAGATAGAAAACTATCTACCAACTTATGTAATAGCTACAAATTAATTGATAAGGCACTTTTATATTTTGCAAATCTCTTGCCTCACAACACTCTTGTAAGATAAATTGAGCAAGGTTTATTATCTCCATTTTATAAAATAAGATACTGAGGATTAGGGAAGTTAAGCCAATCAGTAATGATTCTAATCCATATTGTCTTATTGGATCCAGCAATCTTTCTTTTTTGTTGTTGTTCAGTCATTTCAATCATGCCTAACTCCTCATAACTGTATTTGGCATTTTCTTGGAAAAAATAGTTGAGTGGCTTGTCATTTCCCTCTCTAGCTCATTTTATAGGTGAAGAAACTGAGGAAAGTGACTTCTCCATACTCACATAATTAGTAAGTGTACAGAGCCAAATCTGAACTCAAGGAGATAAATATTCCTGACTCCAGGCCCAGAACTCTATCTACTATGCCATCTAAACTCCCCAATTTTTCATTCTACTTTCAGTTTCTCTAAAAGTATCATAAAATACTCATTAACCCTTGTTATGATTATGATTCCTCAGGCTAGGCATTTAGTAGATATCATTTAGTATGGTAAATAAAAATGAAGTTTGAACTTGTATCAAGAAATCTTGTTTTGGGTATCAGGAAACTTTGGTATAAATAATGTCTTTGAAATCTATAAGCTGTGTGACCCTGGCCAAGTCACTTAATTTCCCTGAATCTTAATTTTCTTATTGATTTGAATGACATTTGAAAATGCTTAAAGGAGCAAAATTCTGTGATACTTTTATTATAAGGCTTTTGCTTTTTAAGACTAAAAGCATTGTGTTAATATGAGCTGTTATCATCATCACCATCCTTATCATTCACACATAAATGAGCTACAGGAAATAAGATTTGCTCAAACAACATCAAATAACTTGATTAAATAACATTTTCACAGTCACAACATAAATTAAAATTAGTTTGGAGACAAGAAGATAAGACAAAGCTAGAAAGCATGATAAATTCACTGGACAACAGAGCAATATTACAAAATATATCACAAAGCTAGAATGTTGAGCCAAACTTAATAAAATTTGATTATAATTCTAGAGGAATGATAATAAAATATACTCTCTTCCTTGTGAAAGAGAGGTGATAGGATTATTAGTTGAGACATATTTTTTTTCCATACAGTAATTGAAGAATTTTGCTTTGTTTGACTATGCATATTTGTTCTAAGGGATTTTCTCTTTCTTTCCCAACAGGATATAAGGGGCTAGAGAGAGAAAATAGATTTCTGTTAATCAAAACACAATTTAAAACAGAGTACTTGGGAGATTTGCTACCTATGTAGAATGTTGAATGCTTTTTCAGAAGATGTTACTATATTGTTAGTTGACTTGTCTTACTGTGTTATAAGAGACATCTCAAATAGTGAAGATAGAGGGATGGAGTCAAGATGATAGAGTAGTACCAAATTCTCCCAAAATTCCCATCAAACAACTTTAAATAATCCATCAAATAGAATTTTGAAGTGGCATTGCCAACAAAAGTTCAGATGAGACATTCTTTCAACTCAAGACGACTTAGAAAATGGAAGGAAATATTTGGACACCAGCAGCAACAGTTCTAAAGCAGCTTTGGCTGCTCTCAGTTTACAGATGGTAAAGGGATTAGGCTTCTGGTTAGAAAGAGATTACAGGGGACTTCTGGACTATTACAGAATTTGATGTTGTTTGGTAACCCCTTTGCCCTCACACAGATCTGAGTTACAGTTGCAGAGCAGAGAAGAGCATTAGTACTTGTGGCTGCAGGGAAACAATGGACCTGGTCATAGTTCAGCGTCAGAGAGGACCAAAATTTGCATCCACAGGAGAGAAAGGGCCCTTCCTAGGTAAAAACCAAAGCACAAACCAAGTGAACAGCGACCACAGCTCTCCTCAGATCACACCATCTTGGAAACACCAAAAATTTATAGACCTTCAGAATTAGCTCTGAAAAAAAGCAACACAGAAAGGCCTGAAGCTTGGGATGGTGCCTCCCCTGGCTCAGTGAGCAGAACTCAATTTCAATATAAAGTTCAAAGTAAAAAAAAAAAAAAAAATAGTCTGGAAGAATGAGCAAAAAAGGTAGAAAAAAGAACTTGATCATAAAAATCTACTATGGTCCCAGGAAAGATCAAGGCACAAATTCAGAAGACATTCATGTGAAAATATCTACAAGCAAAATCTCAAAGAAAGCTATAAATTGTATACAAATCCAACAATTTTTTTTGAAGAATCAAATGAGAGAGAGAGAAAGAGAGAGAGAGAAGTGGGGTAGAGAGAAGAATGATAAAGAAGAAAGTATAAAAAGAAATGAGTGATGCAATAAAATTATGAAAAAAATTACAATTTCATTAAAAAGAGGCACAGAAAATACTGAAAAAAATTAATGTGTATGAAATAACAGCATTTCTCAAATGGTTAAAAAAAAGGCACAAAAATTCACTGAAGAAAATAGCTCCTTAAAAATCAGAAGTGGTCAAATGAAGTATAGCTCTCTTATGAAAATAATTCCTTAAAAATTAATATTGGGGAAGTGTGATTCCATGAGACATCAAGAAACAATAAAACGAAGTCAAAAGAATGAAAAATAGGAGAAAATGTGAAATATCTTACTGGTAAAACAACTGTCCTCAAAAATAAATCTAGGAGAGATAATTTAAGAATTATTGAACTACCTGAAAGCCATGACCAAAAAAAAAAAAAAAAAAAAATGAATGTGGGCATTATATTTCAAGAAATTCTCAAGGAAAATTGCCCTGATATAGAAAATAGAAATGAAAAGATTTCATTGATCATCTGAAAGAGATTTCAAAATGAAAATTCCCAGGAATATTATAGCCAAATTTCAGACTTCCCAGATCAAGAAGAAAATAGTGCAAGTAGCCAAAAAGAAACCATTCAAATACTGTGGAGCCACAGTCAGAATCATATGAGATTTAATAGCTTTTGCATTAAAGCACCCAAAGGCTTGGAATATGCTATTCTGGAAGACTGAGTATAATCCTTCAAAGAAAAATAGTGATATTTAATAAAATAGAGAACTTCTAAGCATTCTTGATGAAAAGACCAAAGCTGAATAGAAAATAAAAATACAAAACTTGAGAAGCATAAAAATATTGATATGAGAGGGAAATCAGAAGGAATTCAATTAGACTGCTTACATTCCTTTGTGGGAAGATAACTTCTAATTTTATTGTTATTCGGGTAGGTAGAGGCAATCTACATCAACAAAGAGCATGGATGTGAGTCAATAATATTAGGATAATCTCAAGAAGTCAGGGAAAATCTGAAAATGTTTGTAAAATAAAAATCAAACCTAACTTAAAATTAATGGAAATAAATGTAAATTCTTGCACTATGGTTCAAAAAATTAACTTCAAAAGTACAAGGTAAGAAGATGATTAGGTAGTAGTTCGATAAAGATATTTAAGATTTAATGAATTGTAAACTTAATGTGGTTCAAGAGTTTGATGTGATAGTCAAGAAACACTACTTTTATCTTAGGTTGCATTAAAAGATTGCATAGGATTCAGGATCAATATTTGGTAACTCTTCCTGCATTTCACACTGGTTAGACCAGCTCTGTAGAACTGTGTCCAATCTGGAAACTATACTTCAGGAAGGACATTGACAGAAAATATTCACAAGAGGAAAGACAGCATGGTGAGAGTCTGGAGGCCATGCCATAAGAATATGAGATGAAGAAACTACAGATGTCACTGGAGGAGAGAAGATTTAGATACATAATAGTTGCCTTCAAGTATTGGAAGAGCCATTCTATAGAAAACATTCTGCTTAAGCCCAAAAGGCAGAATTTGGAGCAATGAGTAGACATTGAAAAGAAGATTTAACTTTCTTGATGGAAATAAAAAGCATCATAATTCTTAGAGCTACCAAAAAGCAAAATAGGCTGACTTAGGAAGTATGCAATCCGTCCCTCCATACCATGACTCTTCCCTCACTTTATTGGAGGTCTTCAAGTAAAAACCGCTTGCCCAGCATATTGCAAAGGAATAGATTAGATCAGTCTCTAAAGTCCAACCCAATTTTATATATTACAATTCTGTGAATCTGTAATCAAAGAACTTAGGGATCAATAATTCTAATAATCAAATTGCATTCAAATAATCAACAAACATTTATTAAGCACTACTATGAATAGTGCTTCAAAGTAATATTGTACTAGAACAAAACTATAAGGCACAGATCTCTCGTTAAGGAGCTTTATGATAGACACTCAAAAGATCTCATTCAAACACACAATAAATTATAACAATCAAATGAATGGTAGTGTAATAGAAATTCTGAGACAGGAGAAGTCATGGTATATTAGGGGGATTGTGATATCCTTAAGGGTAGTCATTTTGGGGAAAGGAAGAAAGAATAGGGAAGACGGTAATGGAAACTTTCAGTCTGCTAGAAATAGGGAAAAAATGTCCTGGCAAAATTTACATGGGATTCAGAAAATTGAGATAGACTTCCTTAGTTGGATGCTTTTGACTGCCCTGTATACTCAAATAGTCAGAATTACTGTAAATATTTGTTCCTTTGCTCATAGACCAGAATTGTCTGACAAGATAGCCAGCACCTTCATAGCATGATTTGAGAAGCAATGACCAATACACCCTGAAGTTCCTCTCCTAATGATTATTTTTAGGCTTTAATTTTAATTTATTCTAAACTTGACAAGCATCAACAAAGATTTCCACATACAAAGAGCCAAAAAAAAATCATACATAAAAGTATGAATCTTATGTATAGCTTGTTTTATATAAATTATATAACAAATGTAAGATGCTTCCAAAGCTGTTCTGCATCTCTACAACTCCTAGATTTCCTTCTGTTTTCTTCTCTGCATTATTTTAAATGTTTCTCTAGTTCTTTTTTCTTTATTATTTTCTTTATTTTGGCATTACACTACTATCTCTTTTACATCTCTCCCCCTAAATATCCTCTCCACCAAAAAAGAAAAAAAAAAAAACAATCTTGTTTTGTAACACTTAAACAAAACATATCCCACTTTGGTCATTGTCTCAAAATGTATATCTTTATGTATGCCTCTTTGTCAGGAGATGGAAAGCATACTTGAGTATGAGTACCTTTTTTTTGGGGGGGGGGGGAATGAACACGGAAAAAAATGTTTGGAAGAATTGTATGTTTAACCTATATCAGACTGCTTGCTTCTTGGGAGGGAGAAAAATTTGGACAACATGGTTTTGCAAAGGTGAATGTTGAAAACATTAAATACATTAAATATTAAACACATAAAAACATTAAGCAATAAAATACTATTTAAAAAACAAAAAAGAACAAATTCCAACTTTATTACTTATTACTTATGCAGCTTAGGAAGAACTATTAATTTCTATGTTGTTTCCTTATCTTTAAAATATAGATTTGAATTCAAAGGTCCCTTTCGACTTTATATTCTATGAACTTATTATAATTTTATGATAGGGATAATATATTATATCATTTTAACCTAATAGGTTATATAAAGAATTGGCTATATTGCTCAAGTATGATAGAAGCCATTTGTCAGGTAAATAATCTGGAAAACAATATATACTCCAGAAGTAGCATATCTTAATGGATAGAATGTCAGCTTTAGAATCAAAAAGACCTGAATTCAAGTCCTGACTCTGACAAAAACTATCTATATAATAATAGCCAAATCCCTTAATCCCTCAGTGCCTATCTCTATGGGTATAAGTGAGGCAAATGTATGTTAAAACTGATAGAGTATTGGGTTTGGAGCAAGAAAAACCTGAATTCAAATCCTGCCTTAGAAACTCACCAGCTATATAATTCTGAGTAAGTCTTTTTACCTACCTCAGCCATACTTTTCTCATCTGTCAAATGGGAATAATAGAACCTATAACATAGGACTATTATGAGGATCAAATTTGATAATCTCAAAATGCTATGTAAATGTTAGTTATTATTATTACCTACAGAAGAGTTACCCATATGCATTGAAGGAAAGAGTTTCCATTCTGAGAGTCTCTTGCCTAGAAGAAATTATAGGTCTCAAACATCAAAAAACATTCTATTCTGGTCAAAATCACGATTGAGGACAACCAGATCAATAATGGAGGCCTTAGAATAACTCCATGTGCACATATTAAATTGTTAGTTTTGCTCTTATACTAGAAGTCAGTTATTAAAACTTCAGTATTTTAATATAACCATAAAACATTTTGTGTTATAGTTACCTTGAACTAGAATTGCTCTGCACCTTAAAATATTGGCAATTGTTGAAAAGAGTATATAGCTTATTTTATAGAATTTTCACTCATTTTGCTTCTTCCTTTTTGTTACCTGTTTATATTAATAAGGGCTAATATGGGAACGTCCGACTAATTTGTCACAATGCTTAGGACAATTAATGATTTCAACATTTGCTCTTGTTGCAGAATACTAAGTAGAAACAGTTATTATGGAGGAATAAAGGACCTTAAAAAAATTGGAATTGGGGAAAAATGGGATAGAGAAAGGGATTCTAGAAGAGGAGCAGAAGGCACTGAAAGGGAAGTAAAACGTCACTAAAATGTCACCCTTATTTCCCTCTAAATTGTTCATATTATTCACAATTTTCCTTCAGCCTGGATTGGGACTTATTTTGAACTATTCTAGCAAGAATACTTATCAGCATCCACCCCATCACTGCATTCTGTAGCTACATTCAAGAACACAATGTTTGTTATGACAATATTGTTTTCCAATTAACAAACCAATAAGAATTTTCTAATATTTACTATAGGGCAAGTGTTGTGCTCGATATTGAAAATATAGACCAAATGAGTCCATGCTCTCAAACATCCATGTCTGTGTGTGTGTGTGTGTGTGTGTATATAGATAGAAAGATAGATAGATATATGTGTATGTGTGTGTATACAAGCACATACACATATGTGTATAGCATAATGGAATCTTTCTAAAATAGAATGTCACCAGCCTCTAGCACTTAGTACAGTGCCTAACACATGTAGGTGTTTAATAAATGTTTTTTGATTCATTAGGAATTTATTACTCATATTCTAACCTGAGCAAACTGTCCACTACAACAAACTCAGAAGCAAGAAAAAGAAAAACATCTTTTTCAAAATCAGTTTCAAGATCTAGAAGCCAGAAAAAAAAAAAGCTGATCAATAATTTCTTTATCTCCTCTCTGATATTCTTTGCAAGGTTCCATTCATAAAGCTTCTGGCTTCAGACTGCAGCATCATGTGATCTTCACAATGGCACTGGTCCTGCTCTTAGGATGACTAAGACAGTCTGGTTAGAAATTGAACACCCAGATGGTGGTTTTTCCAGTAGCTTTCATACCTTTAGAAAAATAGTTCATTTACTTTAAAAGTAAAACTAAAATAAATGAGTGTGTAGTTTAATTAACATGTATTTCGTAACTTATCTGTTTACATTTTCTCCTTATACTTCTGCCCCAATTCTAAGAAAAAGAACTAATATCATTCTGAGCCCAGACCCATTTTTATTATTTGTATCACATTCTTAATAGAGGCAAACCATTAAGTATATATTGTTTTCTGGATTATTTACCTGACAAATGGCTTCTATCATACTTGAGCAATATAGCCAATTCTTTATATAATTGTACAATTACAAAGGGAGCAATTTAAACCTCTGCCAGCACAAGACAGTTCAATGGCTAAATTTATTCTATTAATAAGGCATAGAGTGAAACTCTTGAAATGTCACCTGGTCTTAAACTTTAGTGGAAATGATTACATCTGATTAATGTGATATGTTGTTCTGTCCTGTGCTCAAACCAAGAGACAAAGCTGTACAAGCATTTACCTTGTTCTTGAAAATGAGTTGTGAGATTTTGCTATTCTCTTTGGTTCTGTCTTACTTGATATCTGTAACCTTAAGATGAGTAAATGTATCATCAATTCCATTCTGTAGTATCAGCCTGGACCTCTTGAACTCTAATAAAAAGCAAGTCTCTATCAAGGACATGAGAGACAACAATGCTCGAGTGGATAGAGAGCTGGCTTCAGAGTCACCGAAGATGTGAGTTTAAGTTCAGGGTCTGTTTCTTACTGGCTGGGCAATCCTGGGAAATTCACCTAATGCCTCAGTGCTCCAAGCAGTTATCTAATTTAAGGCTATAAGTTTCAGAAAATGCCATTTTGCACTGATAGAAGAAATTTCTAATTGGGAATTTCTTCTACCAAAGAAATTAAAGGTCCAATCCTTTCTTCAAAATCTTCAAAGAGATGAATATATAATAGAAACAGGCTTACCCATATAAAAAATTCACTGAACCCTAAATTAATCCAGTGAATTAACTTCTATAGCAGGTTGTATAAACAATTTACTAGTAGCTATAAAATCTCTTCAATGGGAAAATTTCAAATACCCAATTATTTAGGATAATCAAGTTTATTTGTACTCAAGACCTCTAAAACCTTCTCAGTAAGGCCAATTATTCTGTAAAGGCCTATGCATATGTGTAAAGAACAAAAGGTACCAAGCTATGATCTTGAGGGGGTGGGGGTGAAGGAAAGATAGTGATATAAAAGTTACTAGTCTTTTGAGTTTTTAACAATAAACTCAGTCTTTCTATTTACAAAGAACAAAGAATCACAATTTGGAATGTCCTTACCCAAATTTTAATGAATCTCCACTAAAATGGGTTTCTGATCATAAATCAGATGAAAATTGAACTGAAAGATTCAGAGCAGACATTAGAAGAAAGAATAGTTCAACAAAGCATCCAAAGAGTAAATATAATCTAGCATAAGCATCTGCTACTTTCTGGAAGCAGTTTGCCAAAGGAAAGAGTTTTAGAGTAATTGACAGAAGGGAGGTATTAGATGGAATAGCTGACTGAACCATTGGCTGAAAAAGCTGACTAAGGAAAACTGGATCCTTCCCTGATTGAGAAGTTTTATTAGACTCCCTATCAGGAAATGGAATACAGAGTAGGACATGACCATGAAGACAGCTCCTTAGCTGAAGTTCAAGTAGAAGATGAAAGAATTGTACTTTTTTCTGCAAGGGAAAGGCTTGTTCACTCCAGCACCTTCTACCCTCCCCCAAAGCATTACATAGGTAACAATAGCTATACAACATAGCTATAGTCCTCTGAATGGAAAAAAAAAACTCTTAGTAACCAGGGCATCCTCATTGGATGATGGACAAAATACTGGGTGACCCTGTGGACAGCGGAGAAAT
This sequence comes from Sarcophilus harrisii, assembly GCF_902635505.1. NCBI lineage: Eukaryota > Metazoa > Chordata > Mammalia > Dasyuromorphia > Dasyuridae > Sarcophilus > Sarcophilus harrisii. The sequence continues at coordinate 148,376,198 of NC_045429.1, forward strand.
GGAGAGCAGCTGTACTGTGTACAAAGCAAAACAGAAATGCCATCCATCAGGAAGGAGGCTCAGCAAATGACATTCCAAGTAGATATCTGCAGCTCTATATCATTCGTTGGAAAATCAAGCAACTTCTCTATTTGTGTGATTTGCTCACATTTATCCCCTATATTCATCACTCTCTACATTGTCCTAATCACACATGTTCCCTGCATGTGGTGCCCCACATGTACTTCCTATATATGTCTTTTCTCTCCCTTCCCCCCCACCCCGAGAATATGTGAGGAAAAGTGAGCTCAAAGATCACTTGGGAGCAATAATTCATTTTTATTTGTTATTATGATATTTCATTAGAAACTTATACTTTGAAGTAAATATGTCCTCTTTTCACTACTAAAAGTAAACACAGAGAAACAAAGCCAAGATGGCAGAGTAGAGAAACATTCAGCCAACCTCTCCCAAATTTTCTTCCTAAAATCTCTAAAAAAAACCACCTTATATCTATTTCTGGAGCTACAGAACATCAAAAGATTGGATGAAACCACTTTCCAGCCCAAGACAACATAGGAAGTCTGCAATAAGGGTCTGTCTCACTGGAGTGGTCATTGGATGGGCCTGGAGCACAGTCAACTGTACAGCACAAATTGTCTTCAGGGAGCAAACAATTGGTCAGAAGGAAACTGCAAGAATTTTTGGTGATTCCAGATTCAGGCCTCTTGCATCATCCATGTGCTGATCTGGATCATAACCCCAGAGACAAAAGGAACAAGAGTATTCGTGATTCTCTTACAGTAGAGTAGGGGAGCACTAGTAATTATGGTTGCAGGAGAGGACAGAATCTGGTCATAGTCCCAGAGCCAGAAGGAATGTTATCACTGGGGGCTATAGGATAACAAGGTCCCTTCCTGAGTGAAGACCAGAACACAGGCCAGAAGAGCAATAATCACATCTCTCCCTAGACTATACCACTATGGAAGCATTGAAAACCTAGAAACTCCCAGAGCAGTTCTGAAAACAGCAGCAAGAAAGATCTGAAGCTCAGGACAGAGTCCCCTCCACCCGAGGAGCAGAATTCAACTTTAACACTGAGTTAAAAGTCAAGAAATAGGCTGGAAAAATGAGCCAACAATAACAAATACCTGGTCATAATAAATGACTATAGTGACAAGGAAGATCAAGAAACAAACCCAGAAGAAAACAATATCAAAGAAACCATAATCAAAGGCTCTAAGAAAAGTATGAATTGAATACAAGCACAAGAACTGCTGGAAAAAATACAAAAGAATTTTAAAAATCAAATAAAAGAGGGAAAGGAAAAATTGAGTAAAGAAATGAGAGTGATGCAAAAAAATTTTGAAAGAAGAATGAGAAGATTGGTAAAAGAGGTAAAAGAAGAATACAATTCCTTCCAAAACAGAATCAGCTTAATGGTAAAAAGAGGCAGAGAATTCACTGAAGAAAAGAATTTAAAAAGCAGAATTGGCCAAATAGAAAAAAAAATACAAATACTCACTGAAGAACATAATTTTTTAAAATGAAAATTGGACAAGTGGAAACAAATGACTCCATTAAATGCCAAAAAGCAAACAAACAAACAAACAAACAATAAAACAAAATCAAATGAATGAAAAAATAGGGGGAAAAAGTGAAGTATCGTACAGGAAAACAAGTGACTTGAAAAATACTGATCAAGGAGAGATGATTTAAGAATCATTCATCTACCTGAAAACCATGACTTTTTTTTTAAAGACCCTCAACATCATGTTTCAGAAAATATATAAAAGAGAACTACAATATCTGAGATCCAGATGATAAAATAGAAACTGAAATAATACACAGATGATCTCCTGGAAAAGATTCTAAAATGAACACTTCAAAGAATATTATAGCCAAATTCCAAAACTTCTATGTCAAGGAGAAAATATTGCTAAAATAGCTAGAGAAAAACTATTCAAATATCATGGAGCCACAGTCAGGATCACACATGATTCAGCAGTTTCCACATTAAAGGATCAGAGAGCTTAGAATTTGGTATTCCAAAAGGCAACAGAGCTAGGATTACCATGAAGTATACCAACAAAACTGAGTATAATATGTCAGAGTTAGAAATGTATATTTAGCAAAGGAGAGAACTTCTAAGCATTAATGATTAAAAGACCAGAGCTAAACAGGAAATTTGACATTCAGACAGAAGATGCAAGAGGATCATAAAAAGGTAAATATTAAAGAGCAATCATAAGAGAATCAATGAAATGAAATCATTTATATTCCTATATGGGAAGATGATAGATGTAATTCCTAAGAACTTTACCATTATTATGGCATTTAGAAGGAAACTACAAAAACAGAGGGCATGTGTATGAATTGATTATGTTGGGATGATCTACCAAAAAAAATGTAGGAGTAAAAAAGAGAGATTTACTAGAAGAAAGTAGAAAAGAGAGGCAGAATGGATGGGGAAAACTCGGTCATATAAAACAAGTACACAGGAAGTGTTTTTATAGTGGAAGGGAAAATGGGGGTGAGGGTAAACAATGCTTGATCATTACTCTCATCAGAATTGATTCAACAAAGAAAGGGTGTTTTTGTTGTTGTGTGGTTCTTTTGAGATATGTCTAGAATGGAAATGTTCTGAATTATTTCACATATATAATATATAGCTTATACAAGTGAAATAATTCAGAAATTTACAATAAATAATTGTAAAAACTTGTAAAAATAAGCTCAAATTTTACAAAGAAAATAGTATTAAATATAAATTTTTAAAAATAAATGAAAGAAGAAAAAAGATTATTTCTTGATAAGCAAAAGAAACAAGATGATGATACTCATAAGTTACATAAAATGAGATAAGACATACATAATAGTTCTTCTTTTTGCCTGGGGTTAATATATCCCTTTATCTGAAGTCAGTGCTAATAGGTGAGAGCCTTAAAAAGAGGAGTAGGCTTGGACACAGAGAAGCTGGATTCAAATGCTGCTTTGCCCTAAGTTATCTTGGACAGGTCACTTCATTTTTAATCTATTTTTTAAAAATTGGATTGGGGGGTGAAGTCAAGATGGCAGAACAAAAGGTCCTAATTGCCAAACATTCCCCAAAGCCTTGACTACATGACTACAAAGAGAATTATGCACGCAAACTTAGTAATAATGAGTAAATTTCCAGGGCAATTTAGGAAGAAAGAGAGATCTGTGAATGTTGGGATGAGGTCTGGCCCTGAGTGTGTGACAGAGGTAGAATTTGAGGAAGCAGCACCAGTTATGGGCTATGAAACAGTACAATGCCAAACAATGAGAATGTGGGGATTAAAAATATCCCACCTACAATAAAAAAGACTGAGGCAGAACTCTGAGCCAATGGCACTTTATCAAAGTTTTCATGGTTCCTTTTAAGCATCTTCCTCATGATCTGAGATGCAACCTCTTTCCAGGATTCTTTTTTTTTACAAAGTTAGATATCTAGATATTTAAGAATGACCATACCAAATACAGAGTAATTTCCAAATTTACATCCACTTAGGAATTGTTTTGGAACCTATTACATATTACCATAGCAAGACAGAGGAAGCTAGCTCACTCAGTGGACAGAACATTGGGCCTGGAGTGAGAAAAGCCTAAGTTAAAATCTGATTTCAGATATTTACCCTGTTGAAGTCACTTTATCCCTCTTAGCCTTAATGCACTGGAGAAGAAAATGCAAACCATTGCAGTATCTTCAACAAGAAAATCATAAAGAGTACAATCAAATGACTGAACTGACTGAACTGAAATAGCAAGATCAAATAATTTTTGTTTTTGTTTTCTGAAAAGTAATACTTATCTATTAGGGACTGAGCAACCCTCCTCTCTTCCTCTGCTCCCACCAAGTTTTTTCAACAATTAACTAATCTCTAAGATTCATTTCCAACTCATTTCAAAGTCACTGAAATGGAAAAAGCCATATTCCACTCCCTTAAATCATGCAATCTCTTCCACTCTTAATATAGAAACTTAGTTTTAATCCTAGCTTCTTTAGGGCTCCAGTGGCAAAGAAGAAGTTTAAATTTCAAATAGATAGATAATTCTCCAAAGCCCTAAAGATCAGGGCCAACCTTAGCCATAAAATATTGAGTAGCCCTTTTTTTTTTTAATAAATTCTCTCCCACCACAAATGACAGAACTGCCCCAAAGCAGTTGATTATATTATTGCTTCTTCTGTCTTTGTTTTCCTGTATGTACCTACCTCTGCCACTAGCTTTTCAGTATAAATAAAAAGTTTTGAATTCTCTTTTTAATTAAACTGTACCAAACAATGCCAGCTCTGACACAGATTCCTGCCAAACATCAAGGCTGATTTGTCTCTGTAATTTATCATCTGAGTCACTTGCTAACAGGGGCAGGTATCCCTGAAGTCAACCTCTCTTCAGCCAAGTTAGAAAAAATGTGATTTATCTTATCCTTCCAAGAGTAAGGTGGGGGTGAAAGCATTAGCACTGCAAAAAATTAAAAAAAAAAAAAAAAAGAACCTATAGTTTTACCACAAGTGTCCATGAAGCAAGATTTCTTTCATTTTTGGAAACAAGTGGAAAACAAAATAGGAGACACACACACACACACACACACACACACACACACACACACACACTATAGGACAGTGATAACTGAAGCTTGTTCCAGCTATCTTTTACCAGATCTACTTAATATCAGTTGCTCCAAAAGAACCAAGATGTGGGGAAGGGAAAAGAATTCAGATTTCACTGATCATCTGGATTATAATAGCCTCCTGTTTCAACTCCTGCCTCAAGTCTTTCCCCAAAGTAATCTTCGTAAGATGTGTGTACGACTGACTCTGTCCCTCTTTCTGTGTGTGTGTGTGTGTCTGTCTTTCTGTCTCTTTCTCCCTGTCACTGTCTGTCTCTCATCTATCTCTCCAATTCTGCCTCTCCTCTCTCTTGAGAATCCTTGGTTTCCTTCAAGATTCAGTTCAACCTCCATGCTAGAGCTTTCCTCACAAAAGCCTATATTATTTATCTGTTATATGTGCTTATGTGTTTCAGGGTTTGAGGCTTATGCATTTTTTATGTCCATTTAATGGAACAGGGAATTTTCCCAAGTTTCCTCTCTTTATCTATTGCTTTCTAAAATCTTTTCCTTCTCCCTCAGGGGATCTTTTCCTAAAGAGAGCCTAGAATCATGTGGTACCTCCTCTGGAAATCAAAAAATGAGACAAAAATCTTTCTTCTTTCAAGCTCTAATACCAAGGACATCCTTCATACAGCCACCTAGCATCAAGTAATCATTCTTTCCATCAAAGAGGAATCTTAGCAAAACTTATCATGATTAAACTCTATATTATTCCTATTTATGTAAAAATTTACTCCTAGGTTAGAATATAATATCTTTCATGGCAGGGATTATCTTGTGTTTGTATCTATATCCATATTACTTAGCATAGTGGTGGGTACATAGTAAGCACTCAATAAATGCTTGTTTAATATTTAGGTATTTTATTTCTATAGCTGTTCTGATTTGATTTTACTGGCCTTAAATGCCTTAGCTCTATTAGAACAGGTCACCCAGACTTCTGACTTCCCACTATTTTTAATCAGACAATCTATACTGAACTGAGTCTTGGGCTTCCAACAGCCAACTCTGTACATAACCTTCCTTCAGCTTATCTCTTTCCTGTTTCTCCTATAAAAAGCCCTACTCTGAATCAATCGATAGTCACCAGAAAAAGATAACAGGAAAGGCAATTTAACCTTCGTAGAAACTGCCACATGCTACTTCTATCATTACATCCAAGTTCCTATCCGTCCTCTTGTGATGGTGATTCCCAGTTCCTTTTTTTTCTTTCTTTCTTTACAAAAGGTTCCTTTTCTCTATATAGAATATGTGATATATATAAAGTTTGGTTGGAGCTTTTGTGAAAAGACATCTCTCTGACTAAATGTAGCCTTATTAAAAACAGGAATTACTTATTCCACTATATTTATACTCTCAATGCTTGCACAGTGCTTAATAATACTTAATAAACATTTGTTGATTAATTGATTGATTGCCTGTACCCTATCCAAATTGTATATTATTAGCAGTCTATCAAAGAATGCTGAGTTAAGCTAAGAGACTAAGCAGGAATGAAAAGGTCAGTGCAGCAGTTCAGAGTTATTGCAGTGCAAGCAAATTGCTGGAAATGGGGTAGGGTGGGGGCAAGGAAGGCTTGTTTGGGGTTCAGCCATTGCGGGGAGGAGAGGAAGTATGATCCAGAATAAAGTCATCACTAGAAGATGGGAAGTAACAGGCCTAGTGTACAGCATCTTAGTATGCTTGAGGATGAGAATGGGGGTAGGAGAGTACATTTTAAATGAAGGTCATCACTGGGCAGGGGCAGTATTTATAGGTGTCTGTATTGAGCAGTTGAGGACTTGAGTGGAGGGAGGAGGCAAAGTTATCTAAATTTCCCAGGTTCCAGAGGAAGGAAATAGATAAGATCACCACTAGGATCAGGACTGGACAGGGGAAGAATTGACAGCACTGTTGGCACCTTTTCTATTTCTTCCCCTGGAACTAAGTTCTAATGGATCCTCCCTAGAAATAGCCTTGATACTACCAATTATATCCTTAAATTCAGACATTCTCTTATTGTCTTGTCCTTCTGCTTTTGTTTAATCCAAATTCTTAGATTCTAACTTTGCTTAATCTTGTTTGTGTCTGCTAGTCCTATCAATCTAAAACCCTGCCTTATAATATTGCTAACTTGAATTTATTCTATTTGCTGGAGACCAGGACTTCTCATTTTAGTCAAAACTCTACTGTATCTTTCCTGGTCTTAAAAATAAGATAAAACTACCTATTACACATAACAAATGATTACAATAATAATGATATTTCTAAAGAGCTCTCTTTCCTGCTGAGGGCCTGGGGGAATGGTAAGTGTTATGAACATTCCATGATGTGAAAACTAAATTGAATATCCTAAGCTACATAATGGGGTCACTTTAGAAAGGAACACTACTCAGCAAACAGGATTTAAAATGCCAGGTGAAGATTAGTCTTTCCATTCTCATCAGAAAAGGAAAAACCTAAACTGCTATATGTGATCCCATGATACAGTATGCTATGAGACTAAAAGAAAGAAGCTTTAGACACTATTCCTTGATTGTCCACTTATTTGGTTTATGATCTTGGGTATTAGTTTCTGGGCCTCAGTATTCCCACAAATAAAATGAGATCATTCATAGGATCATTCAAACATCTGGGTTAGTAAAACAGGCAGGAAGTAATAATTTTATCAAAGGACTATATGTTAGAGATTATGCAAAGTTCTAGGAGATACAAAGAAAGGCAAAAGATAGTTGCTGGCCTTAAGGAGCCCATACTCTTATAGGAGAAATAAAATACAATCACATACAAATTATATGCAAGATAAATTGGAAATAATCAACAGAAGGAAAACTAACTGGCATTAAAGAAGACTGGAAAATGCTTCTTAGAAAAGATGGGATTTTAGCTGGAGTTTGAAGGAAACCAGGGAAGCCAGGAAGTGGAAATTAGAAGAAAGAATTTCAGATACAAAGAACAGCCACTTCCAAATTCCCAAGCTAAGAGACAAAGTGTCTTGTCCAGGAAATAGCAAGAAAGGCAATGTCAATGGATTGAAAAATCAGAATGGGGTGAGAAATACAAGGTATAAAAAGACTAGAAAGGTGGGAGATACGATTAGGTTATGAAGGGTTTAAACATCAAGTAGAAGATTTTATACTTTATAGGAAGCCACTGAAGTTTACTGAGTAGGGGATACTTAGGGGAGAGAAGGTGACAGTCAGACCTTCTCTTTAGGAAAATCAATTTGGTAGTTGAATGGAGGATGGATTTGAATTAGGAGAGATTTATGGAAGGCAGATTAACCAGCATGTTATTGTAATAATCCAGACTGAATGAAAAGGACAAAAACTAGATTATAGAGAGTAAAGAAGAAAATGAAATAAAAAGAAGTGGGGGCATCTATGGCCTTTTTAAGCAGTTCAACCAAAAAGGGAGTAGATTAATGGATTATTGTTTTCAGGGTAAAGTGGATTAATTGAGGGCATTTTGAGGATGGGAATGGGAGGGACATGGGCACATTTATAGGCAATAGTGAAGTAGCCAAAAGGGACAGAGAGCTCAAAGATAAGTGAAAGAGGTATAAATAATAGTGGGAGAAATCTGATGGAGATGATGAGATGTATTTAATCACTTCCACATTTGGGAAGTTTGCCTTAGAAAGAAGAAGATCTCAAATGAGTCAGGATGAAGTAAGAGACAGAGATAGAAGGCATTTGAGTGATATGAGAAAAGGAGAAGGGGAGAAGAGAGTTCACAGCAAACAGTATCTAAATAGACTTCCAGTCAAATGATTTGAGTTTGAATTCTACCTCAGTCATATCATCTGTGTAGTTCCAAACAAATCATTAAACCCTATCTTAACATCTTCTATAAATGGGAATCATAAAGGCTCCTAACAGAGTTGTTGTGAAGATCAAACAATATAACATGTAATGTAATGTAACTTTGAAAATCTTGAAGCACTATATAAATGTTATTTTCATATTATTATCCTCATAAGCCACAGAATCATAAAATTAGAGCTAGAAAGGAGTTCTGAAAAATCTAGATCAATTCTCTCATTTTACATATTAGAAAACTGACATCCAAAGAAGTTAGATGACTTAAGGTCATAACTTAATTGGACTATCTTTGTTTCCTCTCATTTCTATTAATTATATCCTGTTTGTGAGAAATTCAAGAGAACTTAAAATTTATTTTTCAAAAAAAAATATTTTATTGCATTATACTACTGACTTATAGAAAATGCTGTAGTCTCTGCTAAGGACGTGATTAGAGGTTCTTCCTAACTTACCTTTGCAAATCATATTTCCCCAAATTTTGCCAGTTTTGCTTGATGTCTTTTTTCTTTTTGCAGTTCAAACACTTGACACATTTTCCTTTATGTGCAACGATAAGAAATTCAAACATATGCTACCTCATGTTTATAGAAGAGGATACAGACAGAAGGAGCGACCAACAGATCTCACACACAATTTAATTTCCACATGTCAGTTGTCAACACCCTTTAGAAGAAAGAACTGAGGTCAAAATTTCCAGTTTTCTTTCACATTCCTCCACTCCTCCCTCTCTGCAAACCATCCATATTGGCTTATTCAGGATTCTATTCATATGATACTCCATTTCCCTTTTTTTATTTGCACAGCCTCTTTCCCATGCTTGAAAAGTACTTTTTCCTCACCTCCAACTTTTGTAATCCATAGATTGCTGTATAATTCAGTTCAAGCATCATCTGCAGGAAGCCTTTCTTCGTCCATCTCCTCTCCATGCCCCCTTTGCTATTGTGTACTCTCCCCAAACTACTTTGTTTTAATTATATATAAAATACACATATATATTTATGGACTCAAGGTGTCCCAAAAGTAATTGGTGCAGTTTTAGGCTTTAATATTTTCAGAAATTTCAGTAAACTTATAAAAAATTCTGATTATTTAAATTTCTTTTGCACTTATATAGTCATGAATTTTTGTCATCATGTTCACATGTATAACTATTTTTTGATGACATTTTCTTAGAACAATAAAATCCAATTCCAATCCAATAAACATTTAGTAAGTACCACTATATATCAGGCACTATGCTAATTGCTGGGAACACAATTAATAAGATAGATAATTCCTGTCCCAAAGAAGCTCCCAATCTAAGGGGAAGACAGCATACAAAAGGAGGAAGAAAAGTGAGGAGAAAACATTGCGGAAGAGGCTGGCACTGGGGCTTCTTGTTCCATGGAGTTGAAACCAGGGAGAGCAGCAGATACAAAGTGGGATCCGCTCAGTTCAGTCTAGAAAGGAAGGCATTAGGAAGAGTTTGTAATTCCACCCACCAGCCATTCAATCAAAGAGAAGAAGAGGCTAAGGGATATCAATCAAGGTTTGAATTAGCAGCATAGTAGTGAGTTCAGAAGTGGTGAGTTAACCATGGCATTAAGAATGATAGAGGATGTCCTCTTGCTTAGCTACTTCAGTAATGTGATCTATCTGCATTTAACTTTTTCTTATGAAGGCATATCATCAAAATTATTAACTATACATCAAAACCTTATTTTTTGGGATTATTTAATCATAGAATTCTTTCACCCACTGAGTAGTAGTGATAAAAGATTTTAGAAAGTTCAAAAGTCAGAGTGATATATGATAAAATGATGATTATATTGGATTCTAATAAGAAAAATACCAGTATTCTTAAAAAGTTAAATAATAGCCTTCCATAATTTTTTAAATATTGTAGTTACATTTATACTTTTGAAGTTTTTAAATGTTAAAACTTTACTAAGACTCTTGGGATATCTTATGCATACATACAACACACACATATACATATATATCTATGTTATCTCTATTAGAATATAAGCAGTTACTATTTACTAATAGTAATTTAGTTATTAATGAGTTCAGTTACTATTTCACTTTTGTCTTTGTATCTGAAAACTTTAGGATAAGATAAATATGAAACGACATGTTTAATAAATGCTTCAGGATTGATTAATCAATCTATTAAGAGTTAAATTGAGAAGGAAAATCTTTTTTTTTTATTAAACTATACTTTATTTTTGCTATGAGACCCTCTAGTTCATAAAAAGAAAATGATATTTACTAAGTTTGTTAAAATTCTGGTGTCAGAAAAGCTAGGTTATAGTATTGACTAGAACTTAAAGAATTTCCCTAAGGAAATCTACATAGCAAAGAGATGATTTCATCAGAATCTCTTCATTTAAGTCAATGCTCTAATTTTTCAAGGATCTATGAACATTGTAGGGTCAATTCTTTGCTAATATAGATCACAACCCTTTCCATACATTTTAACAGGTTACTGTGAGTGAAATAAAAATTAATTATCCAGTGGTTAACCTGCTGATAATGAGTTTTTTGGCACTTACTTAGGTGGTTTTCTGACAAAAGCTAAGTAGTATCATATCAGGCTTCTGTGCAAAGTCTTTCTAAGTTTGGGCTAGGATTTGTCTAGTCTGAATCTTATGAACTCAGAGTCATCTCCAGGCTGGGATGAAGTTGTGGAACAGGGTTCCAGTGGAGGCACTTCAGCATAAGGGTAATGTTAGTAAAGGACTGGTAAGTAATAATCAGATCTATTGAGTGCTTAGGAATTGTCAATGTGACAATTGACAATGTGTCAATTATCCCCATCCAGGAATGGGATAATTATGTCTCCAAGGGGTAATTACAGGAAGTGTATACAAAACATCACCAAGAGTCCCAATTGATACTGCTGAGATGAAAGGATGGGAGCCTCATTGAAATGTTACATATGATACAAGGACGTAGTAGTACCTGACTAGGGATTCAGCTTCACAACCATAGCTCAGGGTAGCATCAGTTTTGGTATCTTTATTCTTTAGGTGAATATGTAGCTCTCTTTGTTTGTGTTGAGTTTTTTCCTCATGGACCAAAACTTCAAAGAATGAGTTTATAATATATCTCCTGAAAGATTAGGATTCCCTGGGAAAGGGGACTGTTGGTTATGTCAGATTGAAATAATCTTCTGATCAGGACATTGCTAATCTTGTATTTTCTTTCATCATGTATTGTTGGAGAAACTGAGTCAAGATAAAGATTAGACAGTATTTAATAATTTATTTAAAGGGAGAGATTTACTGGGACCAAATGGATCCATGGTTTGGTCCCAGGGCTGAATAAGACTATCATCTCCAAGAATCCAACAAACAATGTGACTTCTCAATGACATATTGAGACTACTGAGGCAGAGGGGGAGTCAGAGTATTGAAATTAGGAATGGGATTCTGACAGGGTAGGGTGAGCAGGAGATGACATAATAGGGGGAGGCACCCCAGACATGGAGAGAAGCATCTTGATAAGATGGCATCTGACATTCCGATAGCTTGGAATGGGGAGAGGCATTCTGATATTCTAAAACATAAGATCTTTTATCCTTACCAAATATTCTGATAAAGAGGAAGGGGAAGTTTTATAGGACTGAGCTTTGAAAAGCAGGGAAACTGAGTCAGGACTGGGTCAGGATAATAAGAGAAACTGGGAACCGTGGCATAACAAAGAACAGTCAGACAACATTTTTTAAGATCTATCTTTATTTACTATGTGCTAAGTACACAAGGATGACAACTTAAGCCTACTGCAACTTATATGTTTTATAGTAATGATACTGAGTTTTGTTTACCTAGAATCAAAACTACCCATTTAAAAATGAAAAAAAAGCCAATCAACCAGTTATTGTTTTTCTACAACATTTATTTATTCAACTCATCCCAATTCTCTCTTTGAAAATTTTTTTTAAAAAGCGTAGATGAGTTGACAAGATATTTTCTGATTACTAAATTCTCCCCATTCCCAATATGCAACCTATGAGGCCAACAAATTTATGGGTTCTCTTTTAAGGTCTATTGATTATATTACTTTTGACACTTGTAATCTTATTCTTAATTCCCAGAGGCATTCTTGGGTGTTTTCCTTTGATGGTCTTCTATTGACAAATACTTTGAGAATGATGCACAGTCTTACAAATTTGAGTCACTATTTCTGATCAAGCAATTGCTATGTATTTGGTCACCAAGATAATTAAAGAAGAGAATTGGAATGTATTGACCAAACTGGAATATATAACCATGGTATAAATAGTGATACAACAATCAATAAAACCTTTAAAATATCAAATGAAATGGCACTCATGGAAAGTGTTTTCAGAATTAAAATGATTTCTCTTGTGCTAAAAAAGATATTTTATTTCACATCAATAAATTCTATGCTTCTCACTGTTCATCATCTATTGTATTTGAGTATGAATGCATGTTCATTCATGATACTATTTTAGGCATTTGAAAAATAATATCAAGAAGGCTCATTTACATGGTGTAAGCTGAACAGCTCAAATTAGGACTTTGGATGGCCTCAAATAAACAAGACCAATGGATTTATCTGAGTCATTTTCATTGTCTTCAGAAACAAGCAAGAAGTGATTAAAATTTTTAACATGTGTGATGAAAGCCAAGGAAGAAATTCTAATGAAAGCCATACTTAATATTAATGGGTTCATTGTTTTTGTGTGGATTTGTGATTTCATTGATGGGAAGAACTCCCTGATATGAAAAATTCTCCCTCAATTACAGTTCAGCAACTCATTTATTGCTCTTTGAGAACTAGCTATGGTACATAAACAATTTGACCAATTCACAATCTATGAGTAATGACAGGAATTGAATACAGGTCTATTTAACTCCAAGGTCATTCTTTGGCCATATAACTGTTGACTCTTTGGGGGCTTTTAAGAGATTAATACTATGGCAAAATTGGAAACACTTCTTTTTGCCAAATGCAATCAGTCAACACAATGGATTTAATGAATCAACTACTGGACATGGGAGTAGGTCCATGAAGAGACAAAGACCATCCAATATAAAAGATGAGATATATGGGATGGTTAATTTGAAATAACTAACATAATGTAATATAGTTTTCAAAAGATCCTACTTCAAACAAATTAAAGAGTAATGTTTCCATGTCAAGATGTATATGACAAATAACTAAAAGCATTATGACCAAAAATCTTATCATCCCATTTTAATGCAAAGGAGTGAGGCAAAATTAAAGTTATTTGGCCTTTCTGAAACTTTGAAAGGTTTGATTGTTAGTCATCATCAAATTAGGTTACCAATTTTCCATTTAAGCAGCTGTGTTGTTTTTTAGTTGTTTTAGACATGTCTGATTCTTCATGACCCCATTTGGGGTTTGCTTAGCAAAGAAACCAGAGTGGCTTGCCATTTTCTTCTCCGGTTCATTTTACAGAGGAAGAAATAGAGGCAAAAAAAAAAAAAAAAAAAAAAAAAAAAAAAAAAAAAAAAAAAAAAAAAAAAAAAAAAAAAAGGTTAAGTGACTTGCCTTGGGTAACATAGATAGTGTCTAAGACCAAATTTGAACTCAGAAAGATGAGTCTGACTTCAGGCCTAATAGTCTGTCTACAGTATCACCTATCTACCCTATCTAGCTTATTCATTCCTAAATAAGTTATTTTACTATGACATTCCAGGAGAAAGCAAATTAGGACTAATTTGGATTCTGTGAAACTGGACACTAAAACAGTAATTTCTGCTCATTTGTTAATACTGGAAACATACAGGTATTTATAAACTTGCAATGCATCCATTATCCTGAAAACAAGTTTTCTGGCATGGATTAATAATCTCGGAATCAGTATCCAATCATTATTAATGTCTAGGACAATCATCACAAACATAACTGTAATTGTGACATATCCAGATATTATTTAATTTTACATTTAGCTTTTACATTTCAATTCACTGTCCTGTTTTTAGACTAATTGGAGATCCATTAAAGTATTGAGGGGAAAAGGATTAAGAATATACTATGATATTTCAATGTGGGTATTAATTCTAACATAGAGTCTAACCCATTAATATTTTCTAATCCTGAGCAACTCTCATCCATAAATTAATCACAAAGGGCTTACACAACTAGCTAGAAGACTTCCTTTAGTTTAGTTTAGTTTTTTTTTTTTAATTCAGAGAGAAAGAGAATCTATTTTTTGCATGAAAGTCAGCCTTAGTAATATTGTAGACTGTTCATATATTTTTCAATTGTCCTTTAGAACACCTGAAATTTTGATCCTCCTGAGAATGTGTTGTTCCATGATTCATAGTCATAAATCTTCAATGTAAGAATCTGTAAACTAATGGGTCAAGAATCTGTTTTTCACTGATGTAGGAATTCCTTCTACCACACAGCAATCCACCGAGAAATTATACTGTAAGATTTCATAGTAATTAAGTGACTTACCATGGTCATATAGGTTTAAGAGGCAAAATTTGAACACAGTTCTCCAGTATTTTATACATTATGCTATTTTGATTCTTACTAAATACACTGGAAAAATACTGGTGCATGGGGTGTATTTTATGTGTTTGCAAACAGCTATGGATCACTAAAAATGCTAAACAATTTCACAATTGCAATCTAGTTCAGTTTTTTCTTTCTATTTAATTCTTGGTCTAACTCATTGTCTATCGGCAATATAAATTCAAAACTTATATACCTATATGATAAGCTCAATGTCACAAGAATCCATCTATTTGCCTTTTACTGTGTGGATAATTAGGTTGGTCTTCTTTGAATAACTATAGATATTATTGAATGGACTTTGTAGTGATATGGAACTGATGGAACAAGCACAAAATCATTTATAAACAGAAACAATTTAAGGATCTCACGATCTGTAAAAGTTACCTCTCTAGTTTTATTTGTCAAAGAATCTCTTATCTTAATTTATGAATAACATACTGGAAGGCAGTCTTTAAGATTGCATTTTGTTCTTCCAAATAAAATGCTTCTTTTTTCATAGTCAAATATTTAATATACTAATATACTTTAGTGGAATTGCACTAAATATGCCTTCCAATAGACCAAGAAGCAATGTGAAATATTGGATACAACATTGAATTTGGCATCTCAAAGATACATGTTCAAATACTACCTCAAACATTTACCATCTAAGTAGTTCTGGTCAAGTCAATTCTCTGTGCCTTGATTTCCTCATCTCTAAAATGAAGAAGCTATTACTTTCCAATTTTGAATCTGTAATCTTTGGATTCTGTGAACTACTATGTATATAGTATCCAATGGAGAAGCACATTTCTCTGGTTGAGACATGACTAGTACCAGCAACAGTGAGAAAAACTACAGATCTGAGGCAAGCATAAGGATTCTGCTATATAAGATATATATACCTAAAGATGTCTTGGCATAACTATCAGGGACCTTACCCCTTATGGAAAAGAGAAATAATTATGAGTAAAAGTAACCAAGACATTTATGGGATTTGACTTCCTAGATTCCTTACCTGCACTTTAGCATACTGGCTGGAACATAGGAGACACTGAAATGTTCATTGATTTATGATCCTATTATCTATTTCAATGGATTTGTTTTCCACACAAATAAAATGAAACCCAGAGAACCTAAAGGATATTTCTTTTATATACATACATTGTCATGCAGACAATAATAAAGATGAAACTAGAACCCACATCTCCAGCATCAGTCAGTCTAATACTCTTTTCCTACCATCTTACATAAATTTCTAGGCACACAGAAACTACCATGGAATGTTTTCCTAGCAGTTTTGGAATATTTCAATGTGTACTTTGAATAATATGTGCATATGGTTTTTTAATTCTGTGTAATCATCCATCTAAACTATGAAAAGAAATCTGCAGTCTGCACTACAGCTGATGATGAAAACCAAATTGCCTCATTCTCAGTGTTTATTATTAATGACCAAAGTATTTGTGAAATGATTAGTGGAAGTTTTCTTCCCTGAATTCCAATGATAGCAATTATCTCATCCTAACAGGTATTGTGTTAGGCATGGTATTTTTATAAAGTATAATCTCCCTCTGATTATTATATTGTAGCACATGAGTGATTGTCCTCCATCATTTCATATACTACTTTCGTAGGAGTAAGTAGTTATTGCTTTGACGAAGACTTCTTAAGTAAAGAAAAATGAAATTTTAATATCTGACAGGCTTTTGGTTAAACAAAATGACTCATTTACAGCATGGTGCTCATATATGATCATTATGCAAAGCAAGTCAGGAGAACTAGAAAGAATGCCAAATTGCATCATTTATCTTTGTAAAAATGCATTTTTGGAAAAATCAACAAAAAGGTAATTATGCAAAGCCCATAAGCTAGGCTTTATAAGCTTTGAGCACAGACACAAGAATGGTCTTTCATGACTTACACATTCAATGCTGTGTTTATTTTTTTTTTAACAGCAACTGTCTGGAACCTTTGTCAACCTTCACAGTGTTAACAATGATTTTCTGGCCAATTTCCACTTGCTACTCTGTCTTTCCTCCTAACTCCCCACATAACCATCCTAATACAGTCTCTAGTATGAAGAAGGACTACATATGTAATTAACAGTTTTGGGGGATCTTACATGGGGAATAAGGAACTCAACTAGATATAGTTAATAGTGAGGAAAAGTAACCTAAAACTTTACAAAAAGAAACAGATTATATAATACAGTATTAAAAGGAAGAATCTTCCAAATTGTGGTACCTTGGAATAAAGCTCCAGCTGCTCTGCCATAGATAAAGCTCTAGAATATCACCTCTGCTTTAGGTTGCTATGAAGTCCTTTGGCATACTGGAAAAGATTATGGAATCCTCAGAATAATGTTTTCAGATGCATAAAATAAAATACACAGGATTATAAAGGAAATCTTTTTCATTGAGATAGTTACCAAAATATTTTAAATACAAGTTCACAAACACCAAGTTAAGAAGTCTCCATCTAAAAAGTAGCAGAAGGTAGATACAAAAAGGTAAAAATCATTTAATGAGCACAGTGTATACACTAATTTGTTATAGAAGCTGGAGAGCTTTAGCGGCAAAGACCATCTGTGACAGGAGTAATATTACTAAATTTGACTAGTTTTTCCCTAAAAGATATTGAAACCATCATCAAAATCTAATTAGTTTAGGGGACTAAGATTCAAATCATTCATGTAGTTTTTTGATTTTCTAAGTACAAGAACTCAGTGCAGAGGCAATTGAGGCTCCTTAGGACTTATACATCCTTCTGAGAAGGCACATCATCATGGCAAAGTGGAGACAAGAGAGTTGTGTCCATCTGAATCAATGCCAAATTCTTGCTGAATATCCTTTCTATGTTCTTGTTATGTAAAGCCCCTTTTGTTAAATGTTAGATGGTCTACAAGGGTCTCATTTCATCCTAATTCTAACTCTAGATCACCCTGAGCCAAGCCTAAGCCAAAACATGATTTCTACCACATAGGATATAATAAAGATGAAGGCTCCTTCAAGTCTCACCAATACAGAAATCTGATCTTAAAAAGTGAATGTTAATACTAACAAAAGGAATGGTGAAAAAATGAATTGGCCATAGTATTCATAAGAAGAATGAATAATATTTTTCATATTCTCTTATTCCCATTCTCTGTATTCTCCTGTTATTCAAACTAATCAAGGAATTTTTTCTCCCCATTATTTTGTACAATTTTGGAAATACTAGTAATAATAGTAATAAGAACATAAAATTAATATCCATTAAAGAATCAATATCTATAGCAAAGTTGCAGGCAACAAAACAATCTCTCAAAAATTAACTTCATTCCTGTATAATAACAAAATCCAAGAGTCAATAATAGGGAAGTTCCATTTCAAAAAACTGCAAAATGCATAAAAATGCTTGGGGATCTATCTACCAAAATACACAAAATAGTCATGTAGATTCAGTTACAAAGTGATCCTTAAAGAAATAAACAACTTAAATCACTGTAGAAATAAATTTTTAGTGTCCATGGCTGGGCTGGACTAATATGAAAAAATTATAAGCCCACTAAATTTATTTTATACTTTGATTGCTATATTAATCACTTTATCAAAGGGATTTTTTTCTTTATGCCTTGGGCAGATTCCTCTCCTATTTTTGTTAGGCCAGGCTGCTTTTTATAGAAAATGACTGCTTACATGGGCTAAAAATACAGTTCTATTTGATGAACTTGGTTGAATCTAGAAACCTTGGATCAGAATAGGACAATGGAGTTATGATTTCATTGGTATAGGATACTACCAGGTGAGATGTTACCTCCACTAACGTAGGCTAGCACTTTCTCTGCCACTTACAGCTTTAAAAAATTGTCCAGAGCCAGCCCAACATCTAAATCTGTGTTTTGTAACCTCATATGGGGTCTCATAACTGAATGTGGGGATAAAAAAAAATTATGATTTAGTATCAGTAAATGTTTGATTTGTATACCTACTATGTATATGCATATATATGTGTGTGTATACATACATACCTACATATATATCTGGAATTGCATAAAAATTTCTCAGGTGAAAAGGGGTCATGAGTAGAAAAAAGTTTAAAAAGTCCTGAACGAGTATTCTAGTGACTCTGGGAAAGCCATACAGCCAGTAGGTCAGAAGTGATATTAGAACCAGAGTTCTCGGTGCAAAGGACAGTTCTCTATTATCTATTCCATGCTGAAGCAAGTGAAAGATCCAGCAATCTTTTCCCATGAGACTTAAAAAAATAAATCAAGCAAGTTAAATCCCTGAGAGTTCAGTTCCTCTGTAATCCTACTTCTTATCCTTTTTCTGCTTCAGATGATTTAAAGGAGGAAAAAAAAAAAAGATATTTATTCCCATTCTGGTCTACCCCCATCAGAAGTTTCCCTCTGGGTTAGTCACCAAAAATCAAAATGAAGCAAAATCAATCCTGTGTTCTTTTGCTGTCAATATATTACAACTAAAGAGCAATGGAAAAAGGCAAGAATAAACTTTTCACTTGAATTTATCTCAGAGAATTTAGAGACAATGTGCTTTTCAAAACCAACTTGACACATGACACTCCGTCTTGTGACTCCAAGTCTTTGTATTAGTTGACTGCCATTTCCTAGGAGTTCCTTCTTCATCATCTCTGCCTCTAAGAATCCTTAGAGTCAGTTTATCAAGTCTCAGCTCAAACATCACTTTCTGCAGTGAGTCTGTCCTACTTCCTCCAGCTAATAAGGCTTTTCTCTCTGACTTTACCTTTTATCTAGTCTGTATCTTGTATGTGTCTGTTTACGTATATACTTTCTCCCCCTTTAAAATGTAAGCTTACTAAGGGTAGTGACTACTTTTGCTTTTTGTCTTTAACCCTGCCTGGCACATACTAAGGATGTAATAATTGATTGACTAATTGTCAATAAAGGCATGTGAAAAAGATTAGCAAATTTCCCTGGAGTCTTTGAGATCGAGGATTGCTAAAGAAGTGATCCAGTGGCCAACTATATGCATGATTCAAATTCAATAAAAGATATTCACTAAGCTTTCAATGTGCTCAGAAATAATCAGGTTAAAGAAATGATTTTTGTTGAAAAATTTCCAATGTCATACTGCCTAACTCAACTATTTTCATTGTTGAAATCACCATCTTTTCTTAGATACATAATGCTGTCTCAGAGTGTCCCAAGAGAACATCTTTAGTGTATATGGGACCCACAGACATATTAAGTTAAACAAACATATTGACACCAGATAATTAGGTCATTGGCATTAACAGCATCAATCTAAGAGTGTTAGGCACATTATCTTATCATATGTTGTCTTAGCCTACCTCTTCCTGTTTTTGATTAGAAATGTCTATTCTTTTTTTGGGATTCTTACAGCTCATTAGGTATCCCTCAAAGTTTGTTCTTATACTCTTTTTTATAAGAGGTGGTGAACATAGCATTTGTTCCAATTTGATAAGCATCCATTAAATGCTTTTCTGTACAAAATCCTCTCATGCATATTTCCTAAATCATAAATTCCAAGGAGAGGGATCAGGTTTCTATCATCTTTTTATTTCAATAGGTAACATAATGCTTTGCTTGCAGTAAGTGCTCAATAAACATTTGCTGTTGTTATTATGGTCTGAAGATAAAAATACTAGATAAAGAATCAGGAAATTTGAGTTTGAATCCCTTTTGGCCATTAATTTAATGACCTGATACAGATCCTCAGTTTTCTCATCTATAAAATGAAGACTTTGGGGAATCATGATCTCTAAGTTTTTAACTATTTCTAAATCTTATGATCCCTGATTAAATCTTAGCTAGCCTTGATAGCTAATTAGACTGCTGAAGGAAATTGATAGGGTACTCCAAAAGGTATGGTAGCATCTGCATTTGTTTTACATAGCCTGAACTGGTGTCTTTTTTAAGGGGTCAAGAAGTTCTCAGGATTTGATGTGGTCTGGAGGATTAGGGCTTGAAAGGGCTTCCTAGAGTATTACAAAACCAGTGTATGAGGAACAGAGTCTCCTTAAGCTTGATAGAATTCCCATCACTGCTACTGGCCAATATAACTCTCCATCTGTGCACTGTCCCCATGATAGATGCATAAGCAGAGAGGTTGTATCTACCTACAGCAATTTTGTATCCTTGCTGATCCTTTTTATAACTGAACAAACTCTTATGCCTTATCCAGAATCTGAACTCTTAGGCTTAACTTGAATTAAGACTTAAAGAGTAGCAGAAGCACAGACTTAACAAATTTAACAAACAATAATACATCAGCCAAAAATGTGGGTCTAATGTATCAGTTCTTCATATTTTGTATGGACCAGGACATACAGTTCTCATGAATTGCCATAGGGATAGACACTTTCACAATTCAGTCAGAATAGACGTAGCCATGATGGAGCTTTCAATCTTCAGTTCTATTACCCACATTTAAAATAAAATTACATTTGTTGAACTTCAGTGAAAAATTCTGAACTATTTTTATGAAAGTTGATACTGAGCTGTGATGTCAACAGTATAAAAATAAAGACCTAAGAAGCAAGAAGGAGAAAAGTGACAGAAAGTGAATCTGACTTCCCAAATGACTAAATCCTGGAGGTAGAAGCATAGAGAAAAGAGAAAAATCTAATGACAGTCAACCTAGAGAGAACAACATTAGTAGAGGCAGAGATACATAGAACTCAGCAATTTAAATTTTCAGCAGAGAGAGACTGCAAATAAAATGTGAAGGATGATTTAAAGAACCAATTTCAGTGCTAAATGAAAAGACAGCAAATAACAAGAGAATGCAGGATTTACATTGCAACTAAGAAAGCATGAGAGTCCTATTGAAAACTATGACTTAGTCCCCACCTCCACAAAAACAAACTTAATAATATTATAAAGCATTTAGAATCATATTCTAGAAAATTCTATTTCATAGTAATTTAAGGTAAAATTTTGAATTGAAAATGTGCCTATAATAGGAATTCCTTTTGCAGAGTTGGTATCAGGGCTCTCATACTAATGAAGTTGCCCAGCTGGTGCTTGCTACTCCACTCCTTCTGCCTGTAATCATTAGAAAAATGATCCATTTTTAAAAAATTTCAACCTTATTTTCACTTTCTCAGAGGTTTTCATGCTCTAGAATTCATCAGATGTCAAGGTCACAAGTAATATTCAGGTGCAAAGAGAACCTTCTATGGAGTTATTGGGAAAACATTTCCTTGCTTCTGCAACAAGGGAGATTCTTGGAGGGCATATCTGAATAGAATCAGAGAAAATATGTCCTGGAGACAGATAGGATGGAAACAATGGAAAAAGTATCATCCTTGCTCTCAAAAAACTAAGATTTGAATTATGCAGCTCTGGGATATCAAACAAGCCACATAGCTCTCCAGATCTTCATTTGCACACCTGTAAATCTTTGTGATACATTCTGTCTTGAAGTACTTAGATTAAACTTGAAGCACTATAAAAATATTTCATTATACATTAAATACACAATTATATATACACATATATGTGCATAAACACATATGACACATTAATTGGGCAGGAGATTGGATGAGATCCCTTCCAACTCCACAATTTTGTTCAATATAACTCATATTCTCATAACTTATAATATTAGACCTGGAAAATATCACGAGATCCAACATTTTGCAGATGGGGAAATTTAAAAGAGGCTCAGAATTAGCAAATGCCTGTGACATAGGTAGGAATGGGATTTGAATTCAGGTCCTCTTCCTTTAAACCCTATGATTTTAGATCACTGTAGCACTAAGACTGTCTGGATAACTTTGATTGAAATGTGTATGTTTGTGGAGAGGGGTTTGGGCATGTATATTTGAATTATTAGTCAATATGTGGCTTGTTAGAAAATGAATTCTATTTTTAAAATAATCTGTAGTTCCTGCATTTCAAACCTTTGTGTACTCTACCTCATTTCCCCCCAACAAGGTTGATTGCAAACAAACAATCTTGTTTGCATTCATGTCATTTAAGAGAAATGAAACAAGTTTCATCTTTGTTCAGATGACTCTATCACCATTGTAATCAAGACCTTTGCAGAACTGAATGTCTGCCCAGGGTCAATACATTTCCCATTTGTTATTAAAGCCCTGTCCTCTACCAACAAAGAAGCACCGGGCAATTGAGTATAGAAATAATACTTAAGTCACTAAAATGATCTGTGGAAAGCAAACAGGACTGGAAACAAATCAGAAATGGTCTTTGGTCTATGTACAAAGTGCTTAGTTTGTGTGTTTTCAAAGTTCAAGGATAGGAGCAAGTGCATATACAGCTGATTACATTTTTTTCATGATTTTAAAGATCTGTTTGGTTCGGTGATGAATGATAAATATGATAGAAAATGTTTCTAAATAATTAATAATCAAATTCTTTTAATCAGGCTAGCTAATTATCAATAGATGGTCAGTGGTTTCTCTTAATAACCAAAGACAAAACTATGGAAATCAGGAAAGTCTTAAATATTTTTTGAAAGGAATTGCCCCTCACAAGTGAAAATTTACCCTGATAAGTGGGAAATTTAATGAGGAAGTGAGCTAGAAGTCCTTAGCGGCTACTGCTGAATTCAGTGACCTAACTCAGCTACCTTCAGTAATCTGGATTCACCCTTATCTTTCAGAGAGGGGTACAAGAACAGGAGCTCATTTTCTTGGGATAAGAACTCACCTAGACTGGATTCTGTTTATACTCTAAATAGAAGTGAATTCTCCTAGATGGTCAGGGTCCCACCTAAGACTGAAGTGCTCACATCTTGAGGATTAGAACAATCTTATTAATTAGTCATGTCCTTCAGGGACTGATTTTTTTTTTTTTTTTTACAGGGCTGGGCCTTAAATGAGGAAATAAAAGGAGAAAAATCCTGGATCCTAATTTAATAATTGTTTATTAGTTTAATAGCAAAATAATAATTTCTTTCATTTTCCTGGTATCTATTTTCAAATTCCTGTAATCAATAATAATAAATAAGGATGAGAAGTGAATAGTTCAGGAAGATAACCCTGTTGTCACAGGCATGGAGCTCTATGTTCAGCGCAGACTTATATTAGAAAAAAGAGGTAATTGGGAGATAACAAAAATGCTTAAAACACAGTCCTTACTCTCAAGGGAGAATAGAATGTGTACATGGTAGTCTGCATGGTAAATAGAAAAAAATAATGAATTTTAAATCATATTGACCTGAGTTTTAAGCCCAACTCCGTCACTTACTATTTAGCTAATAGAAAGAATATGAATTGTGTTTAAAGTTTAAAAATATATCTTTGAATCTGAGCATCTCTTTTGTTCTAAAGCCTTTTTTATTTATACAGTATTCCACAACTGCAGGCTTCACATACAAGAGGTTTCTTATGGACTATCAGACTTCTCCCCTAATTTATAAAAAAGATTTTATTCTTAACTCCTTATGTATTCTTGGTAGTTTATTATTACCATGCTATTCTCTTTCCTAGCATGTGAGCAGTGTTATTTCCTGCTCAATTCAGCACTTCTTGACGGGTCTAGGTATTCAAGGGGAGATCCTTACCATTTTCATTCATTCCATGGTCCCTGATATGTTTCCTGCACATGCTTTTCAGCAACTAGATGGGATTAGTCCAATCACCATACACTGCTGCTTGCACAACATTACTTCTCCAGCCTCAGTTTTCACCATCTGTAAAGTGAGGGAGTTGAACTAGAATAGAAAATTTATAAAGTCTCTCCTAGCTCTATATCAATGATGCTGTAATATGTATAAAAGAGAAGGGTAGATAGGGTAATTCCTCCTTACAGTTATGTGCTAAAGGGAGAAAGATTTGTAATACCTACTATAAGAAGCTGGATGAGATAAGCTACCACGGCAGGCAGCATGTCTCTTAAATATATTCTTCATTTAAATGTTAAAGGCAATGCCTTTTGTCATTCCTTTTTTCCAACCCAACACAAAATACCTTCTTTATATCAAGCTATAACTAAAGGAAAGGCACACTAATTAATCATTGGGAATTTTAAAAGGTAATGATTTTCTAGTGCCAGAAGTCTAGCTGATGACCAGTCAGTCAGTAAACTTTTATTATCAATCAACTGAAAAACAACTACCAAGCACCTACTGTGTGTACCAGATACTGTGCTAAATATTGGGGATTTAAAGAAAGACAAAAGATAGTCCTGTGTAGAAGCTCACTCTCTAATGACCAGGATACTTGTCTAGCATATCATAAAGGAAATGCTTGTCCAGTTATGAGCATTATTAGATGACATCTGAATTCTTTCCTAACTCTGAAATTCTGGCATTCTATTAAAGTTTAGTTCAAAGTTACCCTTAAAGTAAGATGAAAACTACAATTCTTCAAAATGATTCTATTTGTACACATCCCCTTTCACCAGTGCAAACTAATTCCTTCCATGCCTTAATAGATGATTTCCCACGAATTTGGGGGTCATTAAAAAACTTCATCTGATGACCACCCTTTTGATAAGAAGTCTCTCTAACCTTGGCTGTGGTGGCCCTTGAACAACTCATACATACAAAGTCTGTCATCTAACTACTCAAAACCCAACAAGATTCATAACACATTAAAGATTTAATACTTTGATGTTATCACCTTTAAGAACTAAAGACCTCTGTACTCCAGAAAGAAGTATCTGACAACATAATAGACTAGGGAATATAGTAAATATCATTAGCTATTACTATTAACTATTAATAATACTTTTCACTGATTAGAGGTTAAAAGGAATAATAAACACAAAAGAGAAAAAAATGGAATACACCTGAAGAACTTAATAGAGTATGCCTAATTCTAACCCATTAGTCACTTTTTTTCTTCAGATAATGCTAAGTGGCTTTGGTACTAAAAGATTATAGTGACTACATTTTTTTTTACATTTCAATTAATGCTGGTGATTAATTAACATTTTATCTTACTAGAAGTTTGTGACATGCTGAAGACATAATGGTTTCCACCACTTCTTTTGTGTTAATGAATGCATGCACTTTAATACTAATATTTCTCCTGTGTTGTCAGGACAGCAGCAAATCACTTGCTAAGTGAGTGATAATTAGGAAATGGATGTGAGCATAACAATTTTAAGAATAAAAAATACCCATTGATATAAGGAAGAAGGGAAAAGAAGCAAATGCCATAGTCAATATCTTGGTATTCCTTTTTTGGCATAGACTTCAGACTGGTGATTTTCACTTTCTGGCTTACTGCACTTAATGTTGCTAACCTGTGTGGGAGGAAATGGATTTAAGTAACTCAGCAGGTCATGAAAATATATTTAGACTCCCTTACCTGAGTTTATTTTCCACCTAATTTCCAATGGGAACAAATTTAGAAAGTAATTCTCATTAAAAGTAGGTAATTATGCAATTACAATGTTTAGCCAAAAATGGACCTGTAAATATCATCATGAATTCATATTACTATCTCAGGATGATATGATTCTGAATCATAAATGTTGTCATTAAAAGCACAACTCTTATTTGTTCTCCTATTGCCTGACTTTTGTCAAGCATCTCTCTTGGGAATGACTGAGCTTTGGAAAGCTTAGTGGTCACCATAAACCATAAACTTTACTGCAGTTGAGGAATATTGCAGAGTACAATGGAATCTGAGTTCAATCTTGACTGGCAACATAATAAGAACTAAAACTATTAGTCATTTTCTCATGATGAGTTATCAAATTTGAGGCAAAAAAAAAAAAGTCAAACCACTCAAGTTAATTCAAAGATAAATGGATGATATTCCAGAGAAAGCAGAAGACAATAGTAGATAATATTAAGAACATGTGTGATCATAAAAGAAATTAGGCAAGCATTGAAAAAGAACTGCTTTTATATAATACTACATTATTATTTATTATATACTAACAAATTTTCAAAATTTGTAAAGTATGTCATGTGCGTTGTTTTATTTAATCTTCCTATCAATTATATAAGTATTAGAAGTAGTATTATTCCCATTTCAAAGATGAGGACACTAAAATTGAGAGACATTGTGAATTTAGACCTCTTGTGACTCAGTTTAGCTTCCCTTCCACTCCATCACACTGACTCTATGAAGAACTCATGGAAAGACATAAATAAGCCTCATACAGAAGATTTTGATGAGTTGCAATCTTCAGAAGGGAAGAGACTAGTCACACCAATAAGATCAATGCTCCATTAACTCATTATGGTAGAGTCTCAGTAACTATGAAAATGAGGTAAATATTCCTTCCTATAATGGTTGAAATGAAGGAAGAATATAGAGGAAGAGAGAGAGCAGTCATTTGGACCCACCACTACAACAGGAATATAGATAAAACTGTAGCACAGAAAACTAAACTGTGATTCATAAACTAGCACTGTCTAGATAATTCAATTTAATTCAATAAAAGATTTATTGATGTAATAGAAGGAAAGGGATTTGCTGTCTTATCCCACCCCCCCAAGCTATCTAATTAGATGTAGAAAGTAAGCTACAGATTACAGCTATTACAAAGCTGTGTCTACACCTGTAGTCCATTTATGAAATGGAAAAAAGGGTCTGTTATTGAACTGAGAAGAAAATCTGACCATTGATTGGGGGTGAGGGGGGATTGACTATACTCCAAGTGGCTCTTAAAAGACAAGCTTACCAAGCCTTAGCAGTATTTCAGACATCTTGAGAGTTTGAGACATTCAAGTCAGGTAGCAGTTCTGTGGAGTGTGACCTCCACAATTCTACCAAAAGATAGCAAGGGAACCCCACCCCTCTCCAATTAGTCATGATATCTGGAAGTAGAGCATTCATCCAGTAAGGGACATCAAATCCAAAAACTAGATAGCAATTCAAGACAGCAAGCAGAAATTCAGTCTTCAAACAAATATAGGAACAGAAGTAATATTCAAAGAAATGAAGTTTTAAAAAATGTGACTTCTGTCAGTCAAGCAATAAACATGTATTAAGTGCCTATGATGTTTCTGACATTGTGCCAAATTCAGGGGATATAAAAATACAAAAGAAAGACAGTCTTAGTCCTCAAATAAATAAATTTTTACAATCTAATAATAAAAAAAAAAAAAAAACGCTGAAAAAGGACTGGAAGTCAAGGATAGGCAAAGGAATTTCTTAGAGAAGTCCAAAAAAGCATATTCGGGGGGGGGGGGGGGGAATAAAGAAAAGACTATATAAATACCTGTCTTTAAGTGAAGATTTGGAGGAAGCTTCCACTTCACCCTCTATTCAGAAGAGTCTCCGTGGTAAAGGAATTGATGAATTGAGGAGATGTGAGTACCAAGGCTGATTGAATCTTTCAGGATAATGAGGTTCCTGTGGGCATGATTAAGAAGTCCAAAGGAAGGCATTCATGTGGGAAATGAAGAGAAAATGGCAACAAAGAGAATCAACTGTGAATCCAAAGGAAAATTAACACTGAAATTTATTAGTTTACCTGTAAAGAGCAGATACAAGAAGCTGCATGAGTGACCCTCCACCAACAACGCTGCAATCTCGGGAAAGGGGAGTAATGTGAGAATTTTACAATAATTAAAAAAAGGGACATTTGTGATCTGCAGTAGTAAAAAAACAAACAAACATAAATTGCCTTGGCCTTGTGTTCACTATATATGTGCTTCAGTATCAATTTTTTCATTGTTCATGCTCTCTCTTCCCACTAAATACTGTGTCTATTTGTTTCATACATTCAGCTAAATTGTTTCTATAGGCTGATTGTTAAAGGTACCAATATAGTCACTGAACTTAATTTAGAAATGAGAATCCATAGAAGTATGCTAGAAACCCTCACCATAAGGAAAAACTTTCTCAGAATTAAAGCTATTTGGATGTAGCTAGATGGCACAATAGTGGATAAAACACCTGCTCTGAAGTCAGGAGGACCCGAGTTCAAATCCAGCTTCAAGCACTTCATACTTATTAGCTGTGTGACTCTAGGCAAGTCACCTAATCCCAATTGCCTGGCAATTCCCCCTCTCCAGACCCCACCTGCAAAAAAAAAAAAAAATGGAATTAGAGTTATCTAAACATTGAAATGGCTTCCTCAGGACATGAGGAAGATTAGACATCTTCCAATGAAAACTGACCACTTATGGGAGATATGATAGATAAGATTCCTGATTTGGGTGGAATTTAGATTTAATGACCTCTAAAATCTTTTCCAGATCTTAAAAATCTATGATTTGATAAAATGATAGACATGATCTTGTACACTCAAAGACTTTACAATCTAAATCTGAACAACTCTTGAGCTATTGTGCCACAGTTCCCTTTTAATGTCCTGATCCAGTTTCCCTAATTGTCCTATTCAGTTACTTTGCCTCAGGTTATAACCATTCCCTCTTAATATTAGGATAAAGGTCTTATATCTTAGATCTTAGGCTATAATCATTCCCTCTTAATGTTTGATGGGATAAAGGTCTTTATCCATTTTAGATGTCATTGGAAAATCAGTAACCTTTCCAGTACCTCCCTCTATTGTGTCATCCTAGGTTCCTCCCCCCATTAGGTCATCATTCTTAACCCTATAAAAGAATCTTGTATCTTACACTCATGGCGAGATTCTTTGAGACAATAGTCTCATTCAGCCCTGGGACCAAACCATGGATCCATTTGGTCCCAGTAAATCTCTCCCATTTAATAAATTATTAAATACTCTCTAATTTCTATCTTGCTCAGTTTCTCTGGCATTACAGACCAGGATATTGTATAAAGCCCTAATTCAAATTCATGAAACCTCTCAGGACAAACTTTCATGTATTTTAGCATACTTTCCAATATTTCTCTCTCCTTTTGTTTTCTCTGTCCTTGGTGCTCTTGGAGAGTCAGTTTAGACTCCAGTCCAGAGCAATCATTATCCTGCCTGATTCTGTTCCTCATTTTTGTCAGCAATTTGGATTAAGGAATATTTAAGATGTATATGAGACTTATGTCACAAAAATGAAAATGGTACATAATATATTGGATGATAAAAGTGAAATACAAGAGATCTAACATACTAGATTATGGGCAGAATCTAGCAATGCACAAATGTTACTATGTTCATTTTACAAATAAAGTAATTGAGGCAGAGAATAATTGCTGTCACCTGGATCATGATTTGCTGGAAGGTGCCACAGTGCTAGGAGTAGGTAAGATTTTTCTTGGGGAATATAATCTCTACATATCTGCTTTGAGAGTAAGTAGGGAAAACTTGGAAATAGTCAAGCTGGTCTTCCCTTTCTCCTAGATATGTGACATGAACTAGTATAAATGATAAATCTGATTGTAGTTATGAACCTTTTATCAAATCAGTTGCTTTAAATATGAAAAGGAAAGCTTCTGTTTATTTTTTTTTAATTACTGTATTTTGGGGTGAGAGAAAAGGTAGCAGAAAGAGAAAAACACCCCAAAAGAAGAAATTTGAGCCAGTGCTTATCTAGCTCAGACTGTTTCACTTGCTTTATAAGCCCAAGTCAAAGAGCACAATACTGAACACATTTGCATAGACAATTGTCTACAGGTTGACATAATTAAGAGAGATTTACCTATCTGGTCAATTCAAATTTCCATCCAATTCCATTGTGCATCTAAAATAGCTCAGACTCCTTTCTTTGCATTAATGAGAAAGTAGATATGAAAGACCTTTTTAAAAAAGATAAAAGGACTACACACATAAAAAAGTATTACAATGCTTCTTATTATTAAGATAAATGTAGCAATGAGTATATAACCAAGTTTCTTCACTAGAGTCAGTTGACTATTTCCAGATATTTTAGTAACTTTAAAAGCAATGCACACAGAATTGTAAAATGGCCTAAATGGACTGACAGCCAAGAAGTATATTAAACAATTAAGTCAAATACACAGAAATCTTTTTCTCACTTTTACATGTAAAAGTGTTCCAAAATATTCATGAGGCTGACTAGTGATATTTTCAAACCACCAATGTATAGCCTATACATACAACTGTATCATTAGAATCTGTTTATAACTGGGCATAAATCAGCTGCTTGTTGTAGTTACTGCTTAAGAAAATGGCTGGTTCTTTATTCATCCCTAAGCTTCTCTGCATTCAGTTCTTTCCCCCATAATCCACCTCATTCCTGTAGCCTTTGATTTTAGAGCTGAATAGCACTGGTTTATAAAGAGACTTCCAATATGTGTAGCCTTTCTTTTGCAATCTCTTCTCCCTTAACTCTACTCCTCTAGTAAGGAAAGCATAAAAAAAAAGCTCTAAAAGCTAAAGAATCCAGGGACTGTTACGAAAATTTGTGGCTGCTGCCACCACCAATAGAAATAAGTCAACCAGTATTTTCAGATCCTTTTCTCTGCTTACAGGTTTTGCCTTCTAGGACAAAAAACAGGGGCATATGCACGTATACATGCCTTTGTGCAAATAACAATTCTATTCTATATTTTTGGAAAAAACTAATGATCTTACAGGGTGATGTCTTGACTCTTTGGGAACTGGATTTAAGTGAGAATAATTGCACAAAGTTCTCAGCTCCACTCTCTCTTCCAGAGTCCTCAAAGTCAAGTGACAGGATGAAAGTCAGGAGTTCTGATGATGGCCCAGAATACAGTGGGTGACATTGACTTCTTCAATATCTGACCAAGCTCTAAGTGCTCCAAAATCCCTGCTTTAGTCATCTTCCTAATTGTTGGAACAAATTGGTATCATCTACCCATTCTACTGGAAGTCTTCACTGACTTAGAGTAGATATCCATCTAATTCACCAATGGGTTTTAGATGCCTTGATTACCTTCGGTCAGATTTAGCCTTTCCATTGAGACGGTTTACTGGAGTGTGACTATTGTGCAAGCTATAACTTCTTGGAGTCACAGTGAAAGACGAGTGCCAGGTGGATACCAAAGGTAAACGAGCAAACCTAAAAATTGCTTAGCAAGTCCTCACACCAGAAGTGCTATCCTCTTTGAACAGCCCATACCCTGTATTTTTATACATCATTCAACTGTAGGGAGATTCTGTTTCTTCTGATTGCCCCCAAAAGGCTCAAGTAGGAGACAGAGGTGGTAATTTCAATGTAGGAAAAAATTAGAAAACAAACAAAAAGTCTCCTTTCAACTAGTGGTTTCCAAAAATGAAATGTAATGAGTCAGTAGATAGTGGATTGCCCATCACAAAAGGTCTTAAAAAGGAAGCCAGATGATCCCAAAAGGCCCCTCTAGCTAAATCTCCCATTATAAAAGGGACACGCTGGGACCCCCTCTTTGCAGAAGTCCCAAACATGCTAGCTATGTAAGGACCCTCTGTCCAGTGCTCTCCTTATCTCTACCTTCGCCTATTTCCTTAACTATGCTTTAACCTTGTTTCCAAACCCAATAATAAATCTCTTTTATCAATCTAGCTTTATTGGGGACTCATGCCACTACTAGACTTCATTTACCACCGTATCCTTGCGCCAAATCCAAGGGGGTTGCAGGAGAGCTTTGTTTGACTCCCTGTACCCCAAATCTGCCACTAGACCTCAACTAAACCATAATTTCATTTAGGTACCCCAAATCTAGACCTCATCAATCACTTTTCATACATATTATAAAGGAGATGCTATAATTAAATTAACCTAGGAAGTATGTAAAATTCTTTCTAACTCTAACTTTCTAGGGTCCTCCGAAGTATCCTTGGCTCTGATTAAGAAATACTCCACAGAAACAAGTTGGAACTGGGCCCAAAAGGCTATCAAACTGTGCATCCTTTGATCCAGCAATGTTTCTGTTAGGTCTGTATCCCAAAGAGATCATAAAGGAGGAAAAGGGATCCACATGTACAAAAATGTTTTTATGGTGGCAAGATGCCAGTAATTGGCATGAGTAATGGATGAAGGAGTGAGTGAAATAAATATGAGTGGGACTGGTTGAATTCAAACTTGCAATATGAACTATTTCTTCCAGTTTTCTTTTTATACGCCACCATAAGCATATTTTTTATACATTACACAAATGCTAGAAAACCATAGAAAGTATGACTAAGACTATGATATTTCCTCATTCTATTAATCAAGGTCTATCCTGTTATTTATTTTCATTTTTTAAAGCATCCTATCTCAAAAATGCATTCAGGTCATGAAAACTGTCAGTAAATAATCTGAAGGAACTCAGATATGAGTTATCAGCTGGGAAAATGACCTCCTAAAGTCCTCCAAGTGGCCTTATCTTGCTTCGGCCTTCCAAAGGACTTATACTTGGATCCCCATAGCAAAGATATCCATCAGTTGGAAAATGGCTGAGTAAGTTATAGTATACGAATGTAATGGAACATTATTGTTTTATAAGAAACAATCAGCAGGATGATTTTAGAAAGAAATATGGGGAGACTTACATGAACTGGTGCTACATGAAGTGAATAGAACTAAGAGAACATCATCCATTGTAACAACAAGATTATATGATGATCAGTTCTGATGGATTTGGCTCTTTTCAACAATGAGATGATTCAGTCTAGTTCCAAAAGATTTGTGATAGAGTCATCCTCACACAGAAAGAGAACTATGGAGACTGAATGTAGATCACAACATAGTATTTTCACCTTTTTTTGTTGTTCTTGTTTTTTTCTTTCTCATTTTTTACCTTTTTTAATGTGATTTTTCTTGTGCAGCATGATAAATGTTAAAATGTTAAGAAGAATTGCTTGGAAGAATTGCATTAGAAGAAATGTTTAACCTATATTGGATTATTTGCTGTCTAAGGGGAGGGGGTGGAGGAAGGAAGAAAGAAAAAATTTGAATACAAGATTTTGCAAAGCTAAATGTTGAAAATGATCTTTGCATGTATTTTGATAATAAAAAAGGTATTTTTTTTTAAATAAGAAAAAAGAAAAAAATAAATAAATACTACCCAGGAGAGTATTCTTTTTTCAAGGTACAGCACAACAAATAAATTATTAGCTTTAAATGCTTTAAAAGTCACCTGCCACTCTGGAAATAGCCAATGAATTACACATTCTGATGCAAACAAGATCTTGTTGGAAATGAACTATTTGTTGCAATGTGTCCAAAATCCAAGCTTTCAAACTCAACTTGGCTCTTGGCACTTGCAATAGCACTAACATTCTGAAGCTCACATTCATGAAAAAGGCCATTTGGTTTGTTGTGGTGATAGAGGAGCAGAATTGGATCCAAAAAATGTCCATTTTTTCAGAAGCGTGACTTGTCCAAAACTATAACATCTGTTCCTACTAGGTGGTATTTCTTTGACAATATCCAACCACTACTCTCATTCTAAGGAGCTAATCTGTTTAACCATGTAATTACACCTAGAAACAATTAACTCTGAAGCAGAGGGATTTGGGCAGAAAGAGCTTTGTCAGAAATTTCTATTTTCAGTCCTAGTTTTTTCATTGCTTAACACCTACAGCAGAAGGGAAGGAAATAAGTATTTATATAGTATCTGCTATGTGCCAGGAACTATGCTAAACACTTTGCAAATTATGTCACTTGAGATTCACAACAACTCTAGGAGGTAGGTGCTGTTATTACACCCAATTTACATTTATGTAAACTTAGGCAAACACAGGTTAAGTGACTTGCCTAGGTCCTCAGAGTGAGCAAGTGTCTGCGACTACATTTAAATTAGATATTCCAGGCCAATATTTTATCCATTGCACCACCTAGCTACCCCCCAGCTTTTTTACAATGTAATTCTCTGGGTAAAAAATTAAGGTATGGAAGGAAAAGTAACTCAGAATCAAAGCATTAAAGAAATGTATAAGATACTGTACTTTTATGAGTGAAACATTAATATGAGTTGGTTGTTAGCTTAATCTATTAGGATGAATCTACAAAATCAATTTTTATATTAGGGAAATATGTAATAATGGTATCTGGTTGTCATGGGAATGCAAAGACAGGAAAGTAGCATTTTCTAGGTCTAAACATACAAATAAAGAATAAATGTTACTACAATCCAACTTTGACACATTTTACTCTGTGACCCTTGGTGTCCTAGGCCACACTCTAAAATAATAAATTTCAGAGAAACTACCAATCTACATTGTTGGTGGCAATTTCTTCCTTTAAGACTTTCTTATATTAACAAAATTATATTTTTAATCTCTGTTCCTATCCAGATCTTTCCCTGTGCTTTGGTTTCTACATTATATGACTCAACTGGTGATGTTTAGCTTATAAAAAAAAAAAAAAAAAAAAAAAAAAAAAGAAGAAGTTAGGGGATAAAGAAAAAAAGAAAGAATGATTATTTTAAAATATTTGAAAGCGACTATCATGTTGGCTAAGGAAGTAATCTTATTCTGCCAGGGCCCAGAGGACAAAACTAGGATTAGTGAATGAAGTTCCAGAGAAGCAGATACAGTATCAATATAAAGGGAAAATTCCTAATAAGTTCTCATTTATAAAATAGAGATAAGTAGGTTGCTCCTGAATAATTGGGTTGTCATATAACAATAAATCTGAAAAACAGCATTGTTCTCCGGAAATAATGCTATGTAGTTTCCAGTAATGGAACGTCATGGTCCCAAAGGAATCAAAATTGAAAGTGTCACAAAGGATATTAGAAAGACACATGGTAGATAGGATACAGCACATTATCAATAATCTGTATAATGGAAGTAGCATAAAACATATAATCATAGATAAAAGAGCAGAGATTTAGGGTTATAAAAATCAGTGTTCAGATCATACAACCTTTTCATTTGATGGATGAGGAAGTCAGTGTCTTGGGATATTATATGACTTACCTGAGATGGTAGCAGAACTCAAATTTAAATATGATTCTTCGAATTCAAAATGAAGTGCTCTTTTAAATATACAAGCATTGGAAAAACAAGGCCCACAACCGGTCATCTGTCATGATATAATCAACAAACTAAGACTCTTTTAAATAAAATTCCATTATATTTAATAATGTAAAAACTCTTTTTAATGCATAGTCCCACAGCAGATTGGATTTGGCCTTTGAGCCTACCATGATTGCAGATATTTCTAGAAACAGAGATAAGCCAGCAATTTAGATAGAATAAAGAATTTAAAATGGTTAAGAAAAGTAAAGTGTATTACCCTTAAAATACTAAAAGAATCTGAAAAAAAAAAAGCTTTTGGTACACTTGGGTCAATAGATTCTCACACCAGTTCAATCTCATTTTCCACACATCTGCTGAATTGATATTCCAAAAGAACAAAATCATGTTTCTCATTTGCCATCCCTACTCATAAATCTTCAATATCTCCCTAGTATTGCTAGAATAAATCAAAAAATCCTTATTTGACAGTGAAAACCTTACAAATTTGGCTTCCA
Organism: Sarcophilus harrisii; assembly: GCF_902635505.1. Taxonomy (NCBI): domain Eukaryota; kingdom Metazoa; phylum Chordata; class Mammalia; order Dasyuromorphia; family Dasyuridae; genus Sarcophilus; species Sarcophilus harrisii. Next base: position 148,412,302 of record NC_045429.1, read on the forward strand.
ACTAAATTTCCAATCAATAGTTGTATTACTCCTCTTCATAGACTCTCTTTTCTAATCAAACTGACTCACTAGATATTCTCCATACATAACATTCAATATCCCACTGCCATATCTTTGAACTGGATGTACCATGCCCACTTTCCATGCTGGAAGTATTACCTCATCACTTTTATTTCTTAGAATCACTTCTTTCTTTGCAAAGTAGTAATCAAGGACCATGTCCTTCCTGAGGATATTACTGATTCCCCTTGATCTGAACATTGTTTGTCTTGAAACTACTTTTACAGTACAGTAATCAGTACTACAGTAATCAGACACATGTGTATCCCTGGCAGAATGCAAGGTCTTGAGGGCAAGAATTGTTTTATTTTTGTATTTAATCCTGAACACCTAGCACAGAGCCTAATACATGGTGAGGACACAAAAATGATTGTTAAACAGAAATAACTGAATTTTAAAACTATTCTCCAAGACTTGATAGTTGTGTAAAAGTGTAGAGTACTCCAATCAATCTATTTCCTATCTCTAGTGGAAAAAAGATAAAAAGAAAAAAATAAGAAATTTGGAATCAGAACACCTTAGTCCAAATCCTATCCTTGATTCAAATCCTGACATTTGACTTGGGCATATCACCTAAATTCTCTAAACCATGGTTTCTTTGTTTATAATATGAAGGGATTTAAATCTATGATCCATTAAATGTTTGCATCCTATTATTATATGATCAATTGTCTTACTGAATGTGTCATATGCAGCTAGCATTCAATGTTAAATCATGAACTAAAATATCACCATCTTCCAAAGATGAGACCTTATCTAAGACCTTACTATTCAAAGTTAAGAGTTCCAATAGAAAGAAAGGATCCAAGAATTAGCAATCTTTGACCTGGAAAGGTGAAGACTTATAAGCTTCATAGTCATTAAATTCAAATATCTGAAGTACTCTCTTGTGGGAAAGAGATTAGATTTATTTTGTGTTTCTCTAAAAGATAGAGCTAGGATCAATGAAAGAAAAATTCAAGGAATCACATCTTAGTTAATAGAAGGGAAGACTTCCTAGTAACAAAAACTACTTTTTAAAAATTGATCTACTTATTAAGAAAGTAAGTCTTTCATCATTGAAGATATTCAAGAGGCAGCTAGATGACAGAGTAGAGCACCAGATCTGGAGTAGCAGAAATCTTAGTTCAATTTTGGCCACAAACATTCAAAGCCATGCAATACTGGGCAAGTCATTTAACTTGTCTGTCTCAGTTTCCTTATCTGTAAAAGGGTAATAATAATAATAGCAACTACCTTTCAGAATTGCTGTGAGGACAAAATGAGTTCATATTTTTAAAGCATTGCAAAAACTTTAAAGCAGCATATAAAGCTCTCTCTCTATATATATATTTATATATTTATATATTTATGTATATATATATATGTATGTATATATGACTATTTGTCAGGTATATTATAGGAGCATATAAAGCTAGCTAGCTTTATATATATACTATTGTTTTGCTGAGCTTATTACTTTCCATAGATTCATAGATGTTATTTCTATGCTGATAATTTTCAAATCTACTTATCCAGTCTTAATCCTTTTGCAAATTTCTATCTTTATATTTGTAACCATCTAGTGGACACTTCACAATGATCCTATAAGTACTTAAAACTCAACATGTCCAAACCTGAATCCTTCTTCCTTCCCAAACTTTTACCTTTTCAAAATCCCTCTATTACAATTAAAGATACCACCATCTTTCCAGACACTCAATTTCAGAACATAGGTGTCATCCTCTATTCTTCATTCTTTCTATTCCCATATATCAAATCTGTTGCCAAGATCTACCAATTTTACATCTATGACTTCTCTTGTGCATATTCCTTTTTTTCCTCTGATACTGCCACCAGTCATCTGGTACAGGCCTCCATCCTCATTCCTAGCCCATCTGCCAGGTAATATAGCTGCCTTAACTTTCTGCCCATTCCAGTCCATCTTCCATTCAGTGGCCAAAGTGATGCTACTAACATGGAATTCCAACTCTCTCATACCCCTAAATATATTCCAGTGACTCCCTCTCATTTTCTTTTTTATTCTTGCAGGTTTTTTTAATTAAAACTCTTTATTTTAAAAAGACATGCATAGATAATTTTCAGTATTCATCTTTGCAAAATCCCTCACCTTTTTCCCCCTCCCTTCCCTCCACCTCTTCTCCTAGATAGCAAGTCATCCAATAAATGCTAAACATGTGCAATTCTTCTATACATATTTCCATAATTATCATGCTACACAGGATAAATCAGATCAAAAAGGGAAAAAATGAGAAATAAAACAAGAATCAAGCAAACAACAAAAAAAAGAGTGAAAATACTATGTTGTGATCCATACTCATCCCCACAGTCCTTTTTCTGGGTGTAGATGGCTCTCTTCATCACAAGATCACTGGAACTGCTTGAATCATTTCATTGTTAAAAAGAGCCACGTCCATCAGAATTGATCATTGTATAATCTTGCTGTTGCTGTGTGCAATGTTCTTCTGATTCTACTTACTTCATTTAGCATCAGTTCATGAAAGTCTCTCAAGGCCTTTCTGACATCATCCTGTTGATCATTTCTTACAGAACAAAAATATTTCATTGCATTCATATACCATGACTTACTCAGCCATTGCCTAACTGATGGACATCCATTTAGTTTCCAGTTTCTTGCCACTACAAAAAGGGTTGCTACAAATATTTTTGCACATTTGGGTCCTTTTCCCTTTTTTATGATCTTTTTGGGATAAAGGCCCAGTATGCACAGTTTGATAGACCTTTGGGCATAATTCCAAATTGCTCTCCAGAATGGTTGGATCCATTCATAGTTCCACCAACAATGTATTAGTGTCCCAGTTTTCCCACATCCTCTCCAACATTTGTCATTATTTTTTTCTGTCATCTTAGCCAATCTTAGAGGTATGTAATGATATCTCAGAGTTGTCTTAATTTGCATATCTTTGATCAATAATGATTTAGAGCACCTTTTCATATGACTAGAAATGGTTTCATTTCTTAATCTAAAAATTGTTCATATCTTTTGACCATTTATCAATTGGAGAATGGCTGGAATTCTTGTAAATTTGGGTCAATTCTCTATATTTTAGAAATGAGGGCTTTATCAGTACCTTTGGATGTAAAAAATTTTCCCCAGTTTATTGCTTTCCTTCTAATTTTGTTTGCATTGGTTTTGTTTTTACAAAACCTTTTTAGCTTGATATATCCAAAATTATCCATTTTGCATTCCGTAATGTATTCTAATTCTTTTTTGGCCACAAATTCTTTCCTTTCTCACAGATGTAAGTTTCTCTCATTTTCAAGACCAAAATTAAAAAACAATTCTTCTCTGGTGTTTAAAGCCCATTATTACCTCCCACCTCCTTTCTTGTCTAGTCTTCTTGTGCTTTTACTAGTACTCCTACCTATTCTGTGAACCAGTGATAATGGACTTTTTGTTTTTCCTTGAACAAGATATTCTACTTCTTTATCTAAAAATTTTCATTACACTAGCCCTGAAGTCAGGAGAACTTGAGTTCAAATCTAGCCTCAGATACTTTAACACTTCCTAGCTGTTTGACCCTGGGCAAATCACTTAACCCCAATTGCCTTAGCAAAAAAAATAATAATAATAATTTTTTTTTCATTGATGATCCTCCAATTCTGAAATGTTCACTTCATTTTTGCTTCCTGAATTATGTTGAGTCCCAATTAAAATTTCGCTTACTAGAGGAAGTATTGTCGATTTCCCCTTAATTTTCATGCCTTCCCTCTGTCAAATATCTTCAATATATCATGTATATAGCTTGTTTGTTCATCATTATCTGAATATTGTCTCTCCCATTAGGCTGTTAGATCCTTGAGATTAGGGACTTTCTTTTGCCTTCTTTGTATCCCCAATGCTATGCTTAACACAGTTTCTGGTATATAGCAATTGATTAATAAACATTTATTTTCTGACTATTAACTTACCAAGTTTCTCAAATGTGCAAGACATAATGAAAAAGGAATAATTTACATTCTGTAACCCAGCAAACTTTTTCTCACACTCTGGAACATGTGCAAAAGGAATAATGAATTTATATTTAACATAATTCTGAACATTATGGGCTTAAATCATGTAGCAGTCTAGACCAGAGAAACCTGATAAGCAGTCGAAAATGTTCATCAGTAGTCCAGAGGTGAAAGCCATTCCTAAGACTTTGTCTCAAGACTTGCCATTGTCCAGTCAGATGCTGCTACACAAAAAGTAGAAACTGAATTAAGAAGGACAGCATGTCCTTTGGGAAACTGGAGAGTAATGAGTGTAGTTGATATGGCATTGTTTTAATACAATGTGATATTATTGTCTCGTTTTTCAGACAAAACTCAATTTGTCACAGGGTTCCTCTGAACAGTATATACTAAATTAACTTGAAGGTCTCTCTACCTCAAAAATACTATGATCCTCTGACTGAAAGTCTTTTTCACCAACAGTGATTTTGTCGATAATTTATTTGTTTATGTGTTTCACTTTTTCATTCATTTAATAATTTCCCAAAGACCTACTATGCATTGGGAATTTTAATTTCCGTGCAGCTTGAGTATACAAAGCATTTTCATATACAATATCTTAAATCTCTTGACACATAAGTAGGACACACCAAGACATTAGCTGACTTTACCTCATCAGGATTTAGATCAAAAATGAATTTTATAGGTAAGTGTTCACTCCATTCATTGTGCAGATGAGGAAATCAGCTGAACAAGGGATAGCTTGTTCAAGATCATATAGTTACCCAATAAGCATGTGAGCCCAGATTTATATTCAAGTTTACTCTGAGTACAAGTCCAATGTGCTTTATACTACAACACACTACTTCTCACTTAGCTATGAAGTTGTAAAGCCAGCCAAGAATTCAAATGTTTTCACACCTAGCTTAGAGATCTTTCTATCGTACCCTGTAAACTGGCCAAGCAATAAGGAATGCTTGCTTCAGCTCATATTTGCTAGGTTAAATTTGGGTACAAAATGGGCAACAAAAAGCAGATATTCTTGTCCATCTATCTGAATCTGTATTATCTTTGAAAGCATATCTCAAATCGCTAAAGTCTTTCCTGGCCATCTCTAGCTGAAAATAATCACTTTCTCCTTTTTGTTATTTATTTTAGCACATATTATTTATCCATTAATAGATATTCATTCAGCAAAGAATATATGCAATTTACCATATTGGTAGCTATGGGAGATAAAAATGTGAAGAACCCTTTCCCTCTTTGAGTTTACAGTCTAATAGAGAAAACAGGACTGGTACATAAATAAAGACTAAACAAGATAGTATATGACATATTTCACAAGAAAGCTAAGAACAAAAAACTATAGGAAAGTAAGAGAGAATTCATTTCTAGAGGAAGGTGATCAGGTACACATGAATCTTCCTGCTTTAAGATCCAGCACTCTATCCACTGTTTCATGTAACTGCTTTTAATAATAGTTTTTTTTTTCCAATTTGAATTTATCCTCTTTATTCTACTAGACTGTAGGCTCCTTATAGGCAGAGATTTCTGTATTTCCTTTTCCCCAATGTTAGAGGAGAAACTCTCACCTTTTTACACATGACTTATTAGTGACATAAACACACAAAAAAAATGTGTTCTCTTATTCCTTTACTCTCTAAAAGTAGAAAGGATCCAGGTGATTGCTATGGCAACAATAATAATTCAGGCAAGCAGAGAAGGTCACATTTACCATGGAAAGACTAACAAGAAATACAAGTACTAAAAATGCTAGGATAGAAATAGTTCCAATATACAGAAAAACTTGAGGTTTCATAATCCATGTGCAAGTATAATTTTACATATATACCACATGAGCATGATACACATGTGAGTTTTTCAACTATCCCACAGCTAAAAGTTTAAAGAGTCAGCAGCTCTGGGAAAATCAACATTCTATGTGGATAAGCCACTATAGACTTTGGAAACTATTTGTTGTGTTCAGGAGTCACAGAATGTTAAAGATCTTTAAGATGCAGATTAGAAATACTAATAATAACAATAATAATAATTAACATTTAGCACTTACTACATGCCAAGTGATATAATCAAATTGTCATTTTAGGAAAATCAGAAGTGGCACTTTTTCAATGCATTTCCAAATTCTGGAGGCTTGCTTTGCTTAAAGTATGAATCCTTCTATCCACTATGATTATATTCTTCATATTAATAATTTGTCATATCAATAATTATATTTGTATATATAAAGGCCCTGAAAGTTCTTACCATCATCCTTCTAGTTATTCTAGTTTGAAACCTGAGTGTCATCATCAGTTCCTCACTCTCACTTTTTCAAATTTAGAGGATTCAAAATATTTTTTTAAATTTCCATTTCAAGAAATTCTATATACTATTATATCTTGTGTTCAGAGATCTCTGTTTCCTCCCCTTTCCTGCCATCCCAAAGGCTACAAATAAGCACAGATACACACACACCACATATATATATGTATATATAAACACATGCACATATATACATACATGTAGATTTATAATAATATATATATATATACATTCATATGGATATATATAAGACTGTACTATGGTTATTTCTATGTATCCTTTGTGCCTCTGAAGGCGGATTGCATCTTCTTCATAAATCTAAGTTATTTTCTACACCACAACAATATTCCAATCTTGCAATGTCTAGTTATTTTACAAAGTTTAAACTTATTAATATAGCTGACATATAGTGTAGTTTCCCTGTTTTCTCTCTTTTGATTGCATATATTTTAGCTTTAAGTTTTTCTGAGATCATGATTACTACACCTTCTTTAAAACATAATAAATTCTACCCCTGATCTTCATTTTATGTTTATGTATATCTCTCATTTTTATAACATTTCCTGAAAGCAACATATTGTTGTGCTCAAATTTTTAATCTACTCTCTGTTTCCATTTTATGGGTGAATTCATCCAATTCACATTCTAAGCCATAATTACTTGTTGTTTATTTTCCTCCTTTCAATTTTCCTCACTATCTTTTTTTCTTTATTCCTATCCCACTTCAATCCTCTGCTTTGCTTCTACCCTGCACACTATTTCTATCCCTCCTGATTCTTCTACTTTACTTCTATATCTATCTTGCTCTCCTATTGCTTAAATTACCTTCCAAGAATTTCTCCCTTAAGCTGTCTATCCCCATCCTATTCCCTTGTCCTCTTGTTTCTATATGAATTTAGAAGACTTTTATATCCTTCCAAATATGTATGTTGCTTCCTCTTTGTCTTATTTCCATTAATCTACACACTTTTTTTTTTTTTTTTTTTTTTTGCTGAGGCAATTGGGGTTAAGTGACTTGCCCAGGGTCACACTGCTAGGAAGTGTTAAGTGTCTAAGATCAGATTTGAACTCTGGTCCTCCTAAATTCAGGATTGGTACTCTATCCACTGCGCCACCTAGCTGTCCCATCTACACACTCTTTTATAACCCCCATCCTATCCCCTTACCTTCTTTATCCCTTTGTAAATTTAGAAAACTTTTATTTCTTTCTAAATGTATATGCTGTTCTCCCTTTAACCTATATCTGATGGGAGTAGGGTACTCTCTAAAAATTCCACCCTTATCTTCTCCCTTCTCCCTATCCTCTTGTTCTTCTATTTCTTTCTGAATTTAGAAGACTTTAATAGCTATATGTGTGTATGTGTATGTGTATATATGTGTGTGTACATGTATCATTTCCTCTTTAATCCATTCCCAAGTAAAGTAGAGTTCCAGAACTCTCAGTCCTCCTCTGTATCCTATTCCTCTGTATCAGTTCTTCCTCTCACACCTCATTTGTATAAGATAATCACTTTTTGCCTTTCCCTACAGTGTTTTGCTTTATAGAGTCACATCATTCCCCCATCTTTCTTTCCAACGACACAATTATTAATGATAATCTTAGACATGTGATTTATATTTTCACATATAAAAAGTTTTTTAAAAAATTGTCCTTACTGGGTCCTTTGCAATTAGTCTTTGATTTTACCTTATTTTTTCTTGATTCTTCTCAAAATTTTTATTAACTTCAGGTGTTTTGCAACAAAATTATAAAAATCTGGCAAATCATTGAATATCTATTTTCTTTTTCATTCAGAATTATGCCTAATGCTGGGTATAATATTTTCAGCTGCTACCCTAGTACTTTTGATCTTTGATTATAACATTCCAAGATCTATACTCTTTTAATGGACCACTGCTAGGTCTTGTGTAATTGTAAGAGTGATTCCACCATATTTGAATTTTTTTTTCCCTTGTCACTCATAATATTTTCTCTTTGACCTGGGAGTTTTGAAATTAGGCTAAGATATACCCTTAAGTTTTCCTCCTAAGATCTCTTTCAGGTGGTGATCAGTGGATTTTTTTTTCTAATTCTACTTCCTTGTCTTAGTCTAACACCTAAATCTACAGTGTCCAGGAGGTGAAAATTCCTGTGGATTTGGTTGAGGCTACCCTCCATCCACCTACCCTTGTAGTTCCCCATTTGCTCTTTCAGTGGAACTAACCTAGAGGTGTTTACACTTTACTGGGGCCAAATCTCGAACCTGGGATCTCTCTTCAGATCTTCTCTGGTTGTATCAGGAAGACCACTGTTCTGCCCAATTATTGTTTATTTTTGCTGCTCTATATTGTCTTGCTTTGTGGAAGAAATCAGGAGAACTTGGAATTTTCTGACTTAGTCCACTATTTTTCCAGAATCTTCAATTTCTCACTTTAACTCAAGCTAAATATTATATTGGTGGCAAATCTTGTCCTTTCTAATACCACAACTTCTTTCACAAATGTCCCCTTCTTTCCACTCACATCTTTGGTTAGATATTCCTAAGCACTTCCCCTGACTATTGCAATAGCCTCCTAATTGGCTTCTAGCCTCATCTCTCCCTAGTCATATTATCCTCTAGCACAGTGATTTTCCTGAAGTGAAGATTTGATTATATTATCTACTCAGTGACCTAGTATTATTATCTTCAGTGACATCCTATTATCTTTTAGTATCAAATATAAACTCCTCTGACATTTAAATTGATTCCTTCTTACTTTTCCAGTATTCTTATGTACATTCCCCTCTAGGCTCTCTACAGCCTAGTCTTACTGACCTACTCATTGTCCTCATACATAAAAAAGCTCTATTTTCTGACTCATGCTTTTGCACTGGATGTTCCCCACATGTGTGATTCTCTCCCACCCCCCACCTGACTTCTGTCTCTTGGAATTCCTGGTTTCCTTTAAAACTAAAGTACCATTTTCTATACGAGGTCTTTCCTAACTAATCCACAGCTGTTATTGTTTTCCCTTTTAAGACTAGCTTGTATATGTCTTATGCATACCTAGATCAGTACTCACACCCCTTAGAATATAAGATCCTTGAGAGCGGGGACTATTATAGCCTGTGTTTGTAGCTTCATTTGTTAGCATAATTCCTGGATTATAGAAAGTGCTAAATAAGTGCTTACTGACTAATTGAAATATGTAGCATTTTAGACTGCAATTGTAGTGGGAAACTAAGATTCAGTTTATACATGTTAATGGCTAGCATGCTCAGGCATCAACCTTTATACAAACTGTAGGCATGGAACCTGGGAACAGCTGATTTCATGCATATGGATCTTTGAAGGCCAACTCTTTAAGGCAATGGCAAACAACTCACATTTCTATAGCATTTTAATATATGTGTATAGTACTTTAAGGAACTATAAAATGGCACCAATATTAGAGAGTTAGTTGATCCTAGATTAGGGAAAACTGGTTCAAATCTCAATCCTAAAATCAACTAGCTTTATAGCCATAAATAAGTAACAAAACATCATTGAGGTTCAGTTTCAACATCTGTAAAATGATGACAATAACTTCTATGGCCTCTATATCACAAGCTTGATATGATTCAGAATCAGATTTGTCAAGAGCTTTGAAAAATTTAAAGCATCACATAAAAGTCAATTACTGCTTAGAAACTACTTTCTTCACAACCTTTTCAAGTAGGTAGATGAGAAACATGAGGTTCATGACATGTTTGGTGCTATATTTCATACCCAGATAACTTGGTTCTAGGTCCAAAACTTTTTTTTGCAATTACATTTTGCCTGTATCATAATACATTGAACTAGGACTAGGAATGAAACAAAGTGGATCGCCATCTAGGATGCTTCCTCAAAATGGAGAGAGCACAAGGGACTTAAAATGTGTTACTTTACATATAGGTAATATTTAAGTCTTCAAAGAGTTCTGGTCTCAATAACATGTAGATGTTTTCTAAAAAAAAAAACAAATGGCATGTGTTAAATAAAATCCAAAATCTCCATTAGACAGCAACTAGAAGAAAACTTAATTAGGACACAAATCTCTTGTCCAAATTCTGACAAGATGATATTATTTCTTTGGGCTAACACAACTTAGGTCTTGTCCCAAGAATGAGAGAATATGGAATGAGGTTTTTAATCCTGACTCCTTCACTTATTAAATATATGCCACTGGAAAATTCACAAACTTTCTAAGTTTTCTTTTTCTTCTCAGTAATATGAGCATCTATTCATTTGAAAATTTATTAAGCCCCACAAAGTGACATGTATGTGAATCACTAGGATAGTTAGAAAAATAATGAGACAATGAACCTGTCCTCAAGGAGCTTGTGAAGATGAAGAAATGAAATATCAAATCTACCTACCTGGCATGGTGAAACAATAATAGTATGATGTATATATTATTATTCCTTCAGCTTCCCTCTCAAAATCTTAAGTTTTTTACAGTTTCATTAATATATCTTTATAGATATATACTGCTTTACCTCTATTTATTATCAATGGAAAAACTATATAGAAACCACATTAAAGAAGCACGGCATATTTGCTAGAAAAAACAAGAGTCAAGCCAGGATGCTGCATGATGACCAGCCACACAATTCTTATCACAAAACCAAACACCTTGTAGAGTTCCTATTACACATGAGAGACCAAAATAAACTAGTTGCTATTCATTTAAAATATCCTCATGTCTACAAAACTTCCACTGACTTTGAAAACAAGTGGATTTACTTTTTAGACTGAGAGAGGATAAGAAAAGACTTTGGTAAGAAAATTTAAAATGTTTAGTTAGGTTATCTCTAAAAGGTAGTAAAGTGATGCATGACAAGTGGTAGGATAGAGGGGTGTTGTCAACATTCCGGAGGCTTAATAGAGTCTATCAAACCAACTGTCAATCGATTTGGCTTTTTGAAACAGAGAACAACTATGAAAAGTTAGTTCTTTCCTTCAGCAATCACATTGACAAAAATATATATATTCCCTCCACCAAGCAGTTCCTTTTTTTTCTTATGAAATTAGCAATGTCATTTGGAAATAGGAAGGAAACAGGATTTTTAAAAACAATTATTATTAACTTCCAGATCTCTGTTTTCTAATTTATTGTGCCATTGTCTTCCTTTAATGGGAGAATTTAATCCATTAACATTTAAGATTATTTTTATTATGTTTTAATTTTATTTTAGTAATTTATTTTGTATTATCTTAGACCTTTCTCCTTTGAGTCAATGTGTTTTCCCCTAAAATTATATTAACTTACCCTCATTATTTATCCTCATGTTTTTGCTCAACTACTCTCATTGTATTGTCCTGTCTGAAGTTCCTTAAATTTTTTTAAAATGTTCATTCTTCTTTCTACCTGCCTATAGTCCTATCACAGATGTAAGATAGATCTAGGGAACCCAGATAATTCCCTCTCATAGAAGTGGGATAAAGTCTGGGAAAACATTACCCTTCCTATTCCTCTTGTATAAAATCCATTAAGGTGTATCATTTAGTTGCCTTACTCATAAGAACATATTTTAATGACAAATCTTTATTTCTCCTTATAGAGAGACTTCAGCCTCCCCTTCTACCCTATAAACCCAAACCTGGACCCTGCCCTTTTGCTCCTATTTTACTCTCCTCCAGTCTTCAATGTCCCAATGCTGGGTGTAACTCAAAAGATTATTATTCTTTATCTGTTCACATAATTGGTTTGGTGGGAATATATACATAACTGTCTTTTCCCTCCTGCTCCCTATTCAATCTTTCCTCAGTGTTATGTTTCCCCACCAAAAAAAAAAAAAATACAGATTCATTTATGGGAAAATTTATTATGTAGCATGTAGAATGATAATGTAAAATATTTATTTAGTTCTTTTTCTTATTTAGAACCTTTGTTTTTCCTCAAATCTTTACCCTTTTAAGTCCTTTTGTTCATTGATGAGCTTTTTTTGTTCTTTCCTTTAAAATTCTATACCCCCCCCACTCCACCCCACCCCCCACGTCACATACATCCTGTCTTGATCTTGAAGCTATAAATTTGTTTCATTGCTTAGTCTTTTCTGGATAATTATATTAAAGTTTGTTTTGTTTCTCTGGCTTGGAAGAATAGATCAAACCTTTTCCTTGCCTCTGCTTTATTTTAGCATAATAATTTGAATGCTTCTTTTTTTAATGAATATCTGTCTTTCTTTATTAATGATTATACTCAGCTTTAGAAGATTTGGGGGTGTACTTCCTGATCATCTTTCATTTCTCTAATGTTATTACAATCACTTCTTAGGTTTCTTATAGATGTAGATTAGTCTTTGGTTAACCTTTCTTCATAGCTAAAGGCCTTTCTCCTTAATGACTATAATTTTCAGTTGAAATTTGGAAATTTAATTATTACATGTTTTGTAGTTTCAGGCTTATAACTTATAACAATATAACTATATTGATCATATTGATGGTCAATGAACTTTATCAATAAATGTTCTGCTCTGTTTTCAAAACTTGGAGGAAGCTTGTGTTGTTTCCCAAAATATTTTATTTAGGTTTTAAAATTCTATCATTTTTTTTCCCTGAGACATGTATTGTGTGGGATGGGTGCTAGACCCCTTTCACAAATTAACTCATCAGAGACATTTTCAGGTACAAAGAGAAAGCATTTATTTAATCCCTGCAGGGAAAGACCCAGACACACACCTGGGAGCCATCCCAGCTCCCGCCATGTGCTCCTGGAACCTAACCAGCAGGAGTAGAACACTTGGGGGAAAAGACCCAAACCTTTTTATTGGATAGACTAAAAGGACATAACCATTCTTTGACCAATGGTCACCAATGTTGTCTGCTTCCCATAGGTCACATCACTTCCTGTAACTTCCTGTCACTTCCAGTCTGACCTTTTAGAGATTATGTGATCTCCCTGCTTTGGGAATAGGGATCATGTGACTTCCTGAAATCTGAGGGCCAAGACCTCATCTTGGTGTTCTGAGTATAAGGATCATGTGACTTAATTTCAATACTGAGAAATATTTCATCCAAACAGTCCCATTTAGTATGATCCTTAAATAATCTTAGTGCATCCTATATTTAACATCAATTACTTTGCTTAGTACAGAATTTGAATGTTCTTTAACCTTATCCTTTCTCCACCTTAATTTTTTCCACTTCTTATTTCTGAGTTCCAAATCTGTGATTCTTTTTTTTTTAAAAAAAAAGACTTCTACTTTGGAGAGTTTTTTCAGAGTGTCCTGAATTGCCATCTTTATTTATTATTTCTTATTTATTATTTCTATGAAAACTCTTATTTCTTGCCTAATTTGAATCAATATATCTTCTTTTGAAGCTCTTTAGTTCCATTCTAGAATTTCCTACTATTGCTTCATTTTATTTGGGGAATCTACAGAATTTATTGCCTTTCACTTTTTTCCCATTGGGAGTTTTTAGTTTATTTTACCTCAAAACATAATAATTATTCATTGTACTGTAGATGTTTTAGAAATGTTTCTTCATTTTAATATCTTTATTTTTACTACTTCATTCTTCTGTGGCCTTCAATTTTTTTTTTTAATAACTTTTTATTGACAGGACCCATGCCAGGGTAATTTTTTACAACATTATCCCTTGCACTCACTTCTGTTCCTATTTTTCCCCTCCCTCCCTCCACCCTCTCCCCCAGATGGCAAGCAGTCCTATACATATTAAATAGATTACAGTAGATCTTGGATACAATATATGTGTGCAGAACCGAACAGGTTTTCTTGTTGCTCAGGGAGAATTGGATTTAGAAGGTATAAATAACCTGGGAAGAAGAATAAAAATGCAAGCAGTTTACATTCATATCCTAGTGTTCTTTCTTTGGGTGTAGCTGCTTCTGTCCATCCTTGATCAATTGAAACTAAGTTAGATCTTGTCTTTGTTGAAGAAATCCACTTCCATCAGAATACATCCTCATACAGTATCGTTGCTGAGGTATATAATGATTTCCTGGTTCTGCTCATTTCGCTCAACATCAGTTCATGTAAGTCTCGCCAATCCTCTCTGTATTCGTCCTGCTGATCATTTCTTACAGAACAATAATATTCCATAACATTCATATACCACAATTTACTCAACCATTCTCCAATTGATGGGCATCCATTCATTTTCCAGCTTCTGGCCACTACAAACAGGGCTGTGTGGCCTTCAATTTTGAAAAGACTCTGTTCTACACCATGATCCACTAATCTAGATCACAGTACTTTCCTCTGATTAGTCAAAATACTTTCTCCCCGGCCCCCTTAAAGTCTTCAGCAACTTTTATGTATTTTCTACCTTCATTAGAATAGAAGCTCCTCAAAGGCAAGAGTTATCTTTATTATTTCCTTGAATTTTTATTTCCAGAACTTAGGGTAGTAAAAGCACTTACTAAATGTTTGTTGGCTTGTTTACTAAAAAGTCAATGTATTTCTCTCATATACCTGTTTTTTTCTATTTAAATATTTTTCTTGGTTTCTAAGTTGTTTTTCCCCTTATATGGATCCTTTTCTGGCCAGAGCAGAATCATTAACTGTTGTAAATGGTGAAAGAGGTAGAGGTAGAGGAGAATGAAATAGAAAGCAAGAGGGAGGGAAGGAAAGAAAGAAAAGGAAGGAAGGAAGGAAGGAAGGAAGGAAGGAAGGAAGGAAGGAAGGAAGGAAGGAAGGAAGAGAGAAAGAAAGGGAATCAATTAACTAACAGGTTATATGCCAGTGCTAGACACTGAGGATACAAATGAAAAAAAAATCCTGCTCACAAGGAGTTTTCCTTCTAATAGATTTACTATCTCATGCTGATGATTCTTAAATCTAGTTTTTTCTGTCCCTATCTCTTTTGCTGATCTCCAATCTAACATCTTCAACTATCTTTTGGACATCTCAAATTCAATGTTTAGTTGATGTCTTAAATTCAATATATCCAAAACTCATTATCTCTTCCTGCTAAATCCTCTTCTCCTCCTTCATCTCCCATTTCCATTGAGGGCAACACCATTTTTCCTTTACTTCAGGCTTGAAACCCAGGAGTTATCTTGGACTCCTCAATTCTGGATACCCAAATCCAATCTATTGCCCAGGTCTGTAGATTTCACTTTAGCAACATTTCTCAAATAAATCCTCTTCTCTACTCTTATACTGACTGCTGCCAGCCTGGAAGAGGTCTTTTCCACTTCATGCCTGGTTGAATGCAATAGCCTGGTGGTGAGTCTACTAGCCTTAAGTTTATCTCCCCACTCCAATTCATCTGCCAGTCAGCCACTAAAGTGATTTTCCTAAAGCACAGGACCAATTACCTCCCTACTCAATAAACTCCAGTGACTTCCTTTTGCCTCCAAGAACAAATACAAAATTCTCTGTTTAGCATTCGAAGCCCTTCATAAGCCAATCCATTTCTATCTACCTTTCCATCTTTTTATATATTAATCCCTAACATGTACTCTTTGATATAGTGACTTCTTTTCTGGCTTCTTGTCTGTTCTACAAATAAGACACTCCATTTCTAAGTTATTTGGTTGTTTTCTTTGGTTGTTCCACTGTAATAGAGCCCCAAATATTCTCCCTCCTCTGCTCTGACTATTAATCTTCCTGGCTTTTTTAAAATCCCAACTGAAATCCTACTTTCTACTAGAAGTCTTCCCCCAACCCTCTTAATTCCAGTATCTGTCTTAATTATTTCCTATTTATCCTGTATATAAATTGCTTTGTATATATTTGTTTGCTTGTTGTCTCCCCTATTAGATTGTAAACTCCTTAAAGGTAAAGATTATCTTTTGTTTCTGTTTATATTCCTAATGCTTACCAGGTGTCTGGCAAAAAAAAGAGATTCTTAATAAATGCTTAATGTTTGGTTAACTGGTAATGAAAGAGATGATAACTACATGTGAAATATAGATAGCATAAAATTAATATGTACAAATATATACCAAGTGACTAAATAACAAATAACATAGTTTTAGATGAAACGAGCTAATAATGAGGGGAGTCAGGAAAGGCTTCATACAGAAAATGGTACCTGTGCTGCATCTTAAAGAAAGATAGGGACTTTAAGAGGCAGAGGTGAAGAGGGAGTCAATTCTAAATAGGGGATGACTAATTCAAAGGTAGGGACAGCTAGGTGACATAGTGGATAGAGTACTGGGCCTGGAGTCAGGAAATCTCATTTTCCAGAGTTCAAATCTGGCCTCAGACACTAGCTATGTATGACTCTGGGCAAGTCACTGAACAGTTTGCCTCAGTTTTCTGAAGGAAATGGCAAAGCACTCCACTATTGTCAAGAAAACTCCAAACGAGATTACAAAAATATGATGAAAATCAAATGTGACTAAAACAACTCTATCACAATAACAAAGTTCAAAGACACTGGTGTCTTCGAAGCTGGTATTTTGTATGCTACTTCATACTGCCATAAACAAATAATTTACATATTAATATATATTCTTTTATATTCATGTGCAATTTATGTGCTTTATAACAACACAAATAACTTAAACTGTAAGTATAAGGAGTCACTTAGTGGATGTGCTCATTTTCAGTTCCTAAGGAACCCAGAAGAGAAACACTTTAACAGCAGCACATTTAGAAATCTTCAGTGTGTTATCAGGGAACTTTAATGCCAAAGGGAAATTCAGAGGGCAGGAAGGCAAGAGTAAGGGCAGCTTAAGTATCTCATTCTGTAGCCAGCAGATGACCTGTTTCTATCTCCAGAAACAGAGAGAGCTGTTTTACTTCAGTTTAATTAAATGTTAAAAATCTCTTATAGGCCAAGCCATTAGAGCACCAAGGACAGTTACCAAAGTCCAGCTCATGGAAATAAGGATGATAATTCCAACAAGAATTCCATGAAAATGTGAGAAAAGTTGGTGATGATGGAAAGACAGAAATGGAAAGAAAAAATGAAAAATTTATCAGCAAGAAAGGTACTAAGAAACCAAGGACACAGCTCCGGTGGAATAGAAAAATAAATAGGAGCAGCATTATCCCTCAGGAATTGATCTTCAAGAAGGGGGTAGCATGATTATCATTTGTGGCATTTAGCATTTTTTTTTTTTGTTCACAGCATTCAGGGGCTCTAAGACTCACCCCTGCACCCTACCCTTCACCCTCCCACAGAAGTTATATAGCAGCAGGATGTAGGGCATTTCGGTATAGCAAATACTCATTTTTATTTCTGTCTGTATGTAATTGTCTTCCTCCCCAGAAGGCTTTTCACCACAAATTATTTTCAGAGAAGTAGATGTTTCCAGGCTTGCTAAGAAAGTTCTGTTTTTTCATGTTGACTTCCTGGCTTCAGGGAATTCCCAAGAAAATAAAAATTCTTGGCCTTCACCAAAAAAAAAAAAAAAAAAAAAAAAAAAGTACAATTTTGGAAAATATTTGAGGCATCACAGAACTGTAAGGAAGAAAGTCATTCAGAAAGTGAGAGGAAGTATAACAGGCAGTGAACTTCCCCTCCAGGCACTGAGCCTGCAGCATAAGTTGGAAAGTGCTGGCAAATATTTAACAACCAGCTCTATGATAAAGAAAATATAAAGAGGACTTATAGTTCAATCTGCATTTTTTAAACATTTTCTCCATAACTTTATTAAATCTACATAATTAAAAAACAAATGAATCAAGCCCTGATTGAGCTTTGGCCAGTTTCCCAGGTATAAATATTTAGACTGAAAAATTTAACACAATCTAACTCTAGCACACCCCTGGATAAAAACTTTAATATTTACTAGGTGTGTGAGCTTGGCTGAATCATTTTCTCTTGTCCAAGTTTCACTTTCTTCATCTGTAAAATGGGAGTAATACTGTGCTTTGTTGTTTAGTCATTTTTCTCTTGTCTGACTCTTGGTGACTCCATTTGAGCTTCTCATGGCAGAGATCCTGGAGTTGTTTGCCATTTCCTTCTCTAAATCACTGTATAGATGAGGAAACTGAGGCAAACTGGATTAAGTGATTTGCCCAGAGTCACACAGTTAATAAGGTCAGATTTGAATTCAGAAAGAAAAGTCTTTGTGACTCCTGGCTGGGCATTCTATCCATAGTACCACCTAGCTCAGTGGTTCTCAAACTTTTGTTTTCAGTATCTTTATCCTATTAAAAATTATTGAGGATCTCTCCAAAGCATTTTTGTTTATCTGGATTATATTTATAGACATTTACCATATTGGAAATAAAACTATTTTTGAATTTGTAGACCCTCTAAAAGGATTTCAGAGATCCCCAGGATTCTTTGAGAACCACTGACTTAGCTGATCCATACTTATACTACATACTTCAATGAGTTATTGAAAAAAACAACTTTCTTTTGTAAAGCTGAAAAGCATATACATACATATAAACATATACATGCACATACATATACATATATATAGATAAGTATAAGGTATACATATATATATAATAAATACATATTCTTGTATATCACATGTATTGTGCACAAATGTGCACATACATGTATGCATATATACATACATCTACACACATATATATGTGTTTATACACACATATATTAGTTATTATTGTGTATCAGAGTTGTGGTCAGTTCTTGTTTGCAGCTGCTGGAGCCTTCTTAAACATAATAAACAAAAAACTCCAAAACTGTCACTTCATATATTCATTATATTGATAGCAGAGTCCTTTTTACCCCAATTTATTTATGACTAGTGCTGCTATCTCAAAATAATCCAAGAGCTTAATGTGGTCCCTATCCCTTCTCCACACATGATATTTCCTGTAATCAATTTGTCAGTCTATTGATTGATGTATATGTTTATTAAGGGGGGGGGGGAAGTCCTCTGTTTACTTTATAATGCTAGTTTCTTATTAGCATCAGTCAATGGTGATAAATGGCCCAGAAGACACTACTTAGAACATTGGATAGAAGCTGAAGAGTGACAAGTTTTGCCTTGCTGTAAGGAAAGAATTTCCCCAAGTATGAGAATTGTCACAAGGTCGAATGGGTTGCCTGGGGAAGTTATGGGGGACTGAGATTTTCAAGCAGGGACTGGATGTCAGCTCTGTTGTTGAGGGGATAAACATCCTCAGAGCTCACTTCTAACTCTGACATTCTGTGATTCTGTTGGAAGCACTGGGTGGGAGATTATTCCTGACTGTGTGATGTTGAATTCTTGGCAATAGTAGATTAAAAACAGTTCACTGCAGATTTCTCCATTTTTTCCCTGAGCACATGACCCAAATAACAAGCATAGTTGGTATTCCTGACTGTCTAGATAAAAATCTGAAGTAAGTTTCTTATCCTTTTTTTTAATAAAAATTTTTACATGCTATTTGAAACTCAGATATATAAACCTGTGCACTTTTTCCTTTCAGTTGTTTCAAACCCTGTTATAAGTTACTATGGAAGGAAGATATAGGAATGCTGTTTCCACAGTCTTTACAAAATGCTTTTTAGCCTTCCAGAATTTTATTTTCAGATATCTAGCATCATCTTTCAATTTTTTAGCATTGGTTTATAGGTTAATTCTGTTTTTCCCATCAAAGGTTTTTTTTTTTTTTTTTTTTTTTTTTTGGTTTTTGTTTTGTTTTGTTTTGTTTTTGTAATTTAGATGATTTCCTATGGATTTCTACAAGTTTTAGACCTTCCATATGAAGCAATGAGTTTGGTCTTTAAGGAATTTATTTCAAGAGCAGAAAATGTTTTCAATTCCAATGCATATATATTAGGGGATAAGGCTCTGATATCATTCAAAAATTGTTTATGAACTTATACTTTAACATATTTAACATGTATTGGTATATGTTAACATAATTAACATTCCCCCTAGAATGTTAGGGGGAAAGGAGGAGGGGATGGAGAGAAGGAGGGGAAAAGTTGAAACAGAAGGTTTTGCAAGGATCAAAGCTGAAAAATTATCCAAGCATATTTCTTTTAAATAAAAAGCTAAAAAAATTTTTTAAAAGCTGTTTATGTTATTTTAAAAAAACACTATCTCATTTTATTTAAATTTTGCACCAGAAAGGCAGCATTGCATGCTTAATATTTTCTTTTCTGAGGGAGCATGTAATAAGACAGGGAATAAGTACTTCTATATACTATCCAAAGTGGAGCGTATTAAGTGAGGAATCAGGAAGACTTTAGTTCAAATGTGGGTTTAGAAACTTAATAACTGTGTGACTCTGGACATGCCACTTACCTCTATATGCTTCCTTATTTGTAAAATGGGGCTACTCATAGCCCCAAATTCCCAGAGTTATTATGAGGATCAAATTAACTAATAATTTAAAAGTGTTTAGGATAGCACCTAGCACATAAGTGATATAAAAATGCTAGTTATTTTTAACACCCACTGAATTGGTCATCTGCTTCCAAATACAAAGTTTACCATTGTTTCATGCTATATCACTTCTAAGAAAGGAATTTAACATGAGAAAAAGAAGAGATATTTGAAAATCAAATGAAAGCATCAGAGAAAAATTAATAGACGCAGAGAGATGGAGAAGGAAGAGGAAAATTTGAATTCAAATTTGACCTTACATACTTAATAGCTGTGTGACTCTGGGCAAGCAACTTAACTTCTATTTGCTTCAGTTCCTGATTTGTAAAATGAGGCTCCTAATAACATCAATCTCCCAGAATTATCCTGACCTATGTCAGGCCTTTATTTCTGATAGAGAGTAAAATAGTTTTGCTGTCTCTTTTATCCCAGCAATCAATTGTGCCTTTTCTAACCTTAATGCCTTAGTGTAATACTATATGAAATGTGCAAATATAAAAGAAGATTGAATTGGCAGATGGAAGTTATTTCAAATTGTAGTCCAATTATATCACAATTCAATTTTCCATTTTTCTAATTTTCCGAGAATGTCTACTTGTTCCAAAGCTTTAGTCTTTGTTTTACCTCTTTTTTCAGGGTAAAAAGGTTGAAGTATGGATTTGACTAGATTAGATTAAATATTGGGGCATCCCAAAGCCTTCCTTATGATAGTCTATCTCTGTGCTACATATCTACTTCTTCCTTCTTCCTATCCTTCCCTTTCTCCTTTTTCTGTAACTCTTTCATCTATATCTGAAATTTTCCATGTTGGAAAATTCCCCTAATGAATCCTTACAAACTTGTGATGTCAGAGATAGAGAGCTGATCAGATAGGTTTGTACCTAAGTCTGCCACATCCCTAAGTGGCACTTTTCCGTGGGATAAAGCAAAGGAGTACTGCATCAAACTCAGAACAGGGGAAAGCTTCTAGTTTATCAGATCAGATCAGGAGAATTTCTTCTTGTAGTTTCACATAACTCTATCATGTTTCTGCTAAGGTTTGTACATCATCTCATATGAGACCCATATTCTCCTTTCTGCTGGCTGGATAACAACTTTATCCTATCCCTTCTAGAGATTCAGGTATAGCATTGTCTCTCCAATGATTATAATCCAGAAATAAACTTGTCACCTCTTTCCTTGTTGCTCCCTTTCAAATGTTCCTTGATAAGGCTTTGCCTTACCTTAAGCAAGTTAAAATTAACTGAACAAAGCAACCATTCATGAAAATCTCTAAAGTACCAAAAAAAAGTAGCTACAATGAACTAAGACAAAAATGGGATGAGAATTATAATTATTTTCATGTATTACTAAATTCTTAGGTAAAATCTGGACTAGCTCTCTTGAAGACCTCAGGATCAGCCTGAGTCCTTGGTCTTAGTGGAGGAGTGAAGGAGGCAGGAGGGCCATGTGGCTGATCAAAGATGGAGTCTAGCATCTTCTCTTATGTCTGTGGCTGAGAACTGTGGTGGAGAGAGAGCTGCTGCTGAGAGAGTGTTCTGAGTCTGAGACTCCCTCTAAATACTCCATACAATTACACTCACTAACTCACACCGAGCATGAGCAAACACACTGAACTTGCGCCATATTACCCTAAGTATATACCAACTAGAATGATTACATCATTACTACATTAAGTATGTTCTTAGAGAACCATTATCTCACATTGAGTAGGTACTTAGCTATCAATACCCTGCTGTCCTAGATTTAAGTACACCTTGTCAGAGTTCCTGCCCTCTACATTCCTATATATCTCTTTTAGAATCATCATTCATTTCACCATTTGTTATTTTTTTTTTCAGAATAAATTTTGTTTTATTAAAACTTTTTATTTTTAAAACATATACATGGATACTTTTTCAACACTGACTCTTGCAAAACCTTGTGTTCCAAATTTTCCCCTCCTTCCTCCCATCCCCTCCCCTAAATAGCAGGTAATCCAATATATGTTAAACACATTAAAATATATGTTAAATCCAATATATGGATTTATACATATTTATATAATTATCTTGCTGCACAAGAAAAATCAGATCAAAAAGGAAAAAAATGAGAAAGAAAACAAAATGCAAGTAAACAACAACAAAAAGATGGAAAATGCTATGTTGTGGTTCACACTCAGTTCCCACAGTCCTCTCCAGGTGTAGATGACTCTCTTCATCACAAGATCATTGGAATTGGTCTGAATCACCTCATTGTTGAAAAGAGCCATGTCCATCAGAATTGATCATCATATAATCTTCTTGTAATCTGAATCACTATTCAGTTCTTGTGAACTGATCACTATATAATCTTCTTATTGCCATGTATAATGATCTCCTGATTCTGCTCATTTCATTTAGCATCAGTTCATGTAAGTCTCGCCAGACCTTTCTAAAATCATCCTGCTGATCATTCCTTATAGAACAATAATATTCCATAACATTCTTATACCATAACTTATTCAGCCATTCTCCAGTTGATGGGCATCCACTCAGTTTCCAGGTTTTTGCCACTACAAAAAGGACTGCTAGAAATATTTTTGCACATGTGAGTCCTTTTCCCTTTTTTATGATCTCTTTGGGAAAAGGGTGCAGGAAAGACACTGCTGCATCAAAGAGTAGACTCAGTTTGATAGATGTTTGGGCATAATTTCAAACTGCTCTCCAAAATGGTTGGATCCATTCACAATTCCACCAATGTATTAGTGTCCCAGTTTTCCCACATCTCCTCCAACATTTGTCTGTATCTTTTTATATCATTTTAGCCAATCTTAGAGGTATGTAGTGATATCTCAGAGTTGTCTTAATTTGCATGTCAATAATGATTCAGAGCACCTTTTCATATGATTAGAAATGGTTTTAATTTTTTCACCTGAAAATTGTCTGTTCATATCCTTTGACCATTTGTTAATTGGACGGCTTGAATTCTTATAAATTTGAGTTAATTCTCTCTCTATTTTAGAAATGAGGCCTTTATCAGAACCCTTAAATGTAAAAATTTTTACCCCAATTTACTGCTTGCCTTCTAATCTTGTCTGCATTAGTTTTGCTTGTACAAAAAAAAATTAATATAATCAAAATTATTTATCAGGTCATAAAGGGTTTTAAAAGAAATATAAGGGATTTTATATTTTATCCTAGGGAAAATAGGGAACTTCTGAAGTTTAATGAATGAGACAATAATATAGTTAGGAAAGGAGATAGAGGTAGAGAAAGAAAAAGACAAAGAGATTTAGATGCAGAAGCAAAGATAGTAGATAACTAAGATGGTAGATATAATAAAAATAGAGATAGATTTTATTTGTACACAGCTGTTTGAATGTTGTCTACCTTCTTCCCCATTGGAACAAGAGTTCCTTGAGGGCAGAAATTTTATTTTCTCTTTCTTGGAATCCCAAGTTTAACCCAATGCCTGGCACAGCATAAGTGCTTAACAAATATTTGACTATATACTTTCTTTTACCCAGACTGCTATTGAAATTCCCACATGCAAAAATTGCATGTGATGGTTAAAGATGAGTTAGAATTGCTCTCTAACCAGGACAAGTTTGAAATGTAAATCAAAAGTTTTTTCTCCTCCAGAAAACTTTAGAATGATCTATACAAAAACCTTTCATGGGAGGCTAATTTCACATCAATAAATCACCTTGTATTTATTGAACATCTGGTATATGCACAGCCTTGTGGGGGTTGATTGACACTGAATATGACCCTGGTCAAAAATTTTCAATAAAGTCAGTATCATGCAATGAAGATAGTTAACATTTGCAAATGACTTCAGTGATATACTATGAGGGATGCTAAATTACTATACTCTGCTGATGACTTCTGCTGAATACAGTTGAATAAGCCCAAAGCTGCCTTGAGTTTTACTCTGATAAACCAATGAAAACCATGAGTAATTTAGTCTGGATTGAAATTGTTAATGTTGCTATTGCTACTATGATTTATATGATGCTTTCATGCAAAAGAAATGATCCTTCTTTTTTAATTCCAACATTCTGCAAATACTGTTGAAAATAGGATAAAACAAAATCAAAAGAATTAAAATCAATACCACACAGAAAATATTAGACAAGCACATAAGGGTAAAGGATGATAAATAGAACACCATGTAATTCCAATGGTACCCTCAGAATGTCAGAATAAAGCAAAGAAGACTTCCAGCATACTGAGAAGCCCCTATGTGGTGAATGCAGAAGAAAACATGAACATGAGTCACACAGGATGGGTAAGCATGGGATCATCATAACAAGGAAATCTAGAATCAGAGATTAAATGCCCATCTGAGTATTCTGTATAAACAGCACTCCAATCAATCAACATTTATTAAACACCTACTATGTGCCAGGCATAGCGTAGGCAATGGGGGAAGAAAAAGAGGCAAAAGATAGTCCTAGTCCTCTAGGACCTTGTGATTTAAAAAGGGAAATAATATGCAAAGAAATATGTATGCGAGTATGTATCTATAAAGCAAGCTATATAAAGGATAAGTAGAGAATTATTATGAGAGGGTGTAGAGAGCCACAGATAGTGGGGGAACTCTGGATGAAGTATAAAACCCTTCAGCCCAGAGGGAACCTTCTGGCAATGTCTGATTCACCTTCCCATCTCCCCTCGGGGCATTTCACCCTTCCTGAGAAATCAAGGGGTGTGTGACTACCTGTGTACTATTTGAAGCAAGGGATACTTACAGTAAAGAGGTATTTACATATCAATAGCAGGGTGCTTATAGTTAACATTTGTGCAGTGTGTTACAGTGATTTAATGGTACTATAGTTGGCACTTGCTCAGTGTGCTGTGGTACTTGTAATTGTACTAAGATATTTAGGGACTGAGAGAACTGGAAATAAATGGACTCCATTTTTGACCATCCTCAGACTCCATTTTTGACCATCTTCATGAGTCTCCTGCTTCATTAATCCTCCACTAAGTCCAAGGACTTGGGATGGTCCTGAGATCCTCCAGAGAGCTAGTCCAGATGGTATATTTTGGCACCCCTGTATAGGATGCTCATTTTGGCACCCCAACTTGGGGCTTCTAGAAAGCACACTAAAAGAGTGAAGACACTGAAATGAAGAGAGGTTGGGGAAGGTTTCCTGTAGAAGGTGGGATTTTAGTTGGAACTTTAAAGGAAGTCAGAGAGCTCAATAGTCAGAGCAGAGGAGGGAGACATTCCAGGTATGGGGGACAGTAAAAAAAAAAATGTCCAGAGCCAAAAAGTGGAGTATCTTATTTGTGGAATAGTCAGGATGTCAATGTCATTGGAGCAAATAGTACATTTTGGGGAACAAAGTAAAAAAAAGTCTGGAAAGGTAAATTATGAAGGGTTTTGAATGACAGAGGATTTTATATTTGCTCCTGATGACAAGAAGAAGTCACTAGAGTTTTTGAATAATAGAGTAACATAATTGGACCTGCATTTTAGGAAAATCATTTTAATAACTGAATGGAGGATGAATTGGAGTGGGGAGAAAATTTCACATTCTTCAGCTTATTTTATGTTCATGATAACTCTGTGAGGTACAAAGAGGAGGCATTACCATTTTGAGAATGAAGAAAAGCTTAGAGAATAAGGTGATTTTCCTGAGATCCCAGTTAGTAAGCTGAGCATCCCGGGCCACACCTCAGTTACCTTCATTCCCACATCAATTTCCTATCATACTCAATACCACTGATAACTGGTTTAAAACTCTAGCTTTAAAAATCATTAAAAATGTATCTAGAGAAAAGTGCCAAAACAAATTTTCTTATTCTTTTTCTTCCCTGATAAGTCCACTGGAAAAATACCAACTTGTCTAGAAATATAAATACACACAAATCTTGCAGTCACCGAATCATAAGAAATGTTCTCAGCTAAATCTTAAAATACAAAATATATATGCTCAACATCACAAATCTTACATTTCATACATAATCAATCATTATAACATGGAATAGCCCATGGAAAGCATTTGCATTAACAATGGAAATAATTCTTGGTTTATCATTCAATTTGCTGAATAAGTGTCAGACCAAGGAAAGAAAAATAAGAAAATGAGATCTAAGAACAAAATAATTATTTGAAAGACAATTTTGGTCCCTTTAGGAAATAAAATATAATATTTTTCTCAATGATTAAAGTGAAGAGGTAATTTGTCTTAACCAGTAAGAGGCATGTTCTGATTTTAAAAACAACTTACAATTGTTTGATTTTAATATTCTGAATTTTTCCCTTCCAAACTAGATATCTATTACATCACTTTCAGAAATATTTCCCCACTTCATTTATTTAGACTATATAGTTCTGATTGAAGAGTGACTTTTAAATTTTTCACTGACTTTCCTAATTTAACCTTTAATAAACTTACAAACATAGGAGTGATTCACCTTAAAACACTATAATTTACTATCCCTCATGATTTGTCACTGATTAAACTCATTTGCAAATGTTAACCATCTTCATTCTATGCTGCTGACTCTACTAAGAACTTTTGACCAAGATCATGTTGCTAACTATGACCTAGAGATATATTTTGCATATGGGGCTAAACAGGAATAAGTGCTCAGTAAATTATAGGTAACTGATTGATTTTTGCTGCATTAATTTCCTAGAAAACATTTTTTGTGGAATATTTTCCAACACTGGAAGAGAAAAATTTTTTGAATTTTCAACTTAAACCCCTCCTGGGTAGAGAATAATTCTAACATGGAATTTTTGTGTGGGAATTCCAAAATATATCTGGATAAAAGAAAACAAAGAGATAGTCACTTAGTCAACAAGCATTACTTCTCCAGGACCAGAAACAAAATAGGCTGGATCTAATCTGTTTAACCATTAAATGGCATGGCTGGCTACTAACCTTCCTATTGACCAAAAGGAACATGCACTAGGAAGTCTGACACTGTGGTAGCTATGCCATTCTAAGGAAATGCCAAACTCTCTGTGTCAGAGAATATATGATTCTTAAAATAGTTAGTGACTTTTTTAATGTCGGTTCTACCTTTCCTTGAGAGGATATACTCCTTTCACAGGAATAACTCTCAAGCCTTTTGTGCAACAGAAATCTGCTTCTTCCTTGATTGCTATATGTCTCTGAGCCCTGGTCATGTAACTCTGGCATAATGATGTTGGCCATCCACATATACCAACAGCCAAGATGAATTCTATACTGGGTTTTTTGGGTTTTTGTTTATTTTTTAAACGGAATCAACACACAATCCAGGGCATGCTCAGATATGACAAATAAAAGGAATAAACTAAAAAATTATATATTTATATATATCCATGTTGCCATGATTTCCCCTAGATCTAAGCTCCTCCTCTAGCCATTTTAATGTATTCATTGTTAAAAAATGATAGGAACCTGGAAGTTTTAGGACAGTTCAAAACACTCATGCTCTACCAATAATTCTGAACAGAAGAGATTTTGGAAAGACATAGTTCAGTTATTTTCGCCCTGCTGGTTGCTTTCCTTCTTCCAATAAGGGAATAGAGAAGGATCATGCTATAAAAAGCAATTACAGAATGCTATTCAACTCATGGCCTCTTGGGAGCATTAATGTTCACATCCTAAATATCTACTCAGGAGCAGAATTCAGATCAAGAATTTTTATTCACATTTCTGTCAGAGACAACAATGTTCAGTCCTTTTTGCCTGCTTCCTGAGTTGCTGAATATCATTCATTGTCAGAATGATATAGACTCATTACTTCCTGGTTGGTACCTTGCTCTTGGAGAAGCAGAGAATAGGCAAGAAAAGCAGCCCAGATGTGGATGATCTCTTGCCATCTTACCTTCCTTGTACCACTATGTCCAAGAATTTCCCATCTGCCCTTGTTACTCAGAAATGATGCAACTTCTTTCCCTGCCTCTTTCAATCAACACTTGAACTTGTCCATTTACACCCTTTTATTCCTCCAAAGCTCCCTAAAAGAGGAGGGAGTGGAGTGAAGACTCTATTAGGATAAATCCAAGAAATTAATAACTATTTCAAAAGCAGTGGTGGAAAGAGTAGTAAGCTAAGAACTAAGAACCTAGGTTCTCACCCTGACTTTGTCACTAAAAAGCTGCATGATTATAGCCAAGTCGTTGTACTTCTTTTTTCATTTAGAGAATAATAATCCATAAGCTTCCTGCTTTACAGTGCTATTATAATGATTGAATGAGATCATGTTATGTAAAACCTCTTAGAATGTTTAAAGTGCTATAAAGGAGGCACTCTAAATCCAAGGATTCATTATTATAGTTTGTGAATATTCATGACTCAATTTTTCAAGATTTTTCAGATGACTCTTTGTTTTCACTGAGTCTTTTGCAATAGCCTAGAGAGGATGGATATACAGCTGCAGAGATGATTACGGTGCATTTTATTTCCCCTGCAGGTTAGGTAAAAGGGGAAATATAATGCCCTTCTCACTGCATACATATAGAACCAATTAGAAATTATGGGAATTAACTAACTCCTCTTTTAAAATGTTCCCCAGGCTGGTTAACCCTCATTTATACCTTAGTGTGAATTACTTTAACCTGATCAATGCTTTGCTAATATTTAGCAGTCAGGAAATGAGCTTTGATTGGAACCTGGAGGAAAGAGGAAAAATATTGAATTAAGACCATGAGAGATGAAGTAGGATTGCTTGAAAGCCAGAAAGCAGGATTATGATCATCTGAGAGGCAAGAAGGCAATGTGACATAATGGAGAATATTAAACATGTAGCCAGAAGATCTGAGTATGAAGTAAAGGCTGCCACCATAAGACAGAGCTCAGTACTTAGAATTTGTAATTGCTTAGTGTGACTGATAAACTGATTGTCAGCTTCATTTGAACCTCTAATATGAGGCTAGATAATCTCTAACATCCCCTCTTCCTACTGATCTAGGATCCTATAAAATGAACAGAAATAGAAAGGGGATTTAGAAAGAAAAATGAAGAGGGTCACAAAGCCAAATATGGCCTCTATTACCATTTTACCTATAGCTTTGGAGATATGCAAAACATGTCACTGAAAATCAGCATGCTAGATAGGTGAGTTTAAAAGATTAGAAACTTCAATGTATCCCAATTTATCCCAAATTAGCTTCTTTCTGAATTGATCTCTGAGTCTCCTAATCTGAACTCCATTCATTCTTTCACTGGAATGAAAAGCAAAAAAGAAAAAGCAAAGAGAAAGAATAGATAATGACATACACACATGCACACTTTATTTATACATTCTTTTATTATAAGTATGATAATAATAATCATTTACTACCACAAGATGGGCAGCTAGGTAGCATAATGGATAGACTACTGCACCTGGAGTCAGGAAGATATCTTTCTGACTTCAAATCTTGCCTCAGACATTTATTAGTTGTGTGAACTGGGCAAGTTACTTAACCTTGTTCTCAGTTTCCTCATTTGTAAAATGAATTGGAGAAGGAAATGGTAATGTACTCTAGTATCTTTGCCAAGAAAAACCCAAATGAAGAGTCGGACAAAGTAGCCAAACAACACTACAAGTATTCCTATTTTCATTGGTGAGGTACTCACTTCACTAAAGCAGACTGCAATCTTATTAGTAGGCAGTTTTCATAAGATGCTATGGCAAGAAAAAAGAGAAAACAATTTATTTGGTGGCAATCCCTCTGGTGATAGGTAGAGATATTAAAGGAAGGGCTCAAAGGCAGGGTTTTGTTTTCCAGGTCTGTATTGTATTTTCCACTGCATTTTTTTTTTCAGAAAGTTACATTTTCCAACAACCTGTAGAGTTTCCCTAAAACATTAATGTTGTACAATGAAATACGCCATGTTCATGGAACATCTCTTCCTTGGCTCCACATTATATGATTTTTACAATCTGAATCTCATCTATAATCCTAATGTCAAAATCTACATTATTTAAATTGTGTCCATGAAAATGTGATAGCCAAACTGAATTTATTTATTCATTAAATGCGTGAAATAATGTGTTATTTGGAGTGAGAGAATGTAGATTCAAATTCTAGTTCTGGCATTATGCTGCATGATCTTGAATAAGTCACTTAACTTTTAAGGGTTTTCTCACTTGTAAAATGAGATGGTTAGATTCTTGGTTCTAATTCTCTAATTTCAATTCTAGAACTGTTTTACTTACCTTAGAAAAACTTTTTAAATGTCTAATCAATATGGTAGTAAATAGGAAATGATAGCCATAGATTTTACATAAGCATTTTCTTGCTTTACACTTGAATTATCTTATAGTATATATATTATATTATAATATATGCTACATATATTATAATATCTATTTATAGTATGGAGACCTAATATTTGTAAAAATTTGAAAGAATGGAAAGAATTTTGTTTTTGTGTCAAAAGTTTTCCCAGTTCAAGCATGCACAGACAAAAACTTTTATTTGGTAAGGCTGAGGAGATACGCTTAGCTTAATTACACAGTTTAGTTAAATTGTAGGTGGGCCCCAAAGTATGTTTATTTTAGATTGCTAAGGACACAGGTTGTACACAGTCTCAGATGATTTAAATGTATGGTTTACATAGAGTAAAATGAGAATTAAGTAGGGTGTTCATCACACCTGACAAGGATATTCTATCCTCCTACAAGATTATAGGCCCCAAACAGTCAGGAATAATCAAAGCCATAACGAGGGTAAAGCAGCTGGAACTTTCCCCCATGGAGAGATTCATACTTCCTCCCTGTGGTAACCTAGAAACCACTATCTTTCTGCATCTTGCTGTTCTTCCTTTGCTGGCTTGTGCTAAGTAATTCAGGACTGCTTTTTCCTCAGCCCTGAGTTGACCACTCCAGGGGTCCTATTTCCATAGCACTTTTCTTCCCAGACCTGCATCCTCCAACAACTGCTGGAAGCACTAATTATATGCTTTGAAGGATAGCTTGGTCCCCCTCCCTTAAATCAACTGTGCCCACAGTCAGATTATATTTTGAAATGCCATCCCTTCCTCCATTAGACTGTATACTCTGTACCAATATCACTAATTCCCTACCCACCTGCTACCATCTTATACCCCCTCCTTTCAGACACTTCCTTGTACTTTTACCCTAGATGGGGAAAAAAAAAACCTTTATATTACATTTCTGGGAATATGCTTTTCTGCAGTAAATACTATTCCCAACATTGGAAGTAAGAAAGACAATACAATTCATCATCACCTTATGTGAAAACTGGAGAATTACTGATTTCCCATCCATCTCAATACAAAGGAAATATGTTCTGACTGAGGGGTGAGTGTTTCTTTGTTTAGGAGAAAAGTAAAAGAGAAAATATTACAGAAATAGTATTAATAACTAGGAATAGGAATAACTAATCTTTTCTTTACATAGAGCCATTTGTTTTTTTAAACTTTGCAGATCACTTTCATCTGATTTTCACAACAACCCTATGAAGTAAGTATTCTTATTATCTCTTTTTTAAAGATAAGAAAACTGATTTTTGGAGTCATTTAGTAACGTCCCCCAGGACCACAGGAAGGTTGAGCTTAGGACTTATGTCCAGAATTCTTCACTAAGATTTTTAGGTATCTTAGATTTTTTCCCTAGCATCCTGTTCTTAGAACAATGAGCTTGGAAGGAAACTGTTGTGACCCAAAGCCAGATAATAAGAACAATTCCACATACCTCAGATGTGGATGCCCAGATGGATACCCAGAAAAATAGCAAATTATTTAATGCTTGAGAGAGAATTGTATCATGTGTCAATAGTGCCTCAATAAAAGATAATATCCCATCATATTGAGTAAGATTCCCCATAGGGCTTACAATTCAAGGAACTGTCACCTGAAAATAATTATTCAATTGTTTTAATTTGTATCCAACTATGTGTGTGGCCCCATTTGGGGTTTTCTTGGAAGAGATATTAGAGGGGTTTGCCATTTCCTTCTCCAGCTCATTTTACAGATGAGGAAATTGAGGCAATAGAATTAACTATTGAGTTATCTATATAGTTATATATATATACATATATATTTATCTAGATAGACAGATATAGATATAGATAGATATATAGTTATATATATATGTATATATATATATATATAACTATATCAATATAGTTAACTATAGAGACACACAACTCATAAGTGTCTGAAGTCACAGAACTCAGGGCTTCTTAACTCTAAATGTGGTACTTTATCCACTACACTACTTTATCCACAGCTTCCTGAAAGCATCAGAGTTAGCAGGAATTGAAAAGATTGAAGGAAAGTCCCAGCCAGAGAAACGTTTATGCCTGAGACCAAAGGCAACACTGGGAATTATATGTCATGGAGATTTATGAGAATTGGGGATTTTTTAATCCATTTGATATGAAAGATAAATTAAAAGTTTTTGTTTGCATTTTTCCATATTAATAATATATCCTTATATGTATTATGACCATCATATCTGCAAGTATAGTCTTGGTACCAGTCTGAATCTAGACTCTTCAGATAAGAGACAGTTTTTCGCCTCTGATTTCTAGGTACAGGCCTTAGCCAAGAGAAATATATGGAACTTTTATGCCAAAGGTGTCTCTGATCCAGGATTGATGAGTGAAAATGTTTAACTGGATTTCTACATTTTCCAAATTCTAATTCTAGGAAAGATAATTCCTTCCAGATATAACCAAAAGTATTTATGGTAAAGCCACCATGTACACTATACTATAGTGAGACCTGAATTAATGATTCCTCTAGGAAAGATGTATCTTTTAAATGAAACTGGTCTATTGAAAAAAATACCTCATAAATCTCATGAAAAAATATTGGTATGTATCATGTGATTCCTACCAGTCATTCAAGAACTGCCTGCTCTCTAACTCCTTTTGCCAAACAAAACAGAGAAAGATTTATTTTGGATTTTCTACAACAGAGAATGATTTATTTTGAGCTTTATATAGGAACATTAAGAGCCAGAGTTAAGATGTAAAAGCCAGAATTTTGCTAGATGTCAATGGGGTTTAGGAATCAATTACAATTCTCTTCCTTACTCCAATAGAATGCTAGTCTCAATAACCAATAATTTTGAGAGATCTAAATTTCCCCTTTTTTCTCTCATCATCATTTCAAAGTTCAATCTTTAAATTGATTCTCCTCAGTGTTGGTCAGACCCCACCAATCCTTACAAGGAATTTAATTCCATTGTGTTCTGCTCAAATTTGGGTGGGGATAAATTCTTTGATTAGCCAGAGCTGGAATTGATTTAGAAGTAAATGACATAATCAAAGTTCATTGGAATTGGTCCAGTCCTCATTATAATATTCATCCTCTCATTAGTTAGCCAATCAGAGTTAACCAATTCAGAGTGAACTCTGGAACATCCAATTTTCCAAGGCCATATAAATCTTGAGCCTACTGCCATAAGTGCCTCTGACCTCTTTTATTAAAATACTAGCATTATTAATAAATATTAAAATGACTAACTATTCAGAAATTAGGTCTCAAACTTTTAAAATGTCACAGTAGAGATAAGGAGTAAGAGAATTCCAGTCATGGAAGACAGTCAGCAAAAATCAGTAAAAATGCATGGAGGTGTAGGAGATGGGATCCCGTGGGAGGAATATCAAGGAGGTCAGTATTACTGGATCTGTGTATGAGAGCTGCTGATACTGTACTTGTTAATAATCTTCCAGAGTGCATACATTGTCAGATCATATTCTAAATACTTTTAAAATCAGAAAGATATACTGATAAGGAAATGAACCAAAAAGCCTTCAAAGTGAGAACTAGTGCCATTTTTTGCTTAAATGCTTTGTAGTGCTTAAGAGCTGAGCCTTTTTCCTGCTATTTCTAGCCTCATCTGGCATTAAATGATATTTCTTTTTAGAGGGGCTTGAGGGTGTTGGAACTGGGACTAGTCTTTCTGGGTACAAGGTGCATCCCTGGCACAGGCGCGCGTGCACACACACACACACACACACACACACAATGAGGCTATTAGTCTCAACCTAATTTAAAGTACCTTCTACTCCCATATAATACTCATGGTTTAAGCATACAAATTCCAAGCTTTGAAAAGGATTTTCAATTGTTTGCAATATAATAACATGGGGACTAAAACCTAAGAGCATCGATTTGGAGCTAAAAAGGCTTTTAAATTGCAGCTCATCCAATCTCCCCATTTTACAGATAAAGAAGCTGTAGTATAAAGATGGTGAATGGCTTGTCCAAAGTCCTACAAGTAGTAAGTGGCATAGATGAGTTGCTAGAAAATAGTTCAGAAATCTCTCTTAGAACTAGTGGTACCTATAATGGTAAGTAGAGCATCTATACTTATCATTATACTTATATGATATGTATATATCATTATATATATAGTGATATATAACATTATGTATCACTATATATCATTTTATACACACACACACACACACACACACACACATATATATATACACACATATCATTATATTTAGCAACTAAATAAAAACCTTATGCCTTCACAACTAAAGCTGGCTCTCACCTCTAACATTGGAAGAAAAATCCATAATTAATTTAGTTGCAAAAAAAAAAAAATAACTCTATTAATTGTAAAGGATTTTTAAAAACTCAGTTGACTGGCTAATAGAGGCTACCATAAGATGGCAGCCTAATCTCTTTAAGGACTATGGTCATTCTTAGACAAAATGCTTAGAATAAATGATATACAACGCGAAACAAGGCACTGCTTAGGTCAGGAGTAGTTTTAGTTTATCTGTATAATTTTCCCTTCTCCTAAAGGTAATGAATTGCAGGAAGTGCCAGGTGCTAATTGCTTGACTCAGGATACTGTAGATTTTTCTGAAGATCGTCATCAGAGAGAAAGAGGAAGAGTTTACAATTTATCTGAGGAACTTTTGCTCACCTTTCTTGGCGAATTCCTCTTTGCTGCATTAGAGTAGATGAATGCTGATGAGATGAGTTTGCTCTTGAATACTTTTTAGGGACCTAGAATAAATTCACTGTGTTCAAGAGGTAAGTTTGAAGTAAGTTATCTAGCCATATTTAGAAGACATCTAGTCCAATACATATCTTAAATCAGACCAAGAAAAAAATTGGCATTTCTGAGTACTTAAGAATTAGTTACCCAAAAGATTATATACTGAGCTGTCAAGAGGTGTTGCTCATAATATAATTTCTAACTCTCCCCTATTGCCTTGATGACAATCCAAAAATCTACAACTGGCAACAGAATGAACATAGAGAATACAAATAATGGAAACTAAAGCCCTGCATCCTTGACATGGTACATACAAAACCAATTTTGTAGTCATTATAGACCTAAGTTCAAATCCTGTCTCTGATTCCCACTATGTGGTTCTAGGAAAATCATTTAAAGTCTCAGTTGACAGTTTTTTAAACCTGTTAAGTCCTTTACAAGGCTTTAAGTTGCCAATAAAATACCGACCTGCACTGGTATATTGTTAATGTGTATGGCAGAAGATCACATAAAGAATTCCCAATGCCAATTATTTCACAAATTAAACAACCCTCCCACACATAGACAAATAGACCCTAAATTAAAAAAAAAAAAAACACAACATGGGATGATAAAGGGCTGAGTTTACATCCTTCTTCTGATACCTGCAAGCTCTTTAATTCTGAGCAAATCACTTATTCTCTATGTACCTCAAGAAATTCTCTTGCAATCAGTATTAATGGAGGGAATTCCTATGCTAAGAGCTCCTCACCATGATTAGGTTTCTCCTTCATTTGTTCAATTATTTTATCCCATTGACGTTTTAATAAACCATATTCCTTTAAGCAATTAGCATAGAAGAAAAACAAATAAAGCTGTTGATGAACCCCAAAAGGAATCATAGTTATTAACATTTCCTACAACAGGATTCACAATGATGTGATTACCCATTTCATTTTGAAAGCCAATAGAGCACAGAGGCTTACAATAATAAGTATAGACAAAGAATTTATTAAATACCTATTATGTACCAGACACTGGGCTAAATACTGGGATACAAATAGATATAACTAAGACAGGCCTGTACTCAAGGAACTTGCATTCTAATTCCAGAAGATAAATATAAAGGAAAGTTAAATGGCAAGCTTGTGTAGATATCTAAAAAGTGATATGTGGCCTGGCATCCTGCAAGATTAAACAAAAACAACTCTTAAAAAAAAAAAAGCCTAGTTTTCCAGAGTAGAATCCAAAAATGGGTAGAGCCAGTGATGATGACCATAGTTCAAAGTAACATGGAGTGAAGATGGCTGGGAAGTAACAATAAGAATACACTATTATAAGAAGAAGAATAACTCTTTAAGAAACTAATTAATGGAGCACAGTATTTAATACTTCATACTTCAAACCAGCTACCCCATTCCCTTGGGATTGTTCCTAAATCTAGAAAGTATATATACCCAATCAATCAACAAAGCTTTATTGAATGTGTATTACATACAGGATACTGGGAATACAAAGACAACAATAACATTACTACCTTTAAGGAGCACACATTCTATCTATAATGTTAGGAATTATTCATAAATATAACAATGTAGAGAATTAACAGTGCTGACTTTGAAACGAAAGAATCTATATTCAATTCTAATTTTATTACTTGCTTACCATGTTTGACCTTAGTAAACCGATTTGATTTGATGTAATTCATTTTCTTTTTCTACAAAATAAAGGAGACTGACTAAATGACTTCTAAGTAAACTTCCAATCCTACATTGATGATTCTAGGTTCATAATTTTATTTTTAGTTCATCGTATAAAGGTAAGCTCAAAAGCATTTGGAGCTTTGCTGCCATATATCCATTTAAAAGGCCAGGTAGGTGACTAAGTAAGTAGAAGAGAAAATGATCTTATCTTGAACCCTCCATTACCAATTTTATCTCTATCCTTTCCCCCTCTTTGTCCATTCATCTTCATGAAAAAAACAGGAAGAATTTTTGAGATGGAAAACAAGGAAACATTAGAATCTCAATTATTAGGGAGTAGTTTCAAAAGGATAATTGACATAAACTAACTTTCAGAGAATAAAATAAAAGGCTGAATGCTTTTGTAAACTAAACTAACTTGTCCAACATAGCTGCCTATATCTCTGGACAAAGATGCTGAGTTGAAGAGACAGATTTGAATCTATTTGGCCAAGTGCCTTTGCTCTTTGTTCTAGGGAGCTTGGCACCTAGGGCAAAAAAAAAAAAAAAAAAATCTTAATGGAAATGACAAAAGCAAGAGTCAAGAATAGGAAGAGAAGTCATGAAAAATCAGGAAAATTTCTTCTAGGGTAGACTTTAATCACATGGCTGAGTCAAGACTTTCTATTTTATTTCCTTAAAAATATTGTTGCTCAAGATTATGTGATGATCAACTATGATGGACTTGGCTCTTTTCAACAATGTGGTGATTTACTTGAGATGAAAAGCGTTATCTGTATTCAGAAAGAAAACTATGGAGACTGAATGTGGATCAAAGTATTTTCACCCTTTTTTTATTGTTTGTTTACTTGTTTCTTTCTTTCTTTCTCATGTTTTTTTCTCCTTTTGTTCTGATTTTCCTTGCACAGCATGATTAATATGGAAATATGTTTAGAAGAATTGCAATGTTTAATTAATTAAATTGTTGTCTTGGAGTGAGGAGAACGGGAGAAAAATTTGGAACACCAGGTTTTGCAAAGGTGAATGTTAAAACTATCTTTAAATGTATTTGGAAAAATAAAATAGTATTAAAAATAAAACATTGTTGTTCATAATAAGCATTAAAATGTGTTTGAAAGGATTGTACATGTTTAACTTCTATCAGATTGCTTGCTATCTTGGAGAAGGTGGGGAAGAAGGTAAGGGAGGCAGGAAGAAAAAATTTAGAACACAAAATCTCACAAAAATAAATGTTGAAAACTATCTTTACACATATTTGGAAAAATAAAATACTATTGAGAAAAAAAGAAAAAAGTTTTAAAATATGCTTCAAATATATTGTTATTAACATATCGTTATGTATGATCTTCATTTTCAAATATATTGCTTCTCTCTGGATACCTGGTAAGCTTTTCCTGGTTATAAAGAATGAAAAAAAAATTTAGGACAAGCCACCAACCAACATCAACTGATAGTATTCTACCTCCGTGGTACTAGTACTTATACCTTTTAAAGAGAAGCATTCACTTCCTTGTTATTGTTCTTTGAATTTACATTGTTATCATTGTAAATGCAGCTCTTTGTAAATAGAGTTTGGTTCATTTATTGTATTTATATCCCTACCACCTAGAATATACCAGGCACTTAATTCGAGCTTCTTGATTAATTACATTGTTTTCTTATTTCTGCATCATTTCCTGATTTATTAGTTTTTGTGGAAATTTAGAATTGCTTTTTATTATTTAGGACTTAGGGCCATTCCTCCTGCAAATTTTGGTTAATATTACTATCACCTAACCCAATCTTGTCTCATAAACTATTAATATCAAGGAAAGCCCATGGTCATTTTGCCTAACTTTGCCTAACAACATTTGTTGTTGAGTTAACCAAAACCTGTCCCATGGGATATGAAAATTTACTTAAAGCCTTAAACATTCCTATATAAGACACTTACCTGTCCCTGACACCTTTGTGACATGTAAATCTGTTTTAATCATTCTATTTATGTATCCTCTAAATGTAGTTTAATCTATAATTTGACTTAATTTACATATCAAGTTTATTTGAAGTTTGTTTACTCAGAGGATGTATGAGATTATGGTTCAGTTTAATTGTTCAACTTTTGTGACTCTGAAGTAAGTATGGGTTTATAGAACTATTTCCTCTTTAACTTTAATGGTTTAAGAGGAATGTACAAGACTGCAGTCTCTAAAAGAATTATCTCTCTGTCAGTCTAACAAAATTTGCCTATAAGAGTGATGAGGGGAGCCCCAAAATGCTTTCTCTCTCTCTCTAACTTTGGGAATGAGTCATGAGGTAAAGCACTTGAAGCTCCTTGAAGGAGAAAATCTCCTTGAAACCTGCCACTGTAAAGACCCCACCCAAGGACAAGCAATTTCATTCGGTTGTCTGGGTGGGGGCTGATTGAGTTTGAAGCTGGAGATACCAATCCCATTGAATTGGAGAAGCACCCTATTCAACTGAAGATTTTCTATTCAATTCCAACTCCACCCACTAGCCTCATTAGGAGGAGAGTTCAGGTCTTGGCTTATAGCCAAAGACTTTCTTATAAAAATGGCAATTTTAAACTCATTTCTTTGCAGAGGTCCTAACATGCCATGTTATGCTATGCTATGCCATGCTATGCCAAAGAAACCTCTGCCTGTTGGAATAATATTCTCTTCCAACGCTACTCTCTCTCTTTATCCTCACCTATTTCCCTAACAAGACTTTACTTCTCTGCCAGGATTCTTCCACTACTTTACTCTCCTGTCAGGACTTTGCCTCTAAGGAATTCAGCTTTTCTATTCATGCATAGTAAAGGATGACTTCCCAATGCCTATAATAAACTTCTTTTTATCAGTCTAGCTTTTTCAGGTTCGTAAATTCCTTTACGAAGAATCTCTACACAGCCAGAAGGGGGGTTCCCAAAACTCCCTACCCATGCACTGAATCCCAAGGGGGGTATAGGGGAGCCAAACCTCTCCATTTGGTTCCCTAAACTCTGAACCTGCCACTAGACCTCATCATTTAACTCCCTGACCACCAGAAACTATAATTTCATTTTGGTTCCCTGAATCTAATCTTATCATTTGGTTCCCTGACAACCCCAAATCTAGACCTCATCATATTTTCGTTCCCGTAACCCCAAAACCAAACCTCATCAAGAGGGCTTGTGGAAATCTTAATTGGGGTTCAGGTTTTTTCTAAGGTCTGAACTTATGCTCAATAATAAAACCTGGGTTTCAACCTCTATAATTTCTGCATTGTAGTAAATACATAACTGGCAGCAGTTATTTACCACGTGAACTCAGAAAGGAGAGATTTCTTCCATAATGAGTCCCTATAATTATTCTCATGCTTCCTTGAATTATTCATACTTATTGGTTCTTATAGTCCATGTGAGGGCAATATCATCTTCCACAAATAATATTCCATTAAATTCAAGTAGAACAATTTGTTTAGCCAACATCTGAGTTATGTAATCTATTTTGTTCATCTAGATTTTTATGATAACAAAAAGTACTACTATGAATATTTCTGTGTTTGTGAGACTTTTAAGTCTTAAACTTTCATGGAATATGTGCCTAAAAATGAGATGACTAGAACAAAAAGTAATGACACTCTAATCACTTTTTAAAATCATAATTCTAAATTGCTTTACAGAAAAGACAGGTGCAATTCTAGCAATAGTACATTAATATGCCAATATTTTCTGAGCAGATATTTTTCTTTCTTTTTTAAAAAAAATATTTTATTTTTCTCCTTAATTACATATAAAAATAGTTTCAATATTTAAAAAAAAGTTTTAAATTCCAAATTTTACCCCTCCTTCTCAATCTCCCCCTATTGCCAAAATGGTAAGCAATTTGATATAGACTATTCATGTATAATCATGTAAAACATTTTCTTTTTAGTCATTTTATTCCAGAAGACCAGAAAGCAGGAAGGAAGGTCGGAAGGCAGGCAGGCAGGCAGGAAGGAAGGCAGGAAGGCAGGAAGGCAAGGAGGCAGAAATATTATGCTTAAGTTTCATATAACATCAGTTCTTTCTCTGGAGATGAATCACATTTTTCATCATTTGTCTTTTGGCATTGTTCTGAATCATTGTATTGCTTACTGTAACTAAGTCATTTACAAATCACAGTACAATGTTGCTGTTTCTGCATATGATATTCTCCTACTTCTGCTTACTTCACTTTGTATCAGTTCATATAAGTTTTTCCAGGTTGTTTTGAAATCATCCTGCTTGTCATTTTTTTATAGCACAATAGTATGTCATTACAATAATATACCACAATTTGTTTCTCCAATTGATGATCTTCCCCTTAATTTTCAATTCTTGGCCACTGCAAAGGAAGCCATTTGGGCATAATTCCAAATCTCTCTCCAGAATGGTTGGATCAGTTCACAACAATGGTACATTAATGTCCCACTTTCCCACATTCCCTCCAACATTTATCATTTTCCTTTTTTATCATATTAGCCAATTTTATAGGTATAAGATAGTATCTCAAAGCTTTTTTAGTTTGCATTTCTCTAATTAACAATGATTTAAACTATTTTTTCATATGATTGCAGGCAGTCTTGATTTTTTTGGAAAACTGCCTATTCATATCCTTTGATAATTTGTCAATTGTATTTTTTTTTTTACAAATTTTACTCCATTCTCTAAATATTTGAGAAATAAGACCTTTAACAGAGATTTCTATAGGTTTTTTTCTTGTGTTTTTTAAGCTACCCTCTTTCTTTAAAAAAAAAACTTTTTTTAAAAAAAGCTTTACACATTAAAAAGTATATGGCAAACTCCAGCACTGTAGCCAAGAATTTTGACTAAAGGCAGAAGATGGAAGCAAAGTGATTCTCTATAACCATATGCCCAATAGGGCCACATCTGAAAACATTTGGTAAATATGATATGTACAATAGAGACTATGAGTCCAGATGATATTAGCATCCCTTTTTCATTGTAAGCATGAATGGCCTTTACATATTTGTGTACCATTCATGTGTTCTCTCCTTTTATGCCCTAGTTTTGTGGTAACTATGTGTATGGTTCTCTATACATGTTCCTTACATATATTTAGGAATTTGTGTCCCAGTTTTATGTGGGAATTGTTATATTGTTGAGGATTTTTTGTGCTTTAAACTAATTATATCCAATAAGCATAAGCAAAGAGGAAACAAAATCATCACATTTTGCAAATTTCTCTCCAGAATGGTTGACTCAGCTCACAACTTTTTGCAGATGATGATGGTTTACATAGACAGTCCTAGAGATTCAACTGAAAAAGTAAGGTAATAAGTAACTAATAAAGTGACAATATGTAAAATAAATCCACATATATCACTAGCAAGAAAACCCAGCAGGAAAAGATAGAAAAATAAATTTCATTTAAAATAACCACAGAAAGTATAACATTTTAAGAGGTCTACATACACAGACACAAAAAGGAACCATATGAATACAACTATAAAAATCTCTTTGTAGAAATAAAGACAAACTTAAATGATTGGAGAAAAATTAATTGCTCATGTAGAAGTAAAGTCAACATAATAAAAATATCACAATTTAAATGAATTTATTCAATTTTATATCAATCAACCTACCAAAGGATTAGTTTATTAAGTAGAAAAAGTAATGAAAAACTCATTTGGAGCAAGTAAAATCAAGAATATTAAGGGAAATAATGATAGGAAAGAAGAGAACCTAAATAATATCAGATCTTAAACTTTAATATAAAACAGCAATCATCAAAACAATTTGCTAATGGTTAAAAATAGAGTGGTTGATCAGTGGAACAGTTTTGGTATTTAATACACAGAAGCAAAGAAACACATTATCTACTTTTTGATAAATCCAAAGACCCCAACTATCAGGGAAATAATCTGATATTAACAAAAACCAGAAAACAGTTTGTTAGAAATCAAGTATAGGTCAACATTTCACACAATAATCAAAGATAAGTTCTGAATGAATACATAAACTCAGACATAAGAGGTAATATCATAAACAAATTAGAGAAGTAAAGAAAAAAAAATCTTTGGATAGATCATAACCAAATGAGATAGAGCTAGATCACAGAAGCTAAAATAGACAATTTTGATCAGTCAGTAAATTAGCATCTATTATGCTAATATGTAACTATGTGTCTATGTGTCAGGCAGTATGCTAAATGCATAAACAAAACTAATTAGAAAGGAAACATAACTGGGATTGGGAGGAATCTTTTATAGCAACTTTCTCTAAAAATACACAATTTCAAAGCTATATAAAGAAGCAATTTAAATCTATAGGAATAAGAATCATTCCCCATTTGAAAAAATATCCAAAAGATATGACTAGAAAGTTTTCTAAGGAAGAAAACCAAGCAATCACTGGCTATACGAAGGGAACTAGGTATGCAGTGGATAGAACACTGGCCCTGGAGTGAGGAGGACCTGACTTAAAATCCAGCCTCAAACACTTGACACTTTCTGTGTGACCTTGGGCAAGTCACTTAAGAAGAGGAAAAGAAAGAAGAGGAAGAAGAAGCCCTATGAAGAAAAACTCCAAATCATTATCAATTAAATAAATGTAAATTAGAGCAATTCTGAGATTCCAGTTCACAGTCCATCAAACTGACTAAGGTGACAAAGAAAATGACAAATGTTGTAGGGCATGCAGGTAAGTAGGAGTATAAACACATTGTTTTCAAAGCTCTGAATTAGAATAGCCCTCCTGAAAAGCTATTTGGCACTTTGCCCCAAGAGGTGCCAATGGATGCATGCCTTTAATCCCAGTGATAGCACTACTAAGCCTAATACATACTCAAAGAGATCAAAGAAAAAGAGAAAGAACTCACAGGCATGAAAATACTTATAGCAGCTCTTTTATGGTGTTAAAAAAAAAAAAAAACAAAAAAAACCAGAAACTGAGCAGAGTGCCTATGAACTAAGAAATGACTAAACATATTCTGGCATATGAATATAATGGAAAATTATTGTCTTTCAAGAAATGATGGAGGGGTCAGGATAGTTTCAGAGAAATATGAGATGATTTATATGAACTGAGGTAGAATGAAATGAGCAGAACTAGAAAGGCAATTTCCAACAAAATTGTAAAGGCACAACTTTGAAAGACAAGAAGTTTGATTGATGAAATGATCACCCATCATTCCAGAAAACCAATGATGAAGAATAATTTAACAGAAAGATGATGGTCTCAAGGTGAAAATAACACATTCATTTTCAGACTGTGCCAATATATGGATTTGTTTTGCTT
Organism: Sarcophilus harrisii; assembly: GCF_902635505.1. NCBI lineage: Eukaryota > Metazoa > Chordata > Mammalia > Dasyuromorphia > Dasyuridae > Sarcophilus > Sarcophilus harrisii. The sequence continues at coordinate 148,456,659 of NC_045429.1, forward strand.
GACTGTATATATTTATAAGAAGGATTTTGTTTTTCCTCTTTTTTTTTCCACCCAAAGTGAGGGACATAATAGAAAACAGATTTTTGGTAATCTTTTAAAGTAAAATTTAGTATATATTAATTGATGTGTCCTCTGATTGATGATCAAAATTAACCATCCAATGAAGGTTTGTGAGCTGTAATTGTAGAATAGATGTGAAATCAACAAAGTACTTAAAACTTGGGGTAGTCTCTCCTATGAGTTGGGAGATGTCTTTAGGTTTTATATTTGCATGTGAAAAAGGAAAATTATATGTACCAATAGTCACAGACAATCTTATGGTAATTGGTTGATGACAAAACATATTTCATCTTAATTAGTAAGTGGACTTTATTATGCAGAATTTGCCAGCCTGATGATAATTGAAAACTTAATGTATTTTCAGCCATTACAATAGGACTGTGACAAAAGGTTGAAAAAGGTAGTAGAACTGTGTTCACATTCAATTAGAAAAACATCTTTCCCTAAGTCTTTCCAAATTGATTCCAAAAGCTCCAGGTCTTTGGAAAATATTAAAACTCTGTATGTGTGTGTGTGTGTGTGTGTGTGTGTGTGTGTGAAACAGAGAGAGACAGAGACAGAGAGATGCAGATATATTCATCAATTAAGTTATTGATTTATTAATTGATTTAATGGAAGCATCACTGGAATGAACTTTTCCCAGTGTTCCTCAAGACCCCAATCCAGGACAGAACTGCCCTTCCAAGATTATACCATTTATAGTAGGCTAAGTATGGTAGTTTATACTTCCTCAATTGGGAGAATATTTTATATTCCACCAGTTTTTAGAACTTGATTCAGGGTTTGTGATCTAGCTTGTATGATCAGGTTTTACTACTTTTGTTTCTCTTTTAGGACTAGTCAGACAACAAGCATATGTTAAGTATTTACTAAACATCTTTCAAAGCCATAAGTGGAACCTCTCTTTTTCTTCTTTTTCTCTCTTCTCCTCTTTCTATATTGCCTTTGTGATTTCATCAGTTTCTTTGGATTCAATCATCTTCTTTACACAGATAAACTCTAATGTCCTTTTTACATTCCACTTCCACATCACCAACTGTATTACATATTTCCACATGGAGAATGTCCTATGCCTATCTGAAGTTCTCTACATCCAAAATGGAACTGATATTTCCATCATAGCTTCTATCTACCCCCAGACTTTCTCATTTCTGTTTTTACCATCACTATCCTTCTGGTAACACTGAAAATTACAACCTCAGAGTCACCCTTAATTCCACTCTCTTCCTCACCTCCATTTCCAATTAGTTGCCAAAGTCCATCAATTTGCCTTTACAACATCTTTCAGATTCATCCCATTTTCTCCACCCATATAGCTACAACCCAAGGTCAAGCTACCATAAACTTTTGCCAGAACTACTAGAATAATTTCTTATTTTGTCTCTTTATTTCAAATCTCCCTTCTCCATTCCAAGTTCCATAAGATTATCAAAATTCTGTCCGTGAAGAACAGGATGGACCCATTAAATAAATCCCCCAAACTTCTATGTTTATCATATAAAGCCCTGTATATAGCAATCTGCTTTTCTAGCCTTATTACTCCCCTTTATTCCCATTTCTATGCCTTTGACATAGGCTGTCTTCTAGAGTACACTCTCTTCACTTTTGCTTCTTAAAATTCCTAATTTCCCTCAAAGCTCAGCTCAGATATCCAAGGAGCTTTTCCTGATCCGTTCAGTTTCTTCTACTTCTGTCTAAAATTTGCCTTCTATTTATTACACACACACACACACACACACACACACACACACATACACCCACACATATATGTGTATGTGTATGCTTGTTGCCTTCCACTATAGAAGGTAATCTCCTTAAAGTCAAAGACCATTTCCTTTTTTATCTGTATTTTCAACATTCACCATAGTACTTGGCACATAGTAAATACAATAATTGGTGATTGATTTATTGGTCGAACATCTCTTACATTCATTTCCTTTTTTCTACCTTCAAGGTTACTACCTATTTCCTCATCACTTTTTAGCTGAAATACTTTCAATAATTTATTAATTTCTTTAAACTCTTGTATATAATACATCTTCCATAAAGCTACTAAACTTATCTTTTTGAAACATATGTATCTATCACTCAAGAATCTTCAGTACCTCTCTGTTGCTCTCAGGATGATATAAGTTCCCCTGTTTTACACTTAAAACCTTTTACCATCTGATAAAGTCTTTCTAGGTTTAGGTCACATTATTTTTCCTCACACATTCCATGATATACCTAAACTGGACTATTTGCTGATCTCTACAAATGACATTTCCATATACTACTTTGTCTTTACTTGGACCATCTCCTGTATTCCTTCCTCAATTTCATTCCTTGCAATCCCTCTTCAAAATATAGTTTAGGGGCTATCTTTCCTAATCACAATTTTAAATTTAATTGTTTGCATTTACTTATCTGTGTATATGTTGTATGGTTTTTATCTTTTGCAACTAAGTCTGGATCACTTTTCCTGAGTCACAGCCCTGGTACACCCAAATTCTGATGTGATTCTTGATTGGCTTCGAGAATGCTACAAATGCATGTTCCTTTAGGTAATTGGAGGATTTAAGAATACTAGTCAAGGAGGTTAGGTGTGAACTTTTTAAAAGCTATTACCGAGGGTCATCGAAATGGCACCCTCTTAATGTCCAGTGCTTTCAACCCAAGAGATGACTGAACTAACTTGCCCTTCAATGTTACCACTGTCTTAGCTAGTTTTAGCTGAGATCTTTCCCTGGCCAAAGAACCCTCTACTCTTATTTATTATTTGCCCTACTTTAATTTGTATAAGTCCCCCAATTTCTGTTTACTGGTTGCTTGGATAAATGTATATATTTACTTTCTATGTATTACTTGTTATGTATAAACCAGTATTTGGTAGAAGGAAGCTGAATCTGGTAATATCTGGTAATAGTAAAGCAAAAATTACCTTCTCATGAGACCAACCAGGGAAACTGGTGTTGATCTAAGCCCTATCAAAATATTGTGATATTCCTATCACTACCTTCACTATCCTTCTGGTATCACCAGATTAACAAAGCTTGAAGTGTGGTAAATAGATATAATTCTATCCCAAACCTTTCTGGGGAGATAGGTGAAGCTTCAGCTAGAGCTTTCTTCCTGCTCCCCACTAAGGTAGAAATTATAGCCTCTCTTGAACAATGGTATATCTGATCATAATCATTCATGCCATATATGAGTCAAGGCTTAAGTTATAAACCCGAGGAGGGAGGGCAAGATAGAAAGATGAGACATACCAGAGAAAGAGGGGAGGGAGAGGTAATCTTTGTAATTCCTTTTAAATTTGAAGTGCCTAATCAATGTTTTTTTTTGACATAATGAAAGTATGAATACTTGGAATACTATGTCACATTGAGATTGTTTTTCTTTTGCTGTTCATTCCTGTCTGACTCTTTGTGATCCCTTTTGGGGTTTTCTTGGCAATGATGATGAAGTATTTTGTCATTTCCTTCTCCAGTTCATTTAATAAGTAAGGTAAACAGAACTAAGTGATTTGCCAGACTCACACAGCTAATAACTGTTTAAGACTAAATTTGAATTCAGATCTTCCTGACTCCATTCCTCAACTCTTTATCCAGTGTCATTTAGTTGCTTCCACATTGAAATTGGTAGGATCAAATTCATTTAACATGTTTTGAAAGCATAAAAATAACCATCTATGATAGCTATTATATAATTTTGAATTACCCAAATACCTCAGTTCTTAGCTATTTCTTAATAGTCATGAGAGTTATTTATTAAGATTCACTTAATTAGTGTTATCTGTCCATTCTTTCCTCATAGCTTTGTTTGTTTTTAATTATGCTCTGTTGTCTAAGATCAGTACTCATAGCTTCTAAATCCATGTTGTAAATCCATGTTCTCTTGGATCTTTTAACTTAAATTCAACAAATAAGAAGAAGATAAGTAAACAATGCAGTATATGTTAAGAGGGTTAAAAGTGTTGTGGATACACAGAGGACAGAGAGATTATATCCAGTTGAGGATACCAGAGTAAACTTTATTAAAGGAGGCATTTGGAATCAGGTTTGAAGAATGGGTTTAATGTGAACAGCAACAAAATCGGGGATGGGAAAAAATAGGATACCCATTCTAGGCAGAAGGAAAAGAATAGACGTGGGAAAGACATTGGGCATATATTTGATAAATGACGGTTAGATGAAGGATACCACTGAGAGAGAATAGAAGGGTAAATTGAAACCACATTTTTGAGGTTTTATGGCAAATGAGAGATATGATTACACCATTTTTTTTTAACAGAGATTGATCTGGTAATGGCATATATCATATGGGAGGGAGAGAAGCATGAGGCTGGAGAACCATGATGTATTATACATGAGAGGGAGGGAGGAAGAGGAAAACAATAGAATTAAAAAATTTACACTTGGTAGGTCCTTTGTTGTTGTCATTTTTCAGTCGGGTTCAACTCTTCATGACCATTTGGCATTTTCTTGGAAAAGATGTTGAAGAGGTTTGCCATTTCCTTACAACTCCTTTTACAGATGAGGAAACTGAGGTAAGTAAAGTTAAGTAATTTGTCCAGGATCACACAGCTAATACATATTTGAAACCAGACTAGAATTTAGAAAGAGGAATCTTCTTGTCTCCAGACCCAGCACTTAATACTTAGCTGCTTCTTAGGGGATCTCAGGAATTATCTAATGTAAAAATCTAGGGAAATTAAGCACTATCCCCAAAATTCCTACCTCTGAATTTTCAATAGAAAAGCTAAGATTGGATTCCAAAATCTCATTGCAAATTCAGGGCACTTTTTACTACAATATACTTCTTGATTAGAGCTAGCTAGAATTTATATATACAAGATTAAGATTTGCAAAGTACTTAACAAATTTTAACCTCACAACAAATTTAAGAAGTAGGTGCTATAATCATCTCCATTTTATCAATCAGAGGGTAAGTGACTTGGCTAGGATCACACAGCTAGTAAATGTTTGAGATTTAAACTCAGGTCTTCCTAAATCCAAGTCTAGCATTTCATACATTTTATATACAATAAGGATCTTATAGTAGTAGAACAAAGGGAATCACAAAAATTCATCTTCTTATGTTTATATATGGCCTCACTTACTAACAGTGTGATCCGAGGAAAGTCACTTTACCCTATTTGTCTCATTCCTCATCTGATCTGTAAATTGAGCTGGAAAAGGAAATGGCAAATCTTTCCAATATCTTTGCCAAGAAATCCCCAAATGGGATCACTAAGAGTTAGGTATGACTGAAAAACAACTGAACAAAAGCAAGTTGAAACAGAAAGTAGAGGGAGGATAAAGGAATATTGTAGAGGAAAAAAAATCTATATATCATGACAATTATTACATATGGGTTCAGGGCAAAGGAGAAGGAGCAGTTAATGATGACTTCATGATTTCAAGCCTGGGTGACTGGAAATTGTAAATTATAGAATGATATAAGAGAAACAACTTGGAATTCATCTTTAGAATTTAGTAGCTATATGATTTTGAGAAATTATTTAAGCTTTCTGAGCTCCAGCTTCTTCATTTATAAAATAGGATTAATAATACTTGTATCATAGGAGTATATGTTTAGATCTGGAAAGAAAGTTGAAATCACCTAGTCAGACTTCTTTATTTTAACAAATGAGGAAATTGAGGTCTAGATGAATTAAATGATTTGCCCAAGATAACAAAGATAATATGTAATAGGATCAAGATTTAAGCCTTAAACTTTTAAAGTTTAAATTTAAGATTTAATTTAAAGTTAAAGTTAAATTTAAGACTCTAATTCTGATTAATCAATCATGTATTAAATATTTATTATGTGCCAGATACTCTGCTAAGAGCTGAAAATTTAAAAAAGGAAGTTTATATTATAATGAGGGAGTCAACTTTTACATTGACTTGTTGAACCAAGAGAAATATAAAGTAAACATTAAAGACTAGTTACAAGAGACTAATAACAAACTGTTTATTATTTATACATTGAAATGTAAACCACATGTCTAAGATTGTCATTAATAATTGAGTAGTTTAAAAGAAATATTGTGGTAAATCTGAGTGTAATGTGATTCTTAAAAGCAAAATTGTGTAGGGAAGATAAAAAGAGTAATTATCCTATCCAAATGAGGTATGAGAGGAAGAACTGAGAGGAATTAGGTGGGAAGGAGGACTGTTAGTTCTAGAATCCTACTCTCAATATTTTATATATACACATGCATACATATATATGTAGAGGGGTACAGAAGCCTTCTAAATTCAGAAGGAAATAAGAGAGTAAGGGGATAGGGAGCAGGGAAAAGATAAGGGAGAGATTTTTTAGAGGGAACTCTACTTATATAAGATAAGGGTTAAAGAGAACACAACATACATTTAGAAGGGAATGAAAGTTTTTTTTTTTTTAATTTATACAAAAATAAAAGAGTGAGGAAATTTTTAAGATGGGGTATAGAAAGGTGGTAGATTAATGGGAATGAGATAAAGAGGCAACTATATATGTATATTTGGAAGGGTATACAAGTCTTCTAAATTCAAAGAGAAAAAAGAGAGAGGGAAAGGATAGAGGGAGAGGATAAGAAAAGGAACCTTTTGGGGGTGGGTGAGTAAGTTAAGTGATAGGAGGGCAAGGTAGTGGACAGAAATAAAACAGAGGAGTCAAGAGGAATAGGAAATAAGAGATACACAAAAACATAAAATAACAATAAGGAATGGAATTTATTAGGTTAAAAAACAGGAGTGCAGATCATGATCTTATACAAAGTTAAAGTTTAAAAAAATACAATCAAAAGAGAATAATAGAAAAACTGTACTATATGTCAGCTATATTAATCAATATTTACACTATTTAAAATAATTGAATATTGTTGTTGTATAGGAAATGATGATTTGATGGATTTAGAAAAATATGGAAAGACAGGCTAATGAAGGAAGATACTATCTACCTTCAGAGAAACAGAGGACAAATATGCATAATACAATCTTATATAGATGCGTGTGAATGTATATATGTATGTGATTATAGATAATGAGATATATGTCTATGTGTGTATGAATGTGGAAATGTATTAAATATGTGTGTTCATGTGTATATATATGTTTAAAGGTAGATTATTTATATCTATATCTCCATGTTTAATTGTAGCCTTATTGTGAAAGAGGGGCGTAGAAGGGGGACAAAAAGAATAAGGTAAAAAGAACACAGCAGAGAATAAAAGAAAACCTATAAGAAAGCAAAGATGGAAAGCTCTGAACATAATATATAGTATTTATTATACAGGCTTTTGTCAAATGGAAATTTATTGCTTTATTTTTATGAATCCTTTCATATTCTGCTAGGCAGTTGTAATTTTTTTTCCTATTTTGTATTTGAGTTTTAAATAAATAAACAATTTTTTGTAAAAAGAAACTAGGAATTATAGAAGGTAGAAGTGAGAAGGATAGAACCTTCTAGGCAAGGCTGGAAACCAGTACAAAGGCACAGAAATGGAAAATGGAGAAAAACATGTAAAAATCAGCAAAAAGTCAAGTATAACTTGGCTTTAGAGTATATCAAAGGAAGTAATGATTAAGAATAGTGGAAAGTTAGAGAGATAACTTTAAACCTTAAGAGAAGAATTTGTGTTTGATACTTGAAGTTATAGGGAATCACTAGAATTTATTAAGTTGGGAAATGACTTGGTTTGGCCTAAGCTTTAGAAAAATCACTTTGTCACTTCTATAGGGGATAGATTACAGGGGATGATACTTGAGTTTAGGAAAGCAATTAGTAGGCTATTGCAATATAGCCTAGATGAGAGGTGAAGAAAATCCTGAAACAAAGTGGTAGATATGTGAAGAAAATGGAACATAAACAAAACATGATGTAGAAATAGGAACAAGATTTGGCAATTTACAGGATATATATGATGAGTAAAAAAAAAGTGAGGATTTCAGGATGATTCTAAGGTTGCAAATTTGGATTACTAGGTGTGGTGTTCTGGAGAGTATTAGGGAAGTTCAGAAGAGGATTGGGTTTGGAGGTAAAGATAATAAATCTCACTTGAAATCTGCTGAGTTTGAGATGCTGATGGGACATCCAGTTTACAATGTCCAATAGTCAATTGGTGATTCAGGATTATAATTCAGGGAGAAAGACTGCGGCTAGATATATTGATCTAGAAATAATTGTCTTCTCTGAGCGGATCACTGAACTGTTCAATTGAACCCTTGGGACTCCCTAAGATCATTACTTTAGAGAGAGTAATCTGAAAAGAGAAGAGGGCCTAAGATAGAGTTTGGGGGCATGCCCACCGTTAGTATGAATAATATGAAGATGCTACAAAGGATATTGAGATGAAATAGTCAGACAGGAAAAAAACAAAGCACAAAAACTTAAAGAGGGAATCTAGGAAGAAAAGCCATACAAAAAAGTCAAATTCTACTGAGAGGTGAAGAAAAATGAAAATGGAGAAGAAGCAATTGAGGTGATTAAATTTGACTAGTAAGAGATCATTAGTACCTTTCACTGGAATTTCATCTGAATGTTTAAACAAGAAGCTAGATGTCAGTGTTTAGAAGGGAATCATAATAGGGGAAGTAGCAGTACTAAGCTTAGGGGACTTTTTCAAGGAGTTTAGACAGCTAGCATATATGAATAGTTACAGTTTCTTGAGGATGGAAGAAACATAGGTATGTCTGTAGTAAGAAAAAATAGGATATCAGAAGAGATTATAAAGATTAGAATGAGTAGAGATGATTGGGGGGATAGGGTGTGGATGACAACCTGCTGGAGAAAACAAGGAAGGGGGATCAAGAGCATTTGAGAAGTTGGCTTTGGCAAAAGAAGGGACACATCTTCACCTGAGACTAGAAATAGTGGAGGATGATGTTAAAGGGATATGAGAGGTGGGGAAAGAGAGAAAGGTTTGTTCTTGACAAATGCCTCATTTTTTTTTTTCAGTGAAGTATATGGCAAGGACCCTTTGGAGAGAGTAAGAGACCAGAATGACACCTGTTAATAGATATTTTAGGAGGGAAAATTATGAGGTGATATGTATATAACTTTGTAAACCTTTGAGTGCTATATAAACATCAACTATTATTATCAACCACAACTGAACAGTCATATAGATGCAAGAGTTTCATATTGAATACTAAAATATATTCATTAGAAAGACTTGTATCATACCAGCTTATGGGTACTTGAAGAAATAAAATTATGATATTATATATATGTATATATGTATAAACACTTTGTAAACTTTCATGCTATATAAACATCTACTATTATTATGATAACTGAACAGATATATACATACAGAGATACATGACAAATAGATGCAAGAGTACCATACTGAATATGGCATAGGATGGAGGGGTTATGGAAATATAAGAGGAAATACAGAGAGATTATAAAACAGGAGGAGGGGAGAAATAGACATGAAAACTTTATTTTATATTTTAAAGAAATATATGTAAATTTTATTTATATTTAAAAGAAATAGCAAGTTGTACATAATAGATTTGCAGTTTCATGCAATCATCTTTTTATTATTATACTGTTATGAAAATGCTTGTTTTATTCCAAAAATTAAATATAAAATAATAAAACACTAAAAAGCGTGCCATACTGAATATTAAAATATATTAAACAGAGGTCTCTCTTAGATATTAAAGTATATTAGACTATATATGAAAGAGGCCCATTTCTCCTCTCTGAGTCTTCTGAGATCTGTTAGGTCTTTAAGCATCATTGCAGTATGATCCTATCTGGCTGAGAAACACACACTCATTTTCTGGCACAGATATATCAAGATTTGCTTCATCTTTATGCTGATCCAGGGTTCATTTTCTTAGGGAAAAAATGAAAAAATCAGCAAATATTAAGAGTATATTTTTATTAGAGTTAAACAGCCATTGTATTTAATTTTCCCTAACATTGAACATACCACATTATTTAATACCAAGCACAAAAGACTTGCTAAGTAGTTATTCCAGAAGACAAGTAAGGTAAGATACTGAATTTTCTATACCTATTCTGGTATTTAAAACACTTGAGCAAAGTGCTGATTCAGGTGATAGTATTTAAAATTATAACAATGATCATAATTTTCTTTCTACTGTAGCTTTTTTTCTAGAAACCCACATGTTCTATTCTACATGCAAAGTAATGAAAAATAAATATAACCATTTATTGTTATTTTTATATTAGCCTTCTGTGGAAAAGAGTACAGCGATTTATTGGATAACTAAGCAAAGTGGAAATAGTCCTGATTTGGACACAAAGGATTTTGGTTCAAATACTATTTGTGCCACTTACTCTCTGGGCAAGTCACTCCAAGTCACCTTGGGTAAATCACATCCTCTATTAGCCTCAGTTTCCTTTAAAATGAGATGCTGAACTAAATGGCCTCTAAATTATTTCTGGCTTCAAATCTGTGGAGAGTCAGTTGAGTGCTGATTTTAGATTCCTTCTCCTAGATTTTTAATTCATTGTTTTCTTCCCCAAGGACCATCATTCTCTCCACATTCCCAATCAGTTTATTGAGTTTGATTAAGTGAAGGACTTCCAAACTCTCAACTGAAGATTTTGAAGTTAGCATTTCAAATCTCATTGATTCTGAGACTATATTTTTATGTGCTGTTATTGTAGTTACCATTAGATTATTAAAGTCTTGTCTGACTGGATTTCTTTGGAAGAAGTAATGAAATGGTTTGCCATTTGCTTCTTTAGCTCATTCTACAAACATGGAACCAAGGCAAACAAGGGTAAATGATTTGCCAAGTATGTATCTGAGGCTGCATTTGAACTCATGAAGATGAGTCTTCTTGATTTCAAATCCAGTACTCTATCAACTATGCCACCTAGTTGTCTATGAACTAGAGTGAAAATTCCATGAAATGTGGGAAATTTAAAATTGTCAGGACATTCTATAGTTTCCATTTTAATTACAAAGTCATTTTTCATGATGAAATTTTCTTAATGGAGCAAAGATCATTTTCTCCAAAGAAAATGAAAACAGCTTCTCAATTCAAGTTTGACTTTAACTACTTAGACTTAATCATTTTAAAGTACAATTGGCTCCAAAAAATATCTTCACTGAATTGTGATAGTATGATAGCACAAAGAATAGCCTTACAGTGGAAGACAGACACAGAAACAAAAAAAGAACAAGGTGAAATATTATTGTTTAAGGACAATCCATTTTATTGGATATTTATAAAAAGCCATTATTTTTCTTTTGTCATACAGCAGACAGATTAGAAACTACCTTTTTCAGAGACATTCCTATGACAACAACATAAGGCTGGTTTCTTTTCTCTTCTGAGTTGCTAGGATCCTCAAATTTAAGGGAAACAGTTCTTCAAATAGCCAGTCTTTTAATAAGAGAAGGAGTTATTTTATTTAATTTTATTTTTTTGCTGAGGCATTTGGGGGTAAAGTGACTTGCCTAGAGTCATACAGCTAAGGAAGTGTCTGAGACCAGATTTGAACTTAGGTCCTCCTGGCTTCAGGGCTGGTGCTCTAACCACTGCACTAACTAGCTACCCCCCGAGAAGTGTTTTTTAGAAGAAAGATGTGGCTCCATCAATAAATCAATAATCAATAAATACACCTAAACCAACTCCACAGACTAGACCAGGATATAACTAGGAGGTGACAGTTATCTTCTACTTGTGGATATGTATATAATACGGACATAAATGACAACTGTATGTGACTATCTTCTCAGAAACAGATTTAAAAGTAATTTTTTTTGTGAAAAAAAGTAGCAAAAAGCCACTACTGAAGTCAACATACAAGAAAGCAGACTCAAAGGAAGACACTGAGAGACTGGAGTGAGAGAATTATAGAAAATAGCAAGGAAAAGCAGAGGTAAGGAATTCACTTGCAGAGCAGACACAGAGAGAAAATATACTATATGATAGCTTCCCATTTTAATTATTCTTGCTAACTCAATATGAAGCAATATTTTTGGAATCAACTGTAACACTACAAGTACTGTCATCCCCTCTAAATTCCGTGTCCACAGCCAAGACCCCAACTGCTCTGTCTTGGTTATGGCTCGAGATAGAATATTGAAAATGAATAATATGATACATCTGCTTAAAAGCAAGGCAGCATAGCATAGTAGAAAGAGAATTGGCCTGAAAAGCAAGAAGAACTAGGTTCAATTAATATCTGCGAAAGATAAAATTAAAATAGTAATAATAATATTTATTTATTTATATTTACATATCACATTTATATAGCACACAGTGGTTTGCAGATGTTATCTCACTTAATCATCATAACTAGATAAGGAATGTGCTATTATGATACCTGCTTAATAGATGAAAAAACTGAGGGAGTAAATGACTTGCGCAAAGTCAATGAGCTAGTCTGAATAAGTATTTGAACTCAGATCTTCCTAATTCCAAAACCAACACTCCATTCACTGAACCAAATGGCAGTTGATGCATATTGGCCTTATGAACCTAAGAAGATTGCTTAATCTCTCAGTCTTGTAGACTACTCTTTAAGACTATAACTTGTAGAGATGCAACTGACCTGTAAAGGCAAGAGAATTTCCTCATCTTGAAGTCCTGTGTATGAATATAATATCAGGTCCAAATCTAACTCTGTGTTCACTGTATTGTCTGAATTTCTCATCTTCCTTCTAATATGCTCCCTTTAAGTTTCTAAACTTTTCTTTGAGAATAAAGATCATATTTTATTACACCCAATAATACCAGTAAAGTTCCTATTACAAGTATGCACACAGATGATGATACTGGAGCCTTAAAACCTTCCAAAGAGACATAGCAACATCCATTTCTCAAGTGCCTATTTCTACCCAACCAATTTAAAGGAAAAGTGACTGTTATTTCATTGTTTAAATAGGAAACAAAATGCATTAGAGATAGGGAAAGATGCAAAAGTGAGAAAAATCATTGCCAAGAAAAGCATTTGATGAATAGGAGACTCCTAAAGTATTATGAAGTCATTTCTGGTGATATTGAAATAGTAAATCAAGTATTACAAAGAGGAAAAAGTGGCATTCTATACGAAGAGAACTCAAAGAAATCTGCATATATGCAATCTCCTGAGGTTGAAGAAAGTATTGAAAAGACTATATGATGTAGAATCAGATTAGAAAATAAAATTATGTCAGCTGACAAGTGACAGAAGAGCAGCTATTTGCTTGTCTACTTAGACTCTCAATTAGAGGGAAGTGAGAATATTGTCAGAAATATAATTTTCTTGCCCCCATTTAGTTTGCTTAAAAACTGAGTTAAAGAAATTTTCTTTAGGACATCCAACCAAAGATGTCTTTCCATATTAATCTGGATAATCAGTATTAAAGATATTACCTCATTTGCAGAAAATAAAAATGATAATAGTGTGTTAAAACTGAAGAATCAGGTATGCTCTAGATATTAACTAAGTTATAAAATAGTAAGATTAAAGAAAATGAATAATAAAAAACAGGTTTCCAGCTCAATTCTCTGATTGTAGTTCCACAGGGTACAGTTTGAAGTAATAGGAAAGAGAAAACCCTTTTTTCTTCTGCTACTTCATCAGGGGAAGGTGAAGAAAGTCTTCCACTTCAGTGTAAGTCCACAGAGAAATCCTCTTTCACAGGATTATAACTGGCAGACTTCTAACCTGAGGGTACCAAGGTTATGTTGTAGAAAACATAATAACCTTCATATAGAAGCTAAGTATATCCATTTCTGAATCTCTTTGAAAACATAGAAGATAACCTCTTTGTATTCATTGGATCTTTTTAATTCTGTGAAGTCAATTTTATGTGATTCTCCAATATCTTTTTATTCTATTAGCAGATACAGAAGTATAGGCACAGAAGGTTTATATGATTTACCCCAAATCACATTGCAATTAGATACTTTTAACTGCATTAACTTTCATTCAACAAGAATTTTTTGAGCATCTGTTATATATAAGGCACTGTGCTAAGTTCTGTGGGGGATATAAGAAAAAGATAAGTCTTTATCCTTGAGAATAATTGGAATTCTTCTGAATAGATAGTTTAAACTAGAGTGGAAAAAAATCGTAAACTTCGCGAGTCCAGTCCAATCCAATAACCATTTATTCAGCACCTACTTTATACAGACAACTTTTTAAGACATCAGTGTACAAAGAAAGAAAGCCAGCAGCATGCTGGTAAATGTTTAATAACCAACTTTTTCTTCATTTTCTTTAGTCTAGACAATCAAGAAAAAAAAATTCCTCAAACCTCAATTTGTAGTGTTGGCCAATTTCAGAGACATAAACATTCAGAATGGAAATTTAACAATCAAACTGGCTCCTGTATACTCTGAGAAGGATAATCTGTACTGATAGAAAGAATTTTCCCAGGAATTCCCAAGCCAGTTAAATCATAATCACTTTGTCTATCCTATTATATACAAGGCACAAGAAATATAAGAAAAATGACAACAGTCGCTGAATATAAGTAAAGGAACTGAAAAATGTTCATACTTAAACATTATTGTTGCTGAGTTGGATCTAGCTTTTCTTAACCTGATTTGAGGTTTATCTGACAAAGATGCTAGAGTAATTTGCCATTTCCTTCTCTAGCTCAAGGTTACATAGCTGATAAGTGTCCTTACTAGATTTCAACTTGCAAGAATGATTCTAATGCTCTATCCATTTAGCCATGTAGCTGTCTAACACTTAAACACATCAAGTATATGATTTAGGGAAGAAGTCTTTGAATAAAGATGGTCCATGTATTGAATTTTGGAAGGAGCTAGGGGTTTCAAGATGTGGAAATAAGGTGAGATCACTTCAGGCACAGGAGACAACATATATAAAAACACCAAGATGGAATCAGAATTGCAAATTTAGGAGTAAGAAAGTAGGTAATTTTGATTTGAATCTACTGTGAAAAGGAGTAGTGTGGAATAAACCTAGAAAGATAGACTTTTAAGATAGAGCTTTAAGAGAAAAGACCAGAAATTTATATTTTATACTAGAGGCAAAAAAGGTTGTGGAGCAGAAGACTGACAAGGTTAAAAGATTATTTTGGCATCTGTGGTGAGGATAGATTGGAAAATAGACAAGCTGAAGGCAAGCAAACTAATCAGAAGGATACTATAATGGTCCAGGTGAAAGGTTACTAAAATGTGAATCAGAATGGTGACTATGTGAATGGAAAGTAAGAATGCAAGAGGTTCTGTGGAAGCAGAAGTAGAAGATAAAACACAAAACTTGGCAACTGAGTGGATAAGGGAATGAGGGAGAGAGAAAAGTCACTGATGACTTCAATGCTGCAAACATGGCTGCCTAGAAAAAATGATAATGCTATAAACAGAAATGGGGATTTTTGGAGGAGGAATGGATTGGTAGAGGAGCAGATAATGAGTTGTATTATGAATACGTATTGTAGGGATTGAAACTGCTATTGTTCATTTCACAGTAGCTGGTATATTGTATTATGTTACCTTTCTTCCTATATATAAACGAATAAGTTTACTTAGAGTTTTTTCTATTGTAATGTAATTCTTCCTCATGCTGGGAAATATAAATGAATTGTTATTCTTTGTTATAGATTATGTACCTGCATTTACAAATTTATTTATACTGTAGCTCTAATAAAAGACCTTTCTCTCCTTGACAAACATCTTGTCTCCTGAAAGTTTATTCCTCTTTTCCCTCCCCAGAATTTGATCTAGCATTCATATGTAGAATACTGAGAGGATCGAGGATCAGAAGGAAACTATATGTATTTTTAATCCTTATTTGAGGAAACATCTCAAGGCTATCTTCCTGGCAGGAATCCTGAACCTCCCAGGAATATCCACTCCTATATCAATTGACTAGTGTCCTGTAAATGTCAATTGTGTTTTGCTCTTTTATACTCTTTGCTGTAAGCAGCTGAGTTTACCCCTTTTTTCCTAATAATACTTCATGAATAATCACAGAATCACAGATAGCATAAAAAGTTGGAACTAAATCTTAATATTGTATTCTATGTGCTAAGTGAAATGAGCAGAACCAGGAGATCGTTATATACTTCAACAACAAGACTATACAATGATCAATTCTCATGGACATGGCTCTCCTCAACAATGAGATGATTCAAACCAATTCCAATTGTTCAGTGATGAAGAGAGCCATCTATACCCAAAGAGAGGACTGTGGGAGCTGAGTGTAGACCACAACATAGCATTCTGTCTTTTTGTTGTTGTTTGCTTGCATTTTGTTTTCTTTCCCAGTTTTGTTTTTTTGTGATTTTGATCTGATTTTTCTTGTGCACCAAGATAACTGTATAAATATGTATACATATATTTTAACATATTTAACATGTATTAGACTACCTGCCATCTAGAGGAGGTGGGAGGGGGAAGGAGGCGATAATTTGGAACAGAAGGCTTTGCAAGGGTCAGTGTTGAAAAATTATCCATGCATATGTTTTGTAAATAAAAAGCTTTCTCACACACACACACACACAGACACACACACACACACACACGTATATATAGTATTCTATGTTTAAGTTTAACATAAACAATTTTATTTCTTATTCATTTAATCAATAAGCACATTTAGCCTGGAGACTGAGGAATACAAATTAGAATAAAATCAACCTTCCATCCCCATGCTTTTGAACATAACCCTATCTCAAGACATTGGAGAATGGTAGAAGGAACCAAGTAGTTCCCAATATTATAGGATGTTAACCCCAAATTGTATTTTAGCAGATTATGGATTTTTCCTTGTTCAGCATTTATAAATGTTACCTTGTATTGTCTTGATTTGGGTTAAATGACTTCTATGATCATAAAGTTCGTAAGTATCTGAGACTGGACTTGAAGTCTTACTAACTCTGGGTCCAACACTTTATCCATTGTACTACCTAGATACCCATCAGTGCTAAAATGACCCTATAGCACCCAGCATCACAGATTGTATTCTTTATATCCTCCTTGTTAACTAACTTTGGGAAAATCAGCAAACATTCCAATCTTATACTCTCGTAACTCTCAATCAAAAACTGCAAAGTATAGATTTGGAAGTAGGTAAAGCCTTGTTTCCTATCAGTTTGAAATACCTGAAAAGGAAGGAGAAAATCTAATATACACTTAGGAACTAACTTTTTCTATACAGAATGAGAATACTAGAAAACCATCATCAAAATGGTCATGGCACCACATCACTTTAGATTCTGATTTGCAGAAATCAACCCCATAACCATCTCTTAAATCCTTGTTTGGCTGTCCAGAAGATACTCTAATAAATCTTTTTTGGACACATAAGTCTTTCCCAATTCCCTCTCCACTGAAGTTCTGAGTTACACACAATCACTCATTTGGAGAGTTCTTTATTTACAAAAGCAAGAATTCATATGGAAAGTTCTCAGATGTGAATGGCCATCTTCTACATGTAATTGATGAAAGGATACTGGTATAGAGAAGAAAGACTAGACTGACTAAATAAATGAATGAATGAATGTGGGGGGGCGGTACATGCACATATACTTGCTTCATCTGAAAAAAGGGAATAAAACGTGGTGGGTTGTTGTGAAGATAAAATAGTATAATTTGTAAAGTGTTAAAGTGTTGTTATTCTGTTGAGTTGTGTCTGATTCTTGATTACCCCATTTGACAAAGATACTGGAGTGGGTTGCCATCTCCTTCTCTAGTACATTTTACAGATGAGGAACTGAAGCAATTGGGGTTAAGTGACTTAACCAGAGTCATACAACTAGTTAAATGTCTAAGGCCAGTTTTGAACACACAAAGATGAGTCTTCTTGACTCCAGGATGGGCATTCTATCCAATGGTCTAGCTTACTGTCCCATCTTAAAGTGTAGCCAATAATGGTAGTGAATATTTAGATAGAATTTAGTATGTTTCTGGCACTACGGTAAAAATTTTGTAATAGTTATCTCATTTGATACTCACAGAAACCCTGAAAGCTAAGTGCTATTACTTTTCTCATTTTACAGATAAGGAAACTGAGATAGAGTTAAGTAACTTGCTCAATAAGTCATTTGCAAATAAGTGTTTGAGGCCATATTTGATCTCCAGGTTCAGTGCTCTGTCCATTATACTACCTAGCTGCCCTCATATTATCATTTGTAGTAGTAGTAATAGTAGTAATCATAGTAGTAGTAGTAATAGTCGTAATAGTAGTCATGGTCATAGTAATAATAGTCGTCATCGTTGTCATCACAGTAGTAATAATAATAATAACAATAGTAGTAGAAGTAGTAGTTGTAAATAGTAGTAATAGTAGTCATACTAGTAATAGTCGTAGTCATCGTCGTTGTTATAGTAGTAATAATAGTAGTAATAGTAGTAGTAGTTGTAATAATAATAGTCATTGTTGTCATCATCAGTAATAGTTGTATTTGTAGTAGTAGCAGTAGTAGTAGTAATAACAGTAGTAATAGTAGTAGTAGTAGTTGTTGTTGTTGTTGTAGAAGTAGTTTTAAGAGTAGTAGTAGTAGTAGTCATAGTAGTAATAGTTGTAGTAGTCATTGTCATCGTAGTAGTAGTCATTGTTGTCATCATTGTTGTAATAGCTGTAGTAGTAGTAGTAATAATAGTAATAATGGTCATAGTAGTAGTATTCACAATAGTTGTAGTAGTAGTAGTAGTAGTCATAGCAGTCATCATCTTAGTAGTAGTCATTGTTGTCGTCATTGTAGTAATAGTTGTAGTAGTAGCAGCAGCAGTAGTAGTATATAGTTTTTAAAAAAGGAGATTATGCAGAAATGGCAAGACAAAGAGGAGAATTAGGAATATTATGATCGTTTAGGGAGAAGAGAGTAGTCAGTACCAAATGGTACAAGCCAGCTAGGTGGTGCAGTGGATAGAGTGCTGGCCCTGGAATCAGGAGAACTCATCTTTCTGAATTGAAATCCCACCTGAGATACTTACTAGCTGTGTGACTCTGGCCAAGTCACTTAATTCTGTTTGCTCAATTTTCCCATCTGTAAAATGAACTGGAGCAGAAAATGACAAAATAGTGTATTTTTAAAGAAAGAAGCCCCCAAAGAAACTTCAAAAGGGGTCTTGAAGAGTTGGTTACCACCAAAAACAATTAAATACCAAATGATATAGAAAGGTCAAGAAGTAAAAAGGCTAAGAGTAGGCCATTGGATTTTAACAGTTAAAGATAGCTAAAATATTGGAAAGAATGGTTTTAAATCAAGGGTTGAAGTTGAAGTCAAAAGCCAGTTTGGCTCTAAGTAAGTTAGAGGAAGAATAAATGGAAACAAAGAATGTATATTCATAATCCTCTCTATCAACCTAAATTATAACAAAGTAAAGCATATTTCCTAAGAAATAAAAATAAAATATCTACCTTTAGAGAGATTGTAAAGTATGTTAAGAAAACTTAAGTCAGTTCAATTGACATTTATCCTGAGCCAAATACCCAAATGAACACAAGAATAAGCAAAAGTTTAGGGGAAAATATGCCTAATTAACAAACCATTCTGACATGTGAAAAATGAGCTATGCCAGGAAAATCTGGAGTACTTTTGTTTCATTCAAACAAACAAAGATAAATCATACTAGTTGAATTTTCAATATTGCTACATAATAAGCTTAGAAATTAGTTAAATGACCTATTTTTTTTTTTTTTTTGAGAGGCAGTGTGGTACAACAAATAAAGAGTCTGCTTGGAGCCAGAAAGACATTTGTTGAAGTCAAAGTCTCTGATACATACTGACTTTGTGACTCTGGATAATCATTTCATCTCACCCTGGGCAATGCTGCAAATGCAGAGCACTTGTGAATCCATGTGAATACATTTTTTTATACTTATGAAATTATAGGTTTGGTCCAAAAAAAATAGCTAAAGGGTCTTTGTATGTTTAATTTAAAGAATAACAATTCAGTAATGTTGACCCTATGTATATGTGTAGCAGAAAAGATGGACATAAAATAGCCCTTTCCACACATACTTATTATTACCATGATTGTTCTTCAGAATTTTCCAGAACTAGTTTAATAAACTGGTTTTTTTGGAGGGTGGAGTGAGATGAATAACATATCTCAGTAGATAAAATCCAAAAAAAAAAAAAAATACATAGAGGATTTTTTTCTTATAAAGAGTTATATGTAGTTAATGAACATGATTGAAACATGAAATAATTATTTTGGCAAACTGTTAACTCAAACCAAATCTGATAATTCATTATGTAATTTCTTTTCAGGGGAAATTTTTAGCTCTTATACAAAAATACTAACAAACGTGTGCGCAAAGTTTAAATATTTAGATTTTGTGGTATTTCTTTTTTTTTCAGTTTCTTTGCATTTCTTGTACAAATGAAATGAAACTTCTTATAAGAAGCTTTTCCAGCCCTCCTTAGTATTTTTCAGGGGTTCCCAACAATTTAGTGTCTGTTGCTCAGGAGCCTATGAAATGCCCCATATTCCAAACTTGACTCCAGAATAAGGTAATCTAAAAAAAAGTCTTCCCAGAAAGGTCAGAACTTCCTGGGGGCTCTAGGTCCTTGGCCCAAGAGTTGTCACCAGAAAAAGCTCTATCCAGCTTTTTTGTATCCAGCTCTATTTCCAAGTTTTCTACTCTTTTATTCCAATTAAAATAATAATCCTTTCATCAAAGTTTGTGGCCTACAATGCCATTATGGAGGAAAATGGTGAGAGAGAGGCAGTAGAAAAAAAAAATGAATAGAAAAAAATGCTTTTTCCTCTTATATTTTTTAATAAGCACTAAATACTTTCCCTTCTTTGGAAAAAAAAACAACAACAACAACTTATAACCTTTACAAAGTTCCATTTCTCTGAGCCCAACTTCTTTAACTGAAAAAGATAAAACTGTTAGACTAGGCAATGAATGAGATTCCTTCATTTTCTAACATTCTATTACTCAAATTCCATTTTAAAATTATTAATTAAGCTTTTTTGAGGGAGTGGAAATATCAGTGAAAAGCAAATAATCCCTAACCTCAAGGAGTTTGCATTCTACTGAGCAGAAGGTGAAGAATGAACATTCCATATTAACCATAGTATCATAGATTTAGCTAGAAAGAATCCTAAAGGCTAATGAATCCAAGTCCAACCCTTTCATTTTAAAGATGGCGGAGCTAATGCCCAGAGAAAATTAAATCATTTACCCAATGTCACATAGTTAGAAAATGTCTCAGTCAGAATTTTACCAAGCAGTTTGATGTCATTTCAGTGTCCTACTTTTGCCAGAGTTTAGAAAGACATGGGATTTGAAAACAATTAAAAAAACAAAGCACTTTGGGGTCTACAGGCCCATCAGTCAAAATGCCAATTGAGAAGACAATATTAGATAAGTACAAACTACAAACAAAATTTGTACTGAAAGTGATGCAATTAAAAAAAAAAAAAACATTGAGTGATCAAGGACAAGTAGACTCAAAAAAAAAAAACAAAAACCAGAAGAAATCATTACTGATATCATTTTAAAAGGATGATAGAAAGAACACTAACAACTACTGACCCATATACATACTTTATCATCTTTATAAAATCTTGATAAATATGTGAGAAGGAATTTTCCATAAATGATTCTCTATAGAAGAGGTATTAAATAAGGCAACACTCCCAAGTAGTTTGGCCCCAATTAAAATATAACTAAGAAATATTTAACAAAATAAAAATATAATAGTACATGGATAATGTTGATATATGGTTTTCTAAGTCAATATGTAATACAAGGTTCTTATCTACCATTTAGTAGCCCTCATTTCTATTGGAGTTTAACATCACTGCTCTATAGAACTCCACATTCCTATTAATTAATAATTGACTGGTTTGTGCAGAAAATCCAAGAGTGAGCTTCTGTTTGCTAATTATAAAAAAAAGTATTTGACTCAGTAGAACCAAGCAGAATCTTAAAAGCTATCTTTTAAAAAAATATTTGATGCATGGGTTAAGATCAAGCAAGATTCTTTGATAACTGAAGACAGAAATAGCTCTGTATTAGCACCATGCAAGGCATAAAGCATCTGTAAAATCTAGAAATAATACCACATATCTCATATCAAATGATATCAAATGAATGATATAAAATACTTTGCAAACCTTAGAGTGCTAATAATGTCAAATGTTTATTATTAACTATTAATAAATGAGAAGTTATGTGCTCACCAAAGGTAATAATAATATTAGCCTATCAAGCAGAATGTTCTGCACAAAACCAAATGAGAAACATAAAGATTTTATCCTCTAAAGAAAATATAGTTGAGTTTGTCATGTAGAAAGAGATGCTAGATAGCCTGAGCATTTCAATGCACCCATGCAATGTAGAAAAGACCTAAAAGAACGTCCAAGAACATGAGTAGATCCTTCATGGAGGATTTATAGGAAAGCATAGACAACAAATGCAAAAGACCAGAAGACATAGATGGATTGCATTCTTCATTAATGGAAGGAATATCCATTTTGTTGATATCAAGGATCCAGTGAAGTATTAGTGTACAATGAGCTTGAACAATGAGGTTGATGCCATAGTATAAGATCCTATATCTATCTTTCTTGTGTGCTTGCAAGGCAAAGTCAAGAAAATGTAGGATGTTTTAAGACAATATTCTTAGAAATGTTTTACAATCTGTTTTAACAATCTGTTGATCTAGGAAAGTTATTTTGAGGGCCAAAAAAATTGCTTAATATCAGCTTCTAGGTCCCTTGTGGTAATTGTAAGCATATGTGTACAAAGCAGATTGAATGAAGTTGGATCAATTAAACAATAGTCCTTCACTCCAGCTGTAATGAGAAATGAATATTAACAAGGCTACCACAGAGTTCTGACATGACTGTCATACTAACCTGAACCATGATTAGCATATTTTTGAGCCTTGGCCATATCAGCTTAAAAAGCTGTCAAAAATCAGGTTTTCTTAAAGTAGAAAAAGCTTGCTTTCAATAAATATGATGTAGCCTTCATTCTTCTATAACAGCTGGCTAGAAATATCAAGTCCAGTGGATAAAGCCATATTGAGATTCCTAGAATACATAGTTGATTTTGTTAGTCAGTGATGAGCATCATAGATTTAAAAGTGAAAAGAACCTTAAAACCTATTCAATCCCCTCATTTTAAAAAAATGAGGATCCACGAGCCAATTGAAGAGAACCATTTTAATAATCTTAAGCGAACTCAGTATTATCTCTTACTAAAATACAGAATCAGCTACTACCCCACACTACCTCAATTTGATCATTTTACCTTCACTAGTACCACCAATATTGATTTGTTCGTGTGGCGATTCAGTTATCCAGTCATGTTTGATTCTTTGTGTCCCCAAGGACTATAATATTCCAAGTCCACCAGATTTGATCACCTTGGTGTTCAGAGGACCCTCAAAAGTCTTCTCTAGCCTACAATTTGAAAGTGTCAGTTCTGTAGTATTTAGCTTTCCTTATTCTCCAAATATCACAGCCATAGATTGCTAATAGAAAAACCATAGCTTTGATTATGTGGACCTTTGTTGGCAAAGTGATTCTTTACTTTTTTAGACTACTATTCAAATTTGTTGTAGCTTCCTTCCAAAGAGCAAGAATCTTTTAATTTCATTGCTGCAGTTGCATTCTGCACTGATCTTTGGGCTCAAGAATACAAAATTTGATACTGCTTCCATTTTTTTCTCCCTCTATTTCCCAGGAAGTAATGGGAGCAGTTGCCAAGATTTTCATTTTCTTTTAAATGTTAAGCTTTAAGGCAGCTTTTACACTTTCCTTACTCATTCTCATTAAAAGGCTTCTCCATTTCTGCCATGATCATTTGCATATTTGAGATTGTTTTTATTTCTCCTGGAAACCTTAATTTTGACTTTGGATTTGTCCAGTCTGACATTTTGCATGATGTGTCACTAAAAACATACATAGCTGAACTTCTTTTTGGCACTGGCCCAGCCACTTCATTAGAACTAGAGCTAGTTGTAGTTGTCTTCCACTCTTCCTGTAATGCCAGAGAAACTGAGCAAGACAGAGCTTAGAGAACAATTTAATAGTTTATTAAATGGAGAGATTTACTGGGACCAAATGGATCCATGTTTGGTCCCAGGGCTGAATGAGACTATTATCTCAAAGAATCCAGCCCTGAATATCAGATAACAAGGTTCTTTTATAGGTAACAAGAACAATAACATAATGGGGGAGGTATTGGAGAGGTTCCTGATTTTCTAGTGATGTCTAAAATGGATAAAGACCTTTATCTCATCAAACATTAAGAGGGAATAAGTATAGCCTAAAGTCTAAGATATAAGACTTTTATCCTATCGAACATTAAGAGGGAATGGTTATAACCTGAGGCAGAGTAACTGAATAGGACAATCAGAGAAACTGAGTCAGGACATTAAAAAGGGAACTGTGGCACAACATTCCACAATAACTTGTTGGACTCTTTCTGACCTTAGGAGTTTTTCTGATGTCATAATTTTTATCATTTAATACTGTATATGGAATTTTCTTGGCAAAATACTGGTATGAGTTATCATTTTCTTCTCCAATGGAACACCTTTTGTCAGAAGTCTGTGACTTGTCCTTCGTGGGTAACCTTGCATGGCATAGCTCATTGTTTCAATGAACTACATGCCCTTCTCCCAGGACAAAATAGGGATTCAGGAAGAGAAACATATTCATAGAATGATATATAGCATAGATCTGGAAGGCACCTTGTAGTTCATTCAGTTCACTTGCCCATTTTACAAATGAAGAAATTAAGACCCAGAAGAGTTAAGTAGTTTGCCCAATGTCACACTTTTTTTTAGTGTGTGAAGTAGACTTAACTCCAAATCTTTCAGATTTCGTATCCAGAACTATAACAAGCCCAAGGCTACTTCTTTTTTTAAGTTTATGTTCTTTGTCAGTGAGGAATATTTCTTATAGTCCATTTGTAACCATGTGCTTATCTATGAATGGACTAATTCTGCCTAGAGGTGTAAAATATTAAAGATCTTTCAAAGCCAACTGAAAGGTCAGCATGCTTTGAAAGAGGTCTATTAGTAATGCAAATGTGTAGTTACCAGCATTTGGGTTAAGAGAGATAAGCAAAATCCATTACCTGTAAGATATTCAGGCTCTGAAAACTTGGCTTTCAGAGAAAGAAAGAAAACATGGTACCTACTGGGCCAAAGATTTGTTAATTCTGGATATTTACATACTTTCAGCACCTATTTCCTCTTCCAATTCCCAAAATATGGACGTGGCTCAGACTATTTCAGGCTCTTCTATTCCCATTCATTCTACTCTCTACCTCAGAGATCTCAAACACAATTTTATGGCTTCATCAGGGGGCATCTCCAAAGTCCTGCCCCCAATTTCTCTCCTTTATCTCCATCTCCCTCCTAAACATATTCTGCTGGTCAGCCCATCATCACTTTGAACTCAACATCTTAAGCAAGCAGTCCATATTTCCTCCAAAATCAGCTCTCCCTCCATATTATCCTATTTTAAGTCAATGTACTGTCACAAACTGGGAGGAACACTGATAGGATTATCAGACCTCAAGTAGGCATTTTGTTCTTAAATAAGCTTTTTGTCCCTTGCATTGCCAAAATTATCCCATAGTTACTGTATACAATAAGAAAGCCAAATTATAATGTCAACTCAGGAGTTCATTTTTCTTCTAAAAAAAGAATCTACTAGTTCTCCACTTTTCCACAAATTCATTAGGAATTGCCTACTTTAGGACAGCAAGTTCTCTCCGAATTTTTCCTGGTTTATTGCATCTCTCCCCTTGTTATAACCAGTTAATTAGGAACTTGCCTATCTTATGGCATCTTTACCCTGTAATGGCATCTTTTCCCTTTCAATGACTAAAAATTCCTTTTGGAAATTAGCACACTGTCAGCAGCATAATAAAATCATTGCCTCTTGAAAGTCTAAGTCTATAAACTCTTTTGAGACATGTTGCAACATGGCCCAAATTTTTGGGATCCAAATCCCACTACCTAATATTTGGCCAACTACACAGGAGAGTCCTGAAATACATGTTTTCAGGTTCAGCACTTCTGCACTCCATCACATGTACATGGTATCCCAGAAGTCTTGGTGCCTTATAAGCTTCATTGGCTTAATTTAAAAGTAACAAAGCTTAAAACAGCACTAAGACTTTTGGTACACTCTGCATTTATATAACTAGATTGTTTGCTTCTTGTTAACATTTGTAAACCTTACTATAGATTGAAATATTTTAGTAGTGGTACCCATAATATATAATGATTAAAATGACAGTATTAAATAATCTCTAACATAGAAAATAGTTGTAATAGAAAATGATTACTGATTTTTTAAAAAGTCAATAAAATAGAGCTACTTCACTGAAGCTAATCCTGTTATAATTAATGATCATATATTTCATTGAATTCTCCCATGTAAATGAGGCTTTAACAAGGACTCAAGGCTTCACTCTAGTCCCACTTAACCTCCATCTATAGGTTATCCCTAATGTGGGCTCTAGGATCGTTGTAACCCTTGAGAAGGGGAAGTATAAGGACTCCTAGATGCACTTTAACAATTAAGTATAAAGTCAGTCTGCTACATCTCTGACTCCTCCTAGGGTATTATGTATCCTTGAGTCCCTGCAATGTGGCTCTGGCCTTTCTCTTTGTGACCATTGTTTTCCAAACCAACTGTAGCAATCAGGTCTGTGTCTTGTCCTTCCTGCCCTATCAAAAAGCACCACAAAAACCCTAATTGTGATTCCTAGAAACTCAGTTTTAATTGGTTTATGAAGTTCTCTATATTTTTACATACACACTCATGTGTATACATATAGGAGGTATTGCACTTACCGAAGGCTTTGAATCTTATGTTCCTGAGTTCCTATTATTTTCCTACTTCTACCATTATCTTGGTTCAAAAGGGAAGCAAATATCTCAATAAACTTGCCTTCAATAATAACAACATCATTTGAAGCTGGGAGGAAGCATTACCTATTTGTTTCCTTGGGCTATTTGATCCAATGTTATATACTTTATACCCTGCCTCTTCACAATTTTTTTCTAATTATACATGTATATTCATCTTAAAAAATACATTTCCTTATGAATCATGTTGGGAGAGAAAAATCAGAACAAAAGGGGAAAAGCATGAGAAAAAAAATAGAAGAAAAAGAAAAAAAAAGTGAAGCATGTATTGTTTTACATTCAGTCTCCATGGTTCTCTCTCTGGCTGCAGATGACATTTTCCATGCAAAGTTTATTGGGATTATCTTAGATCGCTGAACTGCTGAGAACTGTCTTTTACAGTTGATCATCGCACAATCTTGCTGTCATTGTGTACAATGTATTCTTGGTTCTGTTTGCTTCACTCAGCATCAGTTTGTGTAAACCTTTCCAGGTCTTTCTAAAATAAGCTTATTCATCATTAAAAAAAATAATAATATTTCATTACTTTTATATGCCATAACTTATTCAACCATTCCCCAGTTGATGAACATCTGCTCATTTTTCAATTGTCATTACAAAAAGAGTTCTTACAAACATTTTTGCACATGTGGATTTTTTTCTGATTTTTCTGATTTCCTTGGGATATAGATTCAGTAGTGGCATTGCTGGATCAAAGAGCATGCAGTTTTATGGCCCAAATTGCTCTCCAGAATGGTTGGATCATTTCACAACTCTACTGACAATGCATTAGTGTCCCAGTTTTCCCATATCCCCTCCAACATTTATCATTATCTTTTCCTGTCACCTTAGTCAATCTGAGAGGTGTTAGGTGGAACCTTAAAATTGTTTTAATTTGCATTTCTCTAATCAATAGTGATTTCGGGAATTTTTTTCATATAAGTATAGATGGTTCTAATTTCTTTTTCTGAAAATTGTTCATATCCTTTGACCATTTATCAGTTGGGGAATGTTTTGTATTCTTATAAATTTGACACCATTCTTTATATATTTTGGAAATGAGGTTCTGATAAGAACCATTGGTTGTAAAATTTTTTTCCCTGTCTGCCCATTTTCATTTCATAATGTTCTCTGGTTTTCTTTGATCATAAATTCCTCCTTTCTCCAAAGATCTGACAGGTAAACTATCTCTTGCTCTCCTAATTTGCTTATGATATCTTCCTACATAATTATAAAGCTCCTACGGGCTATAGGGACTCAGAACTTTCTCAATTCACAAATTAAAAAATGTTTCTAGTAAGTTATCTAAAGGTATTTTGAATGGTCCTTCCCCTCCCCAAGTCCCATCTTTTGGGAACATGAGCCTCATTGTCCTTGACTTGGTCCCTGCTACTATACTATCCTAAGATTTTGAGGCTGCTTGCCTGGGCTTTTGCCCTTTCTCCCCTGCTGCCATAATCTGCCTACCTGCTGAGACATCCACCTGTCATCTACTTACTGCTGGGCTTTCTTACACCTGTCTGTCTGCCGGCCTATGTTTTCCCCCCATTGCCTAGACCTGACACTGTCCTTGATTAACCTGTCCTATTTCAAAAAGTACTTAGTGTCTGCTATGAACAAAGTACTATACACATACACATATGTATGTGTGTGTGTATATGCATGTGTGTCTATCTCTCTCTCTCTCTCTGTGTATTGAGAGAGAGAGAGAGAGAGAGAGAGCGCTAATCTGGAAGGGCACTGATAGGGATGAGTTTAATCTCATAGTAGACTGCCCTGCCTTGCTGTATCCAGCCAGAAATCCAAATTATGTCAAACTCTTCAGTTAAATTCCCCCTATAAATCTATCTATTGCATACTACATCTTTACTGAACCCCTTTTGGATCAGTCCACCACAACACTCCACTTTCCCCCTCTCTCATGCCCATGCTCATCTCCCCCTGCATTCCTTATGTACCTTTCCTTTCATCCCCCACCATACTTCTAGTCTTTCTCCTTCTTATAGCTAACTGACTCTTTTAGGGTACTAAACTCCTTTATAGGTTTAGCCTATCAGTTAAGGGCATCTCCGGCCTCATGAAGTATATCCTTTCTCGTGTTTAATTGTAAATTCCACTAGGAAACTTGTCTTTTCCATCATTAATTGTTAAAACTTTTTCCTTACTAACTATATGCTCTCCCAACTCTATTTCATATTTATGGCTCATTATATCTATTGTTCATTTTGTCTGTAACCTCTTCTCCTAAATAGACCTACCTTTCGCCAAAGAGAATGGCCATTGTGATTGAACCCCAACATTTGGCACCTCAATCTCATCTTTGGGTGCTGAAATCCAAACACATTATTTGGAATTAGAAATAGCTCTCCTAAATTATATGTATCTATACATATATATCTATACATTTATTTATCTACTTTATTACAGAGAGAGAAGGACAAGCCTCATTCATGCTGTTGGGACTACCTAGGTACCAACAGTGCTCCATTCTAAAGAAAAATAACACAAAACTGATTCATTAAATTTTACTGGCAAACCTAGAAGTTTATTCACATAAAAGTCAAACAGATGAGAAAAGCCACATCAGAATGTACTTTTTATTCTTTTCTGCCATTATTATGTACCCATGACATATTATAATACAAATGCTTTTATCTTTGAATAGCAATATTGTGCCTTCACTGTACCATTGTAAGTGTCTGGCAAAATGACAATGCCAACCAATGAAGTCAAAAGAATATTTTTTTTTCCTTTCATTTAATTTAAATTGTTAAGTTACCCACAATAGCTCTAGAGTAAATTAATTTGATGGTCAATTTCTTTCTAAATTCCAAATTTCTCTCTTTGATGGTAAGTCAGATGAGTGAATCCTGGTTGCTATAAGTCTGTTTTCTTAATTGGAGCATTTACCAGATTGTGGCCACTGTGCATGCTAGTTTCTTGGAGCCATAGGTGAGAATTAGGTGGATCAGGTAAACACCAAAGGTATAAAGCAGCCTTGTTTCAGCAGATTGGGTAAACTAAGTTGACGGTAACCAAAGGATTTCAAATTTTGTGGTGAGTTAGGGAGTTTTCTTCCTCAGACATGTAAAGACTTCCCCTATTGGAATGGGTAGATGAGAACAATTTGTTCCAACACACATGAAAGCAGGTGAAGCAGGTGTTGTGGGGCACTTAGAGTTTGGTTAGACACCAAAGTCACCAAGGTCATCCACTGCATCTTAAGTCATCACCAGTTGTCTTGGCCCCATCCTACCACTGGACAATAATGGCTTTAGAAAAGAAAGAGAGGCTGATGATTTCACACAACTCTACCTCACTTAAATCTAATTTATGCACAAATCAAAAATTGGATCATTTAAATGGCTACCTATTTTCTCAGACAGTTGCCCTATTGGAAATTGTCCTTCTATATATGAATTGATTTCATTTTTTTAACTGGTCTTTCCTGCTACACAATCCACTCTTTCTCCATACCTTCTTAGGAGAGGGTTGGAGAAAGAAGATTATAGGGATTTCTTACACTTATTTGTAACAATCTAAAGAAAAAATTTCAAAACCAACTTTCATTTTTACTTCTACATTCTGCAAAAGAGACTAGAACACAGTCCCTTTCCTAATGGAGTTTATAATCCAGCAGGACAAGATATACACTGAAGTAACAATATTGTAAGGCAGGATATGAAAAGAGTATTTTTGAGAGATGCATAATATTATATGGAAGCAAATGAAAAGGAAAAGAACATTTACTTTAAAAGATAAGGAAAAAGGAATAGAAAATTCACTGCTTCAGTTTCTTCTGGCCAAAAAATTTATGACATTCAATGGTGAATCTTCACTACAGTTTTACAAACTTCATGTAAGATCTTCTTTTCCATGACCCAGTCTATGATCAGCAAAAGGTAATACTAAATCTTTGGTCCCATCTTAAGTCCTAGTAATGGCAATAATAGTTTAAAAGGGATACAAAAAAAATTTGTTACAACTAGCAATACCTGAACATTCAAGATAGCATAATAGGTAGAATATTAGATTTGGAATCAGCAGAGGTAGGTTCAATTCCTGTTTTCAGACAGCCTTCATGTTTTCAGGTACTCATAACATAATCTTAGAACCTAGACTTTCTCTTCTATAAAATGGGGATAATAGTGCTTTGTTCTAAACTAGGTTCAAAGATTGGAAAACTTATAAAAAGTCCCAAATAAATTAAAAAGGCAGAAATTTAGAACAAAGAATTCAGGTACAGGGCAAATACTTCTAAAGCGGCTCCACCTAGAAGTTTTTGGTTTTGCTTTCCCTCCTACTAATTTGCAAAAGACCAAAAAGTATTTCAGGATTGAAAAATAAAAAGGATAGAATAGCACCAGATCTAAATATTTATTAGGATTCTATAGAAAATGCAGTCTCTTAAGATGATCCTTAAGAAGTAGTTTTATAATAAAACATTAAGCATGTATTAAAAAAAAAAAAACTTTTAAATTCCAAATAAGAGATAAGCTTAGGCTAGAGGTTTTATCCTGGACAAGCAAAAGGGGGAAAGTTCAAAGACAAACAATACTTTTTAGTATTACTGATTTTTTGTTTTCTAAAAGACCTTGGTCTCTAGAGTTGGATGTTCTCCTTAGTAATAAATAAAAGCAAAACACAGATAATACTTTGAGAATTGACATGTTCTCCTTATGTTGCCTTGAGACTGGACTTTGAAATTAGGAATTGCCCTCCCTCATCATCAGTAAGAAAAAACTAATAAAAGGAAGGCACTGGAATTAAGAAGGGTTGGGAAGACTTCCTTAAAAAAATACCCAATAAAATGGTAACATTTTTATATGTGTTAAATGGTTAAGAAATACATAAAGGATACAATAATTAATCAAATATCTCAGCCTTGCATGTTGCTCAGCTTGTGTCTTTGATTCCTATAGAGCAGGGATGGCAAAATCTATGGCTAGAAGGGTAGAGGATGAGAGTATTTGGGTGTGACTAGCATTCCCCTATCCACAATTCCTACTTCACCAGAAAATATGAAATAAATATGGCACTTTATCTTGAAAAAGATCTGAAAAATGGGTATCAGAAGAGTTGCCACTTGTAAGCTATTGTGAAATGGTACAATTTTCTGCATTCGTGGTCTTTCTTGCACATAAGCAAACTAAAAGTTCAAATTATGCTTCCTAAGATTCCCTAAGATATCGAGTTGGAAAAAAAAATCACATTTTCAAAATAATGTTTCAAAACAAGTGGTACAGCAAAACTGACTCCAGTACTGAGAAATACAGTATTAATTAATATTTAATTTTTTGGATTGGGGCTGGGTCCCTGTATGCAGTTAAACAAAAAATGTGCAATTGGGGCTTACCTTACCCATTTTTTCAATCAGGTTCCTTCTAAAACTTGACAAGATTATAAGCTATTAGCATATTGGCACCCAGCAGCATAGCTCCAATGGGGAAGTCCATTGTATATCCCAGCCCCCAACACTATGTATGTCCATAGCCCCCAACACTCTATGGATATTTATATACACAACTTCTATCCAATGCAAATAGATATTTTCTCTGGATGTTCTTCCTTAGTACCACAGGTATTCTCAAGAAACAATTATCATAGGCATGAAATGTTTATTCCAGTCTAATCGCAGGCTGTTCTACTATTTTGAGTATAATGTATTTGATTGTGAATATACATGGTTAGATACTATTTTACATAGAATAGATATTTAGTTTCTGAATTTGTCCTCTTTAAAAGGAAAGTTATCAGGCATGCTTAATCTGTGCTCTGAAGGACCTCTATCCCTACCACCATCTTTATCTTCTTTATCATCATCATCATCATCATCTGACATTTATACAGAGTCTGAGACATGTCTTGAAACCTGATCTTCCTGACTCCAAGTCTAGGACTTTATTCATTATCATCAAGCTAGTACCAAATATTTTAGTGAACTGACTAAACAGAACTTCTTGCCCTGCCTACCACTAAAAAAAGACAGTTTGCTTGGCTTATATTGGTGCCTCAAAGCAAACAGTTGTGTCTCCAGGTGAAAAGTGTATTGACTTCTTTTGCATCCCCATTTAAGACAAGAAAAGTTGTTTACATTGTCATTATTAACAAAGTAGATAATTTGAGTTAGTGAGTTGGAGGTCCTGGGAAGAGCAAGAAAAAGGAAAATACCTGCTTCCTGTCCTCATCTCTACATAAGGACAAAATTTTTTTTCCATAGACACAAAGACAGCTCTATTGTCCCATCTTGTCAAATAAATTGAGTCTTTAATGTGCTGTGCATTTCATGCCCCCCTCCACACCTCTCAATATCAAGGATGCACAGTCACAAAGGAATACACACACTCAATTTCACGAACCAATAAACACAGTTTTTGTGTTAATTACCATTTTCATTTCCTTCAGCTCCTTGGCAAATACTGACAAGAGTTATCAGGAAGATATTCATTATTTCCAGGATTTATCTGATGAAAATATCAGTCTTTACAAATCACAAATACCATACTAACTAACAGGTGGGAAAGTGGGATTGCACCCTTCTTGTCCCTCAAAATGTTTTACCAGCATGATCCAGTTTAGGGCAAAAAGACAGAACTTGACAATTGTAATGTAACTTATAAACAAGCAACCCCATGCATATTTCCTAATACAGAGATTAATGCTAGTGGTTCCTGAGCTTTTAAATGTGTTGATCACAAAAAACCTCTTGTTTTAATTCAATTTTTAAAAAAATTATTAAGTGCTTTGTAACTATCAACCAATCAATATAGATTTATTATATATCCACTGATTGCTAGGAACTAAGGGATGATTATAGTTAGATAGATAGATATAGATATAGATATAT
The DNA here is from genome assembly GCF_902635505.1 of Sarcophilus harrisii. NCBI lineage: Eukaryota > Metazoa > Chordata > Mammalia > Dasyuromorphia > Dasyuridae > Sarcophilus > Sarcophilus harrisii. The sequence continues at coordinate 148,490,333 of NC_045429.1, forward strand.
AAATGTGTGTGTGTGTGTGTGCATGTTGGAGAAGGGGTGAGACTCAGGTCTATATGTAGAGGTAATAAGTGTCATAATATACAGAGTTTAGATTTGGAATCAGGAATGCCTAAATTTTATTCCTGCTTCACATACTTATCAGCTAGCTATATGACCAAGGGCAGGTCATTTAAAGTCTTTCAGCTTCAAGTCTCTCATCTGTAAAATAAGAACAATAATAGCAACTACCCAGTAAAGTTAAAAGGATCAATTGTGATAATTCATATAACATTATTTGCCTATTTTAAAGCATTATATAAATGTTAGTTGTTGTTAATAGGGTAAGGAAATTCCAATGTAGAAATTCCTTGTACAAATGCAGAACAGCAACTCACCTTTAATTTAGCTTTAGCAAACTAGCAGTTTCTTATATTGAGAGATTAAATGATTTGCTTATGGTCTCATTGCTAGTAAATGCATGAGCTAGGAAACTGAGTGGCTACAAAGACAAAAAGAAAACAATCTTTATCTTCTATTGGAATATTGAAATACTACATTTAGAAAAATGGGCTAATGAACAGAATATATGGCCTGGGATTAATCTACTCGAGGCAGAAACCCTGTGGGTAGTGATACCCTATGCAAATTCATTCCTCAATGATGAATATACTTCCATTCCATCATACACACCCAATTTCAATGACTCTGAACCTCTAGTTGCCGCTCTTCAAAACCCGTCCTCCATTTTCTTTAATTAAACCTTCCTCCAACTTCCTCCACTTTGCACTTTGGAATGCTTGCACTATGGGTAACAAAAAATATTTCATCTTACACTTTTCCTTTCTTTATCCTTCCAGATTTTTGCAACGTCTATGACCTAGAATCCTGATAACAAAGCCTTCCTCATCTCCCTTTCTAGTGCTAACTTCTTCTGCAGTTATATATTTTGATATTTCAATGGTCATAGTGGAAGAAATGGATTACTCTTTGCTCTCCATTACAACTTCCAGGTTTTCCCCTCATTACTATGTCTTAGTAAGCTATTGTCCTTTGAGAATCATTCAGTTCATATTATTATCCCATCAAGAACCTGATGGGCTGTTATGTATAAATATTCCAAGCACTCTCCTTTCCTCCATTAGTTTGGTAAATAGTTCATTGTCCTTTGTCCTTTTCTCCTAACTACCATTCCCATATTGGAGAACTTGAACATAAATGATGATATTCCTTCAAACATCCTAACCTCTCAATTCCTCAGCTTACTCATTTTTCCTGACCTACTCTACCATACTACCATAATTATGCATAGAGATGATCATGATGAAATCTTGAGAAACTAGATAAGGCTGGAAGAGAAAGATTGAAGTACTGATGGAATTACTACCTCTAGCAAGCAGGAAGAGCAATGATGAGGCTCAGTTTGACCCCCTAGTCCCATCTTCTGTGGAGGAGGTAGGCAACCACACTTTGCTATGTCTAGCCAGAAATCTAAGTTATGTCAAATTCCTGAGCTTAGATTTCTCCTATAAATCTGTTTGGCTCATGCCATCTTTACTGAATCCCTCTTGGGGTTACAGCCCACCATTCACTCTGCCTCTTAGTGTATTTTTCCTCTCCTCTTCCCCATACTATATGGTATCTCTTCTCTTATTCCCTACCATGTCTCTGTATTTTTCCCTCTTATAGCTAGCTAATTCTTTTAGAGGGTTAAATCTTTTTAAATTTAGCCTACCAGCCTACATACTCCAACCTCATGAGGTGTTTCCTTTTTCCTGGTTAATTGTGAATTCCACTAGGGAACCTGTCCTTTCCATCATTAATTGTTAAAACTTACTTTGATAACTATATATTCTCCCAACTCTATTTCATATTTACCATTACTGGTGTCTATTGTATCTCTTCATTTTGTCTGTAACTTCTTGCCAGAGAATGGACATTGTGAATTCTTCACATGACTGAATCCCAACATTTGGTGCCTACACCAATTTCATCATTTGGTGCTAAAGCCCAAATATCATTTGGAACCAGCAATTGCTCTCCTATATCACATCAATCACTGCTTTCCACCACCCCAAGCATTCTATATCCATATTTACAAACTCTACAATTCCATTATCTGATCATGATCCATTGTTATGTTAGCTCTTACCTTTGCTTTGTACCTTTAAACTCTGTTCTTCAACCTTATTGTAACCTCCAATTCTTCCATCCCTCAATTCTATCTCTGGCTTGTTACCCCTGAACTGGTTACACTCTTTGCTTCACTTATCCTGTTCCCTTGGTGAACCATCTTCTTTTCTGGAGCCCTGGAATGCCATGGATCCCTATACCAGTCAGGTAAAGCCTAACGACTCCTTAGAATAATGTTTTTAAATGCAGAAAATAAAATACCTAGAATTACAAAGGCAACTACAGGATTATATATCACAGTTTGTGTGTTGAATCAGTTTTCTGTCTCTATACATAGATGTATAGTCATAGTTATCTATCTCCTTACATATATGTATATATTAAAATCACAGATTTCAAGTTAAGAAACCCTATTCTAAAGACAAAATGTGAGAACAATCAACAGCTCTGCTGGAATTCTATTCAGTTGTGGATGAGTTTCCAGCAGTAAAGTCATTCAGAGCATCCCCTTGCATCCTCAATCAATTAGTCAATCAAGCAAGTATTTCTTATATGCCATGTCCCAGGTACTATAGTAGGCACACAATTGAGCAAAATAGCTCCCAATTATTGCTCTAATTTCCTCTTCATTGATGGAAAGTTCACCCTTTTCATTTTTGAATCTAAAAATTTGATTTTCTTCTTTCCTTTTTTCAAATCAAATTAACTAAAAGTTTATCAATTTGGCTAGTTTTTTCATAAAAACTCAATTTTGTTTATTAGTTCGATAGTTTTCTTACTTTCAATTTTATTAATCTCCCCTTTTGTTTTCAGAATTTCAAATTTGGTATTTAATAAGAGTTTTTAATTTGTTCTTTTTCTACTTTTTTAGTTGCATGCCAAATTCATTGATCATTTTGTCCATTTTATGCAAGTAAGCATCTAGAGTTATATAATTTCCTCTAAGAATTGCTTTGACTGAATCCCATACATTTTGGTATGTTGTCTCATTATTGTCATTCACTTGGATGAAATTATTGATTTTGTCAGTAATTTATTGTTTCACCCACTCATTCTTTAGGATTAGACTATTTAGTTTCTAATTAATTTTTGGTCTGTCCCTTTATTACATGTAATTTTAATTTTATCATGATCTGAAAAAGATGCATTTACTCTTTCTGCCTTTCTGCATTTGATTTTGAGGTTTTTATGCCCTAATATATGATCGATTTTTGTGTAAATTCCACATAAAAAGTATATTCCTTTCTGTCCCCATTCAATTTTCTCCAAAGATCTATCATACATAATTTTTCTAAAATTCTATTTAACTCCTTAACTTTTTTCTTATTTATTTTGTGGTTCAATTTACCTAGTTTTGATAGAGCAAGGTTGAGATTCTCCCACTAGTATATTTTTGCTATTTCTTCTTGCAGCTCTTTTAACTTTTCTTCTAGAAATTTGGATGCTATACTACTTGGTGTATTGATATGACTTCATTATCTATGGTATCCTTTACCAAAATGTAGTTTCCTTTCTTATCTCTTTAATTGGATCTATTTTTGTTTTTGCTTGATCTGAGATCAGGATTGCTACCCCTACTTTTTTTTATTTCAGCTGAAGCATAATACATTCTGCTCCAGCCTTTTACCTTCACTCTGTATGTATCACTCTGCTTTAAATATATTTCTTAGAAACAATATATTATAGGATTCTGGTTTTAAATCAGTCTGTTATCTTTTCTGTTTTATGGGACAGTTCATCTTATTTACATTCACAATTAAAATACTAATTCTATATTTCCTACTATCTATTTCCCCCAACTTATACTTTTCTCTTTCTTTTCCCCCTCTCCTTTCTCCCCAGTGTTTTGGTTCTGACCACCACCTACCTCAATCAGCCCTCCCCTTTTACAACCTCTCCCCCCTTCATATCCCATTCCCCTTCAACTTCTCTTGTTCCTTCTATTACCCTCTCATCTTTTTTCCCCTTTCTCCTCCTACTTCTCTTTAGAGCAAGAAGTTTCTCTATCAAACTAAATATGTCTGATATTCTCTCTTTGAACCAAATCCAATGATATTAACTTCCCATTATGTTCACCCCCCCCCTCCCTTGTTGCCTCAATTGTAATAGATCTTTTTTGCTTCTTCATGTGGTATAATTTACTCCATTTTACCTTCACTTCCCTTTTCTTCCAGTACCATCCTTTTTCCACCCCTAATTTCTTTTATTATATTATCACAATAAAGTCAAATTATACCTATATCCCTAACAAAAATACAGTTATCAAGAGTTAAACATATTATCTTCCCATATAAGAATGTAAACTTTTTAACCTTTACAAAAAACTTAGGTTTTTTTCTTCCATTTTTTCATCTTTTTATGATTCCCTTGAGTTTTGTATTTGAAGACCAAATTTTCTGTTCAGATCTGGTTCTTTCATTAAAAATAAATGAAATTCTCTTATTTTATCGAATGCCCATCTATTCCCCTGAAAGATAATGCTTAATTTAGCTGGATAGTTGATCATTGGCTGTAGTTCAAGCTCTTTGCCCATTGGAATATCATATTCCAAGTCCTTCAATCCTTTAAAGTGGAAGCTGTTAGGTCCTAAGTCATCCTGATTGTGGCTTCTCAATATTTGAATTGTTTTTTTCTAGCTGCTTGTAATATTTTCTCCTTCATCTGATAATTCTGAAATTTAGCTATGATATTCCTTGGAGTTTTCATTTTGGGGTCTCAGGAGATGATAGGTGGATCCTTTCAACAGCTCTTTAACCATCTGGTTCTAGGATATCAGGGCAGTTTTCTTTGATGATTTCTTGAATGATGTTATCTAGGCTCTTTTTTTATATGGTTTTCAGGTAGTCCAGTAATTTTTAGATTGTATCTCCTGGATCTATTTTCAAGGTTAATTTTTTTTTAATGAAGCATTTTATATTCTCTTCTACTTTTTTCATTTCATTTCATTTTTGTTTTGTTTTGTTTTGTTTGATTGATTCTTGGTGTCTCATTGAGTCATTCACTTCCATTTGTTCAATTCTAATTTTTAATGAATTATTTCTTCAGTTAGACTTTTTAACTTTACTTTGCATTTGGCCAATTGAACTTTTAAATGAGTTATTTTATTCATTGTATTTATTTTCCCATTTCACCAATTCTATTTTTAGGGAGTTGTTCTCTTTCCATTTTGCCAGTTCTGTTTTCCAAAGAGTTGCTTTCTTTTTCCATTTCACCAAGTCTATTTTTTTAGGAGTTTTCTTTAGATAATTTCTGTGTTTCCTTTTCCAAACTCTCCTGCAAAGTTCTCATTTCCCTATTTTTCTTCTAATTCTCTTTTAAGATTCTTTTTGAATTCTTCCAAAAGAACCTTTTGAGTTAGAGACCAATTCACATCACCCTTTGAGACTTCATCTAGAGTGGTTTGCCTTTAGTGTTGTCAGGATTTGAGGTCTGTTCTTACCTGTCTCTATAATAGCTATCTATGGTCAGAGCTCTTTTTTATATTTTGCTCATTTTTAAGGTTGAGGTTTGCTCCTAGGGCACAGGGAGATTGAACTGAACTTTCTCTACAGGTGACAGCAGCTTCATGTTGCCCTGGGGGTGGTGATTTCTTTCCCATGCTGGGTGGGCATGGCCAAGTCCTGTAATGCTGGGGTTCAAGACCTTACTATTTGTCTTCTATAGTTTAGTTGAAGGTCTCACAGCTAGTCTGTTGATCCACTGGCTTCTGAACTAGGATAGAATAGCCAGTGCTGCTGTATTTTGACTGAGTCTCTCAGTAGATTCCCAAGGTGGATAGAAACCCCTTCGTCCTGCATCCCTGCTGCTTTGCCTGTGCTGGGTCATCTCTCACCCTTTTGAGACAGACTTTTCCTGAAGTTCTTCTTCTGCTGTTCTTCCAAAATATCTTCTGCTGGCAATTTGTCACACTCCAAATATTTGTGGATTCTGTTGTGCTAAAAACCTTTTCAGAGATTTGATCTGGTGTTGATTTGAGGGAAGCCAGAAAGCTCAGAGAAAGACCTGTCTATTCTACCACCTTGGCTCTGCCCCAGAACTTTAGTTTTCATGGTCGTCCTCCAGATACTTTATTTTGAGAACCTCTGCTCTATGAGATATTATGGTGGTAAGCAATGGGGAATTGCTGTTGTTCTTGTTCAGTTGTTAATAAGCAATAATTGTTAATAATAGGCTTGATTATATCTCATAAATATGAGCCTGCCTGACTCCAGGACCAGTACTCTATCCACTATGCCATTTTGCTGCCCAAAAAGTGTTTCCTATGAAATGACCTAAGATTTCGATTTCTTGTAGAATTCTATGTTTGTGGGGGTAGGGTGATTATGTCAGGAGAGTGAAAGAATGAGTTAACATAAAAAAGAAGAAGCTGAAGGTACTGTGAACATGATAAGGGGTCCCAAGTAATGGAGCTCACATACACACATACACACACACACACACACACACACACACACACACACACACCCCAAACCAGAATCATGAATGAGGCTGATTAGCAGGCTGCCTACTGAGCTCTGTTGCTGATCCAGCAGAGACTGGAAATTCTCAGGGTGTGTCAGTGCTGCACAAAAGTTATAGAAGACTGCAGGGAGAAGCAAAGTAATAACAGAGTTACAAGCAATAGGTTATCAAAGCTGCCAAGATTCTGCCCCTTTTTTCTCATTTTTCAGATGACAATCAGTCAGGGGCCAGGAAGAAGGATAAGGAGGATATCCTTTCTTCCTCAATTATGCTGAAGAAGAAAGTGAAGCAAGAATACTCTCAGAAATTAGTGCTGACAATGTTCTGTATTTTTTATTCCATTTCTATTCCAATTAAATATTCTTAATGAGTCTATAAAGTAAATTTGTCTGGGTTTCTAAATAGGTACAATCAGCTTGATTCTGGAGTTTCTCAATTTATTTCTAGGATTGAGGGCTCCAGTCAAGCAAAATTCTTTATCTGGAAACATACAATAAAAATGTTGATTAGTGAGATACTATTGTGAGGTAGCTGGGTGCTACAGAAACCTGGGAATTACTTGAATTCAAATCCAGCCTCCTATAGTTACTGTGTGAGCCTGGTCAAGTCATATAACCTCGATTTCCCTCAGTTTCCTTATCTGTAAAATGGCACCTACCTCCTAGCATTATTGTGAAGATCAATTGAGATAATGCTTGTAAAGACTTCATAAATGTTAGCTATTATTGTTTTTAATTTTTATTTTTTAAATAAATTGTTTTTATTTTCAAAATATATGCAAAGATAGTTTTCAATATTCATCATTGCAAAACCTTGTGTTTCAAAATTTTTTACCTCCCTTCTCCCATTCCCTCCCCTAAACAGCAAGTAATCCAATATATGTTAAAGAAGTACTATTCTTTTTTTTTTACATACTTCCACCTTCATCATGCTGATCAAGAAAAATAAAAATAAAAAGGAAAAAAAATGAAAAAGAAAACAAAAAGCAAACAAATCACCACAAAAAGAGTAAAAATACTATGTTGTGATTCTCATTCATTTCCCCCAGTCCTCTTTCTGGATGCAGATTGCTCCCTCTATCACATCTATTGGTTTTGGCCTGAATGATCTCATTATTGAAAAGAATCATGCCTATCAGATTTGATCATCACTTAAACTTGTTACTGTGTACAATGTTCTCTTGATTCTACTCATTTCACTTAACAACAATTCATCTAAGTTTCTCCAGGCATTTCTGAAATCATCCTGCTGAGTGTTTCTTATAGAACAATAATATTTCATAACATTCATATACCATAATTGTTAGCTATTATTAATTAGCCTATAGATAGAAAATATATTTAAAGTGGGACTCCAGATATATTTTTCTGGACCAGATTCTATCTTTTATAGGAAAGGTTTATGAGATAACCAACTTTAAAAAGTATAAAACTAGAATTGGTTTAAAAAAAAAAAGCAAACTTCTGAATAGTCCAGCTTCCATCTGATGTCACTGCAATTTCTCAGAGCTTATAATGCTAATCTAGACTGATGGTTCAGTCAAGCACTATTTATTTTAGAACAGGCTGCATTTGGCTTGGTAGCACATTATATGAGAGCTGCTGCTTATTAGATCTCTTAGGTGTCTCCTACATAACTGAATTACATGAATGATGAACTAAATTTTAAGTTAAAGTTACCAAGAAGGAGCAGGCAGACAATATCTGACTTAGTGGAACCTCTTAAGGGATTGGGAACAGAGAGAACTCTAGATGGCCCTAGAAATCACTTGAAGTACCACTTTCTTGATCAGTCATGCACAAAAATTCCATCAGCTTTTGCAAAGCACAGAATAGAAAATACTTTGGTATATAGTTCTGTGAAGACCAAGTTAGTACCCTGGATACCTTAGAATCAGCCAGAGTCAGGATAAGCAAAAGTCCTTGGTCTTTATTCTTGGTTTTTAGAGGTCGAAGTGAGGGGAATGGACACATGAATCTCCACAACCTCTACTTTTTGTCTCCCACCTAAAAGAAACTCTTGCTTGTTTTACTCCACCCTCTAATCCCTCTTACAATTCTCTGTATACACCAACAGATCCAGGCAGCACAGAATAGTGGGGTGGGCCATTTTCCAAGCATATACTAATAGAGTATTGTCTGTGGGGACCATGTTAACATCCTGGATACTTTAGAATCAGCTGAAGTCAGGATAAACAAAAATCCTTGGTCTTTATTCTTGGTTGAAATGAGAGGAATAGACACAGGAATCTCCTCTTCCTTACTCCACCAGGAGTCACAGTAGCTTGTCTTACTCCACCTTCTAATCCTTCCTCCCAGTTTCTTTATACACCAACAGATCAAGCCAGCACAGAATAGTGGGGCGGGCCATTTGCCAAGCATATGCTAATAGAGTATTGTCCAATAAGTAATTAACCTTAAGTGCTTGGTTATCCAAGTGCATCTGCTCAGAGTTTCAGTCCTTTACATTGTTCCTTTCAAGTGCTGGTACAAATACATCATTAACAATTTTTTTAAAAATTTCATTTGTAGAAAGTAACAGAAATCATTACCATACTGGTTATTTCCATTTTTAAAAAAGTTAGCACCCGTTTTTGGCCTCTGCATCTTGTCCATCTGCATTCTATTATTCATAACACATCTTAACCCTCACTGAACAGTGAACTAGACTTTTGGCATTTTGTCCTCATTCATCTAGAGAATGTGGAAATATTGCATTTAGGAGAAGCTACCTAAAAGGCAGATCACTGTCATCTGGGTTTGAATTTACTCCTTCCAATTTGAGAAATTTTGAGCCAAAAGAGACATCAGAGCAACAACAATTTAATACAAAGACACTGAATCCTAGGGAAGTCAAGTAAGCCAAAGATCATGTAGGCAGTAAGCAGCAGAGGTGCAATTTGAATAAAACTCTCTTTTCAGTATACCATGTTATTACTCACAGAGCAGGTCCTGACAACCAATCTCCATTGACTCTACTTAACTGGTGAATAAACACTCAATTACTGTCTCTACTTGTAGCTAGGCTTTGTCATATATATATATATATATATATATATATATATATATATATATATAGGTTCTACTCACTACAAATTGCCTAGGTTTCTAAGCTTATGTACTTAGTCTAGCATCTTTCTCATGTTTGTAACTGATGAGCCATATCCCACAAGCTAAGTTATACTATCAGATCATCTTTTCATTGCTTGTATGGAGCCAGGCAAATATACTAAAATCTAGAGATTTAGAGCTTCTAGGGATCTTAGAAGTCAAGGAGGACAACTGAATTGATTTTAAAGGTGAAGAAACTGAGGGCCCAAATAGTTAAATAAAATAACCTAAGCAATAAGTAACAGAACCAGGATTCAAATCTAGGTCCTCATGGCAAATCCATTGTTCTTTCAATGACAGGATCCTATGAAATATAGATATTTTACAGGATCACAGGATTTTAGAATTACCTCAGACGTAATCTAGATCAACTCTTTTATTTTGCTGATGAACAAACTGAGACCAAGAGAAATGATTTGACTTGATAAAGATCACATATGTCATAAGGTATAGAGTCAGACTATCTGACAAACAGAAGGCACTGAATACACCAAGGAAAATATATCTTGTTATACCATAGGAAGAAATATGGATACTCGCCTTAAAGATAAGGGCCTGATTAACAGTGTAATAAAACAGTACTTCACTTACCAATGACTAGTGTTCCAAAGTTCACTTCCAGAGTTGTCTAGAACTCCAGAATTTATCATAGAAACAATACTATCAGTGGTAATGACATTCCAATACCAGCTTATAAAAGCTTGTTTAATTCATCAAGTAGCTAAAATATTGCATATTTGCAAAGAAAGATAGTTGAAAATAATACCACAGAAAATAATAGCACCATAGTAGTTATAATTAAAACAAAATAAAATTGGTTAAGAGCCTTATATTTATCTTAAATGCCATTACAGGAAAAGCAATTTCAATTAGAAAGGAAGGTATGAAGATGTATGATGATACTTGGGGACATTCTTAAAAGAACTTCTGGGTGCCTTCAGAGGCTCTAGATTAGACATGAATGACCATAGCATTTATAATTTCATTTCACAATTTATAATTTACCTTGTCCTTGATACAGCTATCACACTACATTTACACTAATCAGGCATGATTAGAAACATAATATATGGGGGGAAAGAAGAAACAGATCTTGTCTTTAAAAATGAAACAAAATCATGAGACAAGGAGAGGAAGAGAGATATATTCAAAAGTAACTTAATTGGAGTTCAGAGACAAAGAGAAAGGAATGAAAGGGCTAAAGAAGATGAATATAAATTTATTTGAAAGAGATTGGCTTAAGCAGAGTTAATGGAGGTGAAAGAGGTTAAAAAAGAGGGAAAATAGAATATATACACACACACATATTTGATAAGAAAGAACATGGTAGAGAAAAATTAAATGGTTAAATAGCTCTTAATGCTAGATCCCTATTATTATCCTTACTATTTCATTGACTTCAAGCAAAATTGACCATGGCAATATGGTCCACCATTATTTGGAATCAAAGGACCTGGGCTCAGATTTTGGTTCTGTCGCTTAGTGGCTATGTGAGCTTGGGAGAAAGTCACTTCTGTAATTTGAAACTCAATTGTCTTCTTATCCATAAAATGAAAGAAGTAGATTCAGTGACTTTTAAGGTACCCTCCAGTTCTCACAAATGTCATTCATATGACAATATTTTGTTAAATATTTTTGATTCAAAGATGAAAAATGATATGGTATATAACCTAAGGATGAGTATAACTTAGTAGGGAAATAAGACACATTCATACCATGTTAAATTAAAGTTGGAACATGATAAATAAACCCATGAAGAGATCAACAGGAAAAATGAGAGATTCAGGAAGAGAAAGTCCATTTCTATTTGGGGAAATCAGCAAAAGCACTTGAGATAGATTGTGAATGAAAAAAAAAAAAAGAATTTAGAAGGCAGCATTACGGAAAAAATTCTTTCCAGGATTTGGGGCCAGTGTCCACAAATGCACAAAAGAAGAGGAAAGGTAGAGGTTGAAGAAATTCATTCTAGTTTACACGGAATATAAAATTTGTGAAAAAGAATACTGTTAATCTTGTAATAATTAACCCTCTCTGTTCTTCTGATTGATTCCCAGTGAGTAGGAATTCCTTTAAAATGATTGGTACCTGAGAATATCTGGGGATTTGTCTCTTTTCTCTGAAGTCATTTTTCCCTTTAAAAACTATAAAATCTAGTCCTGAAATGGCTCCCCCTGTTTTTCTTCTTTCTTTTGAAGAGCTCAGACAGAATGCATCAAGAGAGGGAGAGGATTTCTTCAGGTATGGAAAAATGTAATTTGCAGTAGTAAATCTTGAGACGGGAGTTTCTGAATTTTCAGTTACAAATCTTTATGTTCCTTTTTTGAGATCTGTCTCTTCAGAAAAGTCCAGAGAATAGCCTTTTCATGGAAATTTGAGAGTTTACATGAGAATGAGAATTCCATTTGATCATTTGGGCAATGACCTCTGAGAGAGAGATTTCCTTAACAGTCTGCTGGAGAGCAGTGTCTGTCTCATTTTTCTGTTTGTACTCCCAGTTTTAGCAAAATGCTTTGCACGCAGTAAGTGCTTAACTTTCTTTTTTAAATTTATTTCTTCATTCATCAGTATAACTGAGAAGAAGAAAGACCTGCCAAGATGAAGTCTGAAGCTAGAAGCCTGGGGTCATGAAATGAGAAGATCAAAAGATGTGGACCTTGCCAACCATTTGCAACACTTCTGTGAGGAAATCAGACATGTAAGTGGTAGAGTCTATTGGACTATTAAAGCACTTCATATTTCTGTACTTCTTCATTGATTTCTGTAAGTACTGTATGTCTTAAGCATTTTCTATGACAGAAAAAATTAAAGTCTTGTCCCATATGTAAAACTATTGTGGGAACTGGAGGTCCTGTTACTTATATTTGAGGAAATCTAGGCCCCAGTTATACTACAAGTAGATTTTAGTTTTTTGTTTTATTTTGTTTTTTGAAAATTCTGGGTGGGGCAACAAGTCAAAAAAATGTCAGTCCTAAGAATGAACCAAAATCTTATGAATGTAGAGTTCAAAATGGGATGGGAATAGGAGCCCACTGAGGATATTTGGATCACAAATCATATTTGTGATAACATTTTCTCTACCAAGGAAAATAATCTTCAAACAAGGAAAGGAAAGAACTAAAGTAACAAGAAATCACTCAATTTATCAAAGATAAAAAAGAGATGATTAAAAAAAAATACTGAGCTACCTTTAATGAGTTTAAGTCACCATCATGAAGAAATATTTCTCAGAGTTCCAAAAATACTGCAAGATGTGAATAAAAGTTGTTGTAGAGGGAAATTTTGTTCAGATACAGTTTGGACTAGATGATTTTTGAGTTTCCTTTCAACCCACAGATTCTTTGATTTCCCCTTCTCTCCCCAGCAGGAAAGCATAAGCAAGAAAGTGACATGGTCACATCTTTGTATTAGGAAGATTCTTTTGGCAGTTGTATGAAAGATAGATTGAAAAAAGGAAAGAATACAAAGAGACCAGTGAAGAGGTTATTACAGGAGCCCAAGTGAGAGATAATAAGGGTCTGACCTACAGTGATGACAGCATGAAAGAAAAAATAAGGATGCATACAAGAGATATCAGAGTATCAGGATGAAAGAAAATTGTCAGCTCAAGTCATAAAACAGGATAAAATTTGATTCATGACAAAAAAACAGTCCATTGAAAATTCATACTTTAATGCTATGAGCATCCATCACTATTACTGAGTATCAGTAGGTCTTCTGATGTGAAATTTGTGGAGCTACTGCAGCAATCCTGGAGTCATATGATTCCTAGGCCTGCTTTCAGTGCAAGGAAGCTTCCCTTTAAAAGATAATTAGCTATACCTAGTTCTCAGGGTCTTGTCAGAGATGCTCTCTAGTCTCACAAGACGCTTACTTGAGGCATCCAAGGTATCTTCCAAAACACATCTCAAGAGCATCAGTTTTTTTCCCCCCAGAGGATTCCATTTGCCACTGGACCAAATTTATTATTTTCAGACCCAACCTGGGGAGCATGATTGATCCATACAAGTTACAATATAGGCTACACTGAACAACATTTCCAATCCACTGAATTGAAACTTTGATTTTAGAGCTTGACTGGGGCAATAATTATATTCAATTCTAGCTTGCTTTTATAACTGTGGCTTCTCTCTTTGTGTACTACTCAGAAGTTCTGGCTCAAGTCAGGATTTCTCAAAGTGATATATTAGTTGTATTAGAAAAGTAATGTTTCCAATTTGCATTTGCTCACAGTGCCAAGGCTTTACTAGTATATAAACTCGTATTTACACCAAAAGATTTGGAAAGAACTATCAGGAGCAAATCCATTAATTTTCATTATTCCAAAAAGGGTAGGGCTAGGCCTATATTCCAAAGAGATCAAAGAAAAGGGAGGGAGGGGGAAAGAACCATATGAACAAAAATATTAATAGTAGCTCTTTTTGTTGTAGTTGAAACTTTATTCTGGGTGTAAGGGAGCACCCACTTATTAGGGAATGATTAAACAAGTTTTGATGTGCAATGTAAAGGAATGTTACTACATTATAAGAAGTGATAAAAATGTGCCATTTCAGAAGAAAAAGCAATATGGAACTACGCCCCCAAAGCAAATAAATTGTTTATATTCTTTGACTCAATTATACCACCATTGGGCCTATATCCCAAGATTAAAAAAAAAAAAAGAGGAAAAGGACCCATACATTATAAAAATATTAATATAAATTCTTTTTATAATTCCTAAAAACTATAAAATAAATATATTTCCTGTTGATACATGGATAAACAAATTATAGTTTACAGATTTAATTTAATATTTTTGTGCCATAAGAAATGAGTTCCTCTGAAATTGGGAAGACTTTTATAAACTGATGAAAACTGAAGTGAGTAGAAGTAGGAGAATAATTTATACAGCAACAGCACATAAAAAAAAATCTCTCAGAAACTTTACAACTCTGAACAATGCAACAATAAGTCATGAGACTAAAGGACTGAAGATGCCCGCTATTCACCCCCTGCCACAGAGGCGAGACACATAAAATGCAGAATGAGATACATTTTTAGATGTGGCTGATATAGGAATTTATTTTGCTGGACTATGCATATATTGCTGAAAAAAAATTAAATTGTTCATATGGTAGGACAAGAAAGGAAGGGAATGAGAAAGGGATCACCTTGAGCAACAAAGACTACAATATTAATGATATATAGTCATAATGGACCTTGTTGTTCAGTCACTTCAGTTGTATCTGACTCTCTGTGACCCCTTTTGGGGTTTTCCTCGCAAAGATACTGAAGTGCTTTGTTGTTTCTTTCTCTACCTCATTTTACATATTCAGAAACTGAGACAAACAAGGTTAAGTGACTTGCTGAAGGTCACAGAGTTGGTAAGTGTCTGAGAACAAATCTGAATGTAGATCTTCATGATGCTACATCTTGTGTTCAATCCACTGTTCCGCCTAAATGATCTATGATGGTTCTATGAGCTGAGAACAGGCAGAAGCTGAGAAACTACAGTTTAGCTGCTGCTGATCTCATGACACAGTCACCAGCTGCACAGATCTCTGGTACATTCTGTGCCTAAGTTATCAATGAGCGTGGAGCACAGCCCCAAATACAAGATTTTCCTTAGCAACACACAACATAGGAAATCACAAAAACAGACACTCAGGAAAAACCTCTCAGGTAGTTATCCTCTTCAGAGGGACATTGCTATGTCAAACACCTCTACCAAAGCTCAACCCTATTGTCACAATATTAGGGACAATTTAACCCTGACCTCTGTTCAGGTACTTTTTAAAATATTTTATACATTGCCTCCATAGCTGCTAGCTTTTTGCATCAAAGATCAACTGTCCCACTTCCTAATTGTAAACCATAGTAATGATGTGGCAGTTTTACAATCTTATGAAATTTCTTATATTCTATGATGCTGAGGAAAGAACCAGGCAAATACCTTCTCTTTTTAAATTTCATCTGGTTTGCTATTGAGAAAGGATTTTTAATTCCTTGAAAAATTCTAGAATACATTATTAAAGGGAAGGGTAGGGAAAATCTTGTCAAGGAAGTAAGGAAAACAAAAAGAAACATGAAGAATATTATTTCTTTTTTGACATGCTTAATTGACTAGTATGTCATTCAAATTCTATAGATACCCTTTATCTATATCTGTTCAAGGACCTGAAAAGCCTATCATAGTTGTGATCAGGATGAAGTATTGTGGTCTAGATCATTTTATATTTAGATTCACAAGTGGTTAAATGGTCAGACTTAAAGAGTAGTTATTATTTCTTCAATGGCAACATAGGTCTCTAAAGCCATGCCTCCATAAAGTTGTTATACTTAAGATCTTTATCAATTATTTGGACAAGAGTATAGATGGTACATACTAAATTAGAAGATGACTCAAAAGGCTTGGAGAGACTTACACGAACTGATGCTGAGTGAAATGAGCAGGACCAGGAGATCATTATATACTTCAACAACAATACTATATGATGACCAGTTCTGATGGACCAGGCCATCCTCAGCAACGAGATCAACCAAATCATTTCTAATGGAGCAGTAATGAACTGAACTAGCTATGCCCAGAAAAAGAACTCTGGGAGATGACTAAAAACCATTACATTGAATTCCCAATCCCTATATTTATGCCCACCTGCATTTTTGATTTCCTTCACAAGCTAATTGTACAATATTTCAGAGTCTGATTCTTTTTGTACAGCAAAATAACGTTTTGGTCATGTATACTTATTGTGTATCTAATTTATATTTTAATATATTTAACATCTACTGGTCATCCTGCCATCTAGGGGAGGGGGTGGGGGGGTAAGAGGTGAAAAATTGGAACAAGAGGTTTGGCAATTGTTAATGCTGTAAAGTTACCCATGTATATATCCTGTAAATAAAAGGCTATTAAATTAAAAAAAAAAAAAAAAGAAAAGAAAAGTAGCAAACTATTGTTAAAAAAAAAAAAAAAACCTTTTACAAAAATGTTACTCTTTATGATGTGATTTAAATGAAGCTTTTGGTAATGGTAAAATTTTGATTGTCATTTAATGGATTGATCAAGTGGAGATCTTTTAGAAGTTTAATCTCTATGTAGTAAATGCAAGAGGTTGTTGTTGAAAAAACGATGAATGAGAATGTGTGCTACAACTCAATAAAATAACTATAAAAATTAAAAAAAAAAAAAAGAAGATGACTCAAAGCTAGGAGGACCATCTAATAGGTGAGATGATATACTCCATTTACAAAAATATCTTGAAAAACTAAATCATTGGTCCAAATCTACTAAGATAAAATTTAATAACTATAAAAATATAAGAGAGCAACAAGGCTACAAAGCAGTTAATTTGAGTAAGATCTAGAAATTTCGATGAACTTCAAACTCCTAAATTATACTATGGCATTCAAGAAAGATCTTATAATTTTAAACTAAGCTGATGGAGACAGAATATCCAGTACTGAAAAAGTTATAGTATCACTGTACTGTGCCTGACAGATGATCATATATGTTGACCTATGACTATCAAGTAAAGATTGTACTATATGGCCTTGGAGGTCTTTTTCAAATCAGAAATTCTGTGATTCTGTATCTTACAATTCCTTATAACTGTAAATATGATACTAAAGAAAATATAGATTTGGAGATGGAAAGGACCTAAAGTGCCATCTATCTAGTCCAACCCTTTCATTTTATTGTTGAAGAAATTAACATGCAGACAAATATGAAAATATGT
Source organism: Sarcophilus harrisii (assembly GCF_902635505.1). Classification (NCBI taxonomy): domain Eukaryota; kingdom Metazoa; phylum Chordata; class Mammalia; order Dasyuromorphia; family Dasyuridae; genus Sarcophilus; species Sarcophilus harrisii. Next base: position 148,507,728 of record NC_045429.1, read on the forward strand.
TTACAAGAATTGCACATCTTCAACCAATATCGGGTTGCTTGCTGTCTTGGGGGGAGGAGTGGAGTGGGAGAAAAATTTGGAACACAAAGATGAATGCTGAAAATTATCTTTGCATGTATTTAGAAAAATAAAATACTATTAAAAAAAAAAAAAGAAAAAGAAACAGAGATTAAATGATTTGCTCACAGTTAGTTAGTTGAAGAACAATGATTTTAACCTAGGTCCTCAACTCCAAATGTCATCTTCTCTCCACTACTCCATGCCAATTCAAATATATGGTTAAATCCTATGGTTTTTAGTCTGGTCGTCTTATACTATTATAAAAGTATATACATCTCCATTTAAGGAAAGAACTCAGTTCACTAATGTTCTCACTGTGTTCCACTACTTTAGATCTTCTCTGACTGACTTCTCTACCATGACCCAACTAGGATGACGTCTCCCCACTCCCTGCATTCCACCTTTCTTTTTATCCTTTATTACTTCCCATTAGGTTGTAAACCCAGTGACAGCATGGATTATTTTTTTCTTTTTTGTATTTGTATCCTCAGTGTTTAGTATCTTGTAGCTTAACAGATACTTATTGACTCTGCCTTACTTAAATCCAATTCACATAGAAGTCAAGATATCACCCAGTGATATCACTGAACATCAAAAATATGATATGGCAGCTGAAAGACCTAACAGTTCTGTTGAGAATTGTTGAAGACCTGTTACTTAAATTTGGGAAACCTAGGTCCAATCTATAATATAAGTAGATTTGTATATTTTCTTGAAGAATTCTGAGTGGTGCAACAAGTCAAAATGTGTGTCTGAGTATCTCAGGGACCTGTGATTTTATTAATATGAAAATTCCCAAATCTCTCCCATGTATATACTTATGATACCTACCTCCTGACTTTTTATGAGAATGAAATGTGACAATATATGGAAAGCATTTTGCAAATCTTAAAATACTTTTAAAGAGTCATCGTCACTACTATCAGTCATGAATTTGAGTGTCAGGTAAAGGCCTCATTTGTGAGACAATAAGATTTCCAAACAAGGACAAGCCACATGATATCAGGGGAATTCATGTCTTATCAAGGGGGCACAAGAAAAAATAATTTTACTACTTCCTATCTGAGCTTCTTTGGGTATATCTGCTACATTTATACCGAACTTTCTACCAATCTAATGACTTGAAATAGTAGTTTTATTTTGTAATATAAATAACAAGAACACATAATAATAAGCCTTACTCTCTTATTTGATCATGGTAAGGAAACAGACTGACCAGTGGAATTTATTCTATAGCCAGTGGCAATTTTGAATTCAAGGTATTTATAATGCTGGAAACTTGTCTTTCCATCAAGAACTCTAAGGAAGAGGAAGAATTTTCATTTCCCTTAATCAATACCAGTTTCCCCCAAAAAGATGGAGATATAGGAAATGAGGAAAGAAAGGCTTGTCTACTATATTTGTCCATCTATGATTTAATTCAGTAATAAGTCATCAGATATTATGCTAAGTGTACGCAGTACAAATACAAGCAAAAAGTTAACGTTTGCCCTTAAGGAATTTATCATCTAGTCAGGGGAAAATAACACATAAAAGGAAACTAAAATGGGGTAAAGGGAGCATAGAGAAAGTAAATGAATAAAAGGAAGAGGAAGGAGGGAGAAGAAGGAGACTGAGCAATGGAAAGGTGGGTAATCATGATAAAGTGAATCCAGGGTCAAAGTGTGGCCTGCAGGGGAAGGAAGACCTGGCCAGCCTAAGCATTCTACTTAAAATGCAGGTTCTGTGAGGAACCAGCTTATCAGAAGAAGTCCCAAGGATGGAAGGTACTTCTAGTATTAAAAATCCAGGGATAAGGTAGACTTCCAGGGTAAAAAAGTTTCTGTGGCATGGGAAAGAAAATCTAGGGAAACAGGAGTATAACCTGGAGAGAAATGAAATTTTATTTGTAGGGTCTTTCCAAGGAAATGGATTTTTCTTTTTCTTTAAATTCCTTCTGCTCAAAAGCCTACAGTGTTTCCTAAAACTATTAAAAATTTCAGATAAAATCTAATAAAATATCTTCTGAAAACATCTTTGGTCAAAGTTTATGTTTTTTTTTTCATTAACTATCCATTTGTCTTCTCTCATAATATATCTGTCTAGAATGATTTCTATATATCAAAACAACTGACTAATTCAATCAAATGCCTAATTTATTTGAGGTCGGCATAAGGGGAAGGAGAAGTCAATCATTTGATTAAATCAATCATTTAATTGAGCTGGACAATCTATTCAATCAGTGTTGTAAATCTAGCAGAGATGAAAAAAAAAAGAAAAAAAAAGAAAACATAGTTCTAGTTTCTGTTACATTGGATGTTCCTAAATCAAAGACTGCAGAGGAGAGAGGTTGTGCCTGTTTAATTCACTCTGCAAAGCACTCAACACAGCAGGGCGTGCAAAGAGACAGCAAATAATTTCAATAATGATGAGGATATGGATGTAGTAACGAAATGTCCTTTGTCTGCATCATGAAATACATAATACACTGTAGTTATACCATCACAGAAATCTGGAAATAGAAGCCCCTGACCCACAGAACAATTTTCAACAACAGCTGCTTATCATCCACAAACAGAAACACAGATCCTTTGGGACTCATCAGTATATATCTCAAACTGCCTCAGGAAAGAAACCCAAGCTAGTCGGCCCACTCCACTCTCTCTATCTGCAATGTTTTGAGATAATTGTCTTTGCTTCATCTCACACCAAAGCATGGATGGGTGACCATGTATTTGTCTCCAGGTGCTTATTGCTGTCATACACTTATCTTCCTCATATATGAAACTTGGACTCAAGTACAAATACAGGACAATTTGTCAATAGCATGAATTCAGAAGGGTATGTAAATAAAGGTCAGATCTCATTACAGTAAATTGAAAGAATCCAAGTTTTTTTATTGATCTGGACTTTCTTGCATCAATTCAATTTCTTTATAACAGCTAACATTTATATGGTGTTTTAAGACTTACAAAGCATTTTCCTCACAACAACTCAGTGAGGTCAGTGTTACAAGTATTCTTATTCCCAGAAAGAGAATATTGAAATGGACTTTGATATCACAGGATTACAGTTAGAACCGAAAGGAAGCTTAGAGATCATTTTATCTATCCTTATGATTCTGATATCCCCAGTTCTAGACCTTCTCCCTGGAAATAACTTATCTACTTTTTATATATTTGTATGTATATCTACAAAATAATTCCATCCCATAGACTATAAGCTCCTTGAGATCAGAGACTGTTTTATCTTTGACTTTGCATGCCCAGAACTTAACAAAATTATTGTCACATAATAAGCACTTAATAATGCTTTTTGACTGAAGTGTAGAGTGTGACTTGTCCAAAGTCACATAGATAGTAAAGAGGTAAAATCTGCATCCAGTTCATCTGCATTTAAATCTAGCACCCTTTCCGACCTGTATGTGCACGAATGTTTGTGGCAGCCCTTTTTGTAGTGGCTAGAAACTGGAAACTGAATGGATGTCCATCAGTTGGAGAATGGCTGAATAAATTGTGGTATATGAAAATTTATGGAATATTACTGTTCTGTAAGAAATGACCAACAGGATGATTTCAGAAAGGCCTGGAGAGACTTACACGAACTGATGCTGAGTGAAATGAGCAGGACCAGGAGATCATTATATACTTCAACAACAATACTAGATGATGACCAGTTCTGATGGATCAGGCCATCCTCAGCAACGAGATCAACCAAATCATTTCTAATGGAGCAGTAATGAACTGAACTAGCTATACCCAGAAAAAGAACTCTGGGAGATGACTAAAAACCATTACATTGAATTCCCAATCCCTATATTTATGCACACCTGCATTTTTGATTTCCTTCACAAGCTAATTGTACAATAATTCAGAGTCTGATTCTTTTTGTACAGCAAAATAATGTTTTGGTCATGTATACTTATTGTGTATCTAAGTTATATTTTAATATATTTAACATCTACTGGTCATCCTGCCATTTAGGGGAGGGGGTGGGGGGGGTAAGATGAAAAATTGGAACAAGAGGTTTGGCAATTGTTAATGCTGTAAAGTTACCCATGTATATATCCTGTAAATAAAAGGCTATTAAATAAATAAATAAATAAATAAATCTAGCACCCTTTCCATGACATAAACTGTGTCACCTAATAAATGATCTAATTCAACTTTTTCCTCCATTTTATAGAAAAGAGAGATTTGCCATGATTAACCAGCCAATTAGTTGAAGAATTGATCCTCAAGACCCAATCTTCTGGTCCCATATGCAATGCTATTTTCAATACTCCAAGTTGCTTCTCAATTCAATTTGATTCAGAAAACATTTATTGAATTAAAGACTCTCCCGAAATGTCAGAGAAATTGGTGAAGTAAAAAAATCTTTTTTGTTATGCAGATGTAGTTGCAATAAGATTTTACCTATAATCAGGGAGCTATGGTGGCAGAAACATTTGTACTGCGTGACTCTGTTCCATATTTACCAACTGAATGGTAACAAGAGTGAGGTAACAAGATGAGGAAGGAAAGAAGGGAATTATATACATACTATGTAAAGTAAAAATAGGGAAGTCAGAGTATACCCTAAAATCAAAAGTACACTGACAGTGAGTTAGCTATCAAATTCCCTCCAACTCCCACCAGGATCTTTGAGTCCTAAAAATACTCTTTGAACTTTGAAGTGAATGATTTTAGGCAAGGGAACAATAACTTGTTACCAATTAAAACAACAACAACAACAACCTTTTCTTTTAATGTAAGTTTGTCTTAGAGACATTGGGGGAAAGATTTTAGAATTTGAAGGAGGGGGAAAGAAAGGAAAATTTGGAAATTCTATGGTTCCATTACCTTATGTTTCTTGCTTTAGAAGATTTTTAAAATTATATCTTCTTTTAAAATTTTTTTGAGTTTCAAATTTTCTTCCTCTCTTCAACACCTTCCCTTCAGCAAACTATAAAATATCAATTATTCATGTGAAAGAACATAAGATATTTCCATATTATTCATTTTGCAAAAAAGTGAAAAAATATACATTATTATATTCTCAGAATTCATCAGTTCTCTCTCTACCCATCGACCCCCATTTTCCCCTCCACTGTAACAAATTTTTTGCACCTCTTAAAGTGAGATAATTTATTCTCACTCTTCCTCTCCATTCTTTCTGTTCTCAATACAATCTTCTTTTTTATCCCTTAATTTTTTTTTAATATCATCATCCCATCAAAGTCATTTAAACCTATGCCACTGTTTATATATACTCCTTTTGAAGGCCCTAAAAGTTATAGAGCTCTTAAGAATTAAAAGTATTTACATTTCATGTATGGATGTAAACAATTTAGCTTTATTGAATCCCTGATATTTCTTTTTTCTTTTTTGTTTACTTTTAATGCTTCTTGAATCTTGTATTTGAATATCTGTTTTTTTGTTGTTGTTGTTCATCACTGGTCTTTTCATCAAGAATGCTTGCAAGTCACCTATTTCATTCAATATCATGTTCTTCTCCTAGGGGATTATCATCAGTATTTTTGGGGAGGTGATTCTTAGTTGTAAGCTTAACTTCTTTGTCTTCCAAAATATCATAGTCCAAGTCCTGAGTCCCTTAATGTAGAAGTTATGCTATGTAATTATCTCTATGGTTCCATGACATCTAAATTATTTCTTTTTGAATGCTTACAATCTTTTCTCCTTGATCTGGAACTTGGGAAATACGTATTCCTGGGAGTTTTCATTTTGGGATCTCTTTCAGAAAGTTATTGGTGGATTCTTTTATGTCTATTTTCCCCTCTGATTCTAGAATATCAAAGCAGTTTTCCTTGATAATATTTTTAAGCATAATATCCAGGTTCTTTTTTTGATCATGATTTTCAGATAGTCCAATAATTCTTATATTATTTCTTCTGAATCTATTTTCTAGGTAATTTGTTTTTCTAGTGAGGTATTTCACATTTCCTTCTTTTTGTTTATTCTTTTAATTTTGTTTGGTTGATTCTTGAGGTCTCATGGGGTCATTAACTTTCATTTTTCCATTTCTAATTTTTAAGAAGCTGTTTTATTCAATTAGCTTTCAGTGAATTTTTGTACATTCTTCCCCACCCCACTTTTGTGCTTCCTTTATCAAGCTATTGATTCTTTTATCATGATTCTCTTGCATCACTTTCACTTATTTTCACTTTTTTTCTTCTGCTTCTCATTTGATTTTAAAAATCCTTTTTGAACTCATTCAAAAATTCTTTTGGGACCTGAGACAAATACACTTTTTTTGGAGACTTGTATATATGTGTTTTGACAATGCCCTCTTCTGAGTTTGTGTTTTGATCTTCCCTGTCACAACATTAATTTTCTATGGTGAAGTTCTTTTTTTGTTTTTTGCTCATTTTTCCAATCTTTCCCTGGGGTGGAGAGGACACATTGTTCCAAGTTTCTTATGTCAGGGGATGCAGGTACTGGCCACTTGTCTGGTGCTATCTTCAGGCCTTGAGTCCAGAGACCTGTCCATTCACATGCTATATACAGGGCTTGTAGGATGCCTGACTGTTCACCTAGTATTGTACTAGGGCCTGAAGAGAGCCTGGTAATATAGCAGGACCATGGGAGGCTTGGATGATCATCTGGTCCTCTGCTGGAATCTTAGTTATTTATCTGTGCTATGGATCAAGGTCTCCCATTGGCTTGGTGGGGCATGGCCTGATGATGGCTTGTCAAGGACTGTCTGTCCTAAACTGTGGTGCCCTTTTGTCAAAATAAGATAGACCTTTCCCTGTGACCTTATAAGTTGTTTTGGCTGGAAAGTTGTTTTCTGCTTGATTCTGCTGCTCCACCATATTTTGAGTTGTTATTTTACATTTCTCTGGACATGAATTTGGGAAAGTTCAGAAGATTTCCTTATTTTACCATCTTAACTTCCAGAAGTTTATCTGTTTTCTCCTTGAAAGTAGACAGCATTTTTCATTGACTCCTTTGGAATTGTCTTAGATTGTTCAGTTAATATATAACTTTAGATAGGTTTGATTTCTTCTCCTGAAAAAAAATACCAATTCATATCTTTGACTATTTATCAATTGAGGAATAGATGTTATTTTTTATGAATTTCCTCAGTTTCCTATATATTTGAGAAATGAGGCTTTTATCAAAGAAACATGATATTGAAATTATTTTTCAGTTTCTGCTTTTCCTTTTAACTTTGGTTGCATTGGTTGTGTTTGTGCAAAACCTTTTAAACTTCATGTAAGAAAAAGTATCCTTTTTACTTTCTGTGATTTTCTCTGTCTCCTTTTTGGCCATAAACTCTTACCTTTTCCATAGAACTAATAGGCACATTTTCCATGCTCCCCTAATTTGCTTTTCTAAATCAAAGCTTCTTAAATTGTGAGTTGTGACATATGGAATTGAATTAAATGTGGGAGTCATGAAATTATGATTTATCATCTATAAATATTTGATTTGTTTATCTATTTTATATATCTTTATACACAGGGTCATGTAAAAATTTCTTGTAGAAAAAGGAGTTGTGAGGAAAAAGTTTAAGAAGGTCTAAATCATTTACCATTTTTTATCTTATCTTAATTGACCAATTCTAATGCTGGAGAAACTGAGCAAGATAGAGATTAGAGAACAATTTAATAATTTATTTAAAAGGGAGAGATTTACTAGGACCAAATGGATCTATGGTTTGGTCCCAGGGCTGAATGAGACTATCATCTCAAAGAATCCAGCAACAAAATGTCAGATACAAGATTCTTTTATAGGATAACAAGAACAATGACATAATGGGGGAGGTACCTAAGATGGAAATGACATATTGGGGGGAGGCACCTAGGATGACATAATGGAGGGAGGTACCTAGGATGACATAATGGGAGGTACTAGAAAGGCTCCTGATGTTCTAATGATGTCTAAAATGGATAAAGACCTTTATCCCATCAAACATTAAGAGGGAATGGTTATAACCTGAGGCAGAGTAACTAAATAGGACAATTAGGGAAACTGGGTCAGGACATTAAAAGCATAACACAATCACAAGTTTCTGTCAAACTGCTTCTCAATTTTCTCAGAAATTTTTGTCAAATAGTGATTTCTTTCCAGATTTTTAGTTTTTAGCACACATTGGATTACTGTAATCATTTGAGTTTATTATGTCCCTAATAACTATGATGTTGTAGTTATTGACTTAGAGCCCAACATCCTAGAAAATGAAGTCAAATTTACACAACAAAACTAGTAGAAATAACGGCATTCCAGCCAAGCCATTGAAAATGCTAAAAAAATGTTCTTGTCAAAATACTACATTCAATATGCCAGCAAATTTGGAAAACTCAATAATGAACACTTGATTGGAAAAGATCAGTTTATGTCCCAATCCTAAAGAAGAGCAATGCTAAAGATCATGCAAGTTACTGAACAATTGTGCTCATTTCACATACCAACAATATATTAAAAAATTAAGATTCTACAAGGTAGGCTTCAGCAATATGTGAATCAAGAATTAAAAGAAGAGCAGCCTGGTTTTTCAAAAGGCATAGGAACAAGAAACCAAATTGCCAACATTTGCTGGATTTTTGAGAAAGAAAGAATTAAAAAAAAAAAAATCTACTTTTGTTTTGTTGTGCCACAGTTCTCTTTTCATGTCCTGATCCAGTTTCCCTAATTGTCCTATTTAGTTGCTCCACTTGGGGTTATAACCATTCACTTTTAATGTTTTATAGGATAAAGGTCTTATATCTTAGACCTTAGGCTATACTCATTCCCTCTTAATGTTTGATGGGATAAAGGTCTTTATCCATTTTAGAATATCAGGAGCCTCTCCAGTATCTTCTATTATGTCATCCTAGGTGCCTTCCCCCATATGTCATCCCCATCCAAGTACCTTCCCCATTATGTCATTGTTCTTGTCACCCTATAAAAGAATCTTGTAGCTGACATTTTGTTGCTGGATTCTTTGAGACCATAGTTTCATTCAGCCCTGGGACTAAACCATGGATCCATTTGGTCCTAGTAAATCTCTCCCATTTAATAAATTATTAAATTGTTCTCTAATCTCTATCTTGCTCAGTTTCTCTGGCATTCATTGACTACAGTTAAATTTTGACAATGTGGATCACAACAAATTGTGGCAAGTTTTCAAAGGGATGAAAGTACCAAATCAACTTATTTGTATCCTAAGAAATGTGTATGTGTGCCCAGACACAACAGTAATAATCGAATGTTGAAGAACTAATTGGTTCAAGATTGAAAAATAAGTTTGGCAAGACTATATGTTGTTACCTTATTTATTTAACTTATATGCAGAATACATCATGTAAATTTTAGATTGGAAGAATCAAAAGTTAGAATTAAGATTGCCAGGAGACGTATCAACAATCTCAGAAATGCAGCTGATACTGCTCTGATGGCAGAAAGTGAAAAAGAAATTAAAAACTTCTTGATGAAAGTAAAAGTAGAGAATGTAAAAACTCATGAAAACATCAAAAAAAAAAAAAAAACTAAGCTCTTGGCAACAGATCATATGACCTCCTGGCAAATAGAAGTAGAAAAAAGTAGAAGAGTTGTCAGATTTTATTTTCTTGGTCTCAAAGATCACTACAGACAGTGGCTGTAGCCATGAAATTAAAAAACACTTTCTCCTTGGAAAAAAAGCTATAACAAATCAGACAGCAGACTAAAAAGCAGAGAAATCACTTCATTTTTAAAAGTCTGTATAGTCAAATATATGATTTTTCCATGAACAATGTATGGCTGTGAGAGTCAGACTATTAGGAAAGCTAAAGGCAACAGAATTGATGCTTTTGAATTGTATTGCTGAAGAAGACTTTTGAGAGTCCCTTCAACAACACAGAGAAACTGCATCAATACTTAAAGAAATTAATTCAGGTTTTTTTCTCAAAGGTTAATATGGAAGCTGAAGCTTAAATACTTTGGCCATTTAAGCAGAAGACAGAGCTCTTTGGGAAAGACTTTTACATTAGGAAAGACTGAAAGCAAAAGAAAAAGGGGAGAACAAAGGATAAGATGTATAGATAGTGCCATGAAAACAATGAACATGAACTTGGACAGACTTTGACAGATGGGTAAAGAATGTGAAGGGGCTGGCATTCTATGATTCATGGGGTCACAAAGAGTTGGACAAGTCTGAATGACAACAAAAATTGAGTCCTTAATCTATTCCACTGATGCATTACTCTATTTCTTATCCGGTATCAGATTTTTTTTTTAATGAATACTAGTTTTAATATAATTTGAAATCTGATACCATTAGGCTTTCTACTTTCACATTTCCTTTATCTTGATTTCCTTTATATTCTTGAACATTTTTTCTTCTGGATGAATTTTGTTATTATTTTTTCTAAATCTACAAAATAATTATTTGTCGTTAGATTGATATGACACTAAATGAATAAATTAATTTAGACAGAATTGCACTTTTATTATATTAGTTCTGTCCATCCATGATAAATTAATATTTGTCTAGTTGTTTAGAGCTGTCTTTATTTGTGTAAAAGTGTTTTGTAATTGTACTCATATAATTGCTATATTTGTTTTGGCAGGTAGATTCCCAAGAATTTCACATTATCAGCAATTGTATTAAATAAAATTTCTCTTTCTAGATCTTCCTGCCAGTTTTTGTTGATAGTATACAATGATGATGCTGACATATGTGTTTATTTTCTATCCTGCTACTTTATTTAAGTTGGTAATTTTTTCAACCAAACTTTTAGTGGATTCCCTAGGGTTCTTCAAGTACAACATTATGTTATCTGCAAAGAGTTACAGTTTTATTTACTCATTGATTATTCTTTACTTTAAATTTTTGATCAGATCTGGATGGCCTTTGGAGATTAGAACTGAACATCAGATCTTCCCAAGATCCCTCTATAGTTATTGAGTAGAAGTGGATCTTTCTGAGTAATTGTGGGTTCCCAAAACATCTTCAAATCTGAATACATTGTTCGTCTGAATACATTGTTCCAAAGCCTCTCCAGGGTCTTGAAGACCCTAGTGTTCCCATCAGCTTGATATCCATATGCCAAAACACACATACACACACAATATGGGACCCCAAAATTCTAATTTGAATTTAGGCTACATTAAAAGAAGCATATTGCAGAAATAAACTGGTGAAAATACCACTGTATTCCTCTCTATTCAGACCACATTTGGAGTATTATGTTCATTTCTCTGTGTGACACTGATAAGTTGAAGAGGATTTTGAGTTCATACCCTATGGAAACTGTTTGAAAAAATTGGAAATACTAGAGATGACAAGACTCAGGGGAAACAAGACAGCTGTCCTCAACTTTATATGATGGCTTTATTGTTTATTGAAAATGATTAACAAGTTATGCATAATAGGAAAAATATGTTGACATTTTGCTCTGTCATTTTGCTCATTGTTATAAAAGATTCTGTCAGTTCTCACAAGGTCATTAGCCATTGAGAGAGGCTACTGACGTCATTTATTGGTAATTGCTAGCCTTACTAATAAATTAATAATGCTCTGGAAAAAAAAAGAAAAGAAAAAGAAAATAGATGAGTTGTTTCATTGACCAACAAAGGGCCAAAGCAGGCATAATGGGTAGAGAGCAGACAATTAAGGACATTAAAAGGTAGAATGAATTAGGATAGCAAATCATTATACAGAGAAAAATACAAAATAATTCTGAATGTATTGGAGATCATGTTAGATTTAGAATCAAAGTCTTTGAATTCAACTCCACCTCTGCTAACTTACATGTATGATGACCTTGGATAAGCCACTTCACTGATCTCAGTTTCAGTTTCCTCATCTGTAAAATGGGGATAATAATAAGATCTACCTTGCAAGTTGTCGTGAGGATTAAGTGAGATAGTATATGTAAAATATATTTTTAAAAACTTAAATTTTTATGTAAAAATTAGTTGTTATTATTAACTGTTGGTACTCTAAATATAAAATCTTTTTCCAGTGAAACATAAATCAGTATACTTCTAGAGGAAATGAAATATATAAACCTTGACATCTTTACTATGGAAGACAAGTTAAAATTGAATAGAATGACAGCTCACATGTTCTTTTTTAGAAAAACATACAAAAAATTACTAGAATTGAGTTAGTGTTATTAAATGTACAAGTACATAAAGTAACAATATTTAATGTGATACTTGGACCTTTTATAGTGCAGTATTCATTATAAGTTCCTGCTCTCAAAAAGCTTACAATCTAGTGGGGAAGATAATACATAAAAGGCTGAAAAGAGGATGGAGAAGGTACCTGCCCTAAAGTGGTTAGGCCAAGTGAAAAATGAAAAGATATGAATTGAACTCCCTCTTTAAATGTATATTTAGAGTTCATGGTCTCAATCTCCAATCAGAAAGGTAGAGGATAATGAGAAGATAGAGTAGTAAGATTGAAGGGAACTTGAGGCTGATGAGGTTTTCTCTGAAACATGATTGAGAAGTCAGAAAAGTTCTAAAGTAATCAATAAGATGAGATATATGACTGAGCTGAAGTCTCTCATTAAGTAGAGTTTAGTATTCATGGTCACACTTTCCTGCAACTTTGCTAAAGCTATTAACTGTTTTGAGTAAGTTTTTGGATAATTTTCTAGGATTCGTTAAGGATATGATCATATTATCTGCAAAGAATGACAATTTTATTTCCTTATTGCCTATTCTAATTCCTTTTATTTCTTTTCCTTTCCTTATTGCTAAAGCCAACATTTCTACCACAATGTTGGATAATAGTGTGGATATTGGACAATAATAGACATCCCTGTTTCACCCCCAATCTTATTAAGATCCAGTTTCTCTGCATTATAAATAATGCTTGCTGTTGGTTTTAGATAGATACTCATTATTTTAAGGAAAGCTCCCTTTATCCCTAAGCATTAGCGAACATAGAAATTTTATTAGGCATGGGTGCTGTATTTTGTTAAAAGCTTTTTCTGCATCTATTGAGATTATCATATGATTTCTTTTTGTTTTGCTATTGGTATGGTTGATTATGGTAATAGTTTTCCTGATATTAGATCAGCCCTGCATTTCTGATATGAATCTCATCTGCTCATAGTGTGATAAATTGTGGTAATCTCTTTGCTAATATTTTATTTTAAAATTTTGCATCAATATTCATTAGGGTGATTGGTGTGTAATTTTCTTTCTTTGTTTTAGTTCTTCCTGGTTTAGGTACCAGTACTATATTTGTAACATAGAAGGAATTTGGCAGGACTCCTTCTTTGCCTATTTTTCCAGATACTATACATGGTATTGGAATTAGTTGTTCTATAAATGTTTGGTACAATTCACTTGTGAATCCATTTGGCCCTGGAGATTTTTTCTTAAGGAGTTCATTAATGGCTTTATTTATTTTTCTAAAATGGGACTATTTAAGTAATTTATTTTTTCATTTGTTACTCTTGGCAATTTATATTTTTGTAAATATTCATCCATTTCAGTTAGATTATCTGACTTGCTGCCATACAGTTGGGCAAAATAGCTCCTAATTATTGCTTTAATTTTTATTCATTGGTGGTAAATTCACCCTTTTCATTTTTGATCCCAATGATTTTTTTTCTTTCCTTTTTCTAATCAAATTAGCCAAAGGCATATGTGTTTTGAAAAAAAAAAACTTTAGTTTTATTAATTAGTTCAATAATTTTCTTAGTTTTAATTTTATTAATCTCTCCTTTGTGTTTTGAAATTTCTAAGTTGGCATTTAATTAGGGGTTTTTAATTTGTTCTTTTTCTAGCTTTTTTTAGTTTTTTTAGTTAGTTTAGTTTAGTTTAGAATACCCAATTCATTAATCTCTTCTTTCTCTCTTTTATTCATGTAGCTATTTAGTGAGAGAAAATTTCATCTAAGAACTGCTTTGGCTATATCCTATATGTTGTGGTATGTTGTCTCATTATTGTCATTCTCTTGGATAAAATTATAGATTGTTTCTGTGATTTGTTATTTGAACCACTTATTCTTTACAATAAAGTTATTAAATTTCCAATTGGTTTTTAGTCTATCTTTCCCTGGCCCTTTATTAAATATAATTTTTATTGCATCATGGTCTGAAAAGGAATTATTTACTATTTCTGCCTTTCTGCATTTGATTGTGAAGTTTTTATGTCCTAATACATGGTCAGTTTTTGTGTAAGTACTTTATACTGCATGACCACACTTTCCACATGGGGACAATGATGATGCAGAGAGAGGTGTTAATTAATTGATGACAGATAGTTAACATGATCACAGTCAGGGTATTGTTTTCTGTTCTGGGCACCATATTTTAAGAATTGTATTGATAATCTGGAGTGTCCAAAAGAGGTAGCACAAGATGGTGAGGGAATAGGAGACCTTGGCAGTTAAGAAGTGATAGAAATAATTAGGACAATTTGACCTGCATGGGAGATTAGTGGAGAATGGAATAGAAAAATGGTCTTCAAGAATTTGAAAGATATTCATGAGAAAGACTTGTTTTACACAGTCTTAGGAAAGAAATATTCGGTGTGATGGATGATAGTTGCAGAGAGACAGATCTCAGTTTGATGTAAGGAAAAACCTGCTATCTGAGTTATTTAGAATTGTAATAAACTAAATCAGAAAGTAGTGCTCTCTCCCTCACTGGAGGGCTCCAAGCAAGGTTTGAAGGATCATCCATGGGGATCCTTTTCATATATGAACTGAACTAGCTTATGTATAAAGTCACCTTGCAATCTGAAGTTCTCTGACTTAGCAATGCTTTTAGAATCAGACAAAAGGTGTCAAAATAGTAACCAGTGTGGCCTTGTTTGTTTGCTTGCTTAAACATGCTTGCCAAAAAGAGATTTAGATTCAAGATCATAGCTGATTTAAGTGTTGGGTAGGAGTAGAAGCTTATCTTGAATAATTGCACCAAAAACACCATCACTAGTTCTCTGTTCTCTACTACTTCACATGGTACATATATTAAAAATCTACCTGAGGATGTATCGGAGGACAATCCAGAATGATTCTGTAGTCACATAGGAAGATATATGAAAAGACTGGGGGAGATAAATTTCTATAATATAGAGAAGGGGAAACACAAAGGGACATGGTGATCACCTATAAATTCTTTCAAGGTAACAGTAAAAACAAAGAAGAAATTATTTGTAGCCTCAGTTAGTGCCAAGACAGAGAAAATAGAAATGATTTGATGGAAGTAAAATTTTAGCTTTAATTATAGGAAAGTTTGATTAAGAAGACAATAATTTGGACCATTTGTTCTCCTCAGGGAAATGTTCAAGGTCCCAATACAACAATCACTAAATAATAGACTGGATATCAGAGGAAATGGGATGATGAAAAAGCCTTGCTGAATGAACAGAGCTACTTAGGAATAATTTTTTTATGCTTCTATGAATTGGAATGTATGTATGTCTATAAAATATACATTAAATCATATACTCCTTAGGACCAGGGACCTTGTAATGTATTTTTCTATCTCTCAGGCTTTAGCCAGTACCTCACACATAATACTATTCTTAACAAAAGTTACAAAAATAGTTTAATTGACCACATCCTAAATAGTCAAGTCAACAGACATTTTTTTTAAAGTACCTACTATGTGTTAGACATTTTGCTAAGTGCTTATTAGGAACTCCCTACTCTAATCAACTCATACTTCTAAAGCAACATATACATATATATGTAAATATCAGTTCTTAGTATTTATACTGCCCCTTACTATGCTTTATTATCAAATACAAGATGACTTGTCACTGAAATCATGTTTATTGATAAGAGTTTTTTTTTTCTGACATAGTTATACAGTATTGGTAGCCACATGGTTTCTATGAATATTATTTGCATGACAACAGCAGGACAAAATGAATTTTGCTGCCCTGTTGACAAGATAATCATAAATGATTCAATAGAGTCCATATACTGGGCATAAAGATTAAATTACACTGAGGCTACTCTTTGGATTGCATACAATTTGATTTTTGCTGGCTAGATTGGAATATGATTTAAAAAGACTCTGTTAATGACTTGTGCATTTTTTCAGATTCCTAGAGACATTAAAGGGATGTTAATAGAAAATCATTTTCGAGAGCCAACATACTGTTTTGAAGACTACTGTGCATTGAGTCTATAACTCTTCAAATTTTCTGGCTTGGAACATTCAAATAATTTTTAAAACCATTTAGAATAAACAAAATTCCTGTGTTTGAATATTGAATTGAACAGATATATTTCTTTAGGGAATGTGGCACCAGATGAAATATTTAATCCAAGAAATCCAGGATATAACATTTGTGAAATTTAAACAACAGAATTTATTGATGGACAAGGAAAGAAAAATCATTACTCAACTTAAGAAAGTTTATTAAAAACAATGCTATTCCAGACTGTGGAAATTAATGATAGCTCACATTAAAAAAATTATTTAGATGTGATTTCTATTTACATTAGTCATCTCCAGATTACCCCCACTTTATGAAAACTGTTTTGCAATGAAGTAAAACAATTAAGCAAATCTAACAATACAATGGCCTCATCTGAAAACATGTGCAACATTCCATATCTGTAACAACATACCCCACCTTTATAGTTTTAAAGGATTTTTTTTAATTAGTGGAAAATTATTTTCTCTCAATCTCATCTCATAGAAAAAATAGAAAACAAAAGCAAATTCCTATTCCCTTTCCATCTTCTTTTTGTACGTTGGTAAGTTTCTTGAGAGCAGGGATTAACTTTTCTTATTTGTATCCCCCAAAGCATAGAATAGTACCTGGTACATAGAAGACATTTAACACATTTCTATTAAACTGAATTAAATTATAACAAATATAAATCAACATTTATTAAGCATCTACAAGAGGTCATGAAATAAGTGCTGAATATGCATTTCAAGCAAAAAAAATTCCATCACTGACTGAATTTTATATATTAATATCTATATCTGTGTGTGTGTGTGTGTATGTGTGTGTGTGTGTGTGTGTAAGTGTGTGTGATTCTATACCCTTCTCTCTTTTAGGAAATAGATAGTGGGTTTCATCATTAATCTGGCCTTTTGGAACCATGGTTGGTCCTTGTATTGATCATAATTCTTACATCTACTAAGATCTTGCTAAGTAAGATAAGAAAAAAAAATACTGGGAAATTTAGAAAAACAATGTGAAAGAAATTAGATTTAGAACAATATCTCCTATTTTATGGCAAAATAAACTCCCAAAGGATTCAAGACAAATATAAAAGGTCAAATGTTTAAAAAAAAAGTTCAAGAAACCTAGGAAAAAATAGACCAATGGAGAACAGAAAAACTAATGCCCAAATAATGGAAAGTAAGATCACAGAAGATAAAATAGAAAATTTTGATTACATAAAATTATTTAAGTTTTTGCATAAACAAATTCAATAAAGCTAAGAAAAAAAAGGAAACAACGGAAGAAATAGAATCTTTGGATCAAGTTTCACTGATAAATCATATTTCTATTTCTTTTTAAAGTTTACGAATGGTTTCCTCACAGCAACCCAAGAAGCCAAATTCATGTACTTTTTTTCCTATTTTACAGAAAAGAAATTTGAGGCTCAAAGTGTATAATGGCTCATGGGCACACAACTAGCAAGTGTCAAGAGTTAGAATTTGAATACGGATTTCTTCCTGCTATTTAGCTCCTGCTGTCTTTCCATTCAAGCACAGTTTTTGAGTACAGATCAGAGTGTTGGATAGGCTTTGAGAGATGATATAGCTCAGTCAGGCTTCAGAGAAAAATATACTAGTCTAAAACATGAAAAACAGTTATTGCCCCATCTAATATAAATGTTTCTAGAGGAGACATTGTGATGATCTTCTTTAGCAATCCTTATTAGAAAAAATCCTGAATTAATGATTACAAAAATTCACAGGAAGTAAAGTGGGTAATTTTGGGTGCATTAAATTTAAAAAGTTTTATACAAACAAAACCAATGCAACCAAGATTAGAATGAAAACAGGAAATTGGGGAATGTTTTACAGCATGTTTCTCTAATAAAGCCTTATTTTTCAAATATATAGAGAATTGAGACAAGTTTATAAAAATGCAAGTCATTACCCAAATGTCAATAAAATATATGAACAGGTTGTTTTCAGATGAAGTCAAAACTATTTATAGTCACATGAAAAAATTCTTTATGTCACTACTGACTAGAGAAATGAAAATTAAAACAACTCACAGGTACTATCTTAAATCTATCAAATTGGCTAATATAACAGAAAAAGAAAATATCAAATGTTGGAGAGAATGTGGAAAAATAGGACATTAATTGTCAATGGAGTTGTGAACAGATCCAATCATTCTGAAAAATAATTTGAAATTCTATCCAAAGGACAATAAAACTATACCCTTCAACCCAGTAATATCACTACTAGATATGCATTCAAAGAGATCAAAGGAAAAGGAAAAGATCTATATATACAAAAATATAATTCTTTTTTTAGTTGCTAAGAATTAGAAATTATGGGCATATCCATCAACTGAGGAATGGCTAAATAAGTTGTGATCTATGATTGCAATGGAAAAGTTTTGTGCTATTAGAAATGACAATTCAGATTATTTCAGAAAAAAATGGGAAAAACTTATATGAGCAGATGCAAAGTGAAGTGGGCAAAACCAAAAGAATATTAGACATAATAACAGGAATATGCAGAGGGCCAGAACACTGGAAAGGTATACTTAAGACTCAGTAAGATTGATGAGATAATGATTCTCTAGCTAAATACATACTTAATGTGGTACTTAATGTGATGTAATGATGTAATGTTCTACAGCTGGCCCTTGTTTAGTGTGGTGTAGTGATGTAATCATACTAAAATATTTAAGGGCTGGGACAACTGGGAATGATCTCTCAGCGGTAGCTCTCTCAGCCACAAAAGAAGATGCCAGATTCCAGTCTCCATCTTTGACCAGCCACAAGGCCCTCCTGCCTCCTTCACTCCTTCACTAAAACCAAGGACTCGGGCTAATCCCGAGGTCCTTCAGAGAGCTAGTCCGGACATTACAATGATCCATTGTGAATGACTCAACTGTTTTGATCAATATAATGATCCACAGGAATTCTGAAAGACTTCTGATGACAAATGCTATTTCTCTATCCAGAGTAGAATCAGAGCAGTTTGGAGAAATTTTTTTTTTTTTACTTTCTTGGCTAATATGGACATTTTTTACATGATTTTTAAATGTATAATTGAAATTATATTTCTTACTTTCTTAGTGGGTAGAGAGGAGCAGGGAGAAAGAGAAATTAGAACTCAAAATTTTAAAAAAATGTTAATTACAAATGATAATTTTTTTTTTTAAATTTCTCCTAAAATCTAACTGTTCTGGTTAGTTTTAATCTTTTATCTCTTCTCCCAAAGGCAAATGGCTATTGCTTTCTTTTTCCTTATAAAACTCTATAACATATTTAAAAAATTTTGAGACTACCCTTCTCCAGACTAAATATGTTGATTCTTGATGGTGGGCACAAAGATAAAGCTTTAAAGTTCACTGATACCAAATATGCAAAAGCACATAATACCCCTTTTATCTGTAAGACTAAATGACAGAGGAATCTAAATCACTGGCTATGAATTGCTAAAAATTGAATCAGTTTCCCAAATACTGGGAAAGAAAACTGGAATGCTTGTTAGAAAAATTATTACATGACCAGGAAAATTAATTCTATACTAAACACAATAGAATCTCATGATAATAAAATAATGAAGTCATATCAAATGTTGAAGATGGAAGGACACTTAGAGGTCAACTAGTCCACACCTATCCCTTTAACAAGGCAAGAAAGTGAAGGTGACTTGCTCAATCAAACATCAAAATAACAGCTGGCTAAAAACTTTGTGCTTTGTCTAGATTTTTGAATGTGGTTGAGAACAGGTGTGGCTTAATTAAGTCAACATTAGCTGCAGGAATTAAAATAGGATATGTAACAGTTCTCACTCCTTTTCATTTCATAAGACAATAAAACCCTTTAAAATTTCTAACAATGAGCATTTCTATACAAAGAAAATATTAAGATTCAAGAGTTAGGGTGGGAATGTCATTACCTAAATTGATTCAAGCTATATATCTAGATCCAAAATTGTATTTTCTTTTCATTTAAAGTGCTGCCTGGTCAAAAGAAATGCACTCATGTATTTGAAAAGACCACAAAAAAAAATATGCCTGCAATGGCTATTCAGATATTCATTATTGTATTAGTTGCCACTGCTTTTCATCTAGTTCATTGGAAATGTATTTTTATACTATATTGCTCTAAATACAAACTTCACATATATACATATGTATATTTGTGTATAGAAATGTATATGTATTTGTGCATTACATATACACATATTATACACACACACACATACACACACATGGTTAAAGTCATGGTTAAGTTTTATAAATGACAGATTTAGGCTGTGGAAATGGAAAATGCAGCTTATATTAATACCCATATGGCACCTACCTAGAAGTAATCAAAAGTAGAATGATGATGCTGCTGACAATAGTTAACATTTATGAAATACCTTAAGTTTCACAAATTATTAGCATATAAAATAACTATTATTATTCTCATTCATTTAAATGTGAAACAACTGAGGTTCAAGGAAATTCAGGGAAAAACTGGAAATATGAGTATCTTAAAGAAGATAAAAGGGTATCATCATAGAATATAGATATATCCGCAACATTTTCATGATCATTAAAATTGCCCTACCAATGGGTATCATGCGTTTTCCAAATGTGTCCAACCTAGATTAAACTATAATTGTGAAATAGTTAATAAAATAAAGATATAATAAAACATAGTTAATGTTAATTAGTGGTTTTCTCAGTCAATATGTTGGCCACAGAGATGCAGATTCTATTTAACAGCATGCTTCTTGACTCCAGTTATTTGTTAGACACTGTTACTTACAAATATAGTTGACAAACTCCTAGATTTGAAAGCAAATATCATGAATGTCTGTTCTGATCTCTAGTGACTTTATACAAATTACTTCATATACAACAATGGTGTTGTATAACACTATTGTGTTATACAACATCAGGTAAACAAAAATATATTTATCCTCGCCTGTACAGGAGCCAGGACTTTAAAACTTGGGGTTGAATTCAAAATATTTGAACACCAGCCATGTAGTTTCATTGCTGCTGGAAAGAGCACCTGCACAGGTTTCTCATTGACAATGAACAGCTTGTAGACTTCCCTCCCTTCCCTGTTGCCCATCCTATGAAGTGAACATACCAAGCTTGAAACTAGCTTTGTTCTTTTCTTTAACCATTTGGAAATAGATTCTGTCCAAAGATACTATAAACTTCTGGCACAGGTGAACAGAGAGTATTGATATTTAACAGAACTCTTTAAACAGACTGAAAAAGCATTTTCTTGTGAGGAAGGGGACTCATTGTTCTTGCAGAGGTCTGTTAGAAGAGAGATTTTTATAAAAGGGTAGGATCAATAGGAAAATTATTAAGACATCAAGAGAAAGACATGAACACATGTAAATTAGAGAAAGAAAAAAACTTATTTTCAAAGTTTAATTTCAATAAGACTTTGAATTTGTGTCACAAAAGGTCATCTAGCAAGAAAAATTATCTAGGAGAAATATTTGAATCAAGGTCTTTCAGATAACAGTGGGTAGAAGCTACTTACTCGCTGGGCAGAGATGAAAGCCCCTTCAACAAAGACAAAGCAAGATCTCTACTACTATATGCATTCTCTTAAATTTCACTTTTTAACTGAAAGCCAGGAAATTTAACTAGAAATATCACAAATACCCACAATTACTTCTTTCAAATACAGGGTTAGAAGTCTCTTCTCAGCCCTGAGAACCAAGGTCTGGAAAATCTTATCTTCACCCTGCCTTTGTTTTATTTCCAGTGAAAAACAATCAGTTAATAAGCATTCTGACTTTATAACCTAACTCTCTTTCTCTCTCCATATTCATTTGTATACACACACACACAGATACATTCAGAAAAGCAGTCAATTAGAATTTATTGAGCCCTCACCAGTACCTTGCTAAGTGCTAGTAATACCAAAAAAAAGACAAAACAAAACAAAACAACAACAAAAAAGCCTGTCCTCAAGGATCTTACATTCTAACATGGGAGGCAGCATCTGTATAACTCGGTATATACATATTGTGTCCAGAACAAACAAAAGGCACTTAATGTTAAGGAGATCAAGAAAAATCTCCTGCTAAAAGTAGATAATGACAATTTCTGTACAATTTCTAGTTTTTTCTAGAAATCCCCACTAGAAGAAGAGTGATTAAAATCTGCAGTAGTGGGGAGCCATTATTCAAAAGACATTTATTAAGTCTCATCTATGAGCTAATGAAGGAGAAAAGAAATGAGAAAAAAATCAGTCAGGTCCTTAACCTCTGAAAAGAATTCATTTCAAAGAGGTTATTGATCCTAAATCTAAGAAAATCATAGAGATTTTCTCCTTTCTGCTCAGGAGAAAGAACTCTTCAAAGTTCTTGATCTCTCCCATTTTGCTATGGTGACAAAAAGAAGAAGGGATAAAGAGAAGAATAGAAAGGAACTGAATATCTAGATTCGATAATTCAGCAACCTCAGAAGTTCTCATAAGCTTGCTAACAAGTTCTAGGCACAGTATATGAATTAGAAAGAACACTTCTCTCACACCAGCTCAACAACATGCTTCTTGACTCCAGAGTTATTAGACACCGTTACTTACAAATATAGTTGACAAATTCCTAGATTTGAAGGCAAATATCATGAGTGTCTGTTCAGATCTCTAGTACTACCTTTATGACTTTATACAAATTATTTCAGTTGTCTCAATCTCTGTATTCTCAAGGAATTTGGACAAGATGATCCATGCAATAGAGGATCCCCCATGCAATATAGGGGGAAAGTATTGGGCTAACACCACAGACTTGAGAATAAATTCCAATGCTTGGTACTTATTGCCTATGTGAGCCTAGGCAAGTCACTTTATATCCTTGGTTCTTAGTTTTCTCATCTGTAAAATAAAGGGGCTTAGCTTGCTTCTGATGGCCTGTCCAGTTTTAAATCTGTGATTTATAAACTTTTTATTACCAAATGTCTTGTGATGTCAAGGGAAAGGAGGGACCTATTCATTCAATTTTTGTTACAGTAATTATTCTGTAGTTTTCAGGAACCATTCCCCAAAAGGTGGGTCCAAGAGTGCTTCATTCTCTTATAGTGATGGGAAAGTGATAAAAATCCTTATTTAAGAACCAGGAAGACTAGTACAATCTCTATTGGCCTTAGGAGATGTCAAACAATTAGTTTTGCTCAACCAGTAATGTATAGCTAGACTATACTCACCAGTATACCCCATAAACCATAGCATGCCAGATCCTATTTTCACTACCTCCTGAAGTCTAACACCTGTTTGTTGCTTCTATGACACCATCCATCCATCTCATCTTTTTTGCCTTCAATCTTTCCCAGCATCATGCTTTTTTCCAATGAATCCTGTCTCTTCAATTGTGGCCAAAATTTTAGCTTCAGCTTCAATTTTCAGAACTTATCCTTCCAATGAGCAATCTGAATTAATTCTTTTAAGTATTGACTAATTTAACACCCTTGCTGTTCAAGGGACTGTCAAAGAAGTCTCCAGCACCACAACTGGAAAGCATTGATTGGAGGACAGGAGAGGCAACATTCCTTACAATAGAACCCTCACAGCCATACACTGTTAATAGAAAAACCATAGCTTTGACTATATAGACTTTTATAAGTAAGGTGATATCTCTGCCTTCTAGCACGCTGTCCATCTTTGCCATTGCTTTTCTTCAAAAGAAAAATCATTTGATTTCATGACAGCAGTCATCACCTACACTCATCTTTGAGCCCAAGATTATAAAACCTGATACTGCTTCCATTTCTTCTCCCTCTATTGCCAAGAAGATAATTTTTTGATGTTAAAGTACAACCTAACTTTTATACTTTCCTCTTTCACCCTCATC
The DNA here is from genome assembly GCF_902635505.1 of Sarcophilus harrisii. Taxonomy (NCBI): domain Eukaryota; kingdom Metazoa; phylum Chordata; class Mammalia; order Dasyuromorphia; family Dasyuridae; genus Sarcophilus; species Sarcophilus harrisii. The sequence goes on from NC_045429.1 coordinate 148,531,678, forward strand.
AAAAAGCTTCTTAATTCTTTCTGACATCAGAATGGTGTCATCAGCATGTCTGAGATTGTTGATATTACTCTCAGCCACCTTAATTCCAGCTTTTGATTCCTCCAGGCTGGCATTTAGCATGATGTACTCTGCATACGAGTTAAATAAGTAGGGTGACAACATACAACTTTATCATACTCCTTTTCCAATCTTAAACTTCCATCTTTACATCTAGCTGGGCCTTATCGGCACACATACAGGTTTCCTTGGGAGACAAATAAGATGATTTGATATTCCCATCTTTTTAATATTTGCCACATTTTGTTGCCATCCATAGTTAATGACTTTAATATAATCTGCAAAAGGAAATGTTTGTTTGGGGAGGAGTTTGTTTGTTTGTTTGTTTGTTTGTTTGTTTTTCTGGAATTGTAATGGGCCAGAACTCTGGAGAAATATACTTGAGGCAAAGATTCTTACAACAAGATGTTAACTCAGTGAAATTGATAAGACAATGGTTATCTAGTTTAGCATGATGATTAATAGTTCTCTAATTCAGTATAATTGATTTAATCTTACAACAAATAAGGGTTCCCTAGTGATATAATGATTGACTTATATTCAGTATGATGAATGGATTTAATTGTAATAGAGTATTTAAGATGTTAGTGTCAGACCTAGGGGAGGACTAGAACAGACTCAAAGATAAAAACCCTCACTCATGGTGGCTGACCTGTCTCCTTCACTTCTCCACTAAGACCAAGGTTCCCCAGAAAGCTAGCCTGGCCCCAGGTGAAGGATACAGACTGTGAAGGAGATAATAAAGACTTTGGACTTTATTCCTGACTATTCTTGTGTTGATTATTCTGCTGAGACCAAGGCCCATTCAGAGGACCCCCAGAGAGCTAGCCAGAACATTACATGGAATTCTTTTGCTTTCTCCATAATCCAGTGAACAATGGCAATTTGGTTTCTAGTTCCTCTCCTTCTTGAAAAACCAGCCTACCCATTTGGAACTATGCTCAAAAAGTTATCAAACTGTGCATACCCTTTGATCCAGCAGTGGACTGATAACTCAAAGAGATCATAAAGAAGGGAAAGGGACCTGTATGTGCACAAATGTTTGTGGCAGCCCTCTTTGTAGTGGCCAGAAACTGGAAACTGAGTAGATGCCCATCAATTGGAGAATGGCTGAATAAATTGTGGTATATGAATATTATGGAATATAATTGTTCTGTAAGAAATGACCAACAGGATGATTTCAGAAAGGCCTGGAGAGACTGACACGAACTGATCCTGAGTGAAATGAGCAGAACCAGGAGATCATTATATACTTCAACAATAATACTATATGATGATCAATTCTGATGGACCTGGCCATCCCCAGCAATAAGATGAACTAAATCAGTTCCAATGGAGCAGTAATGAATTGAACCAGCTACACCCAGTGAAAGAACTCTGGGAGATGATTAAGAACCATTACATTGAATTCCCAATCCCTATATTTTTGCCCACCTGCATTTTGGATTTCCTTCACAGGTTAATTATGCAATATTTCAAAGTCCAATTCTTTTTGTACAGCAAAATAATGGTTTGGTCATGTATACTTATTGTGTATCTAATTTATACTTTAATATATTTAACATCTACTGGTCATCTTGCCATCTAGGGGAGGGGTTGGGAGGAAGAAAGGGAAAAACTGGAACAAAAGGTTTGGCAATTGTCAATGCTGTAAAATCACCCATACATATAACTTGTAAATAAAAAGCTATTAAAAATTTAAAAAAGAAAAAGAAAAACCAGCCTGCTCTTCTGGCAAGTCTGACACTTAGCTTGTAAAACCTTAACCATAACCTTGCTGGCATGTGAAATAAGCACAATTATTTGAGATGTTTAAACATTCTTTTCCATTGTCCTTCTTTAAGACTGGGTTATAAACTGATCTTTTCCAATCCAGGGATCTCTATTGAAATTCTCAAATTCTCCGACATATTGAATACAGCAATTTGACAACATCATCTTTTAGGATTTGTTATATAAAATCCTAATATAAAAATAATATATAAAAATTAGCTAAAATTTCATCACCTGTGATCAGAACTCTCCACTATGACCTGTTCATCTTGAATTTCCCTATATGATATTACTCATAGTTTTATGTAGTTATTTATGCAAATTCCTCTGTGAGAAGATAGTCATTGACCTTCATTTTAGAATGCAGTTGAGATGGGGAGGTGGGGTATGGAAAAAGGACAAAGAAATAATCTATACCTCCCTCTCTCAGCTCTATTAAAGAAAAAAAAAACAGATCTCAATACTAACTAGATGAAGGAGCCAACTTTTCATGATGAATATGGCAAGAATTCCTTGATTTAATACTAAATCTTTCCCTTGAAATAGGGGAGGAGGGGACATTCACTCCTAGTAGAATTTAGAATGAAGACAATTCAATTCAATTCAACAAACATTAAGAATATCTAAGTGAATAGTCTCTGCCCAAGAGAATCTTAATTTCAAGACCAAAATCTGAAATCATAGAAGTTAGATGAAGAGAGAGAAAAATTGTTTTCACTGGAAATAAAGTAAGGGTGGATGAAGGTAAGGTCTCCCAGTCTTCAGTCAATGTACTAAGGATGAAAAGACCCAAGATAAACATTTTGAGGATAATGATTTTGAAGAAAGAGAATGAAGTTTAGAAGGGAAGCTCTGGTTCACATTCCAACTGAGGGTTGGGAAGAAGATTCTGGAAAGTTGAAAATATCAGCCCTAGTCAAATAGTTAGGTAACTATTTGGGATTCAACAAGCATTCATCATGTGCTATGAACTGCCAATCACTGGGAATACAAATAAAAGTAAAAAGAAAGAAATCCCCTTCCCTCAAGAAGCTTATATTCTAATTAGGAAGATAACATAAAAGAAGGGTGGAGGGGTTAGAATGAAGAAATATCTGGGCATTCTCCTTAAATGGAAGTTCTAGGAGAAGCCATTCCAATCAGAGAGAAGAGCCCTAAGGACTAACGATATGAGTTTGGGGACTAATCTTTCAGGATAAAGAGATTGTTGGACATGCTGAAGAAGAACAAACAGGTGATGGAAATGAAGAACGCCAAGGAAATGAAATTATTTCAATGATTTAAAACTATATTAATACCAAAGCCTAAACTGAGAAGGTGGGCACCTAGATGACACAGTAATAGAGTGCCAGGCTTGGAGTCAGGAAGATTCAACTTTCAGAGTTAAAATCTAGTCTTAAATATTTACTAACCATGTGCCCCTGGGCAAAACACTTACCTCTGTTTGCCTCAGTTTCCTCATGTGTAAAATGAGATACAGAAGAAAAAAAAAAGGCAAACCACTCTAGTATCTTTGCCAAGAAAACCCTAAGTGGGATCACAACTGAACCAACAATCTGAAAAGGAGGGGAAAGCTAAAAGGGATAAATGTTATGTAGGATTTAACTATATGTTTAACTATAAGCATATCTATAAACTATCACTTGCAAACCTTTCCATACTATTAACATATACTTCTTCTACTATCTATTCCCTTATATTCTTTCCCATTACTATTATAAATAGGTTTATAAGTCTCAGTTTATAGAAATATTCTTTGCTAGATATATGTACTTAAAAATTAACAATGTGATAAAGAGATCACCAGGAAACTAAGATAAGGAAGTTTTGGCAGACCAAAATAAGGACACAAAATATATCCATATAATATCATATCAAGTATAAAAATTCCTGGATATTTTCACTGTGTGATATTAAACTATTTAAGTCTGTTGCTTATAATTTAATTCATTTTATTTTTAATTCACTGAGGAACTTCCAGGGTACACTATGATAATGTTTAAAGAGACACTTGTATCCCAAGGCTTAGATGCTGAGACTCCCCAGGGATACAGGGAGAAGAATTATAGGTAATGATTCTGAGAGTTCACCCTATTGCCAAGGCAACAGGGTCAGAGTAACACTAATGGCAGTGTTAGATAGATGACCCAAGCAAAGTGAATTCAAATTGAGTTCCAAAATAGATTAATAGCTCTATTGTTTCTGTGAGTCAAGTGAACCCATCAACCTCTTTGCAACCCACCAATTCTCAGAACAGAGCATGCTTCCATTAGGACAATTGTTTAAATATGCCATATATTAACCACAAAGCCAATGTCTACAGCTCAATATCAAAACATAAGTATTATGGCTGATAACAACACTGAAACATTTCATGTCCTGTGTAAATGATACCTCACATCCCATTCAGTTGAACATCCACAATAGAAGGATATTCATGATGACCTCAATTATCTCAATTATAAAATTAAGGATTTAGACTATATGATCCCTAAATTTTACTTAGGTATACCATTCTGCAATACTATTTGTGGACTTCAGTCCCATTCTTTCCAGATTCCGTTCACTATTTTGGGTTGTATGCAATGGAGTGCTGGTAAATGTTTAGAAACTGCTTATGGTCAAGTTGGTACTTCTGTAGGCAAAACATTTTTAAGTTTAATCTATATTTTCTCCATCACTTTTAAAAGTCTAGACAATTAACAATAGCAACAATAGCAACAACAACAACAAAATGTTGATGAGTAGCTAAATGTTCCCTAAAAGTTTAACAATTGACTCTCACAGGCAGCTTTGAGCTGCCTTGAACACACCCCTATTCATAAATTTTCCAAACCAGGGTTCCAGAACCTTCCTATATGCCAGATCATACAAAAAGGCACATAAACCCAAAAAGTAAAGAGACATTTAATTAAGATAGAATAGGAAAGTAAATAACAAAAAGGAAATTTTGTGTGACAAACATTCTCTGCACTCATACACAAAATTCAGAGGAAGAAGGCATTCCTTTGTTGACCAAAAATTATTGAATATTAAGGCTAAAGAAAGAACATCAAGTATTTTAGGATCCAACGAATCAGCTCAAAAAGACCATTTGCCTGCTGTTGGTGTCCAGGTCAGTCTGAGTGCTCCAAAAGTTTCTTATGCCCCAAGAGATAAAGATCATCCAGATTTCTACTTCAATTCTACTCCTTCCTCTAAAAATGCAGCAGTTCAGTTGGCTTAATTCCAATCCTGTGTAAAAGTACTCTACAGGAAGGAGAAAGAGGACACAGATTCAAGGAGACTCAGATTTACATGACTTTGCTTGCACGTAGTTCTTCCCTTGGGTCCATGTGCAGATTCAGTTGAGGTTGTCTTGATATTTTTTTCTTTTTTAAAAAACCTTCTCAGCAAGGTGAACACTTAGGGCTAAAGCAACAGGGAGGGAATATGTTACAAAAGTCAAGTTACCAGATGGACTTCTCTCATTCCTTGCCATATGTCTCTTATTATTAGAAAATGGCATGTCATTCTGAAGTTTTTTTCCCGCCTCCATTTTCTCTTTCTTTTCCCTGCGCCTTTTTTTTTTTTTTTTTTTTTTAGCATAGCATGTCTCATGCACAATTCGTTCTGAATCACATAGGGCTATAAAATGAAACTGAATTTTCATATCCTTTCAACTAATGGGAAGTTTGGAATGCCTCAGAATAGCATATTCATTTGCTAGAGAGTAGAGTACAAGAATAAGAAAGTTTGAAGGTAAAAAAACATTCCATTAGGAAGATTTCTTCATCCTCATGAGAATCTTAAAATGAAATTGAATATAATAAAAAAATTTTTCCTTTTAATTCAATATTATTTCAATGGATACTTCTTTTTAATTTTTTATACTTTTAAAAAAACCTATCCTATCTAGGATGGGAAAAATAGATGTTAGAAGCTAAAAATGTATAGTATTCACTTCGCACTTTTCTAGAGAAACAAAGCAAGATGTTCTATGCACCAACCAAGCTATTTTTAAAAACCTAGATAAGTGAAGAAAAATAATAATGTTGTAAAAGGAAGGAGGAATGTTTAAGGAAAGGCTGATTGGTAGAGACTTTGGGTGTCTCCAAGGAGACCCCAGCAAGAAGGCCTTAAACTTTAAAGCATGAAGTTCCATAAAGTCTTCTAAGCGCTTTGGGAAAATAAGGTAAGGAACAACCTATTCCTGGTTTCATCAGAAGTGCACATCAATTTACTGAAAAGTAATGAAAATGGGGGGGAAAAATGGTCCTAAATAATGCCTGGGGGAGGTGAAAGCCAGTGGAGAAAAAAAGATGCTTAGGTCTTCTTTGGTGGCTTTAATCCTGCATCCGTTTTCTGACTCAATTCAATAAAAATTTATAAAATTCATACTGTGTCATATTATGCTAAACATTGGAGATAAAGACAAAGACCAATAAAGGAGGGAGGAGTCCTTGCCCTCCAGGAGTTTTTACTCTGTATTCTAATAAAATATTAACCATTCGAAAGAACTAAGTTGTTGCATTGGTTTTGTTTCCTTCCTTTCTTGCAATTTTTCTAGTACTACCTCCTTTTTGCCAACTCCCAAAGAAAAACTAACACAAAGCTATAGAAAGGCAAGCAAGATGTAGTTACAAACAGGGAGGGAAAATAATAACTCATAATTATAAAAAGCTTTTAAGTTTGTATGACAAAACATATAACCACTGTAGGTCCCAAGAACTTGGGAATTTTCTCTTCTTCTCTAAAAGGTCCTTTGACTATCAATCCATATGCTGACTGAATTGAATCCCATTCTTAAGGGAGAGTTCCAGATTAAATTCTTTTTCTTAAACTCTATGGTTCTTGACATCCCAGTCCAAGAGCCCCAGAGAGAATTATTTAAAGTTTAGATTTAGCTCAAGTTTAAAGAAAATCATTTCTACAAAAAGGAGTAGTAAAAAGGTACTCTATCTATTATGTAGGTCAGGTTTAGGACAGCTATTTATTTCACACACATATACATACATAAATGTGTATCAAAAAGGCTTGAAATCCTTAAAATTTATCAAAATAAAGAAAAAACCCCAAAGATTACAGGTGCTTCAAAATAACTATTATTAATCTCCTCGGAGGTTGATATTTAAATCATCAAACACAAAGCATTTGTCAAGACTGTTAAATTGGCATTCCATCTTTCAATTCAGTTTGGCTCTGTCTTCCTTAAATTCCATGTCTTCTGGCAATTGAAGTAGTAGCCAGAATAAATGGAAAGAAAGAGAGGATGGAATCACTTCCTTTAAGGTTTATTAAAGCAGCTAGCTCCCCATGCTATCCTCAGGAGAACCAAGGGATTCTATATCATTTCAAAACACTAAAACCTTCTTCACTGACCTATCAAATCAGGCCACCTAAAATGTTCAGTATCCAGATGCAGTACTTCATGGGATGGCTATGATTATAATCTTTTCTTGCACTCACACTCTCACACACTCAACACTTTTCTCACAGTTCTTTGAGATAGCTAGGATATTATCCTCATTTTAACTGAGAAAAGAGAGGCTCTGAGAATGTCACTAACATCAGAGCTAGTATTTAAACCCAATTCTTTCTTACCCCAAGACAAACATTCTTTCCACTGCAACACACTGCCTCTTTTGTCGTTCAATTTCTCCTATCTCTATTCCTTGATGTTTCACTTTTAAGTAAGGTATTAGAAATGGCAACAGGGTAGTTGGAAGGACCCCACTGTCTTAAAGACAGTTAGTAAAACAGTACTGACCTTTTGCAGGACTGACACCTTATTATTTCCACTCTTGCCTATTCTTGGGGGGGATGATTCTCATCACCAAGAAAAATAAGAAAATCACTCTGTTGCCAGGAAATATTCATGTGTAGGAAAGAAAGGTGAAGAGGAAGGCAAGGAAATAAAGGTAATAACGATTGAGTTGCCTTTTTCCATCAGTTTCAGAGCTGCCACTCTGATGAAACCAAAAAAAACCAATTTTTTGCTTAAAGGAGCACTTTGAGCAAAATATAATCTAGGCAAGAAGATATTAACTGTGTATTTATAATCATATAGATCAATAATAACTGTCATTATTAAGAATTATTTTTAATTGTATTTTAAAAAATACTCAATTTAACCTAGTTTTCATTGTTTTCTCTCCTTTCTTGAATTCATCTTGTTTTCTCCACATCTGATTCAAAATTTAATTTGAGATTACATAATATGAACCTTTTATGACATTAGTAGAGTTTTGAATAGTTTATTTTGAATAGTTTTATTTGAAGCTTTTCCTGCAAACAATCTCAATAATTAACAGAACAACCTTGGGGTCCTGCCAGCTAAGTCCTAATGGCTACTTAACATGAATAACTTAACAGGAAATGTTATTCTGTCCCACCTGGCTCAGACTAATGTTAGAGGCTCACAAATGCTATAGTATTAAGGATAGGGTAAGTTGGGCTCTAGGGGTAGTTGAACTTTTTTTTTTTTTTTTTGCTGAGGCAATTGGGTTAAGTGACTTGCCCAGAATCACACAGCTTAGAAGTATTAAGTGTCTGAGATCAGATTTGAACTCAGGTCCTCCTGACTTCAGGGTTGGTGCTCTATCTACTGCACCACCTAAGTGCCCCAGTATTTGAACTTTTAAAAAGTATTTTTACAATTGTTTCAATATATTTGCTTTTCCATATAATCCCATGTATTTTATTTTATTCATTTAAAAAACATTAGTCTAAAAAGGCTTCCAAAAAACCTTTTCAGAGTGCTAAAGAAATCCATAATACACGAGTGCACACACACACACACACACACACACACACAAATACACACAAATAAAATCCTCTTCCTTAGAATGTGAAGAATGATTGTAGTTAGCAGTTAAATAGTTCTTTAAGGCTAACAAATCACTTTATATTTGTTATCTCATTTATTACATATGTTATCTCACTTTATCTTCACAACCCTGAGAGATAGGTGCTATAATTATCCCTGTTTTACAGAAGAGGAAACTGAAGTTCAGTGGTTAAGTGACTTGTCCAGAGTCATACAACCAGTAAGGATTCAAACTAGGTATAATTCAAACTCAGATATTCCCAACTCTTAGGCTAGTGTCATATGCACTGTGCCACCAAGCTGCCTATTGACAATCTGTTGATAATATAAAGTAAAGGATCTCTCATTACAATGAAAAGAATCAGAAATTAACCAGGGTTCCAAGAAAGCAGAGAAGAAATGAGATTCATTAGTATGAGTCACATAAGAGAGTAAACAATTTCTGAGATCTGAAATAACAGGGCTCCAGGTAAACACAGAAAGAGTAATATTTAAAAACTAGTCATCAGAGTACCTCCAGCCTCAGGCATTATGTTAAACCATAGATATTTTCTTGTTTCTAATTAAATTTTAATTTAATTCCCTTCCCTAAAGAGAAAGAAACCTCAAAATGTTGTCAACAATATATAACATTGTAACAAATATGCTTAGTCAAGCAAAATAAATGTATCCAAAATGTATGTCATATTCTCCTTCTTGAATCCATCACCTCTCTGTGAGGAGATGGGAAATGTTCCTCATAATTAATCATCAAAAACTGTGGTAGATGCTGGACTAAGCAGAGTTAAGTCTTTCAAATTTGTTTGTCTTTACAATTTTCTTGTTACCATATAAATCTTTCTCCTGATTCTGGTCATTTCCCTCTTCATCAGTTTATATGTCTTCCCATGTTTCTTTGAAATCATCCCATTTCCTAGAGCACAAAAATGTTCAGTAATTTTAGTAATATTTGAATCTTCATAACCGATTTGGAGTTTTCTTGTGGAAGAAACTAGAAGGAATTCCACTTCCTTCTCCAGCTCAGATACTGAGATAAATAGGATTAAAGGACTTGCTCAGAGTCACATAGCTAGTAAGCATCTAAGGATGGATTTAAATTCAGGAAGATGAGTCTTCCTGATCCCAAGTCCAGCACTCCATCTACTATGCAATTGTATTAATATTTTTGTACTAAAACAGTATTACATTTTTCATATGCTATAATTTGTTCAAACCATTTCCCCATCTTGGTGGATACCGTCTTAGTTTCCAGTCCTTTGCTATCACAAAAAGAGCTATTATAAAATTTGTGTGTGTTTGTGTGTAAGTATATATTCTTTTCCTCATTTTTTTGATCTCTTTGGAGTATATGCCAATCACTGTATCACTAAGTTAAAGGAGATAGAAAATTTGGTAACTTTTAAGGTATAATTCCAATTGTTTTCCAGAATAGTTAAACCAATTCACTAATCCCATTAACAATATATTAATGATTAAATGTTGGAGTTAAACCCTCCATTTTCCTTTTTAATCAAATTTGTCAATCTGATGGACGTGCATTGGACATTCAAAATTTCTTTAATGTACATTTCTTTCATTGTTAGTGATTTAAGGAATTTTATCATGTTGCTATTTATTGATAACTTGGATTTTGTTGTTATTGTTGAAAAGTGAATGATTACTGACTTTTGAAAGTATAGCAAACTATACTTCTCCAATCAATTTGATAAATCACAATTCAATTTTTTTAAAAAAAGGCAAGTCTTATAATTTGGTTGTCAGCCAATGAAAGTTGTAATATCCAGTTACCCTTCAGCTCATGGGACAGATTTATAAAATATATCCCACAGTCAGTGTAATTTTACATTTGGAAATGTTTAAGCTACTAGAAAGAGAGTACAATTCTCCAAAAATGGCCTTGGAAGTTGAGCTTCTAGCCCTTCACCAGAAAAGGTCATTCTTTGTGTGGCTCCCAAAGTCCTCTCCTTCTGCAAAGGGATACTAGGAAGCATGAAAACAGTGTCAACTACAGGTGCTTATGAAAAATAACATTAAACCTGGAAAATTATTATTTAATACAATTTTGTAAAAAAAAAAAAAAAAAAAAACAACCAAATAGCAGTAAGGCAGTGAGATGGCAGAAACTATCTATGTGATTTGTTTGTTTGTCCTTTATCCTTTCTATTATTGGAGTGAGCAACTTATGATTTAAAAAACAAAACAAAATAAAAAAAAAAAGACCAGTGCCCCATCTCTCTCCTTGTCCATTTTAATGTCACCAGTCATAATTTTGAAGAAAAGAACTGTGACCAGGACTGCACTGCAGTGACGAACTGCTACCCATTTTCTCATCTTTTTCTTCTCTCCTCCTTATTTCCTTTTAAGATTACTCAAAATGCCACTACAAGCTTCACCTGACCTCCCACCTGTATTCTCTTCAGTCTCTCTTCCCAAATGGGGAAAAACTATAAACCTCAGAGGTTTTGTGGCCTGAAGTTGTTACATAACAATAAAGAAACTAAAAATCATTCTTCAAAATGTAACTTACAATTGAGTTTAAACAGATTGGGTTCAATTTTGATAGACAGGAACAAAATGTTATCTCTTGGCTCAGTTTCTCCCAAGAATTTCTGAGGTCAGCTTGTGTCCACAGATTTAAATTAGTTAGACTCCTGTAGAGGGCCGGGACTCTGGAGAAGTATACTTGAAACAAGGATACTTACAAGAAGGTGTTAAGTCAGTGGAATTGATGAGATGATGGTTCTCTAGTTCACATATATATTTAGTACTTAGTATGGTGATGTAATGGTTTTCTAGTTCACACATATTCAGAATGTTGTAATGATGTAATTTTACTAAGGTATATAAGGGCTGAGAAGGACTGGAAATGAGACATTCCATTTTTGACTATCCTCCTGTGGCTCTCTTGCTTCCTGCACTCCTCCACTAACATCAAGACTGGGCCAGAATAAAGACTCTAGACTCTATTCCTGTCCATTCTCGTGGTGTCTATCCTGCTGAGACCAAGACCATCTGAAGGACCTCCAGAAAGCTAGCCAGAACATTAGAGAATCCTACTTTTATGTAAGTGCTGAAGGGAATGATATATATCAGGGACAAGTGAGCTTTTGTTCTGCCTAATAGAAAATGCAAATAATATAAAGGACTCCATTACCTATTTTAAAAAAATCAATACAGTTCTCTCACCTTAATAGGTTTCCTAAGAACCTAAATAGCCCTCTATATTAACACATTTTGTAACTTGGACTCCTTTTGAGAAGGCAAAAAAACTTCAGATTTCTATAGAAACACTATTAAGGACCACACCTAAGTACAAAACCCAGAAAGCCTGTAAAGAGTTAAAAAGTGATGTACCATTAAGGAGCAGATAGGTTCTCTGAAAACCCCCATAGTTTGAATCATAACACACTTGAAGGAAATGCAATTCAGCCTTTACTGACACAGATGTTGCTTGTGATTTGGGAATGAAATAAATTGGAGGCAAGAGGGAAGAGGAGAGAGGTCAGAGAATGCAATTGCCTCTCAGTCTCCTTGTATTGTTATCCTCTCACATGAAAGGATCTATTCTGCTAGACAAAATTAGATCCCCAGCATCCACTAGCAGATTGCTCCCCTGACAAAACACTTTCTTGACATTATTATAATTCCTACTTTCACCCCAAGAACTGTATAATGTTTCTTTATGTTTTCTATCTGATCATTCATTCCTCAATCTCCTTTGCTGGATTTTCGTCTACATCACATCCACCAACTGGAGATGTTCCCCAAGGCTCTGAGCCTCCAGGACTCTTATTTTTTCCTTCTACACTCTACAGTTTGATTTCATCAACAATTCCCATGGATGGAGATACTCCCCATATCAATCTATTCAGCCCTAAACTCCCACTTGAGCTCATGCTCACATCATCAACTGCTTTTTTTGAAAATCTTAAATTAGATGTCTGATAAACATCTCAAAATCAACACCCTTTTTACCTCTCATGGTGTTGCTGATAATTACAAAAAAGAATGACAAGCCCCAGACCTGTGATAGCAACTCAAATACATTATATCATTCTCATATCTTATTAGTGTATCATGGGAGCTAGACCTAATCCTGGACTGTGAACTTAGTAGATTTTTTTAAAATCATCCATTGTTTCCACAGGATAGTCAGGGCACATAGAAATTCTGTCTTTTGTGATGTCTCTGAAAAATTCATCAGGGCCCATCCAAAATCATCTTGAGGAATGACAGCAAATCCTTAATGAAATCTGCCTACTGGGCTTTACTGATAGATGAAGCAAGAGGAAAAATATTTCAAGTGGCCCCCAAATGCTTAGGATTCATGCCCTGAAGCATGAGGATTCCTCCTGCAATCTTATTTCAGCATCAACTCTGCTGTTGCTTTACTTGTACTCAATCTTTCCTTGAATCCAAACTACTTCTTTCAATAATACTCTCAATGGGAAGTTCAATAAGCTTACTTTAAGATTAAAATAAATGTAAGTGTTAATGGATATAAGGTTTGGGATTAAGTCTCCATACAAGCCAGATGTTTTTGTTTAGAGAAAAAAAATTCCTTCCACCATCATACAGATATTCCTGGCTTCAGTCAGTACTGGAAAGCCAGGATGCAAAAGTCTTTTTGCAAAACCATAACTTACTTTTATACATTGTACAAGGAGAACAAAAGATAACTCCAGACAGAAGTCCTGAGTTCAAAATCTGCTTCTGACACTCATTACTGGGTGACTTGGACCAAGTTATTTAACCTTCCGAGGCCTCAGTTACTTCATTTATAAAATGAGAGGATTATATTAGCTGGACGTTCAGGTTGCTTTCAGCTCTAGACCTAAACCTTTGATTTGAAGCTTCACTCTGATATGGTTTCATTCATCAAGATACTTCCACCAATATCTCATGATTTTTTTTTTGTCTCAATAAGTCTTCATAAGTTCCACCAATATCTCATGATTTTTTTTTGTCTCAATAGGTCTTCATAAGTTCCTGAAATTAAAAAAAAATCACTCCCCCATAGTTAAATTTCTGATTCTGATGACCTTCTAAATAGCCAAGATGGTCCTTATATTTCTGACTTATTATACTACAAAGACAATAATCAAAACCTTTCCCACTTGAGTGCATCTCCAATGGGGCATGTGGAAAGTTCCCTCTACTTGAGTCCTATTTCTATCTCTCATACACCATTCCCTGGCAAATTGTTTCAGTAAACAGGCTAAATCAGATTGAAGGTAACTAAAAAGTCTCAAACTTGTAGGTGAGTTAGGGGGATGTCTACCCCTTTTCTTTACCATCATGAAGGATAGAAATAGGACTTAAGTAGAAGGAACTCATCACCACTATTACAAAAAAAAAAAATCAGCACATATCCCTTTATTATTATGTGGCATCACTTAAAAGTAATTGGAAAAAAGACAATAGATGTTTTCAAACTTATCTTCCGATTACAGAATTATCCTCAGAAATTGTTCTATATTGTGGACCTCAGCCTGTCACAAATCAGGGCCTAGTGAAAAAGAGAACTACTTCCTTTGGTTTCAAAGATGAGAAATAACATTACATTTCAACTTACATTCCAGGCAGTCTTTGATAATGACCTCCCGCTCTTTTAATATGAACAGGAAAACATGTTGGAGAAGATGAAATTGAGTGACTTCATTTAATAAACCTCTCCCCAAAGGGGTGAAGCTGTTGCTGCCATTATTCAAATTGTGTGCATTAATTCATGAGAGCCATAAAGAAATTTTTGGGGGCACATGAAGTCAAGTGCTTAGCATTAGGCTCATCCTTTGTAAAAAACAAAAAAACCAACTAAGGATGTTAAAAACTCAACTACAAGAGTCTCACAATAATCACAATAGTTTCCTACCTTTCAGATTTACCCTGCAATCAATAGCTCCATAGTTTAGTATACTAGACATTAATTGTAGGAAGATTGTTCCTTCAGAGACAGAAATCTCCAAATGCAGGTAGAGTGGTAAATGGGATATATATCTCACTATGATAGAAATTCATACTTTTCACTTAGTTATGTGGACATATAATCACTCTCTGAGCTGGCTTACTCACTGAAACCTGAACTCACGTTAGCAGATCTGGGTTCTCAGAAAAGGACTACCATAATGTATTTAATAGGAATAACTATTTTGAGGGAGAAATAATTCTCTACTCAAATTAGCCGTAGAGACCCTGTTTCTATTTATATGACAAGTCAAAATAAATTCACTTTTAAATATATAATAAAATATTCACTCAACATTAAGTCAAAAAAAAATAAAAATAAATAGTCATTTATTGAATAGAGTTAAAAATAGTAAGTATTTCACAATCCACATATAAACCTAAATCACATTCTCCCACTGAAATGTAACTGTGAATTGTAGATCATGGAAGAAAGCTGAAACAGAATTATAAGAACCTGACAGAGAAGCATATAAAAGAGGGATAACAGTATGCTTTAGCTAACTGACAAGGTTGGGCTACAGATTTGATGTCTCCATTTAAAACTACTTTTCTGTTGAATGCTTGTCTATTGGTTCTCACTGCTCTACAGCTCAACCTCTATTCTTCTTATCTATACTCAGAAATAATATTTACAAGCTCTATCAATTTACAACTACCCTTAAAAAGACAATTAAATAGTGATATCTCTTAATTTAAATAGTTGTATCCAGAATCATCTTTAGTTCTAGTAATCTATATCTTGCTACTGGATCCAGATGACTCCAAAGAAGAAAATAAAGCTGGTGATTTTGTGTAATCCTCTCTCAATTCAATTCATTTGCATTTTATACCTTCCTGATATCATGGTCCTCCTCAAGAATGAAGAAAAACAACAGCAGCAACAATCTAAATAGTAGTTCCATTTAAGATAAAGAATTGCAAAGCTAAACAGGCTCTGGACAATACTGACCACATCAGGCAGTTTTTCACTTTCCAATATATTCTGCATTGTCCAATTGCAAAAAAGTTACCAAGCAATAGCTTACATTAATTTTCTGAATAAAATGAACTACCTATCTATCATTTTTTAAAGCAAAACAATACTTGTAGGTTCACGTCCTGCTTTTTCCTATCAACAGCTAAAATTGCCATTTTCATTCAGAAAATCAAAAATTAGCAGCTAAATCTTTGTTCCTGACTCTAGTCAAACTCTAACAAACCATTTTTGGTTTCCTACTGTTTCTTTCAGCTTCTGTCAAATTCTTCAATCTCAACCTCCTTTTCTATCTCCTATAACTTTCAATGGTTTAAATCAGAGGTACTTAAAAAGTAACTACTTCCCAAATTTCCCCTAACAAACCAACAACTCTTTTTTTAAAAGATACCTCAATATCCAAATCATTATACCATTATTCTTTGTTTTAATTTACTATCTTTAATTGTAAAACAGGCTTGTATTAAGTGAATTGTGGGACTATAATGTTCTATAACTTTTATGATTTAAACATGGTCCTCCATCTCATTTTGTGTTTTTAAAACTGATTCCTTACACTTGTATCTTCTCAATTTTCAGAAATGTAATAAATATTAAACAAAATTTTAATAAATAACTTAGCTAAATGAAAAATAATTAATAGAGTTTGATGACATATATAATCTGATAAATAATTAATAAAGTTTATAAATAAAATTTTCTTTAAAACATCAAAATGCTATGTACAAATGAGGTATCATTTTATATCTTATACAAGATTTTAATCTAGCTAGCTAGTTATATGTATATGAGTATATACATATTTGTGTGCCTGCATGTATATGTATGTATACACACACATACATATATGTGTATATATATATATATGCATGTATATACATGTGGTAATGCAGTATGTATACTGCAGTTCATTCCTGTTTAGCTACTAAAATCCTAAGTTAAATTTCTACATTTCAATGGTTTTTATTAAATGGAAGTTCTTTTCCTGATCCTTTTAGGCATCAAAATGTATTTCTAAATAATGACAATATACTACCACCATTATTAATTAAATCTTTTTCTTTACCCATAAATACTATTTTTGTGCTTTTTGGCACTAAATTGCTCCATGTGAAAAGGGATTTAAATGGCACCATGGATCAGATGCAGAATTTGTTCTGAGGTCATCTGGACTTCTACTCCAAATCTTTATGTACTGGTAGAAAGTTGAACCAAAGAAAGATATTTATTGAAAAAAATTGCAAGATTGAACCTAATCCATTAGGTTCATTACACTACTTTTCTGAGAGTAAAAGGTATGAGTATTATATGGCTAAATTTCATAAATTAATAAGTTCAGAGAAAGCCTTAGAATCACTTAATTTATAGTTGGAAGAATGACTATAGGGACCATCTGGTTCAAATCCTTTATTTTATAGATGAAGAAACTGAAGTGAGCAAAAGGTGAAACAATTTGTTCAACTCTCGCAGATATGAATAGAAAAAAGAAGCAAGATTCAAATCCAATTCTATTCTGAATCAAATCCATTCTATATTTTTACCATGCTGCCACAATGTTCAGTAGATCTGATACAAAGGTTGCACTTTATACCAAAGATCCACTGCCTACTCATTGAGTCTCATCCTTGCTTACATATGAACTAAAAGAGAAAATTTACTGACCACATGCTTAAGGTTTTGTTCCTCAAAGGATTTAATCTTAATTTTGGCATGGGGGAGAAAAAAAAAGAAAAAAAAATAGCCTAATTTGTGCTCATAAGCATGAAACTAGAAATTTTTTTCCAATTAGTCTGTTTCTCTTTACCCATCATCCTACCACCACCTCAAACTGGTTCTGATATTCCACATTAGATAGAAAAAGGTTTTGCAGTTAACTTCAGGGCAAGATGTCCAAATCAATTTAGAAGCTGAGAAAATACAGTCATAAAGGTCCTATAAATTTTGTAGAATTTCAAATTGATCAATAATATAATGTATTCTACTTTTTCTGATTGATTCTGACCCCCTGCATAGGAGCATAGGTTGTTGCTAATCCGTGGAGGGATATGTTGTGGAGTTTGAGCTGGAGCTAGAAGTGGAAGAAAGGCAAAGACAAGAAGGAAGCATTCTTCCTACTCTGCCTTAAGGGAGTCATCAGTGACTCCCTTAGGAGGTAAGGGTAGAAGTTGGAGGAAGTGTTCTTGATGTTTTCCTTTTTCTTTTATTTTTTAAAAATATTTATCTACTTAATTTTAACATACATTACTTTATGAATCATGTTGGGAGAGAAAAATCAGAGCAAAAAAGAAAAACCATGAGAGAAGAAAAAAACAGAAAAAAAGAAGTGAACATAGCATGTGTCAATTTACATTCAGTCTCCTTAGTTCTTTTTCTGGATGCAGATGGCATTTTCTATCCAAAGTCTATTGGAATTGCTTTAGATCACTGAATCACTGAGAAGATCAAGATCAAATTTTATAGTTGATCATTGCACATTCTTGCTGTTATTGTGTACAATGTATTCCTGATTCTGCTTGTTTCACTCAGCATCAGTTTGTGTAAATCTTTCCAGGCCTTTCTAAAATCAGCTTGTTTGTCATTTTTTATAGAACAATAATATTCCATTATCTTGTTCAGGAACTCCCCAATTGATGAACATCTACTCATTTTCCAATTCTTTGCTATCATAAAAAGAGCTGCTACAAACATTTTTGGACATGTGAGTCCTTTTCTCTCTTTTATGATTTCCTTGGGATACAGATCCAACAATGGCACTGCTGGGGCAAAGGGTATGCACAGTTTTATAGTCCTTTGGGCATAGTTCCGGATTGCTCTTCAGAATGGTTGGCTCATTTCACAACTCCACCAACAATGCATTAATGTTCCAATTTTTCTACATCCACTCCAACATTTATCATTATCTTTTCTAGTCATCTTAGCCAATCTAAGAGGTGTCTTGAGGCTTTCCAGTGGAACTTTTACCTATAACAGAATTAAGAAGTAGATAGAAAGATTTGATCTAGTGGCATTTAAGTTATTACCTTGATCTTCCCCTTGAAATAAAGTGAGTTTCAAAAGAGGTGAATTGTGAATAAGGTTTTTTCTCTTTTGCTCCCAAAGGAAGATTTTTTTGGCACATAGGATAAAACCAGGCTTTTTGTTAGCAGCTTTAAAAAAAATTTTCTTCAAAATAACAATAGCTTTTGCCCTTTCTGGAGCAACCTCCTTTACTGTCTCATTCTCCTACTTAGAGAAATGAAACAATCTACTTGCCAAACAAAATCTCTCCCAAAGGTCAAACAGGTCTCTAAATCTAGCTTCAAGTCATTTAGAGTTTATAATATGTCATGCCCTGGAGTATTTTTTTTTCCATGTGCTTGCTCATTGAATGCCTCCTCTTGCAGACATAATCTAATATAATCTACAGAGTGTCTTAACCCAGAATATCACCTATCATGGCAAAATTAAAGGGAACATTTTATGGTTGGGCAGCAGAGAATTCACAAACACATTTCTGAATCTCATTTCTGTGTCAAGATGAGATAATAACAAAGGTAGATGAAAAATACTTTATGGCTAACCAGCAGCTACTATGGATGGATTCCACTTGTTCCCTTTCCTTGACCTTAAAGCTACTCACATCTAAAATATTCTTTTTTCCTTCTCAGAGTCATAACTAGAGAAAAAATGAGGAAAGTAATAGTGGGGGAATAGATGGCAAAAGATATGATCACTCCTAAAGCATTTTGGAGACAGAGATGCTGGACCTTGGAAAGGTCAAAGAATTAGATAATCAGGGAGTGAAGACAATTCTGAAGCTGATAGTGATTTTTTAAGGAACCGGAAAAGCCTATAGAAAATATGATCCTAGATAGGATGGTATGAATTTCAAAGAAGAACTAATAGAATATATTTGTATTGAGAATAGAGAATTTTTTTTGTATTTGTACTTCTTAAATCTATCTCAGAGTCTGTATTGCTGATTGACAGATTGATCCCTGAATGATGGTAGCAGAAGGAGGGTCTGAAAGTAACAGTGGAGAGCAAAGAATAATGTATTTCTCCTTTCTGGTCCTAGATATTAGGAAATATAAGGGAAGAAGCTACTCTTGGAGAGGATAACTCAAAGAGGCTTTGTCCTCAGGAGAAAGCTAGATCTCACTGAGCACCAGAAACTGGGAGAAAATTGAGAAGAAAAAAATATAAGATGATGGGGAGGATTTGAGATTGCATATGGGAAAGGGATCAGGGAATGCTCAGCTTGAATTATTGGAATGGGGAAGCCTCACATCACCTTTATCATCAACAGCTTTCCTTTCTTTCCTAAACAATTTATAGTAACACTGGTTCCAGGAAACATGCTCTTGTAGCATAGGTCCCCAGAGCCAGTTATCAGAGGCGAAATGACACTATATATGTATGTAATCCTCAGAAGAGATATGTGATAACTAATGACCATGAGAACCTGGGTATGGGGTAAGGAAGTAACATTTAGGAGCCAGGTGAGAGAGAAGGCTGATTAGAGAGTCAATACTATATTAGACAAGAAAGAAAATACATCTTTCCAAATGTTTCCAAACATCCCACTCTCAAACTGCTATGTCATTTACAACTAGTTCACCCAGGATCTGCTTTTCTCTCATTATTAGTTTGTCAGTGAGGTCATTTTCAAATTTCTAACTTCCAGGGATTCCACTTTGCCTATGGTACACCCATTCTCATATTCTAATCAGCCATTGTTAACTCAGTATTCATAAAGCTATTTTAATAGCTAGTCACATCTGTGGGTCAAATAGACAAGCCTATGGGAACAATACAAAGCAGCTAGAGTGATGCACCAGGGGATGATGGATGATTAGAATCATCACCAACTGATACTACACAGATTTGTCATGGCAATAATTCGGGAGCAAAAGCAATTGTGTGGCATTAGGGTTGACAGTTTCATTACTATACCTCTTCCCAGTGATTTGTCTAGGCTTCTGCCTTGTTTGTATCTAATGCTGGTGGACAGGAGCATTAGAAAAAAAAAATAACTCCTCCTCCGTGTTGAATTTTCTTGCTTAGAAATAAGTGATTCTCCTTGGGTGCCTAGGACCAAAAAGTTGACCTCTAATGATAAAGATTTCACCTGCAGATATCAGCTTGTCATCCAGCTGCCCTCTGTCTGGTTTTTTCCTCCTGTAGCAGAGGAACATCTGTAGGGCAGTGGCCCACAGCCCTGTCCTTCCCCTCCCAAAATGACATGGTTTTCCAAAACAGACAAACAGGTGCATACTACAAATCCAAGTGAGGCATGGTGTTGATGCATGGCTTGGCTCACCCTTTTCCTGTTTATGGTGGATGCCAAAGCATTAGGCACAGAACATTCAATTAAATGAGATGAGAGCTCAGATGTTTCACTAAGTAGCCTGTCCTTCATCAGAAACAACATTATTTCCAGCCTGGCTGCTAAGAGGATGTCCTTTGAAACACACACTAAGCCAAAGAAGGATGGATAAGATGGCTCATAATAAATATCAGGGTTTTATTTTTTTCTGAGAGGGAAGAATTCCTACGTGTGTGTGTGTGTGTGTGTGTGTGTGTGTATGTAATATTTGAAAGGGAAATCATTCAAGAAACAAAGAATACTATAATATGTAAGCCCAATTTTGATTTGGAGCATGTTTTTATCTCTAGTTACACTCATGCTTTCTATGAGACCAGAAATGTTAGTCCTATGAGAAGACTAAGCAGAAAAAGAAAAAAAAATCAGTGATTTTCTCTGAGTCACCCAGTGAGTTTGTGGCTAAGCCAGGATTAGATCTCACAGACTTCAGAGCTCTGGGCCAATGCTTTTATCAATTACTAGACCAAACTGCCTTCTGGGCTGAAAAACAGGAACAGGAAGAAAATCAGTTTCAGAATGACAGCTTAATCATTAAAGAGAAACTAACTCTGGCCCACTGGGACTGGGTCACAAGAGGACAAAAACAAGAAAGAAAAGGAAATGTTCGACCTCTAATGAAAACCTATTTTAAAAAATATATACCACAGTGATAGAAGACTTCTACCAGTTTGAAAGTGGAGAGTAGGGAAGTCATTCTTTCCTTTGCTTTCTATAATGTCAAAATCTTGAGGATAGGGACATTTTAACTTAGCCAAACTTTGTATTTCTTCCCTGTGTCTAATATAGTTACATGCATAAAAGAACTAGGCAAATATTTGTTGATTAATTTCTTCATTGACCCTGAAGTAAAAAAGATCTTGATTACAGATTTGCCAGTAAAAGTATGTGTCCCTATTTAAATCTAATCTATTGTTCAAGATAGCAGACTGTCCCTTCCAAGAAATTCACTCTAACCATCTCCTGAATTCCTGGATTTATTGTCTGTGTTCTGTCACTCAGTGGGTACTTACTGTATACTGTCTTGCATTAGAAATTGTTTAATTTTGTGTACATCTTCTTTCTTTAACTAGATTACCATTTTGAGAGAGACTTTGTTTAATAGAGTGCTTTGCATATCAAACAAGTATTTATTAATTGTCACTGTAATTTATTAAGTGTTTTTTATTTAGATTGGAGGCAGCTAGGTGGCACAATGGATAGAACCCTGGGCATGGCGTCAGGGACACCCATATTCCTGATTCCAAATCTGGCCTCAACCACTTACTCTCTAGGAATAAGTCACTAGACATGTTTAGCTCACTTTTCTTATTAGTAAAATGAAGCAGAGACAAAAATGGAAAACCATTCCAGTATCTTTACCAAGAAAATTTCAAATGGAGTTACAGTCAGATGAGACTGAAATAACTAAACAACAAAAATTTAGATTAAAAGTTCCTGAAGATAAGGACTATCTAGAGCCACTGTTTTATGTCCCTGGTATTTAGCACAGAGACTAGTACTTAGTAGGCACTTAATAAAGGCCTACTATGCACCATATAACAGATAGGTATTGGGGATACAAAGACCACAATAAAATAGTCACTGTTCTGAGGAAACTCATGTTCTAGTAGAAAGACAACAAATCTTTATAAAAATTGATTATGTACAAAATGCATATAAGATAATTTGAGGAGGAATATACTAGCAATTTTGGGAATAAGGAAAGATTTCATTTGAAGAGATTCAAAGAATAAGTGAGAAAGTTATGCATTTAGGATAAGCCCAAAGGGGTCAGTTGAATGTTTTTGATAAAAAATAATAAGAACACTATTTTGTATGGAGAATAACATGTTATTAAGCTGGAAAGTACATGACCACTATAAACTCTTATATTCAGTATGCGAAGCCTTTTATAAAAGGCTTCGCATATAGTTGATCTGAAAGATAACAGGCAAATACTGGTGTTTACAGAGAAAAAGAGTGACATGGCCAGACCTTCAATTCAGTGAAAATCAGTTTAAAATCACTCCACAATTTGTGTGGAAAATAGATTAGAGTTGGGAGGGACTAAAGCAATAGTCCAAGAGAGAAGTAATGAGAGCTTGAACTAGGATGGTGGGTAAGTGAGTAGTGAAGAGAAAGAGGGTTAGGAGAGAGAGAAAGAAATGCGGAGATGAAAATAAGTATTGTCCATTGATTTATTATATAAGATATCCTAAACTGCATCTTGGTCCTCCAAGCCATTTTTAGAGAGGAATTATATAATGATTACTGAGTGTTGTGATATGGAGAGGTCAGTCAGTTCAAAATTTGTGTAAGCAAAGGGCTACAGTAATACCATTTAATGCCTCTGTATATTGAGTTCCCATCCTTGAACCCTGAGCTGCTCTTGTTGTTGGGAGCCAATCTATTGTCCAATGCCACTGGGGCCTATGTCTCCTCCCACTATCAACTGCTGCTATGAGACTGCCTCTGCCTTCTTAGAAGTAGTCTGAAAAGAGGCAGAGCCAAGTTGGTCCAGAGGGGACCCATCTTTATCTGAGCTCTCCCTGATGTCCCTTAGATCAACAACATATCAAGCCTCTGAACTGGTTTTGGAATGACAGAATCCACAAATATTTGGAGTATAACAAATTTCCAGCAGAAGATATTTTGGGAGAACTTCAGAAAATATCTATTTCAGTTAGGCACAGAGGAAGAGGCCGAGTGTAGGCAGTGCAGAGATCCAAGGTGGTTAGGGGAATATAACTGGAGGAATCTACATCAGTGTTGGGTACTCTATCCTGGTTACAAGCCAATAGATCAACAGATTAGCTGTAAAATATCCAACACAAATCCAAAAGGCAAGTGGTGAGCTCCTGAACACCAGAATAATGAGAGATCTGGCCATGTCCACCCAGTATCGGAAGTTAGTCAGCACCAACCCAGCACAGTCACTGTCAACTGTAGAGGAAGCCTGAACAATCTCCCCTTTGCCCTAAAAGCAGACCTCGACTTTCAAAAAATAATGAGCAAAAAAAAGCAAAAAGAACTCTGATCATAGATAGTTATTATGGAGAAAGAGAAGAACAGATTTCAAACCCTGAGGATACTAAAAGCAGATCATCTCCAGATGAAGCTCCAAAGGGTGATATGACTTGGTTCCCATCTCTCAAAGCTCTCTTTGAAGAATTCAAAAAGGATCTTTAAAAAAAAGTTAGAAGAAAAATGGGGAAAGGAAATGAGAACTTTTCAAGAAGGTTTGGAAAAGGAAACAGAAATTATCTGAAGAAAATTCCTTTAAAAATAGTGAAATGAAAAGTGCAAATAACTCTTTACAAAATAGATTTGACAAAATAGAAAAAGAAAACAACTCCTTGAAAAACAGAATTTGTGAAATGAAAAAAATCCATTGAACAAAACAATTCATTTAAAAATTCAATTGGCCAAATACAAAAGGAATTTAAAAAGGTAACTAAAGAAAATAATTCACTAAAAATTAGAACTGAACAAACAGAAATGAATGACTCAATAAGACTTCAAGAATCAGTCAAACAAAATCAAAAAATGAAAAAATAGAAGAAAATGTAAAATACCTCATTGGAAAAACAACTGACATGAAACCTAGATCGAAAAGAGATAATCAAAGAATTATTGGACTTCCTAAAAACCTATGATGAAAAAAAAAAGCTTACACATCATTCTTCAGGAAATCTGCCCTGATCATCCTTCAAGGAAAACTGCCCTGATGACCTAGAACCAGAAAGTAAAATAGCATTAAAAGAATTCGCCAATCACCTCCTGAGACGTCAAAATAAAAATGTCAAAGAATATAGTAGCTAAATTTCAGAATTATCATATCAAGGAAAAAATATTGCACACAGCCAGAAAGAAGCAATTCAAATATCAAGGAGCCATAATCATGATTACCCAGGACCTAACAGATTCCACATTAAAGGATCAAAGGGCCTGGAATCTGATATTCTGAAAAGTAAAGGAACTTGTATTACAGCCAAAAATCAGCTATCCAGCTAAACTGAGCATTATTTTTCAGAGAAGAAGATGGACACTCAATGATAATAGGCGAATTTTATTTATTTCTGATTAAAAGAACAAAGCTGAACAAAAAATGTGATCTCCAAATACAGAATTCAAGAAAAGCATAAAAAGGTAAAAAGGAAAGAACTCTTGAGAACTATATCTCTGATATGGGTATACTTAGAGAATAAGGGTATAATTTGATTTTGTTGTGATATAAAAAAGAAATTAGAGATAGAAAGGGGATTGTAGCAGAAAGAGAGGAAAATGGAAGTAAAACGAAGGAAATTACATATAATGAAAAGGCAAAGACCTATTATAATTGATGAAAAGAAGGGAGAGGGGTAACATTGTATGAATCTTACTTTCATCAGATTTGGCTCAAAAAAAGAATATCAGATATATTTGGTTTCACAGAGAAACTTATCTCACCCTATAGGGAAGTGGAAGGGGAAATGGGAAAGCAAAGGGGAAGGCTAGAAGAGAAAACAGAAGTAGTAGGGGAAAGGTATAAATAAGGAGGAAGGGCTGTAAAGAGAGAGGACTTTTTGAGGAAGGTAGTGGTCAGAAGCAAAATACTGGAGAGGAGGGAAAGGGGGAAAGGAAAGAGAAAGGCATAACTTGGGATAAATAAGATGGCAGGAAATATAGTATAAATCATTTTAACTGTGAATATGAATGGGATGAACTCTCCCAAAAAATGGAAGCAGACAGAAGACTGGATTAAAAACCAGAATCCTACAATATGTTTTTTCACAAGAAACATATTTAAAGCAGAGTGATATATACAGAGTAAAGATAAAAGGCTGAAGCAGAATCTATTATGCTTCAGGTGAAGTTAAAAAAAAAAAAAAAAAAAAAAAAAGCAAGGTAGTGATCCTGACCTCAGATCAAGCAAAAGCAAAATTAGATCTAATTAAAAGAGAAGAAGGAGCGGCTAGGTGGTGCAGGTCCTGAATTCAGGAGGACCTGAGTTCAAATCTAGCCTCAGATACAACACTTCCTAGCTGTATGACTCTGGGCAAATCAATTAACCCTAATTGCCTCAGCAAAAGAGAGACAGAGAGAGAGACAGAGACAGAGAGAGAAGGAAGGAATAAATTATATCTTACTAAAGGATACTATAGATAATGAAGTAATATCAATACTAAAAATATATGCATCAAGTGGTATAGAATCCACATTTGTAGAAGAGAAATTAAGAGAGTTGAAAGAAGAAATAGACAGCAAAACTATACTAGTGGGGGATCTTAACCTTGTTCTCTCAGAACTAGATAAATCAAACTACAAAATAAATAAGAAAGAAGTTAAGGAGGTAAATAAAATTTTAGAAAAGTTAGGTATGATAGATCTTTGGAGATCTTTGAATGGAGACAGAAAGGTCTTTTCTTGGTGATTCATGGAACCTATACAAAAATTGACCGTATATTAGGGTATAAAACCCTCAAAATCAAATGTAGAAAGGCAGAAATAATAAATGCATCTTATTCAGATCATGATGCAATAAGAACCACATGTAATAAAGAACCAGGGAAAATAGACCAAAAATTAATCAGAAACTAAATAATCTGATCCTAAGGAATGAGTGGGTGAAAAAACAAATCACAGACACAATCAATAAATTTCATCCAAGAAAATGACAATAATGAGACAATATAACAAAATTTATGAGATCTAGACAAAGCAATTCTTAGGGGAAAATTTATATCTCTAGATGCTTACTTGCATAAAATAGAGAAAGAGAAGATCAATAAATTGGACATGCAACTAAAAAAGCTAGAAAAAAAAAACAAATTACCACCCCCCCCCAAGTAAATACCACATTTGAGATTCTGAAAATAAAAGGGGAGATTAATAAAACTGAAAGTAAAAAAAAAAAACTATTGAACTAATAAAACTAAGAGCTGGTTTTATGAAAAAACCAACAAAATAAATAAACCTTTGGTTAATTTGATCAGAACAAGGAAAAGAAGAAAATCAAATTGTTATTATCAAAAATGAAAAGAATGAACTTTCCAACAATGAAGAGGAAAGTAGAGCAATAATTAGGACTATTTTCTCCAACTGCATGCCAATAAATATGGTAATCTAAGGGAAATGGATGAGTATTTACAAAAAGTATAGATTTCCCAGACTAAGAGAGGAGGAAACAAATTATTTAAATTTTAGAAAAAGAAATTGAACAAGCTATTAATCAAGTCCCTAAGAAAAAATCTACAGGGCCAAATGCATTTATAAGTGAATTCTACCAAACATTTAAAGAAAATTAATTCTAATATTATGCAAATTCTTTGGTAAAATAGAAAAAGAAGTAATCTTACCAAATTCCTTTTATGACACAGACATTGTATTATACCTAAACCAGGTAGTATGAAAACAGATAAAGAAAATTATAGACCAATTTCTGTAATGAATATTGATGCAAAAATCTTAAATAAAATATTAGCAAAGAGATTACAGCAAGTTATCCTCAGGATAATACACCATGACTCAGTAGGATTTATACCAGCAATGCAGGGCTGGTTCAATATTAGAAAAAACATTAGCATAATTGACTATATCAATAACCAAACTAATAAAAATCATATGATTACCTTGATAGATGCAGAAAAAGCATTTAACAAAATCCAACATCTATTCCTATTAAAAACACTAGAGAGTATAGGAATAAGTGGAGTTTTCCTTAAAATAATCAATAGCACCTATTTAAAGCCATCAGCAAGCATCAGATGTAACATGGATAAACTAGACCCATCCCCAATAAGATCAGGGGGTAAAACAAGGTTACCTACTATCACTATTACTATTCAATACTGTATTAGAAATGTTAGCTTTAGCAATAAGAGAAAAAAAAGAGATTAAAGGATTTAGAATAGGTAAGGAAGAAAGCAAATTATCACTCTTTCCAGATGATATGATGATATATAAAGAGAATACTAGAAGCAATTCACAATTTTAGCAAAGTTGCAGGATACAAAATAAATCCACATAAATCACCAGCATTTTTACATATTACCAACAAAAGACACAAAGAGAAATTCCATTTAAATAACTGTAGATAAACTGTAGGAATCTACCTGTCAAGGTAAAGTCAAGAACTACATGAACACAATTACAAAACACTTTCTACATAAATAAAGTTAGATCTAATCTCTTGGGAAAATATCAAGTGACCATGGGGAGGCCAAACTAATATAATAAAAATGATAATACTACCTAAATTAGTCTATTTATTCAGTGCCATATCAATCAAACTGGGGAGGAGGGAAAGGGGGAAAGCTTCACAAAGCTAGAAAAAATAATAGTAAAATTCATCTGGAAGAACAAAAGGCCAAGAATTTCAAGGGAATTAATGAAACAAAATACAAATGAAGGTAGCCTAACTGTATCAGACCTAAAACTATATTATAAAACAGTAGTCATCAAAATAAAGTCATCTAAAAAGTTAGTAATGGTCTGGGTTTTAAGTGAGCATGATTTGTGTGTGGTTGCTTCCTCAACAAAAGATTCAGGGAGGAACTTGAAAATCAATGTGCAGAACCACTACATTGAATTCCCAGTCCCTATATTTATGCACACCTGCATCTTTGATTTCCTTCACAAGCTAATTGTACAATAATTCAGAGTCTGATTCTTTTTGTACAGCAAAATAATGTTGTGGTCATGTATACTTATTGTGTATCTAAGTTATATTTTAATATATTTAACATCTACTGGTCATCCTGCCATTTAGGGGAGGGGGTGGGGGAGGTGGGGTAAGAGGTGAAAAATTGGAACAAGAGGTTTGGCAATTGTTAATGCTGTAAAGTTACCCATGTATATATATCCTGTAAATTAAAGGCTATTAAAAAAAAAAAAAAAAAAAAAAAAAAAAAAAAGAAAATCAATGTGCAGAGGTGCTCCCAAGTGCATTAAAAAAGCTATAGGGTCAAAAGCAGATGGTCAGTCAGAAAAGGAAACTATGGAAGAAAGTTCATATGGGTAGGTGGAGAATCAGGAAAACCCTTAGTAGAAAGAAGATCCACAGAGAGGATGTACAATGAAATGCTGCAAAGAAGTCAAGAAGGGCAAGGACTAAGAAAAAGTCATTATTTTGGCAGTTAAAATATTATTCATGACTTTGCAGAGAGCAGTTTTGGCTAAGTGATGAGAGATGAAGATAAGTGATGAAGAGATGAGAGATGGATTACAAAGGCTTGAGAAGCGAGTGAGAGGAGAGGAAGTATAAGCAATGAGTGGGTAGCTTTTTCCAGGCTTTTGAGAAAGGGAAGAGAAATAAAAATGGAAAGCTTGTGAGGATGGGAGGGTCTGGCGAGGACTTTTTTTTTAAGAAAGAGATCTAGAGTCAGAAATATGTAAGTTCAGATCCAGCTTCAGAAACTTATTCTTTGTGTGATGCTTAACCTTTGTTTGCCTTAATCCCCTGGAGAAGGAAATGGTAAACCACTTCAATATCTTTGCCAAGAAAATTCCATAGACAATATTGTCCACGGGATCATGAAGGGTCATACATGACTTAATAATTGAACAACAAAGACAGAAAAGCAAGGAAGAAGGAGCTTATGGTTAATGACCTTGATTTTCTTAGCAAAATATGAAGCAAGGTTCTCATGTGTAAGGATCCTTGCCACTAGTACTGGAAATCATGCTTAGGTCATATGGAGGAAACTGAGTCTTTTTGAGTGCCAGAAGATGGAAAGAATATGAGAAAAGGTCTAAAATGAAGAGAATTTTTTAAATTTTGGAATAGGAAGCAGTGATCAACTATGAAAGACTTAATTCTTCTCAGTGGTTCAATGATTCAAGGCAATCCCAATAAACTTTGGATAGGAAACACCATCTGCATCCAGAGAACTATGGAGACTGAATGTAAATCAACACATACTCTGTTCACTTTTCCCCCATTTTCTTTTTATTTTTCCATTCGTGGTTTTTCTCTTTTGTTCTGATTTTTCTCTCCCAACATAATTAATAAAGAAATATGTATAAAATAAAGAATGTACATGTATAACCAGAAAAATTAAATTTTAAAATATCATGGAATAAGAATTCCAAAGGGACCAGTAGAAAAGTCAAGAGGAACTGGAATGGGACATTGGCAAAGTAAGGTTTAGTTGGAAGAGGGTAAGAAAATGAATAATGGAACATGAGAGAAGGGGGGTTTTCTTTTAAAGAGTCAGTATCACTAGAATTAAGAGAATTACTGGAATTAATTAGTATCACTAGCATTAGAAGAATTAGAAGAACTACAGGAGAAGAATCCAAGAAGAATCATTGAGGATAAGAACAGCCCTGCTAATGATATTATTCTCTCTGTTGGCAACAGCACTGAGCAGTCACATAGACATTAATGTTTCTTTCTTCCACTTGGAATTGTCATGGGAGATACTTACATGTACTTAATAGGCAGAATGGAGAATATTTGCATATATTTGTAGACAGAATGTGTGGACCATACAAAGTGGGCAATAATAACAATAGCACTTTTAAGTTTTATAAAGCACTTTACAAATATTTCTTTTAGTCTTCACAACTACCTTGGAAGGTAGGTGTTTTTAATATACTTATTTTACAAATAAGAAAAATAAAATAGACAGATGTTAATTGACCTATGCAAGATCACACAACTAGCAAATATATGAAGTCATATTTGAATGCAGGTCTTCCTGATTCAAGGTCCAATGCATTACCTAATTTTCTCTATAAATACTTGACAAATATTAAAAGGGAAATGAGAAAATAAAACCAAAAAAATTCTAACAGTCTGATCTCTTAAGATTTGGAAAGTTGTCTTCAGACCAAATTTCATTTTCTTTTTAGATGTGGCACAGTCAGGGAAAGACAAGACCTAGGGTTGGGTAATGAGGTCTGAATTCTCTATCTTCACTACTGATTGAGAACATTTCCACAGGCACATTATTTAGCCTTTTCTGCTTTTTGGTTTCTCTTTTTGAAAAATGAGGACACAACCAGGTAACATTTGCAAATTAGTTTAAGATAATTAAATGAACTATAAGTGTGAGGCATTTGAATAATGACTAGAATGATTAGACAGAGCATGTTTCCCAAATGTTTGCCGATGATTAATAAAAAGGGGGGAAAAGGAAAATAGAAAAAAATAATCAGGAAAAGATTTTTTGCCATCACAACTGATTCACTTAGAATCCTTGGAAGGCTTTCCATTCAAAGCCAGTAGAGTGACTTCCTTAGGAAGAATTTGCTTGCAGCCCTGTTCTTTCACAAGTTTTTTAGAGGTCACTTTGGGCCCATATGATTGCAGACACTCATTGCTGGCAATCAGTAGATGGAACACAGAGTGAATTAGGGAGTTTAAAAGCCCAAACTGAGGGTAATCTATTACCTCCAATCATTTTTTGTCATTTCAATGCAGGGTGGACAGATGGTGAGTGATAACATGCTTCAAAGTTTCCATCTTCCAGAAACAGAAATAGAGCAGAGGAATTCAGTCAT
This sequence comes from Sarcophilus harrisii, assembly GCF_902635505.1. Classification (NCBI taxonomy): domain Eukaryota; kingdom Metazoa; phylum Chordata; class Mammalia; order Dasyuromorphia; family Dasyuridae; genus Sarcophilus; species Sarcophilus harrisii. The sequence goes on from NC_045429.1 coordinate 148,563,091, forward strand.
ACTGTCACTTCTATACTGTGAAGAGGCATTATGGTATCATGGAAAGATCACAGGATTTTGTTATCAAGAGACCTGGGTTTGTCTCCTGGCTCTGTCTGATACTGACCAAGTTATTTAACTTCCCCTTTTTTCATCTATAATACAGTATAAAGATAATAAAGGAGATTGATCAACCTCTGATTACATTGTTTTTCTCTAATCCAACAACAAAATGTGAAGAAGTTCCCCAATAAACTTGGTAGAATTATGGGGCTTTGGCCATTTGAAGAAGACTACTAAGGGAAATAGGAAAATTCTAGGGATTGGATGAAGGATCAACTATATCCCTAGTGGTATTTAAAAAGTTATAGTCAGCTCTATACTATACTGGAGTAAGCTAGAGTTAGAGAGTACTCCATTTGTCTTTCCCAATCATCTTCCAGCAGACATCATTGACTGTAAGAGATACCATACTCAGCAATGGAAGCATTTTGTGCTATGTTGTTATAAAAGAGACATAAATGATTGTCTCAGATTGAAAGAGTATCATCAGAGATAATGAACCTACAGTAAAACTTGTAGTAAAAATTCTGCACCTGGCCCCCAAAAAACATAGATATACTTAGGCAGAGGTGTCAAACATGGCAACAAATTGTTTTTAACACTCCTAAACTAAATTAAATCCCAGATTAAATGTAACTGGGAAATATTTAATAAAATAAACACAAATACAATAGAACATAGAAAATGTTAATATGTTTTTTTTTTTAAGTCAATATGTTCCCTGTAAGGAAAGATAAATATTTTAATGACCTCGTACCCATTTGAGTTTGACAGGAACTTAGTAGACCAGATTTGGCAAAGCCAAAAGTTGGAAGTAATGAAGACCACAACTAAGCAATAAAGGGACACACAGTGAAAACAATGAAAATCAGGCTAAAGAGCAGTGACAGGACAACAGTGGCTCTGCATTTTCAAAAGTGGAAATTGTTTCTTCTTTACTCATAGTGCCTAATCTTGGTCACATAGTTCTTTATCTCTTTATTTCGCTAATTATAAACTCTATGGCCATGCACTCTTCCCACAGACATGGAATATATTTTTGGAGGTATGTGTCTCAGATTATAATAGGGTTTTGTTGCTACTGTTCTTTAAAAGATAATTTAGTTAATGTCTTTGCTTTAAGCCATACATCTTAACCTTTTTACTATAGGAACTTTTTTTGATAGTCTGGTTAAGCCTCCAGATTTCTTTCCAGAATAATATTTTTAAATGCATGAAATAAAATGCATATGATTAAATTATAAATAAAACCAATTACATTGAACTAATTATTAATGTAGTTTAAAAAAAAAAAAGGTCATGAGCACCTGGCAAAGAACCCTGAAACTGATTCTGTTCTATAACTAACTACAAATAAAAGACAATCATACTGATGAGGCTTATGAGCTATAGTTTGGGGAGGGGAAAATCCTCAAAGTATCTTGAACCTGAGATAGATATTCTTGTTCCTTTCCTCTCCCTGGGTTTCCAAATTATGAACAGACATCAATGACGTCAATAGAATAATTCAGAGGAGTACCATCTCTGCTGCTTTGGGGGTACCATATACTTAAATAGATTGTTGTGAACAGAAAATAGAACTCAATTATGAAGTGTTTAATAATCTTCAAAAACAGGGGTGTGCTGGAGCTTACTATTAAATTTTCTGTTTGAATATTTATACCTTGGAATTCATCAAGTGCTACAAATCAGGGCTTGATTTATTGTTTTGTTAATTGTCTAGACATGAAAGTAATAGAGAAAATAATAATGAAGGACAAAATTTAAACTGTGACATACATTTCAGAAAGCTGGTTGTTAAATATTTACCAACAATTCTATTTAAAGAACTATATAAATTAATATTATTTTACTGAGAAGAAATGACAACTCATAATGCTGTTTGAGCAGGTCCAATGTGACTCTTGGCAGGGCATTTAATATCTCTGAGTAGTTAATTTTCCTAATTTGTAAGATGAAGATAATAATGTCACCTATCTCATGAGACCACAGTGCAGATTAATGCAACTGCATTTAGGTATGAAAATGATTTGAAAATCTTAAAGCATCTGAAAGAGATCCCAAAATGAAACTCCCTGGAATAGTAGAGCCAAATTTCAAAGCTCCCAGATCAAAGAGAAAATAATGCTAATTGCCAAAAAGAAACAGTTCAAACATTATGGAGCCACAGTCAGGATAATACAAGTAGCAACTTCTACCTTAAAGGATCTGTGGGCTTGGAATGTTATACTCTGAAGGGCAAAGAAAATAGGATTATAATCAAGAATCATCTGCATATAAAAATGGAATATAATTCTTTTGGGGAGAGGTTTAAAATTTAATAAAATAGAGAACTTTCAAGCATTCCTGATGAAAAACCAGAGCTGAATAGGAAATTGGACTTTTAAATACAAGACTCAAGAGAAGCATAAAAAAGTAAACATAAAAGAGAAATCATAAGGGACTCAAAAAGGTTAAACTATTTACATTCTTCCATGGGAAGATGATACTTGTAACTCCTAAGAACTTTATTATTAATAGGGCTGTTAGAAGGAATAGGCATAAACAGAAGGCTTGATAGTGAATTGGTTATGATGGAAGGATTCAAAAAATAAATTAAGGAATGAGAAACAGAGATGCACTGGAAGAAGGGGGAAGGAAGAGGTAGACTGAGACAAATTATCTCATATAAAAGAGGACTAAAAGGAAGAGATTTCACAGTAGATAAAGATAAGAGGAGTGCGGAGAGAATTCTTGAACCTTTCTCTTATCAGAATTGGCTTGAAGAGGGAATAACATGCATATTAAATTGGGTATAGAAAGCTAATTTGCCCTATAGGGAATTAGAAGAGAAAGAGGGTTTTGGCAGAGAGGGAAGGAGGGACAGTGATAGAAAGGAGAGTGGATTGGAGGAGACAGTGGACACAAGCAAAACACTTCTGAGAAGAGACAGGGTAAAAAAGAAAGAGAGAAGGATAAATTAGGTGAAAAAAACAGGATGGAGGGAAATTAATTCATAATCATAACTGTGAATGTGAATAGCATGAGTTCAACCATAATGTGGAATTGGACAGCAGAGTGGATTAAAAAACAGAATCTGGGAGTATGTTTAAAAGAAACAGATTTGAAGCAGAGAAATATACACAGAATAAAGGTAAGAGACTAAAGAAAATCTAATATGCTTCAGTTGAAATTTTTAAAAAAAAGCAGGGCTAGTAATCAACATCTCAGAGAAAACAAAATCAAAAATAGACTTTAATTAAAAGATATAAGAAGGGAAACTATATTTTACTGAAAGGCAACATAGAAAATGAAGAAATGTCAATACTAAATTTATATGCACCTAATGGTATACCATCCAAATTCTTAAGGCAAAAATTAAATGAATTGCTGAAGGAAATGGAGAGTAAAAGTATTAGTGGGGGACCTCAATTTTCCCCTTTCAGAACTAAATAAATCCAATCACAAAATAAACAAGGAAGAAGTTAAGGAGATGAATAGAATTTTAGAAAAGTTAGATGTGATGGAGAAAACTAAATGGTAATAGAAAGGAATATACCTTTTTCTCAGTGGGATATGACACCTACACAAAAGTTAAGTATTAAGACAAAAGAACCTCACAACAAAATTCAGAAAAACAGGAAAAATAAATGTATCTATTTAATTTCACAATGCAATGAAAAGTACATTCAATTAAGAGTTCCATAAATGTAGATTAACAAATTTTCCAATATAATTGAAATTATATATTGGAATTAAATTATATAATTGGAATTATAATATATAATTGAAATGATATAACCTAATCTTAAAGAATGATTGAGTCAAAAAAACATGTCATAGAATTGATTAATAATTTCATTTAAGAGGCAGTTAGGTGGTGTAGTGGATAGAGCACTAGCCCTGAAGTCAGTAGGACCTGAGTTCAAATTTGACCTCAGACACTTAATACCTCCAAGCTGTGTGACCATGGGCAAGTCACTTAACTCCAGTTGCCTCAGCAATAATAATAATAATAATAATAATTTCATTTAAACAAAAAAACAAACATTGATCTAACACACCAAAATTTGGGGGATGCAGCCAAAACAATATTTATGGGGAAATTGATATCTCTAAATGCTTTCAGCAATAAAATAAAGAAAGAGCAAATCAATGAATTAGACATGCAACTACAAAAATTAGAAAAAGAACAAATTAAAATTTCCCAATTAAACACCAAATTGGAAATGCTGAAAATCAAAGGAAAGATGAACAAAATTGAAAGCAATAAATCATTGAACTAATAAAACTAGGAGCTGGTTTTAGAAAATAAAATAGACAAGTCACTGATTAATTTGCTTTTTTTTAAAGAAAAAAAAGGAAAGAAGAAAACTAAATTATGAATGTAAAAATAAAGATGAAAGTAAGGAAATTATCAGTAGCTATTTTGCCCAATCATGTGCTAATAAATTTAACAATTTTAGTGTAGTTGAATATTTACAAAAATATAAATTGTATAGCTGAACAGGATAGAAAATAGAAATCTTAATCCTATCTTTAAAAAGAAATTGAATAAGCCATAAAGGAACCCCAGAAGAAGAAAAATCACCAGAACCAGATAGATTGAGAAATGAATTCTATCAAATATTTAAGAACAATTTATTCCATACCATATTGGAATTAATTGTTCTTAAATATTTAGTAGAATTCACTATTTGGAAAACAAAAGGCATCCTTCCAAATCCATCACAAATATGTCATTGATATCTAAACCAAAAGGATAAAAAACAAAGAAAACTACAGACTAATTTGCCTAATGAATACTAATGCAAGAAATTTAAATGCTGGTATAAATAGCATATATACCAGGAATGTAGGCCTGTGCAGTATTAGAAAAACTATCAGCATAAGCATTAATATCAATATCAATATATGAATAATAAAACACCAAAAATCATAAGATTATCTTTATAGATACAAAAAAACTTCAAAAAAAGCAACATTTATTCACTTAAAAACATTATAACCCATAGGAATAAATGGGGCTTTCCTTAAAATGATAAGTAGCATCTATCTAAAATTGTCAGCAAGCATTATCTATAATGGGGATAAATTAGAAGCATTGCCAATGAGATCAGAGATGAAGCAAGGATGACCATTATAACTACTATTCTTCAAAAAGTTCTGGAAATATTAAGTATAACAATAAGAGAAGGAAAAGAAATTGAAAAAAATTAGAATAGGCAATTAGGAAGGAAAACTATTATTCTTTGTAGACAACATAATGCTATAGTTAGAGAATCAACAAAAAAAATAGTTGAAATAATTAAAAAGTTGCAAGATCTAAAATAAATCCATGCAAATCATCAGGATTTCCATATATTATCAACAAAGTCCAACAGCAAGAAGTAGGAATTTCTATATGAAATTTCATTTCATATAACTGCAGATAATTTAATACACTTAGAAGTCTACTTGCCAAGACAAACCCAGGAATTCTATGTGCCCAGTTACAAAATATGTTTCACAAAGATAAAGTTAGATCTAAATAATTTTTTAAAATATTAATTACTCATAGATCTGTCAAGACAATGTAATAAAGGTAATTCTAATTAAATTAGCTTACTAATTCAGTGTCATACCAATCAAACTACCAAAAAATATTTTATAGAGCTGGAAAAATGTAGTAATAAATTTCATATGGAAGAACAAAAGGCCAAAAAATATTAAGGAAACTGGGGGGAAGCAGGGGGAAAGCCTAACTATACCTGATCTCAAACTATATTGTAAAGCATTAATCATCAAAAAAAAATTTTGTACAGGCTAAGAAACAGAGTTATAGAGTACTAGAATAGAGTATAGAACATATAATAGTAGATGACCATAGTCATCTAGGATTTGCGTTTTTGAGACAAGACCACTATTTGACAAAAATTGCTAGGAAAACTGGAAAGCAGTTAGACAAAACTTGGCATAAATCAACATCTTACAATCACATACCAAGTTGAGACCAAATGGGTTAAATTATTTTCACATAAAGGGCATTCCACATTTTGGCATTCCAAAAGTAAACTATGAGAGCAAGGAATGCTTCACCTATCTGATATATAGTTAAGGGAAGAATTTAGGCCCAAATAAGAGATAAGGAAAATTATACAATGTAAAATGGATAATTTTGATTAGGTTAAATTGAAAAAAATTTGCATAAACAAAATAAATGCAGCCAAGTTATAAGGGAAAAAAAGAAAAACTAGGACAGAGTAAGTATTTTACATCCAATTTCTCTAATAAAAGTATAATTTCTCAAATAAATACAGAATTGAGTCAGATTTACAATCCTTCAATTATTAAATGATCAAATGTTTTCAGACAAAGTAATCAAATCTTTCTATAATCATACAAAAAAAATGTTTTAAATCATTAAATAAAGAATTGCATTGTAAAGCTATTACTTTACACCTATCAGATTGGCTAATATGACAGAAAAGGAAAATAACCAATGTTGAAGGGATACTAGAAAATTGGTACACAAATACACTGTTGTTGAAGCTGTGAACTGATCCAACAATTCTGGAGTACAATTTGGAACTATGACTATAAAAATGTGCATATTCTTTAACCCAGAAATACACCAAGAGCAAAGAGATAAAGGAAAAGGTGAAATTTTTTTTGTACAAAAATATTTATAGCAGCTCTTTTTGTTTTGATTTTTTGAGTTTTTTTTATTTTATTTGTAATACACATTTCTTTATGAATCATGTTGGGAGAGAAAAATCAAAACAAAAGGGGAAAACCATGGGAAAGAAAAAAAATATAGAAAAAAAGTGAATACATCATCTGTTGATTTACATTCACTCTCCATAGACCTTTTTCTGGATGCAGATGGCATTTCCTGTCCAACATTTATTAGTATTGCTTTGAATCACTGAAACATTGAGAAGAACCAAGTCCTTAATAACTAATCATCACACATTTTTGCTGTTATTGTGTACAATGTATTTTTGTTGCCTCACTCAACATTAGTTCATGTAAATCTTTCCAGGACTTTCTGAAATCAGCTAATTCATCATTTTTTCATAGAACACTAATATTCCATAGCCTTCACATAACACAACTTATTCAGCTTTTCCCCAATTGATGGGCATCTACCTATTTTCCAATTCTTTGCCACCACAAAAAGAATTGTTACAAACATTTTTGTGCATAGGATCCTTTTCCCTCCTTTATGATTTCCTTGGGATACAAACCCAGTAGTGGTACTGCTGGATCAAAGTATATGCACAGTTTTATGACCTTTGGAGCATAGATCCAAATTGCCATCCAGGATGATTGGATCAGTTCACAATTCTACTAACAATGTATTAGTGTCCCAGCTTTCTCACATACCCTCCAATATTTATTATTATCTTTTCCTGTCATCCTAGCCGATCTTAGAGGTATGGGGTGGTATCTTAGAGGTATGGGGTGGTATCTCAGAGGTGTTTTAGTTTGCATTTCTTTAATCAATAGTGATTTAGGGCATTTTTCATATGACTATAGATGGCTTTAATCTCATCATCTGAAATTGCCTATTCATATCCTTTGATCATTTAATAAACTGGGAATGACATGTGTTCTTACAAATTTGACACAGTTCTCCATATATTTTAGAAATGAGCTCCTTATCAGAAACACTGGTGTGAAATTTTTTGCCAGTTTGTACTTCCTTTTAAATCTTCTTTGGGTTGGTTTTTTTTTTTTTTTAATAGCTTTTTATTTACAGGATATATACATGGGTAACTTTACAGCATTAACAATTGCCAAACCTCTTGTTCCAATTTTTCACCTCTTACCCCCCCACCCCCTCCCCTAAATGGCAGGATGACCAGTAGATGTTAAATATATTAAAATATAACTTAGATACACAATAAGTATACATGACCAAAACATTATTTTGCTGTACAAAAAGAATCAGACTCTGAATTATTGTACAATTAGCTTGTGAAGGAAATCAAAAATGCAGGTGTGCATAAATATAGGGATTGGGAATTCAATGTAATGGTTTTTAGTCATCTCCCAAGTTCTTTTTCTGGGTATAGCTAGTTCAGTTCATTACTGCTCCATTAGAAATGATTTGGTTGATCTCGTTGCTGAGGATGGCCTGATCCATCAGAACTGGTCATCATCTAGTATTGTTGTTGAAGTATATAATGATCTCCTGGTCCTGCTCATTTCACTCAGCATCAGTTCGTGTAAGTCTCTCCAGGCCTTTCTGAAATCATCCTGTTGGTCATTTCTTACAGAACAGTAATATTCCATAATTTTCATATACCACAATTTATTCAGCCATTCTCCAACTGATGGACATCCATTCAGTTTCCAGTTTCTAGCCACTACAAAAAGGGCTGCCACAGACATTTGTGCACATACAGGTCCCTTTCCCTTCTTTATAATCTCTTTGGGATATAATCCCAGTAGTAACACTGCTGGATCAAAGGGTATGCACAGTTTGATAACTTTTTGAGCATAGTTCCAAACTACTCTTTGGGTTGGTTTTGGGTGCAAAACCTTTTTTTTTTTTTTTTAAATTTAATAATCCAAGTTGTCCATTTTGCATTTCATAATGTTCTCTAGTTCTTCTTTGGCCATAAATTTCTCCCTTCTCCAAATATCTGATATATAAATATATATATATATTATATATATAATATATATATATATATAATATATATAAATTTTCCCTTGCTCTCCTACTTTACTTATGGTATTCCCCTTTGTATCCAAATCATGTACCCATTTTGACCTTATTTTGGTATGGGGTATGAGATGTAGGTCTATGCTGAGTTTCTGATATTATTTTCCAGTTTTCCCAGCAATTTTTGTCCAAGAGTGAGTTCTTATCCCAGAAGCTGAAGTTTGGGGGTTTATCAAATACTAGATTACTATAGTCATTGATTATTGTGTTGTGTGTATCTAACCTGTTCCACTGATCCACCACTCTATTTCTCAAGTATTAAATGGTTTTGATGACTACTGCTTACTGATATGGTTTTAGATCTGGTAACCACTGCTAAGTCATCATCCTTTGTAAGTTTTTTTCATTAATTCCCTTGATATTCTTGATGTTTTGATCTTCCAGAGGAAATTTGTTATTATTTTTCTAGGTCTGTAAAATATTTTTTTGACAGTTTGATTAGTATGGCGTTGAACAACTAGACCAATTTAGGCAGAATGATCATTTTTATTGCATTAGCTTGGCCTACCCATGAACAATTAATATTTTTCCAGTTGTTTAGATTTGACTTTGTAATTGTGTTCATATAGTGTGTTTGCCTTGATAGATAGTAGTTCTTTTTATGCTGGCAAAGAATTAGAAATTGTGTAGATACACATCAATTGGGTATATGTTTGTGACAGAATGATTTTATGCTATAAGAAATAACAAGTAAATACTTCAGAAAACCTGAATAAATTTACATGAACACATGCAAAGGGAAGTGAGAAGAACATTATACACAGTATACTCATTATACATTATGGATAGTAACAGCAATATTGTATGATGATCAACTATGAATGATTTAGCTATTCTCAGCAATACAATAATCCAAAACAATTCTAAAGGATTTATTATTAAAAATTCTATCTACCTCTATGGAAAAAACTGATGAAGTCTGAATGAAGACTGAAACATCTTTTTAAAAAATTTTTTTCTTTCTTTTTCTTTATTTTTTCTGTGTTTTCTTTTGCAACATGACTAATATGGAAATATGCTCTACATGACTGTACACATATAACTTCTATTTACTTATTCTCTCAAGGAGTAGTAGGTTAAAGAGGAAAATAAGGAGGGAGATAATTTGGAACTCACAATTTTTTTTAATTAAAATTGTGTTTATGTGTAATTTGAAAAATAAAACAGCAGCTAAAATAAAGAAAATACTTATGCATGATCAGTGTTGGCTATTATTAAGGAAATGTGCAGAAGAAACCTAATTCAGAGTCAAAATATCAAAACAGCCCAACATGTAAGTACTCCTAAACAATAGTCTTCTTCATTGTCACCTGGCTGCACTACTCTGTGACATTTCCAACTTCTCTACAATGCACATGGGAAGTTCATTATTGAGAAAGCATCATCCTGCCACGTTGCCATGAGCTTAGATATTCCACTTTGTCACCATTCTCTTTTCCCCTATCTGAAGAATGGAACCATGAATGACAAAACATTTTTTTTAAAAGAAAGTTCAGCTCAGGGTATCTTCTCATTTCAAAGCTGACTTCACTAGTATGGAGCATCTCTGACTTCTGGATCATGCCCTTTAGGCATGTACCTTCTACCATTCCCTTTTCAATTAACTTCCTTCGTGAATTGTCTTCCCTCATTAGATTGTAAGATCTTTGAGGATAGGGACTGTTTTTTTTGTTTGTTTGTTTTTTATTTTTTAACTATTTGTATCCCTAATGCTCAGCACAATGCCTGGCAAGTGATGAATGCTTATTAAATGTTCATGGATCACTGACAGTCTTCCATAATTGAGTTCCCAAAGGTAGCAAGAGAGATAAAAGGGAAGTGTACAAAGAAAACATCTTTTGTTATAACTTAGACTCTAGGGTATTTATCTATCTTACTCAATTAGAAGTTAGTTTGCTATATTTTGAAGTACGGGAATTGGTAAAGGCAGCAATGTGATGGAACCATCTCAAACCAGGGAACTGATAAGTTAAATCAGTGAGTGCTACTTGATAAATTTTTAGTGGAAACAGTTACACCTCTGAAAAATGGCAATCACTACATATCAGGGGTTGATTTGTTGCTTTGTTGAATATCTACACACATACACACACACACACACACACACACACACACACACAAATGCTAATAATGTAGATTGAAGTTAAAAGTGTACATGCATACATCTTCCCTAGAAATCCTACTTGTTAAAGTATCCACACACCTTTTTATTGCTCTATAACCATTGCTTGCCTTACGTTGGGGTGCAATAGAAGGCACAAGGATTTAAGTAAGCACTAGATTAGAGGCCAAGTGATTGAAGGCTAGTAACAGCAACAATAAAAACTGATATTTATATAGCATTTTAAGTCTGCAAAGTGCTTTACAACATTATGTCATTTGAATCTCACAACATCCCCAAGTATAGTTCTTTCCTTTTGCAATGTTTTTCAGAATAGTAGCTTAAGATAAGATGAGTCAAACTTGAATCCAGGTCATTCCTGGCTTTGACTATTCTAAAAAAAGATGAATGTGTTCTAAATATCTGTTGAGTTATCTAAAGCATAGTGGGTAAGCCTGGGAAACACAAAAACTAACCTATTCACCATAAAGACCTTTTACGAGAACAGTTTAAAAACTTCAGGTCTTTTGACCGTGAGATTTGACTTCCGCTTGATTTAATCCAATGGTGCTAGAGTTGACACTGATCCAAAATTATTGTTGCATGCTCTGTATCACACATTGTGATTAGTCACACAGTACCAACTTAGGGAGGACAGACCTATATAATTCTGGATTTATCACTTGAAGGTTCAACAATGGGGGTTTGGACCACCAGATTGGACTATGCTTTCTCAAATTTGGACATATCCGAATTCATAATTTCCCTAGAAACAAATTTCAATTTTCCTCTTTTTGTATGGAACACAACTGTCTTTCCTGCACCACTCATGCAGACAGCTAATTAAATGAAACAAAAGCAATAGCTAACACTGAAAGTTTCATTAGGAGGCCCCCATGGATGACTCAAGTAATTATGTCTGTCAAGGGAAGATATTACAGTAGGAGTGTTATGTTCAGAAAGCACACAGTGTTATTAGTGTTATATTTTGGCAGTCAAAGACATGATAGCATCAGTTAATGTGCCACTGCCTACACAGAGATGAGGGAAGGAAAAACCTCCCCTGTCTGCCTTAGCCAAAGGAAATGAAATAAGATTGGAGGAGGATGGAATGTCGGCAGCAAGAAAGTTAGAGAGCGAGATGAGGAATGGCCAAGGGACACTTTGAATTTCATCAGCTCTGCTCTTAATTTCATTTTATTCACTTGAACAATTCCCTTAACCAAGAGCAAAAGAGTGGCAATCTCTTGCCTGTGAGGGGCTTACTTCAGTGCTCCATTGGCATGTTCTGCTTCCTGAAGCAGATCCTGAATGTTCAATTAGAAGGAAACCACTGTGTTAATGTCATTAACACACACACACACTCACCACTATTTAAGACACCGAGAAACATGTAAATGAGAAAATTTTATAAATTAAGCTCTGAGATAATATAGGTAATTTCACATCCTCCATGGGACAAAGAAAGGAAATTCTCAGACCCATTCACCAACAAAATAAAAACCATTCCAGAAAGATAATAAAAGGCAGGGCCAGCTTGATACAAACATAAATTGGAAATTATCCATGTGGTGTAATTTCAATGGCAGATAGGATTCTTAGAAAATATCTCCCTATTTTCTTCCTCAAATATGAAATCCTTTTAATATGAATGGAATGTTATAGAATCATTGATGGTTTTTTTTTAAATATGTATTTTATTTTCCCCTAAATACATGTATTAATACTCATTTTTAAATTAAATTGTGAGTTCTAAACTCTCTCTACCCTACTTTCCCCTTTCCTGAGATAGCAAATAATGTAGATAGGTTATATATGTTCAGATTTCAAAACATATTACTATATTAGTCATGCTGTGAAAGAAAACATAGACCCTAAGGGAAAAATGAAATAAAATGTATAAAGTGAAAAATAATATTCTATCTGCATTTGGACTCCACCAATTCTTTCTTTGGAGGTAGATCATAATTCGTTGGAATTGTCTTAGATCATTTTTCTGCTGATAATAGCTGTCATTCAGAATTAGTCATTGTACAGTGTTACTGTTATTGTGTATAATGTTCTCCTGCTTCTTCTCACTTCATTTTGTATTACTTCATATAAGTCTTTTCAGGCTTTTCTAAAATAAACTTGTCCATCATTTCTTATAGCACAGTAATAATCCATCATATAGAACATCTTGTTCATACATTTTCCAATTGACAGGCATTTCCTCAATTTCCAATTCTTTATCACTATAAAAGGAACTGCCATATGTTCTTTTGTACAAATAGGTCCTTCTACCTCTTTTTTTTTTTATATCTCTTTGGGATATAGACCTAAAAGTGTTATTACTGAATCAAAGAGTATGTACAACACTAATGCATTGTTGGTGGAGTTGTGAAATGATTCATCCATTCTGGAGAGCAATCTGCAACTATGCCCAAAAGGCTATAAAAATGGACATACCCTTTGATCCAGCAGTGCCATTATTTGGTCTGTATCCCAAGAAAATCCTAAGGGAGGGACAAAACCCATGTATGCAAAAATGTTTGTAGCAATTCTTTTTGTGGTAGCAAAGAATTGGAAACTGAATAGATGCCCATCAACTAGGGAATGGCTAAATAAGTTGTAGTATATGAAGATAATGGAATATTATTATTCTATTAAAAAAATGATGGACAAGCTGACTTTAGAAAGGCCTGGAAAGATTTGCATGAACTGATGCTGAATGAAACAAGCAGAACCAGAAATACATTGTACACAATAAATGCAAGAATGTGTATGATCAACTATGAAATGTGTGGTTCTTCAGTGACCTAAACCAATCCCAACAGACTTTGGACAAAAAAAAATACCATCTACATCCAGAAAAAGAACTAACAAGACTGAATGTAAACCAACACATGTTATGTTCACTTCATTTTTCTGTTTTTTGATCTCTTCCATGATTTTTCCCTTTTGTTCTGAATTTTCTCTCCCAACGTGATTCATAAAACAATATTTCAAAAAAAAAAAACAATATTTCACACCACCAATAATGCATTAGTATCCCAGTTTCCTCACATTCCCTACCATATTTATTATTATCTTTTTTTGATCATCTTAGCCAATCTGAGAGTGTGAGGTGATATCTCAGAGTTGTTTTAATTTGTATTTCTCTAATAAATAATGATTTGGAAATTTTTTCATATAACTATAGATGACTTTAATTTCATCATCTGAAAATTGTTTGTTCATATCCTTTGACCATTTATCAACTGGGGAATGACTTAGAGTTGTTTTAATTTGCACTTTTCTAATGAATAGTGATTTAGAGCATTTTAAAAATAACTACAGATAGCTTTGGTTGCTCTGTCTGAAAACTGCCTGTTCATATCCTTTGACCATTTACCAATTAGGGAATGATTAGTATTCTTATAAATTTGACTCAGTTCTCTATATATTTGAGAAATGTGGGCTTTATGAAAGATATTTGCTATAAAATTTTTTCTCTTGTTTTCTGCTTTTCTTCTAATTTTGGTTACATTAATTTTGTTTGTACAAAACTTTTTAAATTTAATATAATTAAGATTTTCCATTTTGTCTCTAATAATGCTATCTTTTATTTTTTCATAAAATCTTCCCTTCTTGATAGATTTAGCAAGCAATTTCTTGCTCTCCTGATCTGCTTATAGTACCAACCTTATGTTTAAATCATATACTCATTTTGATCTTATCAGGGTACAGTGTAAGATGTTGCTTGATACCTATTTTCTGCCCACTGTTTTTCAGTTTTCCCAACAGATTTTGTCAAATAGTGAATTCTTTTTCTAAAAGTTGGGGTCTAGGGGTTTAGGTGGCATAGTTTTCAAATTTAAAAAAATATCACTGGAAGGAAGAATATTGAATAAAATTCCTACTAAGGTAAACAAAAAGTGTAATGGTGCCAAGTCATTCCAGCTATAGGGGACTGTTAAATTGTTAGGGTGGGTATTTAAACCTCAAAAATCATCAAATAACATAATTCAGAACTTAATTTATTGTTTTGTTGATTGTCTAGACATAAAAGTGATAAAGTGATAAAGAAAATCTTAATAATGACTATTAAACTTAAAATAAGTTCTTTTGGGAAAACTGATTTTCAAATATTTACCAGCACAGCACTGGGTACAAGTGAAGTCTCCACACTATCTTCAGCAACCACCTTGGCTCCATAGTTGTATCTTTTTCATTTAATTCTCTTCCCCCATTTCATTTCTGGGACCACAAACTATGATCAAATCAACTTTGCAATTTACAAATGAGGTGCGTCATTCTACTCTCCCTATTCACTATTACTATAATTTTATGGACCAAAGTGCCCTTCTCTAGATATCACTTCCCTATGTATTATGTGTATGGTCTCCCCAATTAACATATGTGTCATGGATCAGGGATTTTTAAAAATTTGGTTATTGCTTTATTCTGTTTTTTATTTCTAGAGGTTAATACAATACTAAACAAATAGTAAATTCTTTAAAAATGCCTTTTCATACATTTATTCAAAACAATAAGAATGATGGAGTTTTGTTTTATATTTTAAGAATTTGTCAATAAATGTTTGTAAGTGTGTTTTGAACATTTCTTCTGTGGTGGAAAAAAATGGTTGTCCTATACCTAATAGCTTTACATAATCAAATTCATCCAATTCAATAAGCACCAATATGTTTCAGGCACTGTACTCAGCTCTGTGGATACAATTAGTCAAAATAAAGACAGTCAGTCCCTATCCTCACAGGAAGAGTGGGAATGAGACACCAGGTGGTATCTAACACCAGGGCATCTTGTTCATAGTAGTGGAAACCAGACAGGACAGCAGATGCAAAGTGGAAAAAAATGGTATATAGTACACAGCTTTATCACCTCTTTTGTTGAGACCCTTAAGAGGAATATGTCTAAGTTTTATTCAACAAAGTTTTCTTGAAATCTGGACTAGAAGCAATGAGTCAGAGAATGTAAGAAAAATCAAACTCCCCTCTTTTAGGGGTCAGGAAAGACAAAAGGATATAACCAGTTATTAAGTACTTACTATGCCAGGAACTGTGCTAAGATTTTTATAAATATTCTAAAACAAAATAAATCACTTGACTCTGGCATGTAGCTCTTTTGAGGGAAGGGGGTCCCCTGGGCTATGAGAGATATATTTATTAGGGTATCATGTGTGATTTTAACCTTTGCATAAGAAACTTTTGGTTGAATGATAGCCTTTAAGACAGCTTTTTGCTTTACCAAGATAAATGGTTTTACACATTAAACAGCAAGATCTTTATTACTACTTCCTTCGGTCAAATGAGCAAATGTACAATCAGTCATTTTCAATAGGAAATTGAAATCCAAAATAAGAAGGAAGATAGTGAAAGAATATCTACTTGCTCATGTTGATTTCAAGTCATTAATTCCAATACCCAAGATAGTGAAAAAAACTGGAAGATGTGTTTATTGATCATCTCTCAGTGATCTTTAACTTATCCTAAATAATGGAATAGGTTTTTCCATATTATTGATGAAGTACAAATATTGTTCTCATGTTAAAAAAAAAAAAAAAGAAAGAAAGAAAAGTCTGCAAACTGAACACCCAAGAGATTGACTTTGATTCCAGGAAAAATGCTAAAACATATTGTTAAAGAGATGCATATGAAATATCTCAAAAATGAAATTATTTCCTTCACTTCCCCCCAAAAGAGAATAATATATTCTAATATTCTAATAATAGAATAAAATAAAATAATTTCCCCCTTACTCTTTTTTTTCTTATCTTTGTACTAAATTCATCCTTCAAACACACACACACACACCCACCCACACACACACACACAGAAAAAATCACCCAAAGAAAAAAAGAAAAGATTCAAGATCATAAATCCTAAGAATAAATGAATCCATTAAGAAACAATAGAGGTAAAAACCAAGATATCCAAGAGATTACTTTATTTTATTTTTTATTATAGCTTTTTATTTATAAGATATATGCATGGGTAATTTTTCAGCATTGACAATTGCAAAACCTTTTGTTCCAATTTTTCCCTTCCTTCCCCCCACTCCCTCCTCCAGATGGCAGGTTGACCAATACATGTTAAACATGTTAAAACATAAGTTAAATACAATATATGTATACATGTCCAAACAGTTATTTTGCTGTACAAAAATAATCCGACTTTGAAATAGTACAATTAACTTGTGGAGGAAATAAAAAATGCAGGTGGACAAAAATAGACAGATTGGGAATTCTATGTAGTGGTTCACAGTCATCTCCCAGAGTTGTTTCACTGGGTGTAGCTGGTTCAATTCATTACTGGTCTACTGGAACTGATTAGGTTCATCTCATTGTTTAAGAGAGCCACATCCATCAGAATTGATCATCATATAGTATTGTTTTTGAAGGATATAATGATCTCCTAGTCCTGCTCATTTCACTCAGCATCAGTTCTTGTAAGTATCTCCAGGCCTTTCTGAATCATCCTGCTTGTTATTTCTGGCAGAACAATAATATTCCATAACATTCATATACCACGATTTATTCAGCCATTTTCCAATTGATGGGCATCTACTCTGTTTCCAGGTTCTGGCCACTACAAAGAGAGCTGCCACAAGCATTCTTGTACATACAGGTCCCTTTCCCTTCTTTAAGATCTCTTTGGGATATAAGCCCAGTAGTAGCACTGCTGGATCAAAGGGTATGCACAGTTTGATAACTTTTTGAGCATAGTTCCAAATTGCTCTCCACTAGCTGGATGTATTCACAATTCCATCAACAATGCATCAGTGTCCCAGTTTTCCCACATCCCCTCCAACATTCCACATTATCTTTCACTGTCATTCTAGCCAATCTTGACAGGTGTGTAGTGATATCTCAGAGATGTTTTAATTTGCATTTCTCTGATTAATAATGACTTGGAGCATCTTTTCATATAGCTAGAAATAGTTTCAATTTCTTTGTCTGAGAATTATCTGTTCAAATCCTTTGACTATGTATCAGTTGGAGAATGGCTTGATTTCTTATAAATTAGAGTCAATTCTCTATATATTTTGAAAATGAGGCCTTTATTGAAACCTTTGACTGTAAAAATGTTTTCCCAGTTTATTGCTTCCCTTCTAATCTTGTCTGCATTCGTTTTGTTTGTACAAAAACTTTTCAATTTGATATAATCAAATTTTTCTATTTTGTGATCAATAATGATCTCTAGCTCTTCTTTGGTCATAAATTCCTTCCTCTTCCACAGGTCTGAAAGGTAAACTATCCTATGTTCTTCGAATTTATTTATAATCTCATTCTTTATGCCTAGGTCATAAACCCATTTTGACCTTATCTTGGTGTACTGTGTTAAGTGTGGGTCAATGCCTAGTTTCTGCCATACTAATTTCCAATTTTCCCAGAAGTTTTTGTCAAAGAGTGAGTTCTTATCTCAAAAGCTGGGATCTTTGGTTTGTCAAATACTAGATTATTAAAGTTATTGATTGTTTTGTCCTTTGAACCTAATGAAAGATTACTTTAAATGGGTAACTGGCACACTCAGAGAAGTTAAAAAATAACTTGTTAAATGTTAAGAGATTAACAAATCCAAATGAAAGAAGAGCATGAAATAAAATATTACCTAAAGACACCAACTGAGGATTAGAAGATGCTAAAAAAAAGTCAAGAAATAATAAAGAAAATTCCAATGGGAAGAATATAATAGAAAACATTTTAATCACACAAGCAACAAACAGCAACTCAATAGAAAAGATGAAATCATAAATAAAACAAAGAAGCTAGAAATATTGATTCAAAAATCACAGAATTCTTTAAACAAATACAAAATACCTACCACCAGATGACAAACCTAGATTGTTAGAGCAATCTACAAGGTTACTGAAGTTCCAGAAAACTTAGAAAAGAAAAATAATTTGGGGACTATATTTCAGAAATTTTCTTAAAACTGGGAAAAAAACAGCCTGTGAAACACCATAATAAAGAATCCACTGGACATCCACAAGGAAGAAGCAAATTGAATTCCAATACTACAATAAGGAAAAATATAATACAATTTCCCACAAGTACAAACACTACTTATTAAGGAACATTAGTATCATAGCTGACTTTTCCAGGAGGATCAGGGAAAAATAAACCAGAAAAAAGCATTTGTAAAATTAAGGAGCACATAAAACAAACACAGAATTATACAGCTCAAAACAAAACAAACCCAGAAAACCCCAGGGTACTCAGATGATCATAAGAAATAAATATTTAAGAAGAGAACAAACTTTGAAAAGTTAAAATTTCCACTTCAAGGAATGTGTGAACAACAAATAACTCTCCTAGCCAAAAGGATAAATATTTTAAATGTGATAAAACCATTGCCAACATGCTGAAAGAACCTTCAAAGTATCATATTGGATAAATCATTAAAGATTTTAGAGAGGTGCTTCAAATAAACAGAGTAGAAAAAGAAAAGAAACAAAAAGAAAAGATCCAAGTGGAGTATAATCCTAGATTAAAGCTATTTTCTTTCTTTTTTTATTATAGCTTTTTATTTATAAGATATATGCATGGGTAATTTTACAGCATTGACAATTGCAAAACCTTTGGTTCCAACGTTTCCCCTCCTCCTCCCCACCTCTTACCCCAGATGGCAGATTGACCAATACATGTTAAATACGTTAAAGTATAAATTAAATAAATATATGTATACACGTCCAAACAGTTATTTTGCTGTACAAAAAGAATCGGATTTTGAAATAGTGTACAATTAGCCTTTGAAGGAAATCCAAAATGCAGGTGGACAAAAATAGATGGATTGGGAATTCTATGTAGTGGTTCACAGTCATCTCCAAGAATTCTTTTGCTGGGTGAAGCTGGTTCAATTCATTACTACTCTTTTGGAACTGATTTGGTTCATCACATTGTTGAAGAGGGCCACGTCCATCAGAATTGATCATCATATAGTATTGTTGTTGAAGGATATAATGATCTCCTGGTCCTGCTCATTTCACTCAGCACCAGTTCATATAAGTCTTTTCAGGCCTTTCTGAAATCATTTTGCTGGTCGTTTCTTACAGAACAATAATATTCCATAATATTCATATACCACAATTTATTCAGCCATTCTCCAATTGATGGGTATCCATTCTTTTTCCAGTTTCTGGCCACTACAAAGAGGACTGCCACAAACATTCTTGTACATATGGGTCTCTTTCCCTTTAAAGCTATTTTCTTTGACAAATGGGAAGTCCAAAGTTAAAATTACCCAAATAGCTAATAATTTAAGATGAGAGCTTTGTTTAGGGTATTTCTAGAAGACTTGTTTTATAGTAGAAACTATAATATTTATAAAAGCAAATTTAAGATCATTTACCAATTTAAAATAAGAGAAGAAAAATTAGCTTAATAAATGCAAATTGATTGAAGTCTGAAATAAGCTCCAAAAGTCACAGAATATTTTTAAAAAAGCAGAATCCACCAATATTCTATTTCTGGGAGGCACATCAAATCTAGGAAAATTTGAAAAGTATTAAAAAATTGGTCTATGATGGGAAGATCCAAATTTTTTGAAGTAGAATGAAATGGAAAGAACCAAGAGAAAAATGTGCATAATTGCTATACTAATGTTTAAAAAAATTACCACCCTGAAATGCAGACAATGTTTGATTAATATTAATGATGAATCAACCTGGAGAATAGAGGAAGAAACACATTTCCTCCTGGTAGAGAGATAAAAAACTTGAAATACTAAATAATGTTTTTGTTGACAATATACTCATTATATTGGTTATTCATACTAAATGGTATTTCCTCAATTACAAATGTAAGATATATGTCTTTTAAAGGTATAGCCTCTTTATATAAAGCAGGCTAATGGTGAAAGAGATAGCATTATGAAAAGAGGGTATTTTTTAATAAAGTAAAAGAATTAAATTAATTGCAAACAGAGTAGGGTATTCTGTCTGATGAGAAGTTTGATATAAAAATACAAACAGAATCTGTTTAATAAAAATTATAAAAAATATGTTTGTAAAGAAAAAAATTTCTTCTTTTGCTCTATTGTGATTTTATTTATTTTGCTAAATATTTCCCAATTATATTTTAATCTGGTTCATTTAATTTTTAAAATTTAATTATTTTTAATATACATTGCTTTATGAATTATATTGGGAGAGAAAAATCAGAGCAAAAGGGTAAAAAAGTGGGAGAGGAAAAAAAACATAAAAAGAAGTGAACATAGCATGTGTTTATTTCCATCCCAACTCCATAGACTAACAGCCAAGCAGTTAGAGAAATAGCTTTGTGTGGGACAAATGTACTAAAATAACCAATGACATCAAAGCCACCAGTTCAAAATTTGTTATTTTGAGTACTTAGGTTTTCCTCCCTCAAGTCTGCCCTTTTTTCTGTGTGTACTCACTCTCTCCCACAGATACCACATTCTTTGGGGGAAGAATATGACCTAGGTTTATGTGTACATGAAAATACATTTATTATTTCTGAATTTTCTCTAATATGAAGCTACCAGTGATTTTAATGCTATTTGCTTTGCCTTATTGCTAAGTAAATATGCTTAAGGCAAAAAAAAAGTGTTACATTTTGAGTCATTGGTTTGTGGGAATGGTATTCCAGTAATAGAGGCTCAAGGACTAAAATGATGAGAGAATAAGGAGAGTATATATGTCCCTTCAACAGGATTATACACCCCTCCCCGCCAAATATCCTTAGCAAATTTCAATATAACTGTAATTGGGTGGTTCTTCTCTTGAAATTGAAACCTGCCAGTATAAAGTCAAATTAAAGCAATCAAATCAGGCCAAAAAATGAGTAAATATGTACCCTCCCAAATAAACACCTGTGTGAGATTTTACAGTGTGTATGGATACTCTATATATCATACACAGAATAGTACAACATTTGATACCATTGATCTCCTCCACGTTCTATACAAACTCTTAAGTTTTCATGAAGCTGCTTTGTTTTGGTTCTCTTCCTGTCTGTTTGACTAATCTGGCTCAGTTTGTTTTTCAGAATTATGATCGATGCCTCTTCTATATTATACAGATATTCCCTCACTCCATCTCCCTCTCGTTTTCTCTCCCTCTTTCTTTGTATATATCCTCTCTTTCAGTGATCTCAACAGCATTTATGACTTTGACTATCATCCTTATACATCTATATATCCAGACCTCACTTTTTCCTTTTGAACTCTAGTTCTATTATCTCTGTCTGCCTGATGAAGATCTCCACATGTATGTATATTACATTGCCATCTCATATTGAACTTTTCAAAAACTGAACTTACCATTTCTCCTAAACCTATTTCTTCTTCCTAACTTCCTAATTTCTGTTAATGGGACTACTTCTTAATCACTAAGACTCAGTCTAGGAATTATCCTTCACTCTCACTCATCCCAATAATATAAATGGGTAACTGACCTATATATAAAGTCACATAATTTTTTCAAAAATTAGAGAAAAATGGGGGAAAATACTTATTAGATGTATGGATAAGAGGAAAGATCATGGCCAAACAAGACACAGAAAAGATCACAGAAGATAAAATGGATAATTTTGATTATAAAATTTAAAAGTTTCTGTACAAATAATTCAATAAAGCCAATATTATAAGGAAATTAACTGAGGCAAATTTTTTTTAGCAAGTTTCTCTGATAAAGAATTAATAAAAAAAATCTCAATTAAAGACATATAAGGAACCAATTCAAATATAAAATAACAAGCCATTCGCTAACTGATAAAAATAATCTAAGGCTATAAAGAGACAGTTCTAAAAGAAAACATAAAATTAAACAAGTCTATGAAAAAATGCTCCAAATCACTACTAATTAGAGAAACACAAATTACTGAGGTTCCAATTGATACCCATCACAGTAGCAAAGATGACAAAAATGAAAAATGATAAATGTATAACCATAGGAAAAGAGGCCCACCCAGTGAAACACTATTGGTAGACCTGTGAATAAGTATAACTATTCTTGAAAGCAGTTTGGAATTATATATAAAAAGTTACTAGCCTGGGCATGCCCTTTGACCTGGTTATACTACATCTAGGCCATGCCAAAAAATTATGAAAGAAGAAAATGTTCTTTTGGCTCAAAAATATTTATAAAATCTCTTTTCAGGGTAACAAAAATTCACCCCTTTTTAATTTCCAACCCATCAACAAGTTTCATCAATTCTCTTTCCTCAGAATCTCATTCCTTTCTCTCTACTCATACTGATTCAGACTTTCATCATCAAAAACTTCAGAATTATTTTTGACAAAAATCAAGAAGGAATTGAACAAATGGAAGAATTTACCTTGTTTGTCACTAGGTTAAGTTAATAAGGTTTTTTTTAACAAAATATTTCTCTGTAATATCTAATAAATTTAATACAATACCAAAAGGCTGCTTCACAGATTTTCATAGAATTTTAAGTAAAATTC
This sequence comes from Sarcophilus harrisii, assembly GCF_902635505.1. Taxonomy (NCBI): domain Eukaryota; kingdom Metazoa; phylum Chordata; class Mammalia; order Dasyuromorphia; family Dasyuridae; genus Sarcophilus; species Sarcophilus harrisii. Next base: position 148,586,336 of record NC_045429.1, read on the forward strand.
TATGAGATTATAGCAATATATCATAATGATAAGGCAGGATATATAGCAGGAATGCAGGATTCAATAGTAAGAAAATTATGAATATAATTAACCAAATCACCAATAAAACCAACAAAATCATTCAATTATCTCTATAGATGCAAAAAAAAAAATCTTTGACAAAATACAACATCTATTCCTATTGAAAACACTAGAAAGAGTAAGTGGGGTTTTCTCTAAAATGAGAAATAGCATCCATCTAAAAACATCAGCAGGGATACTCTAAAAAGGAATAACATAGAAGCTTTCCCAATAAGATCGGGGTGAAAGAAGGATGTCCACTGCCACTGCTATTATTCAACATTGTGTCAAAAATTCTAGCTATACCAATAAAAAAAAGAAAAAGAAATGGAAGGAATTAGAATGGGCAATGAGGAAGCAAAACTTTTATTCTAGGTTGTTAATATGATGTATACCTAGAGAATCAACTAAAAAATATTGTTGAAATACTACACTTTAATACTAATGCTTTAGCAAATTTGCAAGATATAAAATAAATCTGTATAAATCGTCAGCATTTCTATATATTACCAACAAAGGCCAGCAGCAAGAGATAGAAAGAGAAATTCCATTAAAAAGAAGTGCAGACAATATAAAATACTTGACCCTACCTCTGAAGGTGAAGCCAGGGATTATATGAACACAATTACAAAATACTTTTCACACAAATAAAGTCAGATCTAAATGACTGGAAAAATATTAATTGTTCATGGATAGGCTAAACCAAAATAATAAAAATGACACTTCTCCCTATATTAATCTACTTATTCAGTGCCATACTTTATTATTCAGTGCCATAATTATTTTAAGGAACTAGAAAAAATAAGAAAATTCATCTGGAAGAATAAAATGTCAAGAATATCAAAGGAATCAATTAAAAATATACATATATGAAAATATCAGATCTCAAAGTATATTATAAAGTGGTAATCAGCAAAACAATCTGGTACTGGCTAAAAAATAGGTGGATTAAGTATACCCAAAGATCCATATATTTTGGGAAAAAATTCATTGTTTAACAAAAACCACTAGAAAAATGGTGTGAAGACCGAGTTAGCATCCTGGATACCTTAGAATCAGCCGGAGTTGGGATAAGCAAAAGTCCTTGGTCTTTATTCTTGGTCTTTCGGGGTAGAAGTGAATTGGATGGACACAGGATCTCCACAACCTCCTTTTTCCTCGTCTACCACCAAAGTGACTCTGGCTTGTCTTATTCCACCCCCTAATCCTTCCCACGATTCTCTGTATACACCAAAAGATTGAACCAGCACAGAATAGTGGGAAGGGCCATTTTCCAAGCATATGCTAATAGAGTATTGTCCAATCAGAAATTAGCCTTAAGTACTCCGTTGTACACCTCAGTGCATCAACTCAGATTTTCAGCCCTTTACAAAATGGGAAAACAGTATAATAGAAACTAGGTATAGCTCAGCAACTTACACTACATAAGAAGATAAGATCAAAATGGATACATGATTTACACACAATGTGTGATATCTGATAGGCAAATTATGAGAACATGAAATAGTTTACTTGTCAGATTTATGTATGAGATGAACTTAAAACCAAACAAAATATCAAGAATACTCTGAAATACAAAATGGATAATTTAACTTACATTAAACTTAAAGGTTTTGTACTATCAAAATAAATGCAACCAAAGTTAGAAGGAAAGCTGGAGAAATTTTTTACAGCAAGTATCTCTGGTTAAAAACTTCATTTCTCAAATATATAGAGAGTCAAATTTATAAAAATATGTCAATCTCCCAATTAATAAATTATCAAGGGATATGAACAGGAAGTTTTTAGCAAAGAAATCAAAACTGTATATAGTCACATGAAAAAACCACTTGCTCAGTACTCGTTACAGGAATACAAATTAGAACAATTTTGAAATATCAGCTTATATCTTTTAGATTAGCCATAATGACAAAAAAGGAATGTTATAAATATTGGATGGAAAGGGAGAAAATCGGGATAGTAATATATTGCAGGTGGAATTGTGAACTAATTCAACCATACTGAAAAGCAATTAGGAACTATGCCCAAAGGCCTATCAAATTGTGCATATATTTTCATCCAGAAATACTACTACTGGGTCTGTATCTTAAAGAGATTAAAGAAAAATGAAAAGGACCTATTTGTACAAACATATTTATAGTAGCTCTTTTTGTAGAAGCTAATAATTAGAAATTGAGGGCCTAATTAATTGTATCTTTGCACCTTAGTTTTAAAACTAATTACCAATTATTTAAAGAAACAAAAACTTCCTTTTATGTCTTTCAGTTTCTACTCTTTCTTGTCTCGAAACTATGTTTCCTTCATAATTTTAACAGAATAACTTTTCTTAACCATTCCTCTATTAAAAAAAAAATCAGTGACTCCCAATTACAAATTAAAGTTTAAACTTTATTTGAGATTTAAGGACTTCCCCATGTCTCTACATTTCCAGGATTTTCATATTTTATCTTCTCAAAACACTTTATCCTCCAGTCAAACTGTATAATTCTCAGCTCTCTAAACATGAATTATATTCTGTTCAGCCTGTTTACAATGATTGGGATGACCTCTCTTCATCTGCTTCAATTTATGGCTATTTTTTAAAACCTACCTCAAATGTGATCTACAAAAAGTCAAGAGAATTTTAAACTACAAATGATGTAATGGTAAAATTTCACAATTTCAATACCAAATGACAATTTTTTCAATCAGGATAAAGACCTTCAAATATAAAGAAAATTTAATTCAAATAATGAAGAATCACATTTTACATTTTTTTTTATGTTCCATAACCAAAGGAATTCAAGCCTTAAATCAAAATGATACATCCTGCAAAGCTGAGTCTGGTCATAACCAAAAAAGATAAGCTTTAAAAAACAAAAGAAAGAAAGAAAAAAGGAGTGTTTGAAGTAATCCTTCAAGAAAAAAAAAAAAGAAGAAGCTGAGCAGATTATTTGACTTAAAGACTTTCAATAACAGAAATATAAAAAAGATTTTTAAGGTACAACTGTTTTTTAAGATAATAAAATAAACTTTTTGATATTTATAATTTGTTTTAAAGAAATAAAATTAAGGGACAAAGGAACAAAGAAAGATCAATGCTGTTTATCTTTGTTCCCTCATAAACCCAATTTGTGATTTTTTTGACAAGGATACTAGAGTGGATTGCCATTTCATTTTTTTGAATTGAAGCAACCAGAGTTAAGTGGCTTGCTCAAGATCACACAACTTATAAGTGTGTGAAGTCAGATTTGAACTCAGGAAGAAGAGTTTTCTTGACTTTACGCCCAGTGAAGTCATCTAGAATCTAAACATTTAAGGGGAATTTAGAGAAATAGAAGAGAAGGAAGAAAATCTGAATTATCACTCTTTGAGCTAGATCTTATGACTTCATGTGTGAATAAATAGCAGAAGGATAATGTTATTAGTAGCTCAACAAAAGTGGAGACTGTGGGAGAATCTCGTTAAAAAAAAAAAAAAAAAAACTGAGTAGTAAACTGAAATGAGGAAAACAGAAAGTAAGAACTATTCAAGGAAGTGAAAGGAAAAAATTCCACTAAAGAACATTTCCATGGAAGAGGTAGTATATATCTTATAGTAATAATCAAATTTTTTAATGAATTTCATTGACAGGGTGAGAGGAATTTTCTCATTACTTTCTCTTAGGATACTTCCTAGAACAGTATTCTCTCTAGAAGAGGAGAGAGTAGCCACAAAAGTAGCCAGTATTCACAGTGGTAGAAGGGGACATAGAACCAACAATAGACTAATCGGGCATTAAAAATGGAAAACACTCAAAGTAAGGACAGAGGATATTCAGGATTTGAGGGGATACAGAATGATGATGCTGTTTTCTTTTGGTATTGCTTTTTTTATGAACTGGTATTTCTATGGCAGAAAATACAGAACATGGGGTAAGATATGAGATACAAATATAGTGATAAAGAATTGGGGTAGAGAAGAGAATTAAAATTGGACACTTCAGAAGATCTACATTTATGATAAATGGAGAGAATAAAGAAGGAATAAGTAAAGATATAACCTCTGAATCAGGGAATAAAACTCTAAATAAACAAGAAAAAAAGTAAAAACAAAGCAAAGAAAATATTCTTGGAAATAGTCATGTAAAAGATTATCACTTAAGATAGGAAGAAAAAAAATCATTTTCATTTTATGGTAATTTGGTGAGGAAATATGAAGACAGTAGGGTAGAGCAAACATGAAGACAGTAATATCAAAACTAATACATCAAACAAAACTAATTCAAGGTTAAAGTGCTGACTTCAAAGAGAAGGTGGAATAAAAATCAAAATGAAGTAAATAAATGGAAGAAAACATAAACCTAAAAATTACTACATTAAATGGAAATGATTAAACAATCAATAAAAAGAATAATAGGAGAAAAGAAAACTAGATCCCCAAATCTGCTGTAGATCTAAAATGTAAAGATGTGTATAGAATAAAAATAAGAAGCTAGAATAAAATTCATTGTGTATCACCTAACTCAAAATAAGGAGAAATAACAATCGTAGTATAAGACAAAGCAAAAAGTAAAATTCACAGTATCAAGAAAAATATATAAGAAATACTATGCTGAATAAACTATGGTATATACAACTTTTTGCTAAAAAGCATAGCATCTAAGTTAATAAAGGAAAAGCTTACTGAATTATTAAAACATAGTTATTTGATTATTATAGAATATTTTGATCATCTAAAATTAATCTAAAAGAAAGAAAACAGAAATAAAAAAAATTATTGCAGAGGTCAAATCTAAAAAACCAATAATAAGTTCTAAATAGAAACATTAAAGAATTCAGTTATTTCTTAGTACTGCATATAATCTTTGCCAAAAAAATAGACAATGGGAAAGGATGCAGAAAAATTATAAGTAAAAGTTAAAAAAAGAAATACTAAATATTCTTTATGAATAAAATTAAATTAAATTAGAATATTTCCCCATATTAATTAATATCTTATAATCCAAAATGCCAAAGTAAAACAGCCATATAGGGAAATAGTAACAATCTTCTGAATAAGTAATTGATCAAAGGATAAATCATAGAAATAATTAGTAACTATGCAATGCTGGACTGACTCCCCATGTCAACTTTGAAACATGCTTAGATATATTATAACTTGTTTCCTCTGCTTAATGCAAAGGAAAGGATAAAGAGGCAAAAGTAAAGAAAGGACTTCTTTGCTGAGTCATAATTACATTCATATAAAAGATTCCTCGGTGGCAGGAATGTAAGGCATATTTTTTTCCTGGCTGCATCAAGGTAAAACATGCTATAAGACAATAGAGAGAGAAAGAAACTTTGGGCTTCATTACCTTAACTAACATGTGACTCATGTCATTTTTTTCCCTTTTCATTTTTTTCTTGCTTTTAGGTTTGAAGAATATTGGAGATGAAATGTCCTGGCCCTTAGGAATTTCGAAAGGTTAGGAGAGTCTCCAGAAGAATAAGAATGTGGCCCATGACAGAGTTTCAAACATCTGAGTCTAGTCATTAAAGATCAACTAGGATCCAATCTGAATTAACTTGATCTCTCACCTAAGAAAGACCTTATAAGAAAGAGAAAGATTGTAAACCAGCTATGTCACATTTGTAAATTTGGTGGGATAGAAATTAGATAGCAACTGTCAAAGCTGAGCCTGCTCCCCCACAAAGATTAAGCTGTTATACAAAAGAGTATGCCCCTTGGAAAAATGCTTCATGTTTTACTGTTTTCCAAGTAAATACTTGTTTGTAACAACTAATTGATATGAGAACACATAGCCGATCCTAGTGGATGGATAGCCAAGAGAGGTAAAGAGGTTGATAGTGAACACGTGTCTTCAGATCAGCTGTTCACTATGGAGTTAACAAGTCAGAGCATTATGTGAGCAGGTATAATAAAGGCTTTAAGTTTGCACATGGCTGTTCTTGAGCATGCTATCGGTTATTAAACCACGATTCAAGAAATCGGGGCCAAAGGCCTCTAAAGGCTTCAGAGGCTACGAGTTGGTAGAATTAGTTGACACTGAAAAGGTCAATGGCCACAGGTCCCCTGAGGACCTAGGAATCAAGAGAGACTGATAATAGTAAATGTTATGAAAGCATGTTACAGAAAGAAGACTCTGGTTTAAAATTCATTAGCAATTATTAGTTGAAAGTTTTAAAGTAAAATCCTAGAAAAATCCAAACATGGCAACAAAGTCAAAAAAGTGTGCATTACAATCAAGCTGAATTTACATCAAAAATGTAAAGGATAGTTCAATATTGAAAAACAACTAATGTGATCTCATTATAAATAAAAACAAGCTATATGATTTTATCAATCAATTAAAAAAAACAACTTCAACAAAATATCCATTTCTGCTAAAAATCCTAAAAAAAAAAAAAAAGCATAGGAGCATACAGGTCATTTGTAATGTCACAAAAGCATATGTCTGAAATAAAGTAACTTTTTTCAATAGGGAAATACTAAAAAAAAATACTATTAATATTAAATTAGAAGTTAATTACTTCAAATAACTATGGTAAGGGGAGAATTCTTAACAAAACAACAAGCTAGAAGAAATCACAAAAGATCTTTGACCCCACAGGAAAAAAGTATCAATTAAACATCAAAATGATCTTAGCAGTTTTTGTTGGGGTAGCAGATAATTGTAAAGAAAGGAAGTGTCCATCAAATAGATCAAAATGTTAGAACCTACCAATAGTAAGTCTCTGCTAATATAGTTTTAAAGTACCTGGGTTTATCCCCAAACCACCAAAAAAATGTCATTCATATGTCATAAACAGAAAGAAAAGATCTGTGCATTTAAAAATAATCACAGAACCATTATTTATATTAGCAAAAACCTGGAAATTAAAAATGCTCAATAGTTAGAAAATAGCTAAAGAAACTATTGTATATGACAGTAATATGACAGAATATTATTGCACCATACAGAATGACAGATATGAAGAATTTAAAGAAAATTGGGGAAAATATGGAGTATGAACTTTCTAGTTATGGCATCTCTGTCTTAGATTCCTCTCTCTTCTCCTTTTATACTATTTCACTTGGATTCGACTAACATCTCTATACAGACAAATCTCAAATCTATTTCCTAATCTCTCTCCTGAGTTCTAGTCTCATGTCTCTAACTGCCTATTAGACATCTTAGGCTGAATGTCATTAAGACATATCAAACTCATTATATTCAAAACTGAGGTTATTTTCTTCCTCTTCTAGATTATTCCTTCTTCCTAACTTCTTTCCTTATTACTGTTAAAGGAATCATCTTTTATCAGTCATCCAGGTTTGCAGCCTAGCTACCATCCTCAAATTTTCTCTTACTCCAACTTCTTTTCCTCCCCCACCAATTCAATCATTTATTAATTCCTATATTAATTCCTATCCATTCCACATTTACAATATCTTCTCTCCTCTGACATTGCCATCACCCTGGTGTCAGTCACCATCACCTCATTCATGAACTACTGCAATAGGAAACTGGTCTCCATACTTTAAATCTCTATTTAGTCCAACTTCCTCTTAGCTATCAAGTTAATCTTCCCAAAACATTCCCTATTTCAATAAACTCTAGTGGTTCCACATCATTTCCTTGATCAAATATACAATCTTCTGACTTTTAAGTCCCTTTTTTCCCCTCTATTTTTTTTGTTGTTGTTTTTATTTTTAAATTTATTTTATTTAAGAAGATGGAAGAAAAAAGAAAAAAAAGAACTACAAAACAAAATAAAACAAAACAAAAGAGAACATTGTCATGTGCCCAGCAGAACATCAGGGAGGATTCAAAATATTTAACAACAAATTACTAGTTCAAGAAAGTATATGCTTATATTCATGAATGTCCACCTTTTCTTCCTTGCAAATTTTTATTTTGTTCTCTGCTATGTAACTTTTTGTTACTTTATTCTCCCCCCCTTATTTTTAACTTAATTTTTATTGTAATAAGTTTATTTATTTTTAATATACATTATGAATCACGTTGGGAGAGAAAAATCAGAGCAAAAGATTGAAAAACCAAGGGAGAGATTAAAAAAAAAAAAAAACAGAAAAAGGAAGTGAACAGCATGTGTTGATTTACATTCAGTCTCCTTAGATCTTTTCTGGATGCAGATTTTAAGTCCTTTCATATCTTTTCAAGCTTCTTAAAATATATTCTCCTTACAGTTTTCCACAATTTAGTCACACTAACTTTACTTGATCTTTCTTGCACAAGATACTCCCTCTTGTGTGGCCATCCCCCATGTCTGAAATGCTTTCTCTCATCATTTCTTCTCCTGATTTCTCTGGCTCCTTTCAAGCCTCAGATAAGATCTCAGCTGTATGAAGCTTTTCCAGCTCCCCTTTCAGACCTAGTGCCTTTCCTCTAAAATGACCTACAAATTATCCTGCATATAACTTATTTTTGCATAGTTGTTTGCATGTTGCCTCCCAGCAATTAGATTGACCTTTCTTTATATTCCCAGTACTTAACAGGCTTTAAAAATGCTTTTTTTACTTGATTTGATGACCTCAATTCTGATCTCCAGTCTACTTAATACTTGTGCCATCATAGGTAAATCTCAATTTGGATCTCATCTTTATTTTTAAATAAGGAGGGTGCTGTAGTAGATAAACTCTAAGGCTCTTTGAACTATATATCTATGATTGATTGATTCAGAATGAAAAAAGCATAAGCAAGATAACAACATATAAAATCAATAAATTTAATATTAAGAACTAAAAAGGTGGAGCAGGTAGGTGACACATTGGATAAAACAATGGCCCTAGAATCAACAGGACCTGAGTCCAGCCTCAGATACTTACTAGCTGACCCTTGGCAAATTACTTAATCTGGATTGTCTTAAAGAGAGAAAAAGAGTGGGGAGGGGAGGGGGGGGGCAACAAAAGTTTATATCAAATACGGTAAATATTGTTGTGATCATATCATGTAGTTAAAAGATCTCATATTTTTTCTATTTAAAAGTCAATAAACTGTAAAAGTGAAAAGTGACATAAATTTCAGTGAGATTTTTAGACAATTTCTCTTAACTTTTTCCAGGAATATAATCTGCTGGGGTTCAGGACAAACTTTTAAGTATTCATTACGGTAAAATAAAAGGTTTATATTTCAGTTTTTTACAGAAGCCATGTTATGGTGAGTTTTTTAGTTTAGTTTTGTTTTTTTTCATTGCATCTCATAGTTCAACAATATTGTATCCATATGCCACCATTTGTTTAGCCATTCCATCCACTGATGTGAATAATTTGGTTGTAGTTTTTTGCTAAAACAAAAAGTGCTGGTATAAATATTTTGGTTTAAAATGGGGACTTTCTTCTTGCAACAATCTCCTTGGGATAAAACCCAATAGTAGAATCTCTAAACATAAGAGTATGGACATTTTAGTCATTTGATTTGAATAATTCCAAAGTTATTTCCAGAATGGTTGCACTAAATCACAACAATCAAAATTATTTATTTTGGCTTAGAATTCATTATCTACAGCTATGGAAACCATATGATCTGATTTTCTTCTATCTTTAAGATTATCTTTAATATTCAACTCAGACACCCATTTTGAATTGTTTAATAGGACATTAGATAACCAAAGCATAAACCCAATTTATTTCTAAGTCAAAATGCTTTCTAGGTTTTCTAGCATTTATTATTCAATAAGGAGTTCTTTCCTAAGTAATTTATGTTTCAATGCTAATTGAAAAGTATCTAGTCTGTTATACTGATCTGTTTTTTCCTAATCAGTATCAAATAACTTTGATAAATGCTATTTTGTAATATAGTTTGGGATCAAAGTGCTATTCTCTTCAAACCCATTGTTTTTCATTGTAGACCTAGATGTGCCAGATATTTTTGCCTTTCAAATAAATTTTATAATTATTTTGCCTAACTTTATGAAGTATTTTTTGGTAGTTTGATTGACATACCATTAAATTTATGAATTAACTTTAGCTATATTGTCATTTTTATTATGTTGGCACAGACCAATCTGAGAACCAAATATTCTTCTGGTTATTTAAACTGCTCTTTATTTCTTAAGGAAAATTTTATAAATTAATTTTTTTCAGGCATGGAAACTGCTTTGGTAGCACTTGATTCCAAAATATTATATGCATTTTGTAGCATTTTTTAATGGAACTTCCTTTTTTATTATTGGCTTTTTAACTCCTTATATTACTATTACTATTAATTATATATTACATATATAATTACATAGCATTAATAATAAATGCTACTGATTTTTTGAAGATTTGTTTTGTAGTCTACAATTTTCTTGAAGCTATTTCTTTCAATTAGCTTCTTTGCCTGGTTTACTAAGTCATCAGAAGACATGTATAGTTTTATTTTTTTTTTTTTGCTGTGTATTTTGTTTTTAATTTATTGCTCTGACCTTATTGTAATTGTTATTATTTTTAGAATTATATCAAATTATAGAGGTCAAAGAAAGCATTCTTGCTTTACTCCTGTATTTTTCGGGAAAGTTTTTAGCATTTCTACATTCATATAATATAGTAATATAGTATTATATAATTATAACTTATATTTACATAATCTATATGTATAATTTCTGCTACATTATGTATAAATTATATAATAATTATTATGATGCTTGCTTGTGACTTTAAATAGAAAACATTTATTTTATCACAGAAAAATCATTCTATGTCTATATTTCTTAGAGCTTCTAACATAAATGAAAATTATACTAAATCAAAGGCTTGTTTCTACATTGATTTAGATAATCATATGGTTTTGGATGTTTTAATGTGATTGTTAGTTGATCTTTTAACATTGAATCATCATTGTATTTCCAAAATACAGGACAAAACAAAACCTAATAGACTAAAATTGGATCTATCATTTTTAGAATAAATCTGTTTGATAGGTGAATATATGACTGAAATATTTTTACTAGTAAGTAATACAAAAGTTATTTGGAGATTCAAGGAGAGGATAAAAGGCTTCATAAAAGTTTTAGTGTCAAGTTAAAGTTAATATCTTAAGCTTAATAGAAAGGAAGGTTTTTAATCAAGTAGTATGGTATAACATTTTCTCTGTTATCCCTGTTTAATTTTCTATTATCACTGTTTGTGGTAAGCTTTTATTTGAATATATCCACCCCTCTCCCCCTTCCCCCTCAAAAGAAAAAACATAAATTATATCATGGATAAACAATATCCCTGCATTTACTAGGAATTTTCATCTCTGAAATGAAACAACTCAAAGGTCCTGATACAGTTAACTGTTTCTCACAAAGGCTAAATGAAAAATGGGTACATACTAATATTAAAATTTTGGGGAAGAGGTTGTACATATATATTTGCTTAAGGCATCCACCAGTAACATTTCTGTAGATATATAGCCACAGGATTGTCCCCAAAATATAACTTTGGATTCTATAAGCAATTTTCCCTTCAGCCAATGCTCTCTAAGTAGAGTTAGACTCCTATTCCCATAGGAGAATCCCTATGTAGCTGTGGAAATATATCCAGTGCCTTGCTAGTTATCTTGATATTAGTTACTTCTTAATAAAGCTAAGATATTTTTTAGAAGAGTGATTTCTAGTATGTAAAATTAGAGTGAGTTATTCATGAATTTAATTTTCCAAAACATCTTTTTTTCTCATGGTTTATTAGCATTCATATGATTTTTCCTACTATTGATCAGGTGTAATATTTCTTTTCTACTATGTTCCTCAGTAAAAACAGGCTTTCTTCTGAGGCTGTTTTTGGCCTGGTTTCTACTTGAGAATATAGGAATCCAAAGACTGATTTTTCACTTGGTTAATACATTGGAGTCAAAAGCCAGTGATTTGCATTATAACTGGTTTAGTCTTTAGCTAGGTTTGGATAATGAAATAGGTGTTAGAGCTGAAAAAGGCCTTTGGACTTCTGAGCCTCAACTCTCATGAAGTAAGAGAGAATTAGAAAAATAAAAACCTGTCATAATTAAAAAAACAAAAACAAACAAAAAAGTCACCTTTAGCAGAAAACAAATTACAGGACCAAGTTTTTATCGAAGAAAAGTAGTTATGAGTACAATAACTTTGGCTAAAGCTTCTGTCGTTAATCATTCTGTATTTGAGATTTAGAATTCTTTTCCCCCTGAAGCAATTGCCCATTAGGCTTATAAAAGTACATTTTTCATGTCAGACAAAAAATAGTTTCAGAAAAGAAAATGAATAGTTTCAGGAAAGAAAAGGGGGAAAGACCCAATTGATATAGAGAATGGCAGAACAACATAGCCAAACATCAACTTTTGTTGTGCTATCAATCACTGTAAACATGCAGGTCTGCACGAGGCAATAACTGTCAGTAATGCGAATGAAATAGAAATAGATCTGTAAAGTCAAGAAGGTAGTGATCACAGTGCCTAACTTGCCTATTTGGGAACCTCTCACTTCATCTGACTACCTCAGAAGGAATTATGTTTCATGAGGGTTTACCCTAAATCAATACAGATTTTATATAGCACTTTTCAGATTATAGTAATAAAATAAGAAATCAATTATCATTGTTCTCGTTTCATAGATGAGGAAACTGATACTCTAAAGGAGTGATTTTCCTATAGTCACCCAACTGGGAAGTGTTATATAATTAACATCATAGCCACACTTCATACTCAGGTGTTCTGGTTGCCAGAAGTGCTTTTTTCTATTATATTATACTATATATCTTATAATGAACACTTAGGAAATGTCTACTAAATGATTGGGACTAGGGATACAAAGTCAAATGAAAATAGCCCCTACTTTCAAGGAGTTTACATTTTCTTGTAATACATACAACATATAAATTGACATATGTGCAATTCATAACCAAAAGAAAATACCAAGGTCCCAAACAATATTCTACAGGAGTTGTTTTGTTTTTTTTCATTTTTCAGCCAGGTGTTCTTTTTTTATCAATAGTATTTTAGTTTTCTAAATACACGTAAAGATAGTAAGCATTATTATATAGGTTACATTTGTGCAATTTCCATATTTGTCATATTGTGCAAGAAAAATCAGACCAAAAGGGAGAAAAAAATGAGAAAGAAAAAGCAAACATATAACAACAACAACAACAAAAGATGAAAATACTATGTTTCAATCCACATTCAGTCTCCATACTTCTTTCTCTGGATGTAGATGGCATTTTCCATCCCATTTCTATTGGAATTGTCTTGAATCTCCACATTGTTGAGAAGAGCCAAGTAATTCATAGTCGATCATCAAACAATCTTGCTGATACTGTGTACAAGGTTCTCTTGGTTCTATTCATTTCACTCAGCATCAATTCATATAAATCTTTCCAGGCTTTTCTGAAATCAGCTTCTTCATTTCTTACAGAACATTAATATTCCATTACATTGATATACCATAACTTATTCAACCATTCCCCAGCTGATGAGACACCCACTCAGTTTCCAGTTTCTTGACAGTACAAAAAGGGCTGCCACAAATATTTTTGCACATGTGGGTCCTTTTGTCTCTTTTATGTTCTCTCTAGGATACAGACTTAGTAGTAGCACTACTGGATCAAAGGATTTATAGTCCTTTAGTAAGCCAGATATTCTTAACTATCTTCCTATTTAAACTACTAAACTGACAGTCTTCCTTCCCTTTCACATCATCCTCCTTATCTCACTCCCATTTATCCTAAAGTTATGACCAGAAGGTCAGTCATTTAGAATCATGAATATTTTTAGTCACAAAACTGTCTATCAAGATATTTCCTTTTAGGAAAGGGACCTGTATGTGCAAGAATGTTTGTGGCAGCCCTCTTTGTGGCCAGAAACTGGAAACAGAGTGGATGCCTGTCAACTGGAGAATGGCTAAATAAATTGTGGTGTATTAATATTATGGAATATTATTGTTCTGTAAGAAATGACCCGCAGAATGATTTCAGAAAGGCCTGGAGAAACTTACATGAACTGATGCTTAGTGAAATGAGCAGAACCAGGAGATCATTATATACTTCAACAACAATACTATATGATGATCAATTCTGATGGACGTGGCCCTCTTCAACAATGTGATGAACCAAATCAGTTCCAAAAGAGTAGTAATGAATTGAACCAGCTACACCAAGTGAAAGAATTCTGGAAGATGACTATTAACCACTACATAGAATTCCCAATCTCTCTATTTTTGTCCACCTGCATTTTTTATTTCCTTCACAGGTTAATTCTACATTATTTCAAAGTCCATTTTTTTTTTTTTGTACAGCAAAATAACTGCATGGACATGTATACAGATATTGTATTTAACTTATATTTTAACATATTTAATATGTATTGGTCAACCTGCCATCTGGGGGAGGGGGTGGGGAGAAGGAGGGGAAAAATTGGAACAAAAGGTTTTGCAATTGTCAGTGCTGAAAAATTACCCATGGCTATATCTTGTAAACAAAAAGCTATAAAAAGGGTCCAAATGGCTGTTTTAGGATAAATAACCAATGGAGTAATTATAATATCAGAACCTTCCATTGTTTTCTTCCAACCATTGTAAACTGCTTATCAGCTCAACTGTTCCTCCTTTCAGCCCTTAGGAAGTTTATACCCTGGAATCAATTTTTATTCCCAATAGAAAGAATATAACATTCATTGGTTCCGGCCGAAATCATCTTGTTTTCAAGATCTCCTTGCCATTTATATCCCTTTAAGTATACTATCTTTACTGCTTGATTGTTTGCACACACCCCATACCTTTCACTTTGATCTGTTTGTCTGATCTCTGATTGATTCAATAGCCTTTAAATAGCACAACTAAGTCCAATAGACAAAATTTTCAGGGAAACAAATTTGGGTTAAACAAAGCACATAGAATGCTGGGCCTGGATTCAAGAGGACTCATCTTTCTGAGTTCAAATCTATCCTTAAATCCTTACTATCTATGTGATCTTGGGCAAGTCATTTACTCTATTTGTCTGTTTCCTCATCTGTTGAATGAATTGGAAAAGGAAAACCATTCTCATATCTTTGCCAAGAAAACCCCAAATGAGGTTGTCAAGAGTCATATATAATTAAAAAATGACTAAATGATACATTTATCAAGACTTTTCCTAAATTGGAATATACTGCTTTAAGGTATGTCTCCCATCACTAGAGGTTTCTGAGCAGACATCATAATTTGATATTTTGACCTGGAAGTCCCTTTCACATGTAGAATTTTATGATTCTATGATCCATAGCTTCATCCTATCCTACAGTAGAAATTGACAATGCTCTCTCTGACTCATGACTTGTTTCCTGATTCCCAAGATTCCCAATCTTTAATTATTTACTTTCTGTTATACTTAAAATTGGACATTTCCAATCATAGCCTATTTGTACCTTTTGTTAAGTATTTATTGAATAATAACACAGAGCTCTCCAAGTCCTGAAGAAGGCAACTTTAAGAAATTGGTCTCCTTGTCTCCTTACAAGCTCAAAGTAACAGACATATTGAGTAGAGAATAGTGTTTATTTCACTCCAAAGAAAACTGCAGAAGACACAAAAGATTCAATAAGCAAATACAAAAAAGAAAATACACACTTCAGTTAGTCTATGAACTCTATTTGGAGGGAATTTAATTGTGAGTTGCCATCAGAGAGTTATCTTGAAGTTCTAATGAATTTTCTCTCTTACCTAGGCTTCTACAACATTTCCCATCCAAGATTTGAAATGCCACACTGTGGTTTAGATTCCCATAAAAGGAAAATATACTTTGGAGTTACCAGACAAGCAAACCCTTTCTCACTAATCCTTCACTGTCCAAATAAATTATTATAATACTGGGGATTCCAAGAGATGACTTTTTCATTCCTCATGTAATGGCTTTGGGTCTTCTTCCTATCCAAAAGAAATGATATGTTTAAGAATTCTTCCTTTCTGTATCAGATCTCTGAACTCAAAGTTGGAACTATTTTTGAGACTATATCCAAGGCTAGTACTAACCAATAAATGTCCATATTCTCTTAGAAGGCTAGTCTAGAACCTTGCTTGTCAGAAAATTCTCTCCTTTCATTTACTATGAAGCAGGAGTTAAGTACCATTGTCTATGAATGTTCATCTTGTGCCTCTCTGCCAAGCCTATGTCAGCCTCTGTCATAACATCTAGAATTTTCAATATACCACTGTTCTGACATTCACCATTTCTTAATTTGGCAAAATCCTCTGTTAGGGACTCTCAAGCTGAGTGGCTAAAGAAATTTGACAGGATACTTAAAATTCCCACTGTTAGGCTTACTCTTTTGAGTTAAAATATTATATCTTCTAAAGGCTCTTTTGAAAATGCAAAATATGTCCCTTGAAGCAGTTAATTGACTCACTGGCAAAGAAAATTTGAATAACATATGTTCCAAGAGAAGAAAATTACTTCTAGGTAAATTTTTATGGTGAAAGATTTTGAGAAAGTCTAGAACCCAATAGATTGGGTGAGAGGCTTTAGGGCAGAAGGGAAAGAAGAAAATAATTTGTCATGGGGAAAGTCTGGGAAATTATGGGAAAGGAGCATGAGTGTTCAAGGGACCTGGAGGTTGAGATATTATAAAGTTGAAAAGATGGGGAGGAAAAGATGGAGGAAATGGTGAAAAGGCAAATATCCTGAGCTATCTGATTTGAAAGGCCTCATGTTATAAGACAATTGGGTAGTTATCAAGGAATGCAATCAATGGGGGAAAAATGAAGTAGCCAGTTTATGTTGAAAAATATTTGAATATTTACTTGTGTTTGTAAACTTCTGAGCCATCCCCAAAATTAAGTGGGTGGAATTACCTTGTTATCTTACTTAGGCAATCTAGATGTATATTGTCCTTTATTATTCAAAGCTGTCCTTGATGCTAATTTTAACTTCACTTAGATTAAAAGAGACTGAAACAGAGAGGCAAAGGAGATAGAGAGGAGAAAGCAAGTGAGACTGAGACAGACAGACAGAGGGGAGAGTGGGAGAGAAAAAGAAGAAGAGAGACAAGAGGGAAGAAAAAAGAGAGGTGGGAGAGGGAAGAGAGGGGGAAGAGTGAGGGGAAAGGGAAAGGGAAAGAGGAAATGTGGAGAGGGAGAGAAGGGGGATAGGAAGGAGGAGAGAGATAGAGATTACGCTTCATTTGTTCTGGAAACCTGAACTACATCACCTGTCTTTCTCCCTCTCCATGGTCCTGCCTGAGTAGTACCTAAAATCAATTTCACCTGTTTCACAATAGAGATCATCTCTAACTAATAAATATGAATCCATATCTATATTGTGAGATGCAGTCAAATTAGAAAAGATGCCAAATTTTTTAAAGTTTAAATTTCCAGGGAAAGGTAGAAATCTGAGGGTCTCATTGGTAATTAACAGGAATATGAATTTTAGAACTTTGAATGTCTATAATCCTCTTTTGACCTGGTAGTCATAATTTTTTTTTTTGTTAAAGCTGTGATAACTTTATTTCAGTATAGTGAGATAAAAGAGGAGGGAATTGTTCCTAAATGTCACTGGACCAAAAAGTATATATTGATAAATAAAGTCTAAGAAGAATGGAAAGGGAGGAGAGTTATGAAGAACTTGGATTGTATTTTCTCCATTTGGTCCTTTTAAGTTATGTAAGTCTCACTTGTAGGGAACTTCTTGGAATCATTTCACTGTCCTTGGCTTTGAGTACTTTGCTCATCCATAAAATGGAACTTTCATGTCTTCAAGACGATCTCTACAAGAGCTTTGTTCTCCATACAGAATTTCAATTGTCCTGCATTTTTCAAGTTTTTATTATTTTCATGCTGCAACTCCTTGGTGAATGATATAGCTGACTCCAAAAAAAATCTGAAATAGAACTGAATACTAAGGATAATTTCAAGCTTTCATTCAGAGTTCTACTAGTGTCCTGGACTTTTGTTTGGTATAAAAACTAATTCTCTTCTGTGGAAATATCTTTTTATAATGTTTTTGATGATCACAAATAATAAAATCAATGATTCTTTAGCACTTCCTTTCAGCTCCTTCTGTGATCTTGTGATCTGCCACCTTGTTTCTCCAATAAAGAGAAGGTTTGAATCTTTACAATGTTCATGCAAATATTTATTCTTTGAAATAACTCCAAAAAAAATCACATCAATTTCAAAAGTCTCTTTTGACAATCTCATTTTATCTAATACTCAACAGGCACTCTGCCAGCTGATTCTTTTTAAAATCGAAAGCAAACTTATTAAACTCCTTTCAGGTTTGATTCTTCAGTAGTTTAATATCCCATGGAATTTTTTATAGAAATATAATTGGTTCTGAAAACATCTGCAGTTGTCTGGAAGTTTTCTCTCTCAATATAAAACTTTTAGCTTATTGTAAACCTTATGCTCACACTCAAGCTCTATGATAAATCTTATATTTATGGGAAAGACAATCTAACATATAGGAAGAGTAGGGTGGCTATGTTCTGATTTGGAGGAGACTTCAAAAATATCTCTCTCCCTCACCTCCATAACCAATCAGTTGCCAACTCTTGGAATGTCTACCTTCACATTTCTCACATCCTATCTTTTCTCTCCAATCACACAGCTACCCTCATCATTAGGACCTCATCATTTCTTCCCTAAATTATTTTGATAATCTCGCAATAATTGCTCTCCTTGTCTCAATATGTTACTTTCCAATCCATCATTCACAGTACTACTGAAATAATTTTTTCTTAAACACAGATCTATGTAAGTTTCTTAATCAACTTCAGTGATTTCCTACTATTTCTAAAATAAACTAAAAAATCCTTTGTCTAGTGTATAAAGCCCTTTATAATTTGCCCCCAACCTCTCTTTCCAGCCTCAGTGGATAGTACTCTCATTCCCAAACCTAAGATTCAGACAAACTAGCCTTTTCTGTGTTTTTCATACTCCATCTTCCATCTCTATTTTTTTTTGCTCTGACTAGCCCTCAGGTCTGGAATACACTCCTTTCTTTCCTCTACTTTAAAGTCTCTCTCTTTTTAAAAGATATTGCTCAGAATTTGGAACTATGCTCAAAAAGTTATCAAACTGTGCATACCCTTTGATCCAGCACTGTTTCTCCCAGAGATACTAAAGAAGGGAAAGGGACCTATATGTGCCAAAATGTTTGTGGCAACCCTGTTTGTAGTGGCTAGAAACTGGAAAATGAATGGATGCCCATCAATTGGAGAATGGTTGGGTAAATTGTGGTATATGAATGTTATGGAATATTATTGTTCTGTAAGAAATGACCAGCAGGGTGAATAGAAGGAGGCTTGGAGAGACTTACATGAACTGATGCTAAGTGAAATGAGCAGAACCAGGAGATCATTATATACCTCAACAACGATACTGTATGAGGATGTATTCTGATGGAGGTAGATTTCTTCGACAAAGAGAAGATCTAACTCAGTTTCACTTGATCAAGGATGGACAGAAGCAGCTACACCCAAAGAAAGAATACTGGGAAATGAATGTAAACTGCCTGCATTTTTGTTTTTCTTCCTGGGTTATTTATACCTTCTGAATCCAATTCTTCCTGTGCAACAAGATAGCTGTTCGGTTCTGCGCACATATATTGTATCTAATACTGTGACATATTTAACATGTATAAGGAGGAGGGGGTGGAGGGAGAGAGGGGAAAAATTGGAACAGAAGTGAGTGCAAGGGATAATGTTGTAAAAAATTACCCTGGCATGGGCTCTGTCAATAAAAAGTTATTCAATAAAAAAAATAAAAAAATAAAAGATATTGCTCAGATAACATCTTCTATATAAGCCTTTTCTGATTCCCCTAGTTGTTGGTATTCTCTCTCCTAAATTATTTCACATTATATACACATATTCTCATATATAAAAGCTTGAATACTTTTATTTCACAAATAATATGTATATACATACATAGATTTGGATTTACTAACTTATCTTTTCTGTATATTTTATATGTTATACATATGCATATGTGTATATATTTATGTGTATCTATATATACATGTATATGCATGTATGTATATATATGTATATACTTATTATATCCCTTTCCCCCGCTTAGACTACAAGCTCATTATGAGTAGGGACTTTCTTTTTTTTTTTTTTTTTTTTTTTTTTTGTATTTGTATCCCCAGCATATACCTGGAACATTGTTGAAACCTAATAATACTTCCTTATTGATTGAGAGCTCTTCCTACCTAGCAACAAGGTAGGAAAGAGGGTAGAGGATAAGTAATATTAGACTTATTTAAGAATGCTAAATAAAACCTTTGAATCATGTAACTTTACAAATACCCAATTTTTGGTTAAGTCCCTGAGACCTAGTTCCTCATTCTTTATTTGGTAACTTCTTGGTTTTCAGACCTTTGGTTTGTTCTGGACCAAAGTAAGCTGATGACTTCCTGGTTCTATCTCTAAAAGGTTTATAAACCTTCCAAATTGTCCTAAACTTGACATGGGGAAACAATGATTCCCCTACTTGATCTCCTAGATCCTAAATGTCTTGCTGATATCAGAACTTAACAATTGTCCCATTATTTCCTAGCCCCCTGCCTAACCATTCTATTCCTACACAAGCTGCCACAAAGACACTAAAATAATTATACTACAAGCTTTTTTATCACCTAGAACGTAGGAAAATGTCCAGTTGATCCCTTGGCCTGGGACTATAAATTAGGATATACTTTTAAAATATGTTGGTTCTGACTTTCAAAATAAGCAATCTGGCTTTAGCTCAAGGTAAAAATTCTTTTCCATCACTTCTGTGTTCTGCCTTTACAATAGTTTATTGATCCATGTTGTGACAGGTAGAAAGCAAAGCCGTACAGTATACCAGCAAAATAGTATACCAAGCAGCCAAATAGTTATAGTCTTTCTTAACCATTGAATTAATTCTAATTTTCATGAAGAGTATAATGCCCTTATTCTATCCTAGGCAATACATTGCGTAGCCATTCAAGATCATCATTGTCCATAGCACAGTATTTCAGAGTCAGAATTTCAAAGGAGACTTTTTAATACATAGACAGTGAAAATCCTCAGTCAATTTTTTATCTTTATCTAGCATAGAAACTTCCATCCAAAAAATCTGGTTGATGTTTATATTTATATAGAGAACTATCACATTCTAGAGTGTATGTGGATCTTACACATTCTACACAATATAACAAATCTCTTGAGAAATCACATAGTATGGTTAACAGACAACCACATTCAATGTTACAGAAAGCAAGCATATATGTCCCACTCCATGGGAATTACTCCAATCTAACAAAATTCATGTTCTATAATCTCATGAAATGGATGGTGGGGAACTAGGCAAAAACCCATCAAATAATTCATGGATTCCTCTGATGACTCTTGCTAAAATATTATCTCCGGAGACAGAAAACCTTTTTAATGTTGAGCCAGCCACCAAATGGAATCAGACAGCCTTTCGAAAAACCCTAACTCAGATTTTTCTACTCATCATTATTCCTGTCCCTTGTCTCCAGCCAATAAACTTAATCTTTATTTCCATATATCCTCAAATTCAATAATTTTTTTAAAGTGCCTACTTTGTGTCAGGCACTCTGCTGAGCACTGGGAATACAAAGAAAGGTAAAAGACAGTCCCTACTCTCAAAGAGCTCTCAAGCTAATGGAAAGGAAACATGCAAACAAATAGATTAAATAATAATAGATTAAATAGATTAATAGATTACAACTATATACAGGATTATAAAATAGATTATATAGATTACAAATAGATTAAAAACTATATACAGGATCAGTTGGAAATAATCAAAGGTGGAAAGCACGAGGATCAAGAGATAGCATTAGAAAATATTCTCTGAAGGTGGAATTTTATCTGAGACTTGAAGGAAGCTAGGGAAGCCAAGAGATGAGGAGGAGGAAGAGTATTCAAGGCATAGTTTGTCAGCATCTACAATATGATAGGTTCTTTATAAGACACATATTTATATGGGAACTAAATTATAGGATGATAGAATCTCAGTTTAAAGGGATTTCAGAGGCCTTCTAGTCCAGCAATTTTACCTTAAAAGGAAATTACTTCTATGACATCTGACAAATCTTCTACCCTATATTGAATGCTTCAGGTGAGGAGATAGTAGGTCAATCAATAAACATTTCTTAAGTATTTACTATGTATCTTGCACTTGTTTTAAGTACTGGGAATACAAAGAAAGTAAAAGATAGTCCTGGACTTTGAAGAAGTTAATGAGAAACCTATACAACAGTTTTGTCTAGTGCTAGTACTTAGGAATCATGTCTCCACACAATCTAAATTCACCCCCCTTGTAAATTTTTTTTTTGTTTTTTTTGCTGAGACAATTAGGGTTAAGTGACTTGCCCAGGGTCACACAGCAAGGAAATGTTAAGTGTCTGAGGTTAGATTTGAACTCGGGTCCTCCTGACTTCAGGATTGGTGCTCTCTCCACTACACCAACTAGCTGCCCACTCCCCTTGTAATTTTTAACCTCTTATTTCTAGCTGTGTCTTCTGAAGCAAAGCAAAACAATTCCAGTTCCTCTGACAAATGATAGATTTTCAGATACCTAAAAGAGAGTTATCACATTATTCATAAGTCTTAACAAAACATCTCAAGTTCCTTCAACTGATCCATAACATGCATTCCATAAATTTCTATGAGTCCTCACCACATTGAAAACATAAAACTAGGCACTGAGGGGACCATAAAAATGAGTAAGACATACTGATCCTGACTTGGGAGATGGGAAACAAGGTAAACACACAAATAATAGTTCATAGTACCATGAACTTTTAATTTCTTAGAACAGTTGAGAATTTCCAAGTTAGATGACCAAAAGAAATTATAAGGATCCCCACATTATTGTATGTATGTGTATCCACAGAACTCCTAGAAATAATTTATTGGCAATATTGGAAATATCCTGTTAAGATGAAAAAAAAAAATCCGATTGTGTGTCAATGAACTACCTAAATGCAACTTTCTGGTCTTAGAAAATTATAATAATGAAGGAGCACTGGGTTTAGAGCCAAAAGACCTGGGTTTGAATTCCGATTGAATTAATTCTGTTGATAGAGCAAGTGAGTATCTTAGAGAAATGCCTTGTTCAAGGTCACCTAGATAGTAAGTACAATTATCTCTTTCACATCTGGAAGTTAGAGGCATGGCATGATCTGGAAAATCCACATAAAATTTTTTGGTGCTCCCTTTGTACCAGAGAAGAAGTCTGATTTTTTTTCTTTTTTTCTTTTATGAAGTATTTACAGTACCTTATTGTAAATGTAAAATTTGGGTTGACACTATATAATTCTATACATATATTTTAGGTATTTTTGAGTTTCTAAATTTTTTCTGTGTCATCTCCTAGCCTTTGCATGCTGTCTGTGGCTTCCATAAAACTTTCAAAAAACTTCTCATTTGATTTCTTACATTGACCCTTGATCTACCAAAATTGTGATGGAGAACGTTGCCATGTGGAGGAGCTAACTGCACTTTCTATCTAAGTGACCTTGAATAAGTCACATCTCTCAGGGTCTCACTTCCTTTATTATCTCCAGAAAAAAATGCATCCTTTCCAGCTTGAAATTCTAGGATCCTATTTTAGACCTCCACATCTCTCAATTTTTCTCATTCTTAGAAAAGAAAGAAAAATAACACTTCTTTTCTCTCTTGTACTTTTTCCAAAATAGCCCAATATTCCTACACTATGGACCAAAAAAGTGACTAATGTGATTGTCAGTGAAAGAGATAGAAACAGAAATGTTTGTAAATGAGGTCTTCCAAACCATATATTGGAGCAACTAGTAATGGTGCTCAATTTAGTTTCAATACCTAAAATGCTTTCCCATCAATCCTAAACTGTTGAAATTCTTCACAAAAAAACAGCTTATCATTCTTCATCAAATTACCAGAAAAGACAAGAGGAAATAATAAGATTTTTGGTTAACCCTTAGAATACTTCCTAGACATCAAATTTTCAAAAATTTTGTTTACAAAAGTCACTGAATCAAAAAAGCAAAGTTACTTTTTAAACTGTATAACCTCTGGGAGGCCAATATTAAATTTTTAATGCAGGAATGTTAGACATGTTATTAAAATTACACACACACACATACACACACATATACATATACATACACACAAAAATGTACATATGCATTCATACATATGAATAAACATTTTATTGAGAAGCAGTATAGTATAGTTTTTTGTTTCATTTTGTTTTTAAAGATCACCAGGCATGGAGATAGGAAAACTGGGTTTAAATCTCATCTGTGTCCCTTAGTAGGTTTGTGATTCTGGACAAGTTATTGGGCTTCAGTTTACTTATCAGAAAAATGCTTAGACAATATTTAAATGCTTAAATGATAAGAGATTTCTTAAAGCTCTAAATCCATGATCCTATGTTTGTAAGTTATGATTTATGTATAAAACAAAATAAATTACATCATCAGGAAAATGAAATAACAGAAAAAGGTAGCTAGAATACACAGGGAGAAAAAGGGATGATTGGGAGACAACTTGATTGCAACATAGGTTTCCTCAATATATATTAAAATATTAAAGCATCTAAGGAAGCCCTCTAGCATGCTGAGCCAATCTTTTATGAAAGGTTTTCAGAAAGATAGGGATAAAAATTATAAAGAGGGATAGGAAGTGAATAGAATAAAGAAAGTACTCATACTGAGGATATCAGTCATGAGTTCTGAACCTGGGGTGCTTGGATCCTAAGGGATCTGTAGATAGATTTCAGGGTGTCAATAAATTTGGATTGAAGAAAAAAGTACATCTTTATTTTTTGCTAACTTTTGGTTTCTTTTATAATCCTATGCATTTTATTTTCTGTGTTTATAAGCATTATTCAGAGAAGAGGTGCATAGATTTCACCAGACTGTCAAATGGGACTGATGCAGGTAAACTCTGTAAAAAAAAACAAAACAAAACAAAAAACTGCCCCCTTTTGTTCTGTAAAATTAAATCCCTGAAATTCTGTCTGCTTTATTCCTGGCCTCCAAGAGAGCATATCCGCCTGGCTGGCCTTTTCTAAGGCAAATCACCTCCTCCCCCCCCTCCCCCCCCAAATTATTGGTAGTCAGATCCTCATTCAGGAAGCCTTAAAAGTGATTTCCATTCAATTGGAGATCTGGGCCTGATATTGATAAACATCTAGACCCGGGGGCATTGGCTTTCTTTTCAACCTGAAACCTGAGCCTCAGATTTCCTATTAAAGAATATAACAGCTTATCAATAAGAGAACTAAGTCCCATCATTTAGCCAATGGAATCTATATTATCTAGAAGGAAATAGAAAAAAAGATTGTGCCTTGGAATTTTTCAGAGGAAAAGAAAAAAAATCGCCAAGATTTCTAATGTGATACTCAAGATTCTAAACATAATATGATTTTTTTTTTTGGCTGAGACAATTGGGGTTAAGTGACTTGCCCAGGGTTACACAGCTACGAAGTGTTAAATGTTTGAGGTCAAATTTGAACTCAGGTCCTCCTGACTTCAGGGCTCATAACACAATTTATGATCAAGGCAGTTAGAAAATGTACAGAAAAATGTAAGTATCACTTTGCAAAAAATCTGGATATATAGAATTTTTCGGCCAGATACCATGCTACGCACAGGGGATTAAACAAACAAACATAAAAATTGGTCTCTGTCTTTGAGGAATGTACATACTAACAGGAGATTATGTATATATGCATACATACAAACATTCATAGTAAATGGAACAGAGTAGAAGATGCTAGCTTCCCCAGTAGAATGAAAGCTGCTTGAGAGTAGGAATGGTTTCATTTTTTTGTCTTTGTATTTCCAGCCCTGGGTATATAATATGGGCTAAACAAATGCTTTTTTTTTTTTTTTTTTTTTAATTGATCTATTAACCAAAGGCTTAATGACAATAAGAATCTTTCCAAGGTCACTGAAATCTTCATACTGTGTAATTCAGCCATCCCATTACAGGACACAGATGCTAAGAGATGAAAATAAATTCAAAGGAGAAGACATTATCATGTAATCAAGAATTGCTTCCAGTAGAAGGTGGGATTTTAGTTGAGTCTTATAGGAAGCTAGGAATCAACAGGCAGAGGTAAGGAGGGAGAACACTTTGAGACATGATTTAGCCAGTGTAAATGGGAGATGAACCATCGTGAGAAAGAGCAAATATTTCAGTGTAGCTGGATTGTAAAACGTGTGAAGGTGGGTAAAATGAAGTATTTCTGGAAGAGTAGGAAGGGGTCAACTTTAAATGCCACATAGAGAATTTTATATTTTATCCTAGGGTAAGAGCAACACACCATAATTTATTGATGAGGCAATACCTGAAAGTTTTCAGCAAAATACTTCTTCCCTGATTGCTATGCTGATAAAGTAGTTTGGTGATGCTACAGAACCACACTTTCAGATGAAAGATAAATCAGCCTAATCTGGAGCCAGTATCCTAGTTTCCTCTCTCTACTCACAGAAAAATGAGGAAAAAACAAGTGTTCTGATGTGTAGTCCTGCTTTCCCTGGAAATAGAGAAAATAAATTACTCCCTGATAGTGATCTAAATGAGAAATTCCACACGGATTTCTCTGACACCTTTAAATGAATGTCAGGGGGAGAATTCCCTGCTCCTGCTATATTTCCCTTTTTGTGAAGAAACTAGTAGCTGGATCAATTCAATAGCACTGAGTATATAGCACTGTTGATTTTTATCTACTCTCACGTTCTTATTCTATCTAGCATTAGCTTTGACTGCTCACTCTCCCTCACCTAAATGCACCATCTTTTGTGAAATCTTGTCCTTATAACTTCATAATATCTTTTATAGCCATCCCCTTCTCTCTACTCACATTCAGGTCCTCATTACCGCTCCTCTGGGTTGGTACAAGAGCTTCTCTCCTGGCCTCCCTTCCTCAAATCTGTTGCCACTTCAATCAGATTCAAATGGCTCCCTCTTCCCTCTTAGATCAAATATAAACTTCTTTTCTTGGCTTTTAAAGTACTTCACAACTTGGTCAAATCAATCCTTCCACTCTCAATATAGTACCCCCTCTCCTGTGCTTTTACTGTCCAGAAAATGTTCTTTTTTTGCATCTGGTCATCTCTGGTGCTTGAAATGCTTTCTGCTCATCTCTGCCTCATTGAATCCCACTTTTCAAAAGCAGTCTTTCCTGACTCTATCAATCTTGTATTTGTTCTATACATACATGCAAAATATGGACAAGTTATTTAACCTGTCTGTTTCTTTAAATATAAAATGGAAGTGATTATAACATCTATATCATAGGATTATTGTGAGGATCAAAAGAGAGAAAATTTTAATCCAGTGTCACACACATAGCACTTAATAAATGTATGTTCCTCTCTTCTATATATACCTACTTTATGTTTATACATATATGTACATATATCCACATGTAATAATAGCTAACATTAATATAGTGCTTACTATGTGCCAGGTATTATACTAAGTGCTTTATACATATTTCATTTGATTCTCACACTGGGCAGGTTGATAATAGCATTGTGCCTATTTTATAGATGAGGAAACTGAGTCACACTGCTAATAAATGTCTGAATTCAGACTTTAACTCAAGTCTTCTGGCTTCACGGTCAGTGCTCTCTCCATTGCACCATATCTTCTCCTGTTGAATATAAGCTTCTAGAGGGTAGGAATTGTTTTACTTTTTGTCCCTGCATTCCCAGTGTCCAGCACTTAGTTTTGACAATACTTTAAAAAAATAGATGAAGTGACTACAGGCTTAATGACAATATGAATACATTCCAAAGACACTAAGCTATTCATAGCATGGGATTCAGACATCCTATTCCTAAACATAGATGTCAAGATGTCAAAGTCTGTGTTACTTAGGTGCTTACCTCAACGCTCAATAGAGCTCCTACAGGTTTCTCAAGAAGAGAATCCTAGAGAAGTTTTTTCTCATGAGTAAGACCTAGAGCAACGGATTCCTCTGGGTATAAGATTTTTGAAGGTAAGAGATGAGCATCCTCAAGCACTGAGCTCATAGAAGTGTCTGTACAGACCACACTTCCAGCTTGTGAGGTCTTCCCCAGGGTCACCTAACCACTATATGTTAAAGACAGGACTTAACCCAGATTTTCCAGTCTCTGATAAGAACTGCTATCCCTTTTGCCTTAAAGTTATATATGAATTTTGTTGTTATTCAATGTCGTTTTGGTCAAACATGGTCATTTTGTTGGTCAATTTTGATTGATTGTTTTATTATAAGGGAAAGTTCAATGGAAATAATAAACTGAGAAATGATTGTGTTATAAACAAAAGGCATCAATCAATAAAACATTAAAAAGAACTCTTTTCAGTTGTTTGACTCCTACTGTTTCTCCCCTCCTCCTAACCCCCACATCTCTGCCTAATTACATATGAATTAGTATGTTTCAAAACTTTTCTTTACATTAGAGATTGTGTCTTCCAATGGGAATACACAACCAGTCAACTTGTCAAGTTTCTTCAGAGTCTTATGTTTGTAAGGAATACATAATAGAGACTAAAATCATAAATAAGTCGCTAGAAATGTCAGAAATATCATATGGCAAGAGTTTTTAAAAATACAACTTTCAGAGGCAGTTAGGTGATGCAGTGGATAGAACACCAGCCCTGAAGTCAGGAGGACCTGCCTTTGGACACTTAATATTTCCTGGTTGTGTGACCCTGGGCAAGTCACTTAATGCCTAATTTTCTCAGCTAAATAAATAAATAACTTTTATTATGGGGTATCACTCACACAAAAAGTTTGAGTGATCCCCAGGGATTCTTTTTTTCATTTGACTTGATGTGCTTTCCCTGCCCCACTCCTCCCAACTATAAGAACATTTGGAAATCATTATAATGAAAATTTTAGAATGCTCACTCCATAGCTGTATTTACAAGCACACTAACCTCATTTATAACAGGTATAATTAGGCATCTTTACAGAAATACTATCCTATTCATGCAACACAGGTATCATCTAGAATCTAATGACAGGAGTCTAATAGATGATCTCTTTCTAGATATTGGTATGTTATATCTTCAGGAATTACTGAGGTTTCACTTCTTTTACTCTACTCAGCTGTGGCTGCCTCTTTTTATAGTTGACCATCCAACAGACATTTATTAAAATGCTAATAATTAAATTATAAATGTATTTGCCTTTTATTTATAATGCAAAACCAAAAATGAAATAATCCCTGCCTCAAGAAGCTTAAATTATATCAAAGAAGTTATGTGTGTGCATGTGTATATGTGTGTGTGTATATTCACATGTATACACATGTGTATATGTATATACAATAATATCCATATATGTGCATACATATATATCCATATATATTTGTGTGTATGTATATGTGTGTGTGTATATATATTATAGGCATATATTCATATAAAGCTTAAAGGTACACTAAGACTAGGAATACCATGTATGTGTATACATGTGTGTCTGTGTATATATACAAAATAAATACAAGGTTACTTTTTTAGTTTGAAAACCAAGAAAGGTTTTATATATTATAATAATAATAGTAATAGCATTAAATAGTGCTTTAAGGTTTGCAAAGTTCTTTACTATTATTATCTCATTTGATCTTCACAGCAGCCATGGAAGACAAATGTTATTATCTCTATAATACAGGTGAAGGAACTTTAGGCTATAATTTACCTTTTATTATACAGTTAGTTTCTAAAGTAGAATTTGAACTTTAATATTCCTGATTATAATTGCAATATTTTATCCATCATATTACCTAACTGCTTATATAAAGAAAATTTGTTTTGTTTTTTTAATAAAAGAGACCTTGCCTTCAAGTATCTTCCTGTCCCTTTTTTGCTGGCTGGTGTCATTCTGTGTATCCAACACAATTCAATAAAGATTTATTAAACATTTATGAGACAGGCATTATGCTAAGCTCAGGATATAGAGTTAATGAAAAGAAAGAGAATAACTGCCTTCAAGGAGTTTGCAAAGTAATACAAAAAAAAAAAAAAAAAGGAAGCAGGTAAAAGTATGGGAAGTTGGGAAGACACTAGGGAAAATCTTGTTCTATGGAATGAAATAACCTGGCAAGGCAGCAGATATAAAGTAAATATCTCAAGATTTCCATGTTTTCTCCAGAGCAATGATGTACTCAATTAGAAACAGATTCCTGCCAACCACATATTGACTTTGAAAACTATAAACTGACATTATCTATGTTACATTGTATGTTTATTTCTCACATATTAACAAGTTTTTTTGTTTTTTTTTTTTTTTTGGTCAGTCAATATATATTAAATACCTACTCTGCACCAAGCATTGTTCTAAGTGCTGGTGTTACAAAAGGCAAAAGATAGTCTTGCCCTGAAGAAGCTTACATTTTAATCTGGTTTGGGGTACTCTTGGAAGTAGTTTGACACTTCTGGCAGAAGACCTCACTGATACTTATGGAAATTGCCTTTGATAGAGGTGCTGACTTATGACTCAAAACTATCCTTGTGCCTTCTTATTCCTTGTAAAGCTCTATAGATTCTTTCTGCTTTTCCACAACTCAGATGTCTTTTCTCATTTAATTTTTATTAGATGATGTCTAACTCACCTGTTGTGGTTGATCAAGTCTTAATACTCATTCACTATTGTCTTGGTCCAATGCTTGATTGACACATTAGATCATTTTATAGTGCTGTGAGCATTTGTGGGATTGGGAATGGGGTGTATGATTCATGTTGCTTATTATATAATAGGTCTTTATCCATGGTCACTCTTTGGGTCACTACAGATAGAGCAGTCAGTTATGAATGGGGACTGCTCCAATAACATCTGTAGTGCTAGACAATTCAGAATTTGGAAATTTAGGGACCCAGGAGTGACATCTTGGCTAAAATTAAACAAGTTCTCGTTTTGTTTTGCCTTCTCAATAAACTGCTTCATTTTCTTTGACTCAACCAAGATAATAGAGCCTGGAATGAAAACTTCAATAAGGAGAAAAATTAATTCTTAGAAAACTCTCTGCAAACTGAACGCATGATAATATGGAAGTTCTACATCAATCAATCAACAGATACAAATTAAGTGATTACTATATGCCAGGAACTGTGTCAAATCCTAGGGATGTGAGTTAAAATTCTAATGAATGAGACAATGAATACAAATAAAAATACAGATGCATATTTACACATGTGTGTATCTGCATGTGGAGAACATTGTCATTCTCAAAGAGTACCAAAATGGTATCATTATATAATGCATATATGTCCATATATTTTCATCCTACATATTTACACACCCAAAGTGGTTAAATTTCACACTAAATGAGAGGGAGGACACGAAGTTAGAAGATCAAGAAAGGTTCCAAGCTGAAGATAATGCCTGAACTGTATCTTATGGAAAGAGAGGAACTCTATGAGTAGGGACAAGGAGGAAGGGCCCCACTCTATCCTATATAAATGATTTAAAAATAACAGCTGCAATTGAGGAGAGCAGAAGCAGGAAAACAATTTACATCCTAAAACTGAAAAGCTTAGTTAACTCTGACCAACACAATGACCCACCACAGTTTCAAAGGACTCATAATGAAATATGCTATTCATTTCTAAATAGAGAAATTTCTCTAAGAAATTTCTCTAAATTTCTCTAATTTCTCTATTGAGTTCTACATAAACACATTCCAGGAAGAAGACATGAATCTGATCAAGATGATTCTTTAGGTCTGCCAAGAACAGAAAGTATGCTTACAGATCAGATTACTTTTTCCTTTTATAAATGATGCAATGGGGACCAGAAGTAAAATTAATTTACCCAAGGTCATATAACTTATTGGTGATAGAGCAAGCACTAGAATCAGATCTCCTAACTCCATTGCCAAAGAAAGTTAAAGATTTGCATTTATAGAAGGTTTTAGAATACAGTGGACCCCAAAGAATTAGTATTAAAAATTTAATCCGAAGGATTAAACCTGAAGGATTTAGGTTTAAATTGTGCTTCAGACATTTAATATCTTTGTGACTGAGCTGGTCATTTAACGTTCCTATGCCTCAGTTTCCTCTTCTGCAAAGGAAGAAGTGGGACCTGATGTTCTCCAAGGTCCCTTTCAGCTACAGATCTATAATCTCAGGAACATTCCAGAGTGGATTATTACCACTTTCAATATCAGAGTTTTAAGAAGGCAATGGGGATAATAGATCCCAATAAATAGGCAGAGGAAGAGCTTACTGAGCTACTGAAAACAGCACTTTGGATTTAGGGCAGTTTTCCTAATCCAATATTGTAATGCTGTTGAATTTTATGTTGGAAGTAGAGGAAATGTGGGAAATGGTAACATGGTCCTGTCCCAAGGGGAGTGAGGTCTTAAACTGGTTCAGAGAGCTCCACTGGGATATAGATTGTCTGCTCCTCATGCTGTTGCACTTAATGTGTCCCAAGAGCACTAATCATATGTATCAACAAGAGTAGAAAAATGTTGGTATTTTAAAACTGAACTGGTGCCAGTGAAAACACCATCTATCCATCATGCATCTAGCCCCCAGGATAACTCATTTCTATATGCCTGAGGGATGTTCCTTCATAGCAGTGCAGTTGACAGAAGAATACAAATGACATGCTTATGGATATAAGCACAGCCCAGTAGGTAGACAACACAGCAATGCAGAAAGATTTTAATATCTTTCTGTCTAGCCAGGGGTATATGTACACACAATTGTAAACTCTTTCATGACCTTGGAAAGGTCATCAAATGCAACTTGCCACCTTCACCATGAGAAAGCTTAAGCCAGCTCACACAGAAGTGTGATGGATAGATGGAAATCTACAATTTTCTCTGGCAATGGAGTTAGGAGACCCAATTCTAATGGCTGCTCTGCGACTAATCAGCTATGTAATTGTGGGTAAATTATTTCATTTCTAGCCTCTGTTCCATCACTTATAAAATAAAAGGGTAATGTGATCTCAAAGCATCCTTCTAATTCTTGGCAATCCTGAAAAATTATGATGATAGATATCTGATCCACACCCCTCTCCTTGGTTTGGGTTTGCATAGGATTATGGATTATGGAAATGACTTTAGAAGCACAAAGATATGAGTTTAAATCCTACCTCTAATATATTCTGGCTGTGTGGCCCTGGGGGCCATCATTTAAATCCTTCAGTGCTCTAACTGGATCTTTAACTTTATAAATTGTAGAGAAGTTAACAATCTGTATTGATGGAGGGAATTTCCTTATAAGAAGCTCCTTAACCCTAAAGAAAGCATAGATCTGGATCAAAACAAAACAGAAAAGACAATTTTTTAAAAAGTGCAAAATATTTTACCCGGAGTATCTAAACTGAACATTAGAACAACCATATAAAGTCGATAGTGTGAATCATATCACCATTTTATTGATCAGAAAACTGAAACTCATAAAGTTGAATTGACTTATCCAAAATTATGTAATCAATAAGTGATAGAACCAGGATTTAAAGTCAGGGATCTTGATTCTAAGTCTGCTACCCTTGTTAAACTATACTGTTTTGCACTTTCCTTAGTGCAGTAGTTGTCTTCTTAAAAAAAAAAAAAAAAAGGAGCTTATTTGGAGAACATTATGAAATTTCATTAGTCAGCCTTATCTCTTCTGGACTGATTAATATTTCATAATATTTTCTTTCATATAAACTCCTGAACTTGGTGTTCAAGGTCTTCTGCAAAATAATCTACTTCTCCAGCCTTATTTCATACTACTTTCCTTCATTCATTTCAGTCAAATTGGACTATTCTTACTTTATCCTCATTCAACCCTTTCCCATCTCAGGGACTTTCCTTACCCTGTTCCTTTCCCCTGTACCAAACTTTTCTCCCTCCTTTATTTCCATTTGTTAAAGCCCCTCCCCCCTTCTTCAAGGTCCATCTGAGGCAACACTTCCTCCATGAAAGTGTACCTTAAATCTGTACCTCACATCTCAAATTGTTCCTTTTCCTACATATTCACACATTCCTTATATGAATCTCAAGTCCAAATGCACTGCCTTAGAGAGATCAAATATTTTATTGCTGATTAGGATCAGAGATATCATTTATTTATTTCATACTACTTTCCTTCATTCATTTCAGTCAAATTGGGCTATTCTTACTTTGTTCTTATTCAACACTTTCCCACCTCAGGGATTTTAATTACACTGTTCCTTTCCCCTGTACCAAACTTCTTCCTCCTTTTCCATTTGTTAAAGCCCCTCCCTCCTTCTTCAAGATCCAGCTGAGACAAGGCAATACTTCCTCCAAGAAAGTGTACCTTAAATCTCAAACCATTCCCGTTTCCTACATACTCACATATTCCTTATATGAATCTTAAATCCAAATGCACTGCTTTAGGAGATCAAATATTTTACTGTTGATTAGGATCAGAGATGTCATTCATTTAGTCCCCCCAAAGACCCTTATTATATCCATAACCAGTCCTTCTCTATATTCCTTTTATGTGGTTCACTTTTATCTCCTGGTTGTCCTTCCCTGAACTTACCCATTTCCCTTCAGTCTGGTTGTGTCTATCACTTTTCCATGATACTAAAAGCCGATCCCAATTTCCATGGTGCTGTCCACCTTATCTGCCCTTTTGCCTCTCAATATTTGCAGAGTATG
This sequence comes from Sarcophilus harrisii, assembly GCF_902635505.1. Lineage (NCBI taxonomy): Eukaryota > Metazoa > Chordata > Mammalia > Dasyuromorphia > Dasyuridae > Sarcophilus > Sarcophilus harrisii. The sequence goes on from NC_045429.1 coordinate 148,620,866, forward strand.
ATGTGTTTTCCATTATCTATATCACAGATGGAAATATTAATCCCTTTAGAACATTGGTTCTGTCCCCCAGCCCCCAGATTAGTGCATATTGATCAATAAACATTTTCTGGTATAAACCTCCAGCCCATTGTCCACCCACCTGACAGCTGTGTGAGCCAGACCATATGTTCATTGTCTTAGTTTACTGATGAATATGCCAAGCAGGACTGAATCTAAAGCCTTATGAAAATCAAACTAAATTGAGTCTACTGAAATTCTCTAATCTGGCAGATTGGTTATTCAGGAAGCAAAAATAGATTACTTCAACAAGACCTGTTTTTTATTAAACTCTATTTGCTCATGATTCTCTTGTCTTCAAAAAGTTTGCAGTTGGATTTTGAGATTGTTTTCCCAGGTAAGATTGAGACATTTTCCCTCACTTTTTTGATTGTTTTTGCTTTTGATGTCAATTCTACTTCTTCACATAGCACAAAGTTCCAAAGTAGAAATCGTTGATTCATCAATTATAGTCAGTGTAGAAATTCTGCCAAGTATGTACCATTGCAAATCTATTTGTTTTTCTCCTTCCAGAATCAGTCATATATGTTCTTTTTATGATCTGACTCAAGTGGATCTCACAATTAGATTTCTATAGGCTCCTTTTGTTCTCTGTTGGTTTTCTTTGGTTGGGGAAACAAAACTGCCTTTAATCGTTGCAACATCTTCTTTAAGTTTCTTCTTCAAATGAGCTTTTATTCAAATCCATGCTGTATTTTATTGCAATGTCTCTTTTATTAATAAGTTGATCCTTTCTAACTGATAGTATTTGTCCTTTTTGCCTTCTTTCAATGACTATCAAGTAACAAAATTTCCCACAAAATGCTAATCATTGGTCAAAATTTTTGCATATTAATTTTTCAGTAAATTTTTAAAATCAGTATGTGTGTGGCTATCCTTAACCTTTATTTTAATTTGTTAGCATTTTTGCTGTGATCAGTATATCCACAGAATAACTGTGCACAGTTGCTTCTGAGATGAACCACACATCTGTTAACAAGTTGACAGGCTAGAACAGAAAGAAACTCTAGAGGTCATTGAGTCTAACCCTTTCATTTCACAGATGAGGAAACTGAGACCAAAAGAGGATAAATAGTCCATTGCTGTTTACTAAGACATAGTCATTTCAGCTTTTGAAAATAAAGATGGCTTGTAAAGACAGCTGCATGAGACAGTAAGCTGATTGGTTTGGGGCTGAACAAATATAGTGAATTAGACAAGTTTTTGCTCACTTGTTTACCATTCAAGACAGGATCATAGATTCATAGGATTAGAGATTTAGAAATTATCGGGTCCTCAGAGGCTACTGAATTTATCACCATCATTTTATAGATCAGGAAACTGAGGCAGAGAGAACAGTTAAGTAATTTGCCCTGGATGACAAAATAGGTATGAGACAGGAGCCAAATCCAAGTGTTCTCAACACTCCCCCAGGATCTGATCCCTATAGTATCCACTATAGCTCTAGGATTAAAGTTCTTTTTTTTATTGAAGTTAATTTTCAAAACATATTCAAGAATAATTTTTTCAACATTGACCCTTAAAAAAACCTTGTGTTTCAAATTCCCCCCTCTTCTCCTCACCCCCCCCTCCCTAGATGACATGTAATCCAATATATGTTAAACACGATAAAAACATGTTAAATCCAAAACAGGCATATATATTTATGAAATTATCTTGCTACACACACACAAAAACAATCAGATCAAAAAGTAAAAAAAAAAAAAAAAAAAAATGAGAAGGAAAATAAAATTCAAGCAAACCACAACAAAAAGAGTGAAATGCTATGTTGTAATCAACCCTCTATTCCCACAGTTCTCTCTCTGGATATAGATGACTCTCATCATCACAAGATCATTGGAAATCACAGGATGAATCATAGGATGGAAGTTCTAAAGCAGAGGGAATTAAGTCTTCCAGAGAATAGTTTCTGATTATTACTTTACTTTCTGTCCAAAGAGACAGAAACAATGTAGATAACAAAAAGATGACTGAGATTGTAGAAACATAGAAGACTGTTCTGTTTCTTAGCCATTTTTGTTCATATATTCATAGTCATTTTGAGGTTTTTTTCTTGAAAAAGTGACTTGTCATTTCCTTCACTTTATAGATGAAGAATCTGAGGAAAAACATAGTGACTTGCTCAATCACAACTTATAAGTGTCTGAGGCTGGATTTGAACTCAATAAGATAAGCCTTGGTGGTACTCTATCCACTGCATCACCTAGCTACCTTATGTGAAAACTTACATACTCTGTAAGCTGAAGTACTCTAATCTAGTTGGCTTGGTTCAATAGTTTTTCTTTGCTATAATGTGGGACAGGCAGAGAAGGCAGAAAGGGGTACAATACAGTGAGAGAGAGGGAACACTGAATGTCCAAGAACAAGATGACGGATATAAAAATAGTATGCATCAATAAAGTTTCTTTTTTCAAACAAAGAAAAGAATGCTATAATGGAGAAGTGCTCCAAAACCTCATTTACCAAAATATTTTTTGCAGCCCTTTCCAGTGCATTTAAAAGCCCTTCAGCTAGACTCTTGGCTTTGGCTTTAAATGAGGAGGAAAAAATTAAGCCCTCAGTGGGGAGAAAGGCATCAGGCTTTTTGTTATATTTTGTATAACCCAAGAGCTCATTATCCTGCCTTTGCTTATATCTCCATTATGTCTATTCTTTCATGCTTTTAGATAGAGATTGGAGACATCTCCGAACTGAAGGTTGAAAAAGGTCAGGAGAGCAATTCACCAGGAGGACAGAGAGTAGAGTCCAAACTGGGTTTTGCAAGCAACCAGCACTGTATTGGAAGCCCTGTCTAAAGACCAAAGGGACCTAATCCAGTGATAGCCGTAATAATACACATTGCTTGATAGAACCAATGCCATGTAGAAATTATGTTAGCCCACTCTTCTCAGGGACCAAGACTGGTATAGGGGAGAGTTTGTCCAATAACTTTTGGGGGAAATTTTTGTACTTCTTTCTTTATATCTTTATACAGCTTTAAACAATATATACTTTTGTAAAAGCTAAATTTAATTTGTTAAATGTAAATGAAACATAATTATTGGGAGATGACCTTTGGGAATACAAGAATGGAGTCATAAATTAACAGAATTACAGAAAGGAAAAAAAAATGAACACCCAATCCTTCACTAGATTCTTAGAATCCCCCCTGAGGGAAACAAAGAAGAGAACAAGCATTTGTTAAGCATCACTATATGCCAAATGCCTTTCTAAGTGCTTTACAAATATGATCTTATTTGATTCTTATAACAACTTATTTCACAATTGAGGAAAATAAAGGTTGATTGATTTACTCAGGGTCACATAGCTAATAAGTTTCTGAGGCACAATTTAAAACTAGGTCTCCCTAATTCCAAGTCTGAAGCCCCATACACCATATCATGTTTCCCCAAACACCTAAATTTCTAATTCTTGGCCACCACAAAGAATAGCAGAAAGAGAACTAAAAAAAAAAAAATCGCTACTATAAACATTTTTTGTAAACATGGGTCCTTTTCCCTTTTTTATGATCTCTTTGGGATACAGACCTAGTCTACTCCCTTGAATTTTAATATCTTGGAGAGCTATATTGTCTATCTTTGAAGCAGCACAATTCTTTCCATATAGAAGACACATAATAAATGTTAGCCAAGTGGAAATTATAAGCTCCTTTAATGAATTTAATACTAACTTTTTTTCAGTTAAATGAACACTAGTTCCTGATGTTTCCACAGTTTTCTTTGATATGGTGAACAAACTTTTAACAGGATTATTAGGTTTTCCCAATTTTTCTCCATCAAATAGCCTCTTATTTTTTTCTAGTTATTTCTTCTTAGGAGTAGTTATTAAACATCTGCTTTGTCCAGATTCTTGATTAGTTCTTGGAAATACAAAGACCAAAACAAAACATCTTTGCCTTCAAGAAGCTCACAATCCTAGAAAATGGAGATAAGTATACAAGCAAGTTTGCTTTGAGATAACATCCAGTAGAGAAAGTAACAATGAGTATAAAAATAAAAGCAATGTTATGCTATTCTCAACAATACAATGATGCAAGATTACTTCGAAGGACTTATGATGAAAAATGCTCTCCATACTCAGAGAAAGAACTGATTGCATCTGAATAAAAAAAAAAATGTTCTATTTAGTAGTTAAATGGAACTGGGATCTTATAAAATTGGGGGAACATCAGTAGATGTTTGAGTCAATGGCAAAGATCCTCTTTAATGGTACTAGAGTGCCATGTGGCAGAAGTGAAATGTAGCATAACTAGCCTTCAGGAAGTGGGGGAGTAGATATGGAAGACAGGGCAGAGTAATCAGTGCTACACAAAGAAGAAGAAGGGACTATTAAAAAGCTTCCTGACTAGGAGACCATTTAGGAAGCTGTTGTAATAAACTAAGCAAGATGGGACAACTAGGTGGCACAGTGAATAAAGCATCAACCCTGAAGTCAGGAGGACCTGAGTTCAAATATGAGCTCAGACACTTAATACTTCCTAGCTGTGTGATCCTGGACAAGTCACTCAACCCTAATTGCTTCCGCAAAAAATAAAATAAAATAAGCAAGAAGTAATAAGAAATTGAACTAGAATGGTAGCTAGGTGATTAGATAGAAGGGGGAAAATAGCAGATATGTTAGGAAAGTAGACTCAAAGACTTTGCAAGTAATTGGAAATGGGAAGTGAGGAGAAGGAGTGACAATGAAAAATAGAGGTTTCCAGATTGCAAACCTTGGTTATCCTAAAGATGGTGGCTACCTCAAAAGAAGTAAGGAAATTAGGAAAGTAAGGGTGTTGGGTAAGGGAAGTAAGAGAAAATAGAGTTCCATTTTGGATAAATTGAGAGATATCTAGTTCAAAGTACCTAATAAGCAGTACATGATATAGGACTTGAGCGCTTTCAAGAGAATAATAATAATAAGATTTATCTAAGGCTTTCAGATTTGCAAAACACTTTAAAATAGTATCTCATTTTATCCTCAGAACAATCCTAGAAGATGTGCCATTATTATTTTCATTTTACAGATAAGGAAATTGTGGCATAGGTAATATAACTTGCTCAGGATCACACAGCTAATAAATGTCTAACACTGGGTTTGAATTCAAAATATCCTAACTCTAGTTCCAATATTATGTTAACAAGAGTACAATGAACAGATTTCCTACTTTCATAGCCCTAAAACTTCTGTGGTCTGACATTACAGATCCAGACCTGTAGTTAAATTCACCCATTATCCCAGTTCAGGAAATTCCTAGCTCCATCCTCTAACTTCTGAGGTGGACCTACAAGGAGACTTTGATTTCAAAGCCATCCTAAATATGTGGTTTCAGGAGAATGAGGAAAGCTTTCTTCAGTCAATATTTCCTTGTACCAGCTGTCTTTACCTCCAATCCTGCTCCTAAAGACTCCTCATCCACTGCAGACTTAGGTATTTATATTTGGTATGCTCCCCAAGGAAGTAAACAGGACATCCTTCCACATCCTTCCACATTCCTCTATAGCAGTCCACACACAGACCTAGGCAGGGCTCCCCCCAGGTACCTTCTGTCATGGAGAGCTCTGATGTTCTATGCTTTGAAGGCTCTGTTTTCTCCTCTCCCCAATACTCTGCAGCATTTCACAAGTCTCTGTTGCCTGGGCTGCTTCTGAGATCCCATCTGTATTTCTTTTGTTGTGCTTTGGAGCATGTCCAGTTGACATACACTATCAAATCTTTAAACACAAGCCCTTTGCCAGATGTTTATGATTTCAATGTACTTCAGCAGACATGATGCACCCTTCTTCTATCACAACCTATGCAGATGGCAGCTTAGGATGCCTCAGTGCCCAATCCACTTTGATTATTGCAAACTCATGTTCTTAAATCAGAGCAACACATGCACCTGCTAATTTTAGAGACAGGTTTAAATGATTTAGCACATTTGCGAACATCATCTCCTCTCCCCAGTCCCCAACCATCAAGAGCTATGCTGGCCTGGGTTCCTTGCAAGGGATCCACCTGGTTCACCAGAAGCACAATACCAAGCAAAATATTTCAAGTGAGCAGCACAGAGCTTTTGCTGGTTTGTCATTCCACTTGGAAAATGACAAATCAGCTGCCCTATGATTCCCTAGAACAAAACATCCCTAAATATAGGAGTGATATAGTGATATATAGATATGCAATAAATCTATATCTTTCTATATAGGCGTAATAGATGGTGATACATAGACAGACAGAGATAGACAGGTGGATGGATGGATAGATGGACAGATGGATAGGATAGGATAGATAGATGTACATATTGAATGGGCTCTCTCAGGGTGAAAATATCACCAGGGATTAGCTCAAAGTGAAAGTACTTTCTCTACCATTTAGAGGATTCCAGGAAGAAGAGTTAAAGTGCTTCCTTATTCAGCCCTCCTCACAGAGCACTGAAAGATACAGCAAATGGGAATGTTATCAGAAGCTTCCTCAGTCACTAAAAGAATGATGGAATTCTCTCCAGAGGAGGAGGGGGAAGGCTAGCCTCATACTCAATATGTAAATTCTAATTTTCAATCAAGTGAATTTAGTGAAGTGTGGAGGTGAGAAGAGATAGCAAAACAAGAGAGGTCCCTGGATACCTCTTGTCTACTAAAACTGAATCATCACACTTCATAGGGAAATGCACTTGTATTGCTTGATATCCATTTCCATCACAACTAGGCTTGGGTTCTTTGCCTCTGAGGGAATTGTGTTCATTACAGTTAGGAAAATGGAAAACAAGAGAGAGGAAGTGACATTTTTATTCAACCCCTTGTCTTACTTGGTGAAGTTTTTCCTCTCCTTTTTCTCCCTCACATCTGTCTTTTTATGGAAAATGGATTGGAACTGTAATTATAGTCTGTTGGAAGAAGTAGGTTAGAACCACTTTTTTAATTAAAGAGAGGGCTATAGGGAGCTATGTCAAGGGTAGAGACCTGGACAGAGAAGAAATCTCACCAGTTCACTCAGAATTTATCACCTTCATATACCATATGCATCATTGAGAATTTTGGAAGTCTAGGTCTAGCTTTTGGCACCTTTAGGTTTCTCTCCCAGAGAAACAACAGATTAATAGAGAGAAACCATCTTTATCAATAGAACCACAATCCTACCCCTCAACCACTCTACCCTTCCTCATTCTATTCCCTCAAAGTCCAAAGTGATATCTGTCACTATTCATGCCCCTTTCTTGAAGAAAAAAATCTGAGCTTAATTCCCAGGGGAAAAAATCACCAGCTAGTGAGGGAGAAGATTGGTACCTCCAGGAAAGCAATACATCAGTTACTCTGATACAAATGGCAGATCTGTAATTATAGCTCCCTATATATCTGAAAATACAGGCAGCAGGCTGAAAAAAAAAAAGTGGACTCACTCTTTGCTTGCTGTGGCCACAGGGAGAATGAACTATTCATGGACTAGCAGGAACCCAAAATGAATGTAACCAACTCTCAATTAGCCTGCTCTGACTTCTCTTCTCTCTCTCCCTAGCATGACCACTATATATCATTTCGATGATTGCTCCCCACAGCTCTATGGGGCGTTATCCCTTTGACCCAGAATCATATTTAACTAGCAACACTGGTGCTCTGGACAAACAGAACAAAAGGTGCTCTCAAATCAAATTTCTATGATCAATATAACATTGAAGATGAAAACGAAACAATGGATTTTGGACACAATGCCCTATGTAAGGAACAAGTTGGGGCACTATCTTAGTGATGGAGAGAGAGAAAGCACTTGTGGGAGCTAGGTTAGAGAAGCCATTACCTATGGTACTGGGTTAGGGTGAGAATTGGGAGTTGGGAGGCATTTAGGATTACAATGAGGGGCTGGTTAGGGTTACAGAATCAGGAGGGTAGGGGAGTAAGAAGCTACATTTAGGGTTAGTTTAGAGTCAGGTTAGGGTTAAGTGTTGGGATAGGGTTAGAGTTAGGAGGCATAGAAAGGAACTAAGTTCTTGGTCGCTCTGCCTATTTTTTAACTATTCTTGCTAACAATATATGGTACACTCAGTTGTTTGTATCTGCTGAAGGAGTTCGAATGCTATCACTGCCCTTTAAATTTCAGTGTCCTAGGACCCTGTTCTAGTTATGGGTTTATGTTGACCTTCTTCATCTACCCTTTTAATCTGTAACTCTTCATCAAGCTGGTCAGAGTGATGAGTTTTTCTATGACAATTTACAAAGACCATCTACTAAAATTAGGCAATACCTGCCATCAATAAAATCCTTGAAGTATTGAATCCTTAGCTCTAGGTAACCATGTTGCCCACTTCATTTTCTACCCCTGCTCTGTGATTCTGCTACAGTACTGATCTCCAAAGTGGGGTGTATATACTCTAGGTGGTATTCAAGATGATTCATGGTGACATGGGATCAATCAATTGGACAATGAGTAATATACATCATTTCTGTGATACTCATTTCTGGGCATGTCTCAGACATGGCCCTATCCCTTCTTCAGTTAAGCAAGCAATATGCATTAAGTCCCTACCATGTGTCAATAGGCACTTTTCACCCACTATAATCTAACCCCTTTATTACGGACTTGAACTGCTACATGAGCTTGAAATCTCTCCCTTTCTGATCCCAAAGTCTACTAGTTAGAATAGTTACAATCTGGCATGGCCATATAATCAAACAAGTTTGGAGAAAGTCACTGAGACCACACAAAATTTATTTATTACAGATTTGTGCTACTGGGTCCTTGCTACTTCTCAGAATTCCTTTTCTCTATCACAAAGAGATTATATTGTTATATTGTTCACAGATCTATTCCAGAACTTCTCCTTAAGCCCTGAACTAAACCCTCACAGGTGATTTACCTTTTTAAATAACATTTGACATTTCCATAAACTTTACAGCTTTCAAGGCACTTAGCATGCAGTACCCTTGGTCCTTCCATCACCAACTCTGTGAGTTTGGCACATGAGGGAACTAAGGCCAAGAGGGCAAATACCTGTTGACAGCCACACAGCTAGTTAAGTATCTGAGGTAAAATCAAGATGAATAGATAGAATCCACCTCTAGCATACTGCCTTCACTGGAAAGTTCCCTTAGCTCCCTTCCTCCTATTTTTAAAAGGAGACTTTTAAGGCTAAGGCTTGCTCCTCCACAGGAGCCCAAGGTCTCATAGTCTCACTCCTTCCCATCTTGACAGTGATTATATCTTTTTCTTACTTCCTCAATTTTTCTTCATCCTTTCCCTTCCCCAATTGAATTTAAAGTACTTATAGGCAGGAAAACTTTCATTTCTGTCTTCATACGTGCAGTGCCTAGCATACTAGGACCATAGTAGGTATTTTTTTCAAATTTTCATTACATTTTTCCAATTGCTCCTTTTATTCTGTGGCTAAATGGACACTTGGGGAGGGCAGAGCTAAGATGACACAGTAAAGGTAGAAATTCACCCAAGCTGTCGCCCAAACTGCTCCAAATTCTTTAAATAATAACTCTAAACTAATTTTAGAGTATCAGAATATCCAAAAAGATGGAATAGAACATTTTTCAGCCAAAGGCTACTTAGAAAGTAAACAGAAAAGTTCTGTGACACCAGGATGGGAGATCAGCTTGCAGTCCCAGGGCAAGCTGACCCACCCTAGCCCTGGACCTAGACCCAGAACTGGACCTGGAGGACCAACCTCTTAATCAGCAGCAGTACTGATGACTTCCAGATCTCTCATCCCAGAGATACCAAAGAAGATCTGGAAGGCAAGCAGAAAATGTCTATTGAACCAGGGTGCAAGCCCAGCCTACAATCCCAGTATAAGCAATCTCAGCCTCAGTTCCAGCCCAGATCCCAGTGTCAGTGAGGTGGGACCTGTGAATCAGCTGCAGTGCTAGAGGCTTCTGGATTTTCAGCCCAGAGACACCAGGGAGGACTCAGTAGGTCAGTGGAGAGGGTCTGTGGCAAAGAGTTGGGAGTCTGATGTGCAGTCTCAGTGTAGGCTGTGTCAGCACAGGCCCAACTCCATCTCTAGAGGTCCCAGCTTCAGCAAAGTAGGACTCTTTCACTTTAACATACTATATCTTATAGCTACAGTCCCCCTACAAGTGGGGATACTCCTAACAACTCTAGGTCAGAAAGGAAGGATTGTGGTCAGATTCCTAAAAGGATTTCTGAAAACAGCACAAAACCCCTGAAGCTTGGGACAGAGCATCTGTCACCCTGGAAACAGAGCCTACATTAATAAATATACTTTAATACTTTAAAATACTCAATTAAAGCATTTTAAATTTTAAAAATTAATTAAAATACTTTAATACTTTAAAAGCCAAGTAATAAGTTAGGAAAATGAGCAGACAATAGAAAAAGTTTCTGACCATAGAAAGCTATTATGGTGATAAGGAAGATCAAAACACACTCAGAAAATGATAACAAAGTCAAAGCTCCTACACCCAAAGCCTTGAGGAAAAATAAAAATTGGACTCACGAGAGGATTTTGGGAACATGGCAGAGGAGATTGATAAAATTAAAGTTCTGATTTTCCTCACAATAGAACAATTAGTGCTTTGGGGTAAACATTAACTGGTGGAAAATCAAGAAGATTTGGGGCAGAAGAGGGTCCTCCAAGTAAAAGCCAAGAGTATCTAAAGAAAGACCCTTGGCTTGAGATTAATGTAGAGGACTGGAACTCTGGAAAGTATGACATAATGATATGATCACTTTAGTTTGATATGATATAATCACTTTAGATTGGCTTATACTCGGTATACTGTAATGATGTAATTGTAATAGCATATATAAACTGGGGACAAAGTCAGACTCAGACGAAGACTGGTGGAAACTGTCAGACTGCTGGACGAAACTGGATCAGACTGAGACTGGGTCAGACTATGACAAACACAGAGTGTGAAGGAGACAATAAAGACTTTGGACTTTATTCTTGACCATTCTCGTTGTGATTATTCGGCTGAGACCAAAGCCCTTCAGGAGGACCTCCAGAAAGCTAGACAGAACATTACAGATTAACACTCTGGACTGGCTCCCTAGAAGTCAAGTGGGAAGCCCAAGGGAGAGCTAAGTGTGGCTGGAGCCTCAGCAGGAACTATAGATACTTTCACCTCCTGGGCTGTTTGTGGAGTCAGGGATCTTAGTCTGGGAAGACTGAGTGAACTTTGGCTGATTAGGAATGCTATGCCCAGCTGTGCTGTAAGGATGTGGCCCTGGGAAAGAAGGAACCAACACATCTGTGAGTGCAAAAACAATGAGGCAAGAGCAATGTTGTCTATGGGAACTTGCAAGAGGGTGGAGCTCTTGGTTTGGGGTTCCAGGTCAGAATAGAGAGCTGAAGGGAAGCTAGAAGAACCATCCTCCCCCACTCCAAGGTTAGAGCTACTTACACTAATATGTCTTATTTTTTAAAATTAACTGGCAAAGAAAAAGACCCCAACCATAAAAATTTACCAAAAGAAAAAGAAGACCAGGGTTCGTTTTCAGAAGAGAACACTGAAGTTTAAAAAAAAAGCTTTTCTCCCAAAGAGTAATGTGAAATGGTTCCCTGTTCAGAAAGAATTTATAGAAAAACTGAAAAAAGAATTTAAAAATCAAATGAGAGACACTGAGGAAAAATAAAAATAAAAACCATCCAAGAAAAACAAATAGATTATGGGGGAAAATTTTAACTGAATAGTAAAGGAGATAGTCTCAAAGATGAAAATAACTCTTCAAAAATTAGAATTGAGCAAGGGGTAGGAGAGACCAAGAAATAAAACAAATTCTAAGAAGTGAAAAAAATAGAACAGAATGTAAAACATCTTATAAGAAAAACAACAGATCTAGAGAACAGAAGAAAATATAAGAATAATTGGATTGCTTGAAAGCTGTAACTAAAAAAAGAACTTTTGAGCACAATAATGCAAGAAATAATCCAATAAAACTATCCTGGAGTGATAAACATGAGGGGAAAGTAGAAATAAAAAAAAAAAAATCCACCAATCACCACTTCAAAGAGATCTTTTGTGAAAACACATAGGAATATTATTGCCAAATTTCGAAAACCCCAAATCAAAGAAAAAAATCTTTCAAAAAAAAAGTTCAAATACAGTGGAACTACAGGTAGAATTATATAGGACATATCAATAGCCACAATAAGAGACTGCAGGTCCTGGAATCATATCTACCAATAATCAAAAGAACTAGGCCTGTGGCCAAAGTTACCATGTCCAGTAAAACTATCTATAATATTGAATGAGAAAAAAAATGAACATTCAACAAATTTGCAAGTTTTCAGGACATTCTATCAACCAAACTCAAACTTAATAGAAATTGGTTTTTTTCCCCCCCATGGGAAATATGTACTCTGTGCTTAAGATTGACATCAACAATAGGGTAGTTCAAAAGAAAGATTGAGTCAGAGTTAAGGCAAAAATAGTAATTATGTTAAACAAATGAGATGCAGAGAAAAAAACAGATACAGAGGCATTAGAGGGCAGAAGAGGGCTAATAATTCTGAAAACCTACACACACTGGAAATGAGTTAAGTAGGCTACATATATATACACACACACGAACCACTACATTAATACCATGAAAGGGTATAACACCCTCCAAAATCTATAAAGAAATAAGGGGGAAGGGATGGGTGGATGGGGAAGCAACAGAGTAAAAGAAGACAAAGGAGTCTTCATGGGTGGATGGTGGTTAAGTAATAGCAAGGCAAGAAGCAGGATTAAAGCAGTGTCAACAGGGATAGGAAAGATGAGTGTGTGTATGTCTTAGGGGAGCAGGGTGTGTGTGTGTGTATGTGTATGTATATATCTATATCACTATACATAAATATATCCTTTTTTAACTATAACCTGCTTGAGGTGGGAGGGAGAACGAAAGGGGGGAAAAAGAATAAAGTAAAAAAGACCAGCAGAGAACAAAAGAACAGTTTACAAGGAAATAAAGAAAAGATGGATATTCATAAACATAATTTCTTCTACTAATTTATATATATATATATATACATATATATGTGTATATATATAAAACTTTCTTGAACTGACAATTTGTTATACATTTTGAACCCTCCTTGATATTCTGCTGAGCACATGACAATGTTCTTTTTTTTGTTTTGTTTTGTTTTGTATTCCTTTTGTTTTACTTTTTTTCTTGTTCTGTTTTTTGAAATAAAATGATAAAAAATTTTTTTTAAAAGAGAAAAGTACATAAAGCCATACAAAAAAATTGAGCTTAGGCCATGGAAGAGCTCATAAAGGATTTTGAAAATCAAATAAGAGAGATAAAGAGAAAAGTAGGGAGAGAATTAAGAGTGGTGCAAAAGGAAATGCAAAAAGCTACTGTGAAGAAGAATGCCTTAAAAAACAAAACTGGCCAAACTGGCCATTTAGGAAAGGAAGTACAAAAGCTCACTGAGAAAAACCTTTTTTTTTTTTTTTTTTTTTTTTTTTTTTTTTTTTTTTTTTTGCTGAAGCAGTTGGTGTTAAGTGACTTGCCCAGAATCACACAGCTAGGAAGTATCAAGTGTTTGAGGCCAGATTTGAACTCAAGTCCTCCTGACTTTAGGGCTGATGCTCTATCCACTGCACCACATAGCTGCCCCCCAAAAAATAATTCTTATCTGATAAAAGCCTCATTTCTAAAATATATAGACAATTAACTCAAATTTATAATAGTTCAAGCCATTCTCCAATTGATAAATGGTCAAAAGATATGAACAATTTTCAGATGAAGAAAGTGAAACTATTTGTAGCCACATGAAAAGATGCTCCAAATCATTATTGATTAGAGAAATTAAGACAACTCTGAGATATCACTACACATCTGTCAGATTGGCTAAGATGATAGGAAAAGATAATGCTGAATGTTGGAGGGGATGTGGGAAAACTGGGACACTGATACATTGTTAGTGGAGTTGTGAACGGATCCAACCATTCTGGAGAGCAATTTGGAACTATGCTCAAAAAGTTATCAAACTGTGCATACCCTTTGACCCAGCAGTGTTTCTACTGGGCTTATATCCCAAAGAGATCTTAAAGGAGGGGAAGGGACCTTCCCTTGTGTGCAAAAATGTTTGTGGCAGGAACTGGAAACTGAGTAGATGCCCATCAGCTGGGGAATGGCTAAATAAGTTATGGTATATGAATATTATGGAATACCACTCTTCTATAAGAAATGACCAGAATGATGCTTTCAGAGAGGCTTGGAAAGACTTACATGAACTGATGCAAAGTGAAATGAGCAGGACCAGGAGATCATTATACAGAGCAACAACAAGACTATATGATGATCAGTTCTGATGGACGTGACTCTCTTCAACATGGAGATGACTCAAACCAGTTCTACTTGTTCAGTGATGAAGAGAGCCATCTACACCCAGAGAGAGAACCATGGGAACTGAGTGTGGAACATGACATAGCATTCTCACTCTTTCTGTTGTTATTTGCTTGCATTTTAGGTTTTTTTTTTTTAACCTCAGTTTTTCTTTCTCTTCCTTCTTGATCTGATTTTTCTTGCACAACCAGATAACTGTATAAATATGTATACACATATTGGATCTAACATGTGTTTCAACATATTTAACATGTATTGAACTACCTGCCAGATAGGGGAGGGGGTGGGAGGAAGAAAGGGAAAATTTGCAAAAACATGTTTTGCAAGGGTCAATGTTGAAAAAATTACCTATGCATTTGCTCTGTAAATAAAAAGCTTTAATTTTAAAAATAAATAAATAATTCTTTAAAAATTATAATTGACTGATGGATATGGCTCTCTTCAACAATGAGATGATTCAAACCAATTCAAATTGTTCAGTAATGAAGAGAGCCATCTACACACAGAGAGAGGACTGTGGGAGCCGAGTGTCACAACATAGCATTCTCACTCTTTCTGTTGTTTGCTTGCATTTTGGTTTCTTTCCGATTTTTTTCCCTTCTTGATCCAATTTTTATTGTGCAGCAAGATAATTATAAATATGTATACATATATTGGATTTAACATATATTTTAACATATTTAACATGTATTGGACTACCTGACATCTAGGTGGAGGAAAGGAGGGGATAATTTGGAACACAAGGCTTTGCAAAGGTCAATGTTGAAAAATTACCCATGCATAGGTTTTGTAAATAAAAAGCTTTAATAAAAATAAATCAAAAAATAAAAATTAGAATTGAGCAAATGGAAGCAAGAATGAGAAAGCAAGATACAATAAAACAAAACAAAAATAGGAAAAATTGTGAAATATCTCATTGATAAACAACTGACCTAGAAAATAGATCCAGGAGAGAGAATTTTAAAATTATTGGTCTACTTGAAAGTCATCATTAAAAAAAAAAAAAAAAAAAAAAAAGGCTGGACATCATCTTTTAAGAAATTGTCAAGGAAAACTCTTCTAATATTTTAGAACCAAAGGGTAAAATAGAATTGGAAGAATCCCCCAATCACTTCCTGAGATCCCAAAATGAAAACTTCCAGGATTATAGCCAAATTTTAGAACTCTTAAGTCAAGGAGAAAATATTGCAAGTATCCAGAAAGAAGACTGGAGCCACAATCAGGAAAACACATGATTTAGCAGCTTCTGTATTAAAGGACTAGGGGACTTGGAATTTGATATTCCAGAAACCAATGGAGCTAGGATTACAACCAAGAATTACTTACCCAGAAAAACTAAATATAATCTTCAGAGGAAAAGGTGATGTTTCAATGAAATAGAGGATGTCCAAACATTCATGATGAAGATGCTAGAGTTGAATGAAAAATTTGATTTTCAAATATAGAACTCAGGAAAAGCATAAGGAAATAATCAGGAAAGTTATATCATAAAGGACTTAATAAGGTTTATCTGTTTATACTATTATATGATATTTGTAATTCCTTAGAACTTTCTCATTATGATAGCAGTTAGGAGTATATAGACAGAGGACACAGGTGTGAGTTGAATATGAAAGGATAATAGCTTTTTTTTAATGATGAAATTAAAAAAAACTTATAAAATGATGAAATTAAGGGATGAGAAAGGAATATCCTGGGGAAAAGGGAAAGGGAGAAGTGAAAGGGTGAAAATTATCTGCCGTAAAAAAAAGAGGCAAGAAAAAGCTTTTATAGTGAAGGAGAAAAGAGGGAGGAGAGCTTGGAAGTAAGTGAACCTTATTCTCATCAGAATTAACTCAAAAAGGAAATTACATATATACTCAATAGGGGTATAGAAATCTATTTTACCCTGCAGGAAAATAAGAGGAGCATGGAATATGGGAAAGAGGGGAAGGGTGATAAAAGAATGGGCATATTGGGGAAGAGAGTGGTCAATACCAAAACACTTTTAAGGAGGGAGAGTGAAAGGGGAGGAAGAATAAATGGGTGAAAATACAGTTAGCAATAGTAATTGTAAAAAAAAAAAAAATGAAGTATGTTTCTTTGATAAGGCCTCATTTCTCAAACATAGAGGAAACTGAGTCAAATTTACAAAAAATAAGAGCTATGCCCCAATTGGTAAATGATCAAAAATATAATCTGTGCCCAACAGGCTATAAATTCATGATATCCTTTGACTTAATAATAACATTAATCGGCATGAATATCAAAAGAGACTGGGGGAAGGGGAGGAGGAGAGAAGGAAAATAGACCTGTGCATACAAAAAATATTCATAGCGGCTCTCTTCTCCAGAAAAAACAAAAAATGAAGGGAATGTCCATCAATTTGGGAATGGCTCAATAAACTGCGGTATATATTGGGATGGAATATTATTTTTCTATGGTAAATAATGAACAGGATGCTCTCAGGGGGAAAAAAACAACCCTAAAACCTGGAAAGTCCTCCATGAACTCAAAAAAAAGTTAAATGTATTGTATTCAAAGTAAATTGTATACTTGTACAAATTGTAAATTGTATACAAAGTAAAGTGTAATATTGTATACAAAACTATATTCTGGGAAGACCACCTATAAATGACTTTGTTATTCTCAGTAGTACAATCATCCAAACTATTCTAAAGGACTTGTTATGAAAAACCTTATTTGAACCCAGAGAAGAAACTGATTGTGTCTGAATACAGATTGAAGTGTGCATTCCCTCTCCCCCTCCCTCCTCCCCTCTCCTCCCTTCTCTCCCTGTCCCTTTCCCTCTCTCTCTCTTTTAAATGTATTTTTTTGGTTTAAATGTAACAGGAAAAAAAACTAAATAAATTAAATTAAATTGAAAAAAATAATAAATGGGCACAAGTCTCCCTATCCTGAAACAAAACAATGTTTTCTCAATAATATTAGTAATAAACAATAATTAAGCATTTACTATATAGAAGGGACTATATTAAGTTCTGGGGATATAGAAAGTGGCAAGAGACAGTCTCTCTGCCTCAAGGATTTTACAATCTAACAAGGAGCTTGTGATCTATTATGACCAACCATTCCAGTACCTTTGTCCAAAAAAATCCATGGACAAATTCATGAGACAAAGAGTCAATCCTACCAGATAGAAATAAATCCTTGTTTAAAAGAAGAGATCCTTTTCTAATTCCTGGTTTACAAGATGACCAAGGAGAGGAGGAACAATGGGCGGACTAAGAAGGTCCATGGCCACGTGCAGCCCAGCTCCTGTACCAACTGTACCAACATTGTGTACCCATGGACAAGTGGAAGCTTCAGTTGTGAGAAACATCTCTCAAGTCAGTGTTTTTGACTCTTATGAGCTGCCCAAACTGTATGTGAAACTATATTACTATGTGAACTATGTGATTCACAGAAAGTAATGAGGAATCAATCCCAAGAGATGCAAAAGGACAGGACATTCCTACCCCACTTCAGACCTCCTGGTGCTGTCCCAGACCTCCCACTATGTAAAAAGCTATCTGTCTGTCAATATTCCTGAACCAATCAGAGCAAAATAAAATGGTGGTCTACCCTTAAAAAATAATAATAAATAAACAAAATAAAATAAAAATTGAAGAAATCTATCTTCTGGTAGATTTGGGCCTTTTAGGCCCAGATTACTTATGGAATCTATGAATTTTTTTATGCCATTAGAAGACTAGGAGAGTGTCAGGGAAGTTGAGAATGATGAGGCTTGAAGTATTGATAAGATTCCTCCCTAAGGCAAGCAGACCTTACAGTCTCAACTTCTGCGGAAGTCTACTTCACTTGTAACCAATCAAAAGTCAAATTATGATGTCAAACCCCTGAGGTTAAATTTCCCCTATAAATCTGCCTATGGCCAACCCCGTCTTTGCTGAATTCCTTTTGTGTCAGCCAGACATTTCATGGTATGTTTCTTCCCATTCCTTCCTCCATGTCTCATGGTCTCTTACTCCTTCTAACTAACTTTTAGGGTGCTTAAACTCTATGAATTTACCCTCCCAGTTAATGGCATGTTTTCACTTCATTGTGTATTTTTTTCTTCTAGTTGATTGTGAGTTCTGCTGGGCAACTTGTCTTTTTTCATGGTTAATCGTTCATTGTTTTCTATATGCTTACTATATGGTCTCCCAAATCTGTTTCATATTTATTATTCCTGGTGTCTGTTGTATCTCTCATTTTATCTTCTCCTAAATAAACCTACTTTTTGGCAAAGGAGAAAGGCCACTGTCAATTCATCATATGATTGAATCCCAATACCTAGTGCCTACACCAATCTCACCTTTTGGTGAAAATTAACAGACTTCAAACTCATCAAAACCAATGAAGTCCCAGGGAAAATTTTGTCATGGGCTTATCCCATATTAGCTAGGTTATGAGGAGTGGGATAGGGTTGGACAGGGAAGGAAGCTGCTCCAGGGAAGTTGGGGGTCAAATCCTATCCATATTGTGGGTAGGAGGAAAGAAAATGTTTTAGGGGCATGTTGGCTGGATGACACTGGTAAAGTTGAAATTACCCTATTAAATAGCCTGGTTAGAGAAGGGCTGTATATAATGAGCGTTTTCCTTCGTTCATGGGGTTTTATGATTTAGGAGAAAATTAAATCCAGTTATCCCTAGGCCTTTGGCTCATTCCACCCCTTCTTCCTCTTCTGCAAATGGGATAAGCATATTTCATCTTACTTTAATGGCACCATCAGAAAATATGGATCCCTAAAGCAATGTTTCAGAAAATTTCTCCTTTGTTAAACCAAAGGAGTTGGCTTACTCTGAATTCCTTCCAGCTCAAGAAGTATGAATTATGAATCAAAAGAAACTAGAGTTTCTTTTTTTTATTAACTAGAGTCAGTGAATACAGAGGATGATGGTGATGGAATCACAAGATCTGGATTCGAATTTTGACTCACTCATCCATATAATTTGACCTCTCAATCTCCTCATTTGTAAAGTGATGAGCTTTGAAATATCTCCTTGATTTTATAATATACATGCTAAATTAATATTCTCCATCTTCCTACAACTTTTGCATCCAGGCCTTCTGGTTTTCCTCAGAGCCCAGTTCAAATTCTACCAATGCCCATGGCTACTATCCAGGATAGGATTTGAACTCCCATCTTCTTGACACCAATGTGTATAGCAATGACTGCCACATGTCTTTGTCTTGTAAACCCAAACCTTTTAAATGTTGGTAAAAATTGTACCTGGGCTTTTAAGACCCAGAGTAAGTTCTAGTTCCTCCTCCATGATGTCTTCCCTGATTATCCAAGGTTATAATTGATGAAGTCAGGGTAGCAATTCCTAGTTCAAAATACACATATTAAAAATTCACAATCTTTTATGAACTCATAGTATTTTATATACAATATACAGAATATTCTAAAAATTTTAAACTCTTATAGTTTAAGACTATACTATGACTTGTAAGCAGCTAAGTAGTACAATGCATATAGCACCGGGCTTGGAATCAGGAAGACTCCTCCTTCAGAATTAAAATCTGGTCTTAGACACTTACTCACTGTGTGACCTTGGGAAAGATTGCCTCAGGTTCCTCATCTGTAAAATGAGCTGAAGAAGGAAATGGCAAATTACTCTAGTATCTGTGCCAAGAAAGCCCCAAATGGGGTCCCAAATAATTAGGCTTGACTGAAAAATTAAAAAAGAAAGACTAAACAAGACTTTTGGTACATTCTGTATTACCTTGGAATTTTGCTTTAATGTATCTATTTATCTTGATCCTGTACATGTATTTTCTCACCAATGCAGAGCAAAAACCATCCATGTCTTCTCACTTGTTGCTATTTTAGCTCAAGATTTTATATATCTTCTATAGACTGTCTACCCAATTGACAGATATAGTCTGGTTAGACTTTTCCTCTATGGAGAAAGTTGACATGTAGAGAAAAACAGTATTACTGACAAATTCATATGTTCAGACACTGATCTCAAAGAACTTCTAACAACCATTATCCTTATCATTCTCTGGTCTACCTATGATTAGCATATTGATAGGTTCCTGGGTTCTGTGTACTCTAAATTAGTATATTTGAAAATTGCTTTGGTTGTTCTGTCCTCCTGCTTATAAGAGTGCTGAGTTCGATGAGTTCAATAAATCTGCAGCTCTGGTATTCCTGAAATGTGGCTAAAGGTACTTTGCTTTGTATGTCAAAAAATGACTAGAACACTAAATAAGGTAGTAAAGTACATTATAGTATGTGGCTTTTTAAAGCCTTTCTTATTGGCAATATCTTTTTTTGTTTTTGCTTATGTATATATTCCCCAACTGAATTTTTATACCAGTTTGCCTATTACTAATAAATATCCTACTTAGAATATTTTAAAACTTTTTGTGTGTGTTATGTGGGTCCCTCTGGCAGTCATCAGCAAAATCTCAACATACTTTCTCAAAATGATGTTTGTAAATGTCCAAAATAAAATGGCTATCATTACAAAGGAAATGAATTATATTAAAAGAGTTATCAAAACATAATTTAAAATAATCTGTCAATCCCTGGTTAAGAATTCTTGAATTTGTATCAACATTTTTTGCATTCTTATTTGAAACTAACACACCAAAGTATTAAACATTTTCTCTTTTAACATTTCATGAATTCTAATAGTCATTACTTGAATTGTCCACTTATTATTCTACTTGTTCTTGCTATTGTTTTTGTTATAGTTATATAGGTCATCATTCTACACTGATCATACATTCTATACTGGTCATACAAATACATGTTAACATTATCTCATCAATTATCTACTCGTCATTGTTGGTACCATGAATGAGTCTATTTATGTCCACTTTGCATCTCTTCATTATCCTTTGGGTCACTTCACAACCTTGATTCTTTAGACATCATGATTTTCCATAATTTACATTGTATTGTTAGTTATCTTTTTAAATGCATGCTTTATCTTCTGAAGCAGACAGGAAGCTCCTTGTCTGGAGGGTAAAATCTAGGTCTTAAATCTTTCTTTCCCTCATTCCTAATTTTAAAAATCCAGATCATATATGTATTCAATAAATGTCCAGCTTAAAGAAATGTGTTTAAAACTTGGTCAAAGTGATTATTGCATGTAAAGAGATTGTTCTGATTCTGTGGATTCTTAGAAGCCCCTGACACCATTTTGTAAATGTATACTGATGAAGTAGCAGAACTGCTGCAATTCTCACTCTATATCTTTCTGAATGGATGTTTGAAACCATTGGAGTCTCTATTAGGTAAAAAAACCTCTGCTCCTGTGAGCATCTTTCTGCCCTAACTAGATAGTTTAAAGTCAGTAGATATTGTCTAGACCTCTTAAGAATATGAATTGGTACTGGTTATTAGTTTAAAAATAGAAAGACAGATCAATGTAAGATTAGATAAGAGAGAATCAAAAACAAGGGCACTCAGGCACCTAGTATTTAATAAACTAAAAAATATAAAGTCCTTAGACAAGAACTCTCTATTTGATAAAAACTGCCAGGAAAAATGGAAAGAAATTTAGAAGAAATTAAGCTTATATCATCATACACATAAACACACACACACACACACACACACCTTCTACCATATTCCACAATACATTCTAAATGAATATGACAATATTAAAGATCATTCTATAAAAATGTTAGAGGCATTTTTATGTGGCTATTAATATTTTGTAATTCTTTTGAAAATGTTTTTTTCACATTGGATATTGGCTAAAAGAAATTGTAATGTATGTTAATGTAATCGAATATTATGTGTGGTCAGAAATGATGAACTGATAAATGTACAGCATGGAAAGACGTACATGAATACCTCATCGTGTGATGATAATGAGGGTGGGGATTAAAGTAGTCTCGAATAAGATATAGAATATGATAAGTTCGGATGAGGTGAAAGCTATGATCAAGGATAGTTGGAGAATAATAAGTGTAGTTAAGCAGATTTTTTTTCGTGTCAATGGCTCATGGGCTAGATGGTTTTGGCTAGCAATGATTATTAGTGGAAGGAGTCAGCATGATAGAATAAGTAGTGGGCCTGATAAGGAGTCTAGGGAGAAAGAGTTATTATAATTATAGCCTAAGTCAGAATTGTGATAGAATAGAGTTAGGCTTCAGATGCTAATAATAAAACTGTATGTGGTAGTATTAATTCATACTCAGGATTTTTTGGAGTGCCATGTTAGGGGAATGAGCATGAAGGTTGATGTAAGGATTTTTAGCATTGTAGCAGGTTTAGGTTTTGGACGTAATCATTACCGTGGGTTGCTGAGATTTTGACTAATAGTGCGAGGCCTACTCCTGCTTCACAAGCTGAGAAAACTAGTAGGGGTTATAGACATTGAGAATATGTGGAAATGGGTGATTAGGAGGGTTATAAGGATGAACAAGGACAATATTATCCCTTCCAGGTATAGGAGGGTGGATATTCATTCTGATGCAGAATGAAGCAAAGCAAACAATATATACACACATTTACTACAACGATGTAAATAGAAAGAAACACAGAGAAATCATAAGTGAATGTTGCAAAATCATAAAAAACAAACATTGCTCAAAAGAAGAGATGAGGATATCCCCAACCAATTCCTTTGCAGAGATAAGAGGTATACATGTTGTTGCACGTTTGCATGTTTTCAGACTTTTTTTTAAGTGCAATTGATTATGTGGACTCTCTGCTCATCCCTCTCCTTCTCTCTCTCTCTCTTGTCTCTCTCCCACTCTGCCTTTCTCTGTTTCTCTTGCTTACTGTCTCTCTTACTTGCTCTCTCTGTGTGTCTCACTTGCTCTGCTTCTCTCACTTGCTCTGCCTCTCTCTCACTCACTCACTCACACTGTCTCTTGCTTGCTCGCTCTGTCTCTTCCTTGCTCTGCCTGTCTCTCTTGCTTACTGTCTCTGTCTCTGGCTTGCTCACTCTGTGTCTCACACTCTGTTTCTCTCACTCATTCTGCCTCTCTTCCTTGATCTGCCCATCTCTCTTGCTTGCTCTGCCTCTGTTTCTCATTCACTCTGTCTCTCACTCCCTATCTCTCCGTTTCTTGTTTGCTCTGCCTCTCACTAGCTCTGCTTCTGTCTCTTGCTTGCTGTCTCTTTCTCACTCTGCCTCTGTCTCTCGCTTGGTCTATCTCTAGCTTGCTCTGTTTCTTGTTTGCTCTGCCTGTCCCTCTCTGCTTGTCTCTCTTGCTTGCTCTGCCTCTGTCTCTCACTCACTCTGCTTCTCTTGCTCACTCTGCCTGTCTCTGTCTCTCTCTCTCTCACTCTATCTCTATCTGTTTCTTGTTCACTCTGCTTCTCTCTCACTACCTCTGCTTTTGTCTCTTGCTTGTACTATCACTTGCTCTGCCTCTGTCTCTCACTCACTCTGCCTCTGTCTTTCATTTACTCTATCTCTGGCTCACTCTGTTTCTTGTTCACTCTGCCTCTCGCTCGCTCTGCCCGGCTCTCCTGCTTGCTCTGCCTGTCTCTGACTCGCTCTGTTTCTTGCTGGCTCTGCTTCTGTCTCTTGCTTACTTTCTCTCACTCACTCTGCCTGTCTCTTGCTCGCTTGCTCTGTGTGAGTTGCTTACTGTGTTTCTCTGGCTTGCTCTGCCTCTCTGTCTTTCCCTTGCTCTATCTCTCTTTGTCATTGGCTCAGCGTGTGTGTGTGTTTTTATCTGTCTCTGTTTCTCTGTCTTAAAAATACTGTTTGATATATGAGATGGCTCTCTGGGAATGGGAGAGAGAGACACACTGTGGGAAAATTAGGATAATGTAAAAAAAAAAAAAGCAAAAGACATCAATAAAAACTTAATTAAAAAAAAAGAATGTCAAGGTTTGTTTTTAAAAGTTTTATCTGATTTTTAGATTCAAGATAAAGCAATATTATAAAGATTTTTGTTGTTATTGTTCAGTGGTGTTTGTTTGACTCTGTGACCCCATTTGGAATTTTCTTGGCCAAGATACTAGAAGGGTTTGCCATTTTCTTCTTCAGTTCATTTTACAAATGAGGAAACTGAAGAAACAGAATGAAGTGACTTGTCCAGCATTACACAGCTGGTGCTCAAGATCACATCTGAAATCAAGTTTTTCTGACTCCAGGCCCAGGGGTCTATTTACTGTACCATCCAATTGCCTTTTACATTCCTATGAGCTTGTCCATTATTAGCACATTAGCTTTTTGAGATAACTAGAACTTCTCAGAAGAGCTGATGAACAAAAGATATCTACCACAAACAACACAACCATCATCCAAAATGAAATTTATAGTTAATTTCCTGACCATAAGGACAATTTCAGCATCCAGAGTCCAAGTGTTAAGAGGAAAAGAGAATTCATTTGAAAATTGCCTTTTATAATATTTACTTGTTAAAAGGGATGTTCTTTAAACCCAAAGCTTCAAAGTTCATTGCTTTCCCCCACTAAAGTTACTCAATTTTAATACAATGATATGCAATTATGTTCTCAGGCCATTCTGTGGAATTGGAAATGTAAACACTGATTGCTCTCCAAGCACTGGCTCAGGCAAACAGCTGTTTGTATATCTTGTTTTCAATTCACAATTATGACAGCTTGTAGGCACATGTTTGGCAATCAAAATGAGCTACTTTCTGAGATCTGGATCCATTGAACTTAGGAAAAATGGTCTGTTTATTGTACTACACTAGCATTTAACAATGGCCTGGTCAAAAAAGATGTGGTTTGAGTATCTATTCTCAAACAGAAACTGCAGGGTTAGATTTTCAGTAGATTTGAATTCTAAGATATAATTTAAAAAAAAATAATGCTGAAAATCTCATCCTGCAAACCCCTTAATATCTAAATTCCAACTATTGTTATATTATGATTTTTAAAAATAGAAATGGATTGTTTCAGTGCTTTTGAAGAAGTATTTTCAATACTTGTTGATTTTCAATTCTGTTAATTATAACCTTAGAACTTTTTCTTCCATTTCTAGTCCTAGGCCTTAGATTTTCCTTATGACTGTAAGTCTCCTAGGTCACCAGTATGATGGGGCATAGAATTCTAAAGTTAGACATCTTTGCTGAGGCAACTGGGGTTAAGTGACTTACTCAGAGTCACACAGCTGGGAAGTGTTAAGTATCTGAGGCCAGATTTGAATTCAGGTCCTCCTGATTTCAGGGCTGATGCTTCACCTAGCTGCCCTTAGACATAATTTTGAATCTATACTATGCTCTTGATCAGTTTTGAGATTTTTTTTCAGACTTTAGATCCGAGTCTCAATTTGTTCATCTGTATTCTGGTTATAATTACATAACTCATGTCAGATTTGTGGTATGGATCAAAATAAGTGATTAATACAAAGTGGTTTTGTTTTTAATTTTATAGGGTTAAGTGGGTCTGAAAACTTTAGAAGCTACTTTACTTAGTTATAATTGTCCATGGTCATTAATGATTATTTCTTAGATATTTTTTACTTCTTCATGACTTTTGATCCACTGTCTAAAGCAAATTCAGAATTCATTTTATCTAGGGTATACTAGATGGGGTTTATTGGCCTATTTTCTATCCCAGGATAGGTTTTATCCACTCAAGGGACTTTCTTATGGAATTGTTGAGTTTTGGTGTTTCAGCATATTTGTCATCCAATTTCTCTTCCCCTTCAGCCATGTGAAAGACAATAAGTAGATAAAGACACGTTCCCATCATACTTAAAAATCAGCAATAGTTCAATTCTATGAACAAGATAGCACTTATAAGTTCAGAAATCAGAAAAAGGAAAAAAGTATTCTTTTACTTATTTCAGAATTTAATAATAATCAGATATGTTTGATAAAAATTGTTATAATACATGGGCAGCCCAAATGGCTATTTTTTCTTTCATGATTCCTGGCTCTCTGTATCCTGTAGAGTATGGTCCTCAAGTTTATCATATTTAGAAATCTTTTTTTCTGATGAATTGTTGCTAAAAACAAATATATAAAATATAATTTATAAATCATTTGCAATGGAGCCTATGGGTTGTTAGTATCTGCACTACTAGTTCACTTTGCTATCAAGACAGTAGGAAAAGAGCAGCTAGTTGGTGTAGTGGATAGAGTGCCAGTCCTGAAGTCAAGAAGACTTGAGTTCAAATCAGACTCCAATACTTAACACTTCCTGGCTGTGTGTCCCTGGGCAAGTCACTTAACTTCAAATGCCTCAGCAAAAAAAAAAAAAAAAAGAAAAAAAAAGACAGTAGGAAACTGAATTAGTAGTCAGAAGGTTGTCCTGATTCCATGTATACTATAATAAGGGATTAGATGCTTTCTTGGGTAGTTCATTTCAGGCTGTGATCAAGTCTTGAGAATGATCCCTATTTCACTATAGAATGAATTTTTTAAAGTGACTAGCATAAGTTGTATCTGTCAAGTAATTCTCCTTTTCCATGAACAATACTAAATAAATAAGAACAATTCCCAAACAACTT
The DNA here is from genome assembly GCF_902635505.1 of Sarcophilus harrisii. Taxonomy (NCBI): domain Eukaryota; kingdom Metazoa; phylum Chordata; class Mammalia; order Dasyuromorphia; family Dasyuridae; genus Sarcophilus; species Sarcophilus harrisii. The sequence goes on from NC_045429.1 coordinate 148,647,584, forward strand.
TTTCTAGATGCCATGGAAACCACTGCCATTTTTAGGTGTTACTAATGTATTAACATATCCATGAATATTTAATGTTTTAAAATCTTATGTTTTCATTGTGCCCTCTATTGATAGAAAATATTAAAGTAAAAATACTTTCTTTTATAAATTTACAAGACTTTTTTAAAAAATCTGTTTCTGTTACCTGATATTTGGCAAATAAAAAAAAAGTTTATTTAAAAAAATATATCCATGAGTACAGCATCAAAGGGCAATGGATAGTGTGTCAACCTTAGAATCAAGAAGATACATCTTCAAATGTGGCCTCAGACTGTTTGCCTCAGTTTCCTCATCTGTAAAATGAAGTGGAAATTGAAATGACAAACTACTTTAGTATCTTTACCAATAAAATCCCAAATAGAGTCACAAAGAATCAAGCTTTACTGAAAAGACTCAACAAACAGGCTTAATGGAAGATCTATATTATTCCTTATTGGTCATGTGACTTCTCAGACTTGGTCTTTTCTTTAAGGCAAAGATATGCATCAGATGACCCCAGAAGCCACTTAGCACTTAAATGCAAGAAGCTTATGAACTTCACTGAGTAACATTTTAGAATAGCTGTTTTTAGGTACTGCAATCTTGTTTGTTAGTAAACTCACAATGTAAAAGATACCCTTTCTGAAATGATTCTGACAAATGGTTCATCCTAGCCATATTTTGCTGGTGGTTATTCTACTTAAACTCTATATTTTGAGGGTAAAATTTACTTTGGTCAATAAGCCTTTATCCATTTACTAAAATTGGCATATCTACCTTAAAGTACCAAAAATGCAAATTTTGATCCACAAATAATGATCTCAAGTTTTGAGACTTCACACTTCTATCTTTTTTTTTGAAAAACATTTAAATGTCACATATGGAAGAGTAGCATAAATTAGAACATATACTCACATTTATAGTTTAAGTTTTACAAAACATTTCCTTCGAAGCCCTTTGAGGTCAGTTGTATATATATTATTTTTCCCATTTTTATAGATGTAAAAACTAGAGACAGGTTTGGGAGTTTAACTGATTTAATAATATCTGATGGTGAAGTAGCATTTTATATATTTCATTATTTCATTCAATCTCATCTCCTTGTGACTAAAGTTCATCCTCTATCACTCTCACTTTATAGATGAGGAAATAGGTTGGGAAAAGTCCCCCACCCAGCACTGGCCACCTTAGTAAGCTCTGGAGATGAAATTGAAATCTAAAACTCCTGATTTCAACATTCTTTCTCCTATATTCATGGCATCTTTTTGATGTTGGGTAATCTAATATATTCATAATTAACAAGAAAAGCAGCTCAAAGGTATTAGGGAAAATCAGAAAAAGGAAAATTGCAGGGCTTAAGCTATTAAAAGGATTTTTAAAATAATTAATTCCAATCCCCTCTTTTTACAACTATGTAAACTGAGGCACAGAGAAATCAAGATCATGTATTAGGTCATACATATTGCAGACAGCATAATTATAAGAGTATGAGTGGAGTCACAGGCTGTGAAATGACAAATACTTAACTGGGCTCTTTAGGAGAAATTGGACTACTAGGTGGCACAGTAGATAGGATGCCAAACATGGAATTGGGAAGACTCCCATCATGTTCTTTAGTCTAGACAATCAATAAATCAAGCTCTAATTAGTGGGGTTGGCAATTCTAAGGTATAAATGCTCACACTGAATATTTAACAATCAGCTCTTTCAAGCCTGTTGAAATGTGCATGCTCCTGCATGGTTACTTACCTGTGTCCAGCTCCTTCAAATTCCACAGCTTTTCACTCTATCATTCATTTAATAAACATTTGTTAAGTACCTACTATGTGCCAGGAATGGTGCCAAGTGCTCGGGGATACACACACACACACACAGGCAGCCCCTGTTCTCAGTGAGCTTATAATTTAATCTTTACCTGTTGATTGATATACAGGAGAAAGAAGTTCCATGTGATTAGACTTACTTCAGTTCTTAGGCTTTGTCTCCAAGTCTAATTTATGTCAACGTGTAGTACTCCATGACTGTTTTGTCACACACAAATATTAAAAGATTGGATTTTGTTTTCTAATTAAAAGAATGTAGGGAATGCTAAAAAATTATGGAACTGGCAATTACTTACCTGTCTCGATTAACAATGACTACTTTTGTAAATTACAATCTGTAGGTTGCCCGGGAGAATCAATATTTATGATTTTAAAATTTTTATTCATTTTCTTCTACTTTAATTTCTACTTTCTTCCAGTTATCTACTCGTTTGGTCAGAAAAAGCCACAATTTGTGAAAAATGAATGGGACCTGCCCCTTTCTCAGCCATTGGCGTTAAGTGGAAAGAGCAGGAGACTTGGAGGTGAGAGACAATTGCGTTTGAATATCAGCTCTGATTTTGCCCACTATTAAAATATAGCAACCTTCTCAATCTAAAGAAGCTGCAGGAATGCTCAAAAATCAAAGAAGGAATCTTAATAGTAAAAGCCTCTAACCCCCTTTTCTAATAACAGGAATATTGATTATATTGAATATTGATTAGCATCCGTGAAAAGAGAGATGAGCCTATAGTCAGGAAGGCCCAAGTTCAAATATAGTCTCAGCTATTTCTTGTGACAGTAGTCAAGTAACTAAAATACTGCTTCGTTTTCCTCAACTATAAAATGTGAATAACAATAGTACTTACATTCCAGGGCTATTTTAGAAGATCAAATGAAATATTTGTCAAGTACTTAGCACAATACTTAGCTAATTTTTCTTGTTCAGTCATGTCATGATCCCATTTAGGGGTTTTGTGCCAAAGATACTTCAGTGGTTTGCCATTTTCTTCTCAGATTCATTTTACAGGTGAGGAAGTTGAGGTCAAACTGGGTTAAATGACTTGCCCAGGGACACACTTTTAGGAAATATTAAGTGTCTGAGGCCACATTTGAACTCGGGTCCTTCTAAGTTAAGGCTTGATGCTCCATCTACTGCACTATCTAGCTGTCCCCATATGCTTTCTAAAGGAAAATATTTACTTTGGGAGCCTGAGGCACCTCACTCAAGATCTTTTCCATTTTCTTTGCCCTTCAACTCCACAGCCAGGGATTAAAAACAGTTCAAGTCTTACTGGAGGAGACCCCTTTTCCCTTTTAAGTAAATTGTAGTCATAGTTCTTCCTTTCATTTTAACTTCAACCTTCCAAAAGCAATCCAGAGCTCTTTGTCCTCAAAATGGGTGCGAAGCTGGCCAAATTCAGCTATTCCAGATTCTCCTGTGAAGTGACCCAGAGCCTCTGAGACTTTTCAGTCCCTTCCTGTGCCCGTTATTTATTAGGCAATTTGTTCTAAGAGGCACACCTGGGGCCTTAACTAGCCCATTGATCTAAAGGTAAGGATTCTTCCAGCTGGGAGCTTATCAGCAATATATTTCTATAAGCAACAGGAGGACCAAGATGTTGGCATTTACACCATAATGAGCTAACAAGTTTAGCTGGGGGGTAATTTTGGAAAACTATTTTTAAAAAATACATTATTATGTATGACAAGGAAAGAGTTTTAGATTCATTGTAATAATATGTTCTCAGTTCTTTTCACATGCAAATACTAACCCAACCAGTTACTGAAAATCAGTCATTTTTCCCCGTTTGGTATCCTTTTGTAGGAAATTTACTCTAAAAATGTTGATTAATTTGAATTTATCGTTATGCTTTTCTTTATTTTGGTAGACTACTCTATGTGTTTCTTAAACCTTGTCGGGGGGAAAAAATCTTCATTGCAAGTAGACCCAAGGAATATTATTTTCCCCTTTGGAAATATTTTATTAAAAACTTATGAGTAATTCTTAATACTTATCCTATATAATACATCTGTTTGATCATATAAAAATAGGCATTCTAAGAATGCAATGTCAAGAAATAAAGTTGAAATGGCAATCATATCATTTTGGTGTCACTAGCCAATAGGCTCTGTGTATTCTGTGTAAGATCAACATCACTGTAATTCCACTCCTCGCCCCCAAAAACCTGGTTATTAAATTTGCAAAGTAAGTGCAAATTGGTATGTGTGTGAAAGCACCAACGAGTATTATATGTGAGAAAGAAAGAGAAATCACAGAAAATATGTAGATTTATTGAGAAACATTATCTCTATATATTTTTACTTTCATAAATGTATTTTCAAGCCTCTAGTTCTATCACTGAACAATAGCCTTTTAAATATAATTTATTTCTTAGCTGAGTAATATCAGAGCAATCTTGTGTTAAAAATTACTTTTATTCTGGATGAAAAATAGAGTATATAACCAGATTAGATGGTGGTGTATGATCCATTCTTTCCCACATACCTCAAAAAAATTACATAACTTTTTCTAATAATTGCTGCAATATATTCCTTTTTTATTTCTTATTACTCAGAGGAAGAATGTTACAATGTAGTGTTTTAAGTAGCTTTTACTCAGTAGCAGAACAGAGGACATACTTTGCATACAAATACAGGCATAAAAACAATTTAATACATAACCTCTCAAAGTAATAACAAGAAAGACACCAAATCTACAGCTGTGAACTTCAGTGTTCAGGGATATTTCTTTTTCCTTAATTAAAAAGGGGTGCTTTTTTGTTTTTCTTGGCTACAGTGTGGTCTGGTAAAAGCTATAGACTTTGCAGAATACAGTAGCATAAAGCTATTTCCAATACTATGAATGAAGATGGGTTTGAGGTAGAAAGGCGGTCATGGCTTTCCTCTCATATAAAACAATTTTTCTTTTCAAAATATCTCTGCTGCAAATAGATCCCAACCCAACCCTCCCCACCCTTTCCAAAAGAACAAATTTTGTTAACTTTGAATCTCCTCCTGGCCATATCCCAAGTAAAGAGAATCCAAAGTTACCATGTCCTGATGACTTATAAGCATACATTCTACAATCCAAGGACTCTGTTTTTGGGGATGAGTCTCAGTTCATTTAGGGGCTTTCTTATGTATCTATGAGTATAACATTGAATAGGCTTTTGCTTTCTCTGTTTGGTAAATATATAGTATGTTTACTGAATCAGATATTAACTTGATGCTGAGCCAAATGCCCAACTGTACTCAGTGCAGCAGAACTCGTCCTCCAAGTGTTAATTTAAATTTCATGTAATTGCCTATAAAATTTTCTTCCCTAAATGTGATAATCAATAAAGGGAAATCAAGTCTTCCATTAATTAGCCTTTAAAAAGTACTTCTAAAGAAGTCATGTGATCTCTGTAATGCAGTGACTCAAACTCCATGGTTGATCATTGCATTTAGAAAGAAAATAAAAGTTTCAAGTATTGGAAAGGGCTTATTTTTTTCTTTTCTTTCCTTTTTTTAAAGTACAAAAACCCCCCATCAACAACAAAAACACGCTCAGAAGGAATAAAGGACATTCTTTTGCTTTGACATAACAATTAGGTGTGGGAATAGTTTGTACTTCATGGCTGAAAATCTAGATCTTGGAAAGCTGGAAAGGGTGTTTGTTTCTGGGTAAAAAAAAAAAAATGCTCTTTGGGAAATTTTCAATTAAAAAGTTCTTTAAGATTACACTTACACAATTAAATGTTATTTTTCTCCAGGGTAAAATTTGACATTAATCTCCAAGAGCAATCACTTTCTTATATGGCTGGGAAATCAAATGAAAGAAAAAAAAAAGATAATCCAAAAGAAATATTATTCCAGGTAGTAAAAGTTTTGTAGGTGAGTGTGCAATTGTTAGTGAAGCTAAACAGTATGCACATAGCTGAGTGATGAGAACCTAATTCTTAATAAATAACATCTGAGTGAATTAAGTGACCCTGTTATTGTGGCCAGTCATGGAAAATAATTCCAGGCTTTTCAGATACCTACTTGGTCAAATGGCTGATGTATGTCAATAACTTCAACATCATCAAAATGTCAGTAGATAAATGAAGTCACTGTCAAAAGTAAATATGAGGAGCAGAAAGGAATGTATAAATGTAACATTTTGCTTCTAATTATTTTATGCAATTCTCTTCCTGGTTATCAAAAAAGAAGGTACAATATATAAAGCCCCCACCCCCTTTCCCAATGCTGTATATTTATACAAATCAAGGACAATATAACCATTTCCAAATACCTCTCTTCATCAATTTACAATTGCATAGAAAGGGAAGAAAACAAGAACTTATTATTATAAAAACATGACATCCCCATCTTTGGATCTTCCATGTTTTACTCCTTCAGTAGAAGACACAGTCAGAGTGAAACAATGTGAACTTCAAGGTGCCATGCAGAGTCTGAGTCAAGGAAATTTCAAATTGGCGTCGTTGAAAACGGTAGGATTGTATGTCAGGAAGTGTTGGCCAACCAGGTGAATGCTTCACATTGCCTGTGTGAAGGGAACACAGCACTGTCAAGACAGTACTTCCAAAAAAACCACTTCAGATAGCTCAGACTTGCAACTTTTTAAAGGAAAACAAAAACAAAAACATATCCCAGTTCTCTCTAAAAAGCTCAAGCAATATTTTCCTAAAACAGACAATAGTGTTGTGTGACTTTTCATATCTCTCCATGTCCACCTTCCTTTCCACCAGCCTTAATATTTTATTGTCATCTAATCATCTTCTATTCACTGCAATGTTTGGAATCATTTTCTTCTTTTGGGGGAGGGAAAATTACTTTTCTATGAATATGATTTTCTTTCTCCCTGAGTCACCTTTCCATGTCCTACACACATGCTTCTTATAGGATCCCATGTCTATTCATGGACAGTTATTCTATACCTCACATAAATAAGACGAAATCACAGAAGGATTTTTGCAAATCCATACTCCTTTAAATGGGAGTACATCTCATGTCAGACATTTTGTCCTGTTTATGTATAGTTTTATAAGCACTCTAGAAAATTTACTCAGAAAGTTATTATATGGATCTGGATTTTAAAGAATATTTCTTCATCACCCCCCCAAATGTTTCCTCATACTTTGCTGCTCAGAGAAGCAAGAGTTTCAAATGTTGCTTACTTATTATCATTTTCTGCAACAATGTGAAGTTAAAAGAATTTCTGATTTATTTCTGCAGACATAAGGGAGCAATGGAGTATGTCATCAGATTTGGGATCAGTGAGTCTTGGTTATGAATTTCTCAGATTCAGTTTCCTCATTCATTAATAGGAATAATAATACACTCACAAAGACATTATAAAGATCAAATGAGAATATAAATATATATATAAAAGGCCTCTTTATGCTGTTGTACATCTGTTGTACAGCTAAAAGAGCACTCAATAGGAAGATAGGAAGATGTGAGTTCAGAACTGTATGAACTTGATAAGGTTTTCTCATCTGTGTAATGGGATAATAATCATAATAATATCTAATTCACAGGGCTTTTATGAAGATAAGCAATAAGTACTATACAGGCAACGGCTACTATTAATATTGCTAATAATAATGATGAAGTACATTATAAGGCTTAAAGCCTTTATCTTTTTAAGTCTTTATTATAAAGACAATAAGCTCTGACAAATGAAACCATAGATTTTGGGAGTTAGCTATACCTATAAAGGTCTAAAAGCTGTAATAACAATGTGTGAAATTGAAAAGTTAGAAGTAGGTCAATTACGTGATAAAATTCTGATTTCTTGAGTTTTCTCAAGGGAAATGAATTTCTTGTTTTGTTATTTATTTCCTATTTATCCAATATACAGCTTTCATTTTATACATTTATTTGTGCATTGTCTCCTTTTCTTAGACCATAAGTTTCTTGAGGACAGGGACTGTCTTTAGCCTCCTTTCATATTCCCAATGCTTTAGCACAATGTCTGACATAGTGTAGCCCTTTAATAAAAGCATATTGATTGAGTGATTAAGAGGGAGTCAGAGGCAGCAATATATAATGAAAAAAATCAGGAATCAGAAAACTAAGGTTTAGTTCCCAGTTTTGCCAGCAACTAAACAGATAAGCTTGGGGTAACTGCCACCCTCTTTGTCCTCTCTGTACAAACATAAAATGAGCAGCGTTGAACAAGATGATCTTTTAAGTTGCTCCTCTTGTTCTAACTTCCTGATGCCAGGTCTGAAGATTTTCAAAGGTTCAAATTAATTATTAGCACAGAAGATAACTCATTTTTTTTTTCCCTTTTTACTTCTTTAATGAGAGCAATTGATGAGTTCTTGTAGGAAAATGCTTTTTCTAACAGTTTATCATTTTTGTGTGGTACTTTTCTATTAAAAATTTAAACCATGATCTGTTATAGGTAGTGCAGTTATTAGGTTACTATTTTATGAAACATACTGAAAAGTCATAAGGAGAAATCAGTGAAGGGTTATATCCAAGCAAGATTTAAAATTAAAGCTGGTTTTCTCAAGGAACAAAAGCACTTTTGTGGCATTCGATTAAATTTTTTTTAAAAGTCAGCTACTGTGACAGTTATATTGGATTGACATCTTCTCCAGAAGACGGCTTAGAAGAACAATAGTCCTGCATTTTTGTTCTGGGCGATCGCACCCTATGCACATAACACCATTAGTGACTTCTCTAATACAACACAGAACACTGAACACATGCTACTTTTGGGTTTCTCTACAATGAAAAGGCATCTTGAGGCACTGACTTGATGGCTTTTTTTCCCCATCTTTGACAAATTACCATAATGAGTCAAGTAGCATTTAAATGTCAAACAGATTTTCTTATTTATGTGAGCTGAATGGCATAGACCTGATGAAAAGCACCCCTGAAAAAGCAAATGGAGACAATCCACCTCTCTTTTCTCAGTAAAACAAAAACCATCAATTCAAGCAGCTCATTTCTTACCTGTGGCTTGCTAGGGAGGTTTGCTGAAAATGAAAACAAAAGAAATCAATTAGGGAAATGTCAATAAATACTGAATCATCAGGGCTATCTTAATATGCATCTGGTTTGCTGACAATATGATTTCAGACATGCAGATGTACAGCATTTACCACTGTGTGTAAGATAATGGCCCAACTGTTAGGCTGAAGATAATAAGAAATAGGGATTTTTTGTTTGTTTGTTTAAATGATTTAATGAATTCTAAGTTTCTTCCAAGTTAGCTTTTCCATATGCTTAAAGAGGCAAATTTCTCATCAAACTATGCAAAACATATGCTAATCTTTTCAAATAAGAAAAATAACAAAACATCCAATGAGTAAAAAGCTTTGCAAAAAACACTAAACTTTTATTTTAGTTACATCACTTTCTGCCATGTTAAATAGCTGACATCAAAATAGAGCTGACTTCAAATAATATGCTTAATAGGCAAATTCATAGCATACTGTTTTGGAAGAATGAGTTCTATTTTCAACATCACTTTCCAACAAACAATTTCTGATTTACCATTTGTTCACATGGTGGATACATAACCTCTCTTTCTGAGCCATCAAGTACAGCACTATTCCATGCTTTCCCACTTAGCAACAGATAACTTTTCTATCTTTATTGAGTAGATTGAGGCAATTTAACAAAGACTCCTCATCATTCATCCAAGGTATTTCAAAAATCCTCTATATTTTATTCCATCCTTACCTTAGGCTAAAATGAATCTAGTTCTACTAAGTCCAGGGAGTTAATTTAAAGTATTGTCAATAAATTTTGTTTATTACCCTAGTTTGTGGTGATCCCTCCCCCAACCAAAAAAAAATACATTTCCAAGTCACTCACTTGAAAAAAATATCTCAATTACATCTTGGAGGCAGGGTATGAAGGTGAATGATGGAGATCTGCGACTGACTATAACTTTTATCCCTGTACAAAATGCTCAAATGAGCATTTTGCTTCTTACAATCTTAGAAGGGTTACCTGGAGGCACTGAGAGATTAAGTGATTTGCCCAGTTACTTACACTGTGTGATGTGTCCTGAGATCACACAATCAGGCAAGACTTAAAACCAAGTTCTACTGAGTGAGATCTGTTTTCAGATTCTTCTATTCGCTATATTTGTAGAATATTATATTGTCATGTACACAGTTTCTTGGATATAGTTATGTTTTTGTTATAAGCGACAAGAAAGCATGCTGAATAACCAAATCTATAATTTAACCTACTTTGCTTCATATCATCATTTCTCAGTTTGCCTACATATAGTTTATAGAAATATATTTTTCAAAGGAAGGAAGGAAATTACTGAATTTGCCAGGGTTTTAGTTTTGTATGACTGTCATAAACATACAAATACATTCAGTCACAGTCAGAACAAGTCAGCAGGGCACAATAATAAAAAGGCATTTTGTCAGTCCACCAGAAAAATATTTGTCATGCTTCATTCAATGCTCAGTGTCTACCTCATTAAAATAGTAGGGGAGAGGAAAACAAGAACTGATTATTAAACAAAAAAATCCATTCATTAACAAATTAAGCAAGTTCACAGATGAATAAACAAGCAGCATTAAGAAGAAATTATAGTTGTCATCCTTTCTATTCCAAAAGTTAATGGTGTGACTGAAAAAAAGAGCCTTATAAAGACAACTAAATACAGGATAAATTCAGATCTGTGGAATTAGCTTTTCAGAGGATAAGAATGCTCAAATGACAGGTAAGTATAACCAGATATAGATGTATCCTATGCAAAAATACTTCATATGTCAAAGTAGTCATCCATGTAATTAGAATTTATAATCACAGAAAACTTTTAAAGATTTCTAACTCATTTCAGAGGAGTAATTGACATGTGTTAGTGTTAACTTTTAATTCACAAAAGGGATACAAATTCAAGATATATTAGTCATATGCCATTTTGAAGTTCTTGTTATAGTTGCCATAAGGACTGATTTTATTTTCAAAGAGGTCCAGTTTTGCTTATTTGGAAAAATCTTCCAAAGAGGTCATTATGGCTTTAAAAAATGCTTATTTAAGAAATATGTCAATCCTTTTAAATGGCATTAGAAAACAAATTCTGCTTTATTCAGACTAGATAAACAATAAATATTATTGATACTGATAGGGACGTTATCAGAGAAGCATCTTTAAATTTTTAAATCAGCAAGCACTTATTAAGCACTTATTATGTTCCAGGCACACAATAAGGATCTTTATATTATGAGAGGACACCCATCATGCATTTGCCAAATGTGTACAAAGTGAGAAAAGTTGAGGGAGAAGAGAGGGATATTCATATCTGTCAGGAATTTGAAAGAGTTCAGGTAGAAGATGGTGTTTGAACTGAGACTTAAAGACAACTAGAAATTCCAAGAGAATGAGATAAGAAGGGAGAGCCAGTACAAAGACATGGAGATAAGGGATAGAAATTTTTGTATGTAGAACAACAAGAAGGCGGGCAGGGCTGGATTAACGGGTGTATGAAGGGAAGGGAAGTGGAATAAGGTTGGAAAGGTCAATGAAATCACTAAAGGAATGTACAGAGAGAAAATAAAAATGCAGTCAAGACTTGAGCCTTAAATTATACTATAGTTAGGGACTGTGACATGGATGATGAGCCAACAAGAGAAATTTTGAAGGAGTCATCACCCAGAAAGAAAGAGAACCAAGAGAGAAAGAAATTGCTTGAAAATCCTGAGATAAAGTAGTATCCTGGAGGATAGGGTGACAAAATAAGCTAAAAAGAGATAATATGAAGTCAAAGAAAAATAAATCATTCTATTTTGCAACTAAGGTATAGCTGCTAACTCTGAAAAGAGCAGTCTTAGTTTAATGATGAATTAATAATGAGGAAACTAGATTGCAGAGGATTTAGGACAGTAAATAATGAAAAAGTGAGGGGGAAATGAGCACAGATACCTCTTTTTGAGAAGAGACAAAGAAACAGGATAATGGTGGTGATAGGAACTGGTAAAGGATGAAGAACACTTGGCTATCTTTGTAGATAGCTAAGAAGGAACCAGTCAATAGAGAAATACTAGAGATTAGATACAGAGAAGGAAGATGGGAGTAAGGACAATCTGCTGGGAAATATAGGAGAGGATGGAATCAAGGATTCAGATGGGAGGGCTGGCTCTATGAAGAAAGGACCATTTAGTCAACAGAGTCTGAAAGGAGAAGAAAGTTGGGGATGATGTTAAAGAAGTCTAGGTAATAGGCACAGGGGAAAAGAGAGAGTTTGTAGTGAATGGCTTTTATTTTCTTAGTGAAAAAAGGAGTACTGTGAAAGGCTAGAGAAGAGGTTTAGAAAAAAAACTGTTGTGTGGAATGAAATAGCAATTAGGAAGGAGTAAAAAACCTATTTGCCTTCCTGCAGTGAGGTCTCAGCTGAAATTAGACGACATAAATCTGTAGTGAATATAGTCAGTATTATCACATGACTTTCTCCAGCTTTGTTCTGAAGCATGAAATAGGAACAGAGCGTAAGGATAATGGGAATAATCCAAGGTTGGGGATTCAACAGGTCTAAATGGCAAGAGGACAAAGGAAGAAGGTACACAAGAGAGGTAGAACAGTTAGTGTTGAAGTGGTTAACTAAAAGTTCAAGATTGGAGAGGGAGGAGAGTATAGCCAGAGCAGGGAAAGCCTGGGAAAGTACTGAGGGATGAAGGATCTAGAGGTAATGATGAAGATGTAGGTTAAGATTAGGAGGAATAAGGCAGATGAAAAAAAAAATCATGTAAACTGCTTGCATTTTTGTTTTTCTTCCCAGGTTATTTTTACCTTCTGAATCCAATTTTTCTGTGCAAGAAGAGAACTGTTTGGTTCTGCACACATATATTGTATCTAGGATATACCATGACATATTTAACTTGTATAGGACTGCTTGCCATCTGGGGAGAGGGTAAAGGGAGGGAGGGGAAAGTCGGAACAGAAGTGAGTGCAAGGGATAATGTTGTAAAAAAAAAAAATTACCCAGGCATGGGCTCTGTCAATAAAAAGTTATAATTTAAAAAAAAAAAAAAAATATATATATATATATATATATATATATATAAAAAGAAAAGAAAAAACATTTCAAGGATTGTGATCAGATAATGGAATTTCAAAGTTCTTTAAAACTTTGAAATGGAAAAATTGATGGCAAAATCAAGGCTGTGACTATCTTGTGTAGAAATGAGGTAATAAGGGTGTGTTAGACTGAACTGGGAGGTTTGTGTATTTGAAAGAGCAATGTGTTTGTTGCATTTACCTGGTATATTCTCATTCTCATTCTCTCTGTCTTTCTCCCCTTTCCTCTCTTCTTTCTCTCTCTCTGTTTTCTTATAAAATCTTATTGCCTGCTTCCTTTCCAGCTATCTGTCTAAAAACATACCCAAGATTGTTAATTTTTATTTCTGATCTACAGGGCTTACATATTTGTATTAATTCCCTATATGTTTTGCTTATGAGAATCAACATAGATAAATGATGCTAAGATTTTTTTTTTCATAATTGACAATTTTCTTTTTTATATGCTGGCTGTAAAATTTTGAGCAAATTGTCTATTTTAACTTTTTTGGTGTCCATTATGCTTTTTTGTTTAAGAAATATACTATCAGAAAACTTAATGAATGACCATTTTTAGTTTGATTTAATTTCTTCTAAGGAGAATTTTATTTTTACTATTTGTGAATGTGTTTCCATTTTCCAGTAACTGCAAAAAAAGCTCCAAAATTTAACCGAGTCTAATTTTTAAAACTAAAGAGTTGTTTGTTCCCAAAGGGCTAAATTAATTAATGAAACATAAGGAAAGCATATACCAAGAGGGTAAAAATAAATCTCAACAGAAGTTCAGAAATTACACTTAATATTGTCTACTTTTCAATATTTGCAGAATGTGCACTTCATATCTTAAACAGAATGTACTTTGGCTCTTTACACCAGTAAATGTTTATGTTTAATATCACTCACAGAAAGTACTACAAGAATCTAAAAGGATTACAATTTTGCAGCTTTAATGTCTCCACATATTATTGCCTATATAAGAGTGAGCTGAAATCCATTAATACATTCCAGGCATTCTAAAGATCTGTCATATGTCAACAGGATACTGAGTTAAGTCCAAGTGTAACTTGAACAATATAGGGCTCCTAGAAATTGCATTAAAAAAAAAAAACCACTCCATTTCATAACCAATAGGAAAATTTAACCTCCTAGATCTTTTCTAGATTTATAATTATATGCTTATATTCCATTATATAGTTTAAGCGAAATCTCTCTTTATTACGTTACAAGCCAATAGTGCTAAAATACTCAGAAGTCAAAGTATATTGTTTAGCAAATACTTTCTATAGATGATTTAACTTCAAGAAAGATGATAGAAATCTTACTTATGCATTTTTATTCACATAAAAGCTAGATACTCTTGGACTTCCCATTAAACATACATTGCTAATTTATTTTAGAAGTAAAATTTTTCACAATGATACTTATATATTTTATAAGGATTTGACTTGTGAACTTAGTTTTATACAACAGATATGTCATAAAGAGGAGTCCTTAGCTGGAATCTGTAACTTCTGATGTTTGCATCTTAGTTAGCTCTATGACTTTGGACAAATCCCTTTTTCATTCTGAAAATGTAGTTTCTTTATTGAAAAATGGTGGCATTTCTTTTTAACTTACATGTTGTTATAAAGACTCAATGTGACTATGCATATAAAGATACTCAGTAGCCATTAAGCATTACATAAATAAAATCTATCATAATTAATAAATATTAATTTATGTAAATAAGTGTCATTTAGTAGACTATACTAAAATTTCAATCAGTCATTAAATAATTCAAATTGTTAGGGTATCAGCTCTAAATGTATTAGTGTAACAAATTTAGTTTATTTTCTTTTGTAATTGATATGATGACTATTAAAACCCCACACATCTTTAAAATCAGCATAAATTGGTTGTGGCTGATGATCTTGAACTTGAGTCCTTAAGAGAACAATCAAACCAAATGCTGTGTGTATATGTTTTGTGTGTGTGTGTGTGTGTGCTTCCCTCTAGGATGCTAATTTTGAAACTATACCCTTCCTTTCATAAGCTTCTTCAAAGCCAAAGAAAGAGTATGTTAGAGATAAAGGGAATATTTTAATAGAGTTCAGAGAAGTACGAGAAGCTGAATCACAGGATTTTATCTAACTACTTTGAAAGAGATCACACATATCTTTTTTGTTGGCCATATTTTTCTTGCATTTGTAGAACTACAAAAGAAATCTTTGACATTTATGATTAGATGCCAGGTGAGTTTAGCTTTCAAAATTAAGTTTTTACCATTCTATTTTTTTTCCAAAAAATCACAGCTTATGCATATTTAATGATGTATTTTGCCTAATTTAGGATGGTGCTTACTAGAAAGAAAAGAGGTATGTTTGCTTTATATAATAACTCAAGTTTCTATACTTTTACAGTTTATAGTGTTTTCCTCATAATAACTTCATAAGGTCTGTGGTTCTATTGACAATTGATAGATAGGAAACTAATATAGGTGCTAGAGATACAAAGATAAAGAAATGACAGTCTCTGCCATCAAGAATGTGAATCTTGAAGAAAGAATGGGATAATAACAAGCAAAAATTGGGAGCAAGTCCAATTGCAGTTACAGGGGACAGCTTGGACAAAAGCAAAGGAATGGATATAATG
Organism: Sarcophilus harrisii; assembly: GCF_902635505.1. Taxonomy (NCBI): domain Eukaryota; kingdom Metazoa; phylum Chordata; class Mammalia; order Dasyuromorphia; family Dasyuridae; genus Sarcophilus; species Sarcophilus harrisii. Next base: position 148,663,063 of record NC_045429.1, read on the forward strand.
TAAACTGTTCAGAGGTAAGTTGTATAAAATATACCTAGAATGTTAGGCTAAAGTCAGAATTCAGAGAGTGTCAAATGTTGAGAAAAATAATTATTTTATAGACGATAAAGAACCCTGGTCTCTGACGAGGGGAGTGATTTGTGTATTTAAAAGACTGTTTTGACAGCATTGTAAAAAAAATTAATTGGAAAAAAAAGAATGAAATACAGAGACCATTTAGTAAACTATTAGAATAGCCCAGGTAAGAGTGTAAAAAAAGATAGGAGAGTGACAAAAGTAATGTACACGATGGGAGGAATGGGATATATGTTGCCAAGGTACAAAGAAATGAGAAAACATGCCCTGAAGGGTGAGGAAAAAAATAGAAAGTGTTGGAGATTCCCAAGGCTTTGTACTCAGTGACAGGGAATGATTGTAATGTCATTGATAAAAAAAAAAAAAAATTATGGTATCTATATCCTCATTGATTAAAACCTGATTGGCTGAAAAAACTGGTTGTTTTTAGCATAGACAATATGAGAATGCTATTTTCAAGTATCTGAAGGGTTGTCATATGAAGTAAAGATTAGAATCTTTTTGTTTGACCCCAAAAGGTAGAACCATGAATGATATGTGGAAGTGGCCAAAGGTTAATTTAGCCTTCAAGTTCAGAAAAACTGCTTAACAAATAGAGTGATCCAAAAGAAGAATGGGCTGCTTTGACAGCTTATGGAGTCCCTTCTTCTCAGAAATATTCAAGTGGTTAGTCAACTATTTGTCAGGAATGACTTTAATACAAGCATTGGGCTAGATGACAATTGAGGGTCCAACTCTCAAATTCTATGGTTCTGCAGAGAAGTTAGGAAAGGTAAAGGTTTTGTCAGGTCAGTTACTGACACATTGATCTCAAGGAGGGTCAATGAATATGTATAGCCAGTAGCTGGAATTTCAAGAATTGTGCGCGGGAGTTTTAGGGTGACAGCAGAGGATACTCTTCTTCATTTTAAAAATATATTACCATCAGGGCAGCTAGGTGGTATAGTGGATAGAGAAGTCAGGAGGACCTGAATTCAAATTTGGCCTCAGACACTTAACACTTCCTATTTGTGTGACCCTGGGCAAGTCACTTAACTCCAATTGCTTCAGCAAAAATAAATAAATATATATATATACATACATATATATATATATATATATATATATGTATGTATAAAAAAAACACCATCTCCATTTTGATGCTGAAGAAATCTAAATATTTGGAAATGTTCATGGGATACAGAGCAGGAAAGTAAAGAAAAAGGAATTTGGAATTCTGGTCTTCCAACTCTAAAGGCCAGTCCCTTCTGATCATCTTGTGCTAGCTTACTCCAGATGAGACAATGACAGCTAACAGTTATATAATTATATCGTCTTCTTTGAAGGACTATGGTTTCCTTAATATAACATACATTAAAAAAGACAATTTTCTTCTTAAAAACTTATCTATGATTCTATCTAGTTTCATTTTGCCATTTGCAGAGTGTACCAAACAATCTCAAAATACAGGATTATATTGTCATTCCATCTTGGTGATATGATCTTATCAAGGTTAAAGTTTTCTTTGTCAAGAGAATGTATTTGAATGTATTTGTGACTTATTCACAAATAATATTCAGTCTTCTTTTCAATATTGCTTTTTGTTATCTTACTAAAAATGGGAGGAGGAGGAGGATATGGGAAACAAAGAAAGGAAAAATAAATGAAAAGGTTCAATGACTCTCAACACTTACAGCAGCACGATGGAAAGGTACTGTGGATTTGTTCCATGACATCTGTCAGATCTGTGCTGGTATTGTGAGGTGGGACCAACAAGTCATCTGCAACTATGACAACCAGGTGAGCAGTGAATTTAATATGGGAGAAAAAAGAAATATAACACACATTCTGAAACCAATTTGTATTCAACCTTCCAGTTAGACCTGAGTAGGATAGAAAACACTAGATCTCTGTGATAATTTACTATTAAGACATTTCTCACTGAGAATTGGCAGCCTTTGGAGAAAAAATTGAGAATTTATAGATTTCAATAGAAATCTGATATAAATTTTTTATATGAATGTTCAGCCAATGTAAAAATTTTGCCACAGGGAATTGTGTATTAGGATAAAAAGAAAATTAGGAGAGAAAAAAACAAGCCTATTACTAATTTTGTTAATTCCATTTATCAATCACAAATTTATTATTTTACTTATATTCCTTGGATATACTTTCTCATAAGTAAAGGCACATTCTATCTCTTTTTCTCTTTTCTTACCTTTTCTACCCTCTTTCATTTCCACTTGAATTTTTCACATAGTTTAAGGCTATTCTGTAAGACATCTAACATTCTTTTTTTGAAAAATAATTTAGTAGGGGTATTTGATTGTCTCAATGGACAGAGTGCCGGTCCTGAGGTCAGGAGGACCTGAATTCAAATCCTGCTTCAGACACTTAATATGGCCTAGCTGTGTGATCCCGGGCAAGTTACTTAACCCAAATTGCTTTAGCAAAAAAACAAACAAACAAACAAACAAACTAATTTAGTACTTAAATACTTAAGAACTTCAAATAAGAGATTAAAGTTCTTTCATTAGTTCTTATAATATAAAAAACACAATAAAGTAAATAGATGATTTTAAGCACTAGTAATGTCTTTCCTACTATCTTATACTGCTGTTTTTAATTCTCTAAATATGGGTAGATCTTCAATTCTACTAGCCTTTAAATGTGATACTTTCTCGGAAGTAGGGACTGGCTTTTTCTATAAAAAATGACATTCCTGAGGACACACAAGTAGTCATGATTTATAATGTTATTCCAAAGCTGAGAAAAGGCCATCCTGACTTCCTTCCTTACTCTGACCCAAGACCAGAAGCACACATTACTGATACAGTGGCTTAGGATGGGGCAAGGTGAACTCTTTAGCAAATTCTAACTGGCCTATCATAGGATCAAACCTACAACAGAGTCAGTATTTTGATTATACTTTTACAAACTGGCCACAGGCAGACATGGAGAAAAAGGCCTAGTGAGTATATCAACCACAGAGTATAAGGCACAATCACAGAAGCATCTCTATTTTCCTTGTACTATTTGTTAGGCTTCTATGAATGTGTGGAAATAATACATTTTAGAAGGAAAACCAATAGGTGTTTAATTATCATAAAACCCTAAATCAAAACATCACAGATCCAGAGCTGGAAAGGTCTTCAGAGGCTATTCATAGAACCACCTCATTTTACAGATTAAGAATTTGAAATCCAGAAATAGTAATACAACAACAAAATTAGTAGCTAGCACCTACTAAGTGCCAGGTACTATGCTATATGCTTTACAAATATCTCATTTGATCCACACAACAATCCTTGAAGAGAGATTATGTGTCAAGCCCCATTTTGTAGTTGAAAAAACTGAATGACTTGTCCAAGCTGTATGCAGCTAGTAAGCATCTGAAGCTAATTAAGAATTCAGGGTTTTCTTATTCTAGGTTGGCACTCTATCCACAACACTGCCTAGCTACTAAAAAGTTACTAGTTCTGGGACACACAGGCACTAAGTAAGCATCAGTCTTAGACATCCATGTTAGTTTTTGTTTTGTTTTCTCAAGCAATTACTTAGGGTAAAAGGTCCATTCTTTCAGAATATGAAAGAGTTAAACAACAAAATAAGTGATTTATTTGTTCCCATAGTCAAAGGGAACAGATATTGAAATATTGACAGAAATTGAGTATGGATGCCCAAAGCAAACTGGGCATAACAATAAGTCTACAATAGTCTGTCACATTTTTCTGCATTAAATTACATGAGATTTCTACTCGCTTTAGAAAATACAAAACTTCTGTTACCTAAAGTCTCCAATATATGCCCACTATGCTAAATCACCATTATCCATTTGTTATTCACTCATCAACTGATGCACCCTTTGTGGAGAAGCTGTGATAGCACTAACCTGTTGTTTGTGATTGAGAGCTGGTATCTTGATCCAGTGAAGAGCCAAGTGCTGAATGTTGTGGAGAAGACCAAGGGGAAACTCCATTGATTCTGGCATCTGATTCAGGCTATATTAGAATCCAAAATTTCATTCATGATTTAGAGAATAAAGCAATATAATTTAAAAAAAAATCTTATCATTAAAAAAATTCTAAAAATAAATGGCTATAAGCTTTTTGAAAGTTATTTTTGTGCTAAACTCACCCACAACAACCTAATAATTGGTTTAGGGAATCATTTTTTCTGCCTTTTTTTCAATGAGTCCATCTCAGTTTTTCCTTAGTCTTGTTAACCAAATAAGCAGCATATGGGGAGGGAACAACCATGGAGTTCTTCTGTATGCCATGTGTACAAAATCTTGTAATATCAGCACACACTTAAATAGCTCTTTTTCTTTTCATAGAACACTTTCCTCACAGCTCTTGGTCTATAAGGCCAAGGATCTGAAGAGGATTTGCTTTAAGGATGACAGGATGAGTGTCATAACCAGAACCCAAATCAGGTCTCACAACATGATGGAGAAAAGAATACTGGATTTGTGGTAGAGAAAATGGATTAAAATCTTAATTCCACCATTGAGAAAATTCTCCCCTGGGGCTTTGGCTGTTTTATCTATAAAATGGGATGTGAGGTTGGGGCTGAGAGTGGATATATGTGCTTAAAAGATCAAGGTTTCAGTTTAGGATTAGAAAGTCAGTTTGTGTAGCAGCAGCAGCAGCAGCAGCAGCAGCAGCCTCATCATTATCATTATCACTGCAGCTATCATTCAAAAAGCACCTATTATGTTTGCCTGGGGAAGCTGGGTAGCTCAGTGAGTTGGAACCAAGAAGACTCATCTTCACGAGTTCATATCCAGCCTCAGACATGTATTAGCTGTGTGACCCTGAACAAATCACTTAACCCTTTTTGCCTCAGTTTCCACATCTATACAATGAGCTGGAGAAGTGAATGGCAAACCGCTCTAGTACAACTGCCAAGAAAACTCCAAATGGGGTCACAAAGAATTGCATAAAACAGGAATGACTGAGCAACCACAACAATATGCTAGAAACTGTGCTAGAAGTTTTTCCATTCAATCTTGACAACAGTCCTGGGAAATAACTGTTAATGTTATCTCCATTTTTAAGCATGTGATAACAATAAAAGCAACTAACATTTATATAGCACAGGCATTATATTGTTTTATAATTATTATTTCATTTAATCCTTACAACAACCATCCTGGGAGACAGGTGCCTTCCTATTTTGCAGATAAGGAAATTGAGGCAGAGGTAAAATCACTTACCAGGGTCACACAGCTAATTAAGTATCTGAGGCAGGATATGAACTCAGCTCTTTCTCATTCCACAAACAGTGCTCTAACCACTTAGCTGCTTCAAAAATTTCCAGATTTCCTCCTAGAATTACAAAATTTCCTCTTTTGCCAGCAAAAAAACAAAACAAAACAAAACAAAGCTCCATACAGATTCCCTTCTCATCATTATTCTTTCAGAAACTATCTAGAAAAAAAGGTCAATGTTCCCTCTGTTGAACACACTATGCACGAGTTTAGTGAAAGAGATCTCAAAAGCATTTTAAATACATTTTTGATAAGTTAAATTGTTTGATGCAGAGACAGACTCTGCATCTTTTGGGGGCCAGAAGGCTACATGACATACCTGCTCGAGCAGCTGTCGGAGTCGATGAAGCTGCGACTCCAGCTGTTTATTGTGATCTTCCAAAATCTGCATTCTGGCCTCCAGCCGACCCTTGTGCTTCCTGAGGAGCCTGGCTTCTGCTATGAGCTCTGAGTCTTCAGCAGTGTGATGGGGAGGGACAATGGAATCTGGAGGTGAACTGAGGGGGCTCACTGACCTCCGAAGGTGTTGTTCCTTTAATTGTTCATATTCCACTTGTAGGCTCCTAACATGGAAAGACGGAAGGATGAAAAGGAATTATATTTAGTACCAGTGTACATTAAATTGTCTTCTCACCTGCCTCCTAATTCTATAAATTGTTTCCCATCTGAATTTCATAAGAACTAAGGAACAAAAGTGAAGTTTTGAGCACACCATCTTCTTCTGTATACAATTTCACAATTTTATCTAAATGTAGCACCAAAAATAGCAGTCCACTTCCCAATAAGACACTTGCCTACAAAAACCAGTTTCACTGCTTAATGCTTATTTCTTGTTTAGTGAACAAGAACAGAAAATGTGCACCAGGTTCCTAATTTAAGGTATTGAAAGAATTTTTTTTAAACTCCTCCCACTTGGGAGATTTATCCTCTGCAAAGCATACCCACCTTTGCTCTTCTTCCAAGTCGGCAATGATACGCTCCAGTTCTCCCCTCTCTTCTCTCTCCACTAATTTCAAGATCTGCACTGGACTCTGAAGTTGACTCACAGGGGACTCTCCTCCCAATGTCTGACAGTACTGCTGGATGAGAGCGTGCTCATCCTCTCTGGGGTAACAAAAGCAACAAAAGCAGCTCATGTAAGTGTGTTGGCTGTAAAGATTAAACAGGGATGATCAATCTGACAGCTTGGCCAAGCTTCCCTTGAACTTCCCCTATAGTTCTCTTTTGAAGGGCTAAGAACAAATTCACAAAGCAGGAATTGTGTGTGTACTAAACATACCCACGTTTTCTGGCTCATTTTATTCTAACAGACGTGTCTTACAAACTCAAAATGAACAGATGTTTTATATACAAATGAGAAAAAAAAAAACCCCTCTCTTTTAGGGCATGCAATTCTAAGCAATTACAATAAGATAAAGGATGCTGTTACACCTAAAAGTAACAAAGAGATGATTTTTGAAAATAGGATAAAATATGGTAGACTGATAAAAGGCTGGTTTTGAAATAGTCATTTTATTTCAAAATTTAGAGGATGATATCTTTGCAGGGTTTTTTAAGGGACTGGGAATTTTGATTTTAATCATCTCCCCTTAAAAGTAATAAAGCACAAATAAAAGCAAGGAGACATAATCTTAACTATCAATCTTATGTGTTTACATTTTCAGTTTCAGTTTAAAAATTAGACTGTCCAACTATTAGGAGGTCTCAATTAAGCAAGGCTAAAATTACTTAGAAGCCATAGAGAGCTACTGAATATTACTGAATGGAAAAATGATATGGTCAGACCTCTACTTTTGGAAAGTTATTTTAGCAGACATGTAGGAAGTTATTAATTTTAATTTTACCTTTCTTATCTAATCATTTTACGTTCTTTTTTCCCCCCTCTGGTTTCCAGTTAAAGGCTTAAGCAGCTTTATTAGGGGCAGAAATTATTTGGTATGTATGCTGATGTATCCACAAGGGACAACTATCTCCCCACAAAGTTGCACATCTTAGTGAATCAACTGGTCAGGAAGGAAGCTTTGGGGAAAGAGGGAATGACTATGATAATGGTGGTAATGTTGACATAGTAGACTTTTTTAGGAGGGAAATGTGTTCCACGTATTACAGATGAAGAAATTAAGGCTTTGTGAGGTTAAAGAACTTGTCCCTAGATACAATTTGTCTTGGGCAGTATCACAGAACCTAACTTGTTTGATGGCACAGCTAGCCTGTTATCATCCTACTAGTGAGAAGGGAAAAGATAACAAGAAGGAAGAAGACCAATAAGGGGCATGAACCACAAATGAGCAGAACTAAAAAAGTACTGATTAACCTAGATAAAAAAAAAAAATCTGCGAAGTACAAAGTAATAATACTTAATTCTATACTAAAGCCAAGGTCAAATCATCCCCTTCCCCCAATACTTTTATTTTTTGAATAACTAGAACAAACAAGAGATTCTTGTTGGAGGGTTTGGAGCAAATTTTCATCATTTTGCATCGAAAAGAGAAGAAGGGGCAGCTAGTGGATACAGCACCTGAACTCAGGAGGACCAGAGTTCAAATCTGGCCTCAGACATTTAACACTTCCTAGCTCTGTGATCTTGGAGAAGTCATTTAACCTCAATTCTCTCAGAAGAAAAGAAAAGCTAATTGCTTTTCTTTATTAAAAGGAGGGTGAAATGGAAGTAATAGATTTGAAAATTACTTTGGTTTAAAATAAAAAACATCAACAAAACTTAAAAAGAGAAACATAGGCGTATTACTCTTTCACTTATAAATAATTTTTTTTTAAAGCAACAGTGTCACCATTAGTTCAACTAGTAGCTGAAATTCCAATGGGAATTATTTAATATATTGTTTTGTTTTAAATACTTGTACATGCCAATAAAAGTGACTGAATTAATTTTTAAAAATTAATTAAAAGGAAGATGAAGGATTTTGCAACTAGATCTGGGGTAAATGGATAAAGATAGGAATTTAAGATCAAATAGTTCCTGAGGATTGTAGTTATTAGATTAGAGGAAAATAATTTGCTATTGTGAAACTCCAAAAAGTTCAGAAAAGTAGTCATATATTAATATACAACAAAGCTTCACTAATTAGGCTAATTAAGAGTCAGGACAATCTTTTTTAAAAAATGAAAATACTGAATAAAAGGAATTTTAAGAGATATCACTATTTCTCGAAAATACACACATAATCTAAATTTAAGTAAAGCATTGCTGAGCAAAGAATCTTTAGAGTCTTATAATAAATATAACAGTGCATTTGTAACTAGTACATTCATTATATATAAATGGATATTGATAAAGTCCTTGAAAACAATGCATATTTAGTACTTTGCACATTCCTAGCAATTTTGTTTACAATATCAGTTTTTGCACAGCACACTATTTCTTCATAGACGATATAAATATAAATTCTAGTTCTGTCCTGGTTGAATTAAAAAAAAAAAAAAAAACAACAAAGCAAACAAACAAAAACTCTTAACCAACCACAAACACCTATAATGCTATACCTTTTTTAAGGCTTAAAAATAAATGAGTTTTCTCAAATTGGTTCTATCTAACCAAACAACAAAATCTATTCAGATATTATACCTTGGTGATTTCTTTAAATTTTTGTCTTCTACATATTTCATATATACACACATATACATATATATATATATAAATATGTATATATACATATAATCAACTAAAGATCCTCAGAAGTGATAAATTTTGCCATGAATTCTATTACATGAAATACTGAATTTGAGCAATATTGTAATCTATAGAATAAAACAAACAAAAATAGAAAAAAATAGATATATATGTGAGAATGTATGCTATGAGATAGTTAATGCTTTATTAATATTCACATTGTGTCAAAATAGAACCTCAGGATGCTAAGTGCATTGTCTGTCCAGGATTTATAGAATTACATGAGTAAAAGTTGGTAAGCAACACAATGATATTCATATTGTTCAAGGTAGCAATTATATCAGTGGAGCTAGAGATGTACTGGAGGATAAGAATATGGAGTTCTTTGGACATAGAATAATGCTGATATTAATTAATGTTTCTGAAAACCCTAAAGAGTTTGTGTTACAAGTTAAATTGACTTATAAGTCATTTATTCTATTGTCCAATGCACAAGTACTTAAACATTTAAAAGGATCTGGGATTTATGGATTATGAATGTTTCCTTGAACCAACTATTGACCAATTCTGAGCAGCTTTTGGACATGCCTTCCTATAAGGTCATCATACTAAGATGTCATTAGTCATTATACCTTCCCAACTGCAGAAGAACACCAAAGACTATTAATCTGATCATTCATAATTCCTGATCCTTCTTTTCCTGTCACATTTCTCTAGGGATATCTTTTATTACTCCTGTTCTTTGAAGTTTCTCACTGAAATCATGGTGCAATATGCTTGTACTTATTAAACACCTTTTCACTGACCTCTCTATGATCGCATTTTCAATATTTTGAAGACTTCTGTTCTATAACTCAGTGTCATACACTACTGTTAATAGAATACTGGTTATTTAAAAATGATCTTTTATTTCTACAAGAAGCTTATGATCATTAAAGGAATTTTGTAATTACCTAAAGACCCATGTGAAATTCTGGGCTGATTCATTTCTCATTGGTAATTTGTCCCAAGTATACATACTGATGGGCAGGCTCCAAAGGATATTACTTCATCTACCTATTAATCAAGGAAATAAATATTCTTCATCTCCTTGATCTATCCTATGTAGATGATCAGGGCTAACTCTTGAACTGTTATGGTTATTGTCATGGACAGGAATACATATATGAAATGCAGGATATTTTCAGGACCTGATGTAATCAGCATAATGTTATGTGTAAACAAGAATATCTAGAGGATCTCAATGTTCACAGGGAACCCTTTCTGGGCCAGGATTCTGCACCAGAATTCCATTTCAGTAACAAATACTTTGATAAGTACATATTTTCCTGTTTTATATGTGTTTTACTAATACTTATGGTTAGATGGTTGTTCAATTAGATTATTAAGGAATCTTGAATACTACTATGATGTATGAATGAGTGACACCATGTTGGGAGAAAAAGTTTTAAGGAATATTTTGTTCTGTTGGATCAAATGCTTTTTCATAACCAACAAACAAGTACTGTGAAATTTCAAATTCTTTAAATCTTTTAGTCAACTGTGAAAGCCTGCTTAATATTCTCACTGCAGATGCTCTTGATTTGAGAATATTAGAAGAGTATCATGAAGATTTTATATAGATGGGAAAATAGGCTGGAGATTGTTGATGTTCTTTTAATCACCTTTTTAAAGTATTAATACAGCCTGATAATTTTGTCATACATTTGGCATTTCTTCATTCAGATACTATGTGAATCTGTCTTTTAACAAACTTTTCATATATGTTGCCTCCCATGGATTTCCTCTATGTACTTGGTCCAGAAAGGTACTTTTTTTTCGCCTTTGTTACTTTAGTGCCATCTATACCTCTCTTAAAAGTACATCTGAAACTTTGATGTCACTCCAAATGAGGTAGCTCTATTGTTTTTCATGATGAAAATAGTTTGCTATAAAAATGTTTGCAGATTTCATCCATTTATCTTTTTTTTGTTGTTGTCGTCCTCTTCTTTGCATGCTTAAGTATTCTCTCAGGATGACTTTAGTATCTTTGGATGTTTTCTGCTTTTATAAGGTGATATTGTTCAATAATCACCCAACATTATTCTTATTAACATGAACGAAAAGTTTATATTCTAAATCATTGTCTAACACCTTTCTTCTTTGGCAGGAAAGTAAAATGCTTCCTGATTAAGATGCTTTTTAGGTCTCCTTGTTAAGAAAATTGACTTTGGTTATATTTTGGAATAAAATTATTGTACCTGGTAATTGATATAATTACTGCTATTTTCTTACGTTTCCACAATCAATAGTCTTTAATTTCTTTAATTGGTTTAAGATTAAACTGTTTTACTTGTAAGCTGCATTGTTTTCCAACTATTATTCTTTCCTTTAGCTTTTTATTTAAATCTGATGCTTGTTCTGAAAAGTTGGCAGACTGATCACATACAAACAAATATTTCATTGTAAAGGAATAAAATAATATAGAACCTTGAACACTACAGAAAAACCCCAAGATTTTCTTTACATCATGAACGTTATTTCAAAGAAAAGAACCGATAGGTTTTGGATACGGTAAGCAATAAATAACATAACAAAAATGAATTATACTATATTTTCACAGGAAAAGACCTTTTATTGTTGAAATGTTGTATGGTATAAACTGATGTTATACTATTTAAAATTCATTAAGATTAGTCTTGTGACTAAAAGCTAGTTAGTTCCTATACATTTAATGTCATATCACTGGGATTCTAAAAAATTTAAATTACTGGGTAGAATTTTAAGTTAAAAGTTTGGAGTACATGTCAACTTATATTGCTCTCAAATATTTTACTTTCAGTAAAGAGATTTTAGGAATAGCTGTCAGCTTTATGACTTCTTCATAAGCTCCAAGTTCAAAGTATACTGATGTTGCTACCTTTTCTAAGGAAATGAAGAAAACTATATAACTGCAATTCATATTTTTATGGGTCTCTCTCATGCTTAAGATTAATAAGGACAAATAGGGGGAGGGAGGAAAGGGGTAGGTGGAATGGGAGAGTAAAGACCAGAAAAAAAGTCTAAAAATCAAGCAGTAGGAAAGGTAGTAGAAAAATTTTTGTATTATCTTTCTTATGTTACTATCTCTCATTCTAATAACAATGCAGCTGTTCCAACTCTTAGCAGGTAAAAAAATAGAACAGGTATCTATGTAGAACATGAATTATTAAAGGTAGGAAAATTTGGAGAAAATATGAATCTGATTTGCACATACAATCACTTGATGACTTTGTAAATTAAGTAGGCCAAATGAGAAAGAGGAAAAAATTAGAATGAGTCCACCTCTTATTCTAACCGAAGTAACCTGATTTCTTTAGAAAGAAATGTTGACAAATGTAAGGTGTTTTATTGAGCATAAATGACATATCAAATAAATAAATGCAGGCAATTTATCCCATTATGGATCAAAAGCATAAAATTTATGCAGACTTTTTTTTTTTTTAAGCAACCTCACTTACTACTTTGATTGGGATCAAAATTCAGAGCCACAATCAATGAAGATTGCTTCAGACAGCCATAATCAAATGCAATAGCCTTTCCCAGCAGCTCTAATTACATGATTTACTTACACACTTCCTGTGGTAGAACTGCTGTCTGTGAGGAAGGAGCCATTAGTCCTTTCCATCTGGGCCAATCTGAAAAATGAGAATAAGGACATTAAAAACAGGGTTAAAAAATTATTCTCATTTTACTTGGACACATTCACTGATTAGAGCAGTTCTTATTACCCACAATAAAAAGGCGCAAGACTTCAAAATTGCTTGTAATACACATAAAATAAATTTCTAATACTTGGCTGTTAAAACAGCAAGACAGTAGTAACACATTTATAAAATGCTTAAGGACTTCCAGAGTTGTATTGCATAAAAAGAAATAATTCATCTAAAGTGCTCTTTAACCCCAGAAGCTTTGCATGTCAGTTAATTCTCTTTTGTAAGGAATTATAAGCACAAGGAAATTCCTTACTCTTTTTGGAAATAAATTCTCCAAATTCATGCAGGAAGTTGCACGTGAGGTGAAGCATATGAAAAAGCTAAGCTATGGGGAAGTTTTATGAAGGATGAGAAACAACACTGGAGAGTTACAGGTGTGAGATGGGGTGCGATGAGAGAAAATTGGTTATTACATCCTAAATCTAGGCAACCCTTGTACACCAATATGATGACGGAAGAGCTATGGCCTGAAAGTACCATGGTATGAGTATGAGTATGAATGAAGACTGGAAAAATGCTGACTGTGTTTAGATGATCTGACAATGAATATGTGGCTAGTACACCAAGAGTTCAGTGGACTTCAACCTTAGAACTGTATTGGCCATGGCAGAAGAAAAGAAGAAAAAGATGGTCATCATCTTCCCAATAAGAATTTGCCAGTTTTAGTGAATAACCCAGGGAATTACTAGGGTATCCAACACTATCATCTGTAAAATGGTGATAATAATAAACATCTATTTGCCAGGGTGGCTATGAAATAAATTGAGATGAAATTTGTAAAGTGCTCTGCAAACTTTACAACCCTATATAAATGCCAACTATTTCAACAGAAAATGCAAAATGTATCTGGTGATATGAAATGCTTACAAATGTTTATGTACCTGGATAACATAGGGTAAAATGGGCAATTATAAAAACGGTGGAAGGGAAAGCCTAACAACAACAAAACCAAACAGGGAAGTGAGATTTAACTGTATCCTTAATGGGATAATAGGAGAACAACAATTTGAAGGAGAATACCTTGCATAAGTCATTTGATTTATTTGCCTCAGTTGCTTCAACAATAAAATAAGGATCATAATCCTCCTCCTAAATAGGTCCATCCATTATATTAACGTGAGCACCAAATGAAATAATATTTAGAAAGCTTTTAGCAGAGTGCTTGGCACATAGGAGGTGTTTAATAAAAGCTTGTGACTTTCTCCTTCCTCCCATTTGTATTGCCAAAGTACATTTTTAATGGGGTGATCAGTTCCTCCATTTGTCCTATTTCATAATTCTGCCTTAAGGTTATGACCGTCCCCTCTTAATGGTTGAGATAAAGGTGTTATAGACATCCCTTAATGTCATTAGAATATCAGTAACCTCCATCTATGAGGCTATCCTCACCTAGGTCTCTGCATTGTCATTGTTCTTGTTATTCCATAAAAGGCTTGCTGTCCCGATATTAGGGCTAGACTCTTTGAGATGATAGTCTTGTCTAGCCCTGGGATCCATTGGTCCCAGTATTTCTCTCCATTTAATAAACTATTGAATTGGTCTTTAATCTCTATCCTGCTTAGTTTCTTTTGGCATTACACATTCAAGCTCTATACTTTTCCACCTTTGTGACTTTGCTTTACATTGGTCCCTATGACAATGATGTCCTTTTCCTTTTTTTATATCCTTCCTATTCTCCAAAAGAGAAGCAGCAGAAAAGTGAAGGCTTGTCAGGGACACCAGGGTGAAGTTCCACATCTAATACATTCCGGCTGTATAATCTTGGGCAAGCCCCTTAACCTCACACTGCCCCGGGCAACTCTTCTAAGATTTTGTATTTTAAAGTAGGCTTTGATTTGCATCAGAAGAGAGAATTTTCTCACAGGGAGTTTCCTACTCCAATAAAAGCACAGGTTCAGACCACATGAGACTTTTAAAGTTCAGATAGATATAAGATGTCCTTCCACAAGAGTCATCAGTTTCCACATTCAGTAGTGATATTCCCTTCTCCTGAGATCTCACCAATCACTGAACTTACAAAATATTTCTGTATTATCCTTATTTATATCAGTATCATCTCCTCACCATTAGACCTTAATCTCTGCGGAAACAGGGACAGTGTCTTATCTCATGTCTGGGGATCCTGTTATTCAGCATAGAGGAGATATTTCTGAAATTCTAGCTGAACAAATAAAGGAATACTTCACTAAAAGGTGTAGTTTAACAAAAAAAAGCTTAAGTTAAAATCTTACTATATGTAAAGCTGTTCTTTAATTGAACTTCATCTTAAGTATCTAGATGAGTTCAATTCAGGGAGGAATATTTTAAAGCAGGGGATTTGACAGACTATAGTATGTCTGGGTATATGTGACCAGGGCATTTCAGGGTGAGAAAATTTTAGCAGATAAAGAATAACTGAAGGACTTGAGGATGCTCAGTCTGAAGAAAAGAAGCTTTGGGGGTAGGGGAAGAGAAAGTAATGGTGGCTTTCTCTAAATATTTGTAAACATTAGACTTATTTTGTGAAGCTCCGGGAAACAGATTTAGAGCAAATGAATTAAAGGCAGGCAGAAGATTTGGATACTATGGTGAAATCTTAAATATCATATATTACCTTGAAAAGGAAAAATTATAGGCTCATAAAATATTAAAGCTAAAAAGGACTTTTCACTAAGACTAGTCCTTTCATTTCCTTGGTTATATGTAATTAGTGGTAAGACCTAAAAGCCAGATCTTATCTTAACTCTCAGAGCCTAGTATTAATGATCAAATCATATAGAGTATAACATAACTTTCTGGAGCTCTGTGCTTATGAACTATTAGAGACAAAGTTCATAATCACACTGATAATCTCTCAGATTTAGTTTGACCACACTCTGCATACTCCTAATCCAGGGGGAAATTAATTTTTGGAAGCTAGCCCCAAGTGATAAAGGAAGTACAAACTCTTCTTTTCAATACCTCCCCTTTCCTTGGCCACAGTAATTAAAGCAAAAGAACCAGTGCTTCTGCAAGAGGCATGTCAAATGAGTGCCTGATACATCAATTCACTCTCTCAACTTGCCAGACCAACACACCCTTCCCTGGTACAATTCCCCAACCATGTTGTCTTTTACATTTCTATTAGAATGTAAGCACCTTGAGACATTTTTTTGCTTTTGTTTCCCCAGTACTCGGTAAAGCAACTGGCACTTGATAAATGCTTTCTCATCCAATGGAATGTTTTGTAAGAAGATATCGTTAAAATCCCCAGTTTTAGGGAAGGAGATCTGACATCCCCAACTTCCTCTATTCTATCAACACTCTGGTGACTAATATATTCAATTAAGTATTTAAATCTTCTTGAAGATATTTAAATTGCCCATTTGTGATATCTGTTGGAGAAGACTTAAATTGGATAATATGAATGACCAATCCACCATATGAAATTGTACTCATTTCCTAAAGGTTTTAAGGTACCCTTCTCTGATCTTCATCTGTCTTCATGGAGGGTCCGTCTATTAATTACAGTTAGTTATGTTATTAGTATATTAAGAAGTCAGTTTGCTCTCCATTATGCTCTCTTAAATGGATGAGGAAGTGAAGAATAGCAGAATACTGTAGAAAAAATTCTGTAGGTACAGTGAGGTGAGATCTGGGTTCCCTGCCTGACTTTAATACAAACTATCTGTGAGACCACTGAAAAAAATACCAGATTTCTCTAAAGTCAGGTTGCTTGTGGTCTGGGGGAGAATAATACTCCAAATAACTCACAGAGAATGAGAATCTACCGTTGAGGATTTAATGAGAATCAGATGAGATAACTGGATAAAGCTCCTTGTAAGTTTTAAAGTGTTAAATAAATGAAAGCCAGTATTAACTGTAATTTTTCTATTAAGACAATGGAATCTGTTCTCTGTTCATTTTTAACACCTTCCTTTCATTATATGTGTATGTAGAAGACTGGAATTCTGAAAAGGTATACTTGAATCTAAGACAGCAGAGCACTTAAGGCTAATTACCTACTCAATATGAGATAATGGTTCTATAAGCATATACTTAGATGATATGGTAATGTAATGGCTCTCCTCAATGGCACCTGCTGAATGTGTGGTGGTGAGATAATCTTAGGCAAGGAATGGAAGGCTGAGGAGAGAAGACTTCAGGCTCCCAAATCCCCAGTCCAGGATTCATCTTTGGTGAGCCACGTGACAGCTTACCTGCCTCCTTCACTTCTCCTCCTAAAGACCAAGGACTGATCGTGAGACCCTCCAGAGAGCTAGTCCAGACATTATATGTGTACATGTACACATACATGCATAAGATCCCCAAAGTCACAGTATAATATTATGCTCTGATAGCTTTAATTTTTTTAAAACTGCTCTATGCCGTTTGAGATACATTACATAGGTGTATATAAAGTATATAATATTTATTATGTGCCATATTATTTATTATATATAACATGGTAACATTTATTTATAGGATAATTGAGTTTAGAATAGGAAATCATATCAGAAAAAAGAAAAATGGTATAAATTGCTTAAGTAATGAATAAAATAATCTAGTTATGCTATGTTGAATATCATTCAAGGTAATTAAATAAAGGAGCAACTAGGTGGAATAGTGGATAGACTGCTGAGCCTAGAGTCAGAAAGACCCAATTTTAAATCTAACCTTGGACAGTGATTAGCCGCGTGACCTATCCAAATCACATAACTGTTTGCCTCAGTTTCTTCACTTGTAAAATGATCAAGAGAAGGAAATGGCAAAGCACTTATTATCTTTGCCAGGAAAACCCCAAATGGGGTCATAATGGATCAATCCTTCTTGAAAGAATTAAATAACAACACTTAAATATGGTGCTCCTCAAAATCCCAAGCACGTGAGGTTAAATAGTAATTGGACCATACTCTATTAATATATATATGCATGCAAGCACGTGGTTGGGACCTCAGTGCATCAACTCGAGCTTCAGCCCATTACAACAACAGCTTTAACCTTATTTTTATTCTTAGTTAGCCTAAAACATGGAGTAAAACTCAACTCCTCTCCAAACACTTCTCAGACATGCAAAAGTTCTACAGTGAGACTTTCAACTCCTTTTATTTGGGAAATTCAGAAGATGTAAATTGGGTCCACCCTGGAGAAATGGGACACATCCCCCTCTCCTGGCCCCACATATCTCCTAGCCACATATACATGGTTCTGTCTGGAGCTAAGCTACAGCAATATAAGGACAGTATTCTATAAATTGTATTAAAATCCAGTTTAATTGAAGCTGAGAATGAATATTAAGGACAAAAAGGACATTTATAGCTATAATAGATGGTACAATAAGAGCAATTAGGATCAGACATATGATTTCATATACTGAAAATTGGCAGATGTAATTGCTGAACTGTCAGTTATTTTCAAAAGACCATGTAAAGTAGGAAAGGTGCTAAGAGGGCAAATGTCTCCATTTTCAAAAAAAAAAAAAAAAAAAAAAAAAAGGAGGGGGGGGTAAAGACTGTAAATTATGGACCAGTGAGCTTGATTTCAATTACAAATTATAACCAAGAACCAAGTCATTTCATCAAGAATGGGTCGTGCCAGACTAACCTCATTCTCGTTTTTGACAAGATTTCTTGAATGGTGGATCAATGTAATACCATGAAATTGGCCTAGATTTTAGCTAAGTATTTGATAATTCACCAATTAATCCAGAACCATTTACTTTCCATGTGCTAGATACAAAGACAAAAGTCCATACCCTCAAGGAATCCATATTTTAATGAGGAGACAATATATTATATGTGTGTATATGTGTGTGCAAAACTCAAATTTTACACAATATACACATACACACATACACACACACACAGATATATTTATATCAGTGTAAAACTCATCTGAAGCAGATATAGGTTTAATCTGGTGAGGGAAGAAAGGGAGGCACTAGAAGCTGGGGAGTAGGGAAAGGTCTCAGGCAGAATACGGCATTTGGTCACAACAAATAGTGGACATTCCAAGATGCAAAGGGTAGGAAATAGGATTCTGGACATCAGGGACAACCAACACAAAGGCAAAAGTAGAAATGGAGTGTCATGTGTGCAAAACAGCTTAAAGCTAAATCACAGAGTACATGCAGAGAAATAATAAAGCTAGGAAAGTGGTATTAGGGCCAAGTTGTTAAAAGCTTGAAATACCTGTACAATATTTCAGAGTCTGATTCTTTTTGTACAGCAAAATAACGTTTTGGTCATGTATACTTATTGTGTATCTAATTTATATTTTAATGTACTTAACATCTACTGGTCATCCTGCCATCTGGGGGAGGGGGTGGGGGGTAAGAGGTGAAAAATTGGAACAAGAGGTTTGGCAATTGTCAATGATGTAAAGTTACCCATGCATATATCCTGTAAATAAAAGGCTATTAAATTAAAAAAAAAAATTAAAAAAAAAAAAGCTTGAAATACCAAACAGAAAATTTTCTACTTAATCCTAGATGCAAAAAAGAACAAATGGAGTTTTAATAGAGGACTGACATGGTCAGATCTATACTTTAAGAAAATAACTATGGAAACTCAATGGAGAATGGATTAAAGTGGAGAGACTTGAGGCAGAAAGAACAACTAGGATATTATAATAGATCCAGAAAGAGAACATGGGATGTGTTAATCAATGTGTAAGTGACAGGAAAGAGACATAAGGAAAATGTGTGATGGAGACAAAAACAAGATGTAACAAATGATTGAACATAGGGGTAATGACAGTGAATATACTGAAAGCCATGAACTTGGAATCCTGGAAATAGCACCATTTGTATTCATTGAAAAGTTCAGAACAAGCACTGCAATCATGAGAATGGATTGAGTTTGAAATGTCCAAAAGGTAGTTGGCAATTTGAGAGAGCCTACAGATAGAACATGGACCTGGGAGACATCTTCATAGAGAGGCAAATTAATTCCTGATAATCATCAAGTGAATGGGTACCCATAGGAAAAGGAAGAAGGCCCAGAACAATGCATTGGGGCATATACACAGTTAGTGATTAGCAAAGGGGACCAAGAAGGAGAAAGTAAGGAAATAAGCATTTATATAATATCAACAATATGCTAAGTACTGTGCAAAGGGAGAGAAGAGAGAGAGAGCAAGCGATAAAGAGAGAGAGAGAGAGAGAGAGAGAGAGCGCGCGAACAAGAACAATCTGTCATAAAAAAATAGACAGGGATAAGATTGCATAATTATGTACAAGCAGACCAATTTGGCAGAAGGGTCACCTCTTCATGAGAATGAAATATAGGGGAAGATAGTAGGGGATAACTATGAATTTAGGAGAAGATAAAAAATAGGAATCTCAAAAAGAAAAAACAAAAAAAACCCTTCAATTTTCATACTAAATTATGAAGCAAGGTCCGAAGAACTATGTGAGGGTTCTGAGGACAGAAATTTGTGGTTAGTGGTATAGACTATCAATCCTGGAGGAGAAAATGATTAATTTATTTTGCTCAAGTGAAAGCTCAGTTAAGATCAGATATCAAATTTGTAATAGATACAAGTTGGCTTGGTTGGGTAACTTTACCCAGCTCTTTTTTAGGTGAGTTGGAATGGAGGAAATGGATGTTGAGAATAATCCAAAGTTGGAGTTTGGAGTGGTGTAAGTAAGTGGCAAAAAAGAGTAGGAATTCAAGAGTTAGGGATTCAAGAATAAAGGACTAGTTCACTAAGGGGTTGAAACTGGGAAGAAGCATAGCCTGGGCAGGGTAGGAATCTGTGGAAGTATTAAGGCATAGAAAAGAATTAGAAATCATGATGAATAACAAATAACAGGTGGGTATTGAGAGAAATGGAATTATAAGATTTTATTCGATTTTGGAACTCTTCATTCAATGTGTTAATGTATGGGCAATGACAAGATCAAGATGTTATCATTTCTGTAGATAGCTGAGGTGGAATGAAGGAACAGATCATGGTGGTTGAGAAACTGAGGAATAAGGTAGTTATTGTGATACTATAAATATATAAGTTGAAGTCTGCTATTATAAGGTCTGGAACTGTTCTGATCTGATTTTCAGTTGATATTTTCACTCACAGGAATGCTAAGTTTTGAAAGAGAATGATTAGTAACAAAGCACAACAAAATTTTACTCAATTCTCAAATTTCTTCATGAAAATTAAGAATTCATAACTTCCTAATTCCCAAAAATACAATAATAATCAGATAATTTCTGAGTTGAGAAAATTATTCCATTGTACTTGTACAAAGAACTTTATTACAAAATATGGTAAGTTGATGGGTACTATAATATAGTCAATATTTAGCAATAAATACAATTATATCATAATAATATAAGAGTATAAGCAATTATATGTATACAAAATTATATTTTCTAAATTTCTAAAAAGTTTTGGGAAATATTTTCTACATTTTTTTTTCCTTTTGGAATTATATTTTCCTTACAGCAAAATATTCTTTTTACACAACACTAATACAAAAAATAATTCAGAAAAAGTTAAAGTTAAAGTCTCTTGTTAAATTCTCTTACCTGGAGGCATACTGCTCTATCCTGGAATGTGTGTCATCCTGAAATAGTTGTGGGGACTGGGAGGGGCTTCAAAGGAAGAAAAAAAAATTACATCATGTTGTGTTCAAATATAGATGCATTATATTAACAGAAATGTTAGATCAATTAAAGGAATAAATTTGCCATGCAAAGAGACCACTAGGATTGTTATCCAGGGATGTAGTATTATTTATTGCCAAGAGTTTAGTAATTACCACATGCTAATAAAATAATCTGAGCATTAGCCTTCTGCATATAAGGTCCATATATACTCACTCATATTGCTCTGGCCACATACTGATGAGTGTGATAGGACTGTAAGGAGGGGAAAGGGGGGAAAAAAATCACAGAACAAATAATTTAATGTAATTCAAAACAACTGGGGATAAAAGAAACACTTCTTAAATGTGGCCTACCCATATACCTGAATTCAGTCAGAGCCAAAATAAGAAAATCAAAATAAACAGAAGTCAGAGTACAGCTACATAAGAAACATATTTAAAATATTCTTATTTAAAACAAAATGTCAAATTACTCATTGAGAAAGAAATTTTAAGATAAAATAAAATAAAATTTTATTATGTATACTGAGATGAGATGGTCATCACTGACTTTTGTTTGTTTTGTTTTTTAAATAGAAGAGTAAATTTACAAAGCTGAAGACTATGGAGTGAAGTACATAAGGGAAGAGACTGGAAATGGGACCAAGACTTGGAAATGAAGAGATTAGGTGCTTTTCTTTGGGAGGAAAAAGTGATCTTTCTATACAGTAACTTCTGACAACATCTCCCCTCTACTCAGTAAATTCCAGCAGCTCCTACTACTCTAGGATCAATTAAAATATTCTGGAGTTTTTAAATTCCTTCATAATCTGGCCTTGTGCTATCTTTCAAGTCTTCTTATACCTCTCTCACCTTCATGTACTCTATAAACCAATAACATCAGCCTTCTTGTTAGTTTTTGAACAAGACAATCCAGTTCTACCCTGGACATTTTCAAAGACCATCCTCTAACCCTGGAATGGACTGACTCATCTTTGCCTCCTGGTAAACCTCAATTCCTACTTTCCCTAAGAAAGCTTTGTCAATATCTCCCGACTTCCTTTGTTGATTCTTTCAGATTTATCCTATCTTGTTTTTAAACGTATTTGTTTGTATGTTTGGCTCCCTGTTAGACTTTGAGATCCCTGAATAAATATATCCAAGCTTAATGTAGTATTTGAATGAAACTGAAGATTCACTCATTTCTACATTTTCTAAAATAAGCTCTAGAAAACCTTATACATCTACAAATTATCTCAATTCAATCATCATTTACCACCTCACCCTTTTCCTTTTTCCAACTTTCTTTTATATGTTATCATCCATCTTCCCTTCTAAGAATGCAAGTTCTTTGAGGACAAGGACTGCTTGTACTTATATTCCCAGTGCTTAGCACAGTGTCTGGTACGTCGTAAATGCTTAATAATCTATCAACTTTGTTATGGGGGAGCAATGTGGAGGACTAGCAGAGGGGAATAGAACTGAGAAACAACAATAAAAATGAAACAAGATTTCACAGCCTTAAAATATTTGAAAATCACTTAGATCATTTAACCAAATTCAAACTCTAGTTTTGCATAAAAGTGCTGCAAGTATAAAACATGTAAAAATTAACTCTATTTGCTGAATGAACTAAACTTAAAAGCCAGCTCAACAAAAGCTCCTATATCTTCAATAAAATACAAGAGAAAGAAGCATCTGAATTATTTCACCAACACCTAATGTTCCCATTTCTATTATACATCAGCTACAAAAGAAAATTAACTATTTCATAATATTATAAAATTAGAGTTTGGACTCCGTAGCAAGAAATTACAAAGAACAGAGACTTTCTAATTCAAATTAGTAACTAAATTAATTCTCTTTGGATCTATTTTCAAAAAAAGATATTTTCAGATGTCTATTAGTAAATCTTAATATCTTCAAAACACCTGTTTTCATAAAAACCAGTATAACAACACATATATAACCTGCTTAATATTAAACAACAATTGTCTGCAATTTTTTAAATTATTAAAAACACTGTGTAAATAAGTAGCAAGCAATTATGTGAACAATTTTCTATGCACAATACTTTGGGGCTCTGCGATTTGTATTTGCTACATACTTTCCTTAAATATAAATTGCATAAGAAAATATCTCATATTTAAGTACACTAGGGTATTTCTCACAAGTTTTTATGATTAAAAGAATATAGTTTTGATCTTAATGGAAATGGGAAAGGCTTTGTGAGGCTACTTGACTGGTTCTTGTGAAGTTAATTCATCTGGCACAAAGAATAACTCCCTGAACTGAGTTAGGAAGGTCAGATACCGGCAAATGAATAGAAAAGTGTTCACAGCTCTTCATATATTGGTATAAATTTATAAGAAAAAGGAATAAGATTTTTTAAAACATTTTTATTCAACCTTTAAGTATTCTTGAGGCCATCAGTAACCCTCAAAGAGGCCAGAGACTAAAGATGTCAACAATATTATAACATATTGGCATTTGGTTCATGGGAAGGAAGAAAAAAAAAATACAAAGTTAAATCGTTCTTGTTTAATTAGGAGTTACCTTTTAAGAAAGTTATGGCTTCTGTATTTATTAGGACAAGTTTATCTAATAAAACATGTTACCACATACTAGAGTGTCTACTGAAGGAAGTGTTCTTGGTAATGAAATATTCCAGTTGTCATACATAAACTACTAATTTTCAAGTGATTCAAATGCAATAAAACATACTTAATACAATTATTCTGAATAATTTAATTTTTTGATAATTCATAAAATAAAATTTCAAGTATTGTTAAGTCCATAGATTACTTGTTATTAACACTGATTCTCTTCCTGTCATAATACATGGAAAATAGGGTTGACTATCTACTGACCCAAAGGAATTCTTTGCAAAGTTGTTTTATTTTAATACATCTTTGGCAGCTTTTTAACTTGCCTTTTATCTGATCTCATTAAAGTGATTTAAAAACTATACAAAAAATTTCAGTTATTTGAATTCTGTTATCTATTTAGACCCAAGATAAATTAGTTTATATGCATACTAATTAATGATGGGTAAAATAATAATGATGATCTTCAGCACTACCGCCTCACTTTACTTTTTTTGAAGCCCATTGACATTACAAAGTGAATTGATTCTTTTGCATGTACCTGTCACAAAGATCAATATAGGGTGCATATCAAGCAGCCAACTTGTTAGTGAGACAGTTAAGTAATTATCCAAATACAAGTTGATAAGTAACAATCTTTCTAGGACCCCTATTTCCTAAAGCCTGGACCAGTTATTGTATTAAGAATGTCTATCTTCTCAAGCATCTCACTATGTGGTTTAAGCTAATTATTTTCTTTATAAAGTGCTGAAACCAGCTTTAAGATTAGCTTAGCTTAGGAGACTTAACGCACAGGCCCTGATCTTTAAATCCCAGTCAAAAATCACAAGAGGCTTCTCCCTGCTGACTGATTACCAAGCAGAGGCAGGGATCCCTTATTTGTATCAACTTAAGCATCTTGACTGAGTATCATTGTTTAATACCCTTCCTCTGCAATGGTTGATTTCTTTTAATTCTTAGCTCTTCCCTGATTTTCTTCAAATCTCAGATAAAACACAATCCTTTCTAGAAGGATCCCACAAGATGTGTGTTTTCCTTCTAAAATTATCTCCAATTTCCTTTAAATAAAATCTCATATAAACATCGTTGGTTTGCCTACCATCTCCTCTTCCTATATTAAGTAGCTTGAAGGCAGGGACTGATCTTTTTGTTTTTCTTTACTTTATCCACAGCATTGAGCCTAAGGTTAGATACTTAATAAATGTTATTAGTTAACTAAGAGTTCTAGCAGTAGAATAGACCTGTTGCAATTTAATCATATTATCAATGGGCTTGAAAAAAAATTTTTTTATTGATGTCTTTTTTTTTTTTAATATCATCATAGTTTTCCCCAATATCTTATCTTGTCTCTCACACTCTCAGGGAGAATTATTTCACATAATAAATTGCATATTTTAAAACCAAAAAAAAAAAAAAGAGCAAGAGAAATATTATCAGTATAATAGATTGATGTACCAAAAAATATATGTCATGTACAAATAATAGTGATCTTCCTATCTCTGCCAAGGGATATGTGGGATTGAGGTCTCTTCACGTATCTCTTCTTTCAAACTATGCTTGTTCTTTATAATTAATAAAAAAAAAAAAACTTAATTTTTGTTTATTTTTTGTAGTGGTTGTTTCTACTGTAGTCATTGGGTATACTGTTTTCTTGACTCTGATTACCATTGGTGT
This sequence comes from Sarcophilus harrisii, assembly GCF_902635505.1. Classification (NCBI taxonomy): domain Eukaryota; kingdom Metazoa; phylum Chordata; class Mammalia; order Dasyuromorphia; family Dasyuridae; genus Sarcophilus; species Sarcophilus harrisii. The sequence goes on from NC_045429.1 coordinate 148,688,579, forward strand.
TTTTTTCTCTTATAACTGCACATAAAACAAATCATTCCTCTTCTCAAAATGAAAATAACCATCAAGAATGAATGTCTAGAAAGGAATTCATGTACTACATGCAACAGTTCACTGGCCACAGTGATATTGGAGGACAAAGTATGTGTTTATTATTAAAGATATTTAGGGAAATAAATCGTACTTTCTCAGGAGTCAGTAAATGTCTTTCTAAAGTAAATAAGATTTCTTATGTACCCTTTATAACCTTTGGAATTCAATTTCTCTTAATCTAACTTTGGGGAAAATGGAAAACAACTGAACAACATTCTCTAATTACGTTTAGCTTAACTATTTTCATTTATTTAGAAAGACAAAGTCTGCCTAAACAGCTATAAAATTCAATAAATAAATATTAGCATAGATTTCCCTTTTTTTTTTATTTTGGCAACTGTTCTTTTGTTCTTTTACCAAAAAAAAAAAAAAAAAAAATCTCAGTAACCATCTACACAATTCATCTATAATTAGTGGCTACTAAATGCTAGGTTGTCACATGGTACAAATATAAAAAGGCCCAATAAGGCCTATTAGAATGACTACTATATAAATAACTATAAAACAAGTTACCAATGCACCAACCCCCTACTGCTCCCCAGTCACTGCACCTTAAAAAGAGTAAAACAAATACCCACCCACATAAATGGTTATTCACTCTATGAGAGTAAAAATGCAGCTGCAGCTGCTAGACCTTATGAACTTTAGCAATATGATTTATATTAGAACATTGGGGTTTATTCTAGGTACTAAAATATACTGGCTAGCTGTAGTTGGTACTCATATCTTTTGTTTCTAATTAGGTTTTGCAGAACACAGTCTAGCTTCATTTTTTTTTTTTTTTGGGGGGGGGGGAGTATAAAATGTCAGCAAGTCAATGTGCAAAGTGTTGTGAGATATATTCACCATCATTCAAAAGAAATCACAAAACATATTACTGAGAATAGCAAAGATGCTCTTTGCCACTTCTTCAGTAATCTCTGGAATAGCAAGTTAATAAGGAATGATATAACTAATAACAATATTAAATTTGACAGAAAGAAAGCAAATGATGATACAATGTCCAAAATGATCAAATCCATCATAACAAATCATGTAAAATATATTGGTTTGTTGGCATTCAGGCACAAATGTTAACAACTTGTTCCAATTAACAATGCAACTAGGTCAGACCCTTTAAATGTCAGCTTTCTGGGATAATACTTCACGGGATCATAGATTTGGAATAAAAAGGAATCTCATAGGTCGTGTGATCTGACCTCTTCATCTTATAGATGAGGAAACTAAGATCCTGAGTTATTTCATGACTTTCAGAAGGCCTCTGGGTAGTAAAAGAGGCAAATTTGAAACAAGATCCTCTGACTCTCAGGCCAATAGTGTTTTTATTATTTAAAAAGACAAATGAGATATGATATTAACTGAGGAAAATAACCACATACACATAACATAGAGAGAATGATACATGAGACATTACTTATAGAAATCAGGCACAAATATAGCTATACAGATGTCTAAAAATGTAAAGAACAACAATAACGTGATAGTAGTCCCTTTTTTTGCTTGTGATTAAAATAAAAAAACAATTTTCTTGCTTGAATAACTTTTAATTGTGGGCAAACTCTTAATTCTCTGAAATGGGGTCACTAAAAACAAGGCAACAAGGTAGTGTGGCAGTGGGCTATGCAGATTAGCATCTACGCTAACATCAATCAACATTAATATGGTGAGCCTCCACAAGCAGAGGGACTACCAGATTGCCTAAAGAGAGGCAAATTGGCCTCATAGATAACAGAGGGAGAAGATTCAGACCCATAAGTGGATAAGGCAAGATAGAGAGATTCAGTATTAAAAACAATTTTAAAAAAAAAAGCCATATATATAAAATGATCAAGAAGCCATATTTCTTATTTAGACAGTTCTATTTCATTTAAGGTTGGAGTTCTTAACCCAAAACCTGTGAACTTGTGTATTTGGGTTTATTTTTATTTGTTTTGGTTAATCCTTTGTATTTTATTCTTTGCATTTAAGAACAATGTTCTGAGAAGTGTCCATAAGTCTCTGACTGCCAAAGGGGTTCATGATACCAAAAAAAAAAAAAAAAAAAAAGTTAAGGACCTCTGATTTAAGGCTGTTTTCAACTATGGGTATTGGTAAGTATACAGATACTTATATGTTTTAAAAAACATAGGAAAATGACAATTTACATCATGAAAGTAGTTCTCTAGCTGTCAGAAAGGGAAATAAAATAATAACTAAGATTTAAAGAGCAATTCAAGGATTTGCAAAGTACTTTAAATACCACATCTCACATTTGATCCTCCTAATAATCCTATAAGATAGGCACTACAAACATTATTGTCCCTATTTTACAGATGAGGAAGCTAAGGATGAGGGAATTTTAATGAGCTGCAGAGTGACCTCATACAGCCATGGACAAGAGATTAACTTTAATATCATCACCCTTAGAGGCAGCTAAATAGTACAGTGAATAAAATGCTGGGTTTGGAGTCAGGAAGCCCAAAATTCAAATCTGATTCAGATACTTACACTGTGAATTTGGTAAGTCACTTAACTTGGCAAATTGCAAAAAGGGGCTAACAATACCTATCTCACAGGGATATTGTAAGGGATATTGTAAGGATCAAATGGGATAACATGTATAAACCACTTAGCACAGTGCCTGGGACATAATGGGTGCTTAATAAATCCTTTCGTTTTCTGATTTTAAAGCCAATACTCTGTCTATTGACAGTAGCTCTTAAAATTTTTTGTCATTGTTACCTAAAGTGAAATAAATTCATCACTTAGAAAAGCCTCTTGTTCATTATTAATCAGAGAAATGCAAATTAAGACAACTCTGAGATAACTGTATGGACATGTATACACATATTGCATTTAACATATTTAACATGTATTGGTCTACCTGCCATCTGGGGGAAGGGGTGGGGGAAAGGAGAGGAAAAGTTGGAACAGAAGGTTTTGCAAAGGTCAATGCTAAAAAATTAACCATGCACATATCTTGTAAATAAAAAGCTATAATAAAGAAAATTATCTCATTTCTCTCTAAAAAAAAAAAAAAAAAAAAAGAAAGAAAGAAAAGAAAAGCCACTTGTGTCTACAGTCTATATGTGATGCATACATAAATAAATCAGATAAAATTGTTCTATGATTCTACTTGAAGTGAAATGATAGAACACTTGGCTTCTTTTTTTTTTTTTTCCATGTGATGCATCCTAGTTGAAACATAAAAATTGCAGAAAAACTATGCCAGTCATTTGACAGAATTTTTTTCATTCTCTTACCATTACTGTTTCTTTCTACCCCATTATGAACTCTGATGATTACTCTTAACAATAAAGAATATTTCCCAAATATTCAAAGCACAAGTATAGATGCCTATGTAGGTAAGAGATTCACCATGATTTTTGTCTAAGAATTATTCATTCTATTTTCTATAGGATGAGTTAACATCTTATTTCCTTTAGTTCTCTAATAAAATTTTGGGGAACATAATTTAAACATAGGTATTTCTTAAAATTCAAACTGTGGTTATTTATTCTTCAAATCATCTTTTGCATTTCTATTCTATAAAAAGTTTTTGTCCTTTAGAATATTAACTTGAAGCAGTATTTCTTTAGGTTATAATAATCCAAAATAATTTTACTATTTTAAGAATGATTCCTTTGCAGTCCCCAATTATAATCTTTGGGAAAAGAATTAATTCTGTCTTTTAGTCTATTTCACACAATGTTCCATTTCTTGATTCTTTCAGTTGTTACAGGTTAAAGAAGAGCAAAAATTTTAGAGACAACTGAAATTTTGTGTCCTTTAGTAAGTTTTATAATTGAGATCATAAAAAGTTTATAGTTAATAAGATGCAAGACATACTAACAGCAGCTATAAAAACATCAATATAAATGGAAAAACCTATGAAAATGGATGATTTAAAGTCCAAATTCACTTATAATCAAAAGAACAGAAGACCAATCAGGAAAAGATGGAAAAATAAACATAAATTTTATGAGTCTGAGTCAAACATACCAGACTAAAGTAAATGGTAAAGAGAAAACAAAACACCCCAAGTTTTTTTTTTTTTTTTTAACAAATAATGATTATATAAAATTTACTGAAGAAATATTTCTCATTAAAATTCTTTGTACTTCTTTTTTTTAAATCCTTACTGTAAAGAAAAACACTAAGTAAATATTTGTCAAGGTTCTGGAAAAAAATGGAAACTTACTTTTCTAAGTTGTCACCTTCAAGAACTGTCTGCACAGGCAGGTAGCCAAGCCGGGGATGTTTAGCAAAGTACTTCTTTGACCTGAACTTATTTTTTAAGACTCTTGTGAAGTCTCGTACATCTTCTCCAGAAGTGGTCTATGAAGGTAAGTAAATTAAACATCTCTAATTAGAATTATAAAATACAATTATTTACAGTAAAAGCAGAATGAAGGGAGAAGAGAAGGGGATGTTTTTGAGGGCATATCAGTTCAGCAATTATGTTAAGTTCCAAAAGCATAAAGCTAGAAGGTCTCAGAGACTATCGCATATACTAGAGTCAATTGATAAGTTTCTTCTATCTGATCAGAAATAAATGATCAACTGGAATCAGTTCCTTAAAGCTCAGGAAACAGATCAAGAAACACCAAAAACTGGTGGGTTTTACAAATGATTGTTGCTGATCCTCGACACATTTTAAAAAAATATTATTAAAACTTGGCAATGCCCGTTTCTATTTGACAAGCTGAATCATAGGTCCTCTGCTAATTCATTAGCTAAAACATGTATGCAACATTAGATAATATAATAATGATAACACTAATGAATAAAACATTAATAACAATATAATAATAATTATAACATTTATCAGAGAGAACTTGACTAAGGCACTCAAAAAGCCAGTGATAGAGCCTCTACTAGAAAACATCTCCTGATTCCTTGTCCTGTATCTTTCTGATTCCATTCAGCATATTAAGCACTTTAATGTGTAATATAATTGAGCCAGATAATCGCTAAGTGGAAAGGAGAGACCCATTTATGTGCAAATATAAAACAGTCTTGCCTTTAAATTACCTTCATTCAGAAAGATGGATCAGATAAAAACACACACAAACACACACAACTATGTTGTAAGAGTTATAATATTACACTGGAGACTTCAAATTGAGTAGTTAAGATTTGAAAAAGTAATCATTTATAGGTAAGAAGATGAGGGAAGGCTTCATGGAACATGCAGACCTTTAAGTAAGGAAGGGATTTCAATAAGCAAAGATACAGAGTGATACTACTACAGATTTGGAAGACAACATATGTAAAGTCAAAGAGTAGACAAAGGGTGAGAAAACATCTAGGAATGGTGAATCTTCTAGTTTGGCTAGATTTCAATATGCATCAAGGAGAATATATGATTAAGCTAGAAATATAAACTGGATTCAGATTGTGGATGGCTCTAAATATCCAGCTACATACACAGTCTCTATTTTAGTTAGCAAGAGGAACCACTGAACATTTTGAGCTGAGGTATGATGTGGTTTGACCTATATATAAGGAAAATTTTTGTAATAATAGTGCAAAGACTAATAGGAAAGGGAAGAAAACGGAGAATAAGGAGATTAATTATGCAGCTATTCCCAAAGTCAAAGAAGGAATAATGAGAAACTGAACTGGGATGGTAGAGGAAGAAAGGACACTATGCAGATACATTTGACAGGACTTGGAAACTGATTCGATTTTGAAGGCAAATGAGAGGCAATAATTTGATTCTGTTATGCCACAATTCTCTTTTATTTCCCTGACTCAGTTTCCCTAATTGTTCTGCTTTTAATTGTCTGCTCAGTCCTGTGAAATCACACCCTCACTCTTAATCAGAATATTTTATAAGTATAAAAGATCTTATGTTTTAGAATATCAAAATACCTTTCCCCATCCCAAGCTATCAAAATATCAGATACTGTCTTATCAAGGTGCCTCTCCCCATGTCTGGGGTACCTCCCCCTATTATGTCATCCCCCACTCTGGAGGATCATCCCACTCTGTTAGAGTCCCATTCCTGCTCTCAGCACCCTGACTCTGCCCCTGCCTCAGTTTACCCCCTGCGTCTGAGCCATGTGAAAACTCACATTGTTTGCTGGATTCTTGGAGATGATAGTCTCATTCAGCCCTGGGACCAAGCCATGGATCCATTTGGTCCCAGTGTATCTCTCCCATTTAATAAATTATTAAATTCTCTCTAATCTCTAGCTTGCCTCAGTTTTTCCAGCATTATATTCTTGCCTCTCATTTATCTACATTAAAGCATAGAAATAGGATATTTATAAGTTAGAAAAGAAGACGATGGTTTTAGTTTAAACATGAGTCTGAGGAGTTGTTAGCACTTTCAGTGAAGGATATATAATACAGTTGTTTGGAAATATAAAGCTACCATTTATGGGAAGTATTAAGGTTAGGATACTGATTTAGGAGTCATTTTCTAGAAGTAATAACTGAAGTTAAGGGAATGGATGAGTTTACAATTGAGCAACCGAGATAATATACAAAGAAGAGCAAGGAAACGCAAAGATACCTAATGTAAAAAGAGGCAAATTTGACCGCTGGTATATCCTGAGATATAGTGGAATGATAACATGACTGGAATATAGCTCTATGTTATTCAAAATCAACAGCTAAAAATAAAATAGGCACTGGTTGTTGAGGAAATATTCATGGATAGAAATCTAGAAAGCAGAGAAGAGGGTGAATACTTAAGACATAAATCAATGGAGGCAGAATAGGAGGCAATTTTGCTATGGAAGAATGACACAAATGACGATCAGGAAAAAAAAAAAAGGAATTAGATGAAGAATTAGCAGATCATAATAAACAAATAGCATGAACTAATAGAGAATGTTATACTTCAATAGAGACAGCTCATTTTATACAAATTTGTATTTCTCAAATTCAACTTTTTTTTTTTCTTCCTGAGGCAATTGGGGTTATGATTTGCCCACAGTCACCAGAAGTGTTAAGTGTCTGAGATCAGATATGAACTCAGGTCCTCCTGACTTCAGGGCTGGTGCTCTATACTCTGCATCACCCAGCTGCCCCGTCAAATTTAACTTTTAAAGAATTCTGAAAGAAATTTGTCTTCCAAAAAATTTGACAAATATGAAACATTCCAAAAAGTGGATAACAAGATTGTAAAATCAGCACAAGAATTGGAGCAAAATTTGATTGATAATGATGTAGAGGAGTTGACTGAGTCTCAAGAAGAACTGTCAAATGAGGACCTGATTGAACTACTAGGTGCAAAGATTGCAGAAGAAGAAAAGGAAACTTTGGAATCTAGGTTGAATGAAAAAGGTTCACAATAAAACAATTGCCAAAAGTATTTCACCATTTGAGTGAATTTTTTTCTTCTATGGAAAAGATGGATCCAATTTCTTCCAAGAATTTAAAAGTTCAAAGACTAGTTGAGGATAAAATTGCTTATCATCAGATAGATGAGGAAAAAAAAATCATTATCCATTATCCATTATCTCTCAATAGCTTCATTCAAAAAAGTTGTGCAGCCAGTTAGCAGTGATAAAGGATAGGTGCAATGGGTGGGAAAGAGGCAACAAATATTGTACACCTATGTTAACTTTATTATATGCTACTGTGACTATATCATTAACTTTTATTTTCACTTCATAATTCTGTTTATTATTATATTACAGCATTTAATATGCCTGCATTTTAGTACCTTTTATGACTTGTGTAAATGTATTATTATTTTGTGTATGCCTTTGTTATATAGGCTAAGTGAAATGAGTAGCTAAGGGCAAATTCATATTATATAAAAGTAGCTTTAAGTAGGGCTTTGTGGAATGGACCATACATATAAAGCAAGAACTGTCTATATGTGGACATCTATTGGAACTCTGTCAAAAGTAGAACAGTTAACAATTGGTCTTAAAAATAATTTTACCTTTCAAAAAGCAGAAGAAATAAAGAGGAGAAATTTTTTTATACAGCTGAATCTCACTAGTAGAATTGCTAGTAGCTAAACGGGGAGGGAAGGGAATAATGTTTACCTTGGAAGGGATTGACCAATCCCTCTTAAGAGTTTTGATGGAAGGGTAGAAAGCCAGCCATAGAATGATATCCACAGTGGAATTGGTAAGAAGAGAGTTCAAAGAAATCAGAAGAAAGCAAGCTAATCTATGCCCTTTAAGATAGTTATGACTTCAGGAAAAGGGAGGTGGCTGTTCTGTTGTGCTCTTCTGTGATCAGACCATCTGTAGACAGTCCTATTCAGTTATGGGCAATTCAGGAAAAACAATGATAAGATGACAAATTTCTTAAGTAAAGCAAACACAATGGTGAATTTGTGCCAAATAAAAACCACTTGAAGGAAATGGGGAAAGTTAAGCTAGAAAAAAAAAAAAAAAAAAAAAAAAAAAAAAAAAGACAAGTGGGCATATGATAGCTATCTCCAAATATCTGAAGGGCTTTTATGTGCAAGAAGGATAAGACTTGTTCTGTTTAGCCACAAAAGACAGACCTAAGAGCAATGGATAGAAGCTTCAAAGAGGTAAATTTTGGGATCTTTAAAAAACAACAACAAAGAAACAAGTTTCTTAATAATAAGAGTTACTTAAAAGTGGAATAAGCTATCCCAAGAAGTGATGGTTTTCTCCATACTGGAGATTTTCAAGCAAAGGCTGGATCACTGTTTGTTGATTATACTGTAACTGGCATTCTTTGTCAGGTATAGGTGAGATTCAAAGCAGCAGAGAAGAGTTTAGGCCCCAGGGAAAAAAGAAGGCTATGATGAATTTGATAACAATCTTTACAAAACCCCCCCAAATATATCCTGCCTATTATAAAATGAAATATAGCATGGGGAAAATTTTATTCATAAAAAACATATAAAAATTTTGAGACCATATGAAAAACCAAAATCATATCACATTTTAATTCATATCTCAGTAAATACTCACAAAATGCAACCTTCCAAATCACAGCTTTTTAAATTGTAACACTCATGGAATGAAACATATCTAAAATTAATTGCAGAATTCAAGTGTCTTTGATTTTTTTCACTAGAATGTTAAACTTCTAAAAAGTTGTTAACTTTTGGCACAAAAACTTAATGACCTTAAAACTAAAAGAAAATATAGTTTATATATAATATATATTATATACATATGTAATAATATAATATGCACTATGTATATATTTTGTAAACTGATATTATTAAAATTTTTAAATGTTCTTTTATCAAAACAAATTCAAAATTATAATATGCAACTTTATTCACAAAAATTACATTTAAAAATAATTTATTCAAGTAAAGTCTTTGCTTAAGAGAAAACTACACTTATATTGTCAAAGTACTGAACTGAATGTTTATATATAGTAAGAATGTTCAGAAAATCTTCTGTGGGGACATCTGTAAGATTATATATACACAGTGTAAGAATTTCTTTTTTTTCTTACTAATGTAATTAGTACTTCTTTGATTAACGTCTATATTAATCAATATTAGAATTTTACATAGAATTATTTTTCTTTTGAAATACATTTACAAGAATATAAGCCATTCTCCAATTAATAAATGGTCAAAAAATATAAACATAATTTTCAGATGAAGAAACTAAAGCCATTTCTAGTCCTATGGAAAAAAAAACTCTCTATCACTACTGATTAGAGAAATGCAAACTGAGACAACTCTAAAGTACCACTACACACCTCTCAGATTGGCTAAAATGACAGGAAAAGATGATAAATGTTGTAAAGGATATGAGAAAAACTGGATACTAATACATTGTGGGTAGAATTGTGAACTGATTCAACAATTCTGGAAAGCAATTTGGAACTATGTCTAAAGGGCTATCAAACTGTGTATACCCTTTGACCCAGCAAAAAAAAATTTTTTTTACAAAATACTGGACTTGTATCCCAGAGAGATCATAAAGAAGGGGAAGGGACCCACATGACCCATATGTGCAAAAACGTTTGTGGCAGGTCTCTTTGTAGTAGCAAGAAACTAGAAACTGAGTGGATGCCCCTCAACAGGAATGGCTGAATAAGTTATGGTATATGAATGTTATGGAATATTATTGTTCTGTAAGAAATGATCAGCAGGATGATTTCAGAGAGACCTAGAGAGACTTACAGGAACTGATGCCAAGTGAAATGAATAGAACCAAGACAACATTGTGCACAGCAACAAGATTAACTGTGATAGACTTGGTTCTTTCAACAATGAAGTGATTCAAGGCAATTCCAATAGATTTGATAGAAAGAGTCATAACATAGTATTTTCACCTTTTTTGTTATTGTTGTTTGTTTGCTTATTTTTTTTCCTCTCATTTCTTTTCCTTTTTGATATGATTTTTATTGTGTAGCATGATAAATGTGGAAAAATGTTAAGAAGAATTATACATATTTAACCTACCAATTACTCGCTGTCTAGGGAAGGAGGAGGGGAGAGGAAAGGAAGAAAAATGTGGAACCTGAGGTTTTGCAAAGATGAATGTTGAAAACTATCTTTGCATGCATTTGGAAAATAAAAACTATCATATATTTTAAAAAAAGAGAAAGAAATACATCAGTTTTATAATGGGTATAAAAAATAGAGAAATATCACCTCTGGGAAAGAAAAAAAAAAGCAGGCCTTAGGCTGAAGTAATTTGTATTGACTTTCTCCCTCTTGTTGAATCTACTTAGATTAGATAGTCTGCTAATGCTCCTTCCAACTCTGAAATTCTGTGATTTTATGATTTCTGTGAGATAACATAGAGGAACATTCACATTTGGAAGACTTTAAGAGTAACTGGATCCAGAATAAGAGACAGGGAAAAAGAGAAAGCTATCTGATAAATACAAAGAAAAGCAAAAGAGTGTGTAATGTAACAGACACCAAGAAGAACATCTTCAAAAGGAAAGGATTGGAATAAAATGCCACAGACACAGAAAATGAATCACAGGAAGAGTCTATACTCAATTTTTAAGCTAAAATAAGCAAGTTATTTACTTTAAAAAAAACCTAATATACCCCCAAAAACCTATCTAAAGTAATATAAAATCAGAATCAGGGGAATTTTTTTCTTTCTTTGTAAATTGAGTCTTAGTTACTAACAGAAAACATTAATTAGAAATTATATTCAACACCATCAAAACTTATACTTCCTTAAAATTTTATGTCAGAATGTCACACTGTGGCATGGTGATACCTATGGGTTCTCCAAGCCAACAAAACAAATCTTAATTCTAGGAGGCTAAAAAAATTCAGCACCAGCTGCTTTCTGGGGAGCCACTTTGTTGTTTAGATCTAGTTTCTTTGGGCACTACTAAGGCATATGGGCTAAGGAAGGCTCAGGGGTTACATATATTGAGACTGGTAGAAGGACCAAAACTCAAAGTCCTGGAGCTTTCCATATTCGAAAAGGACAATGCCATATGCACAGGCACACATTCTGTGAGTAGTCTCAAAACCATCTTTAGGTCAGCATTAAAGTAGGTGCTTAATTAACTATAAAAATGTTTAACTTTTGTTTCTTTCTAAAGAAGGCTTCTAAGGGTCAGCAGAAGAAAAAGGTAGTCCCTGCCCTCAAGGAATCCCCAATCTAAAGAAGGAAATAAGCAAATAAATGTGTGCAAACAAACTATATACAGGATAAATTGAAAATAATTAACAGAAGAAAAGCTTTAGAATTAAGTGGAAATGAGAAAAGTTTCCTATAGAAGACAAGATTTTAGTTGAGAATTGAAGGAATTTTAAAATGGGAGATATTTAAGTGACTGGACATTTTAAAATTTCGGCTCATCTAACCAAGAGGTTACTCACTTATTATATAATTATTGCAAAGATTTCCCCATTTCTATATGAATACATAAGTTTAAGTAAATTTACCCTCTATATGAGTAATATCTTCGTTTTTAATTGCATTTTATGCATAATATGACTAATAAAATAACTATTTGAAACTATTATTTATGTCAAAGGAGCTTTTCATTATTGTGCATTTTCTTAATAAACGTAGATTCTACAACTACAAATAAAAAAATCCATTATTCTCATATTCTAAAACATTAGTAACTACTGCCTTAGCTCTTATCTCTATGTATGATACCATCATAATTTGTCATTCAGGAAGATATAATTTATGTATTTTGTTCAAAAGAACACCTTTGCTTTTTGTCCATTATTTAAAAGCATGTAATTTATATATAATACATGTTGTAAATAATAAATTTCCTTTAAAGTTTCAAAAGATGTGTAAATTCACAAAATGTCCAATTTGGAAAATTTCAGAGCATTTTTATTGTATAACCTTGACATATTGGAGGACATTTAATCACACATTTTAATCACTAACCTCTTGGTTATTTTCCTTTCAATGGAGAAGCCACTGTCCAAGTTACTAATTCCTAGAATAAATAATCTACTAGCAATATCACTCAGTTTATAAAGAGATGTGAAAAGTAATTCAACCGGCAAAAACTAGAGATAACATTTACATTGGCAGCATATAATTAATTCCACTGGAATACAACCATATTCTAGCAGAAGGAAACATAAGATAGCTATGGTGAAGCTTTTTTTTAAAAATCAAAAAACATAAAAATTTCTAAATTTCTGTATTTATAAAATCTGCAAATTGGTTTAGCTTGATCTTTAGAGATAAGAATGGCCTACCTCTTCTCTACTACCTTGTTCAGTGTATAATATTAAACATCTTCTGGCAAAAGACTAACAAGTTTTGAAATAAAAAACTGCAAAAATCAAATTGTATTTTAAACTATGATAAAGATTACTTACAACTTGAACAATCATTGTTAATACATAGGTTTCAGCATATTAGAAAGAAAAAGGGACAAGGGTTTCACAGATTTTATTCTGCCCCAGATAATTGTTATAATTCAATCATTTATTTCAGTGGTGTCTCAGTTTTTGTGACTCCATTTGAGGCTTTTCTTGGCAGCTCATTTTCCAGATAAGGAAATAGGTAATCACTCAAAATAATTTTAAAAGGTGAAATTTTGTCATAGAACCAAACAACTCAACTTCTCATTCTTGGACTGTAAAAGTAAAATGATTTTTAATCTTCCAAACAGCTTCTCTGGGGTGCCATATTCTTCGTACCTTATCTAATTCGGTCAGTGATACTACAGAAAGAAGAAAATACTAAATAATCTCTATTTAGGCATAATTTTTTTCAAAAGAATTTGAAGTTTTTATGTTAAAATATGAATATGACAGAGAAATAAGAAACTCTTCTTAATGTTGAAACACATCCAAAAAACTAAAAGGGGAAAAACAAGGTAATAAACTATAAAACAGCCAATTGGGCCTGTGAAAGTATCACCATTCTCATCTGAAATGTGTCCCAAAATGAAAAAAAATGTCAAAAACCACTCTATTAACAGGGCTCATTTAATAAATAAAGGTCTCAAGATGTGTGCATACTTCTAACTGAGGACCTTAAATATTGTACTTCCCTTTCAAGCTACTTATAATTAAAAGTTTGTAAAAACAATTTCAAAATTTCATTACTGGTTCTAACATGATGAAGAGTTTAAAGAACAGTTCCATGGATAAGAAGAATTCAGTCAAAAATCTCAAAACCTTACTTACTGGAAAAATGCAAAACAGAAAGGCCAATATCAGCAGATTTTGGCAAGTGGAGCAAGTTGAGTAATAAGTCATCTAACATAAAATAGATCTGATACACATGATACCTCAAAGGTCTAATATGGCATCTTAAAATACACTAAATTTATTGAGAGAACAGTATAAGGCCAGCAACAACTGAAAAACTGCCTCAGTGCATTGAGGTCAAAGAAAATAGCAATGATGCTGCATTTTTAGCACCCTGGCAGTCATCCAATGTCTCATCAGGAGAATCACAACTGCCAGCAAGAAACTACACTAATTCAATTTGGGGCTCTCAAAAAAAAAAAAAAAAAACCCAAAAACACGAATAAGCACTTTCTTTGGGTCCATTTCCATAGCAACAGAAATACAGTGATACTTGTTTCAAGGGTGGAGAACTGTTTGTTGCTACCATCTTATAACTACAAATACAAAGTCTCATCAAAAAGGCAGCTCAAAAATTTGTTGTTGTTGTTTTTTTCCTTTTTAAAATGCACCTTTTGGTAGATTACAGAATTAAACTTAAGAGGTAGCAGAACTGTATCTGATCATTACAAGTGTAATTTTGTTCAAGAAATGTAATTTCTGTTATCCACAATTTGTAAAGTGGGGATTATCAAACTTGTACTCTTTAAATCAGTTACACATTTTTTCTTTCAGTGCTCCTAAAAGCTCCCCAAAATATGAATTTAGGATTTCTTCTTTTCTATTTTACTAATGAATATTAAGAATATTTAAATAAATCATTGTCCTTGAACAAACTTGCTATTTCAAGTACCTCCCCTCAAAGACTTGTTGCGACTCTCCAATAAGATAATGTGTGCAAAGTCATATACAAAATGTCACCTATCACTGTTATAATTATTATTAATGTTCCAAATTCAAAATCTTTTCAAGAATGAGTCTATTATATACACTGACTTAATTAAATGCTTTTTATACTTAAAAGGATTCTGTCTACGCTCAAATTTTACCAAGAAATGATTCAGTTATAGCTAAAGATCTGGGAGCAAAGCTTTTCAAGATACACACCTTCAATCAATTGAAGGAGACAAGGGTGGTAGAAGACTTCAGAAAAGTTTCATATCAATATTAATATGTTTATTTATTAATTAATAATTAATAATATTAATATTGACAAATATCTATAAATATTTTTGGAAAGTTTTAAAAGAAGATAAATTAAATACTAAAAGAAGAATTATAAACTGAAACATAATTGATGACAGAATAAGAAGTGAGAAAAAAAATGGAAAAAAATGGCAAGATAGAACACAAAAATGCAGAGGGAACAAAAAGCATGAGAGCATAACCAATAGATATTAAAACTGGGAAAAGATCTATGAAAAGAATTGATGAGCTTTTGATAAGTTGACAGACCTTCACAGAAAACCAGATATAAGCACATTTTAAATGCACATACTTAAAAATTGAATAATGGTAAATGATGCTATGTATCACACAAAAAGATCAAGTGTTGACTCTGCTTCCATTATGCAAAGAGGAGAACAAATAAAATGATCAGTTTTTAAAAGTCCCACTGTGAATTACTGATGTAATAAAGAGAGAATAGATATAACATAACCTGACAAATAGGTGAATAAGACAAGACTAATTATCTTGGAAGAAGGAAGAGACAGAACATATGAATGAGTATTTCCTAATCACAAAGCACTTATAGGTAAGGGTCACAAACAAAAGGATGGATATTTTAAAAAGAAGTCCTAAGATGGCTCATATAAATTGATCAGGAGAGAGACAGCGAAAAAGATTATACTAGTCAAAACAAAATCAATTGATTAAGACCTGACCTCCAGGTGGGTGGTGGTGGAATAAGTCTATGATTAAGAATGAAGATTTTGAAAATTGCTTCAAGTAAAACAAACTCCAGGTAATGAGTCAATTAAAAATATAAAATGATAAAAGTCAACAATAACAGAAGAAAAAGATTGTGGATGGTATCAAAATATGGGGAAATAACTGGGATCAGATTGCTTTGCAATACAAGATTCAGACATTTAGTATCACTTTATTTACAAAAATATAACAGGATGTCAGAGAGTAAAAAAAAAAATTATAACCTCCTATGTTAATGGACTGATTTTTATCATAAAACAGAAGACTATAGTATTTTAATTGTTTAATTACATTGTTTAAATTAAAAAAAAAAAATCAAACTCAACAATGACAACCAAACCAAAAAAATTAAAAACATATAATTAAAGTAAGAGACCAGAATAAAAAGTATTGTGATTCTTAGCAACTCCTTAAACAGAAGTTTCACTTATGGTTTTGGATAAGATACCTATAAATATATCTATTCCTTAGACATTCACAGTAGGAAGTTATACAATATAAAATGAAACAATATAAATATTAAATATATGTGTGCTTAATGACATAACAAATACTAAAGGTAATAATTTTTGTGATTTAAAAATTTTTTAAACTGCTCATTTAGACAGTGATATATTTAAGAAAAAGATACATATGAAAAGGCAGACTATACATAAATGCATACACCCCTATCATCATCAACTCCATCTGTTCACTGTTCTTTTCCCTATTCTTGCAAGATCTAACCCCTATCTCATAAAATCCTCCTTTTCTTTCAAGACAAAGCTCAAGCACCACCTTCTGCATGGAGCATGTCTATAGATGTTACATATTGAATATTTTTCAATTAACCAGTCAGCTATACTGATTTTTTTCCCCTCTAAAAATACTTTGTCATATAGAATGATTCCTTAGGAGTATGGAGAGGGTTATTTAAGATAACAATAATTACATAAGAAACAAAAAAATGTCAATAAAATCAATAAAACAGTTTTAAAAGAAATTAAAAGTCAGAGAGGGAGATATAACATAGAGAAAGTGGTAATAAGGAATAACAAAATGCAAAATACATGTATATATTTATATATTGTTACTCCTTTAAACAGTGATGGATTTGAAGGGCAGCTAGTCTTATTGACTAGTCACAGTATCAGCCATGTTCCCCAGTGATCTCTGAAAAAACAACATGCTCTCCAAGGAGATCAGATATAGCTCTGCGGGATGTGAGCTTTACCAGGGATACCAGTATGAGAAGAAAAAGGAAAAGAATTAAGGTTTTTGAAAGCCAGAGTAATGTGTTGTTTTCCATTCCCTACCTATATACTTCTCTACTAGAGTATTTAATGTGTGTCCATAGTTGCTGGAGATTGCAATCTCAGAAAATACCACTGTTCTGAGCAAATTGTGACTTCTGTCCAATATCAAGTTGAGCACATTACAAATAATATGAGGTACAAAGAATCTTGAGTCATTTACTCCTTGAGACCCAACCTGGGAGCATGAATTGAAGAGTGTAATCAAGAAAGAAAAGTACATTACATTCACTGTTCTCATAGACAGAGATGCCTTTTATGAAACAAATATGATCTTCATTCTTAGATATTATTAAGCTATTAAAGCAACATATTTCACATTTATAAGAGGAAGAATTTCTTTCAAGGATCTAATCATGGTTTACTTTCGTATTTGCACAAATTCTTGTTTACCTGCAGAGATAAACAACAGAAAATAATTTAAAGAAAAAATATTTGCAAGTAATTTGAGTAATTTCTATATTTGGTAAGTATACTAATCAAATGCCTCAAAAAATCATAACAAATATAAAATGCAGCAATTTTTTAAACCAAAAAGATAAAAGTGTATTGCACTTTAATACTATTATGATTCACATAATGATAGAGGAAAGTATTTTGATAGCTATATGAATTTGTAGTTGTTTCTGACTAGCTTTTAGAAAATAAGTTAATCACGTTATAAAGTATGAAATACAAAATTTGATCCCCAGTTTAATTATCTTCTTTCTTCATTGGGTATCTCTTTTTCCTCCTTTCAGTAAGATAAAAAATAATGACAAAAAAATCTGCTTTATGAGAATCTATAAATATTAAATTGATGAAAATATCTTCAGGATCACATATACAGAATGCTTTGCTGTTTAAAAATAATTATGGAAAAACAGAATGGAATATTTGGGGAAATTACTCCCAAGTTCAAAATACCAGTAAAAATGAACCCTAAAATAGTCAATGTGGTAAATTTAATTGCTTCTCATATGTATGTATGCATTTTACATGGGAGTTAAATCTTTAGTCATGTTAATATTTTCTTATACTTTACCTTTCCTGTTATGTATATATCCATAAAAAGATAATTTTAGTTAAATGCTTTAGCAAATTATAGATTAACAGTACTTACAAAAAGAAAAAAAAAAAAAACCCAACCTGAACACCACTTAGGTTATTGTCAGTTTGAATAGACTTGTCAAAGGTGATATTTTAAATTTAAATTTGCAAAGAACAAAATTAGTTTACTTTTATTAGAAACCACCCACATTATAGAATTCTTTTTTTCTTTTTCCTTGTTTGTTTGTGTTTTTTTTTTTTGGGGGGGGGGGGGGCAAGTAATTGGAGTTAAGTGACTTGCCCAGGATGGCTTGTAAGTATTAAGTGTCTGAAGCCAGATTTCAACTCAGATTAGGTATATTCTATTCACTCTCCTATCTAGCTGCCCCATATGTTATAGAATTAGAGAATTTTATAGATGCCTAAATTTTTAATTCATTTTAAGATGAAAGGAGATATGTCATATGCTAAAAGAACTATCAGGAACAGAGAAATGAGTTTCAGTAATATTGATTAATTTCTTCACTATCTAATCTTACATCACTTAAATGTCTGAGTTCTTACAAGAATCTTAAAATCAGAAGGGACATCTAGACCAATTGGGGAGTAAGGATCCAGCTTTTGTTTATCAAACGAAGAGAAACCCACTACTACTCACAAAATGGTCATTTCACTGTTGATTAGTTTTATTTCAAAATGAGTTCTGTTAGAAAATTGCTCTTTATGTAAAGATTGCATTTTACTTTTTGCAACTTCCAACTACTGTACCTATTTTTGCTCCATGAGACCAATAGAAACAAATATGACCTCTCTTCCATGCAACAAACTTTCATGTACTTGAAGACAAATAAATATTGTATCCTTGGCTTCTCTTCTTCAAGTCAAACACTCTCAGCTCCTTCAAACCATTCTCTTATGGAATCAACGTCAGCATCCTCTTTTCTTTTTCTTTTTTTTTTTTTTTTTGGACAGTCCCCAGTTTGTGAATGTCTTTCTTAAAATGTGGTGGCGGAACTCACCAGGGTAGAATATAACATCTACTGCTATTTATTTCTTGAGGAATCTGATTAATTCTATAATTTTGTTTCATTTTGTTTACTTGGAAAAATATTTTAAAATATTTTAAAATTTAAATTTAAGTTAAATATTTTTAAAATAAATTGAGATTTTTCTGATATGAGGAAATTCCCTCAACCAAAATACAGGGTGGCACCTTCTCTGTAATATATAGCAGTAGAGAGCTGCTTAAGTATTGAAGTTAAAAGACTTGGCCAGGGTGACAAGTCAGCACCATCCATTGTACTATGTTGTCTCATGTAAAATATATATGTGTATATGTATATGTATGTATGTGTGTGTGTGTGTGTGTGTGTGTGTGTGTGTGTGTAAATTTTCCAAATCTGTCCCTAACTTCTTTACTTAAGTTTTTTTTTTTTTAATTTAAAGATGATTTAAAGTGAGGTAGAATTAGAAAATAAATCTATAGAAAACTATGAAGAATGTAAACATTCAGATTTAGTGGACAGGTTTAGCCATTAGAAGGCAGTAAGTACAATAATGAGATTAAATTCAGGCCTGTGACAGGAAAGGAGCATTTTCCTAAGTAAAAATGAAGGTGTGTTGTATAACACAGCGAGATTGGAATCAAGGTTGGCAGTCTAATCTAATTCAGCACTCCTGT
This sequence comes from Sarcophilus harrisii, assembly GCF_902635505.1. Lineage (NCBI taxonomy): Eukaryota > Metazoa > Chordata > Mammalia > Dasyuromorphia > Dasyuridae > Sarcophilus > Sarcophilus harrisii. The sequence continues at coordinate 148,708,089 of NC_045429.1, forward strand.
AGTTCTTATTACCACCACACTGAAAAAACCCATATTCATGTTCATTTTCTTGGATGGAAGTTAAACCACTTTATTGAACTGTTAGGTAAAAGATGGATGAACCTTAAATATATTTTACTTAAAAAGAAAATAGCAAAAGTTCAAAGTATTTCTAAGAATGTCAAAAGAAAGGAAAAATAGTTTTTCAAACACTGAAAAAAAAAAATCAAGCAAAACAATTGTAAAAAAAGTCTAATTAAGTTATTATAAAATTCAATTTACAATCTATATTAAACCAAACTTCAGGACCTTAATATGACCTATGTCTATGGATACAAGTATTTTTATCTAAACTTATGTCACATTTATTCTTTCAAAATGAATAAAGATTCTCCAATTCATAAATTAGAGGCTTGCTTCTGAACTGATGGGCAACTTTTCAGATTCAACTTGAGATCTCCTCAGTTTTCTATAACAGTCCCAGTACAGAAGATGACAATGACTTCTAGTATTATTATTCTCTGCTAGGCTCCACTAGGCAGCATAGCCATAAAACTTACAACTCCACATCTCACAGGTGAAATCATGATAGAGGAGGGCAGCATCTGCCATCTAGATAGGATAGTAATGTAGCAACTGTAAAACCCAATATTGGTAGTTTTCTTGGACTTTTGCCTTAGCTGGTGCTGTCTGAAGTTCACTGGGGAGTCATTCTGCAGAGCACTGTCTGAATGAGATAGAGTCTAAGGAGTTCATATTATATACTGTGTGGGCTTTTCTTCTCTTTGTGTGTGATTGTATGTATTAATCAAAATTTATTAAGAAGGACCAAATCTCTCAGATATCATAAGGAAGGAGAGAAAAAGAAGAAAGGGAAAAGAGAGGGGAAAAAAGAAAGAAAGAAACAAAAGAAACAGAGACCGACAGACACCCAGAGCTTTTCTGTGTATGGTTTTAGAGGAGATGACTCTTATACTTCCTTCATTCACTATGAAGAAATAATAGGGATTCTGGAAAGAGGATTTTTAAAAATTGCTAATAAAGAAAATTAAAAAAAAAACATTATTATGATGTCTTTAAAAATAATCTAACACTAGTTTTAAGTTATATTTGGTATAAAAAGAAAAGTTTGTTTATAAATTTTAATTTTATACTTATTTATTTTTTCATTAATTTTTATAATCTCTAGGCTGAATTTCAAGATGATATTATATGGACCATGTACCTAAATTCTCCCTCTAAGAAAGTGAGAAAAATAGCTATATTTTCACTGATAAAAATTTTGAGAAATAGGAAATGTTTTTTTCCTCTAGTAAAAGTTACTTTCCTTTACAGATACTTAATGAATGTTAATTTAAGGAAACATCCTCTACAACTTTCTTCCCAGAATTTTTATGATTTTTTTAATCTGGGAAAAATGTATATTTTGTGTATTTATGTTTTATGGGAAGTAAAAATGTTTCAAAAGTTCAACTTTATATAGGCTTTATATAGGTTGAAGAAGCACCTTGAATCAAAGGAGTTATATATCTCTATGAATCATTTCCATTCACAATTAAAGGCACTTAAGAAACAGACATTACCAGAAAATAAGGAAAATATTTGAATGTTATCTATTTGAGAGAAAATTACTCAAGTTTAAGAATCAGAAAGAAAGATAATTTGTAATGAAATAATATTTTAAAAATAGGTCAGGTTTGAGTTTCTTCAGAGAACAATTCTATAAGGAAAACACACATGAATAAAAGCTCAATATATTAATTTCGCTTAATGACGAAGCAACAATTAATCTGTGAATTAAAAGTGTTTAACACATACATGTGTTTGTATGTTTCTGTGTCTTTAGTTGAATAAATATAGATAAGCAAACTCTGATTTGCTTTTCCAAATAGGAGGAAAGCAATCTGATTTATAATCTAAAGTAAGAAAGACCTAGACTGGGAAATTCTAGAACAATTCATTTGAAAGTTCAGGGCAATTAGTACTCACAGGTAGACAGTATTCCACCATTGGGTAATGCAATTTGTGACCCTTTGTTGTTCGACCCGAAAAGAAGCAACTCTGACACAAATCATAGTTGAAATGCTTTAGACTTCGATACCTGAATGTGGGGGAAAAAAAGAGTTAAATTCATTGGTGGATATATCTCTAATAAGTACCCTTCGACGGGCAACATATTTCAGCATGGTATGGTCATTTACACAAGAAATACCATTTCTCAAAATCACCATGGCAAATTTCAGAGCCAATTTCTGACAAGAGTGGAACTCTTGTACTGACCTAATTAGCTACTCATTAGAAAAAAGGGAACACTGAATATTTTAGGATAATTAATGAAAACATTTTCTGGAAATGGTTAGATATAAAGGTTGAAATACTTGAGAACAAGATAGGACACTAGTTTCCATATGTTCAAATAAGTTATTCAGGGAGCCAATGTCTGTATGCTATCAACATTTTGTAGGATTCTGAAAAGGAAGACAAAATGGGCAAAGTAAAGACAGGTTTATAAGGTTACATGGTAGGCTGCATGAACAGAAGGAACATGGTAGACATGTTTCAGTGGAAAAGAATTCCTGTCAAGCTACCTACGCTGTTCGAATTCTATCTCTGATAGTATCTTTGTGATCTTGGACAATTCTATTAATTCTCTAGCTTAAAGGAGCATATTTATAAACAGAAGGTATTTTATGAGATACCCTTCAAGGTCCATTGATGGTCTACATCTATCAGCTATTTGGAATAGTTTTTTTTTTCTTTTTTCAAAATATATGACAGTTGGAAATTACAATAACTGGATTGAATTCTGTAAAAAGGAGAAAAATATTCAGATGAAGAAAAGTCTGAAGTTTTAATTCCAAAATATAATTGCAGAGAAAGAATGCTTTTAAATCTTTGGCATATAATTGACACTCAATGCTTATTCTTTCAATTGGACAGAGATGCTATAATAAATTTTTATTGTTCTTAGAGGAAAGTTACTTCTAAGAACATTTTGTGAGTTTAGTAAGTTCATACCATAATTTTGGTCCCACCTTCAGTACAATTTTTTTTTAAATGAATAACAGAAGCAACAAAATGAACATCAGAAAAATAGAAACAAAGTTAAATAAGAACAATATTGGATTCTTTTAAGAATATAAAAGTTCTCTCAAGAGAAAGCAATTATCTACTATTTTAGATTGTTTAGATTCTACTACTTTAGACTGTTAAATTGTTAGATTGTTAAATGTTATTTGTCCTTCATTTCTGAAGAAGACCAAGACATCAGGAAGGCAATGCCATGACATACAAGTGAGTTAAATTTAAGTGAGGAAGAGCTGTGCAAGGTCACCTGACTCACTTTCTCCTCCAGAGCCATCTGGGTCTTTTTAAAAAGCTAAAGTCCTTACCAGGTCTCAGTTTTGACTGAATCAAAACCCAATAGATGGTTAAGGGTAGGTAAGAAATGAGGCAGAGAATGGCCTTTTCTACCTACTCAAAAGAAAAAAAAATCAGTCTGGGAGGAGAAGCCCTCAGGGTCTCTAGCCAAAATAGATTGTTTTTACATTCACTTTAAGCCAATCAGAGTCCAAACAATGACCAACTGAGGTTTGATTTTAGATCCTGGGCAAATCAAAGAGAGCCAGAGTGATTTGGGTTTAAGGTAGGGTCCTAACCTAGATTTCAGAGCTCAAAATTGACATTTATTTAGTCAGAGGACCAGAAAATAAGGGTAGGATGAAAAGGATCAAAGAAAGACTGGAATTGAAAGAAACTGATTACCTGAAAGGTTAACCTACGTTTATTTACAATACTTCTTGATTTCTCATATCATCTTATTAAATAAAATGCTAATAGTATCTATAGCACAATTTACTTTAAAATAATGTGTTTTATTTTTAATAAAACGATTTGCATTTATTATGTTCGTAGAAAATATAGTTAATAAATAATCTTACATTAACTCAAACTGATATTTGAGTTGACTGATGTACCCAATCAACCCAAGAGGGACTAGAGCATTGATGACTCCCATGGCAAGCAAGAAGGGCACTGATGGGGATCAGTTTAACCTTATAGCCTTCCTATGTCCTGTAAGAAATCTGAATCATGTCCCTGAGGTTAAATTTGCTCTATAAATCTGTTTATGGCTCACACTATCTTTGCTGAAACTCCATTTGGGATTATAGCCCACCAAAGCACCCTGGCTCATGATATCTTCCTCTCACCCCACTATACTTCATGGTGTCTTTCTTCCTCCTTTTATAAATAACTAACTGTATGTTCTCTTAACTCTATTTCATATTTACCATTTCCAGCATCTATTGTATTTCTTCATTTTATGTCATTGTACCTGTAACCAACCCCTTCTAAATAAACCAACTTATTGCCAAAAAGAATGGCCATTGTGAATTCTTCATTTGACCCAAACCCATTTGGTGCGTACATCAATCTCCTAAACCATATTATTTGGTGCCTAACCCTATAAATACATCAAAACTATTCTATATCAAGGCAAATCTTTTACCATATATTTCAATTTGAGCCTCCTTAACCATTTGTAAATGCCACCAAGTTGATCCTCTTTCATTTCTTATTAAAATTTTTTTTAAAATATTGCATTCATATATTGGATATAATGTATGTTGATATAAATGAGGGAACACACAATAAACACAGTTGATTTCAAAGTTCATTATAAAATTTATTTTTTATGATAATGTATAGTGGAGCCCGTAATGGCTCTGGTGATACTTGGCAAAAATAGTTTCCAAACCAAGAAATTAATTTGAAGAATACTTTATCTTAGTACAGTTGTTGAGATTTAATATGTAGGCTTGATAGGGTAAATAAGAGCACAGTTCTTGGATACGTAGGTGGTCCAGGAGGGGCAGTTGATAGAAGAAAGAATTTAAGTGAGCCTTTACATCAGTGGACCCTAATTAAATTAGCACAGTTACTCCAGGAGGAAAACAAGGAAGGATCATTAACAGGATTATCTTGTCCTTAAGTGGGCCTTTGTAACAATGGGTCCTTGCTAAATTAGTTGTACTGACAAAATTATCATGACCTCACAATTCCTATCTGAAGATCTAACTATAATTATCAACCCTGAAGGTTATTTTTCTCCAAAAAAAGAACCTACTAATACCCCACTTCTTTGCTAACTCTGTTCTGGGAATTTATCCTACCAGTCAATGGCATAATCCCCTGGGAAATTCTTTTAAGGTTAGCCACCTACTAGGTATCACAAGGGCTAGTTCATTACAAACTTAGTCAGGCTTATGGTGTTACTGATTCATTAGGAATTTAACCTATGGGGTGTTCTTCCTTATGACATCTTCCCCCTTCTTAATGAAGAATTCTGCTAGGGAATTTAGTCAGCATCTTTCCCTTACTTAACTCCTAAACTCCCTTTTGAAACCTGGCTCCAGTCAATGGCATAATAATAAAAGCTTTAAGATATGGAAATATCCTAAGTCTATAAATTCTTTTGAGACACCTCAAGATACTCAGGCTAAGAAATTCCAATATATTTCTGAAGGTTCAACTCTATACTCCAACATTTGGTGGCCCACATGGGGAGAATCTTGGAACCCAAATAAATTCCGGGATTTCTCACTTCTGCATCCCATATTCCAAAAAGAAGATTTATATATGTATGTATGTATGCATATAGTGTGTGTATGGGGGTGAGTGGATATGTACACACATGCATACATACAAATGTAAACACATTAAATTTTAGATGAGCATTGGCTTTTATGGAATGGAATATAACATTCTTAACAACATCTAAAAGGACCATTAACTTTAAAGTGTTTTTAGGATTCAAACTATATTGTGGAACACTGAAATATTTTTCATTTCTCTGAAATGGAAAGGGAAACCAACTGGTAATATATATTGAGTGGCATCAGGAAGGCAATGTTGGCCAATGTCAAAAGATATTACTAGCTTATCTCAAAGGCTATTGGATAAAATAATCCTTTTTGAAACCCTCCCCTCAAGAAAACGTTCCAAACTAGTGTCTTCCTCACAAAAAAAACCCTTTATATTTATTTTGTATATCTCTATAAATATATGTGTTGTTTCTAATTACTAATCTGGGTGCTTGAAGCTGCATGCATGAAATTTTGAGTGGCACTATTAAAATTTTTTATGCAATTTTTATGTTTCTAAATTAAATTTGCAAATGTTTACTGTTAATCTCCTTGAATGGCAAGTGGAAAACCTGAATAAGCTTCTTAGAATAATCTCTTTGATCAATGACATCTTTGATGAATATATACCTTGGAAGGGGATTTGTGAAAAGGTCACTGGAGCAAGCAATAGGCAATCAGGGTCAAAACCAGGATAGATGAAGATAAATTTGCTTTAGGCAATAGTATTGGGAGGCTCAAACAAGATGATGGATATAAAACACTTTTCAAACATTAAAGCTCTACATAAATGTCAGTTATAATAATAATAATTAGCTTATAGGCATTTGTAATTAGAGAAGCTAGGTGGCTTTATGGATAGAATGCCACTCCTGAAGTCAAGATTTCACATGTGTCCTCAGACACTTAAGCAAGTTACATAATCCTACTTGCCTCCATTTCCTCATCTATAAAATGAGCTGGACAAGAAAATGCAAATACCTCCAAAATCTTTGTCAAGACAACCTCAAATAGGATCACAAAAAGTCAGACATAACTGGAAAAAACAACAACAACTGAATAATAGTAGTCGCTAAGCTTCTGTTTTGGTAATAAACTTCATTTCATCAAATGTTTATGGAGGAATATAGGTGTTATATTGGTAAATGTTTAATTATCTAGCTCTTAGGAGGGAAAATACATATGATGCATACTTTTAAGTATTATTAATACTTTTCTAAGACTAGAAAGTCAACAAAATAATAAATTGAACAATGGTTTTAAATTACCAATTTATGAGGTATAAATATTTATGTCAAAAACTTAACAATCAGTACTCCTTAAAGTTCCACAACATGTCTGTGTTTTGTATTTGTTTTTGTTTTGTTTTGTTTTTTAATTAGGGGAGGGCATTTGAAAGGGAGGGGGAGAAAATAATGATTCTTGGTAAACTGTCTACATTTAATGATATAGTTTAACAGTGTATAACAAGAAATTATGGACAGTTTATTTCTTTAAAGTTTCAAGAGAAGATAAAAATATGATTTTAGTACTTCTTCAGTTTGCCATGATAAATTACTTCTTGTTCTTTGGGAATAAACCTAAAGGTGTGAGTCTCAAAAAAACCAGAAAATACCTCAGCTTCTCTATATTTTGACAGTCTAGTGAATCCTAGGAAGGGCTGTTGTTGGTTTGTTATTTTTTTTTTTCCCTTTCAGTCATGGAGTAATCGTGCACAAATGCTTTTGTAACCTATAGAAAGGTCATGGATTGCAAAGTGATACCATAATACAGCGGTTCTGCAGAAATACTTAGTCGGAGTATGGTTAAGGAATGAGTGCCAGAGTGAGAAAGAAGGCAAAGTGCTATCATAACAACAGGGAAGGAACATGATGAGACCCCAGATCTAGACCAGGAATCTTCTCTTACCTGAAGCCAACGATGGGACATTCTTTACAGATGTTGCACTTCGCCTGATGTTTTGCAGTCTCTGCAGCTGCTACTCGATGTAAAACTGGCAGCCATACCATGGACTGTGGCTCCAAACACATCCAATCTATAAAATCTTTAACATTTATCTCTGGTTTATTGTGATTCTGTTTAAAAAAAAAAAAAAGACAAGCATTTTTTAAAATGAAGAATTTAAATGAAAGCAGAGATAAACACTGAACATTTGTATCCAATTGTATTCCAAAATTGGAATTTTGCACATTTGGAGGCTGTCAACAAAGGGAAGCTTAGTGACCCAAGACAAAAATCACTTAATTTTTCTTGATCCCAATTCCTCATGGATGAGATAGGAGGCCAGGCTTCATGATTACTAAGGTTCTTTCTGCTGAAGTTTTACATTTCTATAACTAGAAAAAACAGAAATAGTTATATAGAATAAGAATAAATTATTTATCCTTTAGGATTAATTTTTAAACTTTTCAAAAGTATCATAAAATTATTGCTAAAGCACTGGTCCAATCATATTACCCAGATATTCAAGGATTTCCAGTGGCTTTCTACCATGTCTATGATCAAATAAAAAATTCTGTTTGGCATTCAAAGTCCTAATAACCCCACCTCCTAACCTCCATTTTTTGAGTCTTCTTATACATTTCTTCACTTCTTTTTACCCCATACCCATATACCCTTTGAAACAGTGACACTGGCACCTTTGCTTTTCTAAGAATACAACCCCATCTATCTACCACTACCACTTCCCATATCTGAAATTATCTAATTCCTAATTTTTCCTTTGTAACCTTTGTTTCCAGTACTTCATGCCTTTCCCCAGGTCTGAGTTTAAACTTACCTTGTTCATTCCCCTTTAATTATCATCCCTTTTTTTGTTTGTACATGTGTATTTTCTTGTTATTCTCCTCCAATATACTTTCTTTCCCTCCCCCTCACACCACTTCAGGAAACAAGTACCACCTTTCTTTGTATCCTCTATGCTTAGTACAGTGCCTAGAACATAACAGGCACTTAACAAATGTTTTTTACATGATTGATGATTGCTTTTCAGTCTCTTGATCTATATACAACTTGAATGATCTTTCTAAGATCATTAAATATCTATTAAAAATGACCAAAATCCTCAACCAATTTTGGAGGTCAACATTTAAACTATATTTGGCTATCTTCTCTTCAAATGAAATTTGAAATTTATTTTTCCTAAAGAAAAGTATTCCTACTTTTTCATTAAATGCTCAAAAAAGGCTCAAAAACAGTATGAAGTTGGAATGGAGGCTGCATAAAATTTTGCTTCTTCAAATTTATTTTGTAAAAACTTCTAGAGGACAAAATGACATTCTTTAAAACTTGCTAGGTCTCTGTCCTTGATATGAAATAATATCTAAATGAGCATGATTAAATTTTGATTACTTTATTCTCTTGTGGCTGAGAATTCACACAGGTTACTTGTGTGTGAAAACAAATCCTAGCAGCAAAATTTTAAAAGATGGTAATTGCAAGGTTTTGCAAATTTGCAATTTCTCTCTTTCCTAGATGAAATTGATTAAAAAAAAAAAATTGGGAGGTTGACTGTAACATTTTTCAGCTCAAAGAGAAAGTTTATATAAAATTCATTCTTCACCCATCTTCCCCCTCCCAATGAATAAGTCATACATTTTTATTCCTTTGATAAACATATTAGCCTTAAAGATAATGTTTGAGGGACAGGTAGGTGGTGCAGTGGATCGAGCACCAGCTCTGAAGTTAGCAGATCCTGAGTTAAAATCTGGAAACAGACACTTAATACTTCCTAGCTATGTGACCCTGGGCAAGTCATTTAACCCTAATTGCTGAAAGAAAAAAAAGAAAGAGAGGGAGGAGGTAGGAAAGGAGAGAGGGAAAGAGGAAGAGAGGAAAGGAGGGAGGGAAAGAGGGAGGAAGGAGATTAAGGAAGGAAGTAAGGAATCTATGTAATGGGAACAGCTATGTAGCTCAGTGGAAAGTGCAGCAGTCCTGAAATCAGGAGAACCTAAATTCAAATCTCACCTCAGACACAACACTCCTAGCTGTGTAACTCTGGGCAAGTCACTTAATCCCAATTGCCTCAGCAAAATAAATAAATAAATACATTTTTAAAAAATATGTACACACACACAAACACACATATATACAATAACACTAATATTTAAAGGTGCTACTTGTCCTTAATTAAATACTACCTGCAACATAAATGGCTCTCCTAATTTTGAACTATGTTTTTGCAGCATAAAATTTCATAGTGGTATACTTACAACACTCTAGGGCTAGATTTATTCAAATTCTATTTGCACCACTTATTAGCTCTGTCATTTCCTGGCTCTTTCTATATCAATTGTAAGACTTTAGGACAAACTCTTCTATGGGCCTCAGGATCCTGAGGGGATTGGACTAAATAAGCTTCAGGCTCTCATGTGACTCTGTATGTTTGATCCTCTTTCTGTTATTTAACATTCTTTGATCAAATATGTATCAAGACAAAATGATACTTTGACAGCGATTCAATTTTTTATTTACAAAATGCTTTTACTTTGAAAAGTTCAGTACATGTTACATTCAAATAGATCACTGTTATTCTCACAGCATTCTTATAAATAAAGTACACTTGTCCACTAAAGAAAAGCATATTGTATCCCAGTAAAGCCTTGGTAACAGAACGCAAAATATGGAACTGGATGTCAAGTTTCTGTTCTATAGGGAAGCCACAAACTAGAACAGGAACTGGGAAATAAGGAAATATAGGTGATTGGGGTATTCAGTACAGACTGATCTCTAGATGTTTAGGAGTGAGAAAAAAAAGAGAGAGAGAGAGAATTAAAGCCAGAAGGAACAGAAAATTAATGAGAATGTTTCGGTTTGAAGACATTCTTGTTCTTACCTGTTGGAAGCAGCTTCTAACACTAGGTTCAATATTACTACCACCAAAAGCTGCTATTTCTCCAAGTTGACGAGGGATCTGGATGACATCATGAAGCAAAAGACCTAGTTGCCTCTGGTCACACATCTCTGTAGGACCTGCCACCTCTTTAAAGAGATCTGGAACAGAGAAATTTGTTTCAATCTTCTTAAGAGTTCCCATCTCTCTCTCTTTCTTTCCTTCCTCTCTCTCTCTCTCTCTCTCTCTCTCTCTCTCTCTCTCTCTCTCTGTCTCTCTGTCTCTCTGTCTCTCTCTCTCTCTCTCTCAAAACAATTTAGATTTAGCTCATATCTAGGGTTCCTCTAAAAGATCCTTTCCAGAAAATTATTCAACATATATGGTAGTATATATTAGGTAAAGGAAAGCTATTTGTTGTCTCCTACATGATAAAAAATATATTTTTAAACATGACTCACAAATGATAATTTATAAAATACTTAAACATGAATCCCATAATTCAAAACTCTCTCTCCCCCTCCCACGATATGTGTACATAAACACATAAAATTGTACATACAAACATATGTACACACACACAAACATGAAAGCATAAAAATTGCTGTACTTTACATCATAAGCCAACTTTAGAAACCAAAACATTTCAAAGAGGAAAGAATTAGGGAAGTCAATTCATGAACTCTAAAGTTCTTCAATAATGTATAGTCCATAAATATTGAAAGGTACCTGACCATCAACTAATTGGCTAAACTGTACCTAATTTGCAGAAAATCAGACTATGTCTGCCAATCATAATTATAAGCTTATCCCTAAATAAAAAAAAAAAAAAAATCTTTCAATGTGACACATTATGAGTCTGTGACCTAGTTTTATGAACTCAATATGGGTTTACCTTCCTATTCAGAGATAATGTGTCAAAACAAATTTTCTTCTGCAACCTGTCAGGAAGAGAGATTCTGGATAGTAAACACTTAAATTTTGATAGATCTGTTTTTATTAAAAATGTCAAATACATTGCTTAGAAGCACATCACCTGTACTCTATTCACAAACCCTATAAGAACTATAATTAAACATTTTTTTGTTTTGTTTTGTTTTCTCAGTTAACTTTCTAAGCTTTTCAGTGTTCCATTGTTTTAGGACCCACTATCATTCTTTCTATTGAAGGAAATACATTGGTACAGATCTCAAAGACAAATTGCTAACAATTTGTATAAACCTTTAATTCTAAGTTCTTTCTAATCACAGAAAGAAAAACCATAAGATAACAGCTTTTTAATTATCTTGGCTCAACAACCATTAATGAGCCTTCTTCTCTATAGTTTTGGCAGCATAATTTCTTTTCACGATAATGCAACAATTCAGATGTAAAATTGTTTACCTTATTTCCAAATAAGTAAAGCAAAAGCAGTTAAACAAGTTATTTTTTTTTGAGTGGGGAGGAATTTTTAAAAAATCATTTAATTAAGGAAATAAATTATTTCTAGAAACTAATTTTTAAACATAAGAAGAACACAAATTTAAATGTTCTCCATGTGAAGCTAAGTAGACAAAATGATATTGCTTATTTGCTTATATAATCTTAAGATATCCCCAAACAATGCTAGGAGAAATCTTATTTTGTTATACATCTGAATGTCAGTTTAATATGCAGCACTCTTGATGAAAAGCAGGGTAATGATGGATTTAATATTGTCAAAATTCTACTCTCAAAGTAACTGAGCCAAGTGCAGAGATATTGACACAGTAATTACAATGAAATATGGCTTTAATTATAAGGATACGCAGAGAAAGGAAATTCAATTAAGATAAATTTAATTTTCATCATCATTTGTTCAAATATATTTGATTAGAACATTTTTTAAAAAGACTACTATAATAAAAATGTTTTCCATGTAATTTTGGATCTGATACTATTTTGTAAATATTTTATGCCACTACTTTTCACATGCTAAAAGACCCATCTTTTTAACAGCAATATTCAACTGGTAGTGTTGTGTATGGCTGTGTGTCATGGAACATGACAGTGAAAAATTAAAGAGCATCACAGAGTTTATAGCAAGTTGCACAATGAATGTGAACAAGTTACAACATATAATGAAGAAATGAAGCAAAGAATATTATTGAGTAAATGTTTGATTGAAAAAGATGTCAAATGGTCATGTGGCAAGAACTGGAGATAACCAGTTATATAGTTTACATATTACAGTGCTATCCTTAAAATAAAAGAAAGGAGATAAAGTTTCCTCAAACTTTACTCTCTATGGGAAAAATATTGGGAACAAACGGATAAGAGTTGCATGAATAGGTGGAGGAGAGACTATAATCTGCATTGTTGTAGGGAAGCTCAACATTGATGAAAACTGACCTCTTTCAGTTAACAAGAAACTTACCATTAAGTTCACAAAGCAATTCCATTCCTTCCCAGCCCCAAATAAATGAGTTTAACATAGAAAAGCAACTATTACTACCATATATATATATGTCATACAATTACAAAATACCAGTTTGCCATATCAGTGGAAAAAGGAAATGGCTTATAATACAGAAAAGAAATTTAAAATTATCTTTATCTTCCTAATTTTCTAAGCATTTCGATACATTTTGATACATCAATATAAGCAGGGCCTTAATTAAAGTCCTACTCCAGAAGAAAAAGAAGTGACCTCAGTTCCATAGAAGGAAAACAGCATGCTATTACTACCACCTCTAGGTCTTAAGAGACCTTGAATATGAGTCTAGGAATGCACTATATTTTTTATATTTTGAGGAAAAGACTAAGAGAAGGCCAGCATCAGCTTAACTAAAGGGAAATAAATTCTTCAGTCAGAGCAACCCTTGAAGACCATCTACCAAGTTATAGAGGAGCTATGAGCCTCTTAAAGCAGATACAATTACTCACATTCTCAAAATTTCATTTGCTCAATTATTGGTATCTTGGGGGAATATTAGGAGATGACATTGAAAGTTTTGATTTAATTCATTGTTTTGTTTTTCTCTTTTAGGAATCTAAAAATACATTTACATTATGAATACTTTCTTCTGAAATGTGAAAAACTTCATCTTACCTATAAAATCAAAAGGAATCAAAGTACCAACTTCTTAGCATGGATCTAATTGAAAGTGTTCAAAAATGCAAACATAAATTAACTGGTTTTGGAACTCTGCTAAGCAAGCAGAAACTCTGGACATCTATTCAATTTGGGGTTAATGTCATCATGGAAGGTGTTTTGAACAAAAAATATCAAGGAATACAGAATAAATAGCTTAATGATCGATAGGGTTATATCGGGAGGTAGAAAGTGCCCATGCTGCCCTAGATTCTTACTAGTTGTATGACTCATTAGAAGTCACGAAACTTTTTTCAAGTTCAGTTTCCTCCTATTTAAAATTAGGAAAATAATAGCTCCTATCTAACTGGATGTCTTTGGGAAACTCAAATGATATAACACATGGAAAACACTTTGGAAAATTTAAAGCATTTTACAAATATGACTTTTATCATTGGGTATTATTGTTGCTGTTATCATTATTTCCATGATCTGCAATTGGTTTGTAGAAAAGCAATAGAAAAAAATATTTTCCAGAGTCCCTGAGAAAAAACTAGTGTAGTATTGATGTCAACTTGTAGATTAACATAAAGTAGTGATTTTTATAAATGAGGGGGGAAAAAGTTTTATGAAATTCTCAGAATATCACCAAAATATTTACATTCTAAGAAGGGAAATAAACATAGTGTTAACTATGTTCCAGACTTGATAATAAGCACATTTTTTAAAACACATTCACTTTTTTAAAGTGAAAAAGATATGTGATGTTTATATAGCAGGTTTCACCTTCCATTTTGTAAATGAAACAAACTGACACAAAAAGAACACAAAGATACTATAAAGATTGGGGTAGAGGGGATAAAATAATAAATGGATAAAATATTCATACAAGGGCAGAAGATGGTACATTTTTCATACTCATGCTGATCTAACATTTCATAGTAGCTCATAAAATTCATAATCATTAATAACAGCCCTAGACATGGCTTAAGATATACATATCATTTGTAGTTAGATACATCACTTGTAGTTAGTTAAGTCACTTCTGATGCACAAAACAAATATAGAAACTTCATCAGATTTTTTTTAAAAGGCAAAAACCCTATAATTAGATTTTTATGAAAGATATAAAGAGACTAAAAGTTAAGAAATCCAATGGAAGTTTCAATAGGGGAAGAAAACAATGACCTTGGAGTAATCAATGTTAAGGTTGATATCAATTTACCCTGATTGAATTGAAGCTCTAATATTTAATTTAAAAAATAGGATTACTTGAGTTAATGCTAACAAAAGAGACCTTATTGAACAAAATAGTCACAGTATCTCTAACTACATGTCGAAGTGAAATAGCATCCAAAATTTCTAAAGGACTTTAGAAAGAAACAAAACACATTTTTTAAAAAAAATCACGTCATTCACTATTTTAGGTCTCATCTCTTCAAAGGAGGGGGGAAAATCTCATTCCCTGAATGAAGAAAGAAAAGGAAATAAGATGGTATACCAACATTTGGGCCCATAGAATCACAAAATCTGAGAATTCCTTCATAAGGACCTGGCACACAACAGTCATTCATAACTTTACCCATGAGGGCGACTACTGAATTTGCCATTAATAAGGGCTTCCATATTCCACCTTTCCCTTCACAATAGGTCTATTTTCCATTCAAATTAGTTTAGTGCAACAACGAGAAAGTTTTATTATATTCAAGGTGCCATGATAGGCACAAGAAATACAAAGTGGAGCATTGGAGCCAACTCAAACAGAAAATTTTCATTGTAAGCATTTTTAAACCTTGATAAGAGAAAACAAATTAAGTCTAAATAATCAACAAAACCAACCCTAAGGAAGGAATGGCAAAAATGGTAGTAATGCAACTTTAAAAAAAAGTGTGTACATTTTCCTCCTAGAAAGATAATTGTTAAACATTTGTGAAATATTTAACAATTAAATATTCCTTTAAATATTAAATTTTAATATAACAAAGACCTATTTAATAAAGAGGATAAATGCCCAAAGTAAGATATGAAATTAAATATTATGAGGACTGTAATGGGCTGAGGTTTGAGCTGATGCACTGAGGTCCCAAGTACATGAGGCTAGATAGTAATTGGGCTATACTCTATTAATATACATGATTGGATTAAGAATGTCCCTGCCCACTCTCCTTGCAAGTCCTGATGTTTGTAAGGAAATGACGATTTTGTGGTGGAGGGAGAGGGAGGAAGACAAGCTGGGGAGATTGGGTGTCTGGACTAGGTGGGTTGTGTGGTGCTGGTCATAGCTTTTGACCAGCTGCACAATTGGTTCGCCATTCTCTTTTCCACCTCCATCCTTCCCACTGAGAAAAAGACTGACGATTTTCCCTAACCTGAATTCCTGTCTCGGTTGATCTTAAAATACAATCTTAACATTTTCCCCAACGGTGGGAACCAAGGACTGAAGAAGTCTCCGTGACCAGGAACTTGGTGAGTATTTTAATAGACAAATAAGGAACTTTTTTCTTAAAAACTAAAACCAGTAATTTTTTTTTGGCAAAATGGGACAAAGGCTACAAAGACTCTCCATCCCCTAACCCCACCCCAAGAGGGTGCGGAAAGCATGATTAAGCTGAAGAAATACATAAATTTATAACTTGGGAAAGATAGCAGATTTTGGGGTATATTAAACTGATCTCCCTTGGAAGGGAGGAGCAGATCTCTGATAACTGGTCCCGGTTGGACAAGAGATGTTCACATTTCAGAGAATATGGTCCTCATTCAATTCCATGGAGGATTTTATTTAAATGTATTTCAGTTAGCACTAAGAACCTAGAAGAAAGAAAAAGCCCAGATTCTTCCACCCTCCTCAAATTAGCCATGATATTAAGGAGGAAGACAATGAAGAGATTAATACCAATTCCCCACAGGGCATGGAGACTTGTACAAGGGGGGGACCTTTTCCCCTAGGAGGGGTTCCAGCCCCACCTCCCAAAAAGTGATTGACTCCCTCCTTCCACCAACCCACCCTCTGGAGGAGGAGGGGGGGTGGGGGGGGGGACCAACCTTTGGCAGGCTTCAAGAGGGCTTAATGAAGGCCAAAGAAAAGGGGTGGACATCCGGGAGCTACAACATTTATGTTTCCTGTAATTTCCCAGTCTAATGCCCCAGTCAAAAAGTCAAGATACGCCCTTTTAATGTAGAAATATTAAAGATCTTAAAAGGCCTGCACTAATTATGGGGCACATCAGCTTATGTTAAGATGTGTTACAGAATTTCTTTCAAGTCTTGACTCCTGATGACTGGAAATCTAAGCAAAGGTTGCCTAGAACCTGGACAAAATCATGTTTTCTGAATATAGGAGCTCTGTAGGATACAAGCCCAACAAAATAGTCAAATGTTGTTATGTATGATCACCATGACCTACTACAAGGTATAGGTCCATGCAGACGCCACAAGGTTAATTATCGAGCAGATATGAGCAATTTGCACCATCAAAGCGGGATTATTCACAATAAAAATGATAAAGGTGAGGTCAAAAATAATGCAAGGGGCCAGATGAGCCCTTTTCTGACTTTGTGGGACGCTTGAGACCATAAAGAACTAATGGGGAAAATCCAACAAAGATGTTTTAATAAGGCAACTTCAAGGAAAATGCAATGAGGTGGCAGAAGGATTATACTAGGACGCCCAAGGATGTCCTTTAGAGGAGTTCAAAGAGCCGCCACAGTACAAAATGCCTTTTATAGCCAGACTATGATGCAGATTCCCAAGATCCCAACATGGGAGACAGGGTCCCTTCCAGCAAGGGACTTCTAGAGGAACCAATGCTTTCAGTGTGGTAAAGAGGGCATCTGGAAAGCTCGTTGGCAGAGGCAGAGGAGAAAGCAGGGTGGGAGAACAAGACCGATCCCATGTCCAAATGCAACAGAGGTTTCCATTGGGCCTCAGGAATGTAGACAGGTTAGGGAAGGGATGAGGGGCCCAGCCCCAGGGCCCCAGGAAACCCTTGGGGCATGATGGCAGCCAAAGGGCACCCAGAGAGGCCTAGACCGCCAATACCCCAATATGACCAATCAGCCAAGAAGCCATATGATGGCAGAAAGGATTACAAATCAATCAGCCGGAAGCAACCTGATGGAAGAAAGGGATTACAATTAGGGAAATGAGTTATGAGCTGAGAAATGAGATACCCCCCTGAGAGGGAAATTTCCTCCCAGCCTATGGATCCCTTTGCCTAACAGTAGGTTTGACCATTTTACCTCCTGAGAGTAGAAAAACAGTGTCCATCCACAACTGATGTGGGAAACTGGGGAATGTAGATAAATCCCAGTCACCAATACAGGGACAATGTGGACATCACCCGGAGAAATAGTGCACAGGTTTACCATACAGAATCCTAATAAGCAGCTGGGATAGTCACCCAGATTCTGATTCCAGATCACAAATCCAGAGTTTACGGACAAGGAAAACTGGACCAATATGCTCACAATCTATAAAATGGCCTTCCATTGGAAGGATTGGTGACACTGGGAGACGGAGGGTCATTGAGGTGCCAGCTCCCAGTCACTGGAAAAGATTAAAGCAGACACTTACATGTTCATGAGGAGGATTAATAAAGAGCTGAAGTTAGGGGCCCCTATGAGATGGACTTTTTAGAAAAAAGGAGTTTTTACCCTTTTATAGTTGAAAAAATCCCATCAATCTGTGGGGAAGAGACGCTTTTACAGCAATTAGGATTAAAATGAGTACTTCGGGTTTTTCAGGGTGCGTTGAAGGCCTGCCAACACTTTCACCTGTTCCTATCCAATGGAAAACTGATAAAGTGTGGATAGAGCAGTGGCCCTTAAGTAAAGATAAAATTCAGGCCTTATTAGAAAGAAAAACAGCTTGACCAAGGACACTTAAAACCTTCTTAAGTCCTTGAATTTCCCAGTGTTTGGTTTGAAAAAGAAATCTGGAAAATGGAGGATGTTAACGGATTTAAGAAAAGTGAATGAACAGATGGAAACTATGGGAACTCTTCAGTGACTTCCCTCCTACCTGGTTTGCCTAGAGAATCCCTTTGGGTCATAGATATTAAGGATTGTTTCTTTCATCCCTGTGGATAAGGAGGATATGAAAAGATTTGCCTTTTCAGTGCCCGGCAACTTAGCTGAGCCTTTAAAGTAAATTAATGGGTTTTACCAGGAAAAAACCAGCCCACTATGTTCAAATGTATGTTGTGTGCTCTTGGTCCAGTAAGAAAAGCATTCCCAAAAGTTTGCTATTACATTACATGGATACATTTTGGGATGGCAATTGAGGAACAAATGTTAGAGGTTCAAAAAGACCACAGAAACACTAAGGAATTAAAATTAACATAGCACCGAAAAATTCAAAGACATCCCTTTCAATATTTAGGATAGAAGTATACCTAAGGTGTTACAGTTCAAAAACTTCCTTAAGAACAGAAAAAGCAAACACATTGAATGATTTTCAGAAATTGATAGGAGATATCCAATGGATGCACAGTGTTATTGACTACCTATCATTAAACCATAAGACATTTTAAGGACAGTGCTTTAAATTCACCACGCCCAGCTTACAAAAGAAGCTCAAGAGGTTTTGAGAGAAGTTAACTGGCTTTATCCAATGTGGTTGAAAGAGTCACCAAAACCCTTGAGATATCAGTTTTCCACACAAGAGGCACCCACAGCAGTCCTTCATCAAGGAACAGGTGTAGAGTGGGTGAACCCCCCACAACCAGAAAAGCCTTACCCCACCCAGTGCTTGTTTAGAATTTTATTAAAGGCCCTGCAGCAGTACAATTATCTGGGAAAGACCTGATAAGATATACACCTTTTTAAAACACAAATTAATGTGTTTGGGAGACCATCCCAGAGTAAATTTATTAGCCATGGCTCCAAATTTTTTACATGGTCTCCATTAAAGATAACTAGACTATTAATAATTGGGGACTTTGAAGAAAAAGTTTCAAAGTTCCTCTTCAGACCAAAATCTTTCACGATGCATCCAACAAATATTTGTGCTGTGTAATTTTGATCTAACTTAAAGAGAGATGAACTCCTTTTCAGTCCACTCAGCAGAATGAATTGTACCCGGATCATTCTAGCTCACTTATTATCTAGGAGAATAAAATAATTCATTGCCATTCATAGGGGTGGTACAAAGAATTGCCACAGCCCAAAAAAATTTGCAGCCTATTATATACAGCCTTAAGAAACCAAGAGCAAGTGAGAAAGCATCCAGGTAAGATCTATATATTAATGTCCATTCTCATAGTGGACTTCCAGGTCCCATTTTGATAAACAAAGGCAGATAGCCTTCTAACTATGTTGGTCAATACCCCTTTGTTCCAAGAAGTGGCATCTTTCCCAAATATCATTGGGTGCCTTATTTACGCTTAAATTTAAAACGAGGAAGCTAGGAGCATAGTAAAGCCTGAGGCTTGCCCCTTTCCAGCCCACACTGCCCCCAGGGAAGAACCCGGTTTGAGACCCAAGAAATCTAAAGGATTGGACCCATTATAAATTTTGGCGTCTTCTTTATAGGGGAGACCTTTGGATCACTTTAATGCAAAAAGAAGCCCAGTGGTCACTGAATTCCATACAAGATTTCCATTATGGGGTGCCCAACAATAAAATAGAAATGGTCCTGCTTTACAAAATTTTGCACTTTTTGACAGTATAAGATTTTACACACCACAGGATCCTTTTAATCCTCAAGGACAAATAGTGGAGAGGAGAAACAAGATATTAAGACACACCAAAAAACAAAAGAAAGGGGGAACAGGTAACCCTAGAGAACTTCTAAATCTAGCTCTTTATACTATTAACTTCTTTGATTTTGAAAAGATGCACTGGCTCCAGCTGAAGGTTTTATAACCCACCGGAAGGTCAGTGTCCAGTTGAAAGCAGCCCACATCTTTAGATAATCGCCAGGTGATGTGGAGAGACCCGAAAGGGGAATGGAAAGGACCGATAGGTTAACTGCTTTGGGGAGAGGGTTTTTTTATCTCCAGGTGGAGAAGGAATCAGATGGGTGCCAACGGCCAATTCGCCTTTGTCCATCGAGAGAAGGGAGCAGACCTTTGAAACAAAGGAGAAGACCCAAGAAAATCGGGTGGTGTGTTGATTTGGTCACCATTGAAAAGGTGGCAGTTATGGCACCATGGACATCAAAGATTGTCGGATTTCAAAACCCCAGGAATCATTGGACCTGAGCCAAGGACTAAAACCTCAGGGAATCATTGGACTCTGAGCCTAGGATTTGAAAACCTCAGGAACTTGACTTGAGACATAGGATTAAAACCCTCAGGAACTGGATTTCTGAGCCATAGGACTGAAAACCTGGAATCTTGATTCTCTGAGACATAGGATTGAAAACCCCTCAGGAATCATTGATTCTGAGACATAGGATTTGAAAACTCCGAACCTTGGATTCTCTGAGAAATGAAAGACGTTACAACACTTCAAAATCTGCTGGAATCATTGATCCAAACATAAAAAAGATTTCAGGACTTCAAAACCAGGGGATATTGGATTCCCCATGGAAAACAATGGCAATTTTGGTTTTGGACTATCTTTTTGCTGAAGAATGTATTGTGACTGTTGTTTAATACCCACCTTCTAGGACTTCTGGTGATCTTTTTCCAACACCATGTTGATTTATATTGTTTGCTATTCCCGCTTACTTTTACAACATGTTTGTTACACCACACGAGCCTTTAAACTGAGGGGGGTTCCCAAAGCCTCACACTATGTGCTTGTGTAATACCCCCATGCTGATGGGGTTTAACAAAACCCTTCCCCAGAAACCCGCTAGCAACCCTTCCATTTCCCTTTTGCTTTTCATCTCCCTTCCTGAGATGTCAGGGAGGGCGGATCATCTCCTTTTAGTGCCCCGCCTTTCCTGAAAAGTCAGAGGCGATCACCCTCCTTTTCGTGCTTTCACCTCCTTCCCTGAGAAGTTGGGGGGATCACCTCCCCTTGGGGGCCCACCTCCTGAGGAGTCAGGGGAGACATGACCACCGTGTTCTAAAATAAAAGAAAGGGAAATGTAATTGAGGTTTGAGCTGACAAATTGATCCCAAGATGAGGTTTAAAGAATTGGGCTATATTTATTAATATACATGATTGATTAAGAATGGTCCCTGCCCACCTCCTTGAAGTCCTGATGTTTGTAGAAATGACGATTTTGGTGGGTGGAGGCAGAGAGGAGGAAGACAAGCTGGGGGAGATTGGGCTGGTCGACTGGTGGTTGTTGGGGTGCTGGCCCAGCTAGCTTTTTGACCTAGCTGCACAATTCACGCCGATTCTCTTCCACCTCCGATCCTTCTTCACTGAGAATAAAGACTGACGATTTTCCCCTAACCTGAATTCCTGTCTCGTGCTGATCTTAAAATACACGATCTTAACAGAGGACAAAGAAAAAAAAACAGACAAAAAATTTACAATATATAGAAATTTGAGAAAAGATTAATCAGTTTCATCTGCTAGGGATCAGGGAAGGCGTCATGGATAAAGAAACACCTAAACCAGGTACTGAAAAAATAGAAGAATTTTAACATGTAGAAATATGATAAGAAGATATACTAATTATGAAGGGCTAACTGCACAAACGAAGGGAAGTGAGAGAGGGAATGATGAACTAGAGAAACAACTATTTCTATAGTATGGTTGAAACAAAGACCACAGGAAATATGGCTAGACAAGTGGGCAGAAACTAGAATGTGTAGTGCATAAAATTTCAAACTCAGTATACTTTATTTCATCCTATAATAATAGTTGATATGTATATGGCACTGAAAAGGTTGCTCTTTCTGATCTGGATACCACAACTTTTGAAATAAATACTAGAGGTATTAGTATCTCTGTTTGCTGATGGGAAAACTGAGAACAAAAGGGGCTAAATGACTTGCTTATTGTCATGCAAGAAGTCAGGATCTGAACACAAAGGAAAAAGGTAAAGTGAAAGACTAACGTGAGAGTTGGAAGATGGCAGCAATAAGGATTGATACAGGCTGATTACATCAGATGCCACAAAAAAAAACAATGTCAAAACAGGAAAGGCTGGTGAGTGATATGGAAAGGCAGAGACCTGGAAGAAGCAGTGGATATATTAGAGAATGGGAAAGAAGAAGAGGATGTCCTACAGAGAAAAGAGAGCTTTCAGGAAAAAAACCAAGGTTTCAGCACTGTGCCCGGCATGACACATTCAAATAATTCTTTGAATCCATTAAAAAAAACGAAGGAGCAAAGGATAAAGGATGAAATAAAATTTTATTTCATTGATTTTTAATAACAGAAAAGGGAATAGTAGAAAATCAGGAAAAGAAGCCCAGGGACTTGAAAAGAAGTAGGTGCTGAGTAGATAGGGTACAGAGAATAAAGAAAGGGATTTTCATTCTGTCAAGGAGTGATTCTGAATAAGAGTGATCAGAAGAGTAGGCAACAGACATTTATGAAGCCTTCTCCTAGATAGTGGAATTTGGGCTAAGCTCCAGAAATAGAAAGAAAGGCAAAAAGCTCACAGACTGATGGGAGAAACAACATATAAACAATATACAAATATACAAATGAGCAGGTAAAGGAAATATTGGAAATATTTAAAAGAAGGAAGGCATTAGAATTCAGAGATTAAGGTAAGATTTTCCGGAGAAGATGGGATTTTATTTACAACTTGAAGGAAGAAATGGAAGCCAGCAGCAAGGGAGAGAAAAAATTTCAAACACAGGAGACAGCCAGTGAAATGGCTGATAGTGGAAAATATCTTGAATGAAAAAAAAAAAAAAAACAAACCTATGAGTTCAATGTCACTGTACTATAGAGTATTTTAGGATATAGGAGGGGTGAGGAGGATAAAATGTAAGAAAATTATTAAGATAGGAAGGAAAGAGATGATCAAGGGCTCTCAATGCCAAACAGAAGTTATTCTATTTGATTGTGAAGATGATAGGAGACCATTGGAATTTAGTAAACAGGAAAGTACTTTAGCAGGCAGACTGACTAGCAGTCTATTGAACTAGTTTGGGCATGAGGTGATAACATTTACCTTACTCTTTACCTCTTCCACTACTTAGATAATAATGTATCCTGCTCCTGAAAACAATTTTTGCTTAGAAAAATGCTTCAAAAAACAAAAGTTTTGTGGAAAATTTTGCTTGGTTCATTTGGTCTATCAAAAAGATTCTTAACCTTTTGATCCTGCTATCAGCTTTTCATTTCATAGAAATCCTTAATCCCATTTTTATGGACCTTCCTGGCTGTCAAGTTATCTAAGAAAGCAACTGCCTTCCTTTAAACTCCAAACTCAAAATCAAATGAACTCAGAATTTTTCAAATACATACACATATCCCAAACTTAATTATACTTCAGGTCATTTTTTCTTTTAAAAATGATATTTACACCCTTCTCCCTAAAAAGACTTTCATTATTAGAAAACAAATGGCCATGATGTGAATAATGGATGCCTTCTAAGAGAAAATTGCTTAAATTTGCATTGGATAATGTAATGGACTGAGGTTTGAGTTGATGCACTGAGGTCCCAAGTATGTGAGGCTAAATAGTAATTGGGCTATATACTCTATTAATATACATGATTGGATAAAGAATGATCCCTGCCCACTCTCCGTGCAAGTCCTGATGTGTTGTATAGGAAATGACGATTTGGGTGGGTGGAGGCAGAGAGAGACAGGAAGAGAAGATGGGAAAGATTGGGCCTGGGTTCCATACTCCTAGCTGCTGGTCATGTGGGTGCTGGTCTAGCTAGCTTCTTGACTCAGCTACACACATTGCTATTGCCCATTCTCTTCCACCTCTGATCCTTCTTCACTGAGAATAGACTGACGATTTTCTTCTAACCTGAATTCCTGACTCCGACTGATTTTAAAATACGCGATCTTCACAGGATAAGATCTTACTTACATCTGTATTTTTCTTCCAGGCGTCCTTTAGAGAGAGACATTAATCCAATCTTTAGGGACTGTACTCTGATTTTTCCAGTTCGGCCCCTAAAATCATAAGATTTACAATATGTTAGATATAAATAAGTCAGTGAACAGCAGACTCATTTTTCTCTAAATAACTTATTTTCTTGAAAAATAAGTATTTGAAAAAAATAGCAATGAGGATAAATCCTCTTTTATTCATTTGTATAGTTTCTTTATATTTCATCATAACCTCTGAAAGCTGGAATTAAATGCTGTTCCTTCATGTTAGATTTTGGTAATGTGATTTGCTCATAAAGTCTATAAGAGCACAGAAACCACATTACACAGAATTAGGAAAGAAGCATGAAACAGAAACCAATTTTTGATTGTCTTTTACCTTATGCTAAAAGAGTTTATTGCTTATGTACACAGGAACATAAACATTCAAATGAGAAAAGTTGAAGCCCATAAAAAGCCCACTGTTAAAACCATATATCAATGGCTCATGGTGGTGATGTAGAGATGATTGTGGATATGTGAAAGATATGTTCCAAAACAAAAACAATAGCAGGCCCTATTAAAGATGCTCTAATGGTGATAATGTATTTGTCATGGCAGAGAGTTATACCTGGCCTGGTTAAATTAGGAGCTGCATCTCAGGTTGTCTGCAGGATGAAAGTCATCATCAAGTTCTGTTCATAGAAATTCTCAAAGGCTATCTGACAAGTTATAAAGTGGTACTGACATATACTCGTATAGCAAAGACATATTCATACAAGGAAATTACAGATACTTGTATTTAGAGTGTTGAAAAAGCACCTTTGTAGACTTAATAATGTCATTATGGCATTTAAAATGCTGAGGAAAAAAGACTAATTACTTACTGGTTAATTATTTGTTACTTACGGAGTTTAGTTAAAGACATTGACCAGGAAAGGAATTACCCCCAAAAAGGTCAAAAGCCTCCTAAACACTTAAACCACATAATGACTTCACTCTTCATCATTGCCAAGGCAATCTATTCATGTTACTATTGCCATATAATCTGAATGTTGGATAATCTGGTATGGAATTCTGATTGAGGGGATATCTGTCAAAATTTGAATATAAAAACATTTCTAAATCCACATTGGGAAAGGGTTTCATGCTATGCTGATGACATACCTTTCCTAATATACTTAGAGGACTATGATAACATTTATATCTATGTCTTAATTAAAAGATACTTTTTTAGAAATATCATTTATCCCCCTCTTTAATAAATATAATTTTGTTATATAAGTTATTTGAAGATATAATATGCATTTTTCCAAAGCCTTAAAATTTTAGTATCCTAAATAGCACATGAAATCCAAAATATGGGAACTTCTATTACAAAATAAGAGTTTTTTGTTTTAAAATTATGTAAACTCGTATGACTTTTTTCATTCAACGAATGTTGAATAACCACTCCTTGCACAAGAGTAGATACAAAGTCATTTATCTTCAATATCACTTAGTAATCACTATGTCAAGGAGCCACAATGTGTTAAATGCTGAGAATACAAAAAAAAAAAAAAAAAAAAAAAAAGGGGGGGGGGGAGCTTCAGTTCTCAAGGAACTCAGTTTAGTAAGGCATGGGAGATAGCATATAAGTGACTAGGGGTGCAAGGCACCACGATTAATTAAGGCTTTTTGTTGAAGATGGGACTTTAGTTGAGACATATATAAAGCCAGGAAAGCCAGGAAATCCAAGAGGCAGAGATAGGAGGGAGAGTCATAGAGATGCTCAATGAAGAGACAGTGAAAATGCCTTGTCAGGAAGGATTGTCCCTAATGAGTATCAGCAAGGAAGCCATTGAATCACAGAGTATGCTAGGGGTATGGGGGGAGAGAGAGAGGAAAAGGAAGAGTTATTTTTTGGAGTCTTTACTACTCTTCTGTTATTATTTTTATTTACTATTTCATTTTCCAATTACATGTAAAGATAGTTTTCAACATTCATTTTGGTAAGATTTTGAGTTTCAAATTTTTTTCTCTCTCTCAACTTCCCCCACCTCTCTTCCCAAGATAGTAAGCCAAATGATATAGGTTATACATGTACAATCATTTAAAAATAATTAGATATTAGTCATGTTATGAAAGAAAAATCAGAATAAAAAGGGAAAACCACAAGAAACAAACAAGATATGAAAGAATGCTTCAATCTGCATTCAGTTTCCATTTTTCTCTCTCTGGATGATGATGTCATTTTCCATTCCAAGTCCATTAAAATTGTCTTGGATCAATATATTGCTGAGAGGAATAGGTCTATCATAACAATCTTGTTGTTACTGTGTCCAATGTTCTACTGGTTCTGCTCACTTAATTTAGTATCAGTTAATGTAAGTCTTTCCAAATTTTTCTGAAGCTCATCATTTCTTACAAAACAATAATATTACATTCATATACCATAATTTAATCAGCCATTCCCCAAATGATGAGCATCCCCTCAATGTCCAATTCCTTGCCACCACAAATAGAACTGCTACAAATATTTTTGCACATAGGAGTCCTTTTCCCTTGTTTATGATCTCTTTGAGGTACAGACCCAGTAGTGACACTGCTAGATCAATGGGTATTTTGGTCCATTGGGCATAGTTTCAAACTGCTCTCTAGAATGGCTGGATCAGTTCACAAACTCCACCAATAATGCATTAACTACTCTTTTATTATTTCTCTTTTTAAAAATTTAATACTTTATTTTTTTCCAATTACATATAAATATAATTTCAACATTTTAAAAACTGAAAGCAGGGAAATGGTTGTGTAACGTATGGGAAATTTGGAAAGGAAAGAAGAATCCAGGCTATGAAGGGCTTTTGCCAAACAGAAGATTTTATATTTGATGCTAAAGTGACAGGTACCCAATGGAGTTGAATAGAGGGAAGGAGGGAGGCAGAAGAAGAAATAGGTAAATGACACTGTCTAACTTGATATTCTCTAGAGTTTGCCATGCTCTATGCATAAAGATAAATGCTTGTTAAGTTGAATTCAGTGAGACAGTTGTCATTCTTAACATCTTGAATATATATTTTTGAGGAAACAGTTGTACAACTAAAATAAACCTGTTTAGGAATTTATGAAATGAAAAGGCTTAAGTTTCATAAAGTACTCTATGAAAATGAGCTAAAAAAATTTTCAAATCTAAAGTGAATACACATAAAAACTACTGAGCATCTGTTGTGCTCCCAGAATTAAAATTTGATAACTAATAGCTAAAGTAATACTGTTACAATCTATTCTTCATTTTGAAATATAAGCTAAATATTCTAAGTACTGAATCGTTGATGAAATATTTGTTTCAAACTAGCTCCCCCAAATTGGGTATTAGTAATTGTATCACCATTAAAGGTGTCTTAACTCTTATTTAAAATATTGATTCTCACTTCTCCTCAAGGAAAACTATCAATGGAGAACGTGATAGCATCAAGGGCAAGGTAATTCAAGCAGGAAAAATAATTCAAAACAAACTGTGACCTACTGATAACTTTTCAAGAAAGAAGCTAAAAATCATTGTTGAGCTTCCCTGCAGACTATGGTTTAATATGTTGCCAAAAAAGGAAAAAGCTAGCACAACAAACTTGGAAATCTTCATTCATTCAACCAACAAATATTTGCTAAAAGTCTACTGTATGTTTGAAATTACTCTTAGCACTACAGTGATTTAAAAAGATATAGAAAAACAAAAATAATAAAATATATAAGGCAATATTTTAAGTTCTGCTGACTAAATAACTTTATAGGTATTTATTAGTTTAAATAATTTTTCACAATTATCCATTCGTTTAAATTATCTGAGAAGAAATTTTTATTCCTAAAATTGAAATTACATCTTCCCCCAGATTATGAAAATTTCATGTTAAAATAAGCTGAATTTTTCAAATAGCACTTAAATAATGATTTAAACAGTTCTAATTTCAGTAGATTTTTCTCCAAAGGACATATTTTTAAAACAAAAAGCAACTTTCAGCTACAGAAGACAGACTTAGGATAGAAATTTAATGAGAGGATGGGTTATTCATTAGATATATTATTCATGGATTAGTTCTACATTACTCAGAATAACATAATTCAGAGGTATCCTTTAAAGCTTGAAAATATATCAAAGGATATACTGTTTCATGTAGAGGTTAGTAAAGGCAGATGATGTCAAGGCAAAATACCAATGAACTGAAATGGGGGCTAAGAAACCAGAGACTAGATACAACTCTGCCACTAACTTATGTGCCCTTGGCTTTTTGATAAACAGCATTTAGTTATAAGGCATTTTAGGGTTTGGAAAGCACTTTGCATGTGGCATTTCATTTCTAAAATTTTTTTATTTCCTTAATTTTAACTTATAGAATAAAAAAACCATTTCTATTACAAAGTATAATTTTAAAAGGTGATTAATAAAACTGTAAATCTGTTATATACAACTTGATATTCTTAAATGTATAACAAAGCCACTGTGCAAATTTTTTTCCTCCCCCCCCCCTTTGAAATGGGTACCAATATGTCTATTTATGTATATATGTGTATATACATATTATATATATATACACATACACACACACACACATATATATATACACACACACACACACACACACACACACACACACACACACACATATATATATATATATAAAGTCACTCTCTATATATTTCTATGTTTTTTCTCTGGATGCAAACAGCATCTTCCTTCATATGTCCTGTGTAGTTATACTTATTAGCTTATTTTAAAATTCACTTTCCCCATTTGAAGGTTTTTGTTTTTATTAAAGTTCTAAAATTATATGATCTGTACACAAAATGTATCAAAAAATTATGCTAACGAGTGGTATCAACTAAAAGTACAAATGCTGGATGGGTTTCCAACTTTATTGACTATCTGAGCATGAAGAAACTTCTGAGATTACTTAATCCAATACTTTCATCATAAAGAGGAGGAAAATGAGGTCCACAGAGGTGAAAGCATGCTTAAGTAAATTTCATAATATATAGTTTTTTCAAAGGAAATCATGGAAGGCTGCTGTCAAAAATAAGCTTATGCTCTCTCAAAATATTACAAGATCAGGATAAACTAGATAAGCTCATTATGCTTTTCTTAGATTCTTATGACAATAGGAGGGTTATATAAATCCTGTATGCCATGGCTAATAAACTCATTATTTCAAAAATATCATTGATAATGAAAATTATGGAATATTACTGTTCTGTAAGAAATGACCAACAGGATGATTTCAGAAAGGCCTGGAGAGACTTACACGAACTGATGCTAAGTGAAATGAGCAGGACCAGGAGATCATTATATACTTCAACAACAATACTAGATGATGACCAGTCCTGATGGATCAGGCCATCCTCAGCAACGAGATCAACCAAATCATTTCTAATGGAGCAGTAATGAACTGAACTAGCTATACCCAGAAAAAGAACTCTGGGAGATGACTAAAAACCATTACATTGAATTCCCAGTCCCTATATTTATGCACACCTGCATCTTTGATTTCCTTCACAAGCTAATTGTACAATAATTCAGAGTCTGATTCTTTTTGTACAGCAAAATAATGTTTTGGTCATGTATACTTATTGTGTATCTAAGTTAATATTTTAATATATTTAACATCTACTGGTCATCCTGCCATTTAGGGGAGGGGGTGGGGGGGGTAAGAGGTGAAAAATTGGAACAAGAGGTTTGGCAATTGTTAATGCTGTAAAGTTACCCATGTATATATCCTGTAAATTAAAGGCTATTAAACAAAAAAAATAAATAAATAAAAATAAAAAATAAAAAAATAAAAAAAAAAACTCACAAAAAAAAATATCATTGATGGATATAAAACAATATCTGAATAACACCTTCCTCAAAAATAAATTTTTAAGAAGAAAAGTACCCAAATTAATTTCCAGAAAGCAAAGGATGTGTGCTACTCCTACTCTGCTTCTTCTCCATTCCATACCAGTATTGCAACCACAGACCCCAAAGTAATGATTCTTTCTTTCTCACCTACTTAAACAAGGTATTCATAAAGATTGCTAAAGTACCCAACCTACTACTGAGACTTAAAACTTGAAAACAAATTTTTGTTTGAAAAAAATATTCAAGAACTTTTAAAGCAAAGGGCAAAACAACTGTAAAAGAACACTAAAAGTATTCTTTATCAATATTAACAGAATCCAAATTATATAAGAGAAAATGAAACTAAATTTTAAAATGATTCAAAGATATTTGGTAGAAAAAGAGTTAATTTGTTATTCTTAATGGCAACTGATAATGCTACTTGTTATAACCATGTCGATGATAAAAAACATTCAACAAGCAACTGCTGTTTATTTATCAAAATATTATGAATTCTACTCATGTTTCTCTAGAATGTAAAGTAAAACAACTCTGAGGTACCAGTTTACACCTATTAGAATAGCTAATGTGACAAAAAAGGAAAATGCTGCATGTTGGAGATGTGAGAAAACTGGGATAGTAATGCACTGCTGGTGGAGTTATTGTGAACTGATGTCCATGCTGGAAAGCAATTTGGAACTATGCCCAAAGGGCTATACAACTGTGCATAACCTTTGATCCATCAATATTATAGTGAGTAGGCCTATATCTCAAAAATATCCAAAAAAAGGAAAAAGACTTATTCCTACAAAAAATATTTATAGTAGCTCTTTTCATGGTGGCTAAAAATTAGAAATCAAAGAATATTCGTCACTTGGGGAATGGCTAAACAACCTATGAAATATGATTATGATGAATATTATTGTGCTGTAAGAAATAATAAGCAGGATGATTTCAGAAAATACCTGGGACTTAAATGCAGGAGAAAGCCATATAAAATAACAGTAATACTATTTGATGAAGAATTGTGAATAACAGCTATTATCAATAATACAATGATCCAAGGTAATCCCAAAGGACTAATGATGAAGCATACTATCACACCTTCAGAGAAAGAACTGATTTTTATTAAATACAAACTGAAGCTTGCTATTTTTCCACTTTTTTAATTTTTTAAAATTTGTCTTCTTATACAAAACGACTAAGAAGGAAGTATTTTGCATAATTGCCTATGTATAACCTATATCTGATTGCTTATCTCAGGGAGGGGTGGGGGAAGATATAGAATTTAGAATTCAAATTTTAGAATAAAAATGTTAAAAAAAATTTTTTTAAAAAGATGTTTCTCTAGAAACTAAAAAGTTTCTTTAAAATGACAAGGATTTTGGCTAAATTGCAGGCAGAACAAGTAGCATCACCATCTCTTATATTCTTGAAATCAATTTTTTCTTGTATCAATTTTATTTTCTAAATGAGTATTTCTCAATTATCTAGCTATCTTATAGAATTAAGGGGAAAAGACTGATAAGCATACAGCTAATCAATAGAAGGAATTTTTTTTCAGCTTGAGAAAAAGCAACAGCCAAAAGAATCAAATTTCATCTTTGCATACTTTAACCCCCTACCAGAAAAATGAATAATTCCTAATCTGTCAAAAATATCAGGCCACAGCAGGTCTTTTCAGTATTGATTGTTTTACTAATGCATTATCTTAATTCAAAAAGGAATAAAAATATCTTTAGATGACTGCTACTGTGAACCAGAAAGAAGATTTTAATGGTAACCAGTATCAGCTAAATTAAATCCCTGGTAATGAGATAAACCTTCTCAAAACTGTTTCTGTTACCAGAACCATTATGCACATATACGTTATCATTATAACAACTAAAATAAACAGCAAAGACAAGTTACTGCTCCTTAATGCTAATTTTTTAATATACTTCAAGTCACACTTCAATATTCTTAGTGAGGAAAACAGTTTAAATACTTCATTCTAAACACATTTTTTTAAAATCAAATATTTGTGACTTTCTCTCACCAGCATAGTTCATTTGAATATATTGCAAATATGTAAACTTACGTGTCATATACATTGAGCAACCAATTAAGACACATATCTACACAGAATGGAACATTGACCAGGTCCTTGTGTGATTGTTCCAGCCCTTCATAAGTCGTTGTCAGACAAGTGATAACATCAGGGACACTGAGGAGTCGATCATTTTGGTTCAGTTTGTGCTGCTTAAATATCTCATCTGTTGTATTCAGTTCTAAGAGATCCACTAATCAGAAGAAGGAGAAGGAGAGAAAGAAATTGACTTGTTAACAAATTAGAAGCAAGAAATTGTTTAAAACAAATCAAAGTACTAACCCTCCCAAATTTATGTGTTCATCATGCTTGCCTAGCTCATACTTTTTTTTTGCTAGGGCTTTTTAGTGATTTCCTTTACTTCAGGTCTGCAAAGTATGGCGTTGTTGAAAAACTGTTGAACTTCAACTTCAAAATCAAAGACTCTCTGAGACCTGGCTCTTCCCTTAAAGAGTAAAGTGATATGGGATTTGATTGCTTTGAGTTTCAGTTTTCACATGGGTAGTACAAAGATATTTGTACTACCCACATAATACTGAGAGCAACTTTAAGTGATCATAAAACATTCAGAAGACATGACTTTTTAAAAAATAAAACTTTAAAGTAAATAATCACAGAGCACTTTGTAGTCAATTAATGTTTCCAGATACCACTTCATAGAGAGGTATAATCCATCTGTGGGGAAAATGAGACAGATAAATTCTAATGATTCAATGTATTAAAAGATGATGTCAGGAAAAAAAAAACTGCAATTTGTTTATTCACATTAGTATAATCTGTCTGCAATCAAAGCTTCTAAAATGTAGGGACTGTCTCTGAACAGTAGTACACACAATTAAAATGCAAAAAAAATCTGGAGGGGCAAATTAATTGACTGCTGACTTTTTGTAACTCCATTTGGTGTTTTCTTGGCAAAGATCCTTTAGTAGTCTGCTATTTCCTTCTTCAGTTTATTTTACAAATAAGGAAACTGAGGTAAATAGGGTTAAGTGACTTGCCCAGGGTTGTACCACTAATAAGTATCTAAGGCCAGATTTGAAATCAAGTCCTTGTAATTCCAGGGCTGGCACTCTATCCACTCATGCCATTTACCTACTCTACCTAAAGAAATTATATCCATATAACATATTCCCATAATTATTAAAAACCAGTCAGATAAAAGCAGACAAAATGCTAGAAGACATTTGAATTCTAAAGCTAATTAATCCTGTGCCATAGAGCTACTTTAACGAGTAATTGTAACTACATGGCTCAAAGCTTTATCCAGGCCAGCAAGTCCTAAGTTTCTGGATCAGGTCATACTTTCATTTCTTCCAAAAATGCCTTCTCAGCTACAGCAGTGACAGTAAATTTGCCATGTCTAAGAGTCCAGGATGACTTCAATTTTTAGTGATTCACTTTGACACTTTCTTTGCCTTGGTGCCTTAATAGGCATAAGTCTTTCTCAAGTAAATCATAGAGACCTTTATAAAATCTGACCACATTTGAATCATTGAAAAATGTGATTTCTTTTTTTTCCTAAGAGGCAAAAATGACAATTTGGTCTCAATGTAAAAGAAATAAACAGAAGAATTAGCTTCTCTCATCTACTTCCTATGACTAATGACTTTTTTCAATCTACATATACATAGTGAAGTATCAATAGCTATTAAAAGGTCTAGGATTCAAACTCCTATAAGAGGCACTATTAATTACTGGGATTTCAGAAGATACAGGGAGTAGTTGTGGGCAATTTCTATAAGATAAAGCAGAAGGAGTGGCCCCCACAGCAAAAGTTTGGGAAGACTATATAAGGAACATCCTCTTGTTGGGTGAATTTATTTGCGCAAAACATATATTTCTCAATTCCAGGCACCTAAACAAGTTTCAATGCCATTTTTATTCCTTGACATTTTTCTGTCTCCCTTCTCCTCCACCCCCCAACACACCCCAATCACATTTACTATCATGGACACAATGATTAAATCAATACTACCATTGCTTCTAGAGAAGACTTGTGAATCGGGAGTCAGTAACTTTTGCTCAGCTTATCAGACCAAAATTTCCATAGGCACTACTCTCCTACATATATTTTCTTCTATTAAAATGTAAGATCAGAGATGATCACTTTTGTACTTGTATTCAGGCAGTGAGATATAATACACATGGCAGGCATTCAATAAATGTTCTTCATTTATTCAAAGAATCAAAAGAAAGTTTGTCTCTTTGATGAATGAGAACACAGAGCCTTACTCAACTCTTCATTCCTTTCAAAGTCTTGCCAACTCTACTTCCACATCATCTCCTAGACCTGTCTACTTTCATGGAAACTAACCTAATTCAGACCCTTATGAACACTGGAATATCCTTTCTCCACTTGGTTGGCGAAGTGATTTAAATAAAGTACATCATTTCTGCTCAAACAAAGAGGGAATAAAGTGGAGAGAATGTTGGCCAGGGTCAAAATTCTGTCTTAACTTACCAGCTAAATGACCCTGAGAAAATCATTTAAGCACTGTTTGCCTTAGTTTCCTCAGTATAAAAATGAGGGGTTTATAACAGTTGGTATTTGAGGTGCATTCTAGCTCTAAATTTATGATCCTATTGCTGAGAGAATATAATACAACTTTCCTTCTTTGGCATTTATAGTCCATTATCTTTCTACAGCCTCTCTCTACTGATCGCACATTAATCCCTTTCTATGTTTTAGCCATGCTGGATAGGCTATCTAATATTCTGCCCTATATCTGATATTTGAAATATTCTACTAATGTGTCTTTGCTATTCTTTCTGCTTATCACCTTTGCCTTTCGAAACCCATAGATCAGTTAAAGTTTCAATTCAAGCGCCATCATGTATAAGAGATGTTTCCAGCTATAGTTCATCCCTGCAGTGAGTTTATCTTTAATTTCATTGAGGTATGTTCTGCTTATTTGTGTACATATTTTATCTTCTAAGTAGTACAGAGGCTCCTTAAGCATGTCATTCAAATCCCAAACATTTTGCAAACCTTACAAGACTATATAAGTACAAAGTATTATTAGACACTCTTATTTTTCTCATTTCTCCAATATGAAGCACATCTGGCATAAAGTAGTTACAGAAACAAATGCTTGTTTAACTGAACAGAAGTGTTTAAAATAATATGGTAACTATATTTTAGTAACCAAATATAAGAAGCTACTGTATCTTGAAACTTTAATGAAGAAATTCTGGAAATATATTTAGAAAGCATTTGGTCAATTCAGAATTCCTCATTATTAGCATTTTAAGCTTATCTTGGGGCATCACTGTGGGTGTTTTAGAGATTTACATAATAAATAAG
Organism: Sarcophilus harrisii; assembly: GCF_902635505.1. Classification (NCBI taxonomy): domain Eukaryota; kingdom Metazoa; phylum Chordata; class Mammalia; order Dasyuromorphia; family Dasyuridae; genus Sarcophilus; species Sarcophilus harrisii. The sequence continues at coordinate 148,743,741 of NC_045429.1, forward strand.
AGACAATCCTGGCCCTAAGGCAACTTATAATGAATACCTAACTAAATATATTAACACATCTGATTTATAAATAAAGATTGCACAAAGGTAGGAAATATAAATAAGTGTCAGCAAGTGATCTTGGCCTGGGGAAGCTTCTATAGGAAGATGACTTTTTGTTTTATAAATACAATTTACTAAGTACTTAGTAAGTAACTTTTTATATACAGTATTGAACCAGGTTGTAGGCAATAAAAAGTTTAGATAAGAAACAGTCTCCACCCTTAAGGAATTTAAGATTACTTAAGCTTAGTGGGGGATATAACATGCAGAGATAATTCTATCACAACTCAGATTGTACAAATAATACATAACTGCACCAAAGAGGCATAAAACAAAGTGGTTTTTGTTACAGGAGTGGGGAAACAGATGTTACTGATTAGAGAATCAAGAAAGAGTTTATGGAAGGGTTTATAGTTTTCAGTTAGACTTTAAAGAATGTGTAGGAAATCAACAGACAAAGAAGGAAAAGAAAGATTTCTGAGGTACAGGGAACAAAATGAGTGAAAGTATACAAGTGGGGGAGGCCATGGCATCCTTAAAGGCACAGGCCAGTTTAAATGGTTCAGTAAGCTTACAAAGAGGGAAAGTACTGCCAGAGTATGGAAAGGAATAAATGCAAAGAAGTTTGAATTCTATTTAGTGGTCAATAGAGAAGGATACTAAAGACTTTTTAGTAAATAAGAGACATAACAAGATCAAGGCACAAAGAAAATTAACAGAAGTGTGAAAGATGGCTTGGAAGACAGAGAGGATAAACAATCAGAGTAGCCCATGCCTGTGAAAGTGAAGATTTGCATTAGAATGGTGGCAGTATGTTAGGGGTGGAGTGAGATTTCGGAAATAGAATCATAGAATTTTGTAACTGACTAGATCTGAGATGAGAGCAAGGGTCAAAGTTATTACCAAAATTTTAAACAATAAAAATAAATGATTATAAGATTGAAAAATATTGAAGTTAGTTAGAAGGAAACAGGTTTAGTGGGAGAATTACAACTCCATTTTTGAAATCTTGACTTTGAGATGCCAGTAGATCCACCAAATAAACCATCAATCCACCAAATAAATGAATATTTATTTAATGTCTCAGTTGGGAGATGTAAAGACTAAAACAAGTCTCTTTCCTCAAAAAAAAAAAAAAAAAAAATATATATATATATATATATTCTACTAGGAAAATACAAGATATTTGCAGATAATTAAGTAATTTCTGGAAGTTCAGAGTGCTACAGGGGACTCTAGATAAGTCATAAGTAGGATCAAATAATTATAGATTTAGAAATAGAAGTATACTAAGAGATTATTGAGCCCAACCTTCTGATCTTATTGATGAGGAAGCTGAGACCCACAAAGGATGAATAAACTGACAAGAATCCCAGAGAAATAAATATGGGAGGTGAGATTTGATTCAAAGTCTTCAAGGCTGCAAATATAGTGCTATGTTCATTCTAGCCATGTCTCATCAAGCAAGAGGTGTATCTGAGAGCTTTACAAGTTGTAGAGATTCTAGGAGATAAAGAAGACAAGCAAATGCAAAGACAGAAGGGTACCCTCTTCTGCAAAGCAGAAAGAGACAACTAGCAGCAAGTCAGTCTGACTACAGCGGAAACAATATAATGAAAAGAGGATCAAGACTACAGAGGGCTTGTTATGTCTCTAATGTGGCTAAAAATAGCTGAAAACCACTGAATATTTCTGCATAGGGATATTACGATCAGACCTCTTTTTTAAGAACAGCAATTGATTAGCTATTTGGAGGGTAGAATTAGCATGGGATGAGACCTGAAGCAAGGAAGACTAGCTGGGAGACAGTGGTAGTAATCTAAGAAAGAGTAGATAAGATGGAAGCTGCATGAGTGGAGATAAGGTACTCATGGAAGGATGGATATTCCAGTTCAGAAAAGAGGTCAGAATGTGAACTATGGTTGTGAGAATCATTTACAAAAATGTAAGCTGAATCCAAGATTCAACAGATTTCCAAAATAGAGAAGGTTGAGAGAGAAAAGGAATAGCGATCATTAGGCTATACTACCAAATACTACATTGATGGTCAAGAAAAAAAAAAAAAGGATGAGGATTTAATTTAAGAATGGAATATAGGCTCTTGAAAGCATTCTACATGAATACAAAAGCCTGGAGGTTCACTTGGATAAATATTTATCTGACCAATGTCTGGGACAAAGCTGGAATATAAAAATAAAAGGGACAATTAGGAAAGGGAGAAAAAGGCAACTGGATGAAGTACTTAAAGCTTTATATGTCAGAGACTTTCTAAACAAACACATGCCAATATTTTGTATTAAAATAAATGTAATGGTAAAATAAGATTCATTTCACGTTTTTGACAAGGCATTTTTAGAAAAGATGAGTTGAAGAAATGAGCCTATCATTAATAGTTATTATCATACAGAAAAAAATAGACTTTCAATATTTATATCCATCCATTTTGAGGTCTCATTGGAAAGTGGACTGTGAATTTAAACCTTGTGAAGCAGTTGCTGCCAAAACAGCCTTTGTGGCTGAGTCATTTGTTCTCATTTTATAGCTCATAAAGTCTTAGGAGACTGTTACAAACTTGCCAGCTGTGTACTGGACAGGCAGCTGAGCCTCTTGGGGGAAAAAAAAATCCAAAACCTGCTATCACTACTAACCCAAAGAACACAGCCTGAAGATTCCTTCTGTATGTAACATAGTAATCTATTTCCTTTTCTCTTGTGGCTCAATATTCCTAAACAGTAGCAAAAGCAAAAAGATTTTAATGCTGGTAATTCATGAGATTGTGATATTTTGTTGTCCACTGGCATGGAACTTCTAAGGGAATTAATGTAAGTGGTATGGTGATGGCAGCTTTCCCAATAAAAGGAATTAGAGGGAATATGGCTCATGCACAAATCAGAGATTGAGACCAGCTGAAACCATTCATTTGTCTAGTTTGAATCCTTACTTCTCACCTTGCATCATACTCTTTTAAGAGTCTAAATCCTAGAAATAGAAAATTGTTAGACCTTATAATTACCAATTTTAACAAACACATGTTTCAAACATCACCTGCCAGCTTTTTCATGTTTGCCCAACTCTTGATCTTGTTAGTTCCTACTTTCACCTACACTAGCTTCTCTGATGACCCCTTTTTCTAATTGGACTGTGATGAGCAGAGAAGGTGATTCAATCTACACAATATTCCCTGCTCAGCCACAATCCATACTACCAGGATCTGGGGAAATAACCCTAAATTCTTTAACTATCATAACTTGATAATTATCTTTTATTTGCCACTGAAAATGTGGTAGATAGGATAATCTCTTCATTTGTTTTTCTGACGTGTGCACTAAAAATTTTTTTTCTACATAAGATTTAAGCTCTTAACATTTTCTCAAGCTATTCAACAATAATCTTCCTATACTTATTGTTTCTAATTTCTCATCTCATAATATTTTCTAAGGGAAATTTTAGAAACTATCTTGCATTATCTTTACAACATCCACATGTATGGAAAAAAGCAAGCAAGAATACTTTGGGAGTTCTTTTGTTTTCATTATTGTAATATGATTGTATTTTTTAATTTTATTTTTAATAGTATTTTATTTTTCCAAATATATGCAAAGATAGTTTTCAACATTCACCTTTACAAAACACTATGTTCTAAATATTTTCCCTCTATCCTCCATCCCCTCCCCAAGACAGCAAGCAATCTACTATAGGTTAAATATGAAGAACTGCTCTTTTCTTGAGGGTACAAACAAACATTGTTTCCTATTCATTTATTTGGCTTAACCTCCAAATTCTTTTTATAAATAAGATGATAATAAATTAGAAACAAAGAGAAAATATGATACACACAACATTTAGTCAGACACTAAATCAAAATAATCAACAAGCATTTATTAACTGTTTACTATCTACCAGATATTGTACTAAACACTGGGGAATACAAAGAAAGAAATATAAATACAAAGAAATTTCCAAGCAGTTCAGAAAAGGAATCTATGTTTTAGATAAAACCATAATAAATCCTGTGCTGGTCAAATATTAATAAATCATTTTTTAGAAGTCTCAAGATGTAGCACTCTTTTCTAAGCCATCAATTTTATAAAGTTTCTGTTATCTGGTGTTATTCAGTGCCTGTTATTGAATGAAAAGTATATCTCAACATAGTTCAAATATGTAAAACAATTCTAATTTTGCACTGTTCCTACAACTTTAAAATGATCAGTTAACTATTAAAAAGGCAATGGCCCACCATGCTCTTATTCTCTAATGAAATTCCTTTATAGTATCAAAGCATAATATCTGAGGAAAGTTTTTTATTTTGCTTTACTGTGTTATTGCTTGTTTATCTGACAAATGAAAATGAGAAATACAGCTACTTCACTGACATGTATCAGATCAAGACTTGGATTCTTTTCTTTAGACATTTAACTCATAAAAAAAAAGTCATAAGAGCAAAAGTGATAAACTTTTGAAGAATAACTTACAACAAAGGGCTTTCTGTAATCTTCGAATTTTAATGGCCGTACGGTAGGCAGAGAATCGTACATTGTTCAAGTCACCTAAAATAGCAAAAACAAAAAATAGAAGCTGTTTTTGAAAAACTGTTATTTAGCAAATACCAGGAATATATATATGAATAGTTGTCTTTTTCTTCAAGTTGAAATTAAAGCACTATACATGATCCCTAAGCTTCAACATGCATCTAACATTAGAAAAACCAAAACCAAAAAATAAAATTATAACCCAAGTTTGCAATGCTTGCTTAAAAAAAATCCCAATAATTATTTTAAAAGCCATTAAATATTGTGTTACTTTTTACAAATTGTATAAGCAGAATTATACACAAAAGCTTCAAAGATGACCAAAGTGAAAAAAGAGTAGCTTTGGAATCAGGAAAAGCTGGGTTTAAATCCTTTCTCAATTTACATGAGCTACAGTTTTCTCAAGTAAAATATGGGTTAAAACAGCACCTACCTACCAAGGTTATTGTGAGAATCATATGAAATAATGGAAATAACTCTGCAAAAATTAAAGGTACAATATATATCTCAGCATATATTATTATATAAGTTTAGGTACCACTATTATTATTATTATTGTTATAATGAATTTGCAAATTAATGGGTATGGATAAAAAAAAATAGTACAGATAGGTATATTCCTATAATTTAAAATTATCAGCTGGGACACTTGATAGTTATGTAACTTGCTGGAAGGGAGGGGTGCACACAAGGCCTGTATATATCAGAGATAGCACTTGATTCTAAGGCCAACTATTCCATGTCACCTTCTTCATTAATTATTACTATTATATCATTTTCATCTAGTCCCAAAAGGGAGGATTAAGAAAGAAAAGAATGAAGAATTTTATATTCTTGAGTTAATGAAAAGATGAGAAAAGACGAATGAACTTGGAGTGAGATTTGAAGCCTTCAGTTCCTGCTGTTCACAATTGGGTCTCAGAGACATTCTTCCTGCTCTAGTGAAGGCTTTCCAAGGCACAGTCAAATTTACTATCAATCACCTTGTTCACTCACCTCGACAATGGAAAATTGTATGCTTTTCTCCCCTAGCTTGTCAGCAACTAACTTAGTTTTGAAGCTTTCTACTTCTTTTCTGAACTTCTCTAAGAATGGCCTATTATCGACTTCCATCACACCCCTTTCTAATCCAGTCTACAAAACATTAGTAAAATAAACTTTCTGAAACTTTTTCTCTATGATGTCATTGCCTTGTTCAAAATTTTTCTTTTTTAATTAAGCACTTGTAATGCATCAGATACATACCAAATACAAAACATACAAAAGCAGATTTTTAAAAAAGGGAAGAGCAAGAAAGAAAGATAATGAAGTATTAAAATTTTGGAAACCTGAGATGATCCAGTTGATGAAGATTTTTAAATGTTAAAGGACTTTACAATTTATTTTATTCATATTTGAAAGCCACCATAATTTATTGAGATGGAGAGGTCAGAAGTTGGGGGAAGGGGAAGCTAATCACATAAACAGCATGTCCTTGGTACCTGTGCAAAGGATGGATTAAAATGAGGAGAAACTTGAAATAAGGAAAGCAATTAAGAAGTCATTAAAATACTCCAAGGAAGAAGTGACCAGAATCTAAAAGTATGGTGGATGGTTGCAAGCAGAGAGAAGGGGACCAATATGAGAGATGATAGGAAGGTAGAAGTTGTGACATTTATCAATGCACTATAGAAGAAAGATGAGTGACAGGAAAAGAATGAAGATAATAGATTATAGGATTGAGTGAGTAGGAAGATCATTATCCTCTAAGGTGTTGTTGTCATATTTGACTTTCCGTGACTCCATTTGGGATTTTCCTGGCAAAGATACTAAAGTGGTGTGCAATGGAGGTTCATTTTATAGATAAGGAAACAAACACAGTAGTTTGTCCAGAGTAATCTGAAGTCACATTTGAACTCAAGTCTTCCTGACTCCAAGCATGTACTCTATCCACTGCACCATGGGACAAGGGGATAAATTATAAAGAAAGATTCTAAATTCTGATTGGATAAATTAAGCTTGGAATGCCAAAGGGAAATATAGTTGGAGGTGTCCAAAAAACAGCTGATGATTTAAAATGATAGCTTACAAGATGTATCAAGATTTGACAAGCTCCTCAGAGTAGCAATCAAAGCACCTCATCATTGCCAACTCATTATCTTTTCGGTCTTAATTCTCATCTATTCTATAAGTATTTTTCTGTTTCAGGAAAACTAGTCATATTTCCTAGACACAATCTATTGCCCTCTGCATTAGAGTTCATAATATCTCCAGCAAATATAAAAGTATTATATCTTTCTTATATAGTATCTTATATAAGTATCTTTTTTATACAGTTAATATAAATGTCACAACTACTACCTTCATGTCATCTCTCATTCCCCTTCTCTCTGCTTGCAACTATCCACCATAGTTTTAGATTCTGGTCATTTCTTCATCTCTCTAAATTTTACCCATTTTTAAAATCTTTCTTCAAAAGCTACCTTCTTCATGAAGATGTTCCTAATCCTTCCAAGTTGTACACATCTCCACTTATTCACCCCAAGCTTGAAGAGAGTAGAAAAATGACTAGACTTGGATGCAGACTACCATTTGAGTATGTACCTTTGAGTTGTTGGGGAGGTTTTTAAATGTAAGTGTAAATTATTTTTAACATGTGTTGAATTTGGTTATCATTTTTTAATGGAGTTCAAATTGTATTAAAGTATCTTATATGTTGATTTTATATCCCTCTTAAAATTGTGAGACATCTAGCGATAGGAACTAGTAGATATCTACAATAGCAGTTAGAAAAAATATGTTTCTGAACAAAATAGATATGGAATAACCAACTGTTGAATGATTGAGGGTCCTATTTAATTTTTTTTTTTAGTTCCTTAATCCCATTCATTTCAACTCTATCCCTACAATGTCCCACTCACTCTAGATTTCCCCACTCCTGCTACAGGGTCCTAAATATTTGCCTTCACAGTGAACTTCCTTTCATCCAAAATCTTTTCTTTTCTCTACTTCCACTCATCATGTAGCAATCATCAAGGTCTGGCTCTCAGCTAAAAAGTACATCCCTGGCCACTTATTCTATTATTGGCTGCACTTTCACACTCATACTTGGTGATTTACTTTCCATTCATAATAAATAAGTTAAAAGAGTCTGTTCCTAATGCAACACACATCCTTTGTTCCTTATATGATCACTCAGCAACACTTTCTTTTGAGGTTTATTCTACACAGATTTTTAAATTGCCCTTTGTTTCATTAAGGAGAACTTTGTGATAGAATTTCTACAAGTCTTTTCCCTGCCTTAGTCAATTGATTCCCAGATGCTATATGCATTTTATAGTTATGTATAACACAATTTCCCTTTTTATTGTGACTTCTTGGATTTTATTATTATGATAGGGAAATAAGGTTAAATTTTGAGCATTTATTTTGTAGCCTGTAAGATTATTCAAGGTAATTATCTTGATTAGTTATCTTTGCTTATTTCCAGGATTTTCTAAGTAAACCATATATTCATCAGCAAAAAGAATATTATCTCCTTTTCTTCTCTCTTCATGACTTCGGTTTTTTTTTTTTTTTTTTGTTTTGTTTTTTGCCTTCTTGTCATAGCTAGCATTTCCAGAATCATATTAAATAATATTAGGAATAGTGAGTCTTCTTTTACATCCATATCTACCAGAAGAAATTCTGGTGTTTCTCTATTCTGTATGATATTTGCTCTTGGTTTTAGGAAAGGGAGCAACTAGGTGGTGCAGTGGATAGAGGACTAGCTCTGAAGACAAGAGCATCTGAGTTCAAATCCAGGTTAAGATACTTAACACTTAGTAGCTATGTGACTCTGGGCAAGTCACTTAACCCCAATTGCCTTGCTAAAAAACAAAAACAACAACAAAAAAACACAAGTGTTGGTTTTAGGTAGTTAATTTTTTCATATCATCACCTGGTGACTTTTTGTTTTAGACACCTCAAACTGGATTTCCCTTTGGCATCTCATACTTAATTCAAATTTCCCCCAAATCATCACCATTTCCAAATTTTCTACTACCACATAGGATACACAGCTATCTTCTTAGTCATCCAGTGTTATAATTAGTCATAATCATTTCTTTACATTCACTACTTTTTCTTATATAATGCATTTCTAGATAGCTAATATACTATAACAAAATCCTTCTATGTCAATGCTTTGCGTGCGTTTTAGCATAAATGTGTATGAAACTTTGTCAAATTATTTTTGTCCCACATCTATTGAGATAAAACATGATTTTGGAAGTTTTTGCTTTTAATATGATTAAGTATATTGACTGTTTTCTTAAAGTTGAATAATCATTGCATGTCTGATACAAATACAATTGGGTTATTATGAATGATTTTTTTTTTTTTTGATAAACTGATATAGCAAGTTTGACAGGATTTTATTTAAGATTTTTGAACTGGTTCATTAATGATATTTGCCTCTGTTTCCTTTTGTGTTTTATTCCTTCATGCTTCAATTATTATGACCATATTTGTCACATAAAAAGGATCTAAGAGGGACTTTACTTTCTTGCTTGCTGGGAATAATTTTTGTAGTATGGGTTCTAATGGTTTTTTAAAAATTAAAAAAAAAATGTTCCCTTGTATCCATCAGGACCAAGGTTTCTTACTTTGATAGATCCAGTAGAATTAGTTTAATATTTTTTTTTCTGAGATGAAATACTTTAAGATTTCACAGTAGTTATCAAAGATTTAAGATATTTTTTTTATTTTTTGAAGGTACTCCTCTACTTCTTTTGTGTTCTTAGTTTTATTAGCATTTAACTATGTATAATAACTTCTGATTACGTTATTTATTCTGGTTTTGTTGTGATTTTACTTTGCTCATTTGTTGCTTTGTTGTTCTGATTTTCTGCCTTCTTTTTAATTAAATTGGTTAAAAGATTCTCAATTTCATTGGTTTTTCCCACCCCACTCCACTCTACCCCTCATCCCCCCACCCCCCACAAAGATAGAGCTTTCACGTTACTTTTCGTTTTAGGAGGTTTTCAGGTTTCCAGATTAATGTACTTCTCTAATTTCTTTCTTTCTTTCTTTTTTTGCTGAGGCAACTGAGGTTAAGTGACTTGCCCAGGATCACACAACTAGGAAGTGTTAAGTGTCGGGGACCACATTTGACCTAAGGTCCTCCTGATGTCAAGGCTGGTACTCTATCCGCTGTGCCACCTAGCTGCCCCTTCTCTAATTTCTAATACCTCTTCTTTTAAGCTTATTTAAGGTTGTTTTTTTTTTTTTTTTTGCTTACCCAGTTTTAAAAATGTATATTCAGATCATTAATCCTCTCTTTTTCTATTTTGTTTGTAGCGATATTACTTTTGCCCAAAGGACTGTTTTTTCTGCATCCTAAAAATTTTAGTATGTTGTTTCATTATTGTAACTTTCTTTTACAACACTATTAATTTCTATATTTTTATGATTTATCCTTTGACCTATCAGATTGTTAAGGTCCTCAATGGAAAGAACTGGTTTTTGCCTTTCTTTGTATCTCCAATATTTAGCACACTCTGGCTGTATTAAGAACTTAATAACTCCTTAGTAAACCTCAGACCTATTTAATAGTTAGGATGTCATTCTTAGGTCTCCATTTGAATCTGGGTATTTTTCTTTGGGCTTCCTAAAATGATTATCATTTTTATTGCACTATTATCTATAAAGGCTGTGCCTATTTTTGCCTTTTATATTTGTTTGCAAAAATCTGATTATGTAGTCAATTTTTGTAAAAATTCCATGTAGTTCTGAGAAATTCATACATTCTTTTTCAATTTTATTTTAAAGATGCCATTAGACTTTTATCTCTTTCCCCTGAAATGTATTTGTTCAATGTTTTTATGTATCTGTTTGACTTGTCCAAGATTGAGAAAAAGAACAATGAAATCTGTCACCATGGTGTTCCTATAATGTATTCTTGTCACTCATTTAATGTATCCTTTATGAATTTAAATGCTAATACATTTAGATCATATAATTTTAATGCTTATCAGCATTAAGGTTCTGATAAAGGCCTCATTTTCAAAATATATAGAGAATTGACTCTAATTTATAAGAAATCAAGCCATTCTTTAATTGATAAGTGGTCAAAGGATATGAACAGACAATTTTCAGATGAAGAAATTGAAACTATTTCTAGTCATATGAAAAGGTATTCCAAATCACTATTGATCAGAGAAATGCAAATTAAGACAACTCTGAGATAGCACTACACACCTCTCAGATTGGCGAAGATGATAGAAGAAGATAATAACAAATGTTGGAGGGGAATGTGGGGAAAACTGGGACACTGATGCATTGTTGGTGAAGTTGTAAACGGATCCAACCATTCTGGAGAGCAATTTGGAACTATACTCAAAAAGTTATCAAACTGTGCATACCCTTTGATCCAGCAATGTTACTACTGGGCTTATATCCCAAAGAGATATTAAAGAAGGGAAAGGGACCTGTATATGCAAAAATGATTGTGGCAGCTCTTTTCATAGTGGCTAGAAATTGGAAATTGAATAGATGCCCACCAACTGGAGAATGGTTTAATAAATTGTGTATATGAATATTATGGAATATTATTGTTCTATTAGAAATGACCAGCAGGATGAATACAGAGAGGCTTGGAGAGACATGACTGATGCTATGTGAAATGAGCAGAACCAGGAGATCATTATACACTTCAGCAACAACACTATATGAGGATCAGTTCTGATGGACATGGCTATCTTCAACAATGAGAGGATCCAAATCAGTTCCAATTGATCAGCGAAGAACAGAACCAGTTACATCCAGAGAAAGAACATTGGGAAATGAGTATGGACCACAATATAACATTTCCACGCTTTCTGTTATTGTTTGCTTGCATTTTTGTTTTTTCTTCTCAGGTTATTTTGACCTTTCTAAATCCTATCTTTCTTGAACAAGAAGATAACTGTATAAATATATTGTATTTAACATATATTTAACATATTTAATATGTATGGGACTACCTGCCATCTAGGAGATGGTATGGAGGGAATGAGGGGAAAAGTTGAAACAGAAGTTTTTGCAAGGGTCAATGTTGAAAAATTACCCATGCATATGTTTTATATATAAAAAGTTATAATAAAAAATTTTTTTAATTAATTTAAATTTAAAAAATAATAATTTTAATGCTGATATTGTTTTGTTGACTATGGACCCTTTCAACATAATTTTCTTCTTTCTCACTTGTAATTTTTGGAATGTTTGTTATCACTTTGACAGTATGATCACAATTCTTGGTTTGGTTATTTGCTTTTTTTTTTTTTTTTTCAGGGGGAGGGGATGATTTTTTTTTCCTTAGCCTCTAATTTTTTTTAGTCTGCATCTGTTTTCTTCAAGGAAACAGATTGTATGTTTTGTCTTTTTATTCAATGTTATGCTTTTTCATTTCATTGGAATGTTAAATTCCTTTAAATTTACATTTGAAGTTATGAAATTTAGATTTTGTCCATTTTTTCTTATATTGCATTCCCCATCCACCTTTCTCTTTTTCCTGTATAAAAATAGTCCTATAACTTCAGATATTTTAACTTCATCTGTCTTTTTAGGTAATCCTATCCACACTGACTTTAATCACTTCATTCTTAAGCCCCTCACCCTTTTACTAGTTGGTATCTTTCCCACAGTTTTGGAGTCCTTTAAAAAAAATAAACAAACAAATATATGCAGATATCCATACATACATATGCTTATTAAGTACTTTCTTATTTTGTACTTATTAAATACTTTCTTGACTTATTTTGTTCATTAATACTTCCCCTCTTTTTCTTTCCCCTGGTATGGCTCATTAATTTTCTGAGTTATTTTTCTAAAGAAAAAAAAATGTATATATGTATGTATGTATGTATGTGTGTATTTATGTATGTACATATATATTTTTCCTTTGTTCTTTTCATTATTTATCCTCCCATTCTATCTATTCTTAACTTTTATTCTTTGATTTGTGGCCCATAAATTTTAGTCCTTTATTCTCTATATTCCTCATATAATTAAAACTTACCTATATTGAGTTGCTTTTATTGCCTTGTAAACATCTTGCCTCTAGAGCCCCTTTTTTGTTCTGTTGTACTCAATTTGAGAAATACTATTTTATAGAATATTTATATTCATCATTGATACCTCCTCCTCCCATCATGAAAACAACATTGTCTTCATGGTTAATCTTGTAGGTTCTGGCCACTACAAAGAGGGCTGCCACAAACATTTTTGCACATATAGGTCCCTTTCTCTTCAAGATTTGTTTGGGATATAAGCCCAGTAATAACACCTCTGGATCAAGGGTATGGACAATTTGATAATTTTTTGAGCAGAGTTTCAAATCGCTCTCCAGAATGGCTGAGTGTATTCACAATTCCACGAATAATGTATCAGCATCCCAGTTTTCCCAGTTTATATTTTAGAAATGAAACCCAGCTATAAAGAACTGTGTCAAATTTATAAGAATACAAATAAATAATTCCTCAATTAATAAATGGTCAAATGAACAAAGAATTTTAATGAAATTAAATGAATGAAATTCATGAAAATTGATAATGATATTAAAGCAATCTATAGTCATATGAAAAAATGCTCTAAATCACTACTGATTATAGAAACGCACATTAAAATAGCTCTGAGGTACCATCTCACACCCTTCAGATTGTTTAAGATGACAGGAAAAGATAGTGATAAATGTGGAGGGAATGTGGGAAAACTGGGATACTAATGGTGGAGTTGTGAATTGATCCAGTCATACTGAAGAGCAATTTGGAGCTATGCCCAAAGGACTATCAAACTGTGCATATCCTTTGAACCAGCATTCCCACTACTGAGTCTATATTCCAAGAAAACTTTAAAAAAAAAAAAGGGGGGGGGGTGGAGTGGGTGAGACAAAGACCCACATGTGCAAAAATGTTTGTAGCGGGTCTTTTTGTGATAGCAATGAATTGGAAAATGAGTAGATGTCCATCAGTTGGGGAATGGCCAAATAAGCTGTGGCACATGAAGGTAATAGAATATTATTGTTCCATAAAAAATGATAAACAAACCGATTTTAGAAAGGCCTGGAAACTTGATACTGAACTGATGCTGAACAAAATAAGCAGAACCAGGAATACATTGTACACAATAACAGCAAGAACATGTGATGATCAACTATGAAAGACTTGGTTCTTTTTTCAGTGGTTCAGTGGCTCAGGCAATCCCAATAAACTTTGGATAGAAAAAGACATATGCATCCAGAAAAAGAACTATGGAGATTGAATGTAAATCAACACATTTTTTTTTTCCCTCTCTTATGGTTTTTTCTTTTTACTCTGCTTTTTCTCTCCCAACATGACTCATAAACAATGTGTACTATAAACAAAGAAATATAAAAATAAAATAAAAGGTAAGAAGAAATGGTGGGGCCAGATAGGTAGATGTAAAAATCTTCAGCACAAAGATGGTAATTAAATCTGGGGAAGATGATGAAATCATCCAGTGAAGGAATGACCTGGATGAGGATTGAGTGAAGAAAAGATTGAGAAGAAGCACTCTAATAATTAGGAGAATCAGGAGAGAATGGAATCATGATAATCTAGAAAAAAAAAGAGAAAATCAAGGAAGAGAAATTAATCAACAATATTTCAAACAGGTCGATGAACATGAGGATTAGGAAAAGACCATCAGATCTGGCAAATAAGAGATCTTAAAAACTACGGAGATAGCAGTTCCAGTGGAATGATAGATAAGGTTGGAAGCCAATCTATAAGGAGTTAAGAAAAGAGTATGCTGAGAGAAAGTGGAGGGACCTTTAGTAGGCGTATAGATTTTCAAGGAGTATAGACTCAAAGGGCAAGAGAAATATAACATAAAGAAGCTGGAAGAATCAAGTGAGAGTTGTTTTTTTGGGGGGCAGCGGGAGGGGGAAATGGAGGAGATGTATCTATTCTCTGCATACTTTGTACACACCCAGACATATTGTCTGTTCCATTAGAATGAGAGTTTCTTGAGTGCAAGTAGACTTTTTTTAAACCATTTTCTTTATCCCCAATGCTTAATACTGTGATTGGTTCATAATAAGTACCCAAGGTTTTTGACTGTCTTTATAGCTATCTAAATTAGAAATACAAGATCATATTTTGTTATCAACTCTTCTGAAAGCATAATTTATCTTCTAAATTTTCTCAGTGAATTTTCAAAGAAATACATTTTTTTTATTTAAAGAATGAATGAATAATGTGAAATAGAGGGCTGACATCTCCTTAAGAGTTTTAGAGTAGTTGGTTCTATGAAAAAGCCAATAAAATAGATAAGCCTTTGGTAAATCTGATTAGAAAAAGGAGGGAGGAAAATGAAATTAGTAGTCTTAAAAATGAAAAGGGAGAACTTTCCACCAATGAAGAGGAAATTAGAGAAATAATAAGGAATTATTTTGCTCAACTTTATGCCAATAAATTTGATAACCTAAGTGAAATGGATGACTACCTCCAAAAATACAGACTTCCCAGACTAACAGAGGAAGAAGTAAATTGCTTGAATAGTAGTCCCATTTCAGAAAAAGAAATAGAACAGGCAATTAAACAACTCCCTAAGAAGAGTTTTAGAGTACTACCTGCCATGCCTAAATTAGCCTTTTAATGAAGTATACCCTTCATTTTTACCCTTAGTTATACTTTCATACTAGCTGACACAACATCAGTAAATTAGAAAGACTGATGAACTTGGAGCCAAAGCTTTTTTTTTTTTTTTTTTTTTTTGGACATTAAACAGTTGTATGATCATTGAGCAATTTGCTTAATCTTTTTCAAACTCTGTTTTCTCATCAGTAAAATGGAGATATTTATACCTTACGCCAAGATAAGGTCTAAATGGGTTCATGATTTAGACAAAAAAGTTGATAAGCAATTAGGAGAACAAAGGAGAGTCTACCTCTCTGATTTGTAGAAAAGGAAGGAATTTATGTCCAAGGAAGAACTAAAGGACATTATGAAATGCAAAATGAATAATTTTGATTACATAATATTAAAAGATTTTGCACTAACAAAATCAAAACAGCCAAGAGTAGAAGGGAAGCAGAAAAGAAAGTCAGGGGAAAAATTTATATCCAGTATTTCTGATAAAGACTCCATTTCTAAAATATAGAGAGAACTGATTCAAATTTATAAAAATACAAGCCATTCCCAATTGATAAATGGTCAAAGGATATGACAGATAATTTTCAGAAGAAATTAAGGTCACCTATACTCATATGAAAAAAATGCTCTAAATCACTATTGATTAGAGAAATGCAAATTAAAACCACTCTGAGGTACCACTTCAGACCTCTCAGATTGGCTAAGATGATAGGAAAAGATAATGATAAATACTGGAGAGGATATAGGGAAACTGGGACACTAATGCATTGTGGGTGGAGTTGTGAATTGATTCACCATTCTGGAGAACAATTTGGAACTATGACTAAAGGGCTACAAAACTGTGCATATTCTTTTATCCAACAGTACCATTAATGGGTCTGTATCCTAAAGTGATCATAAAAGAGGGAAAAGGACCCACATGTGCAAAAATGTTTAAAGCAGCTCTTTTTGTAGTGGCAAGAAATTGGAAATTCAATAGTTGCCCCTCAACTGGGGAATAGCTGAATAAGTAATAATATACAAATGTAATGGGATATTATTATTCTGTAAGAAATGATAACCAGACTGATTTCAGAAAAGTCCAGAAAGATTTACATGAACTGATGCTGAGTGAACTGAGCAGAATCAAGAGAACATTATGCAGAGTAACAATTATATAAAGATTGTGTGATGATCATCTGTAATGGACTTGGTTCTTTTCAACAATGAGGTGATTCAAAGGCAGTTCCAACAGACCTATGATGGAAATTACTATCCACATCCAGAGAGAGTGCTACAGAAACTGAATATGGATCAAAGCATAGTATTTTCCCTTTTTTTTATGTTGTTTGCTTGGTTTTTTCCCTCTCTCATTTTTCCCCTTTTGGTCTGATTTTTCATGTGCAGCATGATGAATATGGAAATATTTAAAAGAATTATACATATATTTAACCTATTTTGAATTGCTTGCTGTCTTGGGGAGGGGGAGGAAGAGGAAAGGGAGAAAAATTTGGAACACAAAGCTTTGCAAAGGGGAATGTTGAAAATTATGTTTGCATATATTTGGAAAAGTAAAATTCTATTAAAAATAGAGACATTTATATTTCTACCTGATATAGCTAAGGGGAGATAACAATTACATATTAAGTAGCGTCCATATGTGTGCCACAGTTTCTGTTCTCAGGGACCTCATGGGATTTAAGATATAACAAGATAAGGGATGTTTTATGAACCTTAACATGTCTTACAAATGGTAGGTATGATTACCGTCTTCACTACAACCCTCTAAGGTAATCTCCAAATAGTGTTATACCTTGTCTACACACAAAGAGAATGATACTCAGAAAGTATCTTGCTCAAGGTTACACAAAGTATAAGAATTTGAATCCAGATATCTCTGGACTCCAAGGCTAGCATGCTTCTTGATGAAGGAATATGCAAAAAATTAAAGTAAGGTTATCAACATATAAGTCCTTTAAGTAGTGCCTTGTACAGCAATTAGATTAACAAAAGCAAGTATCTTGAAATTTCTTTTTGACTCATATAATTCCAAGCTATACCTACCATTTAAGAAGAAAATGATATTTTCTAGATACTTTTGATATTAAGTTGTTGTTCAGAATAAACACATGATGAATATATAGCTTTTATCTATTTCCTGACATGGAATCCTTTTGTAGGAAAGCATTGTCGGTTCCTTTTAACCACACTGCATGTTATCTGGTAGGCTGGCAAAAAGTTTCACTGAGTAAAGAATTAAACTATTATAAAGTTCAGTAGTTTAGACAAATTCCATGAGTTAATTATTTAACAAAACAATACTCACCAAGAGACTGAAAGAGTTCTGTCATTTTAGGATGATCCCAGCAAGTTGTCTGTGTCTCATGACTGAAAGAAATGGGTACATTTTTTAAAAATACACAAAAATTTACACAAAATTAAACTGCAAGAAAAAAAATTTTAATTCCAAGCTGGCTTTGCATCAAGTCCCCAGATAGTAAAACTTCTCTACATAGATATATAATTTAAAAGAAAAAATATCCAGTTTATTTTTTCCTAGCTTGATATTTCACTATTATTTATAGTTCATTAAATATGGCATATAGAAACTGGACAAAACTACACTGTCATTAAGGAACTTGATGCTCCAACTACTGTTGAGCATCTGGGACTTTGATGACTCATTTGAAAGAAACTATGGATGGAAGAATTTAACTTTAGTCACTTCAGAAAACTCTAGTTTTCTAGGATAAGCATTAAATATTAAAACCTAAACTTTTGGTCTTTGAATTTCAGTTTCAGTAATAACTGTCTGAATCAAGGTGGTAGACCTAAAATACATATTCAATATATTCTCAACCTTATTTTCTACCCCTAGCCCATGTGTTTTTCCCTCTGTCTTAAATCTTTTGTGTTTTTATCTTTCTTTGTTTGTCTAATCTTGCCTCTCCTTTTCCATCCATTTCTTCTCTGTCCTTATGGTAATAATTTTTATGGTTTTGCCATTTATTGAAATGTTTTCTATTTCTTTGCTTTTCTATAAAAGATGAATCTTTAATATTTTCTTTATCCTTAAGGGAGCATCAAACTTCAACCTCTACTCTTAATCCTCTTTCCTATAAAATTTTACATTTAAATCTCTTATGTGCATTTGGCATATGATTATTTAGATGAATCTGTGTCTCTAAAACAAAAGATTTTCTATCTCTAACCAAGGTCACATGGTACTTTAAGGATTCAGCAATCTGCATTCTCATCAAATTGGGCATTCTTGCATTCTTACAGATTGTAAGTTACACATGACTGATTATCATGTGCGCCTCTTATCCATGTCCTGTCATAAATTTGCCAAAGGAGGTTCACATACACTGCTGAGGAATTTCCTCTCATTTTCATGACATGCACATGAATATTAATGAAGCACACAGGCTATCCATGAGATATCCTAGTTTTTGCTGAGTAACCAGTTAATTTCATATAGATATAGATATAGATATAGATATAGATATTTGTGACTATAGTTCCAACTGGTTCTCCTAATTCCTTGCTTAAATTACTATATCTCATTACTTACACCATTTACTACTCTTCCACTGTCCTTTGATGGATACTGAAATTCAATTCTTGTGAGCCTAGAGAATTCATTCTTTTCAGTATCACATAGTTGCAAGTCATATTTATATATTCGAATAAATATCCCAACTGTACATTGTAATCTGAACAATAATGATTTGCCTATTTTATTCAATAGTTAAGCCAAACTCCTTTGAATAATATGCTTAAGAGGCAAGATTTTAACTCTTTATGCAAGTGGGACAATGTCATTGATAATCAGGAGGATTCAGAAACCCCTATTTTGACTTGACTTCTGAATTGAACCTCCTTCAAGACAGTAACAAGTGCCCTTGAATAAGCAAACATCTTTGGTTTTAAGCTTTCTTTCATATTAGCAATTACTGCTATTGTTTCATACTTGAAGAAATCTTATATTGTTTTTTATGCATTATGATAGTCTTTTTTAACCTTAATGAGAATTGTGATGGTAATATTTGATTCTACTGAATTAAACACTTTTTAATAGTGAACAAACAATAAACAAGGTAGAAGCTTGTATTCTTTATACCTGTTCATCATTATGATGATGTGCCTTGTTATAGAATAATATATATATATATTTGATAACCTGCCTGCTCTCTTTCAACAGCCCCATCAAGAAGCCTTCCTTTATTGAGTGTGTAAATTATTTCTATAAATAAATTGTATTGGTAGAAAAGTAGATTAATAAAATTAGTTAGTTTTCATAGTATTTATGTACCACATAAATAAATTTGGTAAATTGTAAATTCCTTGAAAATTATTTGATTTTTATCTTCTACCAGGCACAGAACCATGCACACAAGGAGAAATTCGGTAAATACTGACATTAAAGCAATATTACCATTTTATGGAATTAAAATAAAAAGCAGGAGAAAATGCTTAAAAATTAAATGTTTCAAAAAAGATGAGACATTACCCAGTATCAGGAACATACTCATTACCATATATGTATGGGTAAAAGTAAATATATCACTCATGGCAACAAAGTATATTACTAATTGCTAGAAAAACCCCTCTAAATTATAGCTTTTCCAGAGTTTATATGGAAGAGTATATGTAATTTAATTAAGAATCCAACTTTGTTATCCTGGCAACTAGAATTAGATTAGATTTAAGGTTTATTATGCTACATGTAGGAAATAATTTCAAAGGAGGTAAATTTGCCAGTAGCCAGTATAGTGTTGGTATTACTAGAATCATTTGATATTACATAAACATATTTACATATACAGGACGTCCCTCCCACAAAAAGATTTTATGTAAGCTTCAATAGCTTAAAACAACACTAAGAGTTTTGGAACATGGCATAAGCATACACATATGCTATGTGTACATATATAATGAAAGGCAGTCAGGTTTAATGTTTAATAGACAATCACCTCTACAGTTAGGAAGACAGATTCAGTTCTCACTTTTGACCTATGATAGCTCAGTGATCTCAAGCCAGACACCGTTTACCTCTCTGTGATGCAAGCAAATCCAGGTGCACAGCAGCTGCCTCTCTGCAAAGGCCAGGAAATTCCCTAACCTTCCTCACTCCTTTACCAGAAGAGTGCTTTTTCACGGTGGAATCCCAATTTTTTTTTTTTTTTTTTTTTTTTTTTTTTTAAGATTAAAGAGATTTCTCCAAGATCATATAATTAGTGGTAGAAGTAGGACTGAAACTAAGAGGTGCTCTCCTATACTCACAACTGAATACTGCTTTGTATATAATGTTCTTTAAGTTCCCAATACTCAACAAAAATAAATAAGTAAATCAATGAATGAAGGGGTAAATCAATCAATAAACTGCATTGTCAAAAGCTTACTGTAGCAGAACTGAATATTTATCTAGACTCTTCATTCAGACTCCCTGCTTCCTCTGCTCTGAGACAGAAACTGATGAACAGAGTTATCAACCCTACCTCCCCTGATTCTAATTTTGCAAGGAAAGGGGAAAAAAGGGTTGGGGCCTAAATACTTCTGTGGGAAACATAAAAGTAAAAGCAGGATAATGAATATTGTTAATGAAGAAGTTTATCACCTAATAGTTAAGCAAAGCAAGATGTGCTGTAAAATACAATTCAAATTATTGCTGGTTGACCATAAACTTGTAAGAAATAGATCAGTGGTAAAATTACTTCTCGAGTTTATACTACCCTAAATTTTTTTTTAAGAGATCAGAAAAGATACTAAAGCATTTTCATTTTCCGAGATACAGATTCTAAAGAAAATTAGATAAACAAAAGTCTCCTGAGTAAGTCCACTAATTAAAAAAGGGAGAAGTGTTCTCTATCACTCCTACCTCTTCCCCGCCCCCCCCCCCAAAAAAAAAAAGAAAGCCATATAAACATATACTTTGGCAAAGAAATTCCTTACTCAGCATCGAGGACCTATAGAACAATGAAGGAATTCAGTTTCCAAGGAAGTGTAATTACTTTTCCATCACTGAGGAATGCTCATTAAATGAAATCTGGTTAAGTTGGTTCTGTTATAGCTTGTGTATAAGACATAATAAATGGGCACTTCATCGTGCTGAGTGTTACTGGAATGTATTAAATTGTATTCAAGTTAGATGGAAAGTAGGAAGATAGGCTACAGAAATGAAAGTTAATGACCAGTTAGCAGCAGAGCAGCTATCAAAAAGACTATCTTGAAATGCCCCATTCAAAGGAAAAGGTGAAACAACAGCAACTTGGGCATTTACAAAAAGAAGAAAATAATTTTGAGTGGCACATAAAGTGTTCTTGCTTCTAAATCACACTGGTTCCTTGGGAAATGGGTCAAAAAGTCTCTGGAGCTTTGTGTATATTGAGGGAAATCATGATAATCAAAGACGTCTCTTCAATCTTAAGCTCTCTAATTCAATGTCATTCATATAAATTACAGTAACACTAATTATAAAGGCCTTCTTTATCCAAGGCAAGGTGAAACAAAATTCCTAGCTAATCCCCAAACTGAAAAACTCTTCCTTAGATCATTCCAAGATTGGCGTTTCTTGATAAGAAAGCCAAAATACAGTCACTATTCATGGTTTCTTTGCACCATTGGTCTGATCAGTGTCTTTCAATACTAAAAGCCACTTTTCTCACATTCTCATTACTTCATCTCCATACACAGTGCCTGGAGAAGTTCAAATATCCTGTCATTTCTCGACTCTTACATCCTCTCTTCCTCTGAAGTGCCTGTCTCTAATTAGATCTCTAAATACAGATGCTCCTTGCTGTCATTTATCTACCCTCCAGTTCATTCTTTCCTTCAATGTCTTAAGAATCTAACTAACAAGCTTCATCTCTTCAGTTCAATCCTTGCTATCATCCTAGATCAATTCAATAAAGATTTATTAAGCATATACTATGTGCAAGGCAATGTGGCTATTAACTATTTCAACTCAAGAACAAAATCTTTCTACTCCCTTAAGCATCCAAAGCCTGAAGGAGTAACTGGTGAAATATTGGATAAACTGCACGCCTCCTCCAATTTTACTCTACTTCTTAATGTGTTTGCAAAGCTTCTGACATTCCCAAATCACTTTTTATATTCTGATTTCTTCTGGGCTGAAAAAGACCAAGCTGTTTAATCCTCAGTTCTATCCTGAGACTCCACCCTGAGAAAGGAAGAAGACTATTTGTTTTTTAAGGATCGTTTCCTTTCAGCCTCTCTTTTCTTTCCTTCAATCCTCAATTCCATCCATCTGTTCTGGGAACTTCTAACTATGATAATGGCTTTGTGTTTGTCTCTTTTAGTTCTACCTATAAATGGAATACTGTGAAGATGATACCGTCACATAGAGAGTTAGTTTTCCATCTGCCCACTTTATTCAATTTTTTTTTAAAGCACTATGATACAAAATTGATCCATCTCCAAGGTTTTGATATTCTTTCTGATCATAAACTTCTCTACTTGAACTTTCCCCATGTCTCATTCTTATTTAGTTTGTTCTCAACTCTCATTATATTCTTTTTTTAAAATATATAATTTTATTATTAAAACAACCTAAGAAGTTAGGTTCTACTTTATTCCCACTTTTTTTTTAAACTTTTTTTTTTGACACAACCCATGCCTGGGTAGTTTTTTGTTTGTTTGTTTGTTTTGTTTTTTTACAACATTATCCCTTGCACTCACTTCTGTTCCGACTTCTCCCCTTCTCCCTTCACCCCCTCCCCCAGATGGCAAGCAGTCCTATACAAGTTAAATATGTCACAGTGTATCCTAGATACAATATATGTGGGCAGAACCGAACAGTTCACTTGTTGCACAGGAAGAATTGGATTCAGAAGGTAAAAATGACCTGGGTAGAAAGGCAAAAATGGAAGCAATTTACATTCATTTCCCAGTGTTCTTTCTTTGGGTGTAGCTGCTTCTGTCCATTCTTGATCAATTGAAGCTGAGTTAGATTTTCTCTTTGTTGAAGAAATCCACTTCCGTCAGAATACATCCTCATACAGTATTGTTGTTGAGGTATATAATGATCTCCTCGTTCTGCTCATTTCACTTAGCATCAGTCATTATATTCTTCAAGTTCTAGATCCCTCTCTATGATATTCTTTCCCTTCTTCACTTTTCCCATTATCCTTCTGCTACACCCATTCCTTTATTCAGCCACCTTTAGTAACCCTCTTCATGTGCCTTTCATGGTAATGAAAACAGACTGAGTCTACTACAAATTCACATTCACGAATTTCAACCAGGTGACTATTGTATGGAAATCTTTTTAAATTAATCTCTGCTTGCCTCCCTCTATCACACTTTTTTACAAGAACTTCTGTGAACCTCCTTCATATGAATTTGACTTTCATCATTCATCACTGTAAGACACTACCAATGTTCTTTTCAAGGTCACAAATGGCTTAAGTGCCATCTTGGGAGACTTTCTTAGTTCTCATTATTGACCTTTCCATAGCGTATTTTCCTTCTGGATATTTTCTTCTTCCTTGACCTCCAAACACTAATTTTTCCTACTTCAAACTCTGCTTTCACTTGCTCATTCTTCTCCTCTGTCTTCTAAGAGTAAATGCTTTCCAAGATTCTATTCTCAGTGGAACCTTCTCTTTCTTCATGTCTTTATCAATATTTCATCAATTAATGTCTTCATGTAAATAACTTTCAAAGCTATATATGACTAGACATGCATTCTCAAGCTTTCTCGAGTATTAGTCAGCAACTCCACTGCTTACTGGATAGTTCTATTTGGAAGTTCTACTGATATCTCAAAGTTAATAAAATCCAACTCCTATTTCCTCCAAATCTGCCCCTCTTATTAATATGCTTATGTTTTATTGACAGTACTATCATCTCCCAAAGTTATTCAGGCTCAAAACCTTCAAGTCATTTTTGAACCTTCTATTTTACTGTGTTATGTCCAAATTAGGAGCAAATCCTGTACATTTTACTTCCACAATCACATACTGCTCTAGTTTCTCCTTTCTTTATAAAGGCAGTATGATATCCTGGAAGAGATTATTGGACTTGGAGTCCAGGAGAACATCAGGCCTAAATCCTGTCTTTGATATTTGCTTACTACACGGACAAATCATTTAACATCTCTACATCTTAGGTACCTCTCAATAGTAAAAGAGAGATTATACCTACTTTATAAGATTACTGGAGGGATCATGTGCAGGAATGTACTAAATTCTACTAAATTTCTGTAAACCTAAACTATAACTTTATATACCTTAAAATAAAATGTAGCAAACATTTACAAAACCCAAGAGATATTGGAGCCTTTTCTTTTTTCTCCTTCTCTCATCCTTTTCTAGGTGGTCAGAGGAGTGAAGTAGGTTGTGTAATGAACAGTACTAGCATCAATTAATGACACTAACATTTATACAGCATCTTATGATTCAGAAAATGCTTATGTACATCATCTCATTTGATTACCCTGTGAATTAGGGACTACTTTCATTCTCATTTTATAGATGAGGAAACTGAAACTAAGAAAGTCAATGATTTGCTCAGGATCATACAGTTTGTTAAATATATGGACCAGAATTTCAACAGTATTTTCCTGAGTCTGGCTCTAGCACTCTACCATTATTGGTGAATACCTTCTACCACAAAGGAAAAAAAAAATCTAGACAAGCAGAGGAGCAAGGGCAACTTCAAAAATCAAGCATTTTGATCACAATCCCAGCATTACTATAGAGTTGGTTCTTGAAAGCTAGTACCCTATGAACAGGCTGAGACAACACACTCATTTGGCAACCAGATGGAAGAGAGAAAAGTGCACTTCCCTTTGTGAATTCAACACCAGTTGATTCATTAGACAGAATTGCCAGTGCTGAAAATAAACCCAGTCTCTAGTTACAAAAGTGCAACTGCAATTTAATATAGAACATTTTAAAAGTAATCAAGGCTCTTGGCTGTAGCTGATTTTTTTTTTTGAGGGGGGGGGGGCGGTTAAAATGAAAAATATCAATCCAACCACCAGCTTTAACAGAGCAGCTGTGAACCATTTTTTCCCCGTTGGCCAAAATGATTTCCCTTCCTTCTGTGTAGGAATAGTCAGATTCAGCTTCTCAGATAATACATCAGAATATTCAGCTTGATAAGCTTTAAAAAAAAAAATGGAAATGAAATCCATTTAAAGTGGAACTAATGCTTAGATTTTAAGAAGGGAGACAGTTACAGGAAAGAAACAATGAATAAATAAATAATTCAAGCAGAGCAGCAATTAACACTAAACACAAAAAACTCATTAACCACACAAACAACACTTTAATGCTCCTAACATATGGTGGGCAATCCACAAATATTAAACAACAGAAATTATAATAATTAAGGCATGCCTAAGCAATATCATTGAAATAACATTTACAAACACTCTAAAGGGTGTATAGTAGCATGTGGGTAGTTAAGTAGACCAGGTGTATAATAGGAATATAATGCAAGAAATACTCAAAATGCCCATTTACTCCTCTCCACAGAAATTCAGTTGTTTCACATGGTGTAAGGTCACACCTTTGCTAGACATGGAAAACAATGTCAATTTGCAATTTTACAATATTTATTTAAAATGCAACTTTAGGTAACATCTGTACAAAAGAATTCTTTATGGAAGTATTTATTATTTAAGCAATTTTGTTTATTAATGCTTTTCTAATGTACCTCAGAGATCTATCAGAAAATATTCAATATGCTTACAAATTAAGCAATTTTGTTTATTAATGCTTTTCTAATGTACCTCAGAGATCTATCAGAAAATATTCAATATGCTTACAAAGAAATTGTGCTAAATACTCATGTTTGAGGCTTATTTCTTTAAGATTTTCATTTTATATTTTCCTTATCAGTATTAACATTCACTATACCAATCTATGTGGCCACAATTTCACATTTTATATCATATAGTTATTTCTCCTTTCATTCAAGATGTGAATATAAAAAGACAAAAGGAAAAAAAAGTTAGGGGTCAGTGGGTTAGTTTTTCACAGATGATACAGATTTCAGAGAAACAGACTAATGTCCCTCAGATAAGATGTATATGTATTAGAAGAACAAATGTTTGTTATTTGCAATGTAAGGGTATATACTAAAGAAGGAGATGAAAGGTTTTTTAAAATGGTGCATGAATAAATTCTGTCCTTCCAACAGAGACAGCTGGGGCTTGTTCAGTACATTTTCTTTGCATATGTAAAGAAGCAACAATGTCTTGAGAAAAATATCTGACCTTAAGTTTAATTTGATGATTAAATTCTTTTCTACCCTTTGCTCAATTTCTTTTCACTCTTCCCTAAACACCTAAGTAAGCAGAGTAATTTTAATCTTTTTAAATTAAATAGCATGTTTAAGCTATGTAAAAGTAATTTGATTATTAGTCTTTCATATAACTATATACATTATAATTATCATTATTATTAACTAGTATTTGTAATGTTCCTTATACATTATAATTATCATTATTATTCACTAATATTTGTAGTGTTCCTTACACTTTGCCAATTCTAGCTTATTTGAAAACAGTCTTCACTTGTAATTCACTTGTATCTTAAGAGTCTAAAAGAAAACATCTCTAATTTGCATTTATAATTTATAACCTATATTATAATTTATATGTACATATATATTTATGTTAGATTATATATTAAATATTAGAGAATTTATATTATAATTTTTAATAAAACTGTAAACACACACAATGAATCAACAGGCATTTACTAACTATCCATGTGCTAAGTGTTGATGATATAAAGAAAAAGCAAAAATAAGTCCTTGCCCTTAATGAACTTTTATTCTAAAGGTTGAAAAAAAAAATCCATATATAAGACATGTGTATATTTATATGTGCATATAAACATTTATATAGAAATTTCTTTATATACTGTAAAATATGCAAGTATATGTAAGGTATATATGAAGAAACGGAAAGTAATCTTAAGAGAGGATCCTAGGGGTGGGAGACAAACAAAAAAAAATTTTTTTCACTTCAGCTTGAATTGAATAACATCTATTAAATGCATGAAAATCAACTTCATTTTAACTGACTTATTTGATATGAGAAATAATAAAGTAATATAAGAAATAATTCTTGCTCTCAAAGAGCTAAGAAGTCTGTCATCTGAAATTTATATAGTCAGGTCTTAATTACTGTAAATATTGAATCCACCCGAATCATAAGCATTTGAAATTCCACTATACAAAATTATCATTATGTAAAATATAGTAATTGGTTCCAGCCCAATGGAAAGATATAGCATGATTTTAAATAATTTCACCACTTCAAGGGGCCCATTATTTGCCTTAATAGGGAACCAGCTGTAACAACCTATTCATGAATAAGTTATCTAATCACTATACTTTTATATTTACTAGAAAGAAAGCAGGGAGGAGAGCAAAAGTTCTTTATGTGACCCTTTTGGAGACTAAAATAGTTGTGTTTCTACACTAAAAACCACCAAAGACAATAAAAGAAAGAAAACTTTAAGCCCAAACACCTTCCACAGACCTCTTGACACTTTTTAGAAGTATTAATAACAGTTAAACTCGGCAGTTTAGAACTTTCACCTATTTAACTCTAGCCAGGTGGTAATAGTTATTTTTTTTAAATGAGAAAATTGTGAAGAAAAAAAATTGAGGCAAGCTAACCAAACATCTCCATGCTATTCCACTTGGGAACTTCATCCTACCTCTAGCAACTATCTCTCACTTTACTGACCAAAATAAATAGCATTTATTTTATAACCAAGTAGTAAATGTGATTATATATGTGTGGGGCTTGGGAGAGGGAGGGTTGTTGGGTAAAGGCTAGATAGCTTGAAGTGTCAGCAGGCTGTAATGGTCAAAAATAGGATATAACAATAGGCTAGTTGACAGAGACATCACTTATTTAGAAGCATAAATTCTGTTTATTAAACATTTCAATCTCATTACCTTCCAATACATGCTGAGAGAATGACCTTTTGGGAGTAAGGACATTAAAAGTTACTCTATATACAGAGGTCACTATCATTGCTGAGCTGAGATTTCAAGATCTTTTTCCTTCTCCACTTCTTAAATTCCCCACAACACTCATTCATGATCCCTGATTGCCTCTCATAAGAAGAACTGAGAGACAGTGTTCCATACACAAACTAACAAACAGAACAAGCAAAGAACCAGAAGTTGCAAAATAACTAATAGGTACATTATAATTAACAAACATTGTCAAAGAAGAAAATTCTAAATATATGTTTACTGAACAAGAAAAGAATTATTTTTTAATAGATACTTTTTAAAAATATCAGTATATCACTGGAGTAAAGAATCTATCAACTGAAAAAAAAAAAAGAGAGTTTTTATCTTGAAAATGTCTTTTCCTGTAGATAAATTTCAGATAATAAACATTTGCTTTCCTCTCCTGTAGCAGATATCCTATGTTTGTGAAAAGTGCTTTATTTACTATGCCTGGAAAATAGTAAAAACTATACAAATGTTTTGTTATTATTAACCTGCTTAAAGTCTTACTCTAACTGTATTTTATTCATATGGTTCTTATTTGTACAATAAACTCTCTGGCTTGTAGTCTCTTAAAATCCTTCCCTTACTTCAAAGTCCAAATTAGGTACCCTGTATGCCAGGAAATATTCTCTCACCACACTGCCATAAAGTCATCTCTCTCACCTCTAATTTCTTATAATAGCCTGGCTGGTCCTATTTTCCCTGCACTTATCAGACTTGCATGTAGCATTATTATTTGCCATCTTATGCCTATTAGATGGCAAGTTCTTTAAGAAGAGAATCTTTAGATTATACCCATCTTTCTTTAATATCTTTAAAGCCTAGCATAGTGGCTTTTACAAAGTACAAATTTCTTGAACTCAACTGAAAGCAGAAATAGTTGTGATGTAATAGACCTGCATTCAAAATGTTTTAAACTGTTTGGGGCAACAACATATCTCTGGCAGTATAAAACAGTGGGAGGAAAAAATAGATTTTTGAATCAGAAAATCTGGCTTTGAATTCTGGCCCTTCCACTTGGCAACTTGGGCATGTCACATCATACTCAAGAGCTTCAACTCATGGATAAAGTGAGTTCCAAAGCTTTCTGGCTATAACATTCCTGTACGGGGATTGGTTCCCTTATCCCAATCTTTCACAAGCCAGGCTTGTCCAGCTGCTATCATTTTTCCCCAGTGGTCTAAGCTAGTGCTCATCGCCTGAAGCTAATGCTACACTCTAATACTACTGTATTACTATATAGCCTTAAAGTGCTGACATTTTTTCAAAAGCCAATTGTGTTCTTACCTTCCCATCTGTATAATTAGGCTCGCTCTTTTAAATATCAACTTTCAACAAAGATTTAGATTTAAAGACTTCTTCACTTAAAAACATCAAAGTTGTAAGACTAAATCCTTGTATCCTTTCATATGTTTCATTTTCATATAGCCCTATACTCTCATTTACATTCTCTGTAAGTTAATAAGTATTTATTAAGCATCCACTGTGTGCCAGGCACCAAACACTGAGCTAAGGAGCTAAGAAAGAAACAAAGATATTCCCAGTCTTTAAGGAGTTTGTACTCTTAAGGGGGAGAAAAATATACAAACCATTATATATGAGATAAATGGAAATAATTTCATAAAGCAGGCATTCCCCCACTGGCCTACAGCAATCATAAAGACTCTATTTGGGAGAGGAAAGATGTTGAAGAGTCTCTCAAATATCCTTTGAAGCCATTTAATTTTGTCCTTCACTTACCATTAAATAGGACAATAAACTTGAAGATGAAAGGGTGCTCTCTGAGATCATATAGTCCAGTCTTTCTTTATTACAGATGAGGTAACAGGAGCCCAGAAAGTTAAATAATTTACTCAAGGTAATATTGTTAGGAAATATCAAAGGTGGGAGCTGAATGAACCTTAGTCTTCCAATTTCAGAATTGGCGTTCATACAACTGTACATTTTGTTATGGGTGTTATTGTGTTCTAGCATTGGATTTCTATACATTTTAGAGACTGAATACTATTTATAAACATGCATTTTGACGTATCATGGCTAAGCCACTGTTAGCTTCTTTTACATAAAATCAGGATATTTGACACCTGCAAACTCCTTAGGGATATATGGAAAAGATAAAGTTACAGATTCAACTCATTAGGAAAATACTAAAAAGAAAAAAATTGTAATTCTCCCTTTCACAATCTCAGCTAATCTAAGAACTTTGCTTATATCAAAGGGATATTTCTTATACGTATTAAAGGTATTGGAAATACAAGCAAATGAGTCATATGGTTGTTATCAAAGAATAAGCATTCCTTATCAGTATACAATAGGGACAAAATAAAAAAATCTTCCAGGGTCCATTAATTCAGATTTTTGGAAAATCTAATTTCCACACCTTGAATTTTTCCATCATTTCTCTGACTCTCTATTCATACACACAGTTCTACATATACTACTATTGAAGCCTAGTCACCAAATCTTCCCACCAATGGCATTAAAGATAGTGAACCAGAAAAAGGATGAACAGCACCCCCCTCATTATGCCTTGGGCAGTTAAATGGATAGAGCACAGGGCCCAAAGTCAGGAATCCCTAAGTTCAAAGACAGTCTCAAGCACTTACTAGCTGTGTGATTGCAGGCAAGACTCTTAAAATTGTTTATTTCAGTTTTCTCATTTATAAAATGAGCTGGAGAAGGAAATTGCAAACCAATGCAGCATCTCTGCCAAGAAAATCCCAAATGAGATCACAAAGACTCAGTTATGCCTAAAACGACTATAAAATGACCTCCTCCTTATACCTTCTCTTGTCTCATATCTACTCTGTATGTATAGTCTATATACCTAGTAATTTTCATATTTACTTCTTAAAATGTGAACTCCTCCAAGGCAAGAGATATGATTTCTTTCTTTTTTTCTTTTTTCTTTTTTTTTTTTTTTTTTTTTTTTTTTTTTTGGTATTCTTGCGGTTTATCATAATGCCTGGTACAGAGTTAGCATGCAATAAATGTTTAATGACTGGCTGATAAATCAACAGGATTTGGACAATTAGAACCAAAGTATTCTCCTTTCTTATTCTTCATGAAACTCCCCAAGTGACTAAATCTTGGACTGAAGAAAATTATTTGTGCAAGTACACTTGACCTCAATTTCTCCCTCACTCCTTCCATATTCTAAATAATCAGTCAGTCCTAGACACTCAATAAGCATTTCATATATGCCAGATATTGTGCTAAGTACAGAGGATTTTTTAAAAAAAGGGGGTGGGGCAAAAGCATGACTATTGCACTTAAGATTTAATATTCTCATAGGAGTCATGGCAGGCAAATAAGATACATATCATACTTATTTATGAGAGAAGGATATGGGGGAGAAAGATGGTGATTGATTACTTTTGGGTCAGGCTTGATATATTTCACCAATTTGAATACATATTTTGGTGGGAGGCTATTGATAGAGAGGTAAAATAGGTGATTTCATCAATACAGAAGAATTCTCTGTAGTATCAGAAATCAATAACTTATCTCTCATGTAATAGATTCACAAAGATGAATAAGGTATTGAAAGATAAAGTGACTAGCCTGTGATTACCCAATGAATCAATAAGCACTTTTTATTTTTTATTTTTTTATCAAGAGTATATACTCTTGAAAACTCCTTCTTAGGTGTCACAGGATAAAAATACAAAATACGAAAGAGCCCCTGATCTCACATTCAATAGTTTAGCTAGGATGAAACAGAACCAAACATAACCCATTTTTTCTTGACTTGAAGGTGAGCCCTTTAGTCTTGCTGGCACTCACATCCATTTTTCTTTCTTTTTTTTTTTTTTTGAATTGGATTTTTTTTTTTTTAATAGCCTTTTATTTACAGGATATATGCATGGGTAACTTTACAGCATTAACAATTGCCAAACCTCTTGTTCCAATTTTTCACTTCTTACCCCCCCACACTCACATCCATTTTTCTGTACCCTTATGGAACAAATATGTGATTACATTAGCATAGGCAACTCCTAGTGAAGGAACTTACTTTACAAATCCAGATGAACACTTGTTCTGCAACTTACAAACTTGCCTGGGACTCCTGGGATGTGCCAGACACTGTGCTAAGTGCTAGGGACCCCCAAACCAAAACACCACCAAATACCACCCCATCCCTGTCTTCAAAGTACTACAATGTTTAATGGAGGAGACAAAATGAAAACAACTAAATACTAACTTATACTAGATAAATAGGAAATGACAAGTAGAGGGAATTCTAGAATTAAAGGGGGATTAGGAAAGGCTTCCCACTGGTCTGCATGTAACAACTTATGAACTACTTTCTTGTGCAGGTATTTATATGAGAATTGCTATTAAAATACTCTAATTTAGTTAACTGTTAATTAGTTTATCTGTGACTCAAATTTTATTATCCTACCTACTTCTCTTAGGATGGTCCTAAATTTTTTTTAATCCCTCTTGTAGAGGGAACTGCACATTCCAGGTTTATCTAATTCTATGACTGTCCCCCATTGGGACTATATAGGAAACTATTAAAGATAATGAAAGGAAAAGCAACAACATTATCAGCAAATATAGAATGCCTTTAGGCTGATTGAATTTCAAAAAAGCAGATCTTTAGATTAAATGCAATTATCCATTTTGGTATTAGAAGAAAAATGATGAAATATACTTCTGTTCTTTGGGAAAGAACTGGAAAAGTGGATGGCTGAGAATACTGCCTTTGCCTGCAGTTCTGATTAGTTTTGCTTTAACCATACATAAAATGGATTTACTACCTTCAATTGAGGATGAAACCTGTATGAATTGGCGGAATATCTGAGTTACAGAGGTTTGTGTTTTTTTTTTTTTTTAACAATAAACAAATTTCTATTACTTACAATGTCTTTATCAACTAAAAGTCTATATCAGGAAATAATTTTGGTGTAGGATACAAAGAGCACCAAAAAATATAAAGCAATTTTTTAAAGGAAAACTTAAGTGACTACACCAAGACCACCCAGCACCTAACCTCTTTCACACCACCTAACCTTACTTCCAAAGGAAATTCCATAAAAGTTTTTCTCTTCAATTGAAATAATGATTAAATACAGAATAGAAATGGGGGTGATATTTATCATGGAAATACATTAATTCATGAACATGGTTGTGAGTATAGTAACAGTAAAAAAAAAAGAAAAAAGAAATTTAATAACATTGAAAATCAAAGCAAAGTAACAAAGAGTGAGCTCATATGGGATAGATTTGTCTTGAAGACTAGATTGTTTTAATCTTTTTCTCTTTTTTTCCCCTCACAATCCCTAAGCACATAATATCTGCTTTCTTAGGGAGAGAAATATGGTATAACCTATGGCTGGTAAACAATCTATGTTTACATAATGCTTGATAAATGGTCTCGAAGAAATTCTCTACATTGTATGGAGAAATATTATTTTAAAAATTCCATTTCATGTAATTAAGCACACAAGAAATTTTTAGCTCATCACTTGTTCTGCAACTTACAAACTTGCCTGAACCTCCTGGGATGTGCCAGACACTGTGCTAAGTGCTAGGGATGCCCCCCAAAAAAACAAAAAAATAGGACCATCCTAAGAGAAGTAGGTAGTATAATAAACAACAACAACAACAACAAAAAAAAAAAAAAAAAAAAAAAAAAAAAAAGGAAAACTTCTTAAGTGAATACAAAGACCAGGTAATACCTAACCTTACTCACCACCTGACCTACTTCCAAAGTAAACTCCATAAAAGCTAACAAATAATAAAACAAGAGTTATAGGTATAGACTAGACCTATGATTTAATTAGCACAGAGAACTCCCAGGAGGAAATAATTTTTTGTCATTGAAGGTTGGCATCTTTTCTGAAGTTCATACATAGTCTTAATTTCCTAAAAGATAAAAAAAGTCATTGACTTGCTCAAGTCACATAGCAAGACTTTCCTCATCCCCTCTGCTATCTGTTGTCTGAGTTCAATGCCCCTCTTCTCTGTCTCCAATTCTCACTTTATATTAGAGCAGGGATTTTTAATCTTTTTTTGTATCATTCACAACACTTTCCCATCCCCCTCTCTACACATACCCCTGCTACCCCCAAATAACACATTGGCAAACTGATAAAGCCTATAGACAAGCTTTTAAATTGTAAAACAAAATCCATTCTGGCAGACAGAAGATAGATAGATTCAGTGTGCAGAATAAGACATATTTTTTTGAACATTGTCAAGAAGGGAATTTGTTTTGCTTGACTACGCATATTTGTTACAGGGAACTTGTTTTTCCCTTTTCTTTTTCCCCGTGAACTTGGAAGCAAAAATGAAAAGAAAAACAGATTTAATCATTTTTTTAAATGCTGAAATTTTAAAAAATACAGAATTCCAAAGGATACAATTGTACTGACTGAAATGTAATTACCAAAATATTTTTCAGAAGCAAGTTTACTGAATGCCAGTTAAAAACACATTCCCTGGAGGCAGTTAGATAGCACAGTGGATAGAGCACAGGCCCTGGATTCAGGAGGACCTGAGTTCAAATTCAGGGCTCAGATTCTTAATATTTACTAACCATATGACACCAGGCAAGTCACTTAACCCCAGCTGTCCTGTAAGGAGATAACTAGCAGTGGTGAGGAAGGGTAAACTACTAGTCACTCTATCAAATTGCTTTTGCTGGCTCTCCCAAGCAAGGATCTTTTTAGTGTCATCCATATCTCTAACCTTTTGAATCCTACTCAGTCTTCTTAATTCTGCAAAACCTATTTCAGCTCTAGTGCCTCCAAAAGAATAACTCTAGCATTCCTATGATATAGATATAAATCAGTTTAGTCTACATACCAAAAAAAGAGAAAACCAGCACTGGAATTGATATGTAATTCTATGCTTCCATATAGTTCTAAGAGGGAAATTACAAAGGTAACTCTAGAGTTCTGAATGATTATTATATAGGATATAGTGTTTTTTATATTATTTTATACTCTGAAGAATTATAGGAAGACTTCTCAAATCCAGCTCATTCAAAGTGCCACAACTCTTAATTAATACATTCAAATTAAAATTCTTATGTAAAATGTGGATATTAATTATGAAACTTTCTCAATCAGAAATTTTTATTACCATGTAATTTTATTTAAAAAATACAACAAAAAACAAATTCAATGAGTACCCAGTGATTTGAACAAATTAATTTCTTGAAAACTTCACACAAATTAATGGAATTGAGGTGGAAAGAATGCTTAAGGATCATCTATTTGATTATTAATCATTATTTACTCTTCTGGTTTTACATGAAAACCTAACCATCTTGAAATGTAAAATATAATGCAGACAACTAAAAGACCTTGAGATCCAATCTGCTAAGCAATTCTTATAATTTAGATAAAATTCTAAACCTTTCTCTAGTACATAATTAATTGTAAAATGCTCATATTTCTGTAAGATTTTACTGTTTAGAAAGTGAATTAAGATATACTAAAATAATTCAGCTTTTAAAAAACAGGCATTTATATTACAAAGCTTTTTACATATATTATCTCAGTTGACTGACGCCATAAAGGCATAAATGTGTGACAATTATCACATTTGATCATCTTAACAGCCTTATTAAGGAGGTAGTATAGCTATTATCTTCTCCATTTTACATTTGAGGAGAAATAAAGAAATGAAAACAAGGCTGGATTTGAAGTTAGGAGTCATGAAAAGAATCACTATCACAAATTGTCTTTGTAAAAAATATATATATATTTTTTGGCAGAACGCTTAAAATCAATTTTGCATCATTTTTTTATTGCTCAATCTTAAAAGAAAAAAAATATTTTTACTGGTTTGGACCAATAATTTCCAACCATTAACTTACAGTTTATGGTACTGTTAAAAAGGGTTGCCTAAGGACACTGTGATCTTAAGTGACTGTCATGACCATGGTTTCTCACAACTACAAGTTGGCAGAATGAGGACCTAATTTCTAGCATATGATTTCTCAAATTAATCTCAAAAGATATTCATCACTGGGAATTCTAGGATTTTAAAACTTTATGGAAGAAGAAAAACTTTTCTAAAGTTTCAGCAATCTAGAGACAAAAGTGCTAAAAAATTATCTTATTAGAGGTAGATTTTATTAAAATATATCATGATAAAAATTTGTGGATATGAAAATGAAAATAATATAATCAGGTTGTCTTTGATTTTCCAAGGAAAAGTTAATTTTTCTGACTATCCTGGAAATAATGCCACTTTGCCAAACTCCCAGAAATAAAAGCATTCATTAAAATTCTCCTGTTTCAAATAGTTCTTTTTTCCCTCCTGTAGCATCTTCCTTATTATTAAAAAAAACAGATAGACTGATATTATTTTTCAGGCCATTCCTATGTGTCATGCTCTGTGCTAGGTACAGAAGATGCAAACTACAAGAAAATCCTTACTTGAAAAGAGCTTACATTCTATTTAGGGGAAGACAAAATGAAAAGCACCTGGGCTTCAATGAACCAGAGTTAGGGGGGAGAGGGAGAGAAGGAGAGAGAGGGAAAGAGAAAGAGGGAAAGAAGGGGAGAGGGATAGAGAGGCAGAAAAGGAGAGGGAAGAAGGAGGGATAGAAGGGGAGAGGGAGAAGGGGAGGGAGAGACGGAGAGAGAGGGGAGGGAAAAGGGGAGAAGGAGAAAGAAGAAGAAAAGGGAGAGGGAAAGAGAAGAAGAAGGGAGAGGGAGAACAAGAGGGAGAAGGAGAGGGAGAGGGGGAGAGAGAGAATGAGGGGGTCACAACTGAGAATAAGAACAATTAACATTATAAGAAACTTTAAAGTGTCAAAAGTGGCAACTTTTTTACATATACTAAAAAGAAATAATATATATAAAGCATTTGGCAATCTTTAAAACACTATATATAATAATAAAATTATCATAGTTACTACTATATGGCTTCAATATATGGAAAAATTTTGAAGTCACATCTTTTTCCCCTGGGAGGTGTAGAATTTTACTTATCAAAATAAAAAGATCTTTTGATACAATGAAAGAGAATGGTCATTGTGATGTTTACCATTAATTTCTTTTTTATAAATTCATTTTTATATATGTTTTCTTTCAAATGGAACAATGAATTTGACTAATTAAAGTGATGCATTTTTCTCACTTTCATTAATGAATCAACTTACTTGATGTAGTATGGCACTGTGTTATGTGAAACAGATCTCTGCCAAGGAAGCTGGACTGAAGCTAAGGAAACAAAAGAAGACATTATAATATTCAACCTAAAAAAACCTGTACATCACTCAAAACAATTAAATCAATTTTATATCAAATATGAAGGGTTCCAATTTACTTGCCAGGTTTCTGTAATTGTAAAATCAGCTAGATTAAACCATGACACAATGTCATGGCATCATAGATGCCAAAGATTTGAGGCAAAATGAAAAAAACAAAACAATCAAGCATTTATTGTACCACACCACCAACCCTCAAAAGGGGTAGTAGACATGATATGACTAGGTGAAGAAGACTAAAGAAAAAAAAAAGTTTTGGTTTCTACCACTGAAAAATGAGTGATGGCATATGTTTTTAGAAATTATGATGAAATGTTTTCCCCAGCATGTGCAAGAGTAAAAGGCCAGATTTTTGAGTTCTAATTTTTCAGGCTGTCTATATTATCTACTTAACTATCTGTGAGCATAAGGAAGTCAGGGGTAATTTGGCTTAGGAAGATCTGAAAAATTCTATAGGGAAATCAAAACCCACTAAGGACGTCTTTTAATGCTCCAGCACAGTAAAGAAATGACTGGGTTCTTCAAGTCTATGTCTGTAAATCTGACCTCCCTGAAACGAGGTTGGCTTTTTGTGTTCATAAATGATAGCTAAATCAAAGCTTAGATCCTCATTCAGGCTAATAAGTAATTTTCTTTAAAAAGAACCATGTAACCTCAACCTTGATATATATTATACATGTATTATTTTCTGCTTAATTTAGTTTATAATTATAAAATACATTCAATTTTGGAATATTATTGAATTTTATATAAATATTAGGATACTCTGAGATTATGAAAATACTCCATAAAATATTAAACTAATTACAACAAAAATCAACATGTGATTCTCTTCACCAAGATTAAATTATCTTGGTATTCAGGCAAATAATATATGTCATAATCCTCATGTAAACTAGCTGAGCTCCAATAGTAGGTGCCAAAAAGTCATGGCAAAAAAACCCAAGCAGAAAATGGTTATCATTAATATACTGTAATGTAATCTACTAATGATCATGCTAGATCAATAAACCAGGTAAAATCCAAATAAAGGAAATCATAACGATGAGAAATATATTAAGTGGTACAAAATGATAGAATGTGGATAATAATTTAAAAGCACTGAATTCTAATTAGTAATAAAAGTTCAAAAATAAATACTGATGTGATATAGAATAATCTATTTTAGTCTACATTAGTTTAAAAAATCATGAAAAAGCAAGGAAACAAATGAAGACAAAACTATAGTTATTTATACCAAGTAATTTTCATAATATGGCAAAATGCCATTTCAAAAGTTTAACACTTCACTTAATGAGACCAGAATTAAACAGATTATATGCTTTTCAGTTTGACATTTTTCTAAATATACTGACAGTGGTATACAAGTTTTTTAAAGTTATGGGAAGTTTGGTTTTTTTATACTCTTATTCCCAGTATATACCTTGTACAATATCTAGTATATAGAGAACAATAACAAATAATTGTTGAATTGAATAAAAAGAAAGCTATTGTGTATATCAATATCTAAATCTTGTCTTCTCTTGACTCAATGTGCCCAACTTCTCCATTTTTGATGGCAAAGTTTTTTATGTAAGAATTTATACAGATTTAATTATACTTTTGAAATTATGATTAATACATAACTTTGAAATCAGATAATCAATTTCAACTATTAATATCTATTTTAAGGAAGAAAAGATAGAACATGAAATTATTTTCTACATTGCAAAGTTCATATTGGTAATATATGTGAACTTTCTTTACTGTGTATAAACTATTAAATGAAAAAAGTAAACTAAATATGGCAGAGACAACATGAACAAGCATTTAAGAGCTTATGAACAAGCTACACACATTGAGGAAAATACACAGTAAAAGAAGACAGTCCATACTTTCATTCCTATACTCAAAAGTTCCACAATATAAATGGGGGAAATAGTATTGGAGGGTTCAAGTAGAAGATAGGTGGCAAGGTCCGGTAACCCTTAAGTTTCATTAGAGTTTCTGTCTCAGTGTTTAGGAACAATAAATAAAGGACCACTCATAGGAAGGGTGAAACAGACTTAAATTTTGGAATGAAACAAGGATTATAGCTTCCCTGGGACAAAGATGAGGTACAAGGAAGTCAGCCTCTAGGAAGGGAAAAATATGGCTCTGCCAGGTTTTAAATTCTTATGAGACTTCCCAGACTCTTTAAGTGGGCTTGCAGTAACTAGGGAAGGAAGGAAGGGAAAGGTACCTTGTTTAAAAGAAAGTTTAAAGAATGGCAGTTAGTTGTTTTGTTCCACAGTGTATCCCTTAAGTATCAACTATTTTATTAAGGACTAAGTAGCTACAGAAGAATTTCTGAGTGAAAGAAATAAAAAAAGAATTTAATCATAAAAATTTGAGTTTAATCATTTATTACTACTTACAAGAGAGAAAATGCTGAGAATATGGTACAAAATCTCGCTGGGCTTCTTGAAGCTGCTTAAGGCGGTCTTCTACTGAAACCTATATGAATCCATGCAAGAAAAATAAAATATATTGAGTTTTGAAATAGAATTCTCTTTATTCCAAAGGGAAAAAAAAGATATAATCACAATCTCAAATTTAAAACCTTTATAATTCTATAGACTGCCTCTATAACTTTACATGGGTACTGGGATGGACAACTGACCCTTAAAAGAAGAAAGTGAAGAAGTTAATAAAAGCTGAAAGAATGCTAAAATTGTAAAGCAGCAAAAGACTTTATAGGATATGTAATTCATCTCTCTCATTTTACAGATGAGTAAATTGGATCCTAGAGAAATTAAATAACTCACCAAAAGGAAGACTACTAGTTACTGACAGAGGGGGTCTAAAAGTCAGGTCTCCTGCCTGTTAATAACTGTATTTTCTACCTCACTATAGCTCCTGGGGGCAAGTGAAAAGGCAGAAGTAAACAATCCTCTTTTCAAGAAAATTTCTTTTCTTTGTCTACATATTTGTGCTCCACTGGTTCCATTTAAATAGTCAGTTTCACAGCTGCCTTTCTAAGAGGGAAACATTTGAGAACATGTTTCTCTGGCTTTTGGTGGGTCAAGTTTCATCCTCAAGGGCTAATTAAATTACACTATGGGTGAAAAACATCTACACATTATTTATCATGTTCAGAGAAACAAGAACAAAAAGCTTTTTCTGTACTGTTAACAATTTTGCCTTCCTGGTCAAATTTCTTTCCACTATCCACCTTGCAGTTAACACCTGAGTTCTGTAGCTTACCATTGTTAGAGACAAAGAAGCCAGAATATATGTTCTCTTTCAAAAATTACATATTTTTTGAGTTCTTGTCTTTGAAAATGAAAGGTAATAGAAACAGTGAGAAATAAATCGAATTAGACTCTAAGACTGTCTAGCCAATGAAAACAAGTAAAAATTAGAAATAAAGATAAATTCTGTTTTCTTTCTTATTCACAAGGAAAACATAGATGGCAACTTGATATATTATATGTTACTACTTCAAATCATTTCAGCACAAATGAACTGTCATATACTGCAAGAAATTGTCAGGCAGGTGAGACTATCTGCACATGTGCATTCTCGCATGATCAATATCATCAAACAAAACTTTAAAAAAATATAAAAAAATGAAATGTTCTAATCAAAAATTTTGTTAGGAATCATCAACTTTAAAATTTCCTTTACTTGCAATTTTAAGCCTAAAAATACAGTGCAACATACAAATAAGATCTCATGTCTCCTTCATGCAGTTTTAGAAAATCCTATTTATTTCTAATACTTATCACCCACTGGAAATCAGGCAGTCAGCACACAAATGAATACTGGATGGCAATATTCTTTACTTCTGTAGTACACACACTGAAATTGTTTTTAAAACAGGTAACATGGTGACAAGTCATTTTTTCCCTCAAAATTTACGATGGTAAAAACAAGGTAGAATTGAGAAAGAGGTATCAAAAGAAAGGAATCATCAAAATTGCCAAAATTGCTCTTGCAAGAGCAAGAATGGGTTCAGGATGGCTAGGCAGAAATGGACTCTGGTCAAAATGTACAAATGGTAAGGCAGAAATAAAACAAGACAAAGAAGAAAACAGAATTTTATTTTTGCCCCCAAAGAGTAGGAATGATATAAGAAACATTATTTCTTCAAGAGCTATTATAATAGAAATGTTTTGGTGTTCAAATGTTTCAATTATCCCCTGACTCTTTGGGGTAATTTCTAAAATATCATATGAATTAAGTATCAAAAAGTAAAGCCCTATTAACAGAAATAAATTAAATATCTATTTGAAATATTAAAAATGTACCTTTCCAATCTTCTTATGCCAATACCTATAAGAATCCTATAACACTCATTCCCTGACTGTTCCTTGAATAGAATTCTCACACCCTCTCAACTAAGCATTTTCAAAACTGTCCCTTATGTCTAAAATTGCCTGCTTCCTCAACACTGTTCAATTTCCTGGCTTCCCTCAAATCTTAGCTAAAATCCCATCTTCTGAAAAAAAAAAATGTTTACTGATCCCCTGAAGGCTAACATGTTCACCCTATGATTATCTATAATTTATCATATATGTATAGGTCTGTGTGTATGTTTGTACTGTTTAGATACAAATACATATATGTAAGTTTTGTTTGTATGTTATGTATATTTGTATGTTGCTTCCCCTAAAAGATTATGAGTTTCCTATGGGATGTAATTTTTTTTAACCTTTCTTTGCATTCTTTGTCTGTCACATAGTAGAGGCTTCATAAGCATTTGTTGACTTGACAGGTACTTCATTTCATTTCATGGTGAAATGATTAATAAGGACAATAAGTAAAATAATGAAAAAGTAAAAAACAAAAACAAAAACAATTGGGGACAGAAAAAACAGAGGAAGAAAAATCCAAGGGTATATTTCACGAAAAGGAAAAGGAATGAAGTCATACCTGTAAAACTTTCCATCGCATATTAAGATCATCAAGTTGCCGAGACATCTTTATAGATGGATGCAAGTCAAGAGGAGATAGCTGACTGGATAAGTCATTTACTGTTTTAACTTTTAGGTTAATTGGTGCAATCTCTTCTCTAAATGCCTGAAATAAAAGAAAACAGATAAAGAGCATCTGAAAAAAACATAATGAAAAGTAATGTCCCATCTCTATATCCCAGGAAAGGATAATTATGAGAGAAAAAATGTTGCAGAGATGAACTCATAAAAAAGACTTACAAATATAACCCTGTGGTTAATGGGGCTCCTAAGTCAATGAATGATGCTATATAATAAATATTTAAAATCAAACTATGAACATTAGTATCATCGTTTTTTTGTTTCATTTATCTTCCTCTTTTTCTTTATAGTCTTCACAAGAGTTCTATTTTATTAGAGTTTCTATTTACATGTGTAATTTTTGTAATTAGGCCCAATTATCCTTAATTTAACATTCCAAATATTATTGAATGCCCATTATGAGCAAAATACTGTGTAAGATGATACCACGTATTATATCTGAGTTCCTTGAGGGTAGGAATTGTCTCTTGTCTTTTTTTATACACTCAGCACTTAATAAAGTGCAAGCAGAATAGGGGCTTAACAAATGTTTACTGACTAACTGAATAAATTTGAACTTCTGCTATCTTCAAAAGACTTGCAATTTAATAGGAGAGAAGTAAAAAAAAAAAAATCCACAATATAAAGCAGAATTGTAATGAGTGCTATT
Source organism: Sarcophilus harrisii (assembly GCF_902635505.1). NCBI lineage: Eukaryota > Metazoa > Chordata > Mammalia > Dasyuromorphia > Dasyuridae > Sarcophilus > Sarcophilus harrisii. Next base: position 148,786,820 of record NC_045429.1, read on the forward strand.
GTATTATAGAAGATGAGAGATTTTCTATCTAGGAAAATAATACAAAATTTATATCACCACAATTGTGTTGTTTTATGTTACCTGAACTGATAACAAACAACATTTCTGTTAGGTAACAGGTTAAATAGATTGTTATAGATTAGTATGGAAAGCCAGTTGTTAATTATATCATTATTATTGTAGGAAAATGAATTCTAAATATGAAAGGAATAATTGATAATTAAACATCTAGAATATAACCCAATTTAAGCAGGAAACTTTTTATATTAGAAATGATGCCTTATAACTAATATGAGTCTTATATTTATCTAGTTGATTACTAGCAAGATTCTATGAGTAGCACAAAAAACTTTACCTGATGATAGAATTTAGAAATACGTGTGGAAGGGAAAAGAACATCACCTTCAACTTCAACACCCTAAGTAGCTGCCACTAGAAATTCAATTCAAAGTTGATGCTCCAAAATTCTTGATGGAACACACATGAATAGCTCATGAATTATTAAGAGAATAAGGGTACTAATATTTGTAATTAAAATTCATTAAATAACTTTCTATTTGTAAGCAGATAAAAATAACTATTTACCCTGACACAAACTTGCTAAATATTATATATATTTTTAAAAAAGTCAAAAGTTATTGGGAAAAATGGAGTTCTCTTGATTAACCTAATTATCCTAATTTTTCCTGAAATCCTCTATGATCAGTAGCTTTAGAATAGACTAGTTTTGGCAAAAAGAACATTTTTGCTTTCAGGTCTGCCTATAGAATGCCAATCACTTCCTGGGATGTCAACTGCTGCATTCAGACATGTGTGTTTAATAGGAATGAAAAGTTAATAAGACTTTAATTCTCCTATATAAAAATGCCATCAAGATATAACAAATGGCTTCTTAATACCAAAACAAAGAGAACTTACTTAATGTTAAGCATTCAAAATAAGCTCTTGGAGGTAGTATACAAAAGCAACTATTAACAGTCTTGAAAAGAAGATGAAGATTCCCTTTTCCAAGTAACAAATAACTCCTGCAACTCTTTCCTCAATGTCCCTTTTCTGGCACTTTTGACAGCAGATAAAGGAAATCTTTAAAGGGTCTTTGTATAATACATACACACATGTAATCGCTTGTATTAGCAAAGGTTCATATTAATAGAAAAAAAAATCTTGAGTGTATTTTAATTACGTTAGAAAAAATGTGGAACTGTTTCCTACCATAATAATCCCATTAACTTAAAATACATTCCCCCAGATATGACTAATTGTCAGTTGTAAATTTTTTTAAAGCTAAGAATCTATTGAAATTCTATAAAAATTCTGAAATTCTAAATCCAGTTTGAATTCCTGGATATTCAAAAACTTCCAAAGAGATGGGACTAATTCAAACAAAAATCAAATAAAATGTTTTGGGCTTTGAGAATGGGACTATTCCAAAAGTGAAGCAAGGTTTCTAAATAAACTTAGCTCATACTCCTAATCATAGAGGGTGAGTAATATGAGAAAGCAAAACAATAGATTGTCTACATTTCCTCCAACAAATTCCTACTGAAAGTGTCTCTTTTTTGAGAAGAGGCAATCCTCAGTTCTTGGAGACTAAGCCAGTAGAACAAAACTCAAAAAGGTTTTAACAAGTTAATGAGGCATTAACTTAGGGCCCCATAATGAACCAAGTTTTTGTCATCCAAGACCAATCAAGCATAAGGCTGGAAATGCCCATGACCACTCCTGTGCTCCAACTGACTAGGTTTAATCTTCTCAAGCCTGTCAATTCACCTTCTGGTCCTTCCTTGAGTTTTCTTCAATTTAATTAAAACTTGGATAGCCTTAGTTTCATCCCCTAGTTAGCTAATCTAATAATCTCATGTGGGATAAATTATTGATGGCTTATTATGTATGCATTCTCCCTCCCAAGAAACATTTATTTTTAATAGTAAACTTAATACTACAAATCAAATCTGCAGGCAATGCAGGAATTCCAAGTACCGCTTACAGGGTCAGAGGGGAAGATAAAATGGAGCAGAGAAGCCTTTTCTAATGGTTCCTAAATCATACCACTGTCATTTGCCCTATACCATAACTGTCCACTCATTCTAGAAGTAAACATACTTTAATAGAATTTTTTTTTGTTAAGTTTTCAAGTCTTAAAGCTACTATCTCAAAAACAGAAGGACTAGCCTCTTGGAAAGTTATTCTGTCACTTTTGGGTTGGGGCTAAGAAAGGATGATCAACCAATTAGAAGGTGGCAAGACATGCAGACATTCCCACCTTCACTGAAAATAGTCAGTGGAGAAGCTTGTTTCAAACACTACATCTGTAGCTCCTTATCTTCCCAGCTTTTTCTTTCTTATTACCTATACCAACCACTAGCTACTACTCAAAGCAGTTTTGCAGGTGCCATTAGGAAAATCTGCCCTTTTTCTCATCACTTCTTGGCACCTTTCAAAAAATAGTTCTATACTACACTAGTAGGTGCTTCCCTCCCTGTCCTTTGGAAATAGAAAAATAGGATAATTAGGAATTAATGAATATTAGTCTTGTTCAGAAATATCATTACTATTGTTGTTCATTCTTCATTCTCTAAAAAGATTAATAATATGATGAAGGTGATATTTGACTTGCAGGTGAACTGGACAAAAATCATACACATGTATAAAGTCTGAGCCTTCCCTCTAGAATCATTGACATCCAGTATCAAGACAAAGGTCAAGACAAGTGGTGATGGTCCAGGATGCAGTGGGTAACTTTGGCCTTTTTAAATTAGATCTTTCTCAAGTCTCAGTTTGTCTAAGACCACAGCTATTCAATGACTAAGGTCTAGGTTAGAGTTGAGACAAAAGATGACTCAATACATCATCACAAAGATAATCTATATTTCCTTCAAAACCTACTTCCAAACTTCCTTATTACTATTAAGGGAACCACCAAATCTCCCAGTTACCCAGATTTCTTCAAACTCACTACATCTTTGACTCCTAATTTTACTTCATCTCACAACAACATCATCAAGATCCACAATCAGGAAGACCTGAGTTCAAATGCAGCCTCTTACTAGCTGGACAAGTCACTTAACCACTCTCTGTTGTAATTATAGTCTTTTCTATAAAATGGGGACTTCTTATATGTAAAGTTGGGATAATAATAGCATCTATCTCCCAGGGTGGTGAGATTCAATTGAGATAATACTTACAAAGAATTTTGCAAACCTTGAATCATGATATAAATGCTAATTATTATAATTATTTATCACAATTGCTCCCATCTATATAGTCACCATTCTTTGTCTTCATCATCTCTAACCAAGACCACTGCAAAACCTTCTTTATTATCATTTCTGTCTCAGGTCTCTCCCCATTCCAATCCATCTACTTCACAGCTGTCAAAGTGATCTTTCTAAAGGTAGGTTTGACTATATTATATTCCTACTTATGCTCACTTAACAACTCCACTCTAGGATCAAATATTATTTCATATTTGTTTTAAATATTCATTTTTAATTTTTATTTTTGATTAAGCTTTATGACTTAGATAATACAGTAGTTTGTGTGTGTGTGTGTATCTATATAGTTTATAAATATTGTAAATGTTACATACTGTAACAGAATAAATGTGTAACATACACATATTGTGATTACACAATTTGAATTGTTTTAGTGAGGAGTATGTGATCAAAAAAATTTATAGAGATAACCATCCTAAGGAGCTGCCTTAGATGTTTCTTTCTCTCCCCAGTTTAAAAATATATTTGGGGTCATCTTCTCTTTCCTCTTTAACCATTCAGCACAATAAAAGTAAGAAAGTGGAGATGGAAAAAAGTCTAATTATAGAGATCTTACTCCAAAATAGTCACATATACTGTAAATCCTATCCTTTTTAATCCTCCTTGTACTGTACTGTTGCAAATTTCCATTTTTTTATTGGTTATTCTATGGGTTTTCTTGGAATTCCTTAATGTTTGTTCTAAATCATTAAAGATGAAATCACTGCTACTTGGCCATTTGTATAAATCCTTTCAGAAGTTTAGAACCTATCTCATTCCCTAATTGCATTATTATGCCAGAAAATGAAGTAGAATTCTTATCACTTTTTTTAAATACTCTTTGCTATTTTTGATTCTACTTAACATTCTGTAACATGATCTAAGAAGGAAAGAGTCTAAGAAATTTTGTCATTGTTGTTAATTTGTTTTACTTGTGTCCAACTCTTCCTTACCCCATTTGGGAATTTTTTGGGAAGAGATACTGGAGTGGTTTGCCATTTCTTTCTCTTGCTCATTTAACATATGAATTACTGAGTGACTTCCTCAGAGTCACACAAATATAGGAAGTATCTGCATTTAGATTTGAACTCAGGGAGATCACTGCACCACCTAGCTGCCCAAAAGACCCTAAATCAAAACACCAAATTTCAAAGGAGAGCCATAAGTTTTTAACAGATTTTCTAACAAAGTTAAATGCACACAGATAGGCTGGAAGTAAAAGAAAGAAAAGACAATAATATCTAGATTAATGTGACAAAATGAGGTACTTACTGTGGTTTTTTCTATTTGTTCCAGCAATACATCAATAAGTACATCTCCCACGGGTGTCCAACCATTCAATACAGTCTCAGCTTCTTTCAGGTCAGCATCCAGATCATCCATGGCTCCTTGTAGGTCCCTTAGTTTCTCAAGTGCTTTGTCAACTTGCTTTTGCCAACTGCTAGTGATTGCATTAAGATTCTCCCACTTCTCTTTCACTTCAGAGGACTGTTTGCGCATGGCTTTGGCAATTTTCTGGGCTTTCTCTTCAGGAGTCAATTCTAAAACAAGATTAGTTATGCATTAAAATGAGGGGGATATTGCTAATAGCTGGACTAACTCATCCCAAAATGTATCTCTGGGAACCAGAACCTCATGAGACACAGAGATTATCTAGTTTAAAATGAATCTCAAAAAACCAAAATCTCTATGGAACATATCCCACATGCATAATCTACTTTTGTTTCACATCAAAACAAAAAACTTACAACCTCTTGAGGGAATCTAATTCATCTTCGGACGCCTATAATATTAACAAAAGTATTCTTTACATCAAGTGGAACTTTGCCTTTATACCCCCTTTTTTTAATAGGCTTCCTATAGTCAACAAGAATAAGTCTAATCTTTTTTTTTTTTTTTCATGTGAGCACAAGGGAAGTAAATTAAATGACATCTGAGAGGTAGCTGTTGAATGAAACCTTCAATCCACTTCCTTGGAAGTGAAAGAGCAAAAAAAGAATTTCCTTGATATTTCTTCTCTGAATTTTGGGCTAAACTAAGAAGTATCATTCTTAGTTTGAGAAGATTACAATATGACTTAGATCATTAAGTTTTAAACCGTTTATCATGAACTCAGAGATTTAATATATTGAACAAAAATATTTAGATACTTGAAATGCAATCAATAGCTAATTTCAGGTTATTTTCTCATGTTTTTGTTAATCTGTAAAATAAGGATAATAGCAGTCACCTCATAGGGAAATTGTGAGGATCAAATGAGATACAATATGTAAAGCACTTTGAAAATCTTAATGTATTATATATTTGCTACTATTACTATAACTATTATTTAAATATATTATGGAACCTATGGAAATATTTCAAAATTCAATAGCTCAAATCTGTCCTATTAACTATGTATTCTTTTAAATATCAGAGGAGAACCCAAGAGAGTACCTCTTTTAAAGCAAATTTAAACTACTAATACCATCAATCTTAGTATAACTAAAGAAAAAAGTAAAATTTAATCTTCTCAAAATGGCAGTAAAGCATGAGGGAAATGCTCAAAAACCAATTAAAACAAAATAAAACTGACTTTCTTTAGACAATTTAACAGAGAATTTCATCATAGTTACTGTGTCCCAAGTCATTTCAGATCTGTTTCTCAGCTACATAAATTTTAAAAGTTAAATGACATTTCTGGCATCTACAAGTCCATGAACTATTTTCTGTGATCCATCATAAAATATCATTCTTTCCATTATAATATAGGAAACATCTAAGCAGAAAGTAACCAAAGTACCAATAAACAACAAGTCACACAGGGATACCTCTTTCTACCACAGGATTTCAGACAGAATCCATTTTTCTCATTGTGAGCAGCTAGAGTTGGACTAATTAAGAATCAGCACAACTAAAGGCTGCTGAAGTATAAAGGAGTCAAAATCCAAAAGGATAGAATGAAAAAAAAAAAAAAAAGACTATGACCAAAAGATATTAATTCAAATCTCCAAAGCACTATTTATTACATGAGTACCTTTGAGAAAATTACTGAATTCTGGGGTTCAGTTTGCTTACTTATAAAAGTCCTTCTAACTCTAAAACTATTATTTTATGTATATAATCAAATGAGAATACAAAAAAATCCCACAACATAGACCTTATCCTAATCACTGATAATGACATACAAGTGAATAAAATATTATCAATTTACATTTTATTTTTAATTTTTTGCCTTGAACATAAATATGCTAAAAGACAATTTTCCTAAGTAAACAATCTTTCAATTTGTGCAAATTGATCTTCCTATAGTTATTTTAATTTTTCATCAAAATAGAACTTTTGGGAAAAAAAACCTATTAAGCTGCCATATGGGTCATTTTGGGTTACTACTTTATCTTCATCATAAATAATTGCTTAATATAGTTGCCAGTCTCTTCCACAATGGGATTCATGGTGCTTTAAAAGCAATTTAATACCCTTAGTCTCTATCCAAAGTCAGATCCTTACAATTTTTTTTTAAGGAAAAACAAAACAACTTTTGTTTCATTCTGTATATTTCAGAAAATTATAGATATAAACATAGGCACATTTGGCATATTTATTATTTAAGGCATGGCTAAGTTGCAAAAATGTACAAGAAAACATTAGACACCAAGTTAAAAATTACAAATTCATGAAGTATGTGTTTTGAAAAGGAATCCCCCTCTTTATTTCTTTCACAGAAGTAATATTAATTGTTTACATTTATATTGGGCTTCATAATTACAAAATGTCCAACACACACAATTTCATTTTACTATCTGAGCAATATTCAAATACAGATTATCCAAATGTTAGTATTCCTATTTACATATGAGAATAGAAAGATTAAGTGAAGAGTTAGTTCACACAATGAGTAGTAAATGGTACAACTGAAATTCTAACTCGGGTCTTATCATTCCAAAGTCATAGAGTTTTCAATTATGCAACACTTAATTTCTGTTTAAGGCAATACAATGTGGCTATAATAATAATTGACAATAATATAAAGCATTTTACATGAATCATCTCGTTCAAGTGTTAGAATAATCTAGTAAGATAGGTATCATTGGTATCAGTGTTTTCATTTTCTAGAAAAGGGAACTAAGAGGGTTTGAACATCTTGCTCATAGTCATAGAACTACTGAGGGTCAGAAGCAGGCCTTGAATCCAGATCTTATCCTCAAATCCAACAGTCTCATTTCCATTCCATTCCACTCGGCCTAAGTCTTTACCACAGTCCCTAAAAAGCTACTAAATAACTGATTAAAAAACATCATAATGGAGATGGAAGAGTGTGTGTGTGTGTGTGTGTAAAATAAATATGCTAGAGAAATTCCAAGCAATGGAAAGAGTCAAATTCAAGGTAGAGAGAATCAAGTATATAGAAGAAAATAAAATCCAATTCTTTCCAGATCTCAATCTTTGAGTATATTTAAAGTTCATGCTGCTAAAATGCAAATCTTATTATTTTTCTTATATTTATCAGATGAAAATCATTCTAGATAAGCTATAAAACTGTTTTTAATAGATCCCTGAGAGATAACTTTTACAGCTCTGACAACTGTGTATGTTTCTAATTCATCTGATTCTTTAAGAGATATTTTACATACTAATGATTTTTTTTGAAATAGTGTAAAACTTCTGTGCTCAATTATGATGATCTTTCTCAGATTAAAAACTCCTTTCACAAATCAGTCATTAAGTAATCTGGCACTGAAACACGTAGCTTCTTTGTAATGTGACAAAGCATTCTATGCTGGCCATTACTCTTTTTGTTTTTGCTTAATAGGATTTTTTTGGTTCAAAAGGTTCTTTTTGTACAGTTTATTGCATTATCTCCACTCCAGCAGCTATTCAGAATGGGGGAAGGGAAACTACATTCAATTAAACCATCTGTTTACAAAAAGGAAAACTAATAATGGATTTGGAGAAAGTGACAGACAGATGGAACTAAAATTGCCATTATAGCCTCATCAATATAAGAAACTTTAGTCAGGAACACAAAAAGTTAGATTAAATGGTTTTTTAATACTTATTAGAATTTATAATTAGAAATAATATTAAATCACTTACAAAGACTATTCAATAAGATTGTAGAATGAAGGTTAGAAAGACCTTGAGAGATCACATAGTCCAATTCTATCACTTTACAAATAGGCAATAAAAATAAAGGGAAAATTAAAAACATGAAAGAAATAAAGGTAAAAGATAAAGAACTCCAAGTTTGAAATTTAGGGGAAAAGAGTTATTAGTTTTCCAAATGATATAACTCAAATTAAATTTTCTTTTTCTTTTTTTTTAGTGCAATCATAAGGATTTTTTAAGTATTTACAATACAGAAAACATGGTTAAAGACAACGGCGAGAGATACAAAGCTTTTGAAAAACTTAGCTGCCCTGTCTTTATAGAACTAATAGTATAGAATGGTGCTGAAATGCCAGTACAGATAAAGACGTACAATGTAAAAAAAAACAGCAGCAAGGGCAGCAGCAACAATACCAACAATAATTGTTCCTGTTGTCATTGAGTCAAACTAAATTTTCTGTAAACATATTCTTAGATTACTTCTAAGTCCTTTGAACAAGGGTGAGAATCCTTTAATCCATGACTCTCAGATGGATTTCTCTTTAGTTCCTCCTACTCAGAGATCAAGTTCCTTCCCTACTGAGATCCTCTGGCTAATCAGTTCAGAAAATAATGATCTTCCCAGGTCTGAGTCTAAAGAGCAGTAGCTGAAGAGCTAATTGACATTTCATGAATGATAGCAGTGAAGTTTAGGATGAACAGTAAATTATGATCAATGCTAGCAAAAATCAGCTTTAGGGGTCACAAAGGCATTAATCATGTTCTCAGTGAATATAGTATTTTCCCCCTTTAACTTATCACCTCTTTCAAACTTCGCAATTTCTATCATGGTAGCCACCATCTTTCCAATTACTCAAATTTCTCAAGCATAGTCATTATTGATTTTTTGCTCTCTCCCTGCCTCATGCACAAACTATTGTTGTTGTATTACATTATGCAAAGATTTATTAAAACACACTTTCTCTAATTTGCCAATTAAATCTTTAGAAAATTTGTCCTACCTCTTATACTCTCTCTATTACAATCCTAGTTCAAGTCTGTATTACCTTTCAAGTGAAGTACTACAAAAACTTCCCAACTGAGCTCAATGTTCTTGGTATCTTTCCTTTCTAATACACGTTCCAAGATGACAAAATAACCTTCATAAAGCATGTCATTTTCCTACTCAAAATTATTCAGTAGCACTCCATGGTCTCAAAGAACTCTCCTTTTGGAATTTAAAGTTCTACAAACTGATTCCAGTTTAATTTTCTAGACTTATTTCACATTACTCTCATGTACTCAACTCTATAGTCTCTAAAATTACCATGAAAACTGTTCTCTAAGCTTAGTGTTCTATATCCTACCTCCATACATTTGGAAAGACTGTCTAATATTTCTGCCTTCTCAGCTTAGAGAACACTTCCTCAGAGAAGCTTTTCCTCATCCGTTTAGCTGCTAGTGTTTTCTTCATCCAAAAATTATCTTGCATGTTTTATTCATATGAAAGCTGTTTCCTCTGAACTGAATTTAAGTTTCTTAAGAACAATGGCTATCTTTTTCCCATTTTGTTTTTTGTATTTACAGTGCCTAACATAATGCCTTAAAATTAAGGCATTAAATACATAAAAAAAAAATATTTTGTTGAATCAATTCATTTTGTCTAAGCTCTTATTTTTTAGATGAGAAAACTAAAACCCATGAAGGTTAAATAGTTTTCTCAATTACCACAGAGCTAGTTAGCACCAGATTTTGGACTAAAATCTGCATCTCTTGACTCTCAGTTCAGTTCCATTGCATTTCCTTTCAGAAGATAAAATTGTCACTCTTCAATATTTCTATTTTTTCTGCCAAAACTGAATGTATCATTATGAATTAATAACTAACATTTATGTAGTTACTTAAGGCTTGCAAATTGCTTTGTATATATTGTACATTTAAGTCTAACAACACCCTTGAGACAGGTATTATCAAATTTGGTTTCTAAAAAGTTTAGTAGTTTGCCCATTATAATAGCTACTATAAGAACAGTTGGATATGAATCCAGATCATTGCTTTTCTAGCACTATGTCCACTGTGAAGTTTGCTATTGAAAAAAAAGACATTTTTAATACCTATTTATTGTTGAGAAAACATATAGGATTAAATATAATATTCCTCTCTTTTGGTTCAGAGGAAGAGGAGGAAGTGACTTATGTCGTTAACCCGAGGTTTAAATTCTCTTTAAAGGTTAATATCGTACAAGCCACATATTTAATTTTAAGTTCAAGTTCCTCAGACAAGAGTAATACAAATTCAAATGTGAATAGGTATCAGAAGAATTTACCCAAAATAATCTAGAATTTATTTTATGGTTGTCTTGTGTTTAATAAACACATATTCATGCTTTCCCTCCAATAGAAAACATAGCACAGACACTCGATAAATGGTTTTTGAGAGAGTGAAGTGTCTTATCTCTATATTTTTAAATTCAGAAAAGCTACTTTCCCTTTTAGAAATGAGACTTCTAGACATAGGTTGAAAAAACCTCAAGAGAAAAGCTATCTGCCCAATATGATTCCTACTGCCTCACTGATTGTGTTAAAAAATCAAATCAAATCAAAACTTTCTACCCCTAAAACCAATTGTTGACCAAGATAAGATCCTTCAAATGAAGGATATAGTTTGACAACTAAAAATATAATACTTAAGTCTTTTAAAATTTATACATAAGGAGGTTATTAGGATTACAGAGAGCATAATACAAGTGTTGGAAATTCATAAATATAGTTAAGGATATAATAATTTGTGACTTATGGAGAGAAGGGGATCTAAGAAATGATGAGAAAGAGTAGAGACTGAAGAACTAAGAACTATTTTAAGAAAAAATTCCCTCCAAGGGGCGACAACACGACAATATATAGGACAGGAAGATTAAAAGGGAAGAGGATATAGGAAGTACCAAATGTCGACAGTACAAATAAGAAAAAAGACATAGAAAATCCAATCTATAAAAAGATGGTAAAGATTTGTTACTCAGAAAAGTTTTGTTTTGTTTTTACAAAAAAGTCAAAAAAGTGGATCAAAGTCAAAAGTTTTGCTGTTCCAGAAAATAAAAGGGAGTTAAAGAGGCACTATTCTTTCTTTGGCCTGGAGAGTGGAAACTAGGTAGCTAGCTATTTGCAAATTTTAAACTTTAAAGGTCAAGATCAAAGACAAGAATTGGGGGATTAAAAAAAGAAAATGACAAGAGAGAGAATCTGGAACTACTTAAACTTTAATATTGTCAAGTTTAGTGTCTAATGATGTTTCTACCTTGTCAATAAATTCTAGTGGCTCTCTACTATCTCTAGGATTAAATACAATGTAAACTCTTATACTTCACATTTAAAGATCTTCAACAACCTCCCTTAAATCTAGCTTTCCAGATTTTTTACCCATTATTGTCTTTCTTGTCCTCTACTTTAGTTCTATGGATACAGCTTGGAGAAACAGATAGCATGAATGTCATTCAATAGTTCTAGGTATTGAAATGTTTGGGGAACTTCTCTTACCGTTGCTAGGGCACCCTTTTGATCATCTGATCATCAAATTTGTTTCTTTCTTCTTAGCCCAAATCTCTGAATCTTAGGGAAAATGTGTTTACTCAAATAGGAACATTCATTTGACCTCTACCCAAAGTAGATTATTCTTACACATTGGTCAGTTTTATGATTTATATTGTGTGAGATAACTAAAGGAGGACTTGAAGTGAAAAGAAGAATTTAAAACTCCACCTAAAGAGCACTTAAAAATAAGCGTAAAATTCTTAGAGTTCAGGCTTTGTGCAGAAGGAAAATAAAATTATTTAGGAGTTCATGGCTTCCCATTAAGGGAGCACATTATTCTTTTATTCTTTATGCCTGAATCAGGAAGTAGCATACCAGATGTTGACTACAATAAGAAACATACATGTAAATTACTGCCATCTTTTTTTATGAGACAAATGTGATTTATGGAGCTGGAGTTGTTATACTAATTAGAAGACACAACAGATGGTGAACAATTAATTTAAAGTGATAGGTCCATTAAACTAACCTTTGCTATCAAGTAATTGCTCATCAAAGCTGCTGATCTACTTATTTAAACAGACCTATACTGTAAGACTTATAAAAATAACCAAAAAATGTTTTGGAAAGTTTCACTCAATTAATTGGCTCTCTGAAAACTTATTTTAGTTTTTATGCAAGTTGTAAATAAGATTATTACATTATGTCAACAAGGGATTTTTTTTTTTTAATTTCAAGAAGGACATATTGTTGGTCTGTAAGTAGAACTCATGGGAAAGAAAAGAGATTTTTACTTTACTGTACTTTTCATTCACTGTAATTTTCCTTTCACAAGAGCAATTCATTGCAAAGCAGTTCAAAGCAAAACACCTTGTGGTTTGAAAGCAGATGATTATTTTCTAAATTCCATATGATAACTAAAATCTCAAAAAGCCTTCATTTCAGAATGTAACTTAAAAAGGTCATCAATTGTCATGATGGTATATAAACTTATCACACATTGAAATTTGTACTTTCAATACAGAAAAGATCATCAAAAAGCAAGGTATCTATTTTGTTGCTACTCCTTACCTTTCAAAGAAATGAAGAACAATAAATAAAAGAGCAAATGAAAATAGGTCCAACTGTACTCTGTGACAAGAAGTGTTTGAGAGCTATTCACAAAAGCACTAAAGAAAAAGAATCACATCTATTAAAATTCTTGAAATATTAGGGTATCTAGTACTGAGAAATATGTTCCAATGCTGAATTATGTAAAACATCATCATAATGATTATGCCTGCTGAGCTATATATTTTTTTTACTTTTTCATTCAATTGTTCATTTACTAGACAAGCATTCATTAAGCGCCTAAGATTAGGTGTGGCAAAAAGATGAATAAAACAGGGACTGTGTCTGCAAGTTTATAATCTAATCCCAGAAAATCATACATCGATAGAACAGAATGTGGCATATGTATGAAAGCAAAAATAAAATAATTTCCACGTAGAAAGATTAGGTAAGACTTCATGAAGAAGCTGAAATTTAATATGGACTTTGGGGGAATAGGTAAGGGTTTCAATAGTTGGAAATGAGGGATGGAGAGTGATAAGGCAATTCAGGCAAAGAAAATATTATGAACAAAATTACAGAGACAAGAAAATATGACACATATTTAGAGCAAGTTGGTGATTCCAATGAGTGACTTGCATAATGGTGATGCCACATTTTAGACAACTGGAAAGTTTAGTTCAATTTTTGATGTATTGAGTTTATGGGCATAATGAGACACTTAAGTAGACCTATACTACATCTATTATGCTGGCTTCATCACACACTTAACACCCTCTATATATAAGTGTACCCTCATGGGCCTTCTTTTTCCTTTACATACTTTTTTGATGACCTCATAAGCTATAAAGACTTGACTACCATTTTTATGCAACTAACTTTCAGACCTACATATCTAGTCCAATGTCTTATAGTTATCTTGAACTCTCTTAATCAGACCAGTTTCCTGTTGCTTGACAAATATCAAAATCATCATCATCCCATTTACATATCCTTCAAAATGGCAAGCCACGTGACATGTGTTACCTCATTTGATACACAAAACAACAAACAATTTCATCATCCCTATTTTAAATATGAAGAAACTGAGACAGAGAAAAAGTGTATACCTAGGGCCACATGAGTATCTGAGGACGGCCACAAATTCAGGTCTTCCTAACCCTAATTCTAACATTCTATCTATTTGTACCACACCTTAATAATGTTCTTATCTGGAAGATCCTTTCTTCTCATCTCTTTATAGAAATCTTGTCCATTCCTCAAGGCTCAAATAAGATCTCTTCTCTTTCTATTTAATCATGTATTTTTTTATTTAAATTATTTTTTTACGAATGATTAATATCAGATTAAAAACCAGTTTCAAAAAATATATAAAAGGAAATATTTTAGGAACTCAATTACTATATTTTATTTTACTAATTTTATTCATTTCCAATATATTTTTTGGGAGAAAGCATTTTTTAAAAATTACAACTCACCTATTTTAGATTGCAGGTTATGTCTTGGTTCTTCAGGGGCCTCAATTGGTTGGTCAGCAAGGAAGACTCGAGCTTGGTCTACGGCATTCAATATAGAATATTCTTTCTCTTTCAATTCACGTCTCAATGCCTTTGCAAAGTAAAACAAGAATCTTGTTAGAACTTAATGTTGTGTACAGAAGAAAATGAAGCATACTCTTCATTTCTACCACCTCTGCTCATACCTGCTGAGAGAATGACTAATAGACAAAATTTAATTCAGTTTATAAGTGAAAATGTAAATTTTACAAATTAGAGAAATGACAGAAAAATTAACTTGGGTTAAAAAAAAGATTCCTATAGGATGTAAATGTGAAAACATAAAAAAAATGATATGTTTAAAATATTCACCTAATAGAAATGATTGTATTGTACATGAATTTAAAAAAAAATGTACTTTTAGATTCTTCATTTCTAACTGTGAGATTGTAAAAATATAATAGCATATTTCAATACACATTTTTAGGGTTATGCAGAATGACAAAAAAAAAAAAAATTACATCCAATGGAACAGAAGAAAGCAATTTCACAAATGGTAATGAAATCTCCAGAAGTATTTTATATATATACATTAAGTAAAAGGAAAAAAAAGAAAAAATTAAGAGGTAGAAACAAATTAAACTATACAAAAACTAAAGAGAATATGTTTAAAGAGAGAGAGAGACTCCAATTATTTTAAAATATATTCCATCTCACATTGAGGCAAATGCAATTTTTCTCTTGCCAGGCTTTTTTAATGCAAATTTATGACTTTCAACACAGTCTTTAACACTTTTGTTCTTTAAAGTAGGGTTAAACTTTAACACCCCTCCATTTCTTCTCCTCCCACTTCTATAAAAATGGTTCCCAATTAAGACCCTAAACTATCACAGGCCAAACTAGCTACTAAGCCCACATCTTTATCTGCATATAATTTTAAAAGCTCTATCTAATGACCATAGCAAGAAATCTGAATAAAAATGTTTTCATCAATTAAGTGGAAAACGTTTTTAAGGTTTTTCTGCCTGCTTCAAAAGTTTCATACACTTCTAGTAATGCATAAAATATTTCTTTGTGAAAGAAAAAGGCTGAAAAAGATCCTAAAGGATCACTTGTAAATTTTTAACCACCTTCTTTTTAAAGTTGAATTTTTTCTTTTACTATATTGTCTTTCCTCATATACTATTGCAATATATTTTTTATTTGAGAGACATTTTAGATTCTTTGCATAGCAAATGAAAATCTATAGTAGATTCTTTCTGAAATTTAAATGTTTTAGACAACAGCATTTAATGTCTTTATATCTTACTCATGATCACTTTGAGACTTAATTCCTACAAGCAGATTCTTTAAGTCCCTTATTCTCTTGGCTTTTTGATCATTTGACTGTTTAGCTGGTGGGGCCCTAAAAAAAAAAAAAAAAAAACCAACCAGCAAAATATTAAGAATTCCATTTTTTGGCATATTTTATTATCTCTGGAAAGAAATTTAATGAAAGATGAGAGAAAAAGACATTGGTTAAAAAATAAAGTTTGACATCTTTGAAAAACTTAGAAATTTGGAGTACCCAATGAACAACCACTATGATTCTAGAAGATTCATGATGCAACATGATACCCACTTCTAGAGAGGTATTCGGGGGTATTTTGGGAGATGGGAGACAGGGATATGGCCTGTTGAGGAATTTGTAGTGTTTGATCATATATGCTTGTTAACAGAGGGTTTTTTTGGTTTCTCTTTTTAAAACAGGGTGGAATGAGGAGCAAAAGGGAGCAATGATAAGATGCAGAGAAGATGGGTTTCATTGATGAAAAAATTATTTGAAAAATATAACTGTCTAGATTAATGGAACCTTTAAAAATATTTATTTCACTGAATATTTCCCAATTACACATAAAATGTTTTTCACATTTTAAAAAAATTTGAGCACCAAATCTCTCTCCTTTTTATTACTCTCTCATCCCTTGAGCAAGCAAGCAATATGATACTGCTTATACATGTGAAATAGAATTAATATATCTTTTTTGAATCATGTTTTCCTTACCCCAAATAACAACAAGATTTGATTGTCAGTCAATAAAAACTGGTGAAAGTATTAAGTAGTAGAAATAAAAAGACTGACAAAAGACAGTCCCTTTTCTCAAAGAGACAGCACAGAGCCAAGCATATGGTAGGTATTAACAAATGTTTATGGATCAATTGAAGAGCTTACAACCTAATGTTTAGTGCAACAAAACAAATAGCAAAACTCCTAAATAAGTATCCTAGTAGTTAAAAAAAAAAAAAAAAAAAAGAAAAATGAACTA
Organism: Sarcophilus harrisii; assembly: GCF_902635505.1. Classification (NCBI taxonomy): domain Eukaryota; kingdom Metazoa; phylum Chordata; class Mammalia; order Dasyuromorphia; family Dasyuridae; genus Sarcophilus; species Sarcophilus harrisii. Next base: position 148,803,520 of record NC_045429.1, read on the forward strand.
TTATTTAACCATGATGGAGAAAAAGGAACATTACTATTTGTCTAAGAAATATAGTTTAAAATCCAGTCTTAAGTACGGGAAAATTTTTGTATTCTATATTTCAAGGATCAGATAGTTATTATGGACATATAACTGTGTATATAATCCTGATCAAGTAAAATATAGTAGTTTTAGAAAGTTCAAAGACTAAACTTTTATATAATAATATTATTTGAGCCAAGTAAAATCAAGTAGTTCCAGGGAAATGAGTAGAAATCTTTAATGTCAATATAGCAAGAATATACAGCTTACCCAATGAATTCTAAGAAGCAAGAGAAATGCCTCCAATTGTAAAATTAAATGATATTATGAAATCAATATGGATCTTTTCTCATTCTAACAGCTATATGAATGCAATTGTTGCCCTATTGTTATTTATTGTAGGAGTCAGTTCACTACATGACTGCCTTAAGAAAGTATGAGAAAGATAAAAATGGCAAATTCAAATAGAGCATCATTTATGAAATATTTAGATTAGATGTGTCTCCTTGGCCTTCAATTCAGAAGGAATACAATGAATGAAATGTAAAAAGGTTTTCTTCTGATGACTGACAAATGTTACTAAAGTAATTCAAGGGTTATAAGTTATGTCTAATGAAAAGATCACTGCTTAAAAGGTCAGACCACTGTGAACAAGGAGAGGATCACAGCTTCTTCTAAAACAGAACAAGGGATGAATTACCTAATTCTGATTATGGTACATTCCTATATAATGCTGATATACAAGGCACAAACCAAATATTACTTCTACCCATCAAAAGTACAAACTTAGTTATTTTACAGCAACACTTTATTTTTCCCAATGGGAAGCACTATGTTAACTGGAAGAGAAATAAAGTTTAAGGGTCCTCAGGAAACTGACAGTCTCATGAAATATTGGTGTTGATCTGAGGAAAGATAGTTTCCACATTCTTAACTCTTTTCATTAGAATGTGAGCAAACATTATCATTATTGCATCAAACCCTTCAATATCCTCTGGTAGTCTACCTCTATGATATCTCCAATCACTGAGAAGAAATGAGCCAAGAAACTGACACAAGAAAAAAGAGGTGGACAGAGAAAATACATTGGCCCAGATTATGATATACAGTTGGTTGGGTAGCTAACGGAATTAGCCCAGGAGTAGCATATCAATCTTAAATAGGCATTGCAGATGGACCCAAACCTGAATAGGAAGAAATAGCATGTGGAAGCTTCAGTAATTTCAATGATGGCAAACTGTATGTTGGATTCAAAAATCCATCTTTTCTTTTATTCTCCCTTCTCCCCTCCCAAGAAATCAATGTTATACTTTGGTCTCAGAAATTTATTAGCTTTGTAATTTTTTTTGGAGTATGTGTATATTTATATGTTTTATTTTTCCCAATTAACAAGAAAAACAAAATGCAGATTTTGAGTTCTGAATTTTATCCTTCTCTCGCTCTTCTTTCCTCCTTCCCTGAGATAGTAAACAATCTGATATGTTATATAGGTGTAATCATAGGAAATATTTCCATATTAGGGAGAGGAGGAAAGAAAAAGGGGTGGGGAGAGAGAAAGATATCAGATCAAGAAAGAAGAAAAAGAAAAACTGAGAAAAAACAATTGTTTCTTTCTGGCTACTTGTAATATTTTTTCCTTGGTCCATTTAAGTTCTCAAATTTAGCCACACTATTCCATGGGGTTTTAATTTTGGGGGTTTCTTTCAAGAGCTGTTTGGTAAATTCTTTTAATGGTCATTTTACCTTCTGTTTCTATGATATCTGGACAGTTCTCTTTAATGATTTCCTGAAAAATAGTGTCTAGGCTCTTTTTTTCATCATGTATTTCAAGGAGTTCAATAATCCTTAGATTGTCTTTCCTAGATCTATTTTCCAGGTTGGTTGTTTTCCCAATTTGGTATTATACACTTTTTCTATTTTTTCATTTTTTTTGGTTTTGCTTGACTGATTCTTGTCTCATTGAGTCATTAATTACCATTTGTTGAGTTCTGAATTTTAGTGAATTATTTTCTTCATTTGATTTTTTTAACTTCTTTTTGTATTTGTCCAATTGAATTTTTAAATGAGTTGTTTTGTTTTATGGATTTTTTTTCCATTTACAAATTCTGTTTTTTTAAGGAGTTATTTTTTTTTTCTGTTTCACAAATTCTGTTTTTCTGGGAGTTGCTTTCTTTTTTCATTTTATCAAATCTATTTTTTTAATGAGTTATATGCCTTTTCCATTTCACTAGGTCTACTTTGTAGCGAATTTTCTTCAGATAGTTTCTGTGTTACCTTTTCCAAACCCTCTTGCAAATTTTTCATTTCCTTTCCCCATTTTTCTTCTAGCTCTCTTTTAAGAAAGATCTTTTTTAATTTCTTCTAAGAGAAACTTGTGCGATGTGGAACAGGCTATCTTGCCTTTTGGGGCTTCATCTGGAAACAATCTGCTCTTCTCTTTCACCATAAAAGTTGTCTATCATTAGAGTCCTCTTTACTTTTTTGCTCTTTTGTTTTTTAAAGTTAAGGTCTGCCTTTAGGTTGGGGAGGTTTTTTAAACAGCTACAACTGTACTTGTCAGTATTGATTCACTCCTGGTGCTGGGTGGGCATGGCCAGGTCCCATGAGATTCACTATCGATCTTTTGTGTTTGTGTTGGATGTTTTATAACATCTCGGCTGATCTACTTGCTTACAACCAGGGCAGAGTGGCCAACACTGCTGTAGATTCCTGTAGGTTCCTCCCTGTAGATTCTCTGCCACATTGAGTTTGCACCGCCCTGAGACTCTGAGCTATCTGTGCTGGTGTTTGTGGTCAGCTGTTTGTGTTAGGCTGCCTCCCTCCCGTTTCCAATTGAAACAGACCTTTTCTGGCGATCTTCGAAATTATATTCTGCTGATAATTTGCTGAGCTCCCAATATTTGTGGTTTCTGCTGGTCCAGAGCTAATTCAGAAGCTGGGTTTCATAATTAGTATAAGAGTTGTATAGAAGGTCAGAGAGAAACATGTGTCATCTCTGCCATCTTGGTTCTGCTCCCAGAAGTCCTTCTCCTTTTCTTAAAAATATCTTTGGGGTACAGATCTATTGGTGATATTACCGGGTCAAATGATAGGCACAAAAGAAAAACCTTTTTTTTTTTTTTTCAACAATAACATAATTCTGATGATGCTATATAGATGAGACTCAAAGAACATGTATTGAAGTATCAATAGAGCAATGAGAAAGGTAAATGGAGAGAAATAGGTCCCAACATCTTCCCAATGAGATCTTGTTTATAAAAAACATATCCTTGAGTTTAAGAAGAATAGGAAAAAGGAATATGTGGTCATATATAAGAATAATGTATTTTAAAAATGTACAGGCTAAGTTTTTTTACTGGTGACACAATGAAATAATAGGATCGCAGAAAGATCATAAGTTAAGGATTTAGTGAAAGAATTATAACACACATATTCTACCTATGAATGATTAAAGGAGCTATCCTGAACTAAAAACAGAAGTTTCCAAAGATTAATGTTTTCACTAGGGAGAAATTTTTTTAAACTGAGATTTGTAATTTCTTGTAATGTTTACATGTAATAACATTTTTTTCTCCATCTCTATTTGTCTTTCTCTAAATCCTCACTCACTGCTTATCTCTTTTTTGAGCCTGTGCATGTTCATATGCATAGAAACACATACATACACACACACACACACTCTATATATGTCCAGTGCTGCAGTGTCCAAATTAATCTGACTTTGAAGAAGCTACTTAATTCTTAAAATTCATGCAACACCGTCTCTTGTACTTCTAAGACTCTCAGTTTCCTCATCTATAAAACGAGAGGAAATTTAGATGAGATGATTTCTAAATTTTCTTTCAGCTCTGGGTGTGTGTATTAAAGTTATATGACTTCATTGGTGTGGGTGCCCCCTTTCCAGAAATAGAATACAGCTCCTCTAGGACTCCTCAAAAAAAAAAAAAAAAAAATCATTACCATGAGGCCAATGAAAGTATCTCAACTCAGGAAACCTGATCCTCAGACCTCAAACCTTCAGTCAAGTAGGACCTACCAGTTGGAGCTTACACAACCTTAACTAACAAGAATCCAAAGTTCTTCCATCCTCAAGCTCTACTAGAATGTGTCCAAATTTGGGATGACTTATATATCCTTCAGAGCCTAAGAAATCTCTTTTCTTTTCTCTCCCTCCCTCTCTTCCTCCTTCCTTCCTTCTTTTTTGACATGACACAGGATGAAAAATAATGAAAGAAATGAAAAGCAACAATGGAGATAACAGACAAGATCTAACTATATAGATGTTACTAATTGGGGCTTATCCTTCAAAAGTTATGTTTTGTCAGAGCTCATTTTCTTTTGGCACATAAGATAAAGGTATAAGACTAAACTCTTAAAAATTAAAAGCTAAGGACAGGACCTTTATAGCTTAATGGTCTGTTTAGGGATAATTCATGCCAAATATTTTAACAACAATAGGTAATACATATATAGCATTTAAAATTATAATTTCAATCACTTAAATGTTGACAATCCCTAAAGGGTCCCCTGAATTTGTCTTTTTGAGTTGCCAGTGAAGTGGAAAAGCACCCCAAAATGGGACCGTGAGAAACAATCTTGAATCTTTGTAGATACAAGTTTATTACTAGTTCTAACTCCCTGCTGCAGATGGTATTTTTAGCAAACCAGATGTACCTGGGACCTTGACATCTGATAAGCTTAAAGAAATACTGCTGTTACTGTCTGGGAATGAACCTCTTAGAGTGATAACTTTTTTGCCTTCTGTTTAGAATAGAAATTCCTTTATTATGAGAAATGTATCAAGAAACATTTTTGATGTCTCTCTCTTCTTTTCTATAAATATATTGCCCTGAGGCCACTCATTGCTGACCCCTCCCATCAGCGTTGGGGTTCAGTCGCTAGCTAGCAATAAACACTCTTAAAACTTCATTATTTTGGCTGCCCTGTTTTTCTCTCACTTGGGTATATCATTTGGAAACCCCAGTGAGATAGCCTTTGGCTCTGTTTCTACAGCCAGTCCCTTTCCCTGGCAGGCAAAGGGGATTACCGGCTCTAGAGGATGGCCAACTAGGGACATTATTCGGTCTCAGACCTCGGTAATCCGCCTTTGCAGACCGGCGAGGAGACATAAATTTGACTCAATTGGCTCTGAGCATTCTGGGAACTGGTTTATTTCTGGGTGAGCCCTCAAGGATTGTAGGTGCTTATGCTGGACGCAGCAATAGTAACACCTACCAGCCTCCACAGGACACTGTCGGAGTGCCCTGGCTGGTTGTCTCTGAAACTGTTTTGTCTGTGTCCAGGATTGTGTGTTAACTGTCTTTTTGTTTGTGTATGTGTATTTTGGTGTCTATTGAAATGGGAAATTCTAAATCAAAAGCTTGCCAAGAGGAAGGGCCCCTGAAATATTTTTTGAAGAATTTTAAAGAATTTCAGAAAAATGCTAATGATTATGGTTATAAGGTTAACAAAAGGGGTCTAATTGAGTATTGTCAGTCTGAATGGCCTAGTCTGGGAATTGGCTGGCCACCGGAAGGAACCTTTAATCCACAATTAATTGACAAAGTAAAACAGAAAGTTTTTAGTGAGCCTGGAAGGGCGGATCAGGTTCCATATATCCTTGTTTGGTCAGATGGGGTGCCCCTGACAACTTTGGTTGCTAGTACTGTCTCACAGGTTCACGCAAGGGACCTTGTGACCCCCTGAGCCTGCGGCCTTCCCTGCGCCTGTGACCTCTCCTGCGCCTGCGCTCCCCCCTCATACTCGTTCTAACCCCAGTACTGGTACCCCAGGGACTTCAAAAGTGGAAGAGGCAGCTTGCACCCTTGAGGGTACAGAAAAATCGCCATCTGTACCCCATTCTGCCTCTCTTTCGCCTGGGTACTTCATCATATTTTACAGAAACACTAGATCCAGAGAATGCAGTCCCTAATGTGTCAAGGACTAAACAGCACCCATCCCCAGCAGACATAATTTGTTTTTTGAACCCCAAACTGGATTTCCTCTATATTTTTGGGAGTCAAAACAGGCTGCATATGCAGTTGGGAACTTTGTAGATAAAAGATTATCTTAACTTCATAGTCTAGCAAGTTCCCAAGTTCCATTCAGGAGAGGTTTGTCCTTTTCCCACCTTTACTGCACCTTTTCCCCTCCCATGCTACACTCCTTTAGGTAGAGATTTCTAGAATCTTACCCCTTTCATTCTCTTGCTATTTTTAAAAAAAGTAAATGTCTATATGGGTTCTTTGGGTTCTAGATGAATGTTCCTTTTTGTTTGGGGGAGGGGGCAATTAAACTAGTCAATTAATATCTCTCTCTCTCTCGCGTCTGTCGGGAAGTAAGATCAGAGGACAAGAATAAGAAGTAAAGCAAGAAGATGAGGCAGACATGGACAAAGTCTGAAAAGTAGGACTATATCTCTAGTATTCAGGATAGAAGCAGAAAATATTTCAGAACCCAGGATACTAGAGATGCAGTTTCATTTTTCTCTTTCTCCGACTCAGATTCTCATAATATAAGGCTTCCACATTTTATCTGCGCTATTTTGAATGTACAGCACATTAGACAAATACATTTAAATATTAATATGAATATATATTCAAAAGTTAGATGCTGCTAAAGTGCTCCTTTGTTATAGATTTCTCTAATACATGAGTTCTCAAAAACCATGTTCCCCATGATATGTACAATAATGCAAAGTGATATCTAGGGTATTATTTTACCAAACTTCAGCACCGTAATTATGAGAAGCTATGCTAAAAAACATAAGCAATAACTTTATTCGAGAAATTAATAAAGGTGTTGATAGAACAATAAAAAAGAAGTCTAAGGAATAAACCACTGGCATTTACATATTGCTTTAAGGCTTCCAAACTCTTTTTAAAATATGGTCTCAATCAATCCTCACCATACCATACACAAAGAAGATATGAAGGTTATTATTGTTGAGGACCTCAACATATTATTATTATAATTTTATAAATTAGGAAGTGATGCCTTTCACCTGAAAGGCATCAAACTTACTCTCCTAAGAACAACTGTCAGCAATGGGTCCATTTGTAAGGTAAATCTTGGCTCAAAATAAAAGGATAAACTGTTATTGCCTAAAAGTGAACATTAATTGTTCTGTTAAGTGGTGGTCATAGCCTTCACTGAAGGGTAGAGGTTATATAACCCTATGACAGGATGTTATAGAAAAGATTTCTGTTAAGATTTGGGTTGGACTAGATTGACTTCTGAGTTTCTTTTACTTTCCACTTTTGATTGTATAATGACCTCTGAGTTTCTTTCTACCTCTAAGATTCAATGATTCTATTTGACAGTGACTTTAATCAAAAGCAAAAGACTACTTCCAAGTATAAAATTATAGAAACCTTTTGTATGTATAATATTTGAGTAAATAAGATTAGCAGTTTGGCTTAAATACTTTCTGCACCAATGTATATGATAAATTTCTATAGTCACCAAGGATAGGTGGCACAGTAGATAAAGAACTGAACCTAGAGTCATTTTAGCTCAAGTTTGACCTCAAACACTAGTTTTATTAACTCCAGGCAAGTTGCAACCTATGTCTTAGTTATTCTATTCCAAAAATGAGGATGATGACAATAATAGCACCAATCTCCCAAGGTTGTTACAAGGTTTAAATGAGATAATATTTGTAAATTATTTTTCAAGCATTAAAGTGCTATAGAAATATTAGCTATAGCACTTATTAAATCTAAGAGCCTGTTTTCAGTTCTCACTCTCCCTGTCTTCTCTGTATCATCTGGTACTGCCTCCTACTGAATATTATTCTCTTCTTTATCTTTACAGGTATAACATCCTCTGGTTCTTTTCCTTTTTTTCCCCCTGAGTAATTAATGACCAATTTATTAATCATACCTAGCAAATAATAAATAAAATGAAGTCAGTGACCCTCTTGAAAGCCAAAGATGAACTTTGGAGGACACAGAGTATTTAAATATTCTTGGAATAGTAGGTGTTCCTGACAGGCAGAAATAAATTATAATTGTCTAACAATTTCTTTCTTTCTTTCTTTCTTTTATAATACTTCCCAGTTACATGTAAACTGACCTTTTTTTGTCTATATATGTACATTCATTTTTTACATATTTCTACATGAATCCTGTTAGGGCAGAAACATCAAAACAAAGGGGAAAAAACAAGGGAAAAAAAAACAGAAGAAAAGAAGTAAACATAATATGTATTAATTTACATTAGTCTCAAAAGTTCTCTGAATGTACATGGTGTTTTCCATCCAAAGTTTATTAGGATTGCCTTGGATCACTGACCTGCTGAGAAGAATCAAGTCTATCATAATTGATCACTGCATAATCTTGCTATTGCTACGTATAATGTTTTCCTAGTTCTGCTTGTTTCATTGTCAGTTCATGTAAATCTTTGAAGGTTTTTCTATAACCAATCTGATCTTCATTTATTACAGAACAATAATATTTTACTACATTCATATACCATAACTTATTCAGCCATTCCCCAGTTCCTGGACATTTACTCATTTTCTAATTCTTTGTCATTAAAAAACTACTATAAACATTTTTACACATGTGGTCCTTTCCCCTTTTTTATGATCTCTTTGGGATATAGATCCAATAGTGGCCTGTTGAATAAAGGGTATACATAGTTTTATAGCCCTTTGAGTATAGTTTCAAATTGCTCTCCAGAATGGGTAGATCAGTTCACAACTCCACCAACTATGCATTAGTGTCTTAGTTTCCCCACATCCCCTCCAACATTTATCATTACCTTTTCCTGTCATTCATTGCAATATTTATCATTACTTTTTCCTGTCATCTTAGGCAATCTGAAAGGTAGTACGTGAAAATTGTTTTAATTTGCATTTTCTTCAAGAGTGATTTAGAGCATTTTCTTATATGACTATAGATGGTTTTAATTTCTTCATCTAAAAACCACCTGTTCATATCCTTTGACTATTTATCAAGGGGAAAATGGTCTTTCTCTAAATACCACTCCATAGCCTCCTTGACCCATAAGGTAGCTGTTTCCTCCCCATATACTGTTCTAGATCCTTTTGCCTTTTATCTCCCTCTCTGAGCCCCTGGCAATCTCCTTTACTGTTTTAGCTTAACTGTCACAGGTAGATGGCTCTTACATATGTATTTCCACTCTTGATATCTCTTCTAAGTTCCAGAACCATATTTCTGACTGCTAATAAGCTATTTCTGCCTGTAACTCTAGATGTTCAATATTATTAAAAGCTAATAAGCCTAGCTCCTTCTTCTGGCACAAATTCTGAAAAAAGTATGGCCCCCTCCCCCAAAGATACCATTTCTCATTTTGTTTCCAAAGCTCAAAATTCTAATCTTATTTTTCCTTTCCTTCATTTCTCATAACCAGGACTCATGACCTGTTGATTTCATCTCTACAAAGTCTCTTCCTTTTCTCTCTCTTTTTTCCATCCTTTACGCCAAAACTCTAGCATAAAAGATCCTGAAGACCAAAAGTATCAAACTGGCAGTCTTCTACCAAAACTTTTCAGTGGAGCTGAACCAGATTAAAATTCAAATGAGAAATGTTTATCAAAAATAATAATTACAATAAAAAGAGATAATGTTAACTTGAGGTTTTCCAAATCAATACAAAACCCACAAGGATCTATTCATTTCTATACATCTGATATCAATGTTCATGACTATTCCATTTTCTTTATTATGATTTTTAAATGGCAGAATGCCAGATGCATTTCCTTCTGCCTAGCCCTGATCAGAATATTCATTTACTCAAAAATCTTAAGTCTGTATAATATCTACTGAGGAGATTTCAAATGTTTTTGCCCAATATTCACGGCTCTTCACAATTTTTAACCGCCCTCCCCTTTGCAGGATGTATTATTTGATATACCCTTCATGCACCTTGTGGCCAAATTGGAAACAACTCTTTTCCCGCCTTATATATGACTGTATTTTCCTTCCTTTATGACCGTATTCCATTTATCCAGAATGTCCTCTTTCTTCATCTTAATCTGTCAATTATGCAAGCATCTTTCAAGTATCACTTCCTAAAAAAAGCCTTTTTAAAAATGTCCCCAACAATAGTATTCCCTTTCAAAACTCATATAGCTTTTTGTTTTGTGCTTCTCTACTGCACTTACTATATATTAACTATCTATAATGATAATAGTATTCCCTTTCAAAACTCATATAGCTTTTTGTTTTGTGCTTCTCTATTGCACTTACTATATATTAACTATCTATAATGATAATAACCCCTTATTAGATTGTTAGTTTCATGAGGGTAGAAACTATCTTCTCTGAACTTTCTACCTCATCCTCTGAACTTTCCACCTCACTCAAAGCCTAATATAGTACTCTATTTGCAGAAAAGAATTTATAAATCTGTTTTGAGACAAACTAAATTAGTTACATAGGACCTACTGGAGCATAAGCACAACCTCTGAAGACCCACAGTCACATATCAAATATAATGAAACTACAAAAGACATTTAATAGAAATTTTCTATATAAAGAATAAATTGTTTCAATATTAGAAGATTAAAAAACAAAAATAATAAATCCCCATCTAGATTCACAGAGAAAAGCTTATGAAAAGGTACTTAAATAGCTTTCTAGAAATATAAAATAGTATCTTTATCCAGCTACGGTCTCAAAGTGCAAACTATGAGTATTCACACAGCCTCTATGAAAATAAAAATAAGAAGTAACATAAAGTGGTAACATTAAAGCAATAGGGATTATCTCCTAGAGAGTCACAAGCAGTAAATGTGAATACAAGGTTGCAAGGATTGAACAACAAGTATGTAGAAATTACCACCATCTCTATAGCTGCAAATTGTCTCTGAATATAAGAAATTGGAACTGAAATTAATTATCTGACTGAAACCCGATCTCTGATATTTCTCCCTAAGGCAGCCAATTGTGGTACATGCTTAAAAGTGACTCCACTGTAAAGAAGTCTCAAAACAAAATACTTACCATAATAATTATGGACATTTGCACATAAAGCACAAGTTTTCATAATCCGTATCTCTAAATGTCAGTAAAATGTGCCAAAGTTTTAATATTTTAAATGAACAACAAATAATATAACATTGGTATTATTGAATTAAGCTAACTCTTCTAAACAAGTCATCTACATTCCTCTTTGAACCACCCTAGAGGTTATCAAAAATTCCAAAGAGTGCATGTTCTTAAATAGGATTTGAGAATTAGAATGGACAACTGAAATATCCATGTAGTCCAACTCTCTCATTTCAGCAATGAAGTACTGGAGATGTAAAAAATATAAATCATCTAATAATATTTGTTACACAGCTACTTGGTTTAAAAAACAAGCATAGTATTTGAGCATAGGTCTTAACTACAACTACAGGGCACTGCTTCTGTGATGATGACATATGAGTAAAGTTTTTCTGGACATGAAGTAAATAGAGGCAGCTGCTTTTAATAGTGCTATTTCCAAATGTTTTATGAAAAATGTGCTCTATTGCAATAAATGTAATTTTGTTAATTTAATCATTTAGTGTCTCCTTATCATCAATAATAATAATTAATCACTTATTAAGTGATGATGCTATGAGCATTGTGCTAAGTAAGCATTGAAGATAAAAAGGACAGTCCCTGACGCTAAGCAGCTTATATTTTAATGAAGGAGACAACATGGGGGGGAGGGGGGGGGAGAGGGGGGGAGGAGAAGTACATTAAAGATATACAGAATAAATGGAAAATAACTTCAAAGCAAAGGCAGAGAATAGTTAGAACAGGCTTCTAACTGAAGTGTAATTTAAGTGGAATCTCAAAGAAAGCCAGAAAATTTGGAATCAGTTGTAAAAAGGAAGAGCATTCTATCCATTGGTGAGAGCCAGTGAAAAGGGAAAGGAATCAGAAGCAAAGAGCATCATATGTAAAGAAAAGCAAGGTGGTCAGTGTTACTAGATCACAGAGTAAGAATGAGGGGAAACAGTTTAAGAGGAATAAAAAGCACAGGAAGAGATGAGGTTATGACAAGTTTTAAAAGCCAAACAGAAGATTTGTGTCAAATTTTTTTTTTTAGAAACAGAAATATAATTTGCTGCAAGATTAACATTAATTTAAGAATTTAGATTTACATTTCCAATGGAGCAGTAATGAACTGAACCAGCTATGCCCAGAGAAAGAACTCTGGGAGATGACTAAAAACCATTACATTGAATTCCCAATCCCTATATTTATGCCCACCTGCATTTTTGATTTCCTTCATAAGCTAATTGTACAATATTTCAGAGTCTGATTCTTTTTGTACAGCAAAATAACGTTTTGGTCATGTATACTTATTGTGTATCTAATTTATATTTTAATGTACTTAACATCTACTGGTCATCCTGCCATCTGGGGGAGGGGGTGGGGGGGTAAGAGGTGAAAAATTGGAACAAGAGGTTTGGCAATTGTTAATGCCGTAAAGTTACCCATGCATATATCCTGTAAATAAAAGGCTATTAAATAAAAAAAAATAATAATTTAGATTTAACGAGCTGATCACTACATAATCCTGATAATTTTATAATCACTTTACATTTCACTTTAAGGTTTACAAAGTATTTTCTTCACAAGTATCTGAAACACATAGTTCAAATATTATAAACATTACTTTAAGTAAATTGGATCGAAGAAGATGAGGCAAGCAGGTATTTATTTATAAAAAATCAACATCAGGTCTAAGGCTGACAATTTGATTTAGTCTAGTCACTTGAGTCAAATAATCTGAACTCAGTTACTAAAAAAAAATAATAATTATATGGTTGGATGGCTAGGATTTTAATAAAGGAGAATGGAACCATAGAATCACTGCATTCAAAGTCTAAGATTTTAATAATTTGTTTAACGTGTATCTAGTCAAAACAAGCATTTATTAAATACTTTCCTCCTGCCTAGAATAGTGCTAAGTGCTTAGAATGCCAATATAAGGGGAAAAATTCAGCATCTGCCTCAAAGATTACAATGGGAAAGGACAATAAAGTAAAAAAAGCTGAAAAATATGAAGAGAGAGAGGGGGTGGGGGGTGGGGGTACTGAGCCTGGAAGTGTGGGAAACTCTGGGAAGTCAGGAGTATAGGCTAGAAAGGAAATAAGATATGGCTGGCTTGGGTATAACTCCTTAAAATGGACATAGTGCGAGGAATCAGCAAATCTAGGAGAGGTCATGAAGGCAGAGGAAACTTCAAGGCTGTGATCCTCCAACAGCTGATTCATTGAAATTTCTATGGCAAGCATGGTAGGCAAAGTCTAGAGAATCAAGAGTGCTGGCTAGAGAGGAATATTTTGTTTTCCCTTTGAGTCATCTCCTTCAGAAGAGGGAAAATATGGACTGACCATGTCCCAACAGAGCAATATCTGTGGGTATGAGCTAGTGGTATGAGCCTAGGGAAGTGGCCTAAAACAAAGTTAATTCTACTCTTGTCAAAATGTGGTTCTGAGGCCACTTGTCTTCAACCCAAAGGAATAACATTTCAGAAATGAAAGAAAAGGCTTGCAGGAGAAAGTCTTATCCTATATAAGCCAACCTCCATGCCCCTTATTAAGTAATCACTGCTATGAATCTTTGCAGCCCAGAAACAGTAATATCTAGGAATACTCCCTTATTGCTTTTTAGAAAATAAAATAATATGACTTCTCTGTGAAACAAGACTCGTAGTAGCTGCCCAGCTCAAATATTGGAAAGCTTCTCTTTTCTCTCTGTCACCTAATTTTCCTTGACATCCTCTTGACTCTGCTTTTACAAAAAGATGAATATAGGTTTATTTTAAGAAAAGCTTCCTAATGATGAAAGTTCTCCATAAGGGTGATCATAATGATGATTATAATAGCTAGCATTTTACAGTATTTTAAGATTTGCAAAATGCTTTGTATATATTAATTTATTTAATCCAAAGGTGAAAGCAGATATGTCAAAAGTAGTGGATTCCCTTTCAATGAAAGGTTTTAGGTAGAAACTGGATGACAGCTAGAGATATTGTCTAAGGAATGAATTCTTTATCAGATATGCACTGGACTAGAAGGTCAGAGGTCCTTTCTAACATAGTAATAAATAACACCACCACTCAATGAGATATATTATTAAATAATCAAGAGCCTTCTTTATTTTTTAACAAAACAAACAAAATAACAAAATCCAAATTGACCACTAGAAGAGTAAACCAATTTATTTGTGAATAATCCTCTGCTTCATTCGCCCTTATGTTATTTTCTATATCAAATGCCAATAACTTTGGAAGTTCAACATCTTGGAATAATATTCAAAATAAAGATCTAACCAATAATAACATTTGCCTTTTCACAAACAATTACTATTTTTATAACACTAAAAAAAGTTATTGTTCAGGAATTTTTAAAAATCACTTAAGATTTATAGCACCTTCCTCTTACAATAATACTTCATATTTATAGAGTACTTAATGCTTTCAAAGGAATTACATTCATTATCTCATTTTACCTGCATAGAAACTGAGGTGAGTTCCAGCTTTACCAGTAGTAAATTTCAAAGATAAGATTTAAATGTAGGTGTTCCTGATTCTTGCAAGTTTAAAACTATACTTTACTACTTTTCCTATAGATCATTAATTTGGCTTTCTTAAGCAGAAATACTGTTGCCTCTCTAATCAAATGCTTAAGTTTTCCAAAGAAGAGAAATCATAGCATATTAATATGAAATAATTGTCTCATTTCTAAATTCTTCCAATGTAATTTGTTTCCATTAATTTTATTTCATATCAAGATACTAAAAATCATCATCATCATCATTATTTTGCTGAGGCAACTGGTGACTTTTAAGTGACTTGCCCAGGATCACACAGCTTGGAAGTGTTAAGTGTCTGAAACCAAATTTGAACTCAGGTTCTCCTGACTTCAAGGCTGATGCTCTATCCACTGCACCACCTAGCTGCCCCCAAATAATTAATTTTTAAAGAATATTTAAATATCATATCACCCACAAGACAAAAGTTTTACCTATCTGTGACATAAGAGAAAAATTTGAATTTCCATTAATACCTGATGAAGAATTAATGACAGGATAATTACACTCCAACAAAGCTGTTTAGTGCAAAGAATTACAGAGAATTACAGAGCTGCAAAGAGCTTTGAGTTCTAAAAAGAAGTGGCTTTCATGTTTGTTCTTTCAACTGAAGAGTACAATGTAGCACAATTTATATTTTTCTATTCTTAATGTAGATTTCCTTTCAAATCCCTCAATCTTTCTTCAACACATCTTTGCAGAAAGCCTGTTCCCAATGCACTGAAATAGAGAAAGACTGAAAGCTTTCTATGACAGAATCTAATCTGTTAATGAGAATAGTAGCACACCATCTTGTTTTGAGGAAAAAACTTTGTAAACAGCAGACTGGTAGACGTTATAAGCATTATTTTCTCATTTTAATCATGTCCAATTCAACATGAACCCCATTTGGAGGTTTTTTGTAGTTTCTATTCATTCATGCATTTATCTATTTATTTACTCATCCTCTCATTCATTATCTATTCCTTCATTCATTCATTTGTGGCAAAGATAGTAAAATGGCTTGCCATTTTCTTCTCCAGCTCATTTCACAGATGACAAAATTGAGGCAAAAAGAATTAAGAAACTTGGCCAGAATTACATGCACAGTCCATTGCATCCACAGTCTGAAGTCATATTTGAACTTAGGAAAATGAGTTTTCCTGACTCCAGGTCCAGCACTCTATGTATTGCCATCTAACAACCCAAAAGTGCTTATAAAGTGCTATAAAAGCATGAGTTATTATTATTACTGTTAGGTGTTCTAATCTCATATCCTTCTAATTATCATCTGCTAACTGATTTCTGACTCTTTTGAAGAAGTGGCCTTTCTCCCTATCAAGACCAACCCCTCCTCTTGTCCCTTAAACTGGATAATTCCTATCTTTTCTAGAAGACTGTTGATACTATTATGTCTTCTCTCTCTAACCTACAATCTAAGAAACTGCGCTTTAGATGGTACTTAATGACATAATAGATTTTTTTTAGTCATTAGAGAAGAAAGATCCACATGCAGTATATTCTAAAGACAGTGGATTAACTGAAATGATTTTTCAATTTAACTCTATTTCTTTGATACATAAATTTCTTTGTTCTCTTAATAATCTCTATTGACATTTTACATAATCTATAGTAACTTCATTGAGTTAGAACAATATACTAAATGAGATCAAATTCATGAAATCTTTTGGCTAGACCCAAATTTAATTCTGGCCCAGGACACACAGATGTATTCCCACTCTAAATATACTGTAACAATACGAAATACACTATACACAACGTGTATGTGCTTTACTACTACTAAAAGATGAGGCAAATCACATTCCCTGCTAATGACAGGTTAAGAGCCACAGCTTGGTAGATAAGGGACCATATGTTAAGAGCTTGAGACTTGGACACAAAATACTACAAATGGTAGGAAATTTAGAAATTACATAGTCCAATGCTCTCATTTTAGAGGTGATAATACTGCAATGTGAGAAGGTAAAATAATTTGAAGGTTACACATAAAAAGTGTAACTTAATAGGGAATTGAATCCTAGTAGCATCCTATGAAAAAGACATCTATGGAAGGACTCTTCCCATTGCATTCTAAGGAACATAACATTGGCAAAGACACTATATTGTCCCTTATTTTTACTAGTCCAAAAATCACTTTGCCAAGGGCAAAAGTGCAGCAAATGAAGAATGCCAAAAAACTGAGTTCTTATGTAGCTATTAATTTTGCAAGATAAGTGTTGGATTCAGAGCCACCATCAATGTATATTATTTATTCTGTTACGTTTATTTCATATCTTTATATCAGAATTTTCTTTGCATTTTTTTGGTCTCATAACATGAAAACTATTTAAGATATAATTCTTACTTTAAAATATCAAAGTACAAAATTAGATATATAAAATACAAATGTGGGTACCTCTATTCACTAATTCAGGATGGTTTTTAGGACAACAGGTTTGGAATTGGTTTTTAAAAACTTGATTTTTAAAATGGGACTGTTTAACCAATTTACTTCTTTCTCTTAATCTAGGCAAGCTATATTTTTGAAGGTATTCATCCATTTCATTTAAGTTATTGAATTTATTGGCATAAAGTTGGGCAAAGTAACTCCTAATTATTGCTCTAATTTTTTCTTTATTAGTGGCACTAAAAAGATGATTTAAGTACAAGGAGAATCTGTTGGAATATAATTCACCATTTTTTCCCCACTTTGCTTTCAAAACTAAATCAGCCCATATGAATTTAAAATCATTATTGTATGGAAGAGGGGGAGAAAAGGAAAGAGAATTATTCAGTTTGATAGCACTAATAAAGCCTCAGCAAAAAAGAACACAAGTGTACTTTACATTGGCTATAAGCAATAAAAAAAAAAAAAAAAACTTCATTGTAGTACTTTTAAAAAAAAGTCACCTAGCTAATATTCTAAAATGAACTGTTAATGTATACATTCATTTTGGTTCCACTTCTCTGACAGAAAAAATGAAGCATGAGACATATTGTTGAGTATTCATGTAAAAAACGAGGGGAAAATTCTCTCCAGCATCTCTCAAGTAGATAACATCTCATGCAGATTTTGAAAATAGAAACTACACATTGTGAAGATTTGTGCTTGATCTCCCTTTTGACCCCAGGGAAATAAATGGGTAAAGACAGTACCTTTCATTGTTTTTGTTTTGTTCTCTAAAATAAAATTATAAAGTTATATTCAAATATTAAGCATAATCTTTTTTAATATAATCAGTTGTTTATTATAGTAAGTACAAATCAATTCTCTTTTACACACAAAACATTTACTTTTGTAACAGGATCATAGATCAAGACCCAGAAGTGACTTTGGCAGCTCGAACTCCATTTCAGTTTCTAGATGAAATTGAGTCCCAGATGGTTAGTGACTTACCAAGATTGAATGGATTTTAGTAAGCATCGGAGGCAAAATTTGAATCTAGGTCCTCTAACTCTATGTACAATAATCCCTTTCTTAGGAATGTCAGTTTTCCTACATTTTTTAATTTCAGCACACACACACTAAAAAATCTCATTAAAGTAATAAATTTTCTTATAACTCTTTTGACTATTATGAATATCAATGATTTATACAGGACAATGTGGAGGATCAGCAATTGTCAACTAGTATTACAGATCAGAACATCTCCACTCCACCCCTAACTTAGCACATCTCACTTAATTTTATCATATATTCTGATATCCAAGTGGATTCCACAAAGACATCAGTATCACCTCCATTTTCCAGAGGCAAACATGATCTTTGTCCTCAAGCAAAAACTGTAGTAAGTGATTAGCACACAGGTGATGCTATATAAATGCTTATCCCTCCCAGCTCAATGTAACATTTTAAGATCTTCCAATTGCCATGGAAATCCCAGTCAAACAGACAAGTTTGTTTTTATTCTTTATAGGTGCTGGTTATCTTCACTGTTAGAATAAACTATCTCAGGGAAAAGCAGTTGCTTTATTCTTTATACTTGTGATCCCAGTGGTTTAATTTAATCGTCGTATATGGGGGACATAGTTTTTTCCAAACTGTTAGTTATTAAGTTTTATAAATATCACCAAAAAAGCAGAAATATTGTTTTAAATATATAGATCTTGATGTGAGAAGGCACAGAAGTGAAATTTGTTACAAATTCTTAAGTGCTATGTAGATGTCAGCTATTATTATTCTTTTCATAATAAGAATGCAATAGTCTGACACTTGTACTCATAAGGCAAAATGTGGACCAAGCATATGTGGCTGCAGTCAGTAGTTAGAACAAGAATTTAAATCTAAGTTTAGGTCAGTCTAGAGCTATGATTTTCACATGCATGTGAATAATTTCTTCTTTAATTAATAAACCTCCTCCTTCACTCTCCCTCCCCTCTTTCTTTCTCTCTCTCTCTCTCTAAAGGTAGGAAGCCAGGAATGGACTTTCCCAGCAGAGAAATTAATTAAACTTTTATGGTTGACTGAAAATCTCAAGATTATATAGCATTTCTTTGAGATCTATTCATATGCATAGATGGTCTCTCAAGGTAGGTCAGGATTGTGAGTTCACACCTAACAAACATCTCTGCATTCAATCCATCTTATATCCCACCCATTGAGAAACTGTTTTCTTCAAGATCACCAAAAACCTTTTAATGGCTAATTGCTAAATATGACAGAATTATCTTCAGTTCTCACCCTCCTAAAATTTTACATAGAATTTGACTTCATTACTACCATTATTATTACTCCCCAGCTGATATCAAGAACTATGTAGTAGGGGATAGTCCATGGGTGGGGAAATGCCTCCATATATCAACCTGTGATTGCCTTTACAGATTCTCTGACAATTCTGTTTTTTACAGTATCTTTAATGTTTTATCATCATCCTACTGTCTTCAAAAACGTGCTCTTTAACAAGACTCTAACCTAGTTTCTCTTTTATTCTGTCCTTTTCTGTGATTTCTTATATTCTCACACATTTAATGATCACCTCTACAAAGAAGCCTTCCAAATCTATCCATCCACTCCTAATTTCTTTCCTTAGTTTCAGTCCACTTCCAATTGCTTGCTAGACAGATCTAGCTGGATGACCAAATATGTATCATTAATTCAACAAATCTAAAACTAAATTCATATTATCCTTTAAACTCTTCTCTTCATATTTTTTTTTTTTATTTCTTATTACAACCATCCTCATGAATGGGACTGATTAAAGTTTTCTCAAGTTTATGAGACTAGGCTTAAGTCACTTGATCCCTATACCCAACTGAGCCTTAGGTTTTAGGAAGTCACATGTTCCCTGTTCCCCGGCTTTAAACTCTGAGTCTGGGAGACCCTGGAGAGAGTGTCACATGATCTCTGGAAGGATATACCTGAAACCCTGGGGTGCAGGAAGTTACTGAAATTGCAAGAAGTGACATGACCTGTGCAAGGCAGACCACATTGGTGACCACTGGTCAAGGATAGTTATGTACTTTTAGTCTATCCAATGAGAAGGCTCAGGTCTTTTGCTTTTAAGCCCTGAACAAGGTGAAAGCTGGCCATGTTCCAGCATCACATGGTGGGAGTGGGGATAGTTCCCAGGTGTGTATCTGGGCCTCTCCCTGCAGGGATTAAATAAATGCTTTCTCTTTGTACCTGAAGATGTCTTTGATTAATTAATTTGGGAAAGGGAGTCTAGCACAAGTCCCACACACTCATAATAACCCAAGATTGAAAACATAAAATTATCTTTTATTGATTTCTTTGCTGAGATTATTCAGTCCCCCAGAGAAAGATGATCTTGGACTCCAGATATTAAATGGGTTTCCACTCTACCATCAAGTA
Source organism: Sarcophilus harrisii (assembly GCF_902635505.1). Classification (NCBI taxonomy): domain Eukaryota; kingdom Metazoa; phylum Chordata; class Mammalia; order Dasyuromorphia; family Dasyuridae; genus Sarcophilus; species Sarcophilus harrisii. The sequence continues at coordinate 148,823,878 of NC_045429.1, forward strand.
CCTTACCTGTAACAGTTTGGTTAAAACAAAGACATATATTGAGATTTCACTGTAATAACTATAATATCCTCCCCTCATAAGTCTAGGGTACGGTGGCCTGCTCGTCAAGACTAATTTTTTAGTCACAAAGCTTTTTGAACCTCACACCTTGACTGACTGCTTCTTACAAGATGAAGTATCTCCTGGAGGGATAACGTCTGTAATACAATATTCCATGGCTTATGGAGCTAGGGAAAATATGGGAAGGAGAAAGAAATCCCTTTTTACTAAGAATCAAGGAACAATTACCTCAAAAACAATTGCCATCTAAAAAATGGCTCTATCCTCCATTCTCAAAGTTTACACTCCTTAGAGCTAGCTGTCTTCTACCTCAAATGACTCTCTATAGATAACATTTTGCTTTTATATTAAATTATTATGGACATGGATGATGCTCAACTCAACAACTGACTAGCTGCATTCTAAGTCCATCAAGCATGAAATGAAGGATTTTAATTCTAAAAATGATTAAACTATAACTTGAAAAAATTTTCCCTCTCAAGGTTAGTATAAAAAATGGCAACTTCAAAATAAAAAATGAAATGAATAAAAAAATTAATATTATAGTCAATAATTTCCTCATTTGTAAAAGCTGTTTAGAAACTTAGGCAATCTGGGAGTCTGGTAATTCAAATCACAAACTATATGGTAGAATATAGAACAAGTTCAGAAAATCCATTTAAGCAAATTAATATTGTGTAATAACAATATTATGTTTAAGATATACTTTAAATGGAAGATTCATTGATACGATATATTTTCAGATGAAGAAAAAATTATATGACAAAAAATAACATAGGTAATATAAATCATTTTATGAGTCATAGGCAAAGAGGGACTCTTTTTTTTCTCTAAATTAAGACCTGGTAATACTGAAGTTACTCTGTGAAAGTTATATTTCTACCATTGGGGACTAAGTTTCCAAGCCAAATAAGAATACAGTTTGCAATGAACAAAGGATACAGTCACTTGGCAAGGGCATTGGTAAAAGAAATATGATGCAACCTAATCATCAAGTAGATATAAATGACTAAGCTGGCTCCAGCACACTTAAGGAAAAAAAAAAAAAAAAACTTAAATAGCTTTAAGTAGGCAATGAGCTAATCAAAAACCTTTTAAAGAATTACTGATGTTTAAAAAAAAAAGTAAGATCAAATTTTCTTATATTAGCTTCTACAATAAAAGAGAAATGTAGAAATAGGGTATATATCCGCTAGTATTTAAAAGAAAATTGAAGTTTTAAAGTTTTTTTTTTTTTTTTTTTTTTTTTTTTTTTTTTTTTTTTTTTTTTTAATTAAAGCTCTGGGGGTAGATGAGATCAAGAGTTTTGGAATAGTATATGAATCACGGAGAAGTGCAACTTTTTGGACAAAAGTTGAACTTTATAATATTCTACTAAGATCAATATATAATCTCTGTTCCCTTAGCTAATCCTTTTATAATATTATAATGCTAATCAGTTATTTTTTTCTTATGATGTGAAGGAGTGACTAAAGAAAAATGAGTCAATGCTTAGATTTGGTTTTTTTTTAAAGTAGCAAAGGGCCATGTGGAAAATCTCTCTGCCCAGTCTTGAATTTTCTGGACATGCTTTTCAAATGGAATTGTCCACTTAATAGCAGTACTGACGCATACCAACACTGGAGCTCATATTGCTTAATTACAAGTAAAATATATGTAAGAATTGTTTAAATCTAGAATAATGGCTCTGAACATTTCAGTAATGACTGTTCCCATGAGTGTTCTGTATTTTCACAAAACTGATCCAGTATCCCCCATCAATACATTTAATATAGTTACTGTGCTACTTCGTGTATCCTCAAGGCCCATAATTTAGTTAGACTCCCCCTTCAACTGAAATTGATTGCTTCAAGGCACCAAAAATCATTTGTTAATTTTTCATTTCATTGGTGTCTTTTCAGTCATTATCCTCTTGCCATTTCAACAGCATTTATAACTGCAGATACTATCAGTTTTTTTTTTTTTTTTTTGCTTATTTCCTTTTAAAGTTTCACTGACAGTTCTGTTTAGCCCCTAAATGTGGGCATCAAAAAAAGATTGACAAAAGAATGATGTAAAATATAGAAATAGAACAGGAATAAAAGTACTGTCATCTACTCTCATAGTTTCAATGGATACTTTTTCACTAATGTTTCCAAAACTCACACTTTTCCTCTCTATAATTCCAGTTATAAATTTCCAAATATCTTTTGGGTAGCTCTACTCGAAGACAATGCCAGCATATCAAGTAGAATATGGACAGCACTAAAAGCAAGCAGCATTTAGTGCAATACTTGGTACATAGTAGCAACTTAATAAAAGTTTATTGACTAATAATACTTGATTGAGAAATTCAACCATCTCCTTCCTCAAAACATTCTCTTCTCTTATTTTCCTATTTCTATTCTAAAATCACCATAATCCCACAGCTTGAAATTACACATGACAGTCTACTCCTGATATACTTTTCAGAGTGGGTCAGAGTGGTTTTGATGACACTGCTCTCTTAGTTCTGCTCCCTTGCAGGCTGACCACTGCTTCTAAGTAGTGGTCATTTTCCTTCTTACACCTTAATGCCCAGCAACAAACTTTTGATATAGTGACATGGCTTCTGTTTTTTTCCCCTCCCTCTAAAACAAGATAGTCTTATGTTCCCAAATTATTTCAGACAGTTTCACTGTCTATCCCCAAACACCCCCCGATAAGAAGAACTCATAGATGTTTCCTGGAATCCCTGATTTCTTTCAAATCCCAGCTAAAATCTTATCATTTGCCAAGACTAACTATTCATTTGCTGTTTAAGTCTGGGTTTTAGGGTTTTCTTGGCAAAGATACTGGAGTTTTACCATTCCCTTCCTCATCTTTACCTCATTTTACAGATGAGGAAATTGAGATAAATAGGGTTAAGGGATTTGCCCAGAGTCACAATAAGTGTCTGAAGCCAGATTCGAACTCAAATAAATGAGTCCTCCTGACTCAGCATTTTAACCATTGCACTAACTAGCAGTTGTCCCTTCTATTAACTAATTCCAATTTATTCTAATTATCTTCTGTATACATAATTGTTGCCACATTGTATCTTCTTGAGTAAGGCCTTTTTTTTTTTTTTTTTGGTGGTATTTCCATCACTTAGCATGATGACTGATACATAGGTTTTTAATAAAAGCTTGTTGACAGTCTCCTCTGATGGATAAATCAATCATAGCACTTAGCAGAGGCTAGTTGTCCAAGGTTATGTTTTGGAAAGACAGAGAATCTATCTCTAGAGAAGTTCTTTCTATATACTCTTTTTCCATTGAGCTCAACTCCAGACTCATTTATCATATCTACAAATGACTAATAGATATTTCTGGCCCCAGGCTTTCTCATGTGATTCAGTTCTACATCACCTACTGACATTTCAAACTGGATGTCCCAAGGACATCACAACCTTAATATGCTAAAAATTCATTATTCTTTACTTCCACTTTCATCTCTCTACCAAACTTTTTTGTTTCTAAATCAAAATTTTTCTGTTCTCCTAGGCCTGTTACCTCAGAATTACTCCGATTCTTCACTCTCTCTTTATATAACTCAGTCAATTAAAAATTTCTGCTGTTTCTACATCTCTTGCATCTAAATCTTTCTTACTATTCTCATATGTCTACCAACTTTCTTTGCACCCTCATTGCCAGCAGATGACTCATAGTTCTATGTATCTTGCCTCATCTGTGGGTCACTTGGACTATTGCAATAATTTCTTTATTTTCCCTGTCTAATGTTTTCCTCCCATTGCTAGTGTAGAAGTTATTCCTCTATACCTATGGAATCTAACTCAAAAATAAATAGTTGTCACTAAATAGTATATATATATATATATATATATATATATATATATATATATATATATATATATATATCCCCATCGACTATATATTAACCTTGAAAATCCCAATTTTTTCTAATTTTTTAAAATTAACTTTGTTAAATACTTCCCAATTACATTTTAATCTGTTTCAGTGGCACTTGGAAGTATTGGGCACCATGTGTTTGACAGCTCGGTAACTGATTTTCTTTAAATGTAGGTCTAACCATCTTCTTCTCTTAGTTAATTTCAGTGATTTTTTTTTATATCTTCTTAGATCATGTACAAATATTTGGCTTTTAAAGTCCTTCAAAGTTAGCTCAACTATCTTTCTAGCCTAGAATTGCTTCCCTAACTCCATGTTTCAGCTAAACTGACCTATTCTATATTCCTTACCCAGAAATCCCATTTTTGAGCCTATTCATTAAGCCAACTGCCATGTCAGGAATGCACTTTCTCCATATCTCAAAACTCACAGAGTCCCTCATTTCCTTCAGGATTTTATTTCAATATCAACTTCAGCAGGAAGCCTTTTCTGTCCTCTTCTCTTTCCCCTTCCCCCATGTGCTAGTACACTGCTTACCAACTACATAAAAAGTCTTAAATTTAACTATTTCTTCTGCATGTACTATCAAAAGCTAAAAACTGCACTAGACATCTGGTACAGTCTCTATATGTATACTCTGATAGTAGGCAAATTCCTTCATACTAAAGACTTTTGTTTTTATTTTACAACAACAGCAACAAGCACAGAACTGGCAAACACAGTAAGAGCAATGGGTTAAAACAAACCATATGTGTTTTCCTGCCCATTCACAAAACACCAGAGGGTATAGCAGAGTTATTTGGTAAAGGAAGAGGTAAACAGTGCTAAGAGATATTTTTTTCCTAAACTAAGAAAGTTGAAGCTTTGGAAAATTCTGTGACCCATTTGATACACAGCTATAATGGACTTTAAAATAATAATAATAAATAAATAAAATCTCATTCTGGCATTACATATTTTGGTTCCTTAACATATTAGTTACTTAATAAATGTTTGTTAGATGAAAGATTGAATTGGGAAGTGAGAGAAAAAGAAGTCAATCATTTGCCTGGAAATTCTGCTTCCTCCTTTGAAATATATGATGAATCCAGGATTTCCTTCTTTGTAATCTCATTACCCCTCATTTAAAACAGGTTTCCTTTCTCCAGATGACCCCCCTACCCTAAGAAGTATTTTACAATTATTATCTTATTTGACATGAGTTATAAATTAGAAGTTATTTTCTAGTCTTTTATCACCCTTCTTGTCAATCATCATAAATGAAAATAATGCATCAATGATTTCATCTAATTCCCTAGCACCCTAAATTATTACTTACACTATTCACTCTCTTATCGAAACAAGTCAAATTAATAGGTTACTTTATTCATAATAATTAAGTACAATCTTACCATTCTCTTAAGAAATATGTAATGCCAGAATGAGAAGCTTTTATTTTTTTTATTTTTAAAGCTCATTATAGCTGTATATCAAATGGGTTAATGAATTTTCCAAAGCCTCAGCTCCCCTAGTTCAAAAGGAAAAAAACTCCTAGTAGCCTTTTCCTCTTCCTCTACCAAACAACTTAGCCTTACCTTATGTGTGAATGGGCAGGAAACTACATATGGTTTATTTCATACCATTCCTCTTACTAAGTTTGCCAGTTGTGAATTCTGCTTGACTGAATCAATTTACATGGGTCAGAAAGAACATACCTCTCTCCAGATATACTACTGCCAAGTTAACTAACTACAGATATAGAGGGTTCTGCTTTTCTTATGAACATCTCTGGAACAGATCACAGAATTGTCAAACCACAGAATAAGCTTCCTACAAGCAGTGAGGTCACTGCTGACAATGGACTGATTCAGGGGCTTAACAAATGATCTCTTCTATTACTGAAGATATTATACCTATATCTTGTAATAAATACAAGTGTATCAAGTGATAGCATGGTTTCATTAGTGTATGCTATATACTAAGGACATACAAACTACTAACAAAATTAAAATTTATATAAATGTGTCCGACTTTCCTTTGGGCTTTATAACAGATAATTATCTATAATTGATGAGAAGTCTAAGGCAAAGAGGTTATGTCTTTTTGGGAGGTATCATTTCTACTTGTGAAGCATGATGCAATAATCCATTAATAATGAATGAGGACACATGCCATGAAACTCCATTGCTGTTTTTCCTCCAAATCCACAAAAACTTCCCTTCCCTCTTCTATATTATTAGATGGCAAAGACTTTAAAATCATAAAGGATATATATATATATATATATATATATATATATATATATATATATAGTAACTAGTTTCTCCCCTTTTGTTTTTTTTCCAACCAATACAACATTTAACAGTATTGTGTAGACCCTAATTATGAGATTTCCAAAATAAATCATATAAATTTTTATTTCTTTTTTTAAAAGTCGGGAATACTTCTTTAAGATGATGATGCATGCATATATGGGGCTCTTTTTATAATTAATAGAAACAGACCACTCACAAATGTTAAAATGTTAAATAGCTTTAAAAAAAAATGTGATGAGAGAGTGGTTCATAGTATGACAGATGGGCATGACAAATAATTTAGAAAATAGTAATTCAAATCTACTGATAATACACTTCATTGTTCATGACATTCAAAGAATAGAAGTGCTGATTTGCTTATTGCAGAATTTTTTTGAGTTTTTTTTGGGGGGAGAGAGAATGGAGGGGAAGGGAGGAAAAGAAGGAAGGGATAAGAGAGTTTGTCAATGAAAGGAGAATTAAACTTTTTTACCTCGAAAAGGCCTGAAAGTTTTTTGGCTTTTTGGAGTGCTCCAAGGCTTAAAGTAAGCCTATTTTCTACCAGAATTACTAGTTGCTTCACCTTTATTTTAGACAAAGCTTTGAACTAAAATATCACAGACATATTTATATACATATGAAAACCTTCTAATCCATGATATGGCCATTTCAAAATATTAAGATAAGTTGGTTAAATATAACAGCAATGGATCTGTTTCCACAATGAATAGGGGGAAAGGAAAAGAATGTATATGTTCTAAAATATTTATATCAACTCTCTGGTGGCAAAGAATTGGAAATTAGGGATAATAGTTAAACAAATTGGAGTGTATGTTTATATTGGAATACTACTTGTGCTATAAAAATAATAAGCTGATTGATTTTAGAAAAACAGGAAAAGACTTGCATGAAATAATGAAGAATGAAATAAGGAAAACCGGGAGAATGCTGTATAAATTAATAGCAGTACTATTCTAAAAACAACTTTGAGCGATTAAGTCTTTTTGAGTATTATAAATACTCAAATCAATTACAAAGGACTTATGAAGGAAAATGTTATCCACCTTCAGAGGGAAAAAACTGATAATAGGAGTACTGAAATAGTATGATTACACACACACACATGGTCCAACAGTAACCTTCTCTGGCACTAAGTAGCAGGAGAAGAAGAAAAAAAGTACATATCAGAGAACAAAAGAAAACTTAGAAGGAAGCACAAAAAGCAGGGTAATTTTGAAAACTGTGCAGTACCTATTACATAATATTTTTTAATAAAGTAAACAATGAATGGTATGGATTCAGGGTATGAAGGATTTATACTGAATCCTTTTTTATGTTGTGCTGTGTTCATGGAGATATATTTTTTTTTTTTTTGTCTTTATGTATTTAAGTTCAAAATGAATTGAATTTTTAAAAAATAAAATACATATACCAGCAAGATACATCATTTAGAAACACGTTAATGACACTTTAAAAGTTCTGCAAAGGTTTCAGAATGATAAATAAACATATATTTATCTGAATAAATTCCTATTAGTAGCTGACAGCTAAACAAATTGCAAAGTGTTTTTTTTTTTTTTTAATTTTGTGGCAGGAAATGATAATACATGTGTACATATAAGCTGTACTAATACATTTATTTTGACTTCCATGATTGAGACTAGACTTAGTCCTCCTACTCTAAGCTACTAAAGACAATTATAATATTATTACATTAAAAAAGAAAGATTTCCAATAGGACGGAGTTGACTTACTTTACAATGGTCATACTGGAGCTGTAAGGCAGGTACATCTCCTCCAATGGGCATCTGCTTTTTAAGCTCATCATCTTTCATATTTAGCCACTTGATCAACTCTTCTAAAGATGTCAGCAACCTACTCCATTTTTCAGAACTGGCTTCCAAATAAGCCCTGAGGAGAGAGAAGGAATACCACTATTAAAAATGTCAACTGTTTTTGCAACAATTTTTCTTAGGAGCCTAATAGCTCTGGAAAATCAGGGTTAATTTGCTACAAAGAAGGAAGGTGACTTCCTGGAAAGAAAATTCTATAATTATAATACCCAGGAATTTGAAACAAATTTAATTGAATTCCATGCAACACAATAAATACTGATCAAACATCTATTATGTGTACAAAAAGAAATATGAAATAAAAAAATGAAAAAGTCACTGCTCTTAAGAGGCTTAGATTCTACTTAAAAGGTATACTGTCTAATCAAATAGGGGGTGAGACAGGAGAAGAATTCAGTGAAAATTTGAGCAAGGAGGAATTATTATCAGTTGTGGGGAGATAAGAACACATGAATCTGGTCTTCTAAGGAAGAAGGGGTTCTTGTCAGGAAGAGATGAAAATGAGAATGGTATAGATTCAAGGTATGGAGGAGAAACTGCATAAAATATATAGATAAAGAGACAGAATTTCAAGTTCACAGAACAGCTGGTAGTGATTGGAGTGGTCAGGGCAAAAAGTAATATAAGGCTGGGTAGGTACACTAGAGTTACATTATAGGCCTTAAATGCCAGGATAAGACTTTTGCATTTTATTTAAGGATGATAAAAGGATTTTAAACAGCAGGAGAAAATGAACAGTTCTGTGCCTTAGAAAGATTATTTTAATAGCTATGGGAAGGAAGAACTAGAGAGGAGTGAAATTACAGACAACTGAACAAATTATGAAGCTATTATAGGTGAGTGACAAAAGGCTGAATAGTGTAATGGCTATTGTGGGTTGACAGTAGGAGGCAGTTGTATTGAAATGTTATAGAGAGATTATGGGGAAGTAGGGAGTCAAAAGAATCAAAGGTGGGTCTGAGTTTTTAAACCCTGAAGTGGCTGTGAGGATTATGGTGTTGTCAGCAAAAAGTAGTAAAGTTTAAAAAAAAAAAAGGAGTGGAGAGAAGGGAAAATGATGAATTAATATTTGGAAATGTGCAAATTGAATGAAGATGTAATAATGTGGGAAAAGAGTATGGGAGAGTTGGGTAGCTACCTGTAAAGAGGTAATAATAAAATCTCTTAGAATGCTTAATATTAATAAGAAGAAATAGATGATATAAAATAGAGGCTTAGGAATTGGGAAGGATGTGGGGCCAGAAAGAGATTGAAGAAGAAAGGAAAATGTCACCCATGATTAGGATGTGGGTAATGGATAGTGAATGATTAACTGACATAGAAAAAGAGCAATAAGTCATCTAGGATAACTAAGAGAAAGCAGTATTGATGAAATCAAAAGAAAGGGCAGCATCATAATTAATAATAATGATACCAATAACAAGCATTTATAATGCTCGAAAAGTTACAGATTTCTTTGACTTTATCATTTAACTTGAACTTCTTAATAGCTATATAAGCTAAATACTACAGATATTTTTATTGAGAAGGAAACTAAGACTTAAGATCTTAAGATTCAGGAAAAATAGTTTTCAAAAAAAACAATATGTGGCAGAAAGGTTAGAGAAGATAAGCGCTAATAAAAGGCCATAAGAATAAATATTATTACATATAATGATTATAAAAGTGCAAATGAAAGAAAGCTGAGCTCTGAGGAACTGAAAATCATCACAAAACATATATCCTTTCCTCTTCCCCATTCCTTGGTGGAGAAGTGAGGAACTATGGGGGTAAAACATCTCCATAAGATTAACCTAATTGTGAGTACTTAGTACACTTATTCCTTCTATATTACATGAGTTAGAGGTACAGGAACTCATAATCCAGAAAATCTGTGTAAAAAATATTTAGCTCTCCTTTCATACTGGACAATAAATCTGTATTATTATAGTATTAACAGAAAAATATTTATATTATTCAATACTATACATATATTTTATTCATTTCTGAGTTTCTAAACATTTTTCTGTATTGTCATCAATTGGTCTTTGCATGTTGTCTGTGGCTTCTGGAAACTCCTACAAAATTCTCATTAAATTTGTTATGCCAATCCACAATATATTGAAATCATGATGGGGAAAGCTGTGATGTAGAAGGGATAACTATAGTTTGTTACTGAGAAGGATTCAGTCTAGGGCTGAAAGTTATAAATGTGGGCACTAAGAGATAACAACAAAAGAATCAATAGTTTTGTTTTGTTTTTTTTGATCTTGAAGAAAACACTGGTAATCTTTGAGATAGCACTTTTTGTACAATGAGATATAAGATTGCAAGGGGCTAAGGAGTAAGTAGGTATGATAGAAACAATAAGATAGCTGATTTTCACTTTTTAACATGAAGAGAAGAAGATATAAAATAGCTTAAGGGAAAAGTAGGAGGCTTTTTAAGTCTTAATGAGTGAATCTGAGAATGTCTACAGGGTGGAGGGGAAAAGCCAGTACTTTAGAGAAAGAATGAAGTTAAGAGGGACTAATGATTAAGTAGGAAAATTCCCACAGGAAAAGGGACACAAATAAAGATAACTAGCCTTGAAAATAAGGACTACTTCATCCTTCAAAACTGGAGCAAAGGAGGAGAAAGTGAATGAAGCAGAACAGTGAGAATACACTAGATTGAAGAAAGAGGTCCTCAATTTAACTTCAAGATCTGCTTAGTATGCAAAGTATGACTTTGGGCAACTTAACAGTCTCTCTGGGTGTCATTGCCTCATCTGTGGAATGCAGAGCCCCATTAAATACCCTTTACACTTGAAATGGAGAAAATTATTATTTCATATAATGAAGTTTTGAAATGAAATGGGATAAATAACAGAATATTCCAAGTTTTCAGTTTTTTCAGTAAAGTAATAGGAAGCAAAGTCATTTGTGGAGAGTGGGCTAAAGAAAATAAGGGAGACTGGAGAAAAGAAGAAAAGACCTCTAGCAGTTGAAGTGAGAAATGAAGTTAGAGAGTCCATCATTGATAGTAAAAATGATTACTGGTTAGCACTTGTGGTCAAATAACAGGAACTGAAGAAGATCTAGGTTTATGACTTTCTCTAGCAGCATTATTTGGATGGTAAAAATAACCCACAGATTAATTACTGGTAGAACAGGGAACAGTATAGATGGACAGTATAGATGGACAAATGGAAAAGAGTAAAGAGCAGAATAATCTTGAATTGATCCACAGGATGAATTTTTAAAACTGAATGGATAGAATGGATATTGTGGACTCTGCCAGCAATCTAGGACAGGGAAGTATTGCTGTGTTTTGTTGCATATATTAATAAGTGGAAGAAATGCTTTATTCAAATTAGAAGTGAATGAGGATTTAATTGTTTTGCAATCCAAATTTTCAGACTCCTCAAACTCTATCCATGGAAAAATATATAAATAGTAACACACTTTTCACTAATCTTTTTGTTTCAGAAAATGTTGAATTCTTATGATGTTATGTTAACATTTAATGGATTTGTTATTTATTGTTAATGAATCCATATTTTTAAAAATGATCAGTTTTAATTTTTAATATGATACACATTGAAAGATAATACCAGGATTGTACTGGAACCTGCTTGATTGATAAAATCTTCAGCATGAGCATTTGTGCTGTGGAAATTAGGAAATTTTACAAATCAGGACCTGATATTTCTTTTTGCTGATTTTCTATGTTTAAGAAAATGATGGAGGAAATTTTGATAATGCAGATCAAACTATATATATGGTGTCTACATTATTTTTTTCAGAGAGCTGGTTGTTAGACATTTACCACCATGTCCCTCGATAAAACAAATACAAGTTCTATAGTGTTCTCAATAAATTGAGAGAGTAAAAAAAGCCTGAGACAAAAAAAAAAAAAAAAAAAAAAAATTGAGAACCACTAGACTACAGGAAGAGAGAGGGATGAAGAATTCAGAGATCAAAGTTGTATACAAAAAATATTTAAGTAGGGTGACAAAAAATCACAGATAGTTACCTGAGGGGACTATCAAGGGAAGAACATGGAGATAAAATGAGATTGAGGTAACATAGTGTCACCAAGGTACTATCTCAATCACAGAAATGGTAGTTATCAGAGTTTAAAAGAGAGAGATACTGAGGGGACAAAATGCTCAGAGGAACATCAATAAGAATTGAATAGGTTAAACATTTTATGACTAAACCCATGAGGTTGGATGCCTTTTCATAGAGTGAGACAAAATAGTTATATACCTGCATGGTGCTTAATTTCAGCTTTCTACCTTACAACTCTACTTATTATTTCGAAAGTCAGTAAACTATTTAAATGTTCTAAATGCTTATTTCTCTCACTGTGACATAAGAATAAAACCAATGGTCAGAATGCAGAAATAATCCTGAATAGGTTATATTACATAAATATAAATTTTGCTTATCATCATCATTATGAGAGAACTGTAATTAAAATCATTTGTTTCATATTGTTCTACCTCTTAGTCTTTTCTTTTTGATAGCTACTTGCATTGGATCAGACTTTGGAAAAGAAATGTTTTACAAGTTCTGTTTCTGCTTAAATTTCAGTTTTTATGTGTTCATATAGATTAATTCTAAGCCAAACATGTAATTACTTTTCCATAGAATACATTAATTTCACTTGTCACAGGAAATACTTTTCTGTTAATCTTGCTACATACTCTGTTTTTGCCATTATATCAGTTTTATAGAATAAGTAAAAACCAAGTTGTGTTCATCTCTTTCTTATGTCTTAAATATATAAAAGTCAGCTGAAAGCGAGAGCTTTTAAGCAAAATAAAAATGTATTTTAATGTCATCATGTACAAAACACTTAACCACGTATCTAATTTCACTCTATATATATTTGTCACTATTTTCTGCAGCAACTACTATTTAAATCTTTAAATTCAAACCCTTTCCGCTATTAATTTCTAGACTACACTCTTTTGACCTTGAAGGGATCAGCTGAATATTAGATACTTTTTTATAGCATTATCTATAAGACAATGCAATTAAGTCTTTTCAGAAAAATATTAACAATAATTTAAAACTGAAATGTAAATAGCAAAATTAGTCTTAAAAGACAAAATTTTACGAGGTATATCATAAAATATCTTGAAGTTATGATAATTCTTAAACACCATGCCTTGTGTCTTTCCTGTCTATAAGGGGAAGCACTTTGGTTTGGCAGGAATTTTGACTTACAGGATCTGTGCTGGTTATTCTCTGCTTGATTACAATTCTATGTCTAATGGATTACTACCATATGTCAAATCTTTGCTTCCATAGTAGCCTACAATGCTTGAGTTTAAATTTTGTCCTTTCATCTTTTTAGATTAAAGAGGATTTGGGGGCAATGCCTCAACTATTTCACAAGAAAAAACCTTAATTTTAAATAATTCTCTAGTTTCATTTTTTTTTCTATTTTCCAAGTCAGTGTTATTAACATTAAAGTCAACTAAGGATATGGCAAATGACTTTTTCTCAATTTATGCTTTTACTACTTTCATTCCTAAATCATGCTACTTTTGTCACATTTTTGAATACACACAGTTGGCTATATTTTTACACCATTTCAAACTCTTAACAACATAGTCCTGCACTAAACATTTGCCGTGCAATGTTCCTTTTGTCAAACACATAAATCATAATAAATAATACTCATATGTACAACTATGAAGTTCATTCTTTTACCTGTTTCCTGCTTAAATTTGATTCTATTTTCAAAAGGGAGGAGGAGGAACCTTTTTCATAAAGAACATTTAAAAATATTTTTACAGGATTAAGAAGAAATTAAAACACATAAATAGAATATAACAATTTTAAAGCAATAAAAATAAAATATTTGAGGGAATCTGTATTATAATTACATTTAGGATCCAATGAATATACTGTTCCAAAACGTATCTGACTTTTGAATTAATTTGCAATTCTATGTATATATAACAATGGTCATGGAAGAGCTACAAAAAACTCACAAAACACCTATTTGAAGACATCTAGGCATTCTTAAGAAAAGTAAGGCACTGTAATAGAGAAGAAGAACTGGATTGGTCAGTCAGTAAGGATTTATAAAATGTTTACTATGTACCAGGTACTGTGTTAGGGAAACAAAGAAAAATAAAAAACAATCTCTGCTCTCCAGAAGTTCATAATCTAATGCCAGAGGTAATATCTCTCCCAATTGGTAGAAAATAAAAGACCAATGAGAGCCTATGCAAAAAGCCACATTGTCTCCAGCTAAGTAAGCGAATAAAAAGAAAACTATACACACTTCTTCAAATTATATGAACTATGTGAGCTGATCCTTATCAATGGCTTTCTGGCTGTATAACTAGATCACTTGCTTTGTCAGTCATGTTTCCTTGATGACAACCTTTATACTCTTTCATTTACAATAAATGGTAGCCATTTCATGATAAACATTGCCTTTTGTATGATATGCAATCTCAAGTCCTCAAATAAGTGATAATCATAGCTATATAGAATTAGTTATCAGAATACTCAGTATAAAAAGACAGTCCTTTATTTCAGGGAGAACTCCTGAGAGCCAGGAAAGAAGGCTTGAGTCTACAAAAGAATGAAGAAACGAGCAATGGCTGGTCCATGCCCTTTCAAATTCCTTCAATTTCACATTAGTGGCTTTGATATTAGGACTCAAATGTGGAAGCGGGCTCCACTTTAACAGAGTTTAGTTATATAGAATCCAATTTAGTCTCCTCAAACTATTCAGTTATTTCCAAGTTCATTATTAATGTCCAGTATATGTCCATGATTCATGACCTATTTCATGGGCAATCTACCCAAATTCATGAAAACCTATACAACAGGAAGTCTTCCATTTTTTTCCTATGTGGATAAATTTCTGTAGGATCTCCTCCTCATTTATGAAGTTCTTCAATATTCTAAGGCTTAATGCAAAAAGCAAACTATCATTCATATATGAGTACTTGAAGAATTTCACCATTTTCAGGGAATCCTCTTTGATCGAACCCTGAAGATTGACATCATGACAATTGCAAATTTTTTTTGGTGATCACAATCTTATACCTTACCATCTTATTGAAAAAAAAATTCGTGTTATTTCAAGAAATATTATATGACCTTGATATAACAATGTATTACTTAATTGTAAAAGACCCTTTAAAATAGTGTTTTATTTGAACTAAAAAAGAAAAACAACTTTAATAGATAAGAACAAGCACAGTAGGATTTTGTATTTTCTATACCTTTCAGTCAATTTAAATGTTATATAATACTATTTGTAAAAAACCTTTGCATTTCATTCTCACATTTTCTTCAAGGATGTATGTAGATTTATTCTCATAAATTCTTAGAAAGATGATTAATATTAATATGTTCCTGATCAATTTTGCTAATTATATTCTGTGAATTTCTTCCCCAATCATTTAGTGTCATCTGTTCTTTCTAGAATTTAAGAATTGATCTCTTGATGCTCAGAAAATTGTGTAGCTTCAAGCATGGACCTTGGTTTTTTAGTTTGTTTGGGTGTGTGTGTGTGTGTGTGTGTGTGAGAGAGAGAGAGAGAGAGAGAGAGAGAGAGAGAGAGAGAGAGAGAGAGAGAGAGAAAAGTGCGCATGCACAAGGTTTAATGTAATTCTTCTTCCCATGTTTTGTTTTCCTCTGTCAACAAGTCAGCTAACATGCAAAGTACTGGAAATAAAAACAGAAACCAAAACAACAAAAAAGACAATTCCCTGAGCTAGCATGAAGGGAAGAAACAAAGAGTCTAAAGGGGAACCAGAAAGGAATGAAGGAATAATACAACTTGTCTCATTCCACCATTAAAATAGAAGGATTTTTTAAAAATGCCTTTTTTTTTTTTAAACCTCCTCCAGCTTTATCTTTAGGGGCTTTAATGGTAGCTAAATGTGGAGGCTAACTTCATTGTCATTTTCATTTTACAGATGAGGAAACTAAGGCCAAAAGGGTTAAGTAAGTGATTTGCCCTAGTACTCTCTACTGCACTACCTAGCTGTCCTATGTCCCTATGTCCACCTCTGCAATTAAATTTTTAAAGTACATATTGGTTAATATTCAAGAGCTTTACTGAGTTGTTCAAAGAAATTTCTCAGCCTTATAATCCTCTGCAAGAGATATTAGTACATAAGCAGAAATTAACTACATCGTTGTCTTAAAAGCTTAATCATATGTTTTGTTTTTATATTAGCAACTATTACCTCTACTCCATGAAAGCTCTCCTCTAACAAAGTAAAACAATGAAGCACAATTAACAATACAGTAATCTCAGTTTAAAGTGCATGGGATATTCCATATTTGTTCAATTCCTTCCCTCCTCCTCCATTTTAAAAAAAAAAAATCTTTTTGAATTAACAAATGTATGTTCTCCTCTGGGAGATGACTAAAAACCATTACATTGAATTCCCAATCCCTATATTTATGCACACCTGCATTTTTGATTTCCTTCACAAGCTAATTGTACAATAATTCAGAGTCTGATTCTTTTTGTACAGCAAAATAATGTTTTGGTCATGTATACTTATTATGTATCTAAGTTATATTTTAATATATTTAACATCTACTGGTCATCCTGCCATTTAGGGGAGGGGGTGGGGGGGTAAGAGGTGAAAAATTGGAACAAGAGGTTTGGCAATTGTTAATGCTGTAAAGTTACCCATGTATATATCCTGTAAATAAAAGGCTATTAAATTAAAACAAAAACAAAAAAAAAAAAAAACAAATGTATGTTCTCCATCCCAAAGGAAAACAAAAACAAAAACAAATTCCTGGTAACAAATATACAAATCAAGCAAAACAGATTTCATTACTGACTATATTCACACACACACACACCCTATATATCTATGTCTCATTCCAGTCCCTAATCCCCTATCATCTCTTGATCAAGAGGTCAATGATATAAGTAATCATCATTCCTCTAATATTTTATCAGAGTAGTTATGAATTTCAAGATTTACTTTTTTATTAGAGTATTATGCAAAATTTTTCTTCTGATTCATATTTCATTACAAAAGTCTTTTGTTTTATTTTTTTGTTTTATTGCTGTTATAGCATAAATTGTTTTGCTTTAAGTATAACTCATTCCTACTTTTTATGAAATCACTATTAGTCATTTTCTACAGCATAACAGGATTCTACCATATTCATGTACTCTAACTTATACAGTCATTCCTCAATTGATAAGCATACTTCTATACTTTCTGCTAAAGAAAGGGCTCTTATAAGTATTTTTGTACCTATAGAATCTTTTTGTATTTCTTTTTTTTTCTCATTTAGGCATAAGCTTTTAAAATGTTATAGGTGGTTCAAAATTTCAAATTACTTTCCAGAATGGTTATATCCACTCAGTCCATCAATATAACCATTTTCCCACATCCTTCTTCAACATTTATCGTTTCTCTGAATGGATGCCCATCAGTTGGAGAATGGCTGAATAAATTGTGGTATATGAATATTATGGAATATTACTGTTCTGTAAGAAATGATCAACAGGATGATTTCAGAAAGGCCTGGAGAGACTTACACGAACTGATGCTGAGTGAAATGAGCAGGACCAGGAGATCATTATATACTTCAACAACAAAACTATATGATGACCAGTTCTGATGGACCTGGCCATCCTCAGCAACGAGATCAACCAAATCATTTCCAATGGAGCAGTAATGAACTGAACCAACTATGCCCAGAGAAAGAACTTTGGGAGATAACTAAAAACCATTACATTGAATTCCCAATCCCTATATTTATGCCCACCTGCATTTTTGATTTCCTTCACAAGCTAATTGTACAATATTTCAGAGTCTGATTCTTTTTATACAGCAAAATAATGTTTTGGTCATGTATACTTATTGTGTATCTAATTTATATTTTAATGTATTTAACATCTACTGGTCATCCTGCCATCTAGGGGAGGGGGTGGGGGGGTAAGAGGTGAAAAACTGGAACAAGAGGTTTGGCAATTGTTAACGCTGTAAAGTTATCCATGCATATAACCTGTAAATAAAAGGCTATTAAATTTAAAAAAAAAAAAAGAAAAAAAAAGAAACAAAAAAAAAGAAAAGAGGCTGAAAAGCTTAAACAAACAAACAAACAAAAAAACATTTATCGTTTCTGTGATCCTTTCCAATATGATGGAGTGTGAGATGGAAAGATTTGCTTTAATTTACATTTTCCCCATTTTCGTAGTGATTTGGAGCATTATTTCATATTACTATAGATTGCCTGGGATTTTTACTCTTCAGTATTGCCTCTTCATATCCTTAGATGATTTATCATTTGGGAAATAACACTTTTTTCTTATAAATTTGGATGAGTTTCTTCTATATCTTGAAAATTATATCTACTAAGATCTTACTAGAGAAACTTGCTACAAAGATTTTTATCATATTGTTTACTCTTGTTTTAGGATTTATTCAGAAACTTTTAAATTCTATGTCATCAAAACTAAAAATAATTGAAAAAGAGCTCGTGTTTAATCACTGCTCTATTATTATTTGACCTCCAGCCTACATCCGGAAATATGCCATGAACTATTAATATAGAAGCTGGAGAGTATATAGGAGATATTCTGTATTTTTAATTTCTTCCTCTGACATTCCTTATTACAGCAAACTTCTTCCTAGGTTTGTTCTAAAGATGTATTCAAAACATTTTCATTGGGAACAGGTCTTCAGGAAGAATTTCACTCTCCTACCAAATAAAATTGGTTAAAACAGTACTGTGAGTAAGGGAAACAAATATCTTTTTCCTTGTTGGGTATGAAATCACTTCAGGATTTTGAAGAGTATTTTCATGACTAGTTGTCTATTTGCTATTTTAGTTTTACTTATAATCATTTGCAAAAAGAACTACCAACAACCACCATGTACCAAATTTTGAGATACAGCTTTAGACAAATGTATCATGCCTTATATACCACAATAAGTTCCAAAGGAATACCTTATCTTTGAGCAGAAGAAAGTTGATGACCAAATAAGGGATGGAAAAGATAAGAGAAGTATTATTTTTAATAAAAATTATAATCATGTACATATACCTGGTTCTTTAATATCTATAATACATATTTGTACCAACTCTTTAAAATAGAGAATACAAGTATTATTAGTCTCATTTAAAATGAAGGAAACTAAGGCTTGGCCAAGGAAGTTAAAGACTTGCCCAACACTGTAGTGTTAGAATATATAATAGGATCTGAATTGAGGTTTTTTGAGTCTTTCTACCATAACCTGCATCTTCTGGATGTAGAATTAATAAACTGAAATAAATACCAATATTTACCTAAAGTTTCCATCAGCTTGTCATTAATGTTCTGAATTTTACATTTCAAATATCACAATTAATTTATTTGGGGATCAGAACCTATGATATTATGTAAGGAACTCCTTGCTGGAAAATCTCTAAAGCAAACATCTACTGATATATCCACAAAATTAGTCTGAGAATTAACATGTGTTATTGAAAAATTATATGCTTTGCCCACAATTTCAGACTATAGGTATGACAAGCCTAAGTTGAATTCAGATCTTCCTAACTCTGAGGTAGGCTCCATTATACCATGCAATTCTCCATCAAAATAACTTTGGTGCATATATTAATACACCAACAGATTTAGTTTTCATAATAGTTTTCCCCCCATCTGCTACTTAAGTACCCTCGTACTTAATTAGGCTCTTATAGGCTATATAGTATGGCCTATATATATATATATATATATATATATATATATATATATATATATATATATATATTTTTAAGGCCAAATATTAAAACGTCCATTGTTGCTCAATTCTAGGTAGGGTATACACTCTGACAATCATCTCAGCAGAAACATGCAAGGAAGATTTTCATCATCCTGTTGTCTCTTGAATTCTCTCTGAACAAGAACAACAGAAAAGAAAAGGTAGCAAAAGAGCAAAAGACATCATAGCACAGAAAAGAGCCCCATATAGACATCACTGCTCATGACATTCCTATGAGTAAACTGAGAATACTCTACTACTATGCCCAGATTCACTACAAAGACTGCATTAAAAATCATTACCAAATAGGATACCAAGAGGTTATATAAAGGATATACATTAAAACATCAATAGATTCATTTTGCATGACATAAAAATGTGATATTACTCAACTGGATAAGAATAGCTATACTACTGTATATGTCGGTTTCCAATTTTATTTTTTTTTTTTAATTTTAATCATAGATTCTGTATGAACAAGACCCTATTTTAATCAAGTGATGTTTATCATAGTACTTGGTAAATAGTAGGAACACTATAAATAAGTAATGGGAAAAAGCACAAAAACACTGAGTCTCTAGTAGGTGGTAACATTAAAACCTATAAATGATTATCACATAATTTACTTTTTACATAATGGAACCATGGCTGACAATATCCACAAATTCTAAAGAGGTCATTGTAAAGGATAAGGTTTCATGATTACAAAAATATTTATAGCAATACTTTTTGCAATACTAAACTACTAAAAGGAGAGTGGATGCCTATTGCTTGAAAAATGACAGTACAAATTGCAATATTTGCAAGTAACAGAATATTACTATAGCATAAAAAATGACAAATATAAAGAATTTAGAGAAACTTGTCAAGACTTTAATAAATTGATGCAGAATAAGCAGATCCAAAAAAGCAATATACCCTATGATACCATGGAAAACAAAATGATATACAAATAATTCCAAACTCAGATCAATGAAGAGACAAATCCTGACTTCAGAGAATAGACATGCCCTGAATTTATTTAGCAAAGGAGCAGTGAACAACTGATGCACAATGAAGTATGAATTGTAAGACAAGGTCAATGTGATTTGTTCTCTAGATAGCTCCGCTCCTCTTTTCTCTCCCTCCATCCTAGAAGAAAGCAACCTAACCTGAGTATTAACAACTGATAATAATTAACTTACTAAGGATACCCTTCTTGTTTACATATGTGTATGCATTTCAAAAAAGAACACATGGAGAAAAAAAAATCCAAATCTTTGGTTAATGGAGTTTGAAATATTATATAGCATGCAAATGGAAGAAAATTTTATCTTATTTATTTCTCTGAGGTTTAGTTTCACAATTATTTCTCAATGAACACCATGCAAGTGATCTCTCTCTGTCTCTCTCTCTCTCTCTCTCTCTCTCTCACACACACACACACACACACACACACACACACACACACACACACACACCATTCATATACAGGAACAATTCAGCTTCATTCCATCAGTGTATTCCATTAAATCTCATTAAATACATTAAATTCCATTTTAAAAAAAAAGTATTTGTAGTTTGCTAATGTAGTGTGTGTGTGTGTGTGTGTGTGTGTGTGTGTGTGTGTATGTATGTATGTATGTATATTCATTCCACTGAGTTTATATAGTTGATTTTCCCCCCAAGTCATCAGGCTAAGTTTACATATGGTTTAATGACATTTTAAAGCTAATATAAGTAGAGGTACATGCAAGTGTTATTAAACCTTATTTTACAGAAAGGACTTTTTAAAGGATGCCCTGCATTTTCAAGAGACTCATATAAAAGAATGGGGAGAGGCATTTTATCTTTGAACTGGTTTTTCATTAAAATTGAAATTTAATGCTCTTCACAGTGGAGTTCCAGTCTACCTTTCCAGACTTATTTCACATTTTTCCCTTTCACACACTCTACATTCCAGTCCAAACATTCTTACTAAGATGTCCTTCAAACAATTTGCAGTCTTCATGCCCAGAATATACACCCCTCCCCAGAGCAGGCTCTTAAAATTCATAGTTTCCTTCAAGGTTCAATTGAAAAATCTTTTCAAGCTCTCTGGTTGTAACTTTTCTCAGTGGTAATATAAATGGTTATCACCTAGTGGAAAGTAAGTTCCTTGAAGGCAAAAACTTGTTTTCATTTTGTTTCCCTATTCCCTATCTTTGGGCACCATGGGTACGTAATATGCTAGTTGAACTGAACTGAATTTTCAGCATGTTGTGAATGAGGGAGCTGCTCCTTTGAATAACTATACTTCTGTGACTTATGAAACACATTTTTAAAAAATTATAAATAAATATATGCTATATAAATAGCATTAATCTAATATATAAGGGGATACTTGTTAATAATAATTGAATTAAAACAAATTTCATGTGAAAATGTTATGAAACTCATATTAATAAGCTTCTTTAATTGATTTCTAATTTAAAATTTTACAATAAATAACATGGCAATTAAAGTAAAGTATATAAAAGAATATTTCTTTCTAAAATTTCAATGCATTTAACATACTCCTATAACTGATTATAAAACCTTAGTCCACATTTTTAAAATAAAAAAAGAACGTATGGTCCAAAAGGTATAAATACTGTGAACTATTAAAAAATCATTAAGAACTTGGAATACAGAATAATTATCTTAAGTTATTGATCTGTATATTAAGAATTCCACATTAGGTTTTCACATTGATAAAAAACATTCATTCTGACAGAATTGATATGGCTTGCCACTGCAGAGACTCTCTAGTCTGATTGTTCAACTTTTATTGACACACACTACATACTAAGCTAGAGGTATATGAATTAATAGTGTTTTCTGATAGCAAAATATAGAGTATGTTATATAAGAAAGAACAGAGGATTTGCAATCAAAAGACATCAGTTGAGATTTTAATGATTTTTTTCTCTTCCTCTTTTTTATTTTTAAAAAAATCTTTGTCATAAAGAATGGCTCCCTGGGCTTGGAAGGTAGAAGAATATGGGGGGAAAATTAGATATGGAAACAAAAGATAACATTAAAAAATTCTTTTTAGAAAAAGATTTCTGTTTTAGAGATGACTATACAATTTCTTTAACCTCTCTGAGTTGCATATTTTCCTTCTAATGTTAAAAGAGATGGGTTAGATGAAATGATCTCTAAATTCCTTTCCAGAGCTAAGATTCTCTGTTCTAAAAATTACACATTCATTCTAATAACAACCTCAAATATTAGCTTATTTAAAACAAATTTACAATACTAGATACATACATGACATTGAAGAAAAGGAGGCTCAGAAATAAGAATAACAACAAACTTAATCACAGCATAGACTTGAAATGGCTTTTATACTTAGCATTTTCACCTCAAAGCTCAGCTCAGGGGCTTCCTCTCACATCTCCTTAAACTTCCTCTATCATTCTTCAAAATGTCAATGTTCTTTCTCTTTGATGAGATTAGATTCAGAGAACAAAAATGATGAGATTAGGGTTTCTGGTGGTCAAGGAGTTAAATGATGAAGTCACTGGCAGGTTCAGGGAACCAAATGAAGAGGTTTAGCTCCCCTAAATCCCCTTTAGGATTGGCACAAGGTAGGAAGTTGTGGGAACCCCCTTCGGGCAGCTCAGAGGTCCTGTGGAAAGGAATTTACTAACCTGAAAAGCTAGACTGCAAAATATAAGTTTATTATTATCATTTGGAAGTCAGCCTTTGCCATGCATGAATAGAAAGGCTGAATTCCTTAGTGGCAAGGTCCTGACAGGGGAGTAAAGTAGTGGAGGAGTCCTGGCAGAGAAGTAAAGTTTCTAGTAGAGAAATCCCAAAAAAGAGGTATAAAATCTCATTAGGGAAATGGATGAGAAGAGAGGGTAACACTGAAAGAGAATATGCCCCAGTGAGAGAGGTTTCCTTGGCATAGCATAGCATGGCATGGCATGTTAGGTCCTCTGCAAGGAATGAGTCTAAAATTGACTCTTTTTATAATAAAAGCTAAGGTCAGCTTGAGCTGGAATTTGAATAGAATTGAATGAACCTTTCTAGGCTTGATCTTTAATTCAATGGGAAAGCGATTTTAATCAGTAGTGAATGTTATCAATGCAGGTGGTGCCCCTCTCTCAGGAAAACAGAATGAAGCTGTTAGGATGCTTCCCTCAGATGGGGTCCTCTACAGAGGCCGATTCAAGGAGAAGCTGTCCTTCAAAGAATTTTAGAGAGTTTGGGGGCTCCTTCCTCATCTTCCTCCTCAAATCATTATATATTAAATGTACTTGTAGATTTGTATATATTATCCCTAAGCACAACCATATTGACTTGCACAGAAAAGGTGTTTAGTAAATATTTGTTGACTACAAATACAAAAGTCTAAAAGCAGAGATAAAAATAACCCACCTGCATTAGAAATGTTAAATAAGAAAAAAAGATAGAAGTCAAGAAACCTTCAGACATGGGAAGAAGGAAGGAGGCTAGCCTGTTGAGCTATAAGTGTCTGGCTTCCCTTGCAAGGTAGGGCATAGAAATTATATTTTTTGTTTTTTAACTTTTCCTTGATGTCCTAATGACATCATTAGAAAAGAAATTTAAAGTTCTGATGATTTTATTACTGATTAATAACACAAGGATTTATTCTCAGTTTACCCATCTGTCAAACTGCCCTGTCCAAAAAAAAAAAAAAAAAAAGCACCCTGATTATTCTGTGGCTTTTCAAATTACTGGTAGTAATCTATACTTTTAACTTCAATTTCTCCCTCCCTCCCATTAGTCACTTTACTTCTAAGAAAAGCAGCCAGGACAAAATGAGCATCAGACATAATAAAATATATACTTAGACGGCTGTAAAAATGTTTGAGCACAGTTTTACATATAGCAGAGAGCAAAATATACAGAAATAACAATATTGTAAAGAAAAGCAACTTTGAAAGACTTAAGAATTCTGATCAATAAAGTGAAAAACTTGGTACCCAGAGGGATGAATTAGAAAGCCTGCCACTTAGCACCTCTAAAAAGGTAATGGCAATATGAGATGCAATTCAACGGGCAATGAAAGATCTACATTGTCAGATCCAGCCAATGTGGGAATTTTGTTTTGACTGTTAAAAAATGTTTTAGAAAGGTATCACTATTTCTTTTTCTTTTCGTTTTTCAAAGGGACAACTTTGAAAATTACATATAGAATTCGTCATACTGAAAAGGAAAAGGAAGCTATACAAATTAGAGATCTGTGGTTTCCTAGACAATCATCTTTTTTCAGTCTTTAAACTATAAATGCCCAATTTACTTGGTGTTTCCAAAGTTTTTCAAATTTTTATTATTTATTATTCAAAATAAAAATGTCATCAAAAAACTGTTTGCTTGATGAAATCTAGTGAGTTTTCTTTTTCAAAATTCAAAATTACAAGTACAGGTAAAGAACAAGTAAATCAAAACTGCCAAAAATTAAATTATAAACATCATTTACATATTTTCCAAATATTTACTAAATATGAATGAAAGTACTTTCCTGTATGTTTAAAATTAATAATAATTATATTAAAAATTTGACCATCACCAAAAAGTAATGAAATGGGGGCAAAGGAAGCCTTTAATAATTTTATCCTGTCTACTTCAATTCTGATTTCAGAATGTATTATTTATTACACTCAATTACTATTAAGAGTACATAGGGACTAAGGGAGCCCTGAAACTCTCTAAAACTCCTTGAAAAACAGATTCACCTTGAATACTGCCTCTGTAAAGGCCCTGCCCAAGGATAAACAGCTTCATTCTATTATCTAGGTGTGGCTAGCTGAGTCTGGAGTTGGAGATTCTAACCCCATTGAATTGAAGAAACACCCATTCAATTCTAAGATTTTCTATTCAATTCCAGCTCAAGCTGAAACCCAGCCAAGAGTCAACTTAGAACTCACTCCTTTGGAGAGGGGCTAATATGCCATCTACGGCATGTTTAAAAACTCTACTCGTAAATATTCTCTTTCAGCGTTACCCTCCCTTTATCTGTCTCATCTATTTCCCTAACAAGACTTTATTCCTCTCTGTCGGGATCTCTCCACTAGAAACTTTACTTCTCTGTCAGACCTTGTCACTGAGGAATTCAACCTTTCTATTCATGCATAGCAAAGGCTGACTTCCCAATGCCTATAATAAACTTATTTTTCTCAGTCTAGCTTTTCGGGTTCATAATTCCTTTATGAAGAATCTCTGTGCCACCAGAAAGGGGGGGGGTTCCCAAAACTCCCTAACCATGCGCTGAATTACAAGGGGATTTTGGGGAGTCAAACTTTTTCATTTGGTTCCCTGAATACTGAATCTGCCACTAACCTCATCATTTAACTCCCTGACCACTAGGAACCCTAATCTCATCATTTGGTTCCCTGACTACCCAAAATCTAGAACTCCTCAATAGGTGATTAACAAATTTTTCTAATCATCTCTTTATTAAATTTTTCATTCCTTCATCTATCCTTCATCTAAAATAGATAATTAAGTTTCTATGTAACAGACAACTTAAGAGGCCAATGACACTTGTCTATTTTGTCATTCTAAGAAAGCAGACTTTAAAAATGCCATTCAACTAATTAGAGACCACTGCTCTTCAATACCAATCAGAGCTTGCAAGGCTCTATTCGCTGTCATAAATAGTATTCTAAATTAAACATATCAGTAATTGAATGTTTGGGGTGTTTTAGTTATATTTCTGAATGCACAATAAAGAAAATTTGATTGCAGTATTTCAAGGACAATAAACTTCATTTAATCATTTGTATTTAGAATCATGCCCCAGACACAAAATTCTGGTGGCTTTTTAGATTGAATGACATAATTAGGAACTTTAAAATACATGTGAAAGTATAAAAATAAATACTATGACTTTTTCCAGTATAAGTAATGAGAGATTTTTGAAGAACACAGCTTAAGTTTAATAGACAACTTAAATAATAATATCCAGCAAGGCAATAACATTTTAAAAATTCTGTTATATTAGTAAGCAAAAGTACTATTAAAAGATTACTTCACTAAAACATTTCTAACACATTGCCTCTTCTTTTTATAAAATGTAATGCTAAGGGTATAGATCTTAAACTTAATCATCACAGCCACCACTGAGGGGGAGAAAATATAGTAGAGAGAACAATATCAATGGCAGATAAGCATAGAATACTGAGAGGGGCAGCCAATCTCTACCCCCTTACCTCCTCACCAGCCAACCAACCACTGTTCTCATTTTAAATATAGTCCTCAAAACTAACTTTTAAAGCAAACAATCTCTTTGAAGAAGGCATCAATCAACCTCAACAACCATCAAATAACCATCACAAAAAGGACAAGCAAGTCAACTTAGTTGAAGCAGTAAGGAGCATCTTGAAGGAGAGATAAGAAGTAGCATCCCCAGATATGTCAAACTACAACCAACCACTAAAATTACCATCTCTATTCAGACCCTGACAGTAATAGCCCAGGACCTTGAACACAGGAGCCTTAGGAATAGTGATGTTTCCTTAAGAAGAAACTTTTACAAAGATGCAGGTTGGTAACTGCTCCTGTAGGACATATAGTCACAGCTAATGAAGATCAAAAAGAAAAAAATTCTTGCCACTAAAGTCCTTGGCATTGTCAAATGGATCAACATCAGATACTGATGTGATTGTACCAGCAGGTATGATATTAAGGAAGAAACATTAATCCTGCTCTACAAATGTATTCTAAAGACCATGAGATTTTTGGATCAGACATGTGGTTGAAACCTTCTATATGTGTAATCTTCCTCATTAGACTGTGAGCTCTTAACAGCAGGGATTGTCTTATTTTGCTATTTGTATTCCTAGAATTTTGCACAATTTTTGGTACACAGTAAGCACTTAATATTTATCCATTCATTTATTCCTAAGATTCACCCATAATGTAGTTCTGTGAGACTTTGAACAATTAATTCACTCATTTCATCTCTAGAAATAAAGTTTACTTACTTGTAAATGGATTTTATAATATTTCCAATCTATGTTCTATCTTTTCACAAGGCTATTTATTATAAAAATGAAAGAGGGGTGTGTGTGTGTGTGTGTGTGTGTGTGTGTAATACATAATACATTAGGTTATCAAGTACTAAGAGTTTTGTGAGGTTCAAATGTGATAGTTTTCTCTAAAAGTATTCATTCCTTATATAAAGCCATTAAAGAATTCAATCTAGAGAGAATAAAATATGTGTAATTTGTACAACCTTTCAATGACTTCATTTTGAGAAGTACCAGGAAAGTGGCCAGCTAATCATCTCCAAGGGAACTATCACAATGTCAATTACTTATTCAAATAGAATTTTATTTGAAAAGTGATAAACCCATATCTCTCTATCATGTACCTCAGAGTAACACACAACAAGGAATAGTCATTCCATAATATTTTAAATTCCAGTGGATGGAATGTAGCTCAATGAACAGCACATTTCTCTAAATCAGCTTAAATCTCATCCTTCATTTTGGACTCATCATCTATGGAGTTATCTAACACACTGATCTCAGTATCTGTATACCTGTGTCATTCCTTCTCACCCACCGAGTTCCTTCACAGTTGATGACACTCTCCACTCAGCTATCAAACTGATTTTCATAAAATGTGGGTCTGATAACTTGATCTCATCCAATTCAATAAACTCTAGTGACTCCCTATTGCTTTCAAAATCAAATATAAAACCTTATTTTCAGTTTTTGTAAGCCCTTGATAATCCAGTCACTTTTCCAGCCTTTCCAAGTTTTTTATTTTGTTATCTTCCACATAATCTTCAATAAAGCACAAATGTCCTCCTTTTTGTTGCTTAAACAATCCATCTATGATTAAACATTTTCACTAACTGTTCATAAAATGGTTTCCTTCACCATTTCCATCTTCAGGTTTCCTTGGCTTCTTTCAAATCTCAACTAATGTCTAACCTTCTTTAAGAAGCTTTTCCCAGTTATTCCTAATTGATCCTGAATTTTCTTATTTGTAAATAGTTGTTTGCATGTCATCTTCCCCAATTACATTGTGAATGTCTTGAACTAGAATTTGTTTTTAGTATTTGTTTTTTATCTCCAACTCTTAGCATATTGCTTGACACATAGTAGGCACTTAATAAATGCTGGTTGAATTAAGTACTGACCTCAATCATCCATTTGAAATTCATTTGATGTCAATCTCTCTAGCCACAGACACTAATAATCATCATCATAATATTTTGCCAGAATTCTGAGTGATATGCTGGTGAACCTGAATTCTTAAAAGGTATCAATTAAGAAGAAGCTTTGAAAAGTCCAAACAAGGAAAATAAAGGCACATGGTATGGGCTAGATATTAGACTAAGCCATTTGTCTGAAAGCCACTTTGCTTCAAATTCAAAAGGCTTATTATCAGGCTAGCCACAAACTGATAGTTTTGTCTTGGCTACAGTACCTTATGAAACTTATTTAACAAAGTTTAGCAGTACTGCAATCTATGCAAGTAAACAATATCAATTTTGATAAAAAAAAAAAAATCACAGATCTTATTGGGGAAAAAGACAAAAGAAAAAATATTAGTAAGAGAAATAGTTGTAATATTCTTTATTGAACTAGACCTATAATTTCATCATTTTAGGAAACTCTTTAGTCTGCTAATATCCTCCACTGATACAAGTTTAGGCATATAATTTCCTCGGTTTAGGAAGTTCCTTAGGACATAAAAACTCTTCTATTAATACAAGTCAACATCACATCTATAAAGAGAATCGCCTATGGTATGAAAAAGTGAAGTGACATAGACACAATCATCCAGCCATAGTATTTAGAGGAAAAGTAAGAATTCAGGCTCTAGGACTCTAGGCCAGGCTACCTAGCCTACTAAAGGTTAGACTGAGATTTGGATGTCAATATTGGCCTCTACTTTAAACACAGTATTTACTGTAAATCAGCAATTTGCTAATTCAATGCAAATTTTAACAATAATTAGACTAGATTTAGGCAAATGTATCTGCAACTGTAAATTGTGATTCTTAAATTGAGATCGAAGTAGATTTAAATTTAAGCTTAAAATTTTGCTTTGAGAGCCATATACAGAGCCAGGTGATATGCCTTTTTTCTCAAAACACCATGTTGACAAATTTTCCTCTAAATTCATATTTATATATATATTTTTTATACTGACCTGATGCTAGCAGACTTTGCTTTCAAATCATTCCACCTCTGGTTCATATCATCTAGTCGATGTTGGAGCAGGGCCGCCTCATCTGTATTTCCCAAAGCTTTTACCATTTTCTGCCTATTTCCATCAATACTTTTAAAGATGTCATTGTGGGCATCAATTTCAGCCTGTATGTCCTATGAAAATAAGAAGAAAAATGCAAATGTTAAACACTATTCTTACTAGTTAATATTAACTGTGACCAATATATACAATTAATATAAATATATATTTTGTTTTATATGCATAATTAAATATTTATTGATTTCTTTTCAAAGTATTTCCCTTTATATAAAATTAAATTCAATGACTGACTTTTTTAAAAACTTACTTTCCTTGGAAAATTTCAGAATTCAATGCCTGTCTGCTTAAAATAAACAATGAATTTCTGAATTTTACTTGTTGAAGTTTATTTCAAGAACAGAGCTTTCAGGTTCTATATAAAATTAGAGTTTTGTTGCTATGGTTTTTAGTATTATATTTTTTATAACTTCTATTTTTAATAATTGCTTCCAAATCATTTAGCTTTAATATGTTATACCAAAGTCAAACCACTGATTCCTGTCAAGAAAAAATAGCTAGTTGAAGCAGCTAGGTGGTGCAGTAGATAGAGCACCAGCCCTGAAGTCAGAAGGACATGAGTTCAAATCTGGTCTCAGACACTTAACATTTCCTAGCTGTGTGACCCTGGGCAACACAGCTTAACCCTAATTGCCTCAGCCAAAAAAAAAAAAAGAACTAGTCATTCTTTCCTTTACATATACATTTATTAAAATGTTAAGTTCTTATAATGGATACTGTACAAAGTAAGGATTAGACAAACCTGTACATCTTATATAAATGCAAAAAGTCATAAGAAAGGGCAAACACAATCTCCCATTTTCTTAAGAAATTGAGCACTGAAAGAATATGCTGGATTTTACCACTTTTATTTAGGCAAAATACCATCCATTGACACACAGGTATATCTAAAACAAACAAATAAATGAGGAAAGGTAATTAAGATCACCACCATACCTTCTTGGGAGACTAATAAAGTCTGTCATCAATATGACACAGATTGCCAAATCAAAATCAAAGACTAACTGAAAGATGAAATTTCTCCTTAATTATATATAAATATATATGTACATATTCCCTGAAATAATATATTTAAAAAATAAAGAAAGCCAAAGATATAGTCTAAAGATTTCCTCAAAGGATTATAATAATAAATTCAAGAAGTCATAACCTATGATTAAACAGCATGAAATATAGTTATTCTGGTGAAAACTTTGGATTGATCATGGTACTCTGGCATGGTCCAAAAACCAATAGGCCTTTCAGAAGTGTCTGGCAATGTTAATGACAGGACAAGTTTTTCAACTTCTTAAGGTATAAAGTCATATTTCCACTAGCGTTATCATTTCAATGACAACCCTGAATGTATAATCAAAATCTTAATCAGTACTATTATTTTCAAAGGAAAATGTTTATTTTTTTTTAATTGAGTTTAAAATATTCCATTTTATCTTTCACATTTGATGACTTCAAATTCATACTTAGACACTTAGTGGCTTTGCTGCCCTGGACAAGTCATTTAACCTATTTGCCTTGGTTTTCTCCTTTGCATTATTATACGGATAATTACATAATCAAGATTATTGCAAGGATAAAACACGATAATATTTATAAACCTTAAATACTGTGAGAGAAAGAGAATTTTTATATCCAGACTTTAATTATGTTTTGTTTTGCTTTTTTATAAAACAGGGTGGCTGCCATTAATTCATTCTCTCTTCTTTGTTTACATGTTTACATTCTGTTTATTTTTGTATTGTATATTTACCCAACCCTACATATCATCATGGGTGTTTTCTTCTGATGGGGTCCTGACCTTTTTCCTGAAAGTGAATAAGTGATGATTTCTTAGAAACAATTGCCTTGCTACATCCCAGAGTTCAGACCAAACAAAGTTAGCTATTAGAGGAAAATAAATTTAACATTCGTTTACAAAATGTAGACAGGAATTCACAGTTTAAGAAAGATTATCGAAGCTTAAGCGATCATTCAAGAAATCTCTAGTTTTGAACACTGGAAGATATTATCTTTTATGAGAACATTTAAATGGAATTTACCCATATGAAAAAAAAAACATGAAAAATGTATGTGGCTTAATATGAGACATAATATGATATCTGAAGTAAATATATTTATGGGACAGTTCTCAGTGCTGATTTGGAATTTGCATGATTATTTGGTCAATTCTGACACATAAACTCATGCATTTCCATCACTATTATGCAAGTTTTGATCTCATTTTTCACAACTATGGCCAAGAATTATTGGCAAATGTAGCAACCTCTTTCACTTGAGCCCCCAAAGCTTAAAGCCAAACTTCTTTACTAAGACTTTTCCCTCCCTTTCCTTAGCGTTCATTTTGTCTCAACACAGGAAACAAAATAGTAAACAAGGTCAGAGTATCCCTATTCTACCTTCTAATTAATTAATCTTGAATCTGTTTAGAATCAGACAAAAAAAAAAGTCAAATTACATTATAAAAATAACCAATCCAATAGAAGTCTTGCAGTAACAAAAATGAAACTAAAATAAATTTCCAAACTCCAAAAAGTAGCCCAGTTGTTTGGCATTTCAATTTAATAAAATCTAGTATAACCAAAAAAATTGAAAGATACTTTTAAAATACTACTGATATTTTTTTAAAAATGATAATAACTAGCATTTATATAGCAGTTTAAGGTTTATAAATATTATCATATTTTATCCTTGCAATAATCCTGATTATGTTATTATCCCTATAATAACACAAAGGAGAAAACCAAGGCAAATAGGTTAAATCATTTGTCCAGGGCAGCAAAGCCAGTAAAATGTCTAAGTATGAATTTGAAGTCATCTTTCTGACTCCAAATTTAATACTATGTCATACACTGCAACACCAAACTGCTTAATAAATAAATGACTAAGTAAATATAACCTCAATATCAACTTATTTTAGTACAGTAACAACATATTTCATGTATTTTGTATTTTACAGTTTCCAAAACAGATTTTTATACTTAACAAAATTGAGAATTAGGGTGAGACAATAGATTAAACTCATAAAGCTTCTGACCAGGAATGGGGGAGGCATAGGGAAGGAGACACAAGTGTCCCTATCTAAAACAGGCTAGAAATCCAGTAGTATATTTCATTGCTTGGGAAGTTTTAATATGCTCTATTTGCCCCTCTTTATGCAATCTGGTGGTCCTCCATTCCTGGAGGCTCACCATATTGGTGACAGAACCCCTTGGCTTTAGGCCTACTACAGCTGTAAATTCCCGAGGTTGGGCACCCCCTGAGTTTCAGCTACTTAAGCAGAAAGAAATACAGTTATGTTCCTCCATGCCTGACTAGGAGGTATTATTCTTAAGGAACCTCTTTTCATGTACTTCATAACCCTATTAGATTTCAAATGAAGTACCAAAACTGCCAAACACAAGCTCAGGACATTCAATTTCTATTAAGTTTAAACCAGTACTGCCACAGGAAACATTTGGTTTCTTCTATAAACTACTCATTCTAACTGGAAAAGAGTCCATTCCATTGATGAAAAGAACACATACTATATTTTTCCTTTTAAAAGATTATGTTTAGTTCAATAGTAGACCAGGACAGTTTCATCTGACTTTTTTATACTGCATGGGGTGGAGTGTAAGTTCCTTCTATTAGTTGAGTTCTGTCTTTTCCCAAAATAAATATGAACTCTTTATGGCTTCCTTATCTACAAGGCTAAGAACCCACTGTTGTCACTTTAGGGGAGTTCAAAAGGATTCCCAAGAAAATGCTGCTTCTTAGGCACAGAAGGCCTTGAAGAGAATGGCAATTACCATAAATCAACGAGTGGTGGAATTGCAGATATTAAAATGAGACATTAAGTTACTCAAAAATGTCATTCAGATGGAACTGCTTATCATTATAACTACTATGATTACTATGTAAATGGATCAAGCCATATACAAACGCAAGTGGCTCAAGTGTGACAGTACATTAATTATCATTAAAGTCCTCAGATCCTTTCTTTTCTAAATATTTTCAAGAGGAATTTAATTACTTCAAGTCAGAGATGGCAATAAAATTGTCTCATCAGTCGGATTTAGAACAGATACTTTGGTGCAAAATTCTGCCCAGAGTCAAATCCCATTTTAAAATTTTATTAAGATACTAGCAATGGCCTAAGGGATTGATAATGGCCTGAAACACTAGGCCATACCCATATATTTTAGGTTCTCCTCTAACAGCTAGCTTTGTCTCACATATTAAAGTACACTAAGTCTGTTGTTACACATATTACCTCATTTAATTCTCCACAATGTTATGTAAACCTGGATCCTGTTAGCTAAATTTTACAGATGAGAAAACTAAGGCACAGATGAGATGAGGTGCCTTGCCAAAGCAACTGAGGCAACATTTGAAGTCATGTCTTTCCAACTTGAAGCCAAACACTCTATCTACTGTACTCTTAACTTTTTTAAAAACTTAATTCAAACTAGCAAACCTTTATTAAATGCTTATAGTGTGCAGTACCGAGTGTGAAGTGTGCTAAAGGGCAATTTTGTAAGCAGGTAAGAAAATTAAAGTGGCTAAGAGTTATCTTTCTAGCATCCAGATCACTGAAACTGGGGGGGGGGGGGGGGGGGGGGGGGGGGGGGGGGGGAGGAAGAAGGGGAAGAGACAACACAGACTAACCCACTTCAGTGTAATGTGATTCTATTTTTGCATATGCAAAGGCTGTCATTCAGCTTCTGGGGTTACCATCTGGCTTCTGCATTATAACCATAGCCCTCAGTCTTTTCTTCCAAATGGCATTAGTGTTTCCGGAGTTAGAGCTGGGGGAGGTGCTTCTATTTGTAAGGTGGGAGAGGGGCGAAATTCGTAAGGCTGAAACTCTTTCCATAATACCAGTCTTCCTGGCGATGAACCAATAAAGCACGAGGTAGGCAGCTCTTAAAAAAATGAAGTTAGGTTTTCTTTTCTTTTCTTTTCTTTCTTTCTTTCTTTTTTTTTTTTTTTTTTTTTAAAGAATAGGTTTGGGGGCAACTAAGTGCCATTCATGAGTGGAAATTAGCAAAAGTAGTTCTAATATTTACCTACATTCTATAAAAGAGCCCAATAGAAGAGACAAAAAGATATAAGTAAATTTCTGGTTAGGAACTGAAGCATATCTACTTTGGCTCTTGTGTAAAATTTAAAAAAAAAAATACTTTGAAGAAGTAGATTTTCTTTTATGATTGCATTTAAAAGGAAAAGGAGGAAAAAAATGAAAAGTATAAGAGTCCTGTGAGTTACAAAGAAAAGACATACTAATATTATCCTTCTAAACTGTGGATTCATGGCCTGAAGGCCAACATAATAGTGAGGGGAGTAAAGCTTACAAATCTTTGGTATCTGACCTAGGATCTTAAGACTAATAGCAGCAATTACAGTACAAAAGTCCAGCTACTGCCCACCATTATTGACTCTCTGGGGGACTGAGTATAATGAATTATTCATGAAACACATGCAAGAACACCTATTAAAGCAGAAAAAGACACACAGACAAGCTAACAAACCCCTTTGTTGTCATAGATTGTCACCTGCTGTTACCAGCTGTCATGAAAAGGGCATCTCCCCCTCCAAATCCCCTATCCTGACCGTGCCCTCTCTTTCTCCCTCCAACCCCTACACTCCCTGCCCCTGGTCTTCTAAATGGTGAACATGTTGTACAGGACCCATCTTTCATTCCCTGGAATTTGGGTGTTTAACAACATATTAAAGAAAGGTCAAAGATCAAGGAGAATATTTCAAACACAATTCCTTATACTGTACAATATTTGGGAGTCGTGGCACTTAATGATCTTTTTCTCTAAGCCACATTTTCCACAATGTTCTTCTGTTCTAATAAGAAGTGCCAACTAATTTGGTAAAGCCTTCAGATTTTTAGAATAAGGAATGTTTACATATTTTTCCTCTGGCAACTGAAGTTAGTGAGAAGTGAATTACTTTTTTATGAGTCCACATTTTCTTATAACTATATAGGTTCCTATAATGAGAAACACCATCTCCAAGTCCCAAGCTAATGGACAAATTTTAAGTAACGGATAAACAACTGTTTCATGTACAAGACTACATAACAATTAGCATTTGTTATTTCTGGAATTCTAAAAGGTAAGAGAAGATTAGGAGTTGGTCCCGGCTTTTCCTAACTTTAAGAGGTCTAGAGATGCTAAGAATTTTTTTTCCAAGCATTACAGAAATTAGGTGATGTTTGGCAGCAGTCTCTAAGCCCTGCCTCAGTCCAAAGGAGTGCCAAGAGCCTTCCAGTGGAAAAAAGAACTAAAGGCAAAATTAAAAAGCCAAATGTAAAAGCCCAGCAGCATAAGCAAGCACTTTAAGCCTAAAGCAAAGACGCTCAGATAAAATTGAAATGGTTTGGAGTAGATTTGCATAATGACACTGAAGCCAAACATCCTACCTCTGAGAAATATCATCAGAAGGGTTCCTGAGAAGGGCACCTCTAACTGAAGTTGTAAAGAAGTGAAATGCCAGGGGGTGTGGTAAGCAGTGCCCCCACCTGATGAAATCATCCTATGGCCTGAAATATCACAGCTTTTTCCAAATAACTTTTGGCTAAATTAGCAACAGAATTCACAGCAAAAGATCTCTTACCAGGAGGAATCTTAAAAGTGACAGTGATAACAAAGAGCTCTCATCACAGGAGGGCAGCATTTGCTAATTTGCTATTTATCATCAAAGATCAAATAAAGAGTAGAATTGGGGAAGGGGGGGAGGAAAAGAGAGAGTTAATCAGTTTTGTAAATGATGCAAGAATAACAATTAGATCATAAAAAGAAAACACAATCTGAAAACTTCAAGAAGAAGGGAGGGAGATGAGAAAGAAGGGAGGATAGGGCTTTTATGAAATCTACTTTCTCCATACCTTTTCAAATTTTGTCAGCAACTCCCGTAAGCCGAAGTTCAGGCCAATCATCGTCTAGTAACCCTTGAAGCCTACATCTTTCTGGTAAATTTCCAGCAGCCAACAGCCTAAAACTTCTAAGAAGTGTATATTTTCTGGCTATACTTCTAAACCCTTTGTAAAATTCTGAACAAGCATCTCCCTTGGGTTATAGTCCCTCAGTCGCAGTGTGGACTGAGACATTTTAGTGACCCTACTATATGCCCTTGTTTTCATGGACTAGAGCAGTTCACAATGGGTAGACCCTGTTCTAAGATTTCTGTTAAATACATTCCACGAGTCTGGCATATTCTCCCTTTTCTCTAGGAAGCCCAGGATTCCCTTCTGCTCACCTCACTAATGACCTGCAGGCCCCAACTGTTTCTCCTGGGCCCCAAGCTTAAAAGTTTGGTCTCAATTACACACAGCAAAAGAAGCTATATCCTGGAAACTTTCAAGAGAGGGAGGTGCGGGGGGAACACATATTACAAACTTCCTCCGTTTAGACTATTTTCCACCCAACTAAAGAAAAAAAAAGTAAAAGTAAAAAAGAAGAAAAAAAAATACCCCACAGTTCCTGACTGAGGAGCCAGTTTTGAAAGAGTATTATTTCTTGAGTTAAAACAGCAGCGAGTACTCATCTGAAGAAACACCAAAACGCTGGACAAGAGGCCACCCCTTCTCACTCACACTCTCCCAGACACCAGCAGCCCGAGTTGCTATGGTAACCTCCAAGCTAGTTTCAGTCCATTTCCCTGGGTCCGCCTAGCCTAGGGGATGCTGTAGTGTAACAGAACTATGGCCCATTAAAAGTTGTTTCATCTGTTCAGAGAAAGCTTCAGCCTCAGTCCAATATCATCTGGTCACCTCTGCAAGCCTGAGGGTGGGAAAGGCACTCTCTGCCTTCAGCACTTCTCTCTGCTGATTTGACAGCACTGTGGCAAATATACTTCTCTTTCCAGCAGTTGTTTATTATTTTAATCAGCATCCTCCCTTCCACCAGCCCTAACACAGCTCTGAAGTTCAGCATACTCCCACTTCCTGGAGGCCTCCCCTGCTGTACATTTTAGTATCTCTTTAAAAAAAAATACAAATTCTCGTTCCAAACCTAGACAGTTTTGAGACAATACAATAAATAATACATTTCCCTAATCTCTAAAATAAAACTAAAGAACAATAACAAAAAGGTGTGTAAGTGAGCTGGGGGAAAAGGAAAGAGCTCATTTGATAGCACATTTTTTTCCATTTTATTTTATTATTTAAAAACCAACTGAAATACACAATAGTAATAAATATAGAGGTATCCCTTCGTCTCACTAATATGAGTGCAAGTTGTCATTTGGGAATTTTCCTTATATGTAGTAGGAAATCGAATACAAAAAATTTTTTTTCTACCATAATTTTTCTGAGCTTGTCTCTTACTTAAATTGTAAGCAATTTTCCATTATTCTTTGGAAAACATTTTCTATAAGATGCTAAAATACCATTCTTTTGCTTCAAAAGTTCACTCCTAAATTTCAAATTATTATTTATGTTTCGATTACTCTCATCATTCAACAAACCATTGCATAATTTTGCTTGTTTATTAGACAGAAATGTCACAAAGGAGTTTATTTTTCTTATGCAGAACGTCATTCAATATTTATAATGATTTTAAGGTGACAAAGTCATAAGAACACAATAAATTTAATCTTAATGTATGCCCTGAAACTACATTTACATTTACTTTCATGACAGGGAGGAAAAATCTCAAATTATGAAAGATATCTCTTAAGAAATAAAATATTCAATTCTTCTTAAACATTAAAATTAGGACACATTCAATCTTTATTATAAAAAAAAAACTTCATTCCTTTTAACAGAATGGTAAAGTAATAACATTGTATAAGTTACAGTAATATGCAATACAAGTTAAACATTTCCAAGTAGGAGATCACAGGGTTCATGAGACTGTCTAAAAAGAACAAATGTATGTGTACACAGACACACACATTCACAAACTAAAGAATCCCTGATCTAGAAAAAGAAGAGGGAAGAAGTGACTATAATCTACTAGCTACCTAGAAATTCATATGAAAATGGTTTTGATTCAGAAGTTAGAGGGAATTTCCAAATATTGCAAAATCCATCAACAACAGTGAGTGGGTTCATGAATGAAATGAGTTCATAAGTGATAAAACTTTTTGCTGCAATCTATTCTATACCTAATTCCATAAAGACTTACAGTCTGATCTTTGAACAGCAGTAAATAAACATTCCCCTTAAATATACACTCATAAAAGGTGTTGGGGGAAGGAGGAGGGAAAGAGCCATCCATATGGGCAAACTTCCAACTACCTACCACCCACAGTGCCAGATTAGAGACTGATCAATGACATGTGCTTACCTGCAAGGCCCTACACAGTTATCAAAGGGCTAAATTAAATAAAATTATGTTAAACAAGAAAGATTAAGGAATTTTAAGGTGTCTGCTCAGAAAGAATTGCAATGTACTGTGCAGAAAGAATACTAACAATGTATAAGTAAGCAACTGGGTCTTTAAAAAACCTCATTCTGACCTCATTAAAGGGGATACCCAAATCAACACAGTTGGGAGTAAGGACACAAATCCTACAATCTGTGGTTTCAAGGCCTACGCTGGGTAGAAAGGCAAGAGAGACAACATGTTGTGTGGAAGAAGAATACAGATTGGAATCAGACATCTTGTCTCGGCCATTTTCTCCTTGAGTGATCTTGTTCAGCCATTGCAATCAATTTATGCCAGTAATCTGTGTTGGGGGACTGGATCTCATCAAAGTTAAGTCACTTCTGCCCTCAGGGAGTTTTTAGAATGTACCTCAATTCTCTGGGTCTCATTTGCCTCATTTGAAATGGTAAGGCTGGACAAGAACAAGGAGTTTGTGAACTTAGCTAGGAAAATTTAAAAATTATATATTATTTTCTATTTTTTCATTTGTCATTCTATTCATTTAAAAATTTCATTCATATACCATGACCCAAAAATGCTCGAGAAAGAACTTGGCTAAGAAGATTTCTCAAATTCTTTCCAGCTCTAAGTTTTATGATATTCTTGGTTAGATTGATCTCCCCAAATTTAATGGACAAAACTTAAAAAAAAAAATTACTAAGAATAGAAAGGGGAAAAAATTATGTAGTATTGCTTGGGAATTTTTTTGGGAAAAATTTTAAAGGCATTTTCTTCACATTACTAGATCACTTATTCATAAAAACCCATAGCTTTTCAATAATGAAATATTTGATACATCATCTACAAGAAAATCATCTTTTTTAAAAGATATGACATATTGGGTTCAAGACAAATAGTGAATTCCGCACCAAATTTTATGTTGTTAGCACAAAGAAAATTCTACTATGGAATTTTCTATTATTTCCATAAGTAAGATCAGTTACTCTCAGCTTTAGTATTCCAAAGGGAAAAAAAAATTAAAAAGCAGATTAAAATTGATTTTAAGAGTTAAAGCATCAACAAAGGCCTTAAAGAATTAAATGCCAGAATTGAAACAGTTGACATTTTGCCAGTTTAAACTTTCATGCAAATACTTCTATACTAATTTTCCAAGGATCAAACTAAAAACTATCCTTACCAGAACAGATCCCACTTTCAATCATTTTCTCAAAAGAAAACTTACTAATACATTCACACACAGTAAGCGAAATATTAATGCATTTAATACATTACTAGTCTGTAACGTAGTCAGTGTATTTCATTTAATTTCATGAATTATATGGCAACATTATTAAAGGTACCTGAACTTAACATTTATTATGCAGATTTTTAGAAAGTGAGAAGTGTATGATTAGTGTTTTTTAAATAAAGTACTGACCAACTCATTAAACATGGCAAAATGTGACACACAAACACCCAATGGAAACAACAGAGCTGAACAATTCGCAACCCAGAAAAAAAAAAGTCAATTTATCACACTTAAAGCATATATCTATTGTGAACAACTCTAGGTCAGACAGCTACACAGAGACACCTGAAATAAACCAGTGGGATCAATAAAGACTACATTACTTAATAAAAAGCCATATTCCACAGTCACAGAGAGCCTA
The DNA here is from genome assembly GCF_902635505.1 of Sarcophilus harrisii. Lineage (NCBI taxonomy): Eukaryota > Metazoa > Chordata > Mammalia > Dasyuromorphia > Dasyuridae > Sarcophilus > Sarcophilus harrisii. The sequence goes on from NC_045429.1 coordinate 148,864,896, forward strand.
AAAAGGCTAGAAACTTTTGATAGGTTTTTTTAAAAATTTACTTGATAATAAAAAATCCTATCTTCAGTTTAAAAAAAATAATTTTTACACAATTAATAGCAGATTGGCTTTAGTAATTAAATCTTCCCCGGGAAAGATTTTTGTTCATTCAATAATAATATTAATACCTTGCAAAGGTTTTAATAACCTAGCTTTAAGATTACAATGCACTTTAAAAACATTATCTCATTTGATGCTCATAATAATACTGAGAGGTTTAAGCAAAATGAATAGATCCTGGACAGTGGTTGAACTTAAAAAAAAAAAAAGTTTTTTTTGTTTTTTGTTTTTTTACTTCAAACAATTAAACCTATCTACACAGCCAGGCTCATAAGCCATATATTTCATTAGGGGAGAAGAAAGAATTAAAAAAAAAAAAAAAAAAAAAAAAAACCTTTAAAATCAGAGTCAGACTTCATGCAAGGACCAGTAAGTTTCTATTTAAAAGGTTTAACACAAAGAACAAAAATTGGGGGCGGGGGGGGGGGGGGGGGGAGGAGAGAGAGAGAGAGAGGGGAGAACACACAGCAGAGATTCTTGGGAGACTCTAAAGGAAAGCATATGGAGAGGTCAATAGGTTGTTACAGCAAATCAGTACATCATGGTTTAACTCAAGATGTATAGCTCCAGGCATAAGTAGGAAAATTCACTTGTTGCAAAGTCACTCTGATTTTGTGACTTGGAGCTGTAGTGCCCCTTAACTTAAAAAGGAAACATGCAATGTCTCACTACTTTCTAACTCAAGGTTTCAAATTCAATAATAACATAGGTCCAAGTAGATTCTAATCATTATATGAAGTTTCAATTCATTGTCTATTAAGTATAACATCACAGTGCTATTAAGGGGCCTTTCTTCCCACTCACTACATTATAGCTTTCCAGCTAATATCAGCCAGCCGCCAAGTCTGTCAGCTGGTAGTTGTTTAAAGTAATATACGGCCCCAAAGGAGGGGGAAAAAAAAAAAAAAACTGCAACAAAAATATGGAGGCTTTAGCCTCCTGGTAGAGATCATGGGGGTAGGGAGAATGGCTTTTTATCACAGGAAATCCAGGCCACATATTTGAAAATATGAGTTAATTTTAATTCTTATTCCTTTAATAATGATGCTTTAAATAATTTTGATGATGGCAGCAGAAATTGGGGGAGGGATAGTGAAAGGAAGAGAGAAAGAAACCATGATTATAAGAAGCAGCTTCAGTGCTTCTTCCCCCCTCTTTCCTTCTACTTCTCCCCTCCCCCCCTTTTACTAAGTGTGTTTTTAAAGTTTTCCAACGAATACAACCAAAATTTCAGTGAAAGAAAGGGAAAAGGAAGGGAAGGAAAAGGGAAAGGGGAAAGAAAAGGGAGAAAAAGGGGAGGGGAGGGAAGGGAAAGGAAAAGGAAGGGAAAGAGAAAAAGAAGGAAAAAGGAAAAGAAATAAAAGGGAAAGGGAAATGAAAGGAAAAAGAAAGAAAAGGAGGGAAAGAGGAAATGGAACTTCCTTTCTACCCCTACCCATCCACACCCAATATACTAGCTGATATGCTTCTCAATTGGCCAACCAGGTACAAAGCTCAGAAAATTTATCAACCCTTAAAATATTTAATGATTCAGGAAGTTTTTTATTATTAGGTGACTAGAGATAACACCAAGACAATTTAATGTTTCAAAAGCGAATCCTTCTGTAAAAATATGCATCATCATCAGACAAGAATGAAAAAATCTCAGGCAGCTAATGTATCAGAATTCCAGATGTCTATTCAAGGCGTATAGAGCTATAGGAGAATACAACTAAACCACACAATGCTACATAAACAGATTTTAGATTTTTTAAAAAATATGCTCTTGTTTTGGTGTTGCTTGGTTTTCAGATAAAATAATATTATATTGACATATCATATACTTCACTAGTAATAAAAAAAAAATCAGCATTAATCAAAATCCAGAATTCCTTCATGTACAGAAGTAGAAAATATAAAGACTTTCCATGAGGGAATTAGGTTATAAATCACATTTTATAAATGGAGTTTATTACACCACTTGAATATTATAGTGGATCACACCGAGGTCTGGAATTCAGGACTTGGTAAAATTATTAGTACCTCTGATACTTAATAGACCATGACTAAGTTCCTGGGTCTTAGTTTAGGACTTCTGTTACAGAGTCAATAAGATATTGCCTACAATTATTTCCAAATTTAAACTGGCTACCAAATTATCAATTATTACTATATTCTCCTAGGTTGAATGTTTGCTGGCTGAAGAGAGGCAATTACTATCTTAATTTTTTGATTTAATACAATAAGGAAAACAAATAAGGAAAACAAAGCCTGCCTTATATCAACCTCACAGAGTTGGAGCAAAGTGCTTTGTAAATCCTAAAAGATTATATAACTGTAAGTTAATGTTATTAAAGTTTATTGCATTTGAGTCAAAATTTGAACTTTGATTTGATAAACACTGACTAAAATCTGAATTGAATCTAAGAGGTAGGTCATTAGGTCAGCCTAGGGGAAGTTCAAGTTAACACAATGAAATCAGCTAAAATGCTCTATACAGTCTCCAGCAGCCAGAATACTGACCCATATGTTCTCAGTTGATTTGCACTTTTGAGTCTCTTATCTGTCCTTCTTAGAACACGACATGTCCTGGCTGTATGGACTCTCTTTTATTTAAAAAATAAAAGCCTATGTGGAACAGAGTCAATACAACATTTAAGTTCTCCAAGTAAACTCTAGAAGTAGCAAGGCTTTTTTTTTCAATAATTAAAATTTCTCTTGTAGTATCCCATTAACTTGTCCTCAACATTCATAATATGTATATATAGAGATGAAGATGTAATATTTATTGTGTACATATTTATATTGCTCACACATTTATGTTCATAATGTTGATCTCTCCTAATATCAATGAGCTTAAAGAGAAATTGTTATGTGGTAAGCCTCACAGGCCCTCTTGAAATGTTTGAGACCAAAATGCACCCAAACCACCCAGAGGCCCAGGAAAATACAATGTCTCTAACCTTCCTGTCATTTTGATAGAAAAAAAGTCAAGTTATACCCTGTGGATGTTCACATATCTTTGTAATCAATAGCTAGAATAAAAGTTATTTTTAACTTCTATTATCCACAGCTCTTGAATTGTTTTGTTCTCAAAGTAGAGTTAATGGGTAATATTCCCTAAGTAGAAGATTTCCAACTGAGACTAAAATCTCCAAAACAAGAAGAGAACCTTGTTTAAAAAAAAACAAAACATAACAGACACTTGTAATATACTCACATTTACTTCTCTAAGACACCTGAACAAACAGTATCATTACTGTATAACTAGGAATGTCAGAATATCTATTTGTAACACACTATACAAAAGACAACTTTTACAAAACAATTTCCACCTGAAACAATAATAGATTTCAGTAAAAGAATGGACATCTATTTGGTGATTAGGAATAATTTTATCTGACTTCCAAATTCCATAGAAGGGAAAGGAGAGGATAATGGGAAAACATTCATTGACCCAATTTATCTCAAATTATTGGAGCTAATAAAGGATTTAAAAATAATATGCTCCATATACTTTATTTTACAATTGAGGAAATTAAAACTAGAAGAGGCTGCATTAGACTGGCCCAAACAAACCAATACTATGGGCACAGACAGTTATACCCCAATTTCCTGATTATATTATTCTTGAATGACTTGAATGAATGACTAATCATTCTTAACTTAGAAACCGAGCTAAAGGGCAATAATTTATAACCTAAAGAGAGAAAAAAATTCTTTTGAAAAATCAAGGTTGAACTAAAAATAGAAGAAACCACTTTCCTAAACCTATCAAACATCTATCTGACAAAGAGATGTCCTTGAAAGAGATCACCTTGAAATATTTTCTTATTTTTCCTAATAATTTAAAGATTAAATTACTTTCAGAATTCCTTTGCAAAAACTATTTCAGTCAATTTATGAACCACAGGACAAAAACAATGTCATTGTTTTATTTAAAATCAAACTAGATTTTTTTTTCCAGAAAAAAGGTTATTAACTCATTTAACCTTTCACTTTATTCACCAGACTTGGCATCAAAATAGCTTTAAAATGATAAGAGAAGAACAAAATCCTTTTGAAATAACCAAGACTGATCATGACTGAAGGATTGTCAAAATGTTGTTTTGGGAACTTAAAACAAATGTAAAAAAGAATAATTCTAACAACATTTTAAGCAGTGGCAATATAGCTGGAATAACAACAATGATAAGTTGGCTCTCTTGAAAAATAATGCAAATTTATATGTATAATATCAGGTGTCATTAATAAAATATCCTTATTGCTTTTGGGTACACCTGGCATATAGGCAGAAAAAAATCCATACACAGTGACCTTTCAAGGTGAGGAGTTTTCTTGTTTTTAAAGACTTTGTATCCCCAGTACCTAACAAAGTCCACTGTTTAATTTTATATTTCTTGAATTTGAACTAAAGTTTCATCTTAAAAAGAATATAGATTAAACAAAAGGTTGAGGAATCCAGATTAAACAGAAAGTTGATGAAGTAGCATCAAGAAATTGTACCTATGTACTACAGGGAAATCAAGGGCACAGAGAAAGGACTCCATCAGTAAGAGTAGTATCAGCACACTTTGTAGAAGCAAAAAACTATGAACCAAAACAGATGCTTTGAATACCTCCTATGGTCTGGGGAAACTTATTTAAGTTTTCAGTTTCCTCATTTAAAGAAAGGGGGTAAGTCTAGACAGTCCTCTCAGCTTTACCACTACAATGCTGTCATACTAAAATAGGCCCTACTAAATTAATTTTTAAGTGACAATGTACAGAATACATCTGCATTTGAAAGCCAGTTTCCCTTATTAACAGCTGTTTGTTTTGACAAAAAAGTTAGAATTAATTTTTTACATCAAAAATAACATCCAAGTTTTGTTGACCAAATTAGGAAGTGCCAAAATGATCGTAGCCAATATGAATGTAACTAATATGCTTTTCCTCTAAAAACCTCAAAACAATAGCAACATTTAATTTCTTCACTTAAAAGAGACGTTATTTGAATATTTTTATGCAATAATTTAGAACAAAAAGAAAGACAGGAAGCCTCTAATTTGGATAGCTTCCTTAAATTTATACATATTGGAAAAAAATATTTATATTACGTTTTAGGTGATTTACACAAATTACTTTTCCTAGCACAGAGTAGGGGCTTAATGAATGTTTATTGACTGATAGCTTGATTAATTGATTAAGTCTTAAGAGGACCAAACAGGGCACTTAGAGTTTAAGTGACTTACTTGGATCATGAAGTAATTGTGTATCAGAGACAGAGCTAGGAGTCTTCCTGAAGACCGAGGTTGGCTCTCTTCTACTCTTAATGACTCTTAATGCTAATTAAGGAGTTGTTCATTTAAATCTACACAAACATAGCAGAGTGTTCACACTGTACAAGAGACCTAAGGGAATGTCTCAATATGACTCTTACAGTTAGAAGAATTGAATGAAACTCTTCACCAATATTCAAGATCCATTAAGTTAATAACAAAAACATATCCTAATGAAAGGAAAATGAACTATGTGCTATTTTTATTATGTATATATTTATATATAATATATTTACTTAATATATTATATATATATATATATATATATATTATATAGCCACCCTTGTCTTGCTGGGCTGAAGGCTTCATAAAAGTATTTAAAGGTATTTGCTGAAGGTAAAAGGAAAACTTGTTAATTAAAACCATGTTCATATCTTTTCTAGGATTTTAAATGAAGGAGTGGAAGAAGAGGAGGAAGAAGAGAAGACTAAAGATCTAGCCATCAATTTCCCAGTCCCCCACCTCTTTTACCATTAAATGATTTACTAAAAAGATTAGGGATAAATGATTTCCCTTGGATGCAGGAAGAACTAAGATCAAGTTGTCTGGGCTCTGATATGTCCTGTCTATATGATAAAGGACAGATCAGCTGATTTCTCAGTGATCCTCCAGACAACTCTTTAGAACAATATAAATTAGAGAAGAATTTATGATCTCTATTGATTAAATGTATTTCTATTTTCAAAGTTCAATGGTTCTCTTACAGCCCTCCCTGCTTCAATGTGTAAGAAAATATGGCTTTATTCTCTATTTGAATAACTTTGCAAGGGTCACATAGAATAATTAAATACATGAATTCTATATCATTCAAACCAGCACAGTGTAGAAAGGCTTATTTTGAACTTAGTATCAGAAAATCTAGTATAGCTCTACCTCTATGTTTTTCAGCAAAATTATACATCCATCTCAAGTTTTGCTGACCAAATTAAAAAAGTACAAAATGATCATCACTTGTTGCCTCAGTTTCCTTCTCCAGAAAATGAGTTGGAGAAGAAAAATGGCAAAGCACTTCAGTACCTTTGCCAAGAAAACCCAAAAGGGGATCATGAGTGAGCCATGACTGAAATGACTGAACAATACCATTACCCTCTTGTGAGGAAAAAGATATAATATTTGCAAAAGGGATATAACTGTAAAATACTGTTATTCCTGTGTTCATATAACATATATGCAAAGTAGGTGAAAAGTCTTAATTGAGAGGGAAAACATTAGAAAGAAGCTAAAGTGACAAGAAAGGACATGTTGTAGAGTACAGTGTTTGAAATGGGTCTTGTAGGAATTGAGAATATATATTAGGAGGGAGAGATGAAGAAGCTTTAAAAACTTTTGCACTAATACTTTTAGAGGATTTTTATGTTAATATTTCTTCTATTTCGCCTATAGCAATAAGGGTATATTTTATCACATAACAAATATATGATGATGTGCACAGAAAGAAACTTTTGGAATTCACTGAAAACAGATATTAAAAGTCCCACCTTAAAAACATAAATTTGTTATTTTTTTTTTTAAAGAATAATACTAGGTACTATACTAAGCAATGCACATACATGAAATATAAGTTAAGCTTTTATTTTAATGGGGGAAGATTACACACAAAGGGAAGGCAGGAAAGGGTTGGGTACAATGCTCCTTAGAGCTGACAGCCTTAAAGTAAGGCACTTATGAAGATTATGGTGACAATTACAGATCCACACATAAATGTTGATATATACATATATTTTATAAGCACATAAAAATGTATATATTTTAATATTTTCTAGAGGAAACTACTAAATTTTCTTGTCATTTCTTTCACTGCATGGCACACTGAAAATAAGGTATCTTTTCTTCGGTGACAACAAAAAATAATTTTCACTTCAATATCTGTAATTACAGAATTTTGGAACTTTAAGAAAATTTTCACCATCTTCTAAAACTCCCAGTATGTTTAAGTTGTTTAAAACAGAAACTATGAAAATAACCTCCAGAAGAAATTTTCCTAATTCCCATGGTACAAGGATTTTGTGTCAACTTGTATTATTTACAACTCAGCCAGCACCAGCTCTAATCCTCCATGTGACCACAGAAAGGTTATATATTCATTTTCTTTTACATACTTTAGAAAAATCTTCTGGGCCCATAATTACCACCATAACAATCACTAGCTCCATCACACCCATAGGAAAATACCATAAAGTTAGGCTGTGCATACTATCCCTTTAAAAGCATTTATAGAAAGTAGGATGATTTTAATCCACATTCCACATTTTAAGACAGCTCTAAATGGTCTTTACACCCCACAAGGGAGGCAGATAACTATAGTTTAGTTCCATCAAAATGTCTTTCATTTAAACTATTTTGCTTTAGTAAGTCAAGAATTAAGGCTCTACTGTGGTACCACTTTTTTTTTTTAACGCAATTTATGTACAATTATATAGTACAGTCACCAAGCTCATTCCTATCTTTGATTTTTTTCCTTCCTTCACATTTCACTTCCCTTCAATATTTAATCAATGGAAGGAATTCAATAAATGAACATTTATTAGTATATTCTATGTGTTTGTTTATTTCAAATAAACATAAAACTGTTTGTTTTAAATGTCAGAGATACAAAATGACACAAAAGACAGTCCCTGCTTCCAAGGAGCTTATAAAACAAAGGAAGAAAATACAAATAAATACCAATTCACAAAATTTTAATCATTGTCTATCACACTCTGAATAAGCATCTACTGTATGTTTAAGTTGATTTAGTATTTATGGAGGACAGAAAATACAGAAAGATCAGCTTTTTATGAAAATACTTTCCATTCTACTCAGCCAGGTCCCTTTGAATATAAAGAAATATAGGGCATTTACCACAAATCTCATGATTTGTAATTTATAAGCAAAACTGGCTCAATAACAAATACTTGTGCTTTCTAAGATGTTCCAACTACCTCCAATTCTCTCTAAAGTCAAGTTAAAATAACTAAAACAACTGAATGTTGTTTATATATTTAAATATATAGGTTATTATACCCCACCACTACACCATTATATCAATTTTTCCTTAGGCTTATTATAAGAACAACCAAAATAAGTTTCAGATTCCCCTTAAATCCTTTTCCCAGCCACATTCTTATTAAAACAGAATAAATAGGTAAGCGTATTGGTACAGGAAAGAGAAACAGAGAATAATAAAGGAAAAGGAATATCTCACTGAAAGTTGTGGAAAACAACTACCCTAGAGATGAAGCAGAACTTTCTCAATCCATTTTGTTACTTATAAGTGGATCGTCAACAAAAAAAGTCATATTACAAAACAGATGAAGTTTTGTGATAATCAAATAATTCTTTAAATGCTGAAGACTGGAAACTTAAAGGAACCCTACAGATGGATCATTTTGCAAGACAAAGAAACCTTTTGTAATGGCAATAATTGCCTCCAGATTTATTTGTTTTGTAAAATAGCATTTTTGAAATATAGGAATTTTATTAGCCTGGATGCTTTAAGACTGTTAACTGGATAAAAAATATAAAGAAACTAGATAAAGACATAAGTTTTCAAAAAACATTTTAAAGACTGACTCTAGGTTAAACGTGCCCCTTTTTGCTGTTTCTAACTTACACATCTTTTGTTTTTTAACTTGTACAAATTTAACCAAGACAAACTTAGTATTATTCCATTTATTCAAAAAGTGACTGCTTCTCTGATCAACTACTTTGAAAGTTTCATAGGCAGGGAGTAACATTTTCCTGATTGAAATGGGAAAAGAATTCTCTAATTAAATAGTAAGAAAAGAAAATTAATATTTGCCCAATCTAAAACATTTGAAATTAAATAATGCCCTGGTCTTTATTGGATTAGGCAAGTAAAATTAAAAAAAAAAAATCAAACTTGAAAGGATGATTGAGACAACTGAATGAAGGAGAAAAAAGAAGGGGAAAAACACTTTACCTCACAATACATCTTATGAAACAAGATTAATTTAGATTACAGTGCACTAATCAATTTTAAGACAATCTTAATCTTCTCCTATTGCACTTGGAACATTTCTAAATTCAGTTGGCAATGCAGAATAGTACTAGACAGCGTGATGCTGCAAGAGGAAATGTATCCACTCCTTGTTAAAGGGTATTTAATCAGGGTAAACAGCAACCATTCTGTGACCCGTTTTAAATTCAAATAAGAAAAACTATTTCCAGCCAAATGATTACAATAAAGAGAACTGAACTCAAATGATTCATGCTGAGACATACTTTGTGATGTCCTACCATTTTTTCTTCTTTAATAAAATAATAGTTCATCTTTCCATAGCACTTTGAAGTTCACAAAGTACTTTTATCACCACCATTCTGTGAGATGGGTGATGTAATTCTTACCTTACTCCAGATGATGAAACTGAAGTCTAAACCTAAAAACAACATAAACCCAAGCCTCTATATTTTTCACATCTGTAAATAAGACATTTAACTTTTCTTGGCCTTAATTGATTCTCCTTTATTACTTGTGAAATATGTATCAAGCGCTGGGAATTCAAGAAGAAAATTTTAATAGTCTCTTCTCTGATAAAACTACATTCTAAAGTGGAAGTCAGCATTAATAAGTGTATGTAAAAAATGTATAAAGTATAGGCAAGATAATGGGGCTAAGAAGAAAATACAAATAGCTGGGGGAAGGAGAGGAGCATCAAGAAGGACTTCTTATAGGAAGTGACTTGCACCAAGTTTTGAAGCTTGGAAGAAAGCTAGAAATACTGTGAAGTGAGGATGAGAAAGAAATTCATACCAACTTCCATGTGGGACAAACAACCAGTACTAAAGTGTGGAGACAGAAGAAAGAATTCTGTGTAAAAGGAACAGAAAAAAAACCCAATCAAGTGAGTAGGAAAATGTATTTGAGGGCAGACTTGCTCTTAAGGCTCCTGGGAACTGGATTACTGGTCTCAGGCAAGTGGTTCCTAGAGTGAGTCTCAGATTCTTCTTGCCAAGCTGGCTTGGCAATATTGTAATGGTGGCTTGGATAATGTCTCAACCATGACTTTTGGAGAAGTCGAATTGACCTCAAACTTGTGTCACCAGGAGCCTGTCAGGTTTATAGCACCCACCTTTTTGAAGTACCCAAAGGCGAAACTCAGACCAAGAGACACTCCTCTCTCTCCTGTGCCATGAATTCAGATCTCTTCACTATTTCTAAAAAAAAAATGGCCATTCTAATGCTAGAGCTTCACCATCCTTTCCTGGGGGAGTAAAAGATAGTCCAATGGGGAGAAAATGAAAAAGAAAAAATTCTATGTAGCACAAGGTAGAACCAGAATCTTGGTGGTAGGTTATAAAGGGCTGGAAAAGTGATAGAGGAGAATATATCTGACCTTAGAGGAGTCACTGGATTCATGACTAAAGGAAGAAAAATTGTCAGGGAATAGAATATCATAAGGAGACACTTGGGGCAGAAAGTTGGTTGAAGTGGCAATAATAGTCCAAATGAGAACAAATGAATGTTAAAAGTAGGTGATGTAAGTACAGAGAAAGAACAAATATAAATAATATTGCTAAAATAGATTTGGCAGCAAGTAATTTACATGGAGTAAGGGCTATAACAGAAGGCAAGGTTATGAAGCTGGATTATTTGTAATAATAGTGGTACCCTCAACATAAAAAGGAGAATTCAGAAAATGAGTGGGTTTAAAGAAAGATGATGAGTTCTGATTAGGAAATGTGGTGTTCTGGATAAGAAAGAATTTGTGACCAAAGAAGAAACAAAGAGCATTATGGGATGGAGAAGGAATAGTTTTAATTACTTTAATTTAAAAAAAGGTTTGCACAAACAAAACCAATGCAATTAAGATTAGAAAGAAAGCAGAAAGTTGGGAGAAAATATTTTACAGAAAGTTTCTCTGATAAATTTCTAAAATATATAGAGGGCTGAATCATTTTTTTTTTTTAAAGAATACAAGTAATTCCCCAATTGATAAATGGTCAAAGGATATGAACAAGCAATTTTCAAAAGAAAAAAATCAAAGTCATCATAATGAAAAATGCTCTAAATCACTATTGACAGAGAAATGCATATTAAAATATCTCTGAGATAATTCTTCATACTTATCAGATTGGCTAATATGACAGAAAAAGAAAATGACAGGCACCATGGGAAATCAGGACATTAATACACTATTGGTAGAATTGTAAACTGACCCAACTATTTTGGAGAGCAATTCAGAATTATATCCAAAGGCTATCAAACTGTATATCCCAAACAGATTTTTTAAAAGGGGGAGGGAAAATCTATTTGTAAAATTATGTGTGTGTGTGTTCATTTATTTATTTATAGGAGCTCTTTTTGTGATGGCAAAGAATTGGAAATTCAGGGGATGCCCACCTATTGGGGAATGAGTGAATAAATTATAGTATATGATTGTGATGGAATATTATTGTGGTATAACAAATTGACCAGAGAAAAGACAAAACTAATAAATCAATACACTCTTAAGTTCCTAAAGAATAAAAGTTTGGCTTTGTTTTGCTTTCTTTCTTTTCTTTTTTTCTTATCTTTTTTTCTTTTTTTAGTCTTTGTATTCCCAGGATCTAAACTAGTAGCTGGTACCCAGTGGGCATTTAATATACATTTATGGAAATGAATTGAAACCAAAAGAAAGTAAAACCAAGGTATTTAAAAATAAAGTTCTGCAAATGTATAATCTATCAGAACAAAATAAAATTTAGTTCTTTTGAATTTAATTAATCTCAAGAGAGAAATGTAATTCAGAACCCCAGAGAAGGCTTGATCCACACAGGATTGTATAGTCATTTCACGGCTTGGAGAAATCTAGGTCAATCTGAATTCACCCTTACTACTTACTTCCTGATATTGAGAAAGGGAGAACTTTTCTAATGAACTGTATCACAATATAACATTTACTGAAATTTAGAGCATCTGTTATCTTTTTAAAAACCTGTAGTGTTAAGACTTATACAGAGGATACAAGAAATAAACTAAGTGAGTATTTTAACCATAGTCAAAATACTATCCAAAGCAAAATCAAATGCTTAACTATATGACTGGTCTTCCTATTTCTATTATTCCAACTAATTTCATATGATTATTTCAATTCTTTGATGATCCATGATCTCACTGATTTGAACACTCTTCAAAAACTGCTAATTACAAGCCTCCTTATCCTACATAATTTTTGTCAACATAAATTTTATGTGAAACAGGGGCCTGCCCTATAGAGTCCTAACCTCAGAGTAGCTATATTATATTCTGCTTGCTGCCAAACCCATGTGGAAGATACTTAGGGTACTGCTTTGGGAAAGTCATGATAGCTGATGTGATTGGAAAAGTCCTGTTTCCTAATTTGGAAATTACACACACAATCTGTAACTGGTTTGGGTATGCTAACTAGAGACAGACTACTGATTAACTGCTGAGTCAAAAGAAGAGTACATGCAAAAGACACTAAAAGGCCAGAGTAAAGCTCTCCTTCTTTCTTTCTGTTATCTGGTTGGCAGTTGTATGGGCAAGAAGTCATGCTGTCTCCCCATAAACATCAGATTTTGATTTTGCGTACTAGAATACCCCAAAGATTCAAATGATTATTTATCTTTAACATACATTATAATATAATAAATAATTACAACATAGTTATCTGTAATTATATATTATAACATATAATTAGAATAAAATTATCTGTAGATATAGACATTATAATAAAGATTATAATATATCATAACATACTATGTATCATTATATGATATATTACAAATTATACATGTTAAAGCAAATAGTGATCATTTGTAAAAATTTAGAAAACCATTATTGCCTATATTCATTATTCACTTTGCTACGCAAAACATAAAACAAAAATTACCTAATACTTGGCTGGTGAACTATAATGGGCAACTTAGGCAAAGGAGCTTTGCTCAATTGAATCAATTCAAGGAGTCTTCAATGCCTATCCTTGTGGAACATCCTTTTCCTACTCTGGCTAACGGACCTCAAAGGCAGAAGCAAGAAGTACATACAAAGACACACGATCAGGAATGCTCAATACTAAAATAAAGCTCCAATATCACCAAGTCTCCAAGAATAAATCTGAGCAACTTCTGAAAATGAATTCACTGTGGGGTCTGGCTTTAGAGGTCCTACACTAGCAGAGCACCAGAGCTGACGTAGATGTGCAAGTTGAATGTCTAGAGAGCATCTCAGAAGTTGATGTAGACTCTACCATGACTCTATACCTGAGGCCTATTGGAAAAACGAAAGCTGTCTTTTCCTAGCATAAACAATCTCAGCATGACATTCAATGGTCGACAGGTTTAAAAAAAAAAAAAAAAAAAAAAAAGAACTGGATATCTGACATGCTCTTTGTACATTCCAAGAGGTCCTTTATCCATGACACCATGTGATAATGTTATGATTCCAGTCCAGCCTGATAGGAAGGAGCTATTGTACAACCTCAAGGTCACTGCAAGTATACTGGGCAATGAGTATTTCAGTCACTTTCCCCTGGACACACAAAAATGTTTACTCAAAATTAAAAGTTATATCAAGGCAGAAGATGATCTTATGCTTGGTTGGCAAAAAAAAAAAAAAAAAACAAAAAGGGGGGTGGGGGTGGGAAAAGATTCCTTAAAGACAGATGAGAGGATCTTCCCAGTTCCTGATATAAGAATTTCATATTACCATCAAAATTGCCTTTTACAGCAGCACAAGCAAGCTTGTTAGAGGAAGGCCTGAGGATGTGGGCTGGATTTAGCATTGCTTCTCATAATAATTAAAGCTTTTGGCACAAAACAAAACAAAAACAAAATCCTCAGCATTTACCAGTCAAGGCATCTAAGCATCCTAAAGTCAGCTCCTTGTGTAACTATGTATATTATATTCAGCTTAAGTTAACTGAAATTTTAGAATGCCTTTTACCATTTCAAGAATCTCATATAACATTTAATGAGATTTGGGGTAATGGTCATTAAAGAATTTCACAGAGGGCAGGGGATGCATCATTATACAATTAGTCTATTAAGGAGAAAAGACACTTTCTAAAAAAGCTACAGTTTTCTAAATAATATCATTTCTGCAATCTCAATAGAGAAAAATGTTGACCAGTTTCCAATTTACCTAAAATTTAAAAATATTTGGGCATGTGTTTGTTTTGATTTGTACTGCTTAATTTGCAGGAGAGTTTTGCTACTTACATTGGATTTATGCCATTAGAGAAACAAATGTGTCACGCACTGACACTAACAGAAGATATAAATTTTGAATTTTTGTCCTCTTTGAAGCTAATAAAAATAATTAAGCAACCACAAATAGGAAAATATTTAGCTAAAACTGCCCTAACTGCCATACCCAGTCATTTAATGAGGGTTTTTTTTTTTAAACTCGAGAATGTAAAGCTTAAATTGAACTAGTTTTGTTTTAAATCTGCCAAACATAATACTTAGTGAATGAATATTTGCTGTCACTCTATCATACAATGAAATCAAATGCAAATTCCTTACTGCAATGATCAAGGTTCTATCAGTTTTTCTCACCCTACCTACCCAAACTTGTTTCACATTACTAACCAATTACCGTCCTCTCTGCTCTAGCAGATCTGGGGGATTTTACTGCAAGCCCTTGCCAGGACTGGGAATGTGGGCACATTTCAGAGATATTGAGAGTTTGGCTCTAGTCCACCACAATAATTTTTTGGCTTCCTGAAAAAAGTTGTATTTATACTGCACTGTAGTCTGTTAAATGTATTATGTCTAAAACAAAACAATGTATGTAGCTTAATTAAAAAAAAAAAAAAAACCTTTATTGATTAAAAAGTGCTAATCATCATCTGAGCCTTCAGAAAGTTTTAATCTTTTTGCTGATGGAGGGTCTTTCCCTGAAGTTGATGGCTGCTGACCAATCAGGATGATGGTGTTGAGGGATGGGTTGGCTGTGGTCATTTCTTAAAATAAGACAACAATGAAATTTGCTATATCAAATTGATTCTTCCTTTCACTTGAATACTCAGTAAAGTTATTAACTAGCCAAATTTCAATATTGTTTTGTCTCAGGAAATAAGAAGACCCAAAAAGAGGTTAAGAGATAGGTATTCAATTCTGACGGACCTGGCCATCCTCAGCAATGAGATGAACCAAATCAGTTCCAATGGAGCAGTAATGAATTGAACCAGCTATGCCCAGTGAAAGAACTCTGGGAGATGTCTAAAAACCATCCATTGAATTCTCAATCCCTATATTTTTTCCCACCTGCATTTTTTATTTCCTTCACAGGCTAATTGTACAATATTTCAGAGTCCAATTCTTATTGTACACCAAAATAACGGTTTGGTCATGTATACTTATTGTGTATCTAATTTATATTTTGATATATTTAACATCTACTGGTCATCCTGCCATCTGGGGGAGGGTGGGGGAAGGAGGGGAAAATTGGAACAAGAGGTTTGGTAATTGTCAATGCGGTAAAGTTACCCATACATATAACCTGTAAATAAAAGGCTATTAAAATTTAAGAGAGAGAGAGAGAGAGAGGAGGAAGGAGGGGGAAGGGGGAGGTGGGGGTATTGCTAGTCAGTAGAGCAGTCAGGATATATATAATATTTTAAGTTTTTTTGACTTATCTGGACAGACTTCATGGCGCCCCAAAACAATTACAATAGGAAGCTCAAAGAGCATTGATCACAGATCCTCATAACAGATATAATAATAAAGAAAAATTCTTAAACTGAGAATTGCCAAAATGTGACACAGAGATGAGATGATGTTAGAAAAATGGGCTGAAAGAGCTGGTAGCACAAAATTGCCACAAATCTTTGATTTGAAAAATAAACAAACCAACAAACCAACTACTTCCAGTATTTGCAATATGCCACAAAGTGAAGTGCAATAAAATGAGGTATGCCCACATAGTTTTTACTGCATAGAAATTAGAATACACATAGATTAGGGATACTTGACCCAGTGGAAGTCAAATCCATTCTCTCTTTAGTCAACAAACCAAATTCCAGTGTTCTTAAGTTCAAATAACCACATAGACCAGATGGGCCCAAGATGGAGGGGTGAGGTTCTTCTTCCTTCTTCCTTCTTCCACTAAGACACTGTTATGAGTTCAGATGGATTTGAAGTCCTACAAAGAACCAAGGGAGCAGTGCTTCCTCCTTTCCTCTCTTTATACCTCTACCTTTCCCACCCCTATTAAGGGTCCTTCTGTTCTATTCTACATCACATTCTAGACTAGGTTTAAAACTGGGTGATAAGATTTTTTTTCTTATTTATTTACTTGGTAGTTTCCCCAAGTTTCATTCAAAATAATTTTTTTAATATTTGTTCTTATGATTTTTGAATTCTAGAGTCTCTCCCTTATCCTCACCCATAATTAAGAAACCACATATAAGTTATGCAAAACAGTTCCATAAAAGTCAAATTGTGAAAGAAAAACAGATCTTCCACTAATGAAAATAAAAACTCAAGAAAAAATAAGTTAAAAATAAAGAGAGAGGTATAGAATAAATATCTATGCTTTGAGACACAATCAGTTCCTTCTCTGAGTATGAAAAGGACTTTTCATCATAAGTCCTTCAGAGTAGTTGTGGATGATTGCACTCCTAAGAATAAGGACTTTCCAGGTTATTGTTTTTTTTCCCCCTAAGAGCAGCCTTCTCAACTTTTCCCAGAGCACAATAATATTCCATCAGAGAAACATGCTTCAAAAAAAATTTTTTACAATCACTATTGCTAATTGTATTTATTCCTCATTTGTTCTCTTTATCCTTTCACCCTGTCCCTCTCCTCAAAAGTATTTTGCTACTGACTACTCTCCTCCCCCAATATGCTTGCTCTTTTATCACCCTTCTCACCCTTCTCACATCCCATTCTCCTCCTGTTTTCCTTCAGGGGAAAGGTTTCTATATCCCTATTGAGTATGTATGTTGTTTCCTATTTGAGTCAATTCTAAGAGTATAATTCACTTACTCCCCCTCTCCACCCCTTCTTTTCTCCACTGTAAAAGCTTTTTCTTGCTTCTTTTTTTTAAATGGCAGATAATTTTCACCATTCCACTTTTCCCTTTCCCTTTCTCCAAGTACATTCCACTCATACCCCTTAATTTCATCATTTTCTTAAAAAAAAAAAAAAAAAAAAAAGATGTAATCCCACCATATTCAATTCAAACTTATGCCTTCTGTCTATATATATATTCTTTCTAAACTGCCATAATAATGAGAACATTCTAATGAGTTACAAGTATCATCCTCCCATGTAGGAATGTAAACAGAGAAACCTTATTAAGTCCCTTATGATATCACTTTCCTGATTATCTCCTTATGCTTCTCCAAAGGTGATGAGATTTTTCTAGAGGTCCCGGTAACACATGAGGAATCCAAGAAGCAAAGTTCCAAGATGGAGAATCTCTCCAATAGATGCCTGCAAATCATATGGCACTAAATATATTTTAGATGAAGCTTCCATACAACGCAGTACTCCCTCTGAAGTCCTAGCAGAATGCTAATGTCAAGTGAAAGAGATACCCAGAAGGAAGGATTAAAAACCATACCTGTGCAGGACAAATGATAGCAAATAAAAGGAAGAAAAAGAATAATTCTATGGAATTTTACCCCATCATAAGGGAAACAATTTGTTAAGATTATCTCTTTGTAGACACAGGGGATAGAAAATGGCAGTAGGCCTGCGAACCCTGCCAATAAGGAGTACATACACTCATGGTCTATGCATGCAACTGAAAAACGCAATATAAATCTCATTAATGATACATTTCTTCTACAATGATAACTTCTAATTTCCTTAGTTTATTAAATCATTACTTTACCTAGAAATACCATTCTCCTTAGGTAATCTATCATGACCCTCATTCATAACAAAAAAAAAAAAAAAAAAAAAAAAGGGGGGGGTGGGTGGGTGGGTGGGAGAGAAGATAATTACAAAGATATTCAAGATAATGAAAAGAAGTGCTGGTTTATTTTGGGAAAAATAAGGGAAATTTTCACATCCTAATTCTAAGCTTGTTTCATAGCAATATTTACAATAATTTTAGGAAATGTATCAGTATTAGAACTGTAGATTAGAAAATCATAACTCATGGATTAAAAAGCATTCTTAAAGTCACAAAATATATCTGTGTCATTGGGAATAGAGGATAAGAAGCATACAAAAATGAGTAAATATGTTGTCAATCACAACTTGGTTATGCTAAACTAGAATAAATAATTGTCTATACCTGGAGTTATCATTAAAATATTAAATTCTGCTAGGCCTAATTGAGATAGCTTAAATTTATTCCTTCTTTTATATCTATTCTTCTGGTTTACTAGTCTACTTTCCTAAAGTGAAACTGTCTCCCAAGATATTGTCATTAGTTTTCTTATTCCTCCATCAACAGTAATCTTAACCAGTCCATACTTTCAGGTATCACTTCTATATCTGTGATTTTGAAATCTATTTAATCCTACTTTTTATCCTGATCTTCAATTTCACATATTCAGTTACCTGTTAGACACCATTATCTGGATATCTTAACAGAAACTTAAACTTTACCTATCTAAATTTGAATCCATCATCCTACCCTTTCCCCACAAATTCTCTATTTCTGTTGAGGCACTTGAAGTTTCAGAATTATTTTGTCCTTTTTCTTCTATTCACATCCTGGAACCAATCAATTGCTAAATGTTGTCAAGTCTATTCTATATAGCATCTCTCAAATCTATCCCCTCCTCTCAACTCATAATGGTTAACCCTAACCCAAGATCATTATTTCTCATCTGGGCAACTGTATAAGAGGCTTCTAACTCATTTTCCTAGATCCAGCAGAATCCAGAATAAAAGAGGATCAGGAAGTCATGGCTTTCTGCTGGAAGAGACAATATAATTACATTCCTCCAAATCTTTCAATGGTTCCCAACTACATATAAGACTAACAAAACAAACCAAATTCAGAAATGTTACTTAAAATCTTTCATGATCTAACTGTATTTCCCCTTTATAGCATTATTTCATATATTTCAATGAAGCTGGCCTCCAATCTCAATTTTTTTCTTTCTTATCTCCATGCTCTTCCAAGTTATCACCTATGAAAAGAATGTTCTTCCTCTTCATATTTATTTCTTGAAATTCTTCTTCTGAACTCCACATCTCAACTGTCATCACCTCAATAAATTTTCCCCTGATCTCTCGGAAAAGAACATCATAACCTTCCTAAATTTTCCTAGAGCACATTGGATAACTTTTGCCTCTCCCACATTCTATCTTTCCAAGGCATCCTCAGTTGGAAATAAGATATATCCTTACCACCACATCTCAAATCCTTGAAGACAGGAATTGTACAGATTTTTAATTCTATATTCTTAGCACCTAGTATAATGTCTTAAAGAGATACATTAAAAAGCTTACTGAATTGAATTTTTAACAAATAGGATCACTACCTATATTACTTTAGGTAAACTTTAATTTTTGAAATTTAGAATTAAAAGAATTCTAAGATTTTTTCAGCTCTAAATTTACGATTCTATAGATATGAGGGGGGAAAAGATACATCAACAATATATTAAAAATATCTATCCATATAACTCTTACCAAAGGAAACAATGATCCTTATACTAATAAATAAAATGAAATTTTGAGAGGAAAAAAAAATCAGAAATGAGTCTATCGAACTTACTTTGATATGATATTAAGCATGGTTTAAGTTCTAGGAAAAGACAAACAAGTTTTTTCATAGTACATAATTTTAATTAGCATTAAATATAGTTTCTAATTTCATATTCATGTAGTTTAACACCTGCATTCTAGATATTAAGGCTCTTGAGAACTAAAAGTATATCATTACCCAATCACAAAAGATTATATTCATGGAAATATTATTCGAGTTTTATGGCTTTTGGTGGTGGGAAGAAGGGTTTTATGTATGCATTTATGTGAATTAATTTATTTGTTAATTTTTTTTAATTTATTAATATAGTTGAACTTTATTCAACTAAGTTTAGTGAGAAGGTAAAAAAGGACAAGTAAAAAGCATAATTTAAAAAAAAAAAAAAAGCCCTAAATCTAACTACAAGGAACTATTAGTTTAGGATAAACTAAGGAAAATCAATATTTTTTTCATGACCTGAACAAATTATAACTGCTAGGACATCAAGTTTGGCAAAATTATCATTTTTTTTTTCACGAGACTAATAAAAAGTGACAAATAAATCACTGATATTTCTCCTTAAGGCTTATAAAACACTTCCTTCATAATTCTTTGAGCGTATAGATATTATTGTCTTCATTTTAGAGATAATGGTTAAATGACGCCTATTATGAACTAAGAATCAAACCAAATTGCCCCTAATTTCAAGGCCCAATGTTCTTATTACTGCTCTGTCCCTACCATCCCTTTTCATTTTCTATTACAAAACTGATAATTTGCCTAAAAATTTTCAGTTTATGAAAAAAGAAATCATTAAAGTAGAGAATAGAAGGAAAATGAGCCATGTGACAGTAAAACAGTTTTGGATACCAAAAGCAACAAAAATCATTTTAAAGAAAACTTGTTATTTAAATCAACAAAAGCCATGTATTCATAAAATAAAGATGATGGCCATTACTCTGGGGTGGAAGGATCTGGGGTATGGAGGGTAAGGGAAAGAAGCTCTAGGAAATAGTTACATCTAAAAAAAATTCAAGACATTCATTTCTGGAATTATTAAATTTTAAACTATTTACTTTAAGAGATTACCCTCCAAAATTATACATAAACATAGGCTTCTGGGCTTTTTTGTTACTTAAAAAAAAAAAACCCATACATATGTTTGACAGAGCAAAATAACACTTTGAAGACTCTTCCAAAAAGCATCTTCTTACCATGTCAACATTTTAAAGTACTCTATGATTCAAGGGCAATCTAAGTACTGACATCATATAAGGTGTGAAATGAAAAAGCATGTGATCACCTAAAGTGTTCAGTGTCATAGAAAATATCCTAAATGTCTTGTTTGGAAAAGAAAAATTCATTATCATTGGTGAGACTCCAAATTGATCTTATTTATCAATGGAGAACTAATTGTATGATGTCCAAAAATTAAATCTAGTTTCTTTGGTGAAAACAACATTTAGGAAAAATACTGCTCAAATTATTCATGGTAGAAAGATAAAACAGATAGGGGAAATAAAATATATATACTTGCTAAAATATGGCTCACAGCTGATTTGGCATCCTATTGGGGAAGTCTTTCTGACCAACTATCAACAGACTTATCTTAGATACAGCTACAGATAGACTATTATCTATTTAGGAGATGATCAAGCTGCTTTCTCTGATCTCAAATTTTTCACTCTTTTCTAACATATTTTCCCAGTAGATTAATCATAGCTATCTATGATTATAGAATAATATCTAATATTAATCAAAAATTACCAATTACTCAAATTGCATTTGAAAAACATACAATAGCTGTCCCAATCTATTATTATTCTATGATCATAGAATAACTTGAACATAACTTATGATATAAAAGATAATATTTTAAGATACAAATGATCAGAAAAGGAAGGTAGGCAAGTGCAGTAACTAGGCACAAGAAATAACAAAGATATTTAAGTAATATCTTGGTCCCTTTCAGAATAATAATGATCTTTCAGGATACTGGTAACACAACATATGTCAGAATGTATGGAAGAAAGTCGCTAAGAATATCCATGAATGAAAAATCATTGAGGGTCAGAAACAACACAGAAATTAATGAAATCACAGATTCATGAAAGGAACAACAACAACAACAACAACAACAAAAAAAAAAAAAAAAAAAAAAAAAACCAAACAGGAAACCAGAAGCAAAGCTAATTATAGTATATCACCCTGGACTTTTGTCTATACACAAACTAATTTGACTCTGGGATAGTGTTTCCTTTGTTTTGCCATTCTGTAGAGAAAAGGGTCATTACATAAGCCAATCATTTTCAAAAATCAAACTTGACTGCAGAAAGCTTAATTTAAAACATTTGGAAACCACATTTTCAATGATTTAGATAAAAATTACTATAAACAATATTATTGAAGCGTTATTGTGATTCACAATTGGGTATTTTATTTAAATATATTATGAGGCTCTAGTATATTTTCTTGTTAAGCTACATAGAAATTATAAGAAAAAATGTGAAAATACCTAAAATGTAGCTCTGTTGCAAACCAAAGCACCAGGATAAGACCAAGATGCTTCAGACATGCACCATTTGAAGGAGCCAGCAGAGGGTAGCAAAGACCTGGCTACACAGAGGGTAGCACCAACTTGGCTAAATAGCAAATAATGCTTTGTAACTAGAACTGGAATGGGCAGTTGTTTGAGGAAGAAATAGTAATTCACAAGTAACATTTTTAGCAATGAGTCTAACCCAAGTAGAAGAATGAGTGGGGTACTGGTGGTGGTGATGGAGGATAACAAAGTCTAGAGCCAGGAAAGCAGCTGGAAAAAATATAGGATTAGAATCTTAAAACAAGAAAGACTAAGAAAGAAAATGGAGATAAAGTAAATGGGGATTAACACCAAGAGAATAAGGATCTGAATGAGAGTCAAGGCACAACCAGCAAAAGCATAAAGTTGATCTTAATAGCAATGGGCAAATCCATTGAATGGATAATTCATTGATGGTGATTCTGCCAGGAGCTTAACTCTCTACATCTCCAGATCTTAAAAAATAGCACTGGAGATGATACAGAGCTTCATAACTTGCTCAGTTAATTGCTTACCAATTTAAAATTCAAGAAGCAATTATTCCTTTATTTTAATAAGGGACAGTGGCTAGACAATTGATTTCAATAATACTAGAAACTCTAAAGGGAAATACATTGCATAAAATTGATAAAGGTTGGCATCTTCTTTGAAATTCAGTCTTAAGAGTATTGGCTAGAACACTGAGAATTTAAGGAACTTGCCCTTAGTCACATAACCAATAAATACATTTCAGAAATTGAATTGGAATCCTGGTCTTCTTGTTCTGAAGCCATGTCACTATTCACTGTTCCATGCTGCCTCTTTTTAGCATCTCTGGAAATTCCTTAATGAGAGAGACCATATTTTATTTATCTTCATAAATCTTAAAGTACCCAGCAGAGTACCTTTAAAGTTTCGAGTAAGATCTTCAATAAATACCTGTCAATGAAATTATGGGACAACACTAAAAGGCATTATAAATGTCAGCTGTTCAAGCTTACTTTTAGCAGGGGAAAAAAATATCTACCATGTTTCTAAATACTTCCAAATAAAATTTAATACATGATAGAGCAGTCATCCTTGAGTTGTATTTAATATCCCTGACTAAAGTTATTTTTATTCAACTTTTCAAAAGAGGTACAGGCCTTGGAATTTTCACAAAAAGGTTGATATGTTCGAGTAAAAAAATACACACTGAAACAGAGATAAGCCTATAACAAAATAATCACTGAATTGAAATTTCAGTATATCAGCACCATGGGATTAATAGACAGAAGGAAGTGCCCAGATAAGCGTCAACAATATAATCAACACTGGGAATATTCCAAAACAAACTTTAGACCAGGGGAAAAAAAAAAAAAAAAACACAATAAAAACACAGAAAGCACACATCTATTTCTATTTTTAAGTGAGAGCACTAAAGTTAATACTGTTAAAAAAAATTAATACACATAATTGTAATGGGGGTAAAACAGCATTTACCAAATAATTTTAGGATCTCTGCAAAAATTAGTTCCACTTCTTCAAAGAAAAATCAATCAGCAAGTATTTCATAGAAGTTTATTACAGGTATATGTCAATTAAGTGTTGGGCAAAAATAGCTACTATTTACAAGGAGTTTACATTCTTACAGAGAAAATGTTATAAATTAGTATATAAAAGATAATGGATAGATGCCTTAGAGGAAAAGGGAAGGTGAGAGGAAGGAGAAGAAATATGCATTTAAATAGTGCTTGTTATGTACTAGGTATTGTGATAAGCACTTTTTACAAATATTATCTCATCTGCTTCTCATAGCAATGTTGAAGGATTGTTACTACTATCCTCATTTTACAGCTGAGGAAACTGAGGCAAACAAAGGTTAAATATCTTATCCAACATCACATACTTATTAGCTGTCTGAGACTGGCATTCAATCCACTCAATCATGAGCTGCCTTCTCTAGAAGGAAAGGCTCTAATCCTGGAAGGATGAGAATGTTCTTCAAAGCTTAGTCAGTTGAACTTAGGGGGGAAAAAGTGCCAACAAAAACAGTCATTAGCATATTGTATATAGCCATTTGTATCTTTTTTCTTCCTATGGGCCACACATTACCAATTATCACACTGAAACAGATTTCCTAAATATTACACTAGAACATTTGTTCTCCTCCTTTTGCACCTAATTAACAGTAGTTGATCATAGATCAGGGGTCATAAATCTAGGATTACAACATGAAATCAAACTCTCTCATTTTATAGATGAGAAAACTAAAGCACAGAGTATGGTCAGTCATAGAACTAGTAATTGTATGAGAGGAAATTTGAACTCAGAATTTATTGGTTCTAAATCCAGCACTCTAGTCACTAGTCGATGCTAATCGCTCAATAATCAAAAAAAAAAAAAAAAAAAAAAAAAAAAATCTGGTTTATAAAAGTCAACAAAGAGCCAAGATTTAGTAAATTTTTCACAGCTGCTTTTCCAAACTATCAAATCTTTAAATGTTAAATAAACAAAATTCTACTAGTCAACATCAGAGGCATGACGTAACTAAAAGACTCTTAACTCTTGAATAAACCAGATTAATACATAGCTGAGAAATGTTTAACAAAATAAACAAAAAGGAACTATAACATAGATAATTTTAATTTGTGCTTTTCTCAGTCTGTTGCTCATAGGGAGCCTTTTCTATTTAAGTTTGACATGACTGACATATAAGCACTACATTTGAAAATGTTGGGACTATTAAAAAAAAATAAAAGTTATCATATCAAGCTATCATACTACCTTCAGCCCAAGTCCATTGTCTAACTCATTCTAGCTATCTTGCACTATTATATCTGTTTGTTCCAACTAATTAGGATGTGGATTGTGACACAACCCACAGTTTTTACTGGAAAACTCTAAACCAAAACCTGTTTCCCATGTATTTTTCCATAAATAAATCCCAGTGAGTATTATACATAATCAAAGTGATTATGTCACTTTCCCAGTCAGTTTTCCAGTATTCAGGTGACACACATTAGAATGCAAGCTTTATGAGGAGACCTCCCTAAATTGATTAGCATCAAGATAATTCCTTTCACCACAAGCTCTTTGGCTATGTGGCAAATTCAAAAATAAGAAGGATAGAAGAAATGTTTTGAGTACAGAGGTAAGATCACACAGAAAATACCTTTCCCAAAAAGGATTCTGTAGTAACCAGAAATTTCTATGTATCAGAGAACGGGATAAAGTAATAATGCTTTGTTTATTTAACTATAAACTTTCTTCTAGTCCCTGTCTATGTAAAAATCTTAAACTGAGCAATCTAAATAACTCAAAATTCATCTACCCACTCCCCCATCCACTCTTTTCCCAATTTCACCATTTTCTGTTCAGTAGACCACCACTAGCCTTTTTAGTTTCACAACTTTATGGTCATACTCAACTCTTTTTTTTCCCCACGTACAATCATTTGCCAACACTTAATGACTCTATTTCCACATCATCTCCTCCATCTGTCCTCTGTTCTACAATGCCAATCAAAGTTAAAGTAGGCTCAGAATGGTACAACAGATATCTAATTAGCCACCTAGCCTCCTGCCATTTCTTCTCCCTAACTCATACACCATATAACTACCATAATAATCTAAAATGAGAGATCTAATCATATTACACTACCTTCAAGATAAAATAATCTTATTGGAAAAAATACTGGAGTGGTTTGCCATTTCTTTCTTCAGGTCATTTTAAAGATGAAGAAACTAAGGCAAGGGAGTTAAGCTGTTAAGTGAGTGACATGAGTTAAGTTATATGCTTATGTGGTCAGACAACTAGTAACAGACACCTACCTTGTAAGTGACTTAGGTGAGATTTAAACTCAAAAAGATTAGTCTTTCTTACTCTAAGCCAGATACTCCTATCTATTGTGCCACCTAGCTATCACATTAATATTTAATTGATATTGGCATTCAAAATTTGGCTCCAGCATAACTTTCCAGATTTATTTCACACTCTACCCTTTTAAGCACTTTATATATTAGACTATTTATTAAACTCCAAAAGAGGTATTACTCCTCAAAGTATTTTCATTTCTCTTAATTAAGATGGTGTTTCCTCCTCACATATTCTTTCTAGCTATATGAACTTGTGCAAATCACAAATTATCCTTTGTAAAATAATTACTTCCAATTCCAGACACATCATGCTATGGTTCACATAGTTTTCCTCATAGCATGGACAGGTGTCATCTCCTTTAAAGAGTTTTTCATCATTTCCCTAGTTGTTAGTATTCTCTTTCATCTCCAAATTAACTCTTTATTTATTAGCCTGTTAAGCTATTGTATCCTTCAGTAAAATATAAGTTCCCTGAAGATAGGCACTATTATTTTGTTTTATGTTGTCACACTCAGCACACTGCTTTTACGCATGATAGAGGATTAGATCTTTGTTAAACTGAAATAAAAATTGTCCCTTTTATTACAATGCATTTTTAGAGCTTTAGAGATCAATTTAAAATATTAAAGTGAAATAAAAATTCTAAATAAAATATTATTCCAGTTAAAACACATTAAATTTTAAAGCAAAGAATGAAAAAAACTGGGAAAATGCTCAATATTTATCTAGCAATTTGAGGAAAAGAGATAAAGATGTTAAAGTGCAACTCACATTATTCTCCCTAATTTCAGAAGTAATAAAGGTAACAATTTTTCCACATAAACTACAAACTAAAAGGTAAAATATCCTCAAAGTATTATTGACAGATGAAAATTGCTTTGATTTGTCAGTCCCTATTCAACTATTAAAAGGCCCATTTGATAATTTGGTTATTAAAAAAAAATACTGGGAATCTTAAAGAATCCAAGATGTCAACCTAACATCTTTTTTCCTATTGTATGACTGAGAAAAATAAAGAGAATAGTGCAGTGGATGGAGTTTAACACTGACCAACAGACTATAGACTCATAAAATCAAAGTATGTCAAATTAAGAAGGAAATCAGAACCTTTGTAATCCAATTCTTTCCAACTTTTAAGAAACCTGAATCACAGAGAACCAAGGTAATACAAGTGTTAATAGGCAAGTAAGATATGTTTATGGAAAAGTAGATAGGTATCCTACTTAACTACCTACAGTCCTTCGTGGTCTTTGTCCCAAACAAAAATTCTGTGGAAAGTTTGATGCCTATAATAACTGAAAATATCTCACTATGGATAGGAAAATGATAAAGAACTGACAGAATGATAAAGTCTGATTGATGCCTTCAGTGCATCTGATATTTTCACTTAACTGTTTTCTTCTCTTTTTTTTTTCTTTTTTTTTTTTTTTTTGGTCACAAAGGAGAGATAACCGTGATATAGAGATAAAGGGCATTAATTATATATGTTTTAAAAATAAGTGAAGCATTACCTGTTAGTATGCTTAGTGGAATATATTATTATGTGCTTAATGAACTAAATAAACAAGTTAAATAATTCTCTTTGGTTACTTAGATAATAAAAGGAACTATGATTCATCATCTCTGAGATCTATACCCATGTAAAACAGAGACAATGAACATGTCGGAGAAATAGTAGGTCCCCAGAGAAAATGGGATAGCTAGATAGCACAATGGAAAGAGTCACAGGCCTGGACTTAGGAAGACTCATCTACCTGAATTCTATTCTGACCTCAGAAAGTAATTGCATGTTACTTAATCCGGTTAATCTTATTTTCCTCATTTAAAAATGAGTTACAGAAGGAAATGGGAAATCACTCTATTATCTTTGCCAAGAATACCCCAAATGAGGTAATAAAGAGTCAGACATGACTGGAAATGACTGAACAACAAAAAAGAAAAGGACTGATTTGTACAAATCCCCTTCTTACCTACAAGCCTGGAACTCTACACATACTGGATGTGCCTTTACCTCCATAACATCAATTTAGAACACTATTTAATCCAAATAACTAAGTGAAAAAAAAAAAAATGACGCTGAAGAAGAAAATTCCAAGTCATACTACAGCCAAGGGGAAAAAAAAAATAGATTAAATAGCACTGGAATCATAATTTTATGATTATAGTATAGATTCTTGATTTCTGCTACAGGCTTTATTCTCTTCCCTAAATCAGGTAAGATACTTTTCAAAATTAAAATAATAAAATTATAAACAAAACATTTTTCCTTTTGAGCTTAAATTAGCAATTAAAATATATGTATTTCAGTATAAATAAAAAGAGTATATACACTTTCAAACTACAATGTTAGACTAAAGAATTTCAATATGAGAAAAATAATGCATTACTAGCACTGCCAATCAGTGATTTCTCTGAGTAATGGATTACTTATGATAAACATGGAAAAATTCATATCAATGAGGAAAATGATAATGGATAACTTAAAGAGCTGCTACACAACGTTTACCAAAACCATTTGGTATTGGCTAAGAAATAGACTAGTTGATCAGTGGAATAGGTTAGGTTCAAAATAGTCAATAACTTTAATAATCTAGTGTTTGACAAAGCCAAAGACCCCAGCTTTTGGGATAAGAATTCACTGTTTGACAAAAACTGCTGAGAAAATTGGAAATTAGTATGGCAGAAAGTAGGCATTGACCCACACTTAACACTCTACACCAAGATAAGATCAAAATGGGTTCATGATCTAGGTATAAAGAATGAGATTATAAATAAATTAGAAGAACATAGGATAGTTTACCTCTCAGATCTGTGGAAGAGGAAGAAATCTGTGATCAAAGAAGAACTAGAGATCATTATTGATCACAGAATAGAAAATTTTGATTATATTAAATTGAAAAGCTTTTGTACAAACAAAACTAATGCAAACAAGATTAGAAGGGAAACTATAAATTGAGAAAACATTTTTGCAGTCAAAGGTTCTGATAAAGGTCTCATTTTCAAAATATATATAGAGAACTGACTCTAATTTATAAGAAATCAAACCATTCCCCAATTGATAAATGGTCAAAGGATATGAACAATTTTCAGATGAAAAAATTGAAATTATTTCTAGCCATATCAAAAGATGTTCCAAGTCATTTTTAATCAGAGAAATGCAAATTAAGACAATTCTGAGATACCACTACACATCCGTCAGGTTAGCCAGGATGACAGGAAAAGATGATGCTGAATGTTGGAGGGGATGTGGGAAAACTGGGACATTGATACATTGTTGGTGGAATCGTTAACACATCCAGCCATTCTGGAGAGCAATTTGGAACTATGTGCATATTCTTTGATCCAGAAGTGTTACTATTGGGCTTATATGCTAAAGAGATCTTAAAGAAGGGAAAGGGACCTAAATGTGCAAGAATGTTTGTGGCAGCCCTCAGTGTAGTGGCCAGAAACTGGAAACTGAGTGGATGCCCATCAATTGGAGAATGGCTGAATGAATGAATGTATATGAATGTTATGGAATATTATTGTTCTGTAAGAAATGACCAGCAGTCAGAAAGGCCTGGAGTGACTTACATGAACTGATGCTGAGTGAAATGAGCAGGACCAGGAAATCATTATATACTTCAACAACAATACTATATGATGATCAATCCTGATGGACGTGTTCATCTTCAACAATGAGATGAACCAAACCAGTTCCATTTGTTCAATAATGAATAGAACCAGCTATACCCAGCGAAAGAATTCTGGGAAATGAGTGTGAACCACTACATAGTATTTCCAATCCCTCTATTTTTGTCTGCCTTCATTTTTGACTTCCTTCACATGTTAAGTGTACATTATTTCAAAGTCCAATTCTTCTTGTGCAGCAAAATAACTGTATGGATATGTATACATACATTGTACTTAACATATACTTTAACATGTATTGGTCTATCTGCCAAATGGGGAAGAGGTTGGAGGGAAGGAGGGGAAAAATTGGAATAAAAGGTTTTGCAATTGTCAGTGCTGAAAAATTACCCATGCATATAATAAATATGCATTGTAATTAATATAAATTTTATATTTTAAATAATTTTGTAAATAAATTGTAAATAAAATGCTATAATTTTTTTAAAAGAGTTTCTACAATCTATTTTTGTGAACAATATTATCTCTAGTAATGGAATTGTAAACAAGCTGTTAAAATTTCCTTTTCAATATCCTCATTTACCAGAAACTCTTTCTTCAATTTTGTAGCTATTAAGGATTTTATGTCACTACAGCAAAAAGTAACAAAGCTACCCATGTAATAACTTTCCTTGAATTTTGTCCAGAAATACCTTTCGGAAAAGGCAAGAGAAAGAAAAGGAAACATCATGCCCCTAAGGAGAAAACAGTAACAAACTAAGGTAGACACTTGTCAAATAAATGCAATAGAGTTACTCAAACACTGACTTGAATCAAGTTTAATCTTGGGTCAATATAGAAATCCAGTAAAAGTTCTTCTCTTAGTAATGGTTCAGAAATGGAACAGATTAAAAAATACAGAAGAGGGGCACAGAAAGGAGTCTCTCACTGATAAAGTAAAAGCCAAATGCATAAAACACAGTGTTTGGCATATGGTAGGTGCTTAATAAATATTTACTGATGGATTATAATGTCAATTTGTTCCACTGGGGAAGATATCAATAAGATATGACAAAATACCCAAACAGATGGACAGAAGAATAATTTACTAAATTAAAAAAAAAAAAAAAAAAGTACTCCTTTACTTAATCTTGCTAAGGAAACTTGTCAGTGAGAAGTTACACAGAATTTCCAGTCTCATCAGAATCTTAGGTGAGCTTACAAAAATAATACCCAAATCATTACCCTAAATAAAACTCAATCATTTTAAATTCATGTATGTTTTTTTTTTTTTAATCATCACATTCTTATCAAATAGTAATTAGGTGGTTTTGGTCATCTTTTTAAACTGAAAACTTACATTTAGATACTTATAATTTACACAACATATGACGAATAGATTTTTAAAAACATCAAGAAAACTCATATTCAAAGAGAATCTAATAGAATAAAGTAATTCAAGAGAATAACTTTACATATGAACAGACAAATAAGAGGCCTAGAGATTTTGTAGCCATATATTTCACACAAGGATAATGTTAATCAATAAATCAATGACCATTTATTAATTGTTTACTACATACCATGATTTATGCAAGGTCTTAGGGATACAAATTAAAGAAAGATGAAAAAAACCCTCATTAAAATAAAAAGAATAAAATATTTTGAATGGAGCTTATATTCTAATGTGGAAGACAAGCCTAACAGAATACTTTTTTTTTTTAAAGCATAAATAGACAGTTATTAAAGAATGAGATTTTTTAAATGGGCAGTATCCAGTGGCAAATTTGAAGGAGCACATTAACTATAATGGACTACTGAAAACATGGATGGACTATGAAGGACATCACTGGAAAAAATACCCAATTCAATGAGAATTGCAGGTCTATTTAAATAGACCTGCAATAATAATAGTTAATATAATAATAATGGTTAATTATCAATTTTATAACATTTTTAAAAAGATTAAATGAGTTACTCTTAATCTCATAGTCAGTATGTGTCTGTCAGAGGAAGGACCTAAACCCAAGATTTTTTAATCCCAGAATCAATCTTCTATCTACTATATAACGGGTAAAGTACTTATTCTTTTTAAACAATCAGAGGGAGTCCAGAAAAGAAGTGATAGAGGTTTAGACTAGGGCAAGTCACTTCACCTCCACTTGCCTCAGTTCTCTCAACTATAAAATAGGGATGACAGGGATGATAAAGTACCTACTGGTTTCTGTGAGAAGGTGAATCATAGTTAAATGGAAACATTTATATGGCATTGATTACGTGTTAGGCATTGTGCTCATAAGAACCCTACAGTTATCTTATGAGGTGTGCTGAGCTAATAAATGCTTAAATTTGAACTCAAGTCTTACCGATTCCAGGCCTGACTCTGTTTACTATTCCACCTCACTCACCAATAAGTAAGCTGACAGTCAAAGATAATTCATCAGCTATAAACTTAGATAAATAAAAGAATAATGGTATTCTGGAGAGAATTGAGGAAATTAGGAAGAGTGGTAGGTTTGAAGCAAAATGTAATGAATTGGATTTTGAACACATGAGTCCAAACAAGTTGCCTATTTTGTTCAATATTATAGATTGCAGGGTTAAAATATTCAGCTGAGGAAAAACTGAAACTATTGGCATAACTTTGGTTCTCTGAAAGTATTGCCCATTGTAGATCATCTTCTAATTTCTGGAAGAGAATTGGATAGAATTAGTTTTAGTGAATACTTTTATAGTTAGAGCCTGAAGAGATTTAAATTAGACCCCTCCCATCTCCAAATCATATTTTCCTTAAAAATTATCAGCTAGACAGACACTTCAATAGGATATTCCTTTTAGCCTTGGTGAGTATAAGGAAAAGAAAGAGGAATGGGAATTGTTGTACACCTCTATCTAAAAAAATTTTAGGAGATTATTAAGCAGAAAATACTAAGGAATTGAAACAGTGCTTCTTAGGGGGAAGGGTAAGTTCTCCAAGAAGAAGATGGAGCAAAACTCAAATCATTTCTTTTGATGAGAACTACTAGAATAAGAGTGTGTAGACTGGAAAATACAACAGACTTGAGATGTAAACATCTAGATATTAGTGAAGAGAAACATCAAGCTAATAATCACTTAACCTTCTTTGTATAAGCAAGAATTTATATTTGTAGTATGTTCTTTATGGAGTTTTTGTAACTATCAAATGAGCTAAGATATATAAAGACTTGGTATATCTTTTAAATTCTATGTAAATGTCAAATATTATTGTCATTTTATTATTCATTAAGTCTCTCCTAACTCTAGATTTAATTGCTATTGTTGTCATTCTATTCATCTTTTCTAATAGATAACATATAGAAATGGTGGTGGTGATGGTGGTGGTGACCTAGATGCTATGTTTTAAGAAGTAATATTTATAAAATTATATCTCTCTAGACAATAGCAAGAAGAAGGTGCGGATATGTGAAACATTTAATATATCAATCAGAGAAATTGGAGGTGATTAAGCTGAAGAAAAGAGGATTGAATTAAAGTTAGATTCATCTATATGATAGAGAAGGTAATACTGCCAGTAGAGGGAATTTTCAGGGAAGACATTTTAGTTTAGTATAAAGAGGAACTTTTTAATGATCAGAACTGTCTCAAAATGGAATGAGGGTAGATGACTACTTGTCAAGGACGCTATAGAGGGCATTCAAGTTTTAAATAGGAGTTGAAGAGACAATTTTAAAGGTCCCTTCCAATTAAAGAAATGGTGATTGTTTAAGACATGTTTGGGATTACTTTTTTTTTTTTTTAAAGAAATTTCAACACCACTATCCCTTTTGTTTTCTTTTTTCCTTTCATTTTCTCTTCTGTCAGTGCACAGTTAAATGGACTAGGTTATATTTCTTCTCTCAACACATCAGGATTTCATTAGGAAAGAAAAGACACTAAACAAATAGAAAAAGGAGAAGCTGAGGAGGGCTCAATGCTTTGAAAAAATAGAATGAAATTGATGTACCATAGAGTGGTCAAGAGCAAAAAAGAAAAAAATGCTACCTCTCACTTGCAATCATCATAAATCTCTTTCTCAAAATTCTGATTACATGATATATTACACATTTCAGCTTCCCTTTTTCATCACAAATGCATGGCATTTGCTTATCATTTACTTCTGCAAATTACATGGTTTTGGGAATCTCTAAGGTAATTCAATCATGAATCTTCTACAATGT
The DNA here is from genome assembly GCF_902635505.1 of Sarcophilus harrisii. NCBI lineage: Eukaryota > Metazoa > Chordata > Mammalia > Dasyuromorphia > Dasyuridae > Sarcophilus > Sarcophilus harrisii. Next base: position 148,899,123 of record NC_045429.1, read on the forward strand.
GGTAAAATGAATGGATCATTATAAATTTTATCTCTTTCCCCTTCAATGTTTTGCCTTTTCTTTAAGGTCACACATTTAAATAATTAGGGCTTGGAGAAATTAAAGATTATGCAAAAAGTATCACTGTGAGAAATGAATAACAATGAATCCCAATCCCTGCTGGATCATACCTGAGTCTAAGTATAACTGGAAGTTGACCAGAATGAATTTCATTCAGTACTTCTTGGTAATAAGTTATTTTTAAAAGTAATATGTAATAACTATAAAGAAACTATACTCCCCACTCTCCAAAATTTATTTTTCTTTATTACTTGTATAAAGCAACTCCCAAAACTGTTAAGTACTGAAATTTGTATCTAAAGACTCAATGTATACCTGACTCCATGCTAAAGACTACAAAATGACCTTTACTACAATGATTGTGGCATTGTTTATTAATCAACTTCAAAAGACCTTTCTTGTAATATCAATTTTACAACAATAGGCATTGAGGTTGGTGTGTATTCAAGATGGTGGAATAAAGCAGGAACTCATCTGGACTCTCCCAAATTCACCTTAAAACAATTGTAAATCATCTCAAATTAAATTCTGGAGTTATACAAACAATAATAGGACAGAATGAAACAATTTTCTCACCCAAGATAACTTAGAAAGTCAGCAACAAAAGCCTGTCTCACTCAGGTAAAATAGGAGTAAAACAGTAAATAGTAAAATAGGGCAAAAATAACACAATGAATGGGCAGTCTCAACAATACAATGATCCAAAACAATTCAAAAGGGCTCATAATGAAAAATGCTATCTACCTCCAGTGAAAGAAGTGATAATGTTATGCCATAGTTCTCTTTAACTGTTCTGACTTGGTTTCCCTGAACTAGTTTCCTTTGTCTCAATTTCCTTAACTGTTCTCTCAATCCGCTAAACTGTTAACCCCCCCCCTTCTGGTCCATTAAGACTGGGAACAGTTTACTCTAAGGTTATAAACTGCTAGCAAGATAAACAAGAGAGCAGAACTCCTGACCCTCCCCTGTTCTCAAGAATTTACAATATCCCTCTATAAAATATTCCAAGATACCTCACTGACATCTTTATCTCTGTGTATTCAGACATCCAGTCTCTGGGTTTTTAGGATTTATGGTCTCCTCCCAACCTGACAGAAACTTTGGCCCGCTTTTTGGTTCTTTGTCTCTAGAAGGGTATTTAAGGAATTGGGCAGTTCCTACTGATTGCTGGATTCTTTTGAGATGACAGCCCTGGGACCAACATGGTTTCCTTGGTCCCCGTATAACTTTATCTGACTGGATAATTTGAGACAAGAGTCCTGTCCAGTCGATTATACTCTCCAATTAATAAACTATTGAAAACTCTCTAATCTCTCTCCTGCCTCAGTTTCTCCGGCATTACAATGGAAGCTGAATGTAAATCAAAACATATCTCTTTTTCACATTATTTTGGGGTTTTTTTGGGGGGCAGGGATATTGTGTTCTTTTTCACAAAAGGAACTAAGAAGGAAATATGTTTTGCATGATTAAATGTATCCAAGTAATACTAATTTGCTTACTATTTTGAGAAAGGGAAAAGAGAGGAAAGGAGAGAATTTGGAACTCAAAAAAATTTTAAATGAACCTCCAAAATTATTGAAGGAAAACAATATAGGCATCCCCCATATACTTGGGGATAGGGGGAAAGGGGAAGCAAGAAATAAAGGGGACAGGAAAAAAAATATAGAGAACACTCCAAGAGGTAAGTTCTATGGCATAAGTCAAAATAAATCTGCTAAATCCTTATAGTAAATTCTCTGGCAGGGATACAAGGACAGCATAACAGGATGCCTATCAAAACATATAAATACTGTAATTCAGCCCAAAGTTGCAAATCACAAAGAAAAGTAAAAATAATTGTCTGTAATGTGATCTAAAATAATTCCTGAGAGTAATTAACAGTAAGACACACTTAGTTTCAGATTCTACACTTAAAATCACAGATTTTTCAGCCACAGACATCTTTCCATCTGATGAATCCACATGATCTGACTAGAAAAATTGCTTTAGTCATCTGAAGTGGTTTTGTGAGAAATAGATGAGCAGGAAAAATGCCTTTCTGGGACTGGATTGTCTGGCTTGCATTAGAAATGCAAATTATCTAAAGAACTCCTAGAAAGTTACATTAGAATACAAACACCCAGCAAGTAGGAATATTTGCATTTTTCTGTATCGAAAACACCTAACACAGTGCCTGGCTCAAAGAAGATATTTAATAAATATTTGTTGGTTGATTAAGACCATCCAAAACATTTCACATGTATAAATTATTGGAAACCATTATAGTGTGATTTAGAAAATTACTTAGGGCACAGTAATTTATTGAATTCAACTGAATTGACTGGTTGTTCCTATCTCCTACTCAAAACTGACATCAGCTCACTCCTCTATCTTGCAAACACCTTTAAAAATTAATCTGTCTTTAGGCATCCAGGTGTTGTAGAAGGTGGTTAGATTTGGAATCAGAGGTCCAGAGTTTAAATTGTAAGTCTGCTATTTACCTCCCATATTAATTTAAACAAATCCCACTCTTAAGTCTGAGTTTTCTCATCTGAAAAGGAAATTAGATGACATCTAAGGTTGCTTATTACTGTGTGGTACAGCATTTAATAAAAAAGCTGGAGAGATATCTAGAAGCAAAGCAAAGTTTATTATACGCTCTCTAGAATCGGGTGTCCCACCCATCGAGCAGACAATCTAAGGGAGGAAGCACTGTAGGGGGCAGGGTCAACACTTTTTAATCCCTAATGCAAATACCCCCTCCCACCACTGACCCTCATCCTTATTGGCTGAGGATCTTACATTCTAAACTGGGGAACTACCCAAGAAATTGAACTTGACCAATAAGTACATAGTTGCCCATATTTGACCTAACAGAAAGACACTGATGTGATAGGAGGATAACAAGGGGATTTAAGTATGCCCTTAGGGGATAGCAGGGAGGGAACTTAAGTATGCCCTTGACTTGATGCTTAAAGTCCTTCAGGCCTACTCAAACTTTGAAAGAGATGGAAGCCTTACTAGATTTTCACAACTGTCTTGAAAGATCTCACCTCATCTCGTTCATTACTTTGCATATATAATTCTAACATATAATATATATGATTAGACTCCCTCTAATTTTCATTAAGGTTTTCATTTATATTTCACAGGTGAATTATTTTACAGATTATAAGGTACATTCATTCTTCAGTGCTCTGTCAGTGAATAAGATTTATAATTTAAATCAGACAAATTTTATCCAATCCCCTTATTTTGCAACTAAAGAAACTGAGGTGAAATTAAATTGCTCTCAGTCACATAATTAGTAAAGAGAGAGTTAAGATTCAAACATTTCTAGCTACCTCCTAAACCAAGGTCATTTTTTCCAATCGCTTTGTTGCTCTCACCTTTCATCAATTAAATCATTCTCAGAGTGCTCCCTGATCTTGCCCATCCTCTCATGTCTCATTCTAGTCTTGAAATACATCTCTCCTCTCCTCCTTTGCTAAAGCTAAATTCCTCATTTTTATTCTTGATTCCATTCTAACCAAGTTCCTTAAATATTTGGCAACTTCTTACACACTCCTTCTGGACCCTCAGGACAATCTAGGAAACATTCCTTTATCTCTGTCCATTGCTTTCTCTCCCTCCTCCCATGGACATTCAAAGCAAGCCTTAACTCCTCCAAAAAGCCTTCTCGGATCTCTACTTAGACCTGCTTATATGCTCCAGTTTTCATACATGTACTTTGCATTCATCTCTTAGAAATTTTTATAACCTATTCTTTACAGTAGCTACTTTTATACAATTTTCCCCATTGATATACTAACATTATAAAGGCTTATGATTGCATTATTGGGTCATGGCTTTTTAAAATCTATTTAATGCCTGGCATAGAGCTTTTGCATATAATAATGTTGGATTAATTGCTGACAGCAGTATTATCTTTCAACTCATATATCTCATACTTCAACTTACAGAACTATTTTCTTCACAGTCCTGGGCTCTTATCAGTGAGCTATTGTTCCATTCTGTCAAAAACTAGAAGCTCTCAGTCAGTTTTATATCTTGTTCCCCAAGTGTACACTACCTTACCTTTTAGAATTCCTCTTATAGTATTAGCTTCCCCAACTAGAATAAAAACTCCTTGAGGACAAAAGTTCCCTTGATTGCTTTTTCTTTGTGTCTTTGGTGCTTGCCACAAAATAAGCACAATAATTATTTCTAGTTGGCTAGCCAGCTGGCTATCTGTCTATCTAAACACCTATCTACCTATCTATTTACTCACCCACTTAATTATCTTATCTATCTCATCTACCTGTGCATCTCATCTGGTATCATCATCATAATATATCCAGCTTTTTGTTGACCCACCTTGTCTAACTTTCAATATATCTACTCATTTATGTTATCTATTTTATCAATCTACCAGCTTATCCATTTATCTATCTGTACCTTTCTCTATTAAATGCATCACTGAATGTCCATAACTCTAGGAGAGCTTCTCTGGGCATCTTTAATACAATTTTAGTGTTCGGTGATGTCTGGGTTAGCTCCCTGTTGACCTCAGGATCAGCCAGAGTCAGGATCAGCAAAAGTCCTTGGTCTTTAGGGGGAAAAGTAGAGGAGAGGAACTAAACTGCACAAGTTCTCTACCTATCAACCTCCCTTCTCCTCATTCTCCTCCAAAATTACTTTGGCTTGTCTTACTCAACTCCTTAATCCCTTCTAGGATTATCTGTATATACCAAAAGATCTAGCCAGCACAGAATGATGAGAAGGGCCATTTTTCCAAGCATATGCTAATAGAGTATTGTCCAATAGATAATTAGCCTTAAGTGCTCCGTTATCTGATTCCAGTATACCTATTCATAGTTTCAGCCCTTTATACTGTTCCTCTTGCCATTTTTCTTAGAGCATCATGATCACTTCTCTACATGTTTATTCTCTACATTGTTAGAGCTGGTTCCTATTTACTTATTCATCAGACAACTCCCAAAAATAGAAAGGTAAGATAGAAAAAAAGGAGAACAAAGGTAATTAAAATGTTAATATTGGGTAAAACATAATTGGAGTAAATGGGTTTGGGGTATGTACCTTGACAGATCTGTCTTCACTTTATTATTGGATAAACTCTTCATCAAAAGCCCATGACTCATAGTTAAGCAAAGTAAATATAATTAAAATGACAATACTACCTAAATTAATCTACTTATTTAGTGCCATACCAATCAAACTCCCAAGAAATTATTTTACTGATCTAGAAAAAATTAATAACAAAGTTCATCTGAAAGAACAAAAGTTCAAGAATTTCAAGGGAATTAATGAAAAAAATTGCTAATGAAAGTGGCTTACCTGCGTCAGACCTAAAACTATATTATAAAGCAGCAGTCATCAAAACCATTTGGTACTGTAGTTGATCAGTGGAATAGCTGGGATCATAGGACAAAATAGGAAATAACTATAGCAATCTAGAGTTTGACAAACCCAAAGACCCCAGTTTTGGGGATAAGAATTCATTATTTGACAAAAAGGTCTGGGACAATTGGAAACGAGTATGAAAGAAATTAGAGCTTGACCCACACCTAACACCACATGCCAAGAAAAGTTCTAAATGGGTTCATGATTTAAGTTTAAAGAGTGATATCATAAGCAAACTGGAGGAACATAGGATCTGTGTCTGAGAGATCTGTGTCCAAAGAAGAAGTGGAATTCATAATTGAACACCAAATGGATAATTTTGATTATATTAAGTTAAAAAGGTTTTCTACAAAAAACAACAACAACAACAAAAAAAAAAAAAAACACCTAACGCACATAAGATCAGAAGGGAAGCAATAAATTGGGAAATCATTTTTACATTTAGGGGTTCTGATAAGGGCTTCATTTCTAAAATACAGAGAGAATTGGCTCAAATTTATAAAAATCCAAGCAATTCTCCAATTGATAAATGGTCAAAGAATATGAACAGACAATTTTCTGATGAAGAAACTAAAACTACTAAAACTATATAAGATTATTATTGATCAGAGTAATGCAAATAAAGACAACTCTGAGATGCCACTACACACCTCTCAGACTGGCTAAGATGACAGGAAAAGACAAGGACGAATATTGGAAGGAATGTGGGGAAAATGGGACAGTAATATATTGTTAGTGGACTTGTGAATGGATCCAAACATTCTGGAGAGCAATTTGTAACTATGTTCAAAAAGTTATCAAACTGCACATACCCTTTGAACGAGCAGTGTTTCTACAGTTTATATCCCAAAGAGATCTTAAAGGAAGGAAACAGCCCCACATGTACAAAAATATTTGTGGCAACCCTTTTTGTAAGGGTGCCCATCAGTTGGAGAATAGCTGAATAAATTATGGAATATTACTGTAGCATAAGAAATGATCAGGAGGATAATTTTAGAATGACCTGGAAAGAATTACATGAACTGATGTTAAGTGAAATAAGCAGAACCATAAGATCATTGTACACGACAACATCAATATTATACAACAATAAATTCTGATGAAATGTGACTCTTTCCAACAATGAGATGACTGATGCCAGTTCCAATGATCTTGTGATGAAGAGAGCCATCTACACCCAGAGAGAGAACTATAGGAACTGAATGTGGATCACAACATAACATTATCACTCTTTTTGTTGTTGTTCACTTGCATTGTGTTTTCTTACTCATTTACTTTCATTTTTTTATCTGATTTCTCTTGTGCAGCAAGAGAAATGTAAAAATATGCTTATATATGTTAGATTTAACATACATTATATTGCTTGCCATCTAGGGGAGGGAATGGGAGGAAGGAGGAGAAAATCTGAAACACAAAGCTATGCAAGAGTCAATGTTGTCAAATTATCCATGCATATTTTTTAATTATGGCTTTTTATTTATATGCATGGGTAATTTTTCAGTATTGAGAGTTGCAAAACCTTTTGTTCCATTTTTTCCCTCCTTACCCCCACTCCCTCACCCAGATGGCAGGTAGACCAATACATGTTAAATATGTTAAAGTACATGTTAAATAAAATATATGTATACATGTCCATACAGTTATTTTGCTGCACAAAAAGAATAGGATTTTGAAATAGTGTACAATTAACCTGTGAAGGAAATCAAAAACGCAGGCAGACAAAAATAGAAGGATTAGGAATTCTATATAGTGATTCACACTCACTTCTCTGAGTTCTTTCACTGGGTGTAGCTCGTTCAATTCATAACTGTTGATCTGATTTGTTTCATCTCATTGTTGAAGAGGGCCATGTCCATCAGAATTGATCATCATATAGTTATGTTGTTAAAGTATATAATGATCTCCTGGTCCTGCTCATTTCATTTAGCATTAATTCATATAAGTCTCTCCAGGCCTTTCTGAAATCATTCTGCTAGTCATTTCTTACAGAACAGTAATATTCCATAACATTCATATACCACAATTTATTCATCCATTCTCCAATTGAGGGGCATCCACTCTATTTCCAGTTTCTGGTCACTACAAAGAGGGCTGCCACAAACATCTTCATGCATAAGTTTTGAAAATAAAAAGATTAAAAAAAAAAAAAAAAAAGCCCATGACTTTGATGTCTTTGCTATATAAAAATTTACCCAGTTTCTTTAAAGTGACTGCTAGTCACTATTTCTTATCTTTTTGCATCATCATCTTCACAGGTCAAATGATATGAGAGATTTTTAACTGGCAAAATCTTAAATGCTTTATCAAGTGGTTAAAGTCATAGAATCTTGCTGGGCATGGTGGAGGATGTCTGTGATTCCTGCTAGAAGAGGTTAAAGATAACGGATCCCTATTCCTTATTCAGTTCCCAACTGCAATGGGACTAAAGTCAAAAGTTCTACATTATGTAGTGTGGTGGTGAGGGAAAATATGAGCTAAGGAAGGGAAAACTGGCCAGATCAGAAACAGAAATGAACTTTTTCCTCCAAATTACCAGTGAGGTTCAACCTTTGGTCACTTACACTTCCAGCCTGAGAAAAATAGGGAGACTCAGTGTGTTCATTCCCCTAACCAAGGGAAAAAAATGACCACAGAGGCAGAATTCTGATGAATAATTGTTCAAATAAATAGGTACAGCATCATATAGTTATACACCCAATAACTGTTCACCTTAATGATATTTTTGTGATTTTAAGTACTTCCAAAAGTATTTACATTAATACAAATCTATAAAATTACATGAGATATCTTTGTAAGTCATAAGTTTTGTAAAAAGCTTTCACTGGACAGCTACATGATGCAGTTATCTGGCTGAAGTCAGGAGGGCCTGAATTCAAAACTGACCTCAGACACTTAACACTACCTATTTGACCTTAGGCAAGTCACTTGACCTCTATTGCCTCACCCCCAAAGAGAAATAAAAATAAAAAAAGCTTTCACAACAAACTTCCTTTAAAAATAGCCATAAACTTTTAAATGCTTATTTTAAGATTCTTTTTAAAACTGGCATCAAAGTTCACATGTAAATTGACCAAAATGCTTACTTTGAATACAATGTTCAAATTGATCACCAAATCTCCTCTTGCTTATCTATCAAGCAATTTTCAAATATATGGAACATATTTTACTTATAATATTTATAAATTTTAGAGATTCAGAATATCTAGGAATTCCCAACATGCCAACTGAGTTAGAAATTCTTGATTGTTAATTATAACTCAAATGCCCCATAATAATATTTCATATTCAACACTTAAGTAAATTTTGGACATGCATAAAATTGGCAGAAAAGGACAAGGCCTACAAAAGGTGAGAGTAACAGATTTTAAGGTAGTTTTACAGATATACAAGTTGCTTTCTGATGTTGTGTCCAAATTGTATATTATATCTCAGGAATAGTAGAAGTAGAAGTCCACACAGACTTCAGAGTCAATATCATTAAAGGAAAAGATAAACTATAAAATTAATTTTCAAGAAGACAAAAATAACTATAACAGACATGGGAAAAAATAGCATGTTACTTTTTTGGGGGAATTATATACCTAGAAGAAAGGGTAAATACTTTTCATTTTTTAAATGAGTTAAAAATAGCACTTTATAAACATTGTTAGCATTCATGTAATTCATGCAAACCCAAGTTTGCAAAGAACTTTACAAATTTTTATTTTTTGAATTTTACTGCTATAATTCTGGAAGGTAGATGATACAGACAGAAAGGTTAAGTAACTTGTTCAAGATCTTGCAGGTAATAAGTGACAAGGAAGGATATGAACTCTGGTCTTCCTAACAGCAGGTTCAGTGCTAATCTCCACTGTTCAATATAAGTACCTTAAACAAGAGTAACCAAATAATGAAGATTAAAGGGGAAAATGACAAAGACTTCTCAATAACAGAATATTCTGAAATAAACTCAGTGGTACCATTGCCAACATCTCACATAATAACTAATAATTAGCAGCACTGATAAATGTCTGATGAATGATCATGTCCTTCATAAAGCCCTGGAGGTAGGTGTAACAGTCTATAACCCAAGTTTTTGAATCTTCAGTAAAAATATAAGACAATAATCTGAGATAAGTCCAGCTCAGCATTAATGTACAATTTGAAGCCTTAGATCTACATAATGTTTTTAAATATCATATTTTAAAGGGTTTTATATAAAGTTCACGGATAAGCAGAAAAGAGTTAATTGCTCTGCCAAAATGCCCTCCAGAATCCAGTGATAAGAGATCATCTAACTGAATAAGGTGATATGGACTAATCATGGTTTCATCATTCATAAAGTAAATAAGAGAGTACTGGTTATTAATTCAGGTACCTTAGATACAGTGCTCATTCTACTACAATATCCAATCTTTCTTTAGCATAAATGGGAAATGGGGGAAATCATGATTGAGGCTTTGAAACTTGTACCTCAACATGAAATTCTACACTGTTCCACTTGATACCCTATGTTGATATTGACTTGAAAAAGGTTAATCAGAAGAACTGCAATGAAAATTAATTAAACAAGCATCAATTAAATGCTGTGAATCAATCATTTTGCTAAAAGAAAAATCTACATCAGAGGAAAGAAGAGAAAAAGGAATGGATAGAAAGAGAGAGAGAGGGAGGAAGGGAGGAAAAGAAGAAGAGGGAGGGAGTCCAGGAGGATAAAGGAAGGATAGAGGGATGGAGAACAATAAAGGGTAATGGAAAGAGGGAGAAAGAGAGAGCGACAAAGAGAGGGGGAGAGGGATATGAAGGGAAAAAAACTGTCCTTAACCCATAAGGATCTTGGGAGATTGGCAGGGAGGAAGAGAAGAAATGAATACAGATGCTTAAAATGAAATTTAAACAAGAATAAATATAAAATAATCATGAAGATAAGATCAAAATAGGAGACGTAGTTTCACCTGAGCCCTGAAGTAAGCTAGGAATTTTGAGAGATAGAGGAAATAGTATATTCTAAGCATGGAGTAGAGTCTATGAAAAAGCACCATGGAAGGGAAAGGGAAAGGGAGCAAGGGAAAAGCTTAAGCATTTATTAAGCATCCACTAGGTACTATTCATTGTGCTAAGTACTTCATAGATATGACCTCATTTTATTATTCTTACAACAACCCTGGAAGATAGGTGCTAACATTATTCCCATTTTGCAAGAGGCAGACATAAGAAAGCGACTTGCCCAGGATCACTTGGCTAGAAAATGTCTGAGGTTGCCTTTGAAAGAAAGTCTTCTGGACTCTGTCTAGCACACTTTAAGCACAATCCCATATAGCTCCCTCTAGGTAAATACAGGAGATGAAATGTCATGACTGGGGGATAGCAAGAATTCCAGTTTAGCAATATGTGTGGAGAAATATCTATTAAGTCATATTGGATATGCCTGTGAACCTAGACATAGTTTTGTAAATTCTCAATGTTAAACTCTGAAACTTTTACTTTTGAAAAATTAATTTCCTAATAAAACATTTGTAGAAATCTTATAATCAAAAAATTTAGATACAGAAGAGACAACTTAGATTAGTAGTTCTTAACTTGGGTTTATGAACTGCTTTTTATTTTTATACACCAATAAGCATATGTCAACATAATTGGTTTCCTTTACAATCCTATAAATTTTATTTTAAGTATTTAAAAGAAGAGATCCACAGACTTACCAATACTGTCAAAGGGAACCCTGAAATATTAAAGGTTCTTAACTATATTGACTTCCTCATTTTATACATGAAGCAATACATGAACAGAAGATGGGAAAGAATGAAGTCTCCTGGGCAAGGCCATCCAGTCCAGTATACTTTTACTATACTGAAATTTAAAGTAACTAGAAGACAGCAACCATATGCATTGTAGATCTTTGTAGCAGGGAAATAAGAGCAGGAATACAGTAACTATTAATAAAGGGAAGGTAACAGTTTCAAATACATATTTGTTATAGAAGAAATATATTGTGTCCTATGAATTTCAAACAGACTACAAAAGATAGCACAACAGAGAGGACAAAGAGCCTTTACTCTAATTACCTGATGTCTAGTCCTGCCTTTAACATAAACTGTGCTTTTGTGACCCTGGGAAGGTTGGTTAACATCTCAGTGTTGCAGAAGAAGTTCAAAGACATCTCCCCATCCTTATAGAAGATAGATGCTGTCAGCTGTCTATCCTTCATTCTTTTCCTATGACTAGCACTTTTTTAAATCATACTACCCATTTTGATTATCCATAAGGCTGCATGGAGAAGCTTAAACATTACTAATGGTTCTCCAGGAAAGTTCATTTTGACTTCCTGAAAGGATCATAAAGAATATTTAATTTAGCATTTGCATAAATTTCATAGGCTAGTTTGCTAGTTTTCTAGCTTATACTTGGCTGATTTGTCTTTTCTAGAGCACTATAGCATAATCCTTTAAAAAGTTGAATAGTTATGATTAATAACTAATGTGCAATATCTTTAAAATAGTGTGATAGTATGAATAGCTTTTTGTTTTGTTTTGTTTTACTGTAATCTGCTTTTGGGAACATAATTTATATATTAAACAAACTTCCAAATTTAGTGACATTTAAATGAACATGGACAGTGAGATTGAAGGACTACCCAGAATAAAGGAAAACTGTTCTCAAGGAAACGTTTGATTTATACAGATCAAATGCTTGCTTTATCTGAAATAAAATTGCAAAACTAACATAGATAATATTTTGTGAAATAAGAAACTCAATACAATAAATTATTCTTTATTTCCTGTTTCTTTAAGTCAACTCAAATGAGAGTTTGAATTATTCCGATATACATAGTTTTCCGCCCAATAAGAAAAAAAAAAAAAAAAAAAAAAAAAAAAAAAGAAGAAGTGATTTTCCCTCTTTCTTTTTTCTACTTTGAGTTGCATCTCATGGCTTTGTAAACATAATATTGCCTTTTTTTTCCTGTCAGATTTTTTTCTTACAATTCTGATACCTTCCACCCAAAATTTCATCTGTGTTTCAAGGTTAACGTAAGTGTTCTTCCATCCCCGAACTCCTATGAATATAACAATTCTCTCATCTATTTAGAGATCTTTTGCTCAACTCTTTCATATGTAACCCAAGCATTAGCAGCTGTATTTTCCCCAAAATCTTCTAACACTGCCACTAGCCTTTATTAAAAGTCTCTTTGTATTATTTAAGCCATGTTGTCCATCCCCTTTCCTAGATGTACAGAACACGCTGCATTAGCTTTTTTTGACTTTTCCTCTTGTTGACATACCCTGAAGGCTTGTGTTTCTTTTTCAATTACTGCTATTGCTAGGTGAACAACATTTTCTGCCTCAGTAACTTTGTATTCAGATTTCATCAGTTCCATGCCAAGATCCACTACAGATGGCTTGGAGCTAAGTGCTATCTTTCAGGTAGGTTAAATGTCAAGAGGCACAAGATTTCTCATTGCACATTCAGGTAAGATGTGCTACTGACCTAATATGAGGTGCATTATGGGTTGTTGTTGTTTTAAACTAGTTCTGAGATTTCATAAATATAAAAAAAACTGCCAAATGAGTGAGCTGCACCAATATGGAGCTGTACTTTCTCGAAAATTTATTGTCTTTTAAGATTTCCTAGAGCATTAAGATGTCAACCAACCTTCATAAGGCTACATAGTCAGTTTATGTCAAAAGCAGGAGTGGAAACTAGGTCTGCCTGAGAGTAAAGGTTCTCTGTCCTCTCTGTTGTGCTGTCTTTTGTACAATTGTGGAAATTCACAGTCATATATCACATTTCTTTCATAACAAATGTACTTTTACACATCTGAAACTTGAGGAAATAATGCCTTCCCTCTGTTAATAGTAGATGTATTGCTGCTCTTATTTCTGTATTGCAAAGTGCTGTAGTTCATGTATTTCACTGCTTGCTGTCTTTTTGCCAAGAGCCTTGAAGTCAGGTTCAATTTAAATTCCTTCAGGAACCTGAAGACATATTTAATGTAACATTCTCAGAATGGGCAAGCTAGGGCATTTTCCAAATTACACTGATTTCTCTTCTAGATAATTCTATAATATGACTAAAAATGATGATAGGTATCTGATAAGAAATGGAGTCTTTCAGAGGAAAAAAATATTCACACTGATAAAAATCAAACATCACAAAGATTTTTTTTAAGAGTTCAAAAAGGCATTTAAGTAAAAAAAAAACAACTCTGCTAACTTGTCTTACATGTATAGCTCAAACATCATCTTACAAAAGCATCTTTGAAGCATAAGGAACTCATAGTAGATACAAAGCTGGTCTTAATAGTCAAGAAAACTGAACCTGAGAAAACTCAGGTTCAAGAACTATTTCAGATATATACTTAAATTTGAGTGAACTTTTTAATCTTTCAGTGTCACAAATGAACATTTAAAAATTATTAATTTGCTAGAGCAAGATCACAATTGCATTGGTCATTTTATTAATATGCCAAGGAACTCATAGATCTAGTCCCTTGACCCCCAATTCTACAAAAAGTAGACAAGATTTTTTTTTAAGAAATAAAAAATATTCTTTATTAATGCTAAGTACTCTTAAGGTCTTTTAGCAATTTTTAGCAAGTTAATATTGACCCCAGTCTATACAAGTTACAAAAACTGTATTTTGCTTTTATCCTATCAGTTTTTATAATATAAAAGATTTATGTATATTTAATAATGTTTTATAATACAAATAAAATGAATATATGAATATACTACTACTAATAATGATATAATGCTAATAAAATTATACTAATATCTTAAAAGTTGGTCATATAATCATCAGAGAGTATTTTTTCTATCATATTGATTGCATTTCAAAAAAATAGGATTAGATCTATGAGATGTGTCTGGATCTGTACTATGATAAAATTTGTTGTAAAAGGATTTAACTAGACTGTGAAATTAGAAAATAGTTTCCATTAGTCTTCTGCTCCATTATTTAAGATCCACTTATAGACACATGAATAATTACATAAAGTTTTGCATAATTCCATAATGCAATTTCTATGTGTCATGAAGATCTGATTTACTCATTTGGACTTCTCAAAATTTTTGAAGAATTTCTTAGGAGATTAATAGCTGCACTATCACTGAATACTTTAATGTACTAATGGGGTACAGCTTCTAGGAGAAAAAAAGCAGTAATCCTGAGGCCCTCAGTCCTCAGGAGTGCTATTGTTCTGACAGTCTGTCTGTCAATGATTCTAGAGCCTCTGGTCTTAAGAATATTATAATATAGTCCTACAAATATTGGCTGATTCAGTGATAATCAAGTTCATGAGACAATAGTGAATAGACTACCACTCAAACCTACCTGTAAGCCATAAAATTAGCAAATAAGTAACATGAAGTTCTGGTTTCTCTAGCTTGTCCTATATATTTAAATTATTGCTTTTCTTTCCCCCATGCCACATGGTATCTTCTCTACTCCACCACTATGCTCCCCAACCCCACTTATAGCTAACTACCTCTTTTAGGATGCTGAATCCTTTTCAGGATTTAGCCTGCCAGCTAAGGGTATGCCCAAACCACATGGGGTATATCTTTTCAACTGGGTAATTATGAGTTCTACTGAGAAACTCGCATGTATATTTTTGCTCTCCCACTCCATTTCACATTTACACTTCCCAGTATTTATTGTATTCCTCCATGTTTTTTTTCAGTAGCCTATCCCTCTAAATAAATCTGCCTTTTCCCTAAGAGAATGGCCATTGTGAATTTTTCACTTGACCGAACCCCAAATTTTGGTACTTGGCATCTTTTAGTGCTAAACCCTACATTGTAGATCATATCAGTAACTACATTCTGTTAGCATGCCATTTTTTTTTTTAGGTAACAAAAATGTCTTCCTCATATTCTTTGAGAGATGAGATTGTTTCATTCTTTATATTTGTATATTCATTCCTAGAAAAATGCCTGGCATATATCAGGCAATTAATAAATGCTTTTGATTGACCAATTTTGGCTCATACCTGTGATTTTATTTGAATTAAGTTCTCCCAATGACAAAAATATCAAAGAGGATAAGTAACTGTATTTGAGCAATTTGCCTATGAATATGAATGGTGACTCTGGGCAAGTCACAACCAGAATGGAGCAATGACAACAACTTCAACCCAAGTCTTCCTGACTCTGAGTCAAGATCTATATCAATGAGGCTTTGATGCCAGTCTTAGAAATAAAAAGCACAGAAAATATGGACTAAGCTGCCTTTATTTCAAAAAGGAATAGGGGAAATGTAGCTTTCTTTATTTTTTCAGTTTCTTTTATTGAGAGAAGAAAACATTCCTGATGTTTTTATCCCATCTTTTCAAGTGCAATTCAGGTGGAATAAAATGTAATTTCATTCTCCATATGATCTAAAATCACTAACAGGTCATGAGAAATCATCTAGTTTAATGTCCTCATTTCTCAATTGAGGCAAATGAGGCAATAGATCAGAGGCAGAAAATAAAATTCAAATTTCAAATCTGAAGTTCTTGAAACTCTGCTACAGAACCTCCTGATTTGAGCCAATTGTCCAACAAGAATTTAGCATTTATTAAGCACCTAAGACTATGGTATGTCTTAGGTACTGGAAATATAAGTTCCAAGGGGGAAAAAAATTCCTTCCTTTAAGTAGCTTAGATATTAAGGGGAGAAACATAAAGCAAGAATACAAACACACACACACACACACACATGTGTGTGTATGTACACATATACATTTATATCAAATAAAAAGCGAACAAATGAAAACTCCTATTAAGCAAATACAATTATTCAGAAAGAAAGTACACTTGAAGGGAATAAAAAGGTCCTGGTTACCTATATTCTCTGATTTCTCAAATCTTCAGAAACATTAATAATTCTCCTTTTAAAAAACAAGGCTCAGTAAAATGGAGATTTGATTCTTCATCTCACACTCCCTTATATTATAGTAAAATAATAACAGTAATAACAACAATGACCTTTATATACTGCTTACATCTCACTATGCTTCCCTCCCTCCCCTCATCACTGCCTTGATAGGACGGCTTACATGACACAATGAAATTATGAGCTATGTCATGCAAGGTTACCCAAGACAGAAAGTCCTAAAGTCTAACAAAAGGTGATCCACTGCAGAAGGAAATGAGAAACTACCGCAGTATCTTTGCAAAGAAAACCCCAAGAATAACAATGCTATGTTATTGTTAAGTGCTTTACAAATAACTCAACAGTATTATCTGGGGGTAGAATCAAGATGGCAGAGTGAAACCAGGAAGCTGCTGGAGCTTTCCTGGAAAACCACATGAAATCAAGCCTCTGAATAGAATCTAACAGAATGAAAACACTTTCCAACTCAACACAGATTAGAAGGACTTAAGGAAACTTCATTCTCACTGAGGGGAAAGGGGTATTCAGGCCATCTTAGGCAGTATCCAGGAAAGCCAGTGAGAAGGTCTTAATCATAGCAAATAAGCAAGTGAGACTCTTGATCCTGGATCAGTAGCAAAGAAGACCTATGGGAGAGCCTCCTGTCCCGGCTCAGAAGACAATCCCACAGCCCAAGAAACCAGGTTGTTGCCTGAAGAGAGCAGATTGGGCTACCCCCTGCTGTGAGCAAGCTAACAAATCCAAGGGGCCCTATGTGCAAAGCCAAGGCTCAGTGGCGAGTCAAAATTTTAAGAATACAGGTCATTCTCCAATTGATAAATAGTCAAAGGATATGAACGGACAATTTTCAGATAATTAAAGCCATTTATAGTCATATGAAAAAATGTTCTAAATCATTATTGGTCAGAGAAATATAAATTAAAACAACTCTGAGGCATCACCTCATGTAAAGGACAGAAACTTTGGAGAAATATACTTAAGGCTCAGTATGATTTAAACAAGATGTTAACTCAGGGAAATTGATAAGACAATGATTATCTAGTTTAGCGTGTGAATTCTCTAGTTCAGCATGATTGATTTAATCTTATAACAAATAATGGTTCCTAATGATATACTGATTGGTTTATAGTTAGTATACTGTAATGATGTAATTGCAATAGAGTATATAAATTGGGGACAAACTCAGCCAAAGAAAGACTTCAAGAGAGAGACCATAGTGGTGGCTCTCCTGCTTCCTCCACTGAAACCAAGACCCATTCCAGAGGGCCTCCAGAAAACCAGCCTGAGCCCCAGGCAAGGAGACAGACTGTGAAGGAAACAATAAAGACTTTAGGACTTTATCCCTGGCTATTCTCATGGTGATTAATTACTCTGCTGAAATGAAGGCTGGTCCCAAGACCTCTAGAAAGCTAACCAGAACATTATAACCTCACACCTCCAAGTTTGACTATGTTAACTTTTTTTCTTTGTTTTCTCATGATTTTTCCCTTTTGTTCTGATTTTTCTCTCCCAACATGATTGATCAGGAAATACTTTTTTAAAAATGAATATACAGGTATAAACAAAAATATTGTTGTTTTTACATGTAATTAAGGAAAATATTTTTTTAATTAAAAAACCAAATAATTCAACACTAATAATGCAATGTTGCCTATGGAACTAATAACTCAAGAAATAGGTAAGGATCTAAGTGTGTTTAATCAAAACTTTAAATTCCAAATTGATAAATTCCACTGAACAATCTAAATGGGTAAATCAAGTATTATGCTGGTGAATTATTAACTAAAGGCTATGATACATAGACATCTAGAGGAGCCTGATTATTTTTATATTGTTTTATTATTTCCTATTAATTATTAAATTGCTATTTATCATTATCATATTGTTTTATTATTATCTAAATATAAATATAAATAATATCAATTTGTTCTATAAATTTCTTTGAGAAAGCCCCTAAGTTACTGATATACAAACGGGGTCTAAAACAGGAAAAAAAAAAAGCAAGCAAAGGGCTAGCTTAGTTCACGTAGTCATATGGTATCAGGCAATTTCATTATTACATAGCAAATAGATAAATCTGCCAGAATGGAGATGGTTTTTAAGGTATCACTCATATCTGTAATATAAGGTACAAGACAATCTTTAAATAAATAGTTAATCTCTCATTCCATATTTTTTCCTATTTAATAGCATTACAAAATACAATTTTATTTTAAAATTCAAAGTTGAGGTACTAACTTTAAAGAATAAAAAGGTAACTTTGCTCATAAACTACCTTCACTTTCCTTTCTCACCATAAGATTTACTACTGAAACAGATGTACTCTTCAATAAATAACAGATTTTCTCATATCTCAGCTTTAATCCTAGATTCACAAAGCATCAATTACACTGTCAGGATTTTTAACATCATTAAGGATGAATGAGCAATGATTCTTTGTTAATTGTTTCTCAACAGTCTACTGTCTACCTGAACAAAAAAGAAAATGTAACTTATTATAATCACCTGAGAAAGTTAAGCTTTAAAAAAAAAAAAAAAAAAAAAAGTTTCATTGTTGGTTCAAATTCTCCACTATGTAACTAAAATAATTTTTATCCAAGTGCATATTTCCTTAAATAAATGAAAGAAGATACAAGTGTTATGGAAAATACTAAGAAAAAACAAGTCAGTATTCAAAAGAAAAAAACAGCTTTTAAAAAGTTTGTATGTCTAATGTATACAAAGTAATAGCAATGCTCTGGGATGACCAGCTAAAAATGACTGTTATTTTTAACAGTACAATCACCCACAATACTCTGAATGACTTATGATGAAAAATCCTATCCATACGCAGAGAAAGAACTGATCTAGTCTGAATACAGATCAAAGCATTCTCTATTAATCTATTTCTCTCTTTATTTTTAACTTAATTTTTCTTAAGGGTGTTTATTTTCATTAGAGCAAGAGAGCTATGTTTCTTTCACAACTTGTCTTTTATGGAAATATTTTGCATAACTTCACAAGTGGCTTCTTAATTGTGGATGGGGATAAGGGAGAGAAATGTAGAACTCAATAACTAAGTAAACCACATTTTGTTAATGGTGCTTACTCTGTTCCAATAACCATGATTTAAAAGTCAGACCTACCTCTAAAAATAGCATTAAGCTCAAAAATCCAACTCAAAACAAAAATTCTTCATTAACTTATGTACACTGTAGGGGAAAAGCACAACAGAGGCTTTCCCTTAGATTATCATTTCATATACTCATATAGAATGAAACAGAATCCTACAGATTGGGAGACTAGGAAGACACTTAGTCATCTACTTCAACCCATACCATAAAGGAAATTACACTCTGTAGAGGGTCACAATCAGTGGGGAAACTCTGGGTGATGAATAAGACCCTTCAGCCCAGAGGGAACCTCCAATAATATCTGGTTCAGCTCCCCATCAACCCTAAGGGTCCGTGGCCTTCCTGAGAAGTCAGGGGGAGGTGACAACTTGTGTTGTGATTGACACAGAGTGATACTGTGGAAGAGTACATACAACAGCAAGTTATTTGTGTGATCCCACAAGAGCAGTGTTGTTTTTGTTACATTATAAAAAGGGGAAAGCCCTTAAATAAACAGACTGACTCCATTTTTCCACCATCCTCGGGAGTCCTGCCTCATCACTTCTCCACTAGGAAGGTATATTTTAATCATCCAGATGGGAAGGTGCTAGAAAGCAATGCTACATTTTATCCCCCTCCCCCCCCCACCCCCAACTTGGGAGTTCTAGAAAGCAGGACACAGCACTCTAGCATACTCAAGAAGCAATCACCCATTTCTTCCTAAAAACTCCTTTTGCACAATCTCCTAAGGCATCCAACTCCACTAAAAAATATATGAAAAGGCATTTATTAAGTACTTTATGCTATGCTCCAGGGATACAAATAGATAAGGACAATCTCTGCTTACAAGAAGTGACTACACATATAGAAGGATTCAGCTATAAATTGGTTGGAAAGGCTGTGATCTGTCCTCCTTACAGAATATAACATTAAAGCAGAGAGATGGCAATGAATCTTCCTTAATGTAAATTCTGTTGAGAAAAACGATATTGAATCATTTGACAATGTCAAAAACTCTGATAGCTAGCACTTTCTTTTCTGGATCCTCCATAGCTGTGGCTATTGAGAAGGGGACTACAACACCTACAGATGAAGTTGGCAAATATGGCCACAAAGATCCTAGCTTTCTAGGACAACTACTGGAGCTTTGCTAGAAGTAAGGCACCTAATCTGGGAGATGTTGCTATGCCAGGGGATCTTGGTGGTTAACGAGATATCTAACTGTTAAGAATTTTTTCCCCTTGACATAAAGATTGTATTTGCCTCTGTAGCTCCACCAATCATTTCTGGATCTGCAATGCAAGGTGACTCTAATGAATCAAACCATCTTCTCCAGAGATCTTCAAAAGCTTAAAAACAACCATCACCTACTCACTGAATCTGCTTTGTTCCATGCTAAACATGTCCAGTTGCTGCTTCAAGTAATCTTCATATAATAACGACTCAAGGTTCTGAAGCATCCTGAATGTTTTTTTTTTTAACTTTTGTAGTTTTAAAACATCCTTTTTAAATTGCCAGCAAGAACTAAATATGCTAGTCTGATTCCAAGGGGCAGAAAATATTGAGATAATCGTTTCCTAATTTCTCAAAGTGTCTCCTTTAATGCAGTCCAAGAGCATATTAGCTTTTGGGCTATTACTTCACACTACTTTTGGTTCACTAAAATCTCCTGACCTTTTTCAGGGCAATTGCTGCCTATGTCTTCTACATATTGTGCCTATAAAGTTGATTTCTTGTATCTAGACTTTAAAGACATTTGCCCTTCTTCAATTTCAACTTAGTAGATTCAGTTCAAAGTTTCTAGCCCGGTTTTGTAAACAAAACTTAGTTTGCTTATCAATGAAGACTTTAGAAAATAGCATAATTCCAAAATTACTTATTAAGCAGATTGCCTTTTTTGGCCTAAAAAGTTATCCTGGATATCTAGAGGTCAAAGATTGCTCATTAAGTATTAAGAGAGATGATTTGAATATGTGTTGCAGACTTCCTAGCCTGTCCCTAGACATTTGGCAATCTTTCTCTTTGACATTACCTTTATTTAGGCTCTAAAGATAAGCAACTTGAAACACTAAAATTGTTTTCCAACTACTCCTCTCAGCTTCCAGATTAATCTCTTTTAATAACAAGTGATATCTCTGCTCAAAACTCTTCAATGCTTCTTCAATACCTAATGAATAAAGTGAAAACATTCAGCCTCTCATCCCAATTGGACATCATCTTGTTTTTCAAAGTTTTTTACTATCCTTCTACATATTCTGTCATAGTTAAACTAGACAATTAGTTGTCCTCTACATGTAGTTGTATACTACATGCTTTCCTGCTTCTTTGCACAACGCCTGTTTCACATGCTTCTACGATCTTTAGGCCTGTTGAAATCCTAACTATCCTTTTAAAGCTAGATAAAATTCTACCTCCTCTAGAAAGTCTTTTCCTAGAGTTCAGTAACAAACTTTCATCTTTGGGTCTTACCTAGCACTCCAATAACATCCTTTAAGGCTCTTTTAGATTTATGTTATATTTTGCATCATTATTATAAAATATACTAGTTTATGTAACTGTTGTTGTTATCGCTGGTACAGTGATTATATCATGAATTCCTTGAGAGAACAGGAACTTTTTTTTCTTTTCTTTGCATTACCAACACTTAGTAGAATACATAGCACATTTGTTTTTCAGTAGTTTTGTCACATGCAACTTTTCATGACCCCATTTGCAGAGATACCAGAGTGTTTTGCCATTTCCCTTCTCAAAATCATTTGACAGATGAGGCAACTTAGGCAGAATTAAATGATTTGCCCAGGGTCACAAAGTAGTAAGTGTCTGAGACAAGATTTGAACTCAGGTCTTCCAGATTTCAGGCTCAGTATTCTTATTCATATACCATATAGCACACAGTAGATGCCTAATAAATACCAAATGGCTCACTGATAGAAATGTTACATTCTTTTTCCAGATAAGAAACAATAATTAAGGCTTGGACCACTTCTAATTTTAAAAAATACCCTTTCCCAATTTATAAGACCTAATTCAATGTTTTTCACAAAATGGACAGTTTTAAATGTTTACTGAATTGTATTTAATATAATATTTTAGATCCAAAATACACTTAGTATTCAAAGTAATACATTCCAATACATCTTAGAAGAAAGGATAGCTATATCCAAATATTGTTCAAATATACATTTAAATTATTACACCTTTTTTTTTTTTTTACTAAAGTAAAATATCCAGTAACATTTAAAGAGAAATTTCCACAACTATATAAAATAAATATACTTTGATTCACAAATGAAACTACTAGGAGTATACAAAGAATTTATTTCATTTAAATGGTGCTATTTGACTAATTCCTCAAATTCATTTAATAAATATTTGTTAACTATTTTCTACATCATGAGCACTGAGGGACATAAAAAGTTAAGTACCAGTCTCTGTCCTCACAACTCAGAATATATAAACCAGATTATTGCATTAGATTATAGACATATTGCACTTAGATAATAAGTTTAATTATATACACATACACACAACCAGCACACATAGAATACAGCACATGGAAATGTGGAAAGTATAATGGAAGGGGAACTTGGAGTCCTATATGTCATTTCTAAGAGTCAGAGAAATTAAAAATAAGCAAGAACCTCAGCAGCCACCTAATGGAACTCCTAAAGAATTTCCACTATGACATGCCCAACAAGGCATCTAGTCTTTTTGAAGACCTTCAAAAAGGGGGAAATAATCCAATAATTCTACTTTTCGATTGTTCAAATCAGTATTTTTTTTCCTCACACAACTATTTTACGACTTCCACTCATTTTCCTGCTTCTGCCCCAAATAAAATGAGCCTAATCTCTTTTTCATATGACAGTCCTTCAAATATTTGAAGAAAGTTGTGATATACCCTTATTAAAATGAATTTCCTCCCTAGAGGCTTCCTATACCAATGAAATTACAACATCAATGGAAATATTCAAACATCCTTACCCTACTGGTACATCTTAAAGGTGAGGAAATTGGTGCAATGAGTACATATAGATGGGGAGGGGGAAGGGGGAATATAACAAGTAGTTAGTATGTCAAGAAAAACAGTTTCACTTTAAATATCAAAGCTATCATATGGTTACTTGTATACATACTGAAGTTTCTCTAGGAAGGGAAGCTTCATTTCATAACAGTTCTAGAGACAGAAGAAACTTTGAGGTACCCAATAAGATTTTAAAGTTTTTCTGGACTTGGACGTACTTTTCTTATTTCACAGTAATATCATCAGGCAGAGATTAGATATTTCCTGGGGAAAAAATTTAAGCCGACCACAAACATGCATTATTAATACTAAGGATCTAATGTAACACATAGGTAAAATCATGGAAGAACTCACAGAATAACAAAAATTTTCTGGACACCATTTACCACTGAAGTATGACACATGGTAAAAAGTGAATGGTCCAACAGTAACTAAATAATGTATTAAGGTTTTTTCCTCTTATAGGGTTTCTAAGCAACACACAACATGGGATTGATTAAAAAGAGGGACCTAAATTCCTAACAATTAAGCAGATGGTGCCTTCATCACAGAGTAGCAACTCAAGCTGGGAGGGCAGAAATGTAGACATGGATTCATTTATACAGGTATGAAGAGAGAGAAGGGCATTGAAACTTGAGAACAAACCTATTAGGACCAATAAAATTCAAATGGAGAATTTTACAGCACAGGTGCCAACTTGAAAATGATTTAAACGCACTGGCACACAGCTATGACATTTTCCATTCTGAAATCATAACCATCACGATGCATTATGGTCTCATTAAATTCACAGGCAAGACCAAATGAAAGCAAACCAGAACTTCTCCATATAGCCTTTGATGTAAAGTGAATACACAAAGGGGGACCTAACACACACACTTTTCTGTCTGTGCATATGATGGAGGAAGGATGAAAAAGTGATCGGTGATCAGATCCATCAGTCTGGATCTAAATTAATCATAAGAAATGATGATTCTCAAATGCTAGCAGTCTTATCCAATATTAAGTCACTCAAAGGCAGAAAGTATGTCATTGTATAGAATTGTCTCTGTAAATAAAAATTTTTCATATGGGGAAAGAAAAAATGGTGAGTATGTTCTTTACATTGATCATGATTGTCTTATTAGACTCCCTCTCACCCTTTTTCTCAGCAAGCCTCAAGAAACAACTGATAGTTGAGAAGAAATGCTTCAAAAAATTTTTTTTAATTCCTAACTTCTGTTATCCTCATATGAATACAGAGTACAGAGTAGCTCCAGGAACAAATCAAGTATAAGACACAGGGCATTAATGGATTCATCATTCTTTCCAAAGGTAATCTGAGAAAGAACATTTAACACTTTCTTTGCCTAATTCTGAGTGGTCTCAATAGATAAGATTCTGCATTTCTCCATATTTTGGCTTTAAGCTGTTGTAAAATTTTGCTATGTGTCATTAGACATATACGATAGTTCAACCTAAAAGAGGATGCATTTCTAAAGTGTTCAAATTCACTGTTCTATAGAATTGTCAATGTATAATGAAATCTTTCAAAATGTAAAATGATAGATTAGCAAGAAATAAAAGCAGTGCTTCAGAAGTAACTGTGCTTATACATAAATAGGAATTAATGCAATGCCTTCTATGATTAATGAAAAAAAATACCCCTAAGTTCTCCAGGAAAACAATATAGCAACAAAATACATTTAGAAGAACTGATTTATTTATTTTGAATGTGTTAAGACATATTTAACTAGATAAACTGTAAATATTGAAGCATACTACTCTGACCTTACAGAAGTTAATTTTACATTTAAACTTGCTAACCACAATCACAAAGCAATTATATTCCAATGTAATGGGAAATTTTCCAAGTACCAAGAAAATTAAATAGCTCTATTTTTTTTTTTTTAAAGCAGCAAGAATTTTACGTAAATACTGTGTTGTACTTGGTCAATCCAATCCTCTATCTTTCTAATGAAAAGTTTTCCTTTGAAAAAATATCAATAATGAAAGGCAACAAGAAAAATACTAAATATTCTAAAAGGACATTTAATGTTAAGCTATTAGATATAGATTTTTTTTTAAAAGCATGTGCTTTGTAAAGGTGCTGTTCATATACATAATTTTAAGTGGTAGAATACAAATCACAACTGAGGTAAATATGTTGACAATAAAGAATATGAAATGTCATAATCACAAAATCCTAAACAATTCTTGCAAGAGGAGAGATTTTAGAAGAATACAAATTATAAAATTAACCTGTGTTACTGTCTCAACTGCCACCTGACTTTTAAACAAAAATAAGTTTGAAAGATAAAATCTAAAGCACAATTTATAATAATTTCATTGTTTGAAAGATTCCTATGATTAAAACTCATTTAATATATGATTTGCTATTACAACCTATTGATGTGCATACATATACTATAAAAAAGTAAGACTAATGCCAAAATTAATCAGATGAATGCCAAATTTCATAATAAAAACATGTAGGTCTATATTAAATAACAAAAATAACAAACACAAAAGAAATTTTCTTAGACACATGCTTTCTTCAGTTTTGAAGAACTATGATACATTACAACAGCAAAGGAAGAAAAACCTTATGTCCCCTCAAAATTGCCCTTTCTCCAATGTATTAATTACAGTGACACAGAAAGTTATGACCAATTAACAACTTTCAAATGCTTATAGATAGCTTTTTGCAATGGTGCCTATATTTTTTGATTTAGTTGAAAACATGTCTAGCTGCTGAATTACAATGAAATGAAAGAATACTCATTTATACAGAAAATTAAGTACCAGAAGCTTCAAAATGTGGACCCAAAATTTAATTCTATTTTTATATGTAAACCCAAAAAGGTCCAGACTTCTCCACTGAATTAATCCATCAATCAAAGGTGTCAACTAGGTTTGAACCATTCTTTAATCAAATCAGGAGGAGGAATATGCTTTGAATATTAGATTAAAGCAGATGACAGCTCACCCAGGAAAAATTTTTTGACTCTTTGGAAGAAAATCAGTCACTCCCTATAGGATTGTATAAAACACAGAAATAAAGTATAGACATGCAAATTCCTATAGCAAAACTGTCAATTTTCAGATTTGGCTCAGGAATATTTAGAGAAGGCAGTCCTAGAGAGCAGCAAGTAGGAGTTGTGCCAGAGGGAGTCTTACTCTCCCTGACCAACTACCCTGTCAATGACCACATCAAAGAGAATGAAACAGTGGGAGATAATGAATGCAACAGAAATTCATAATGAGGCCAAATTAGAAAGACCAAGTACAGGTAAGTTTAGAACTCTACAAAGACAGTAACTTTGAAGTAAATTCGAAAACTACATCTCAGAGAACTTTTTGAGGACTCCAGTAAGGGAGAAAAGAACTTTGAGTAAATAGGACCTGCAATCTAGACCAGAGATACTCATGAATACAGCAGTGCTCATTTGAGTTTGAGCCCATTCATTTCATGGATCTATGTATCCCTCTATGACAGTATTCTCATCATCTGTGGTTGCAGGGCAATTGGAACAAGTAGTTTTAATTGTTTTTACTATTACATAATATTCAATTTGAAAAATGAGAAATTTTAGTAGGGTTATGATAAGTTTTCAAACCTATAAACTAAAATGGAAAAAATTAACAATGGCATCCAGAAAGTCACTTGTGAGTTCTAAATTTAAAAATAACCTCTCAAAATTAATTTTAATTTTTAAATTATATTTATTAACATGAAACACACCATGTATGCTTATTTGTATTGATTTAAAACCATGACTTCAATGCTGTAAGAAACATCTGCTAAGGAAATTCTTTCTTCTAATGCAAATCTATAGCTTCTGAAAATTATAGTATAAAGAGTTGTTTGGTCATCATGAGGTTAAATGATTTGTCCAGGGCCCCAATGCATTTATGTATCAGAGGCAAGACCCTCAACTAAGTCTTTTGGACAATGAAAACTAGCTGTTTAGTCACTATTCCATTTACATGATCTCTAAGCAAAACAAATTACTAACATATTTGGGCTATATATTTCACCACCCCCAAAAAAACTCTTACTTGTACAGAATGCAACCAGTAAAAAAGAAAATTGCAACAACAACAACAAAAAAAATAGCTCTGTATTAATATTTCTAATAGAAGCCTGACATCCAAGATATATAAAGAAAAAATACACATAAGATGAAGAGCTATTCCCCAATGAACAACGATGAAATGATATAAACCTCTGGACACCATTTACCACTTAAGTATGACACATGCTAAAAACACTACTAATAACAGAAGTGAAAAACAAAACAATTCTGCAGTATTATATAAAACTCAGGCAAATGGCAAAGATAATGAGAGACAAAAATAGACAGTGTGTTGGTGATACTACAAAATGACCCACATACTATTATTGAATGGGTAAAGCTATATATTGGTCGATTCATTTTGCAAAAAAATCTAAAATTATGCTTTAAAAGTAATAAAATTGTCTATAAACACTAAACCCAGAAATCCCACGGCTCCCAAAACAAATAAAAGAAGTTAAAGATAGAAAGAATAGCTGCATATTCACCAGAATATTTGTAGTAATCTTTTATGTTAGCAAAGATTTCTTTGTATATTCAGAATAATAGTGAAGTGCTCAAAATACATTATATAGGAATAATACAAATACATATTTTACATTTTTACAATAATTGTGTTGTTCTCAAGCAAAAGTGGGAATATCTAACATCACAGAATATTTATAGATATTAAAAAATTCAATCAAGATGAATAGTTATGTGGAATCAGCCAAAGAATTGGTTTAAGATATCTAATATTTGAAAGCAGCCTAATAGATATTTTAATTACACATTCTCCTAATTATGTCTTTATTGAATCAACCGAATCCAAAGTTCCTAGACGACATTATTTCAACTCCACACAAATATCTTTTTGAGATTATGATTCAATGTTATGCTTTCAAGCCACTTACACAAAAGGTTCATACAAGAATAAAACATTTGAAAGGTGTTTGTATCTTTTCCAAAGCTACAGTTAAAAACACTAATCACTTTATTTCTCAATGTCCTTGATACAATGCCCCTTACATGATAAATTATTGCTTGAGCTCAGTTGAAGGAAGAACTACTCTCTGCAGACAAATCTATATTTATTCTTTGATCAACTCTTTCCCACTTTGCTTAGCTGTCAGAAAACTTAAGAGCTAAAATCAGTGGTGAATGGTAGTAATCCATTTCTACTACACATCCTTGCATGAAGGTTGTTGTTGTTTGTCTTTCATTCTTGGAGAGGACCATGACATCAGGGAAGTGACATGAAAATGAACTGGATTTAAATGAGGGAGGGCTATGCAACATTTCTGTCTGCCTATCTGTCTTACTTTCTCTCTACAACTGGAGTCACTGAAGAGAAACTGCATCTAAAAACAACAAAAATATAAGCCCCAAAACATAGTAAAACTCTGAGAAAAACCAGCTTTAGGGAGCTTTGGCACCTCCCAACCGAGAGCAGTGGAAGCTGTGGATTCAAAAAATGCAGAGATCCATAGAGTTCAGAAGACAGCTTAAATAAAAGGGAATTTCAAAAAGATTCCATGTGAGCAAAAAGGATTTCTGTAAAAAGTTGGGTTATCTTATTGCTATGTTTTGGGTTTGGTTTTTTTTTTTTTTTCTTCTTCGGCATCTTCTTATAGGGGATTTAGAATTAATTTTTCTTTTGTTTGGGTAGACCTCTAGTCTACAGAGTTTTATGATATTGCTCAAGAGTTTTCTTTGATTTAGTCATTTCTCTAACATTATTTTCTGAATTAGATCACTGTGCCATGGCCAGGTTCTGCCACTGATGTGTTCTTGGGCTAAGTCTCCAGCTCTTCTTTTTCTCAATTTGGTCAAATGAGTACTGGTGGTGATCCTGCACCTCTTGCAAGTTATGCTTCCCTGTATCTGAGGTTCAGAGTTCTAGATCTTCAGGGCTCTAATCTGACTTTTCACTTTATTTGGAGTATTCCAGTTTCAGATCTGCAACACAATTCTCAGGGGCTTCCCTTGGGAGCAAGCTAGGGTTATCTGGGGGAATTTTTTACTGTGGCTGCCTTAAGACACCAACTTATAGGTTCTATCTGTTCCTGATCCTTCTCTGGTGATGCTGGAAAGCTACCAAAAGCCAGTGCTGGCTTTAAGGGCTGCCTCCTTTCTTATTGCCCTCAGAATTGGGGCTGATCCTTTGGGTACTTCTGAAATGGAAGAAAGCCCCACTGGATTTCTTGATCATTATTCAGTCTACTGTATATTTCAGGGTTTTGCTAAATAAACATGGGAGGTAAGCCACCTACCTCCCATTCAGGCAGTTACTTTAGCCAGAAATCTGCGACAAGCCAATGAATTTCAGTATTACTGTAATTACATTTTAACATTCATATTCATACATCTCACTTTACTGGTTGAATTTAAAAGCATTTATAGTGACTTAAGGAAGCTAAAACTGTGGAGAAAGCAGTAATTTGCCTTAACTCTCCCATATTCACCTCCAAACAACCATAAAAACTGCCCAAAAACAAATCCTGAAACAGCAAAAAGAAAGGGTAAAATGATCTTTTAATCCAAGAAACTTGGAAGATTGGCAAGAAAGATCTATCTTATACAGGCAAAAGGGAAACACATTAACAGGACAAGAAGTGTTCCAATAAACTAGCAGCAAGCCCTACCTCAGCAAACCAGCATGAGATCTTGAGTCCCAGAGCAGCAAAACAGGCTAATACCAATACCAGGACTCTCCCTCCTTTTCCCCCGTTCCTCCCCAACTTGCTTCAGCATATCTCTGGGACAAATTAGCAACCTCATTAACCTGAATAAAAAAGGCAATCTCCAGCAGCCAAACAACTACTATGCTTCAGTGTAGCTCTAGGAAAATGCAGAAACACCCCACCAATCTCAACACATGTGAGACAACAGCACTAGGACCCCAGCTAAGATTCAGGTAATCAGCCAGACCCTTCCATCCGTGACAACCACCTACCATCTCACCTCCTCAGCATAATGCAGAGAGGGAGAAGACGTAAGGTGGGAGGGTGAGGAAGGGTGAATCTCCTGTAGGTCTCAAGGCAACATCAGTTGTTGCCTCAGCTGCCTCAAGGCAGCACCAGGTAAATAGCCAGAGCCTGCAATGCTTGGCACAAGAAGCCTGAGATAGTGTTGCTTCCATATTTGAGAAAGTTCCATACTTCCAAACTATTCCTTTCCCTCCCCTCCTTGTAGCACATTTTTCCCAACAAAGGAGAAAAAATCTAATTAGTCATTTGTATGTATTGCCTGGTTATCTTGAGTGCAAATGAGTTTCAATCAAAATATTAGCCAGCATCTTAGAGAACAATCATGAATCATAACCCCTCACTTTAAAAACAGAGAAAATAAGCAGCAGAATAGTTAAGTGAACATATATCAAAGTAGTAAAATTCAATTCATTGCTCTTTGTATTGAAGAGTACTAGGGACATCAGAAGGGATACTCTAGTTCTCTCACCTCCAGGGAGATTCTTTTCCCCATGAGAACTAAATGTGTGATTTCTGGGCACTGAAGAAGACAAAAGACTGTCATATATTCACCAGTCTTTTTTGGCAATTAGGGTGCACCCTTTCTTACAAAAAAGTTGGTTCTAATCTTTATCCCCTCCTTTTTATGCTTAAAAACAAATTGCATATTTCTTCATTTTTTTCTAGATAAATCCTTCTAAGACACTCCCTCTTTGTAAGTCTCTCAGAACCATATTTTATGGTTTCTAATATATCTGATTGTAATTTCTGTCAGTATTTTTAAAATGTTTTCAAACTCTATCCTCCTTCTTCATATACAGCAACATCCTGAAAAACATCCACACATATTAAATACAGCTATGACAGATACATTTTACACATAAATACAACATTTCCACTTTTAGAGCTACTGATTACTCAGAGAACAGAGGGTTTTTAGTACTATAAGAGATTAGGTCATCTAATCCAATGCCTTTATTTTATACATGAGGCTAAAAATAGTAAAATTATTTGCTGAGTCATATAAGTAGCAAGTAACTGAGCTCAGATTTGAGCTTAAGTCTTCTGACTAAATCAAGTATATACAGCAATCCAAGAAATCCTATATCTATGAGACTACAGAATAAAATAAAGCAACTAGATTATTATTCATGATTTTGGGCTAGACTATACTTCAAAGTCACTTTATAGCCCACTCATTTTTTGGATAAAATGACCTGCTCAAGCTCAACCAGTGAAAAGCAGGAAAGACGGATTGATCTCCAAATTTAGCATCTTTCTAATCCACTATCCTACTTTTGGGACAGCTAGGTAGCACAATGGATAGAGTGTCAGGACCAAAGTAAGGAAGACTCATCTTTTTGAGTTCAAAAAAGATAACTTAATACTTGTGTTATCCAGTCTGCCTCAGTCCCTCATCTGTAAAAAGTTAACTAGAGAGGGAAATAGCAAACCACTCCAGTATCTTTGCAAAGAAAACCCTAAATAGGGTCAAAAAGAATTAATGGAATACTAAAAAACAACAACAAAAATTCTGCTTCTCATAACAAAGGAAAAGGGAAAGAAAGTATCTATTACCTTAGAAAATCAGTGATCTTTGCTGTGGAAGTAGGACAGGGGCCAACAATTTAGGATGATGGTTCAGCCTATATAAATTACTTAGAATACAAGAGGCACTTTACATAATCAAAAAGAGCCTTTCCACCATAGCTCCATCAGTTCCTATGCAGACTTACTAGGCAAAGTCAATGGGAATATTCTGCCAGAACCAGGGAATGCCTAATAGAATCAGAGATTTAGAGCAGAAAGAATCCTGTGAGATGTTCTTGTCCAACGATCTCATTTTATAGATAAGTAAGTTGAAACCCTTATAGATAAGGAAGTTTAAAAATTGGAAAGAAAATAAACAATAAAAAACATCTTTCCCTATGTCAAAAATACCTGAAAGGAAGAAGGAATACAAAACTATGATTTTGGTGGCTGCAACAAAGAATTGTAATAGACAGTAGCAGTAGTAGTATACAGCAGAACACAGTTTAGAAGAGAAACCACAACAGGTTAAGGTCTCCACACTAAAAAGCTCACCCAATAACATCACCAGAGGGGAAAAACAAGGTTCTTAAGTGTCAGAGGTGTGAATTGCCATACTTGTTCTTTTTGTGTTCTTTAATCATGTGTTCTCTACATGTGTATTTCTATGTGCAAGCCATGTGATAGCGTCTTATCCATGTGGTCCTTTCCATCTGATGATATGACAACCTATTAAAATGCACACACCATATCTAAGTGAAAAGAACAGAAGATAAGTTTTATCATTTACTTTATTATCCTAATTAACATGTTTTTTGCTTTGATGTAATCAATTCATGAACAAATATTTATTCAAGTCTTATCAACTACAGAATGAAATTATTCTTTTTCAAGAGGAATTGACATTCTAATAAGAGTAAGGGATATATAAAGTACATTCTAAGTGGATAAATACAAATAAATATCAAATGATTAAGTATCAAGTGATACTTGCATTGTCTCTTAAAAGAAGAAAGGATTTATATGAGGTAGAAATGATGAGGAGTATTATTCCAGAGCTGAGCAGAACAAAGTCATATAGACAGAGAGTAACATTCATGGAGAAGAGGAAGATACATTTCGAACATATAAAATAGTGGTTTCTTTTCACTGGCCTAATAAAAAATAAATATATTAGTAGGGTTTGTAGACAATAATTTTTAGTAGATGCTAATCAGAAAAATGTTGTGGAACCACTATGTGAGGAAAGGATCATGAAATATATTTTTTTAAAAATATGTGTTATTTCATCTTTATCCTTAATGATACCCAAGAACAAGGTTGACCTTTCTATATAAGCTGAAAAAAATTAATTTAATTTGATTTTACTCTAAGCTAAAGACAATTAATTTAATTATTCAAGTTACAATTGTAAGCTAATTTTAAAAGTAAGAAAACTGTATTTTATTGATTTAAAGTCTTCTTGTGGATCTTTCTCATAACAGGGCAACTTACTATGAAAGGGGAGGTCATAAGGAGGAAGCATCTGTAAAATACATTGTCTGACTAAGAAATTATAGCAAAGAGTCCATACTCTACTTGAAGAACAGACTCCTCTCAATCCTTTACAAAAAACCAGTCTCTAAAATTAACAGGAAAGATAGCTTGAGTCTGATTTTAATATACATTTAAAAAGGAATTTGTTTTCAGGATTCCCTTAATCAAAATTTAATGTTACAGAACTAAATTTGAATTTGTAAAGGTTTTCTTTCAATTCATCTAAGTCACATATTTTAATAATCGTAGCTTTAAACATGAAAACTATAGGGAAAATTAAAAAGTATATCTCCACAGTTCACTGAAAAAAACTGACAATGATCACTGCTTCCTAACTGAAACAGTAAAATAAGGAATCTGATTTGAGAAGAAATGATTATTTAAGCTTTGATGAATTATGATTAAATGTTTAGTCAACACAAGAGAAAGGACATAGTATTCTGATTGTTTAGAGAAATTCTATTTTTATCATAAAATAATTGCTCCTTATTTAAGGTTGAGTGACTTCCAGGGGTGGCAGAGTTTAAAAAAAAAAAAAAAAAAAAAAAAAAAAAAAAAAAAAAAACAGGAACTTTGCTGGAGCTCTCCCAGTTTCTCTTGAAAACCACATGAAACTAAGCTTCTGAACAGTCTCATGGAATGAAACCATTCTGTAGTTCAAGATAGACTAGAAAAAACCTCAAGAAAGGTCAGTCTCACTATATTGAAAAGGGTGTTCAGTCCAGCTTAGATAAGACTTGGGAAAGCTTCTGAGAAGGTCTTAATGGTAGCAAATCAGCAATTAAAACCTTCCTTCTTGGCTCAATAAAGGATCAAATTAGTGGGGCAGCTTCCAGGCCCAGCTCAGAAGGCAAACTCTGGGAAACCAGACTGTTTCCTAAAAAGAGCAGGCAAAACTACCCCCTACAGACACAAAGGGCCCCTGTGCTCAAAGTCAAAGCTCAAAACTGTACAAGAAGCTGAGGACATTGTCCCTTTACCCCAGGAGGAGAGCTCAACCATAAATATATAGATAGATAGATAGATAGATAGATAGATATAGATATAGATAGATAGATATAGATAGATAGATAGATAGAAATAAAATGAGCAAAATGAAAAAACCTTAAAGAACCTTGACCACAGAAAAATACTATGGTGACAGGACAAAACAAAACACAAACTTAGAATATGACAAAATGTGCACAGAAGAAATCTCAAAGAGTGATATTGGTTTTAAGCCCAAAGAAGCTTCTTGGAAGTGCTCATAAAAGACTTTAAAAGATCTATTAAGTGAATTAAGTATTTACAAATTCATTCTGCACAAAAGAGAATTATTCCCTGCTTACAAAGTTCATAGAAAAAAGAAATTTTAACTGATCACCCATTAACTCTATAGAATAAACAAAGAGGTATTAATTTCAATAAGGGAGATTGGAAAGAGAAAAAAATTTTCTTCACACTAAAGAGAAACCCATCTTCCCAGAAACAATTTAAAACCAATCAGAACAAAAAAGAAAATAATTAGCTAATCTTGACAAGGAATTTACCTGAAAGAAAATGACTTTGAAGTTTCTTCTGGCACTATAATTCTCTGGTTATATTATCTAATAATATGATTATATAAATCCATATGAAAATGAGGAGTCATGACATTTTTATTACTGTCAACTTTGATTTTATTTTTAAAATAAAAACATAAGAAAGCAGAACTTCTCAGTTGATCAAAATATATCACTAACTCTAAAACATCTAGTTTTCTACTTCAATATTTATGTTAAATAACTAAAGATAAGAACTACATCATCCTTTCATTTTAGCACATAGTACAAATATTAATTCCATTGTCAGTTTTAATCTTTAAAACAATTTTAAAATTGCATTATAAGTTGAAATTATAATGAATTTAGCCTGAGTCATCTCCTATAATTAAGCTATAATAAATGTAGGCTCTAAGGTCAAGAAAAGCAAGGAAAAAATTATTTTTAAGGAAAAGAATAGTAACAAAAATAACTTAACAGACATCAGCTTTTTTCCATCCAAATTTACTTGAGGCCTTTAGAAACTAATTCTCAATCTCATCTCCTAATATTTATCACCAATTCAATTTCAGAGGAAAATAACCAGAACATACTTTGGAAACTACAGTAAATATGTTGCATATTATCTGTTGTGACAGAAAAGACAAATCTTAAGAGAGGACACTCAGTATTTTCAGTAAACACTGAAATGCATTTTTAAAATAGAATTGGGATATTTTAATGATTATTTTTAGCTACTAAATTAACAGAAATTGTAGTACCTATTGTGACTCAAAGAGCTTAAGAATTCATTTTCAAACTATCCTCTGACCTTCTTTTCCTTTTTTTCTATTCATATAGATTACAGGCAGCAGTCCATGGAAGTAATATGTAGAAACATATTTATATCTATAGGTATACATATGAGATCAAAAAGACCGGAAGGCAGAACTTCATTCAAGCCTAATTGGGGTATAAAAGTTTCCTGGTTTCCTATCAGAGGAACATAAGTATTAGCAGTTCATATCAAAAGGAAAGGATTTCTATATTCCCATGTATGGAATGGAGATCACATATTCAATAACCCAATGTAGCAAAGGCTAAAGAAAATCATCAGCTACAAAGCACTGTTTTTGACTACTTCAACTCATTAAGTAGATTTAAACTTTGAGAAAGATTTTTATGTAATTTGTAGAGAATCCTCTACATACCAAAATAATTATGCTTAATGTATTTTACGAACTTGAAGCAATGTCCTTGGTGCAAAATGCCACTTAAAATACAGTTTGGTTATTAGGTGTCTCTATATCAAAGAATATATTTTATTCAAACCAATTTCAAAAACATTTCTATTAATCATTCCATATGATATATAAGTAGGGCAAAAGATAAATTACTTTTTAAAAAAAATATTCATTTTCCTTCCATATTCTCAGCTTCTGATTATACTTGTGATTTCACCAATTCTATGTAATTGGAATGTATCAAAGAACCTCCCCATAAACAAAATTTGGATCAACAATTATAAAAAATAGTACAAAATATCCTAAAATGTGTATAGTAGCAATTGAGAAGAGTATCATTAATATGAAAGTAATCAAAATTTATACATATATGTACATATACATATAGATACATATCTATATATTATATGCATATATATTACCTAAAAAGGTAAACTGA
The DNA here is from genome assembly GCF_902635505.1 of Sarcophilus harrisii. Taxonomy (NCBI): domain Eukaryota; kingdom Metazoa; phylum Chordata; class Mammalia; order Dasyuromorphia; family Dasyuridae; genus Sarcophilus; species Sarcophilus harrisii. The sequence continues at coordinate 148,935,788 of NC_045429.1, forward strand.
GAGAAAAATGACAACTATAAAGATATTTAAATAGGAGAAAAATCTCAGAAAGATATATTTTTATTTTAATTCTTAGCATAACAAAATTGAGATTAAAACTTTTTTTCATTTTTATCTACAAAATACAGTTTGGAAAGGTTCTAAATATTTCTTTTAAGAAATCATCCAATTTAATCCTTATTTGACAAATGGGTAAACTAAAGCAGAGACATACAAATTCACTAGTACAAAGTTACATAGCTTAACTAGTAACAGCTGGATAAAATTTAAGTTTTCATACCTCCAATCTGAGGATATTTCCACTCCATTGCATGGCTTTTGTTAGAATCAACAAATAAATTGATTTTGTTTACTTTTTTTGCATTTCTTTGTATTTCCAGAACTCAGTACAAAGACTGGCACATAGAAGATGCTTAATGAATTTATGCTTTGTGACTTAATGACTATTTTTAAAGATGATCAAAGACAATTCTTAAGCACAATGTCAAATTATCAGGAACAAGAAAAAATGCTATAATTAAAAATTGAAAGTATTCTAAAATCAATATTACAAAAGATCTTTACTTTTTAAACTAAAGCTGAAAACAGATTATCAATTTATGTTCAGGTAATTTATATTAGTAATTGATAATCTCTTCACATAAGTGTGTCTAAGCATGAGAAAAAAGGCAAGAAAGGAAAGAAAAATGAAAAATGAAAAAAAGTTAATTGAAGTTTTAGTTTAATCCATAAAATTTGTTAGAAAATCTAATCAATTAATGTGTGTGTGTGTGTGTGTGTGTGTGTGTGTGTGTGTGTGTGTCCTGGACCATTGATATCAATTTCTATTCTTTGAATCATTTTGTCATAAAATATCTAAATCACACTTGCAGCAAATATCTGATTGATAGGAACATAAAATTTAAAATCAATCATAAAAGGGAGAGTCTATGAAATTCAGTGAAAATGACTTTGCACACCCCCTTCACACACAATAAATGAGTGTGTATACATGAATGCACCCATATAGCAAATTTTCTGGACTACCCAAACAACTTTCCACTCACACTGGCAGACTAAGTTCTCTGAAGAGTTAACTAACTCTCAGGAGTCTAGGGCTGTTCCTATTACTATGAATCCTGAGCACCTAAGAATGTGTTTATTGTCATGAATCCTACCTACCTAATTGATTACCATTTAGCAAAAAGTATTAAATTGATAAAGTAAAAATAGTTGGTACAAAAAATTCCCCTAAAAGTATGGACAGATTTTCCAACAAATATACACAAAGTTCATTGAAGAGTAGATTCAAATTATACCAAAAAGTAGGGTAAAGTACATATATAGAAATTAGCATGGCAAAAGTACAAGAAACAAAACTTTTCATAGTACCAGAAATTATTTTGTTTTTTATAGTTATCACTCAGTTCTCCTTGCTTGGGCTACAATATCAGCACTTTTCTGTGCCAAAAGCAATCATACTTCCTGAAGCTGCTTCTTTTTTTCAGTTGACTCTCTCTCAGAACTTGTTTTTCATAATTACTTTCAATCTAGCTGAATGCTTTAAATCCTTTTATTTTATTTTTCAGAGTTATCAACTAGTATACAACTACTATGAACTCTTTGGTATGTTCAGAGTTAACAATTTTTGCATGATGTCTGCGGCTCTTTAATTATTTACTTTCAGAGTTTGACAGACCCTATATAAACTAATAAAATGTAACAAAACTACATAGAGCACAAAGAAATATTTCTGCCACATCTTTCTACCCATTTAAAATATATTTTTGCTTTTAAGGTTTAAAAAAAAACATACACCAGTCTCTTTCAGATTCCTAGAATTTGCAACTGGATTGGCCAGGAAAAGGCAGAAAAGAAATTAAGTTCCTTTTAGATACCAAACATGGAGAGAGTACCAGGCTTAGAGTTAGGAGGACCCGGGTTTCAAATCTAGCTTTAAGACACTAGTTTTGTGATGTTGGGCAAGCCACTTAACCTCTGTTTGTTTCAATTTCCTTAACTGCAAAATGGGGTAAAATAACAGTGCCTACCTTTTAGGATTGCTTTAAGAATCAAATTAAATAATATTTATAAAAATAAAAAAAATTAAAAAAAAAAAAAAACAAGACTTAGCACAGTGCCTGACGCACAGTAGGAACTAAATAAATGCTCATTTCCCTTCCTTTTTGGGCAGCAAGGCCCCATTCTATTTTTGTTTTTCTATACCAGTTGTTTGGAACGATGCCTCACACTTATTAAGCATTTAATACATATTTGTTAAGCTGAATTGACCTCATTTTATTATGCTCCGTTAATGTCAGAAAGATTAAGATAGATCTCTATTATAGCCACTACCTCTCAACTAAGCCTTTAAAACAAACAATGCCCTTTAATCCAACCAGAAACTTGGACTCCACCTGAGAATCATTAAGGAACTCTTAGCTTTTAGCTTCCCTCCACAATTGGCTTGCACAATTGTCAGATACAACTCTATCCCTCACAACCACTTTATGCATTATCTTCCCCAAATAAAGTTCCATGAAGACAATGACTATATTCCTTGTTTATGTTTCTAACTCAGGGCTTACCATGGTGTCTGGTACAGTTAATAAATGCTGTGTGTGTGTGTGTGTGTGTGTGTGTGTGTGTGTGTGTGTGTCTGTTTGTCTGTCTCCAGGAACAACCCTTTCTAAATAGATCCTTTTGTAATAAAGGAAACAGCAACATTATTACTTGCTAAACAGTCATTTTTCATCTTGGTGGTACAGTGTTTACTATATATATGTTTATATGGTTAAAATTTGATTTGAAGAGATGAAAGTCAGTGGAGAATAAAAAATACACATGTATTATAAGAAAGAAATACAAATAAAGGATTCCCAAGACTAATTCCCAAATCAAGTTATCATTCTAACTTTCCTTCTACTAGAATGATTGTCTAGATTTTAGACACTAACTCATCTAGATCTAGAAACTAACTCTTGTCACGCCAACCTCTAAACAAAGAAAATAAAGAATTCATGTCACATCTTCTCACAAAAATACTTATTATATTGAAAATTATAATTAAAATCATCTAGTTGGTGATTCCAAAGTTTGATAAAATATTTTTAAGCCAAGAAGACATTTATTGGGAAATTATACAACTCACACAATGAAATCAATTTTGTACTTATGCACATAGCTAATTCTGAATTAAGAAACACTAATGCTTCTCAAGCCAGTGAAGCCAAAATGTGATTTGACCTAAATCTTTAAAAGCAAAAACCTTTGACCCTCTTGGGCAAAAACAATTCAAGACATTCTTATAACTTATAAAGCATATAAAGAATCTAAATATATTGATTTTGACATATACTCAAATTTCTACAAGCTAATGGAGGTCAATAGTGACATGGTGGGTAGCTAGCTAGTGCAATGGACAGAGCACCAGCCATGAAGTTAGGAGGATCTGAGTTCAAATCTGACCTCAAACAATTAACTTAAGCCCTCCCTCAAAACAGTATCTTTTATCTATGCAAAATACTATGTCATTTCATCTCAGAGAAGTGTACTTTCCATCTTACCTTTTCTACTGTGTTCATTCCACTCCACCTAATCCATAGTCATATCCCCTCCTACCAGAGAGCAGCCTGTTGGCATGTACCCTACAGTCACTCTTCACTGGATGATTCTAAAAGCACTCAGGCAGAATGCATGCTGGATGTGGAGTCAGTGATCTGGGTTCAAAACCCAGCACTTCTCCTCATTACCTATAGGACACTAGACAAGATAATTAACCTCTCCAGGTCTCAATTAGAAAACTCAATTCAATGATTTCTAAAGTCCATCCCAGCTCTAAGTTCTTTGATCTGTTAAAGAATCACTTTTTGCTTCCATATGCAGGGTTCAAAAGTCCTGGTCATCACAGTCTGGTTCAGTCCTCAATACAACATGGCAAATGCCCATCAAGGAACTCTGCTGACTGAATGCATCTTATAGCAAAAATCTGAAGCAACCTAGCAGCTTCCCAGGCATACTGCATTTCCCTTGCCAATAGGACCCTAGCTTTAATACTGCTGGCAGGAGAGACAATTAGAAAGGCCTATGGCCAGTCCCTTGTGTGTAGTAAGCACTTAATATATATTCACTGACATAAACAAGAGGAAAAGGACAATTCAAGAGCAGATAATCAAACACCACACTATGTAAAAGAAAAAAAAAAGTCCTGATCATTGATGCTTATCATTAACATTACTTCTAATTCAACATGTTTCCATATTTCTCTGAAAGGGTAATAAAATGTGACTGACTTTGACTTTAAGGAGAAGGGGAAAAAATTTTCTCCCTACCCCCAAATGTAGAACTTGTGACATCTTTTCACTCAAGAAAAAAATATATATATACTGACTATGGCAGTTTGTGAAGAACTATACACTGTGAGGCCCAATCCTTAAAAATAAATAATTTGAGCTGATATTTGAGAGCACCATCTGGTGAAATAATTTTTAAATGACCTTTAAGTATCCAAAATGTGACAAATACTAAATTAAGAAACTGCAGCTCCAAGTCAACCCCTGGCAGAAGTCAGAAAAAAATGTTACAAAAGGCACAGAATCTGTGTAGCATTTGTAGCAATTACGATATTTCATTCATGTGCAAATAATTTCTTAAATGTCAAGGCTTATTTGGCACTGTTAAATAAAAGCTACCCTGTTGTGACATGGGCATCCCCCATAGTCTCAGCTCTAAAGTGCACCTTGATGAATTCTGATATCAAAGAAAGCACATACTGGGTCTACATCACAAATAAAAGTCTTCACTTCTGACCTAGACTTGAAAAATATTTACATTGCTGAGATCTGAATATTTTTACAATAAATTATTTTTACATAAATGATATAAAAATAAATTTCTCCTTGAATGAATAAATTAATTTTTAGATTAATAAAGGGATTGGAGAGGGGAGGAAGTATAACATAACAAATAGCAAATCTCCAAGTCTGGATAACTTGGTCAAGTCCTGTCTCTGGCATGTAATTATATGTGTGATATCTGGGCAGGAATTGTGTAACAGGTGAGGCTTTGCATTGATGAAGATTTCTTCACCAGTGAAAACTACAAAAACTAAAACAAAAGAATAAACACTATTATGTAATCTCATAAAGTAATACCATAAATGATTCTGATATGGCTGTAATTTTTCCTAAGAAGAAAAATGATTGCTCAAAAACTGTTATGGCCTTAAAGAAGTTGAAAAATACTTATATACAGTTCAGAAAACATCGTGCAAAGGTAAATCAAGACATATTGTTCCTCTATATATACTTGATACATTATTAAAATAAAACTGGAACAAAGTACATGTAAATGTTTAATAATTATTATCATTCCCATCACTGTCCACGCTTGGGGGAAAAAAAACTTTTCAAAGCTTTCATAATCATTTTTGCCAGATGTACTTTTGCTTTTAATATAATTACTCTGTTCATGATGCAACATTAATATTTTGATTCTTCAATAGTTATTACAATAAAACACAAAGTAATTAATTCCTTCAATAATCCAAACTATCATCTTGGAAAAATAAATGTACATGATAATATTAGTATTCTAGTTGAAGGAAGGACACAAAGGAGCATCTTTGTAATATCCTCTAAATAGAAAAGTCAAAGGCTACACACTCCCCAATTGGGGGGGGGGGGGGGAGGAAGGGGGGAGAGAAGCTATAAGATTAATTTTCTGATTTATAAATAAAGATTAGTTTGAACCTGAAAACACTTTTGATTATTCTAAGAGGATTGTCCTATAATTTGTAACAAACATTACTGTCCTCCTTTTATTTATTTAATTGCACTTTCTTCATAAATTCATAAATATTAAAGAAAAATAAATTTTTATTCTAATCCAGGCATCCTCAAACTTTTAAAATAGGGGATCAGTTCATTGTCCCTCAGACTGTTGAAGGGCCGGACTATAGTAAAAACAAAAACTTTGTTTTGTGGGCCTTTAAATAAAGAAACTTCATAGCTCTGGGTGAGAGGGATAAACGTCTTTAGCTACCGCATCTGGCCCACGGCCGTAGTTTGAGGACCCCTATAGGCCTCCCACAAACAAGAGTTAGTACATAAAGATTTGTATATGTATTTGTACATAAAGATCATATATGTGCATTGCTTTGTTTAATACTAGTAGTCATCACAATAAATCACAAAGCTACATGAGAATCTTAAAAAAATCATTTGAAAAAGATAAAGTGAAGTACTATGAAAATATAGCCAAAAGAAAGGACATCTAAACATTTTAATTTCATTTTAGGTTAAGTTAAATTTTACAGGAAAAAAAAACATAGCTTAGTAGCTGTATTTCTCCTTAACTATGCCAACTGTGTTAAGTTTAGAGAATTTTCCTACTTAAATTAAAATACACAAAATACACATGCAATTATTTTTTTCTAAAAAACTTAATTCTCAAGTTCAAATATAATTCAATAAATTAATTTTAATGTTTATATATAAGATTTTCTTTTTTAAAGTATATTTTATTTTTAAATGATAATTTATTTTGGTACCATGAAAAGTGCAGACTCAAAAGCTTAACTTTAAGCATGTGATTATGTTAGAATATTTAATACTGCAGATGACCTTAGTTAACATATAATTCTTGAAAAGAAACAATTAGAAGGAGGATTTTTTTTTTTGTGGGGGGGGGGGGAGAGGGGACCTTCTCAGGAGTTATTTAATCCATTTTCCTTAATTTTAGGAGAGGATCATCACATAACTCAACCAATTATGCAAGGATTACTTTCTTCAGTGATCAATTTTTGTACACAATAATACCATCAAGACAATCTAGCTAACCTAAATCACACAGCTAAGAAACAGAATTGTATTAATAAGTCTACTTTATATATAATCATTCCTGATATTAAATACAATTGCCAGGTCAAAACTGAGATGTTTTCTATTCCTTTTTTAAAAATATTTACTCACAGGTACAATTTTTATATCATTTAAGAATGTTATGATAATTCTCTCAAAACTTTTTACATTCCTCAAATTAAATTATTGAATTGACTATAGTAGAGTAAATTTAAAGGATTATAGGGTAATTATTATGCTTCCCAGATCATTCTTCTAATTATCTTATCATTTTTACACAATGAGATTAATGAAACCCTTGTTCATTATATATCTTATTGAGAAACCTAGATCTTTTGTGGCTCTATTCACATAACTGGATTGTTTTATATATGGGGATTCGAATTTTATTTGGAAGGAGAATTATCTGAACTTAACTCTTCCAAACCAAACTTATAAGCATTTGTGCAATCACCCAAGATCAAGGTATGCCTGTCAACTTTATAACTGTGAATCTAATAATTTTAATAAACAGGCTTTTTTCTCCTCTGTTTTCCATATATGTGTACTAGAACTTAAAGTTAGCAAGTCTTTTTTTTTTAAAGCACAAGACTACCCTAATTTTAGAAGGAATTCATTTTTCTTAGAGCTTTTCATTTATCTGAAATCAATTATTCTACTCCAAAGGCCATTGTCATTGTCCCTATCTTAAAGATTCCCTTCAAATCAAGTTCAAGGGCTCTCGGAGTAATTAAAATGTGTGGTAATTTAATGAGGAGGATCTTCTTTTATCTTTAACATTATCCCAGTACATGACATATAATAACTTAATTAACACATAATGAAGTTCCATCTCATTGTGCCATAATAGGTGACAATGGGTGATCTCTATACTAAGAGTAGCATTTATATAGCACTTAAAAGTTTGCAACTCACTTATATATATGTTAGCTCAAACTATCCTCACAACAACACAGTAGGATAGGTGCTATTATTATCTTTGATTTACATACAAGGAAACTGAGAAAAAGGGGTTTTAGGATAAGGGAAGTTAAGGGACCTGCTCATGATCACAAGTGTAATTAAGCAACAGAGACAGAATTTAAATTGACATCTTCCTGCCTCTGGGGTAGTGCAATGGATAGAGTGCCAGGCTTGAAATCAGAAAGACCTGAGTTCAAATCTACTTCAGACACTTAGTAGCTATGTGACTCTCACCAAGTCACTTCACCCTATTTATCTTAGTTTCCTCCTCTATAAAATGATTTGTAAAAGGAAATGGTAAACCATTCCAGTATCTTTTCCAGAAAATCCCAAATGGGATCCCAAAGAGTTAGAAATGACTGAACAACAAAATATGAACAGATAACTAGATGTCTAAAGCATCAAGAGTGGGTAAAGCTCAAAACAAGAAAAGAAAAAATAATCAGTACCAAATTAAAATTGTCATTCCTTCTGAGAGTTTTTGGTACTTACACAGCTATAAAAAAATAAATCCTCAGTTCTTTCAGACTGAGAATTTCCTGCCCCTATAATGCTTTTTCCCTCACTAGCTGTGTGATTTTGAATCTTAAATTCTCTACCCTTAACCAGTTACAGACCCTTAGATTTTGCTAATCTGTATAATGAGATGGTTGATTAGATGATCTCTTTCTAAAGGACGGGTTTTCAAAAAGTATGAATACCAATCTCTCCTATTATACTCTTCTTCAATCTATATTAGAAGTCATTAGAGAGAATTGTACAATATTTTTGAGTGGTGGTCCTTTTTAGTATCTAAGGCTCATTTCCTACCATGCTCATGTAAATATAGCACCCTCAAGAGCAAATGAGCTATTCTATTGTATCATCCCATCTTTCTAGAAATCATTCCAGTTTTTAAAGTAATGCACGTGTTAATTATCCAATTATTCAATTGGATAATGAAATACTGATTGTCAACCACAGAACTACTTCCTTACTTTTATATTCACTTTATAATTTCTCAAGAACTCTTGCTAGCAATCTACATATCAACTGTGCTTCTAGGCATTTAAGACATATACAAGAAGAAGCTATTGTTTAAGATTCCATTATCAGCAATTAGTAGAAAAAAAGCAAAGGTTCGTCCTTCTCCACAGTCACACAATATGTACAGTTCTTTCACAATGATGATATCTAATGAATCTTCAGCTAATAATGAATGTACAACAATGTCCTCAAATCAGTTTTTAATTCAGCTAATAATAGTTAATCAGTTAATAATAAATCCTCACTTTCAGATGAAGAATAAAACTAAAATTACTTGAGTCATTACCAGAATTCTAGAATGTCACTAGACAGTACAAATGGACAAATTGAGTCCATAATTAAACAGGAAGATAAATGGAGGAAATTACAAGACTGTTTTCATGACATTAAACTTGTCCCAGAAACAAAACACCACCTTTTACTGTCATCATCTTGCATCCCTACCCCAAAAGGGAGAAAAAAATTTAAATATTCTCAACTATTAGAGACATGGAAAACAATCATTAAAACATTTTAAATGAGTAATGACAAGGAGATCAGTGAAGAAGTGCTTAATGGCTGTGGACAAGTTATAACATACAAAATTAATTACAACTTCAAAGAATGTGAGAAAAAAATTGAGAAGATGACTGACCGCGCAAGCATGAGGGATAACAGGTAGAAAAATTAAGTGCTCCACTGATATCTCTCCAATGTCAGGAGAAAACCTCCAATATGTTCAGTAGATTTCCAAGGACAAACTTATGGGAGGAATGGAACAGGAAATCAAATGAGATGGACAAGTTTAGATTGGTTAAATGTTAAATTGTTAGAACATCCAAATCTCTAAGATGACAGCACTATAATGATTTTATTGGGAAGGAATAAGCCTAAATATGGAAACTGGCTATATGCTCCAGGAAAAGAAAAAAAAGAAAAAAGAAAGAAAGAAAGAAAATTATTCTGCATTACAGAAAGACATGATGCATTGTTTGGCATTTTCCACAATTAGATGAAAGAAATAGAAGCTTTCAGAGGATCAGTTATATCACTTTGCTAAAAGATTATTTTAGCAGTGAAGCATGATGAAAACACAAAGATAAAATGTTTTAGAAATTTGAGAAAATGTTAAAAAATCACTGAAAACATATCAACTCTCTAATAGTTTCTTTTCAATATGTTTTGAGATTTTTTCAAATATGTTTAATTAACATCACAATAAAACATACATATAAATCAGAAGCAGAAGCTTATATGTATCTAAACACTTTTGATTCTTATTATATAGTCTGAGTTTAACAAAATTTTATCAATATGTCCAGAGTTCTCCATATTCACTCTTTTCTCTTTTCTATAGTCTGCATGTTATTCTAATCTGGCACCTTTATTACACTCTATTGATGTATCCCAGTCAATTTGGTCATTATTTAATCACTGTGTAGCTAGGTTATTTCCAAATTTGATATTGCAAATGACACAACTATAAACATCTTAGGTAATGGGTCTTTTAAAAAAAAAATTTATCTCTGGGCTATATATCCTCAAGTAGGATTACTATGTTCAAATGGTAGATTCAGTTTTAACACTTTTTTTGCATATAATGCCAAGCATCTTAAGGAGAAGAACTACAACAATTTTCATTGTTATACTTAATAGTTAATACAGTTAATAAAACAAGCAATTTTAAGTGCATTTGTTAACTACCATATAGCCTGAAAGCCATTATGATTTTTTCCAACTAAATCACTGAGAGAATTTCACAGTTGTTTTTAATTTGTGTTTCTTTAATTACTAAGGAGGTTAAGTATTTTTTCAATTGTTCATTTAAAATGAAAAGTCACATTATATACCTTTATCTAGTAATTTATTATTCTACTAGATAAAGACAATAGTTTTATGACCATAATTAGCATGATCTTTTTGGACTTATCCAACTATTTTGATCTTCCTTATAATGATGTCAATATTTTTTTTTTCAAAAAGTTTAGAAGTTTTAAAACATAAATATGGGATTTCTTCAAAACCTAGCATTTCTAAATTTTAATCCAGTCCAATGCAACAATGGCTTATTAAGCAATTATTACATGAAAAGCACTGAGCGTACAAAAACCGACTGAAACACAAATCCAAGGAATTGAAAATCTATTGTAGGACTGCAACATCTAAAAGATAACCATACATCTAACAAAGGGAAGACAACACTAATAATTAGGAGGATCATCAATGGTTGAACAATGCAAGTAAATCTCAGGTAAGGTTAATCTGAACTGAGTTCTGAATGAAGTCCAAGAGGCAGACATGAAAAGGTAATAACATATTCCAGAGCCAGAGAGAAAAATATTTAAATGGAGTCTTTACATAAAAAATATCTTATCAACTTAGAGGGGAACAACAAGTATGCTAACCATCATTATCAGGACAAAACATGGACAATTGTCAGCAAAAGAGATCTAGTTGAATCAGGTAGATAGAAGGAGAAAAAGAAGAAAGCAATGTCATGAAAACTTAAAAATAAGAGTATCATCAGCATAAAATGTTAATGAGAAGTTAAGCTAGATAAGGACTAAGAAGAGGATCATGTAGTCTTTACTGTTCAGTTATTTTCAATTGCATTTGATTCCATTTGGGGTTTTCTTGGCAAAGATATTAGAGTGGTTTGCCATTTCCTTATCTAGATCATTTTACAGATGAGGAAGCTGAGGCAAGTCATACAAAGCCCTCATACAAATGGGGAAAGAGGAAGAACAGGCAACTGTCCAACTCATACAAGAGATGGTAGGTATATAGGATATTAAGAGGAAGAGATGAAGAAGTCTATTCTGGGAAAAACAAGGAACAACAAGAGTAAATAAATAACAGACCATAAACATCATGAAAGAGGAAAAGCTAGAAGGTTAAATCCCTGGAGGGGTCTATTTTCCATAGGTAGCTAAGTGGTACAGTGGATAGAATGCTATACCTGGAACCAGTAGGTTATCTTCCAGAGTTCAATCTGACCTCAGAAATTAGCTGTGAGATCCTGGGCAAGTAAGTCACTTAACCATATTTGCTTGCATTTCCTCATCTATAAAATATGCTGGAGAAAGAATGGCAAAGCACTCCAGTATCTTTGCCAAGAAAATCCCAAATGAGGTCATGAAGAGTCAGACACAACTGAAAACAAATGAACAATAATAATAATTCTTTCTCTAGCTGATTATTTTCAATTCAGCATTCAAACTTATCACAGCTTTTTTCATGGCAAAGCTTCTCATTTCAATATTCTACTAACTATGATGTTTTACATTTTCCCAAAAATTAGTTGTGTTATATCTGCTCTATATAAGTAATAACATACCATGAAAAACTCAGAATTTGGTTGCTTCTAAGTAAAGAACTCTAAGTGTGAAAACATGGTAGATAGAAAACCAGCAAAACCTAGATTCAAGACCTGCCTCTAACATCTTTTAATGTCTAACATCATCCAATGAAACAAGCTACCTATCTTCTTAGTTTGCAAGACAAATTAGTAAGAAGATAATAATGGAGGAATTGCTGATCAATTCATGTCAGCAGAGAGCATTTCCTCAATTTTCCCTATGGAGTTCTCCCACATCAAATAAATCACATGGTTCATATTTCCATCAAAAGATACCATACAAAATTACAAACCTGCCTAATTTGTGCTGATTTTGCAAGAAATAGAATCAAAGAATTCTAATGAGGCAGAGAGAGACCATCTACAATTGTACTACAATGGTAAACTACAACAGAAATGTCGATTATCTTGTACCTATCATACCTATTATACCACTCTTATTATATATAGATCAATAAACAGGCACCTATTAGCTAATATTAATTAGTGCAATGCATATGGAAAAATCAGCGCCATCCTCTAGGCATCTCATTACTTCCCAATGGACCAATTGAAATCTCTATGCAGGTGATTCCAGTGGTATGCTGGTAAATATTTAACAAATGGATCACCATATAAAGGAAAAATACATACACACATATACACACACACACACACACACACACACACGATACATCTTTGAGCATAACCTGTATTATTGACATTTTCTTAATCACTTTCTAAACTCTAGACAATGAAAAAAGCAATAAATCAATATCTATTTTGTAGCATTTGCCAATTTCTGAAATGTAAATGCTTACTTACACTAAAATTGTAATTACAGAATCAAGTCAGTTCAAAATAGCTCCAACAGACCCAGGAATAACTCTGAAGAGTAACTTTTTATTTATCTATTTATTTGGCCCTCAAATCTATTGTTAGGTATAATTCAACATCACCAGTTCACTAATGGGCATTTCCAAATGTGATTGTTAAAGATCTCAACTTACCATATTCAAAAGAAAACTCATTATTTCCATCCTGAAGCTTATATGTGTACAAACTTCCCTGTTTTCTGTTTAGGAGATTTGTCATCCTTCTCATTACCAAGGTTTATAATCTTAGAGAGATCTTTGACTCTTTGCTCTCCCTTATCCATCACAGGCTTTACATCTTTCAAGTTGCAATGTCTTAAGAGATCTACTCCACAATAAAGGAAGTTTCCAAAATTTTTGTGCAGCTTAAAATTCTATAGACTTTTTTTTTCATTTTATTATAGCTTTTTATTGACAAAACATATGCATGGGTAATTTTTCAACATTGACCCTTGTAAAAACTTCTGTTCCAACTTTTCCCCTCCTTCCCTGGGACACTGTCTCACATCCATCTGCATCTCTCCATTTATCACCTCTTACCTAGGTTAACCTAACTGCCTCCTAACTGCTCTCCCAGCACCTTCCCTCAGTAACCCATGCTCCCCAGCAGCCAAATGGGTATTGCTAAGAACAAAAGTCTGACATGTCATTCCACAGTTCAAGAAAGCTTCAATATTTCCTATTGCATCTGAGACAATATATAAATCATTTAGCTTGGCATTTAAAAACTTGTACAATCTGGCTTCCTGCCTACATCTCCAAATTTACTGCCCATTACCCCCACCCTGACCTCTTCACACAATCTACCTACCAACTCAATTAGCCAAGTTGCTGTTTCCTGAAGCAGACATCCCATCTCCCACATATCCTGCACAGACTTCCATGATACCTCAAATGCATTCTCTTCTAACTTCTCCCTGCTCACTCAGAAGAACCAACACTTTACTTTAAGGTTTGGCTTAAGTTGAATATCTATGAGAACCTTTCCTAATCCTCTAATTATTAGTGTTCTCTCCCTCCTCAAATTATCTTCTATGCACTTAACTATTATATGTTGTATCCTCAGTATAGTATAAGCACCTTGAGAACAAGGGGGATTTTTAGATTTTGCTTTTGCCTCTATAATCCCAATGCCTATCAGTATCTACAAATAGTAAAAACTGAATTGAACGGAACCAAATAATAAATATTTGGAGCCTTGAACTCTTGAGTTTAAAGATTTCTACCTCCTTCATTTTACAAATAAGAGAACTGAATCCCAAAAGGGAAAGTGAACTTCAATGAAAATTATGTAACTATTTACTAATCACATCTAGAACCTAGAATTTTCATACTTACCTGTCCAGCATTATTTTACCCTATACCAAAACTTCAAGGCCTAAAACAATCATCATAAGGAGATTTTCTTTAAAATGACAAACACCAACATTTTTCTATAAGTCTTCCTTGATATTTCACTTTTAACTGATCCCAACACACACATCTAAAACTGCATCTTTAATATTACAGTGACCTTCAAAGTCTTGCATGATTGTTTAATTTATTCATATGAGTTCTTTGATAATAAGATTTCATATTCTGAATAATATCTTAGTTCATAGCTTAAATGGATGTGCAAGCAGGTAGAAAGTAAAAATTATTACCTGACACTTGGCCTTTTTTTTTTTTTTTTTTGCACATAACATTTTAAGTGATCATTCAAAAGGCTACATTCCTATCCATCCTTTTCCCAAAAGAAATCTTCTTCCTTGGTAATACAAATAATCCTTCTACCTTTTTCATGACTCTACCCACTCTTACATTTCAAACCTATCAAATACAACTTCTCTATTGATCAGTAATATCTATACTCCCTACACTCAAAGCAAAATCCTTACCTTGCCTTTCTCATTCTATTCTTGAATTCATCTCTTTCTTTTTACTCCACATACAAAAAAGAGAATTCTCTATTTCCTGCCCCTACTTTCTTACTACTAGCTTCTTGTAAGCTTCTCTTCTCGGTTTCCCATCACTCATGTCTTTTCTTATTAGTTTACTGAACCTTCCCTAATCAATATGTACAACAAAATTTTCTATCCCCTTGCTATGTTCCCTCTTCCTACCCAGTAAACTTCTTTTCTTCCTTCCTTTTCTCTGGTATTCTTTCAGTCTAGAATTTAATACAGAAGAGGTTCTTAATTTTTCTTGCGTAAGTAAACCCTCTTTGCCAGTCTAATAAGAAAGTCTGTAGTCTTATTTCACAAAATAATTTTTAAAAACATAAAATATATGCTATTACAAAATAAAACAAATACAATGGTTATTTTTAAAAATTAACAAGTTCATGGGTTCTAAGTTAAGATTCATTTTATTGAAAAGTAGAATTTTCTAATTTTCTGACTGATGTAACATCAAGCATGTAATGGCATGGGTTGCAAACCAATCAGAACCATTCCATTCTCCATAAAATAACTGAGCAGTTCTTATACTTGAAGCTATCATGACTTCCAAGCTAAGCCACTTTCCATGATTTCCAAGATAATCAAGCTGACGTTAAGTACTAATTTCAAAGAGTTTGGAAATAATGATGTACCAAGAACTAGAACTAACATACCATGGACTCCTACTTCCTTAGTCATTCACCTAATGTGCCCAAAGCTTCTTGGCAACATTTCAGGTTTTATATCTACATTCAATGACATTCATTGTTCTAACTCTAAAGGTACCAGTCCTATCTTCAGTGAGATTGAAATGACAAGAACAAGGAGCTAGGGGACAAAAAGCTGCCTAGTACCTATGATCTTTTCATCCCCTAACTCCTACCTCCTTAAGTGTTTCTCATTAAACCACGTGGTCTTCCCTTTGGGCCACTCTCTTTTGTTCAAGAGAACAAACCAATACTAGAATTTATCCTTTAAAGTAATGACTTTTCTAATTTTTCTTTAAAGCCCTTATATTCCTGGAAATAGAACTTGATATTATTTAACAAACAATTTGTGAAATGAAATGAATCGATTACAGACTTCTTGTTCATCTCAATATAATTCACAGTAACTATTACAGTGCCCCTACAGCAGTCACTAGATGATTAATTCCTTATCTGAAAAGTTGTCTTAGAAACAAAATGTCTTCAACATGGCAAACTGTGACACTTGGAGGATAAAAACAATCCATACCCCTGGGATTGAGTCCTGGTTCCTCTATTATCTAGACATGAAATACTGGGTGAGTCATTTAGTATTTGGGGCCTTAAATCCCTCATATGGAAAATGGTCATCAATAGTTAAATAACTTTAAATATATACTACGTGTTAAACATATACTATACTAAAATATGAAAGTACAAAAACAAAAGAACAAGAAGTTCCTGTAAAAGAGAGGTCAAGAGCCTATAATCAGAAAACTCCTAAATGCAGCCAAATCAGATTAAAATAAATAATAATATAACAGAACACACATAATGTTAATATGTGATTTTCAAAGTCAATATGTACTTCACGGTAATACTAATATACAGTTTATTGGCATCCAATTTAATTTGTAATTAGAATCATTTCCTGAAAAGCCCTTATATTCTAACAGAATAATAAAACCTGATCATATCCATCTCTCAGAGTTCCTCTAAGGACTAAATAAGAGGAGCTGTGTTTAAAAACTTTTTAAAGCACTCTAAAGTGTTAAAACAAATATAATCTTACTAAATAGTAATTTACACCTGACAAACGAATGAACCCATTCACTTTTCATTATTATCCTTTTCCTTTTTTGTGATTGCTGATAACTCTTTCTCCCTCACCCCCAATCTTGGTGCTCCTAATCACAGTCAGCCATGGTGGCCCCTTATCTCTATCATTTTTCTTCCCTTTCTCCCATCTTTTCCCTCAAACTTCTTGACTTTTTATATGAAAGAACTCCTTTGTTTTGAAGACACAACAAATCAACCAGTGTATTCCTTTTCTTCTATGACCTCCAATATAAATATGTGTGTATATGTGTGTATATATATTCCTGGCCTTCAACACTTCTTGGTTAGGTACATTTTTAAGACTCAAGGTATGCACACCCATTGACAAAAGAACTCTTCTTTTCTCCAGTTATCAACTCCCTCAAAGACTCAGAGACATTCTAAAATTCTTAATTCTGAAAATGTTCATCTCCACAGAGCCAGGATTTTAATTTTAATTTTAACTTCTAAGGCCAAAGTAATTTCACACATGTAAGCAGTTAAAAAGAACTTATGAGCCTCTAAGTAAAGGTTAAAAAGGAACACTTAATTGAAGGAACCAGGTATTTAATTTGTACATTAACATTTTCTTCTTTTGCCAGAAATCATAAATTTTCTTTATTTAGTTTTATAGATATTGCAAGTCTTCCCATACTATCTACTACTACATTAACTTTTAGGAGAAGGGAAAGAGAAGAGAGGAGGAGGAAAGGGAGAGAAGATGTATAAAGCACCCACAACTTCCTAGGCATTGTGCTTTATTCTTAAACAAACATTATTTCATTTGACTTACAACAGAATCAAAACAGTTGTGTTTTGTTTTTTTAAACACAATCTACAGATGAATTAAAATAAAGTTACAACTTAGTTACTGTACTGGTAAAATATGTTACTAACAAAATATTTTATAAGAAAAATGTGCATGTATGCAAAGACATGGTGTAACACATTACCAAAACAATATGTTGGAATCAAAATGAACTTTTAAATTTTAAAGTTAAATTTTAGCTTTTCTTTAAACTCGTACCTTTACAATTCTAACAGGGAAAAAATGACTTAAGCAACAAACCATCAAATATGTACTCCAACTTCTCTCCCAAAAAAGATCTAAAATGAAACAGACATACTTTTTGAATATGATTTAATTATATTCAAGAGAAGTACATACTTCTCTGTTTCAGATATGTTCTAGACTTCTGATCAAGTTCTGTATCATTCATTATGACAACTATTCAAAAAAAAGATTTTCTTGATATGGAAAATTCATTCCCCTAAAGCAGATTGCAACCTATATATAAGAGTTATAGAAAGATACTTGAGTATCAGATGATAACCAAGTGCCTTACTTGTCTATGACCAGACAACTAAACTGTAGTGGAGGATTCCAATCCTGGTGTTTCTGAATGCACGGGCAGGACTCTATTTGCTAAACCTTATTGCCTCATGTGGTAATGAATCTCTCAAACACTGTTTTCCTCTTTATTATGGGCAAAAAGATAAAAATTAAGTTGCAATTAAGAACAAGTGCATTTCCTAACCACCACAACCCACTTTGCTGATGACACTGTGCATGCATGTGTGTGTGTGTGTGTGTGTATGTGTGTACACGTAAACATACACATACATACACACACAGAGAAAGCAAACTATTGGAGTGGATTAGAATTTTAAAATGGCACATACTGGTTAACTGGACAACATACATGTTGAATGAACCCCCTACATCCTTACTGGAGCTTTTATAATAAGTAACCAAAATGCTTAAGTATCTAATAAAAACAGCGGAAAATTACTGAACCTCTTAAAGGAGAAAGTAAAGAGGTTAAATATAAAGATAAAATAAGATAAAGAAGACTGGCAAACAGAACTCTATAATGGAAATGCTTTTAAAATTGCTAATTTTCACATTCAGTTCCTCAACCTCTTTTCCATTTACATTATTCTATAAATGCATTTAGAAAGCAGACTTTTTATATATATATTTTTTCATCTGGGAAAGACTGAAAGTTCTTACTTCTTGTATTACACTATAACCTTCCCGAGAAACTAAATTTAAAGAATAGAGAAGAAGGAGGTTAGATGAACTCATTGCTACACTCTGTGGTCATATATAAAGCTTTCTGGAGAAAAAATTAAAGGAAAGTTATTAAAACATTTAGCCCCTTGCATGATAAAGACTGAAAACAAATGGAATTCATTTAAACTCTATTAGAGATGACAGAATGCAATAATAAAGTCCTATGCTGCAGATTTTTTTTCTGTCATCACTAACAAACATGTTTTAGAGAAGTAACAGTGACTAAGCAATAATTAACCATTTAATTGTACTCCACTGACATTGTACATATTTCAATATGTCAATGTCTTTAAAAAAAAAATGAATGTGCTCAGTTCCACAGAATTAACATCATATATATCCATCTCCCACTAGGTCATTTTAATTTACAACATTCATGCCAATTTCCTTTTTAGTTTTTTTAGTTCCTAAAGCCAGAGCTTTGATATCATTGCCTTATGTTGACACCTGCTGGAAAATATTGGGATTGTAAATTTCTCATTCTGTTAGCTGCATCAGCAGCTGATTTAGTAGTGGTACAAAAAAGTACATGGTCTAGCACAAAGTTACATAAATACCAGTTTCAGACTAAGATGGTACCAGTCCAAGACTAAGATAAAACATTTCTTGTAAACATATTCCTGTTATAAATAAAAGAAACTCTCAAGAAATCTGCTCAAAGAGAGTCCCTTCCTTACTAAACAGCTGCTCGGTTCCCACTAAACATTCAGTGACAGCTCAAGGTAAACAAAATTTTGTCATAATTTTTGGTAGCTTTTATTTGTGATCCATTAGCTAATAAACTGATTAAAGCATTACTTTTACTGTATTGATATTGCTTCTGTCCAATGTTTGGCTCGCCAACTTTCATGGCTGCACCTAGTGGAGTCATTTGGCAGTCTTAGAGGAAAAACAAATGTTCAATTGTGCAAATCTGCACAAATGTATCAGCAAAATGACCCAGCTCCAAACAGAAAAGGGATGCTTTATGTATTCATGCTTGTAATTTCTTTAAAAAAAAAAAAAAAAAAAAAAGAGCATGAGTGAATAAGCTTTTCTTCTCTATTAACAAAACTGCCTTATTTGCATGAAAAATGCTTTTAGCAGATCAGATTTATTCTTTGAAATGCTTTGAAACACACTATACTGAATCATATATTTGGGATTAATGAAAGATACAGATTCTCCCAGCTGACATTGTTATTAAGTTCTATCTACATAACCTTACTTAACTAATAATGTGAAAGATAAATATTTCTAAGGGTTCTTGCAAAGAATGGTTCAGTATTTTAATCAATCATAATCTTCTACTTATCTCCCAAGGAAAAAGTTTTTACAAAGAAAAATAGCTTTAGCCAAATTTAAAAGAAAATAAGCAAAAAACAGTAAGTTTTTATTTTTTTGATTTTCTACCTCACCCTCAAACACCATAGAAACTTGCCATGTAACTAAATTTCAATGTTTTTCTGTTCAATATTATACCCATTAAGAGAAAATAACAAAGTCCAGATTTGCATTCTACTCACAGGTATATATGACAAGGGTTCCAGTGTAAGTTTTTGAGAAAATAATGTTTAAAGGGAATGTAAGTACAGTAACACTAATATTCATGAATGGAAAACATGTTTGATACTACTGTTAAAATGATGCTATTCTGCAGCAAATAGCTGCAAAAAAAAAAAGCCATTAAGAATGTGAATCTCTAAATTATCAAAAATAGCTTTGACAGAAGTAAAGTATGATAGTGCTAACTTCAAAAGAAATGCTGAAATTCAAACTCATAGTTGAATATAGTTTTCAAATTTAAGGAGTGACAAATTGAAATGTTTTTAAATTATTTCCCTTTTTCTGGTCAACTTTTCTTAGAAGATAACACTTGTTTTACTGTAAGTTCTTCCCATTCTGTGGATGTATTCAAACTTGAAAAGAGGACTACCTGTCAGGAGAGGTGGAGAGAGAGAAACAGAGACAGAGAGAGAGACAGAGAGACAGAAACAGAGAGAGAGAGAGACAGAGAGACAGAAACAGAGAGAGAGAGAGACAGAAACAGAGAGAGAGAGAGAGAGAGAGAGAGAGAGAGAGAGAGAGAGAGAGAATGAGAGAGAGATGGATGGCAAGAGATGGGATTAGAAAACCTTAAGAGATTCTCTCCGAACACTTAAATATTACTACTGACAAAGGAATCTTCATAAGGGGGAGGAAGGAGGAGAGAGAACAAGAAAAATTCTAAAATTGAGACGAGATCTAAAGACAGCAATTTTCCGTGATTCATTAAATATACTTCTCACTTTAAAAAAAAATAAAGGGGCAGGGGAAAAATGATATGACAGAATGAAAGATATGTTTGGGAGTGGGACTGGGTTTATACAAATTGACTAAAATAATATTTTATATGATCTACTTTTAATTTTCCTGAAACTTACACCAGCAGAATACTTGCACTAATAAAAACGTCAATCTTTTCAGAAGAATAAAAAAGTATATTTTAATAAATACCAATTAATTATTTTCTCTGCAAATACTTCAATAGCACATCATAAATAAAATGACCTTTTGCCTATTACAAAATAAAAGATACATTAAAGTTGTGGTACTATTTAAAATTCTTTGCCCAACAGTAAATGCACAAACAATTCAGCCTAATAAATTTTATCTGACACTTGCAAAGTGACTCACTACCATCACTCTCATGACAGTTTCTAAAGCTTGAAAAGGGGGTCAAATAATCAGATCCCTGAAATGTTTACTTTCAATCTATCAATTACCTTACAGAGCTTCTGGTACCGTGGAGAAGAAACTGCCATCCTTTGTAAACGATGCAACAAAACCACAACTTTCTGAAGAGATGTTCTCACCACAGCCATCATTTTAAGTTTGCCACACTTCTGAAGACACCTCAGAATTTGCATTATAAATGAAGAGCAATGCTCATTTCCTCCTGGTCACTGGACAAGGATTTGCCAGTTTTCTGAGCATGCTCCTTTCCAGAAATACATTTGAGAGGTATAAGCTGTAGCTTCCCAAGGAGAAGGATTATATACCTTCAAGTTCTTCTCAATCTAAAAAGCACGCATAAACGCCAAACAGAAAGATCCTGACAGATGCTCCCAAGCCAGTGTTTGCTCAGCTCAGCACGGCTGGAAAAGGAAGCAAGTTGTTGAGCCAAGTGCTGTCTGTTGCCGTAGAGGAGGGTAGTTGGTAGCCAAGGAGGACATTAAGTGAAACATTAACGCTGTCGAGACAAAGCAGAAGCCCTTTGGGAATACACCTCCAACCGATCATAATAGTTCATCCCTCGGAGCTGGTTTATATTAGGAGATAGAAAGGCATTCACTCCCTCACTCTGGAGAAGGATGTGTTCACTCCCAGACTAAATGCAGCTCTGGCAGAGCTCTGTGGAGTGAGTGAATAATAGGCTCCGTTATAAATCTTGAGAGAAGAACAGAGGGATACCTGGCTCTAAAGATATCAAGCCATACATTAAGAGCTAATCAATTACATGGACAGATCTCAAAGCTAGATTATCTTTTTAAAAAAATGAAACTAAATAAATGAGTGAATGACTAGAGAAGTACAAATATCTCTGTTCAAGATTGAAGCAGATCTGCCCAATGAGCTACAAAAACATATATTTCGGAACCAAGAAGTAAAGCCATTACTAAACAGAATATGTCAGAACTTACCTAATTAAAAAGTAACATTAATAAAAGGTTATTATGGGTCATTCCAGAATATTGTTATTCCCTTTTCAGAGGCTATTTTATGTTCTCAAGTTTATCTCCACAGAACTATGTTTTTTTAAAAAAAATAGGAGTAAGATGCTTGGGCACAAAATTAAGGCAGGACTTCATGATTAGACTTCATGGGACCTTGTAAACATTGATATGTATATAAAGCATAGCATACTGCAGAGACAAACAAATAGGTTGAAATTTAACTCCCATTTTAAAAATAAGGAAAATAACACAGAATGATTAAGTGCCTTGGTCAAAGATCAGAGCCAGAAATAGAACCCAGATGTTTCTCATTATCATTGTCTTGCTCAAACTAATAACTTGTATAATAGTACAATTTCATCATACTGTGGAATTGTCATATTACTCCTTAAAAAGAATCTTAGAAATTTTCTACCAATTTCCTTTCTGCCTTTATTTCAATATCACTTCAAATAGCTTAATGTTTCTATAATAGGGTATTTTTTCCCACTCAATTACCAGTTAATTGTGTTATCTTTTTGCTTACAGCTTTTGTTGTTGTTAGGCTTTTTTGGTTTTGTTTTGTTTTGGTTTGGTTTTTGGGGGGTGGGGAGGTTAGGTGTTTTGTTTTGTTTTCTATTCTACTACTAGAATACATCCTGAGCTTATACTGCCTCCCACTGTTTAGAGTGATTATGCCAATAACACAACTAAATACCAAATTACATGAGTATAAATTGGAGAATCATTAGATATTTTAATAAAGTTGCTTAATCTCCTCACAGTGAAGAGCACACAATAGTCACTCAATGAATGCTTGCTGATGAGTTAAGTAAAATTAAAGCCTTTCCCTTAAACCAGGAGATCATTATATACTTCAACAACAATACTATATGATGACCAGTTCTGATGGACCTGGCCATCCTCAGCAATGAGATGAACCAAATCATTTCCAATGGAGCAGTAATGAACTGAACCAGCTATGCCCAGAGAAAGAACTCTGGGAGATGACTAAGAACCATTACATTGAATTCCTAATCCCTATATTTATGCCCACCTGCATTTT
Source organism: Sarcophilus harrisii (assembly GCF_902635505.1). NCBI lineage: Eukaryota > Metazoa > Chordata > Mammalia > Dasyuromorphia > Dasyuridae > Sarcophilus > Sarcophilus harrisii. Next base: position 148,959,327 of record NC_045429.1, read on the forward strand.
TGATTTCCTTCACAAGCTAATTGTACAATATTTCAGAGTCTGATTCTTTTTGTACAGTAAAATAACGGTTTGATCATGTATACTTATTGTGTATCTAATTTATATTTTAATATATTTAACATCTACTGGTCATCCTGCCATCTGGGGGAGGGAGTGGGTGATAAAAGGTGAAAAATTGGAACAAGAGGTTTGGCAACTGTCAATGCTGTAAAGTTACCCATGCATATAACCTGTAAATAAAAGGCTATTAAATAATAATAATAATAATAATAATAAGCCTTTCCCTTAGACTTTAATTACCCTTCCTACAAAAAAAAGGACATTAGAAGTAAAAGTATGCTGTTAAGAATAGTACTATTTTATCTTCAATAATAAAGGCTAAAAAATGTCACAGATAACTTTATAAATAAAATCCTTTGAATATTAATATTAAATGGAATACTGGCATTTGACATATTTAATGATTTACATTATTTCAATACATTGTTTTACACACACACACACAGTATAAAGCAAAAATGCAATTGTTTACCTTGTCTGTAAGGCAGCTAAGGGACAGTGGATAAAGCACTAGGCCTGAAGTCAGAAAGACCTAATTCAAAAATAGCTATAAATACTTACTAGTATGTGACTCTATGCAAGTCATTTTAATCCTGTTTGCCTCAATTTCCTCATTTGTAAAATAAGCTGGAGAAGGAAATGACAAACCATTTCAGTATCTTTGCCAAGAAAATCCCAAATGGGGTTGTGATGAGTCAGATATAATTAAACAACTGAACAACACGATCTTGTCTATGTCATGACCTTGCCAAGCACCCAAAATGCTTCATCACACAATCTATGTCATGTTTTAGTTCAACAAGCCAAGAAACATCAACAATCACCTAAAAATAAATAAGTCTCAAAGAAGGACTAAAACGGTCAAAACTTATAAAACATTCTTGACAAGTGAATTAAATATGAAATCATAGCTGGAATTTCTCACTATTTCTCATTCGGACATTTTTAGTCATATCTGACTCTTTGTGACCTCCTTAATTAAGGTTTTCTTGGCAAAAATGTTGGAGTTTCCATTTCCTTCTCCAGCTTATTTTACAAATGGGGAAACTGAGGCAAATACATACTAAGTTATTTACCCAAGATCACACAACTATTAAGCAAGTATCTGAGGCCAGATTTGAACTCAGAAAGTTTAATCTTCCTAACTCTAAGCTTAGTGCTTTATGCAACATATTAATTACTTAGATGCTGTATTTTTCCCACTTGAACAACCTACTGTCTTCTTCCTCTATGCAAATCATATTCTATTCTTGAGTTCTACCTCTCACTTCCACTCCCACAAAAACCTTTCATTAATCATATCCATGTTCTCTATCTATTTGTCCTTCATCTGCACAGTGGTCACATTGACTTTACCAGTCATGCAAGCTTTTAAAAATATAATGTTACATTACTATCGTTATTACTATTATTATAGTTTTTATGAGTATTTTGTTGTCCAGTCATTTTCAGTATCTTCATATTCATATTTCATCTCTCCAGGGAAACTAAGGGCAAGGTGGGGGGGAGGGGTAGAAGAAAAATCACCAACCTAAGAATTAGAAGAGCGGGGCTCTGGTCCAGCTCTCCAACTTAATTGCTTTGAACATTGAGCAAAAATGGTTTTCTGGGATTCAGCTTCTTACAACATAATGAATAAAAAGATTGGAATGGACATCTCCGAGACTCTAACAATGGCTAATGTTTTTTAATCTAGTCTTAAATATCTTTGTATCTACCCTTTAATGCATAGCATTCTGCAATGAAAGTGAGCAGAACCAGAAGGATTTACCATAGAAATATAAGGGAACACATTTCTGAAATACCAGAACTATGATCAAAGCAAGGTCTAATCATAGTTTGAGAAGACAGCTAGGCAGAATGAACAACTGCTTTACACCTCTTTGAAAAAAAGGTAGCACAACACAGGTACAGAATGAAACATTTATTTTAATACATGGCTTAGAATTATAATTACAATAAATTTGTATTACCTTACAGTAGTTGTTATAAGGCAGAGATCTACTGAGCAAAGGATGGGAAACTGAAAAGTTAAAATGTCATTTTAAAATGTGTCAATAGAACATTTAAAAAGAAAAATACATTATGAGCAAAATGAGTGCCCAATAACTATTTTTTATTAATTTAGAAATTTGGGAAATATTAAAAAAATTATTTTAATGTGAAAAATGGCAATGTTTTAAAACATCAGGGGAACTAACCTATTAAAAAGTTAGTTTCTAGTTTGCATGACTTTATTCAGTTTTTATTTCTTTCCCCACCAACTTTTAAACACTAAAAATCAAAGTTAAACACAAATATATTTGAAGAGGACATGTTCCTGCTACCAGTCTACCACTAAGAGGATTGATTGCTTGACTTATAAGGTTGCCTGAGACAGTCTTGTAGTGAAGCAATGAAACAAATGTTGCTCAAAATGATGCTTTTTCTATTAAAGACATGGCATACATAAAAATGCAACATCCTTCCAGAAATTATATTAACAGTAGCACAACCTCCTTCACTCCATTTCATCCAAGATTCATCTGAACAGAGGGAAAATGGCTACTTGCTCATCATACAATTATATCATGGCCATGAATTAGGCTATACTAAGACCTTGAACAACCTAATCAATTATAAGCTGTTTAATCAGTTCTGTGCATTAAACACAAAATACCCTGGGTTTCTTATGCCTTAAGTTGTGTACATAAAATCAGTCTCCAAAAATCACTTTAAGTGACAATTTGTTTTCGATTATTTCCCTTTTAAAATAATTTTCCCTAAGTTTCAACTTCAAATTTTTGCTTATTTAACAGGAAAACAGTATTTTCTCTTTATTGTTGTCATTTGTTTGCATGGATTTTTTTTCTCTCATTTTTTTCCTCTTTTGATTTGATTTTTATTGTGCAACATGACTAATTTTATGGAAACCTGTTTAGAAGTGTACATTTTTAATTCATATCAGATTGCTTGCTCTGGGGGGAAAGGGAGAAGAAGAGGGAGAAAACTTGGAACACAAGGTTTGCAAAGGTGAATATTGAAAACCATCTTTGTATATACTTGGGAAAATAAAAAGCCTTGCCTTAGGGTGGAAAACCATTGTAGTTAATAAGTAGGCTTTTGTAGGTTATTAACACAAATATAAAGTACTTATATAAATTAAAACTTAATGATAACTGTTTTATTTTACTTTAAAATATTAGTCTAAAACCTATATTCCAGTTCACTTTTGGGGGAAAAAATCCTAGAATTACCATGCTAATTCTTCTTTCAATCCTAGAAAAAATGACACTTAGCACTTTTCTCTCATTTCTCCCTACATGATTAGGAATGTTCTTTAAATATTTTGATTGATTATGTGTCATTGTAAGAAAATGTTCCCTAACATAATAACTAAGAAGGAATGGTTAAACTCTCTAGGTATAAAACATTACCAGTCATTTACATTAAAGACTTTTTTTATCCATAAATTATTATTGCTTCAAATATGCTCTTAGAAATTTCTCATTAGACATGAACAAGATTATTAAGTATTAATCAATGATTAAACAAGCTATACTGCTATAAATCTTAGAGACTTTCATCTCTAAGATATGGTGTTTCATAAACACCAGGATGTCCCTCAGTATAATAAAAATAACGATATTCTGCCCAACCACAGATCATAACAAAATAAAGATTGTGCATCTAAACATTAAAACGATAAGTTGTATAAAAGATACTTTTAGACGGTACAAAACAGCCAAACCACAATTCGTTTTCATAACACATACATGCAAAAATCATCCATTATGTCTAATGTTAAACTATTGATATTACCAGGGGGAGGAGGAGAGGGAGAAGAGGATAAAGACATAAATTTCCTGGGCTATCTATATTGGACTTCCATAAACAACTATATAACTTTTTGTTTAAAAACATATTACACTGTTTAAAAAAAAAGAAATGAGGAAAAAAGTAGTTAAATATAAAAGCAACCTAGACAACTACTTCAAGTCAAGAGTCAAGTAAATTGGATTCTCTTTACATCATGATAAGGAGTCAACAACATAACTTGTAACATCCTCTGATATTAGGAGATCCTATCTAATGAATAAAAATAATTAAGAGTCCTTTGAAGATTTCCTAAGATAGCTTTTCGCAAAAGAGAAGTAATCAAAGGATATAAATAGTTTTAAAAAGAAGAAATACACACCAAACTATCAACAAGCATTTCAAAAATGCTCTATCACTAAGAATAAGAGAAGTTGTAATATTAGACAATTTTGAAGTTTCATCTCGTATAGTTAAAAAAAAAAACAGTAAAAAATGATCAAAGATGAAATACTGAATGCTAAAGGGACTGTGGAAAAGAGGCACACCAATAACACTTTTGATAGAGCTCAAATATGATCCAAGTACTCACAAAGTAATAGGAAACTAACTGGGAAAGATAAATGTTCCTAAGCTTTAAATAGTAATATACAAATCCCAAGAATGCCAAAGACAAAAGAGAAAGTCCTAAAAATGCTATAATTCCTATTAGTAATTTTGGGAGTATCAAATGATAAGAAACAAAAGGGATTTCCTTTTATTTGGGAATAGCTGAATAAAAATGTGAGACAGAAATGTAATGAAATATTAAATCATAGAAAAAGAGATAATGATTTTTTTTAAATTGAATTCAATGAACTAATGCTGAACAATGAAAGCATAATTTTTAAAATATAACAAAATAAGATAAAAGTAAATAATTCTAAAAAAAAGTCAGTGTTCACAGCAATAAGGCAATCAATTTTCACATCAAAAGATTAATGATGATTAATACTGCTTTCTTTTGATAGAGATGATAGGCGACAACTGAGACATATACTCTGACATATAACCACTCTATTAGTTTGCATTATTTAACTCTATCAATAAAAGTACAGGGGAGGACTACTATGGGACTCTACATAGTTAGAAAATAACTTTTTATGTATTCTTTGTCTTTCTGATACAATATAAGTTTCTTGAAGGCAGCAATTTCTTTCTTTTTTTTTTTTTTTTTGGTCTATGTATTAAGAAAGTGCCTAGTGATTAATTAATGCTTATTGATGGAGATGAGGTAGGGAAGAGTCCTAATGGAAGGGAGAGTGAAAAAAATTTTAAATATCAAGAAATATGACTAGATACAAATTACAGTGAAATTCCATATCATAAGAAGTCATGTAATAGTGAGTTGAGTATAATAGGACAATATTTATTTAATACTTTTGTTCAGACCACAGTATGGACAAAGGAATAGAACTTTTATTTTTAAAAAGGAAATGAAAGAGTCTAGATCCCTACCCATAGGAATTTATTTTTAGGGAGGGAAAATAACGATTAAATTTCACTAACACTAATTAAGACACCAAAAACATAAAAAAGTGTAATAAATCAAAGGTAATAATGTATAAACGGATTTCACAGACAAAGAAAAAATACAGAGGTAACCTGAGGCCTCTAAATTTGGATAAGAATAATTCCTGAAGTATTCTAAATTTTGAAAGGGACTTATATGAATTAGTAAGTAACAGGAAACTAGAAGAAATGCCATGTACAATGATTTTGCAATAAACATGTTTAATATAGGAGATCATATTAAGCATATTTTTTTTAAAAATGTTCACAAAATGTCTCTATCTCAAAATATTTTGCTATGTAGCATCATTTAATGTGGGAAGAAAAAAAAAATCAGCCACTTCTATTTATATGCATCAATATGATAATCAAGTGAACATTAACCAAAGTTAAGTATTTAAGAAATTTCCAAATACAGTATTAGATACTATATAGAGAATGTAGCAGGTGTATTTGACAATCTCTAGTTCATAACTCACAGTGTAAACTTGGAAAAGACATTATACTTCTGTACTGTAGCCCTTCATTTGTTCTCTATTCGAAATCAGAAAATGGAAATGGGGGCCTCTGATATCTTTTCTGGGCAGCTCTGTGAGGTAGTATGACGTGCAGGCCAAAAGTCAGGAAGACTAATCTTTCCAAGTTCAAATCTGGCCTCAAACACTTGCCATAAGATTCTGGGCAAGTCAGTTAACCCTGTTTCCCTCACTTTCCACATTTATAAAATGAACTATAGAAAGAAATGGCACTCCAACTCCAGTATCTTTGCCAATAAAACCTAAAGGGTTCATGAGGAGTCAGATAAAATTAAATGATAAATGACTCAACAACAAGAAAAAAGTCCTTTCTAACTCTGAACTTCTATGAGTTTAGATGGAAAACACTTGGATTGGATGACTAAAAGATAAGAAGAATTAGACAAAGAGGGGAACTGAAGGCAGAGGTCTTCAGGTTCATGATTCCAGCTTTGACCTTGTCAAGCTGCTTGTGTCGCAGGACCTTACTGGTAAAAATAAAGAGCTGGACTAGATCAAGAGTTTTTAACTTTTCCTTATCTCAAGCCTCCCCCTGTTATGCCCTTTGGATAGCCTTTTTAGAATAATGTTTGTAAAGGTCTAAAATACAGAGAAAGGAAATATGAAGAAAACAATTATAAATTAAAATATTAAAAAGGAAAAAAAAAAAAAAAAAAAACAGGCAAGATCACAGGTAAAGAACTTCAGGATGTGATGTTCCCTAATAGCATTTTGAAGTCTAAATAAACTAAAGAGTAAAAGAAAAAAAACTTTGGATCAAATGAAAACAACCACAAATGATTCACATATAACAGTCAAGAAATTAGAGAAATATGTACCTCTGAATGATTACCACATTGACAAAACCGGGTCTCTGTTTTAAGCATCCCCAGGATCATAACAGAATAAGTCACCACTTTTTCTATCAGTCTTTCCACTACTGAACAAGGACAATTCTGTGTAGACCTATTACAACATAAGGGGTAGTTATGAATGAATGTGTTGATTTCACCACCACTTACCTGAATCTGCTTTTTGAGTTCCTCAACCAACCCAGTGTCCTGAAAAGCATTCTCCCGCTGAGCGGCATCCGCAAGCACATTTGCTGTGGTTTCTGCCTCTGGCATCCACTTGAGGAAGCTCTCCAGATCCTTGAGGGAAGCCTGCACAGTTCTCAGCTCAGCTTCCAAGGCGTTCTGTCGGTCATGAGCACTGGAAGCAACAACAGCCAAGAGAATCTTAAGTATCTGTCTCAATAACATCCTGAGTTATCCAGGTGATGAAAAAAAGTTAGCAGATCAACAAAACAAGAACATACATTTCTATTAATTAAGAAAAACAGCTGAGGAACCTGCTCCTTTGTATATTCTGTGTACTTCTTCTGACAGGGGCAGTAGATGGGATAGTGGATAGAACATGATGGGTCTGGAGTGGTGAAGACTAGAGTTCAAATACCACTTTAGACTCTTTATATTTTAATTATTAATAAATTAATAATAAAAATGTGACCACAGGGAAGTCACTTAATATTCCTAAATTATAAAATAGAGATGTTTTGAAGATCAAGTGAGATGATACTGTACACTACTCAGTACACTGTCGGGCATTTAGTAGTCATTATATAAATACTTTCCTTTCACCCCCACTTCCCTTCAAACAAGACCAATAAGAATTTCCTATTTGCACATATGAATATTAATTTTAAAAATCACTTTAAACATTTCTGTTTGTGAATATTCCAAAAGGGAAAACTGGAAAGTGGACATTTAATTTAGTCATTTGATAATCATTATTTTCTCTCTCAGTATCCAAGCTAAATAAAACGATTGAACATGTCAACTGTATGTTTTCCTAAATTTCAAAAATATAAAATTCATCTAGTAAATTTGTTTAAATAGTATTTTTAATTTAATTTATTTATTTTTGCAAATAATTCATTAAAGATATGCTCGAATTAATCATTTTAGATAGAAAATTACAAGTTAGATATTTCAAGAAACATCTACCTGTGAAGATACTACTTATGAATTTTTATTTCTTCAGCAGCCATTAAGTACAAGATCTAGTACATAGCTGGCATTTTATAAATGCTTGTTCACTCGAGTTTAAAGATATGTCATATATGTTACATTACAATACAAAAAAATTAACTCAGATCATGCCTTTATTTCTTTACATCAGTCTATCATAGCTTATAAACTGAATTCCCTGAAGGAAGCTTATCTCCAATGAATCTCTGCCATACAACATGAAATTAAATCTTCCCAAAATTCAAATTTTATCCTGCCGCATACTCTATTCTAAAATGGCCAATACCTTCCTAATTTCTAAATGAAAATGTCTAGAACCCTTAGGCCTGTAAAATCAAAGCCGAATCCAACCTCTATGTCCCAGTATTGTCTGATGTAAAAATCTTTAGTTCTACCAAACTGTTGACTATTCCCAGAACAATCTTAAATTCAATCGTCTCCCTGTTTTTTGTACACACACACACACACAACCACCACCACCACATTTAACTACATAAATCCTACTGGGTGAAAGCAAACAAATGAAAACAAAAGGGATATCCACTGATTGGAGAATGGCTAAATAAATTGTAATATGTGAATGTAACAATATAATTACATCATAAGAAATGAGAAATATGATGAATTTAGAGAAAAATGCCAATTGTATGAAATGATGTAACAAAGTTAAGTATACCAAAAAATATGGAAATGGAAGTAACAATTTTAAAACTTGTACCCTATATTTATTATGACAAAGGCTGAAATGAGAGAAAAAGAAATGAACTTCCCTCTTTTTCTTGGAGAACTGAGAGGACCATCAATTTGCAATGTTGTATCCCCTCTCAAACACAGATCACCTACTAGTTACTTTTACATAACTATTACTTGTATGTTGTAAGAGAAGATTCACCACATCAGTGGTGAGTAATGAAGAACATTTCTAGCAATGACTAGAATATTAAAAACAATAGTATCAATAAGATTTTTTTAAATACTGATTTATTAGTTAAAACTAACCTCTTTGATTAATTTCTCATAGAATATTCTAACAATAAAAATCACATCTTTCTCTCTCCATGAGATTCTAGCACTTATCCACTGTCTTTGTTTGGATCATATACTATTGAAATTACTTATATTCTCATCAGTACTTTTAACTTTTACACTGCTACTTAACTATTTGGGATTAAGGGAAGAGAGGGTACCTAATCTCCATATGTAAATCTTATTGAGGCTCCTGAACAGAGGGAATGTTCTTGTATTTGAATAGCCATTCCTTTCTTTTCTTGTATCTCATATTTATTTATGAACTTATATGCCCAATATCCTGGATAATCATATGAAGACTAGAACACAAAGATTATAAAACACAAATGTTAAAAGGTTATAACAAAATAAACCTGGGCATAGGATATTATGTGTGTATATATGTGTGTGTGTGAGAGTGTGTGTGTGTGTATAGATAGATATACATGTATATGGATATAAATATATAGATATAGTACATTACCAACGAAGTATAGAATTCCATAATACCATTATGAAACTATGTAGACAAAGATAATAAGAGAAAAGGAAAATATGGCATTGAAATCAGTGGACTATATATAGGATCTAGAAAATTATCTAACGGCAGAAGGAAGATACAAAATTCTATCAAGTGTTCATCCAAAGAAAATAAAAAACTGGCATATACAAACTACAAATCTCAGCAGACATGCCTCTTAATAAAATATTTTCAGCCCAGCTTCTAACTAACTAAAAATGTGCCATTTTTATGTAATCATTGTAAAAAATAAACAATGAAAAATCAGATTTCAGGGTTTATATTGAAACAAATCATAAAATATCATGAATATGGTTTAATTAAATGTGTTCTTGCATATAACCCATGTGAGAACTGGTCTGAAAAAAGGCCCTCAAACAAAAGGAAATATGAATAAAACAGAAAACATAAGTAAAACACTGACTCTGGACCATAATACACTGGCAAAAAAAACAGGGTCCTAGAAGCTAGGTCTAAATACCAATTCACAGCCCCATTTTTAGCTCAAGTTTTCTCACCTGTGCAAATGAGGGGGGTGGGGCTAAATCACCCCTGAAGGACCTTGGAGATCTGTAACTATGATAAAATGGATCCAAACACATGTAAAGTTTTGGGGGTTTTTGTTTTTCCCTTACTTTCCTTGTGGAAGATAGGGGGCTGTGTTACTTAGAGCACAACTTCTTAAAAGTGAGGATTCTGATCCAATAGGGGGTCTCATAATAATGTAAAGGTCATGAAATTATGATTTATTATCAATAAATGTTTGATTTGTAAGCCAAATGTATATTCAATAAGGAATTTCCAATATAGTTATGCCTTTTACATTGCAATTTTCCTCATTACAGTTTTGATATATTGCAGATAAGCCTAAGAAATTAAATGTGAATTTGGGGGAAGTTTTGTAGAAGCCACATACAACATTCAAAAGACAACAGATGACATAGAAAAAAAGTTTAGAAACTCAGAAATTAAAAAATATGTATAGTATTATATAATATCAACATATTTTATCTCTTCATACCATAATAATTCAGACTTGTCTGATATAAAGGAGAAGGCTGTGAGGATTGAGTTAGCTCCCTGGATGCCTTAGAATCACTCTTAGTCTTTATTCTTGGTCTTTAGGGGTAGAAGTCAAGGATGGACACAGGATCTCCACAACTTTCCTTCTCCTCACCTACTGCCAAAGTGACTCTGGCTAGTCTTACTCCACCCCCTAATCCCTCCTAAAATTCTCTGTATACACCAAAAGATCCGAGCCAGCACAGAATAGTGGGAAGGGCCATTTTCAAAGAATAAGCTAATAGAGTATTGTCCAATGGGTAATTAGCCTTAAGTGTTCAGTTGTCTGAATCCAGTGCACTTACTCGAAAGTTTCAGCCCTTTACAGAAGGCCAAAAATTTTTAAACATATTCCAAATAGCAGAAGTGCCACACCCCTAAACCCCATGGTGTGGAATTCCTCTATCTCTATTCCTTTGCATGATATATGTATTTCCATTGACTAGATAGTCAATTACTTTAATAATTCAAAAGATCTTTAATGATGAGTGTGGATATATGTGCCAATACAGATTACAAACATCTGTGACTTAGTAATTAGTTTCATTACACAGTGACCCCTCCTCATTCAGAAAATCTGGTTCTTGGAAAATTGTCTGCAGTTAAAGGTATACTCAAAATTTTCACTACTGTAAGAGACAAATCTTAGCTAACAGAGTCTTTGAGAATTCAGTCACTCTCCAGCCTAGATGAATCATTAGAACTGGATATCGTAAAGATGTATGTGTATGGTCCTGAAACTCTGATCTGACACCATTTCATATGATTTCAAGAATTACATCAGGATTAACTTGGCATATATCTACACCAGAAGATCTTTTCCTCCCATCTTGTCCCACTCGTTATAAAAATTAAAGAATAAATATTTGAATATTCAACATTTAATTAATCTATCAATATTTTCACCATAACACAGCAGAAAATAATAATCTATACTTCATATCACTTCATAAATGGTGTTGGGAAGTTTTTCATTGTTTGATTTGGCCTAAAATTGTACTTTGTAAAGAAAGCTCTATTTGAGGATTAAATATTTAGACCAACTTTACTTCATGTTTAATCCTTCCACATCATTCTGTAGTGACCAAAATAAAAAAGCTGCAAAATATTCAAAGTTGCTAAAATGAAAACTTCTGTGAAATGTGACACGTGGAATTAAATCAAGGGTTTAAAATATATGATAGATATATAAGTAATCTAATTAAGGTTTAATTTAGAATTCTTAATCACTTTCATGTATTAGAGACAACTGTACATTGCTTATGGCTTCTGTTTCCATATCATATGTCACCTAACTGGAAGTTTGTTAATTATATAGAAACCATACCTATTTATCTAATTGGAGGGCAAGGGGATGGAGGTGTGGGGTTGATTACACAAATTTTGCTTCTATAATTATTTGGATGTATTTATCTGAATATTCTGACTACCCTTATTACTAAAAGTTCTTTCTATCTCTGAGATATAAAAATGTATGATAAAATATGGAAAACATTTGTACCCCCAAAGAAAAAAGGCCCAAGGGGAAACTTAGCAGCAAAGACTTTTCACAAATAAAATTGCGGATCATTCAAATTATCAAGTAAATATATTATTGAAGAAGACAGAAGGATAGAATGCATTTCAGAAAAAACTCAGTGTCAAAGAGTTTTAGTTTTTTATGTTTTAGTGATTAAATGGATATATACTTATCTATCTAGAAATCTCATATAATCAGACATGATTACTCAAGCAATTGGAATAGCTAAGGATTTTATAGTACTTTATGTACATTTTTTTTCAAACTTAGAAAGGAAGGGAGGTAAGTAATTAGAGAAGTAAAAGAGAAGAGGAAGGAAGAGGGGAAAAAAGGAGGGAATGAAAAGTTGGAAATGGAAAGGAAAGGCTGGAATGGAGGGAGGTAGTTCATATCCATTTGAAAGACTTCAATTGAGGTGACTAGAGCTTTTACATCTGTCTCCAGAAAGCATAATGTCCTAATAAACCACCATATATCTATATAAAAGTAAGTTCAAGTTTTCAAAAGACTGTTGATGAGAACGTAGTTGTCTTTAGTATTGTCAGTAACTGAATGAAAATGTGAGTGTTGTGTTTCTCCTGCTATAAAAGATGAAAGATTACCTTTGCGTATAATCCATTTTTAATTACCTACTCCATCTAACCCAACTATTGCTGTAGGCAGTTTAAAATATTGAACAAAGCAAAGGAAAAAAGAATTAAGAGGTCCTAAATAAAGCAGGCCGTGCATTCCTAAGTGATCGATTTTTCTACCAAGTTTTGTTCTTTGCAAAATGTCTTTACTTCTTTGCAAAATGTCTTTACTTTTTTAGATTATACCTCAAATGGTACCATTATGCAGGAAAGCTACATTTAAGATCCATCTTTTTTTTTGCAAAGGAGGGAATTCTTATTTTATTTTCCTCTCAATCATGGCTTGCAGCACATATATCTAAACTCACTGTCAATATAACTTTTCTCCAATAAGCCACAGAGAACTTAATATCAAATACATTTTCTTCTAAAAATCTCCTATAAAACACAACATTTGCCCTAGATTGTCAAACAGATGCATATCTTTTAATTTACCTTTTAACTCTGTCTAGGAAGCAGCTAGATGGCTCAGTGGATTGAGTGCTGTGTCAATAGTGTCAATAAGACCTGATTTCAAATCCGGCTTCTTGACACTTACTAGTTGTGTGACACTGGGCAAGTCACTTAACCTCCGTCTGCATTAATCCAATTGAGAAGGAATTGGCAAACCATTCCAATATCTTTGCCAAGGAAACTCGATAGATAGTATGGTCCAAGGGATCAAGAAAACAACAAGAAAGAACTCTACAGAAAATTGTTTTAGATATTGTTTTTAAAAAGTTTTTCAAAAAAGGAACTTATATACTATATCTATCATTTCTAAATTGCTAGTTATGTTTTATGAACTATGAACTACAAAAAAGTCCAATATTATCTACCTTAGTCAAATACAGAATATTAATTCTGAAATAAAATTACTTTGAAGTAAATCACATCACGTTTAATTTAGAAACAATTTGAGTCATTCCCAGAACCAGGAAACAAGTAAATACTGTTGAGTAAAGATGAATCTAAGTAAAAAGCTAAAGATCATTTGTGGTTCTTCACAATCCTAGGTATTCACTGAGGTTGAAGAAAAACCTTTCTCACACTGATAAGACAGACTCAAAATTGAATTACCAGAACTGAAAGACAAGAATGACTTAGCTTTATTTGAAAACTGCATTATAGTGTTTTCTTTGCACAGAAGGAAATTCAGGCTAATTAAAAATTGACATGCCACAAACATGCAGTAAATAGCAAAATAGTAATTTGAACCCTCGTTCCAGCCGGTTTTCTATGGCAAAAGGTAATTATTAATTTTTGGAGGGCAGAGAGTAGTATACATGTCTGACTTCATTTACAAAAGGAACTGCTACTAAAGAAACTTTCCCAATGAAGATCAACTATACACATTTACCTGTATGTAAAAATTTAACAGCATCGAGGCAGTGGAATGATGCTTTGAGCAAAGAATACATAGACAAATATGAAAAAATGGAATGGATAACAAACTGCAACAACTATTTTAAGGAGAACTTCCATGGCAGATGCTTAGTTTGCTGTAGTTAAGGCAAAAAACACTGTAAAAAAATATGAAATAAAACTAATACTATTAATTTACTTTGCAATGAAAAGGAAAAAAATATATAAATTCATTAAGGGAAGATACAATAGCTTCTTTTTTAATCTTTACAGTAGCTAGAAAAATAATATATAAATGATAAACACATGACAGAATGAGTGTTTCAGGAGAACAGCTTCCTTATTTCTGTGTTTCTATCACCAGTAATTCTAATACAATGTTTGGAGTATAGCATGTATCAAATATTTCCTTATTAATGGCAAAGGTTTATTGAATGTATAAGCCACAGATAGATAAACAATTTCATGGCAGCAGTCTAGTTGGATCCAGGAATAAAGTAATGTGCTTGGAGTCAGGAAGAGCTGAATTCAAATCCAGCCTCACACACTGACTCTGGCAAGGCACTCAATCTTTTATTTGCCTTACTCACTGAAGAAGTGAAATTACCACTCCAATATCTTTGCCAAAAAAAAAAAAAAAACACACACACACAACTCCACAACAACGACAAAATCAGTAAACTGAGTCATAGAGAATCAGACAAAAGTGAATGACTGAACAACAAAAAAAGATAGCATATATCTGATAGTCATACCTTCAGTCTTTAAATCATTTATTTAAGAAACTCTAAGAAATTATGCCAGATTGTACATTATTACCCAAGAAACTATACACTATTAACAAAGAAAGTCTTTAAATTACCTTTGATTTAGGTTGATCCAAGATTCATTCAAGTGGTCATAGGTTTCTTTCACTTTCCTTGTGTCATCCCTATTATAGTCCCGAAGCAACTTCTTCAATAGATTATTGAAGGCTGTCATTGTAACTTCACCTTTATTTAGCTCTTGAATTAGCATCTAGAATGCAATTTCAGAAAAAAAAATTAATATTAATGGAATCAAAGATGAAAGGTACATCACAAGAAAATAAAAGACTATTCAAATATTGTACACAAATTTTCCCATACCCTGAATGCATAGTGAGTTCTATCAGTAATTAACATAGGCTGTATAATACTATCAATACTAGAAAAACAAAAATACCCTAGTTATCTATTAATCTACTTTTCATAAGCATATATTTTTTGATGGATTCAAAATATCTGCTAATATTAAATTGTGTTTGTTTAACAAAAAGGGAAAGAGTAGAAGCAACTAAAATAAGAAAAATATATTCTGAGGTAAATGCATACATAACTGTACATAGATACCATAATAGACAGCACATAAAATACAATAAAAAGGTTCACTAATAACAAGAGGAACAAAGATAGAAATCTTGTTTCTTCCAGAAAAAATATGAAAATATTAAGAATAATTAGAGAATCATCCAAAAATCTACGTGAAACAATTAACAGTTTTAGCAGTTGCAACAGATAATCATCAGTATTTCTATATATTACTAACAAAGCCAGAGATAGAAAGAGAAATTCCATTTAAAGTAACTGTAGACAAAATAAAATACTTGGGGGGGTCTACCTGCCAAGAAAAACCTAGGAACTATATGAATACAATTACAAAAATACTGTTTATACAAATAAAGTTGATGTAAACAATTACAAAAATATCAATTGCTCATGGGTAGGATGAGCTAATATAATAAAAATGACAATTCAACCTAAATTGGTATACTTGCTTAGTACCAAATCAATCAAACTGCCAAAAAGTTATTTTATACAGCTAGAAAAAAACAGTAACAAATTCATTTGGAAGAACAAAAAAACAAAAATATGAAGGGAATTAATGAAAAAAAAAAAAAATATATATATATATATATATATATATATATATATATATATATATATATAAAGGACAGTAGCCCAGTAGTATCAGACCTAAAACTCTATTCATTATTTCACAAAAATTTATCAAAAAACTGGAAAATTTCAGAAACTCAGCACAGACCTACATCTCACACCCCATACCAAAATAAGGTCACAATAGGTAGATGATTTAGGCATAAAGAGTACTATCATGAGCAAATAAGGAGAGCAAGGGATAGTTTACCTATCAGATCTTTGAAGAAGGAAAGCATTTATCGCAAAGTAGAACTAAAGAACATTATGAAATGCAAAATGGACAACTCTGATTACATTAAATTAAAAAGGTTTTGTATGGGGAAGCTAGGTGGTACACTAGATAGAGCACCAGCCCTGAAGTAAGGGGGACCTGAGTTCAAATTTAACCTCAAACATTTCACATTTCCTAGCTCTGTGATTCTGGGCAAGTCATTTAACCCCAATTGCCTTGGGGGAAGGAAAAGGTTTTGTACAAACAAAACCAACAGAAAGAGCTGGTCAAAAATTTTTTACACCCAGTGTTTCTGATAAAGGTTTCATTTCTAAAATATACAAAGAACTGTGTCAAACTGATAAGAATACAAGTCATTCCCCAACTGCTAAATGATCAAAGGCTATGAATAGACAAATGTCAAGTAAAGACATGAAAGCCATCCATAGTCATATGAAAAAATAAATATTCTACATCACTACTAATTAGAAAAATGCAAATTAAAACAACTCTGAGATTATATTTAAACTCACCAGTCATATGATAGAAAATCTTTAAAAGATACTATTTCTCCATACCTTAACAATCACATGGAACCAGAGCAAGGGCTATTGAAGCTATTTTGCTTGTTTGAATAATTTATACATCTACTACTCCCTTTTATACCAAAGTTATAGGTACAAGAAAAATAGATATTTTAAAAGACATTAGTTTACAGTGGTCAATAACTTATTCGGGGAAAGTAGGACTTATTTTTTTTAATTTTCCCCAGGTTTGCTGTTTCAAAATCTAAAAAAGAAAAAAATTATTCTCCCAAAATAAATTACTGGAAGAATATACTATTTAAAACCACAAGTGGTCATCAAACAAGCTCTGAGATTTGGTAAAACACTAATGACAAAGTATAAGAAATTGACTATAAATAGAATTTTTTCCCATGTCTTTAAATCAATCAAACAATAAACACTAAGTAAGCACCCACTAAAAGCCAGGTAGAAGCAAAATAAATCATAGATTTCACTCTTCTCAATTGCAATGCTCATGTCAAAACAAGGCATTGTAAACAAAACAACCCAACTGATGATCAGAATTCATTACCTAAATTGCATTAATTATACTTATTATTCAATGTCTTCATATTTAAGCATATTTCACAATTTAAGTATCTACAAACTATACTGTTTTGGAGATTTTTAAGAGAAAATGGGGAAAGAGAAGGGTCACAAAAATAAAATAATTCAGGATATTTGGGGTGAAGTTATTATTTGCTATAGGTTGGGAAAATATAAAAGATGTGGATAGAAATCTATCTCTGTCTCTTTTGCCATAAAAAGCAGAAATGAATTAAATGTCAAAACATAATAAATTTAAAAGATAGCATTGTGCTAAATTTTTTTTTACAAGAGAAGAAATGATCAGAATGATTAACTTCATAAGCATATATAAATGAATTATGTGAGAGAGTCAGGAACAGAACACAGGTCTCTATGGTTTTCAAGTCTAATATTCTTTTCCACAATAACAAATCACATGAAATGATGACAAAATGACTTGGGGATTTTTTTTTCAAGTTTAAACATCGTTAGTGTTAACTTACCAAAAAAGCCCTAAAAAGAAGGATTTTTAAAAAAATATATAAATACAAAATAAATTTTCATATTGCAGGTCTATCTATTTGATGTACAATGAAAATTCAAGACACAATTAAAAAAAAAATCCAAAATCTAAATACTTAAAGATTTTATAGGAAACCAATAAAATGAAAGTTTACTGAAAAAAAAGAAATGCAATCTGGTTAATCCTACTTTGTTCTCAGAAAGCTGTCTGATCAATGGTTCCTTTGGGGCTTTTAGGACACTTGGTACTTTGACTTCATGGTGGCTAATTAGCTCTTCAGTTTCTGCCCTCAGATCATTCCACTGTTCACTATCAACAAGCATGTCTCGGAGCTGCTGCTGTCGTACATCCACACCATGCTGAGTACTGTCCCATTGAGTTTTGACCTTCTCTACTATGGGAAGCAATGCAAGAAGTTAGACCTCAAAGTTAATATGAATTGAGAATCTGTAATACACTGATACATGTTTGTAATCTTGATGTCTGATAAATCAAAAAGATTTGTAATTCAATCCAAGTGGAAGTACCCATTTAACTATACCTAAATCTTAAGAAATGTCCTTATAAGAATAACCTCTTAATTGTTTAAAGTACAAGTCATAATTTGGAGGGTAGCCACATTAAGGTAATCACCAAAAATGCAATAATCAACTCCAAACTAAATTAAACTAATAAGAAATATAAAAGTTAATCTCTGTTTAAAAAAAAAAAAAAACACCCCAACTGATTTTATAGTTAATAAGGAATGGCGTAGTCTATGAATTTGATAAATGCACATTGAGAAAACAGAAAAGATCATTCTTGGCTCTAGAAAGAAGTATGACAATAGATGAGACCATTCAAGAGGAGGTTTCAGGAGGATTCACATAACAGACAAAACACAAAGTACAACAGGATAGACAGGTAACAGAAAGGCATACCCATTGAGGATAAACAATGTGGCAATATTAAGGAGCAGTCAAAAATCCCAACATTCTATACCCCAGGGGAATAGAAGACAAAAGAAAACAGGCTTAATCCTACCACATAAGTGATAAAACTGCTCATTTCCTAGAGACACAATGATTCTTTAAGACCACATGGATTTATTTGCTAAATTAACTTTTCTAATTAACTTATTGCTACTTTAATCCACAATTTTAATATACCTTTTAAAACAATTTACTCCAATCCCATCAGTGAAATGAGGCTCAATAGTAATGCTTAAGTTATAGTAGCACCTTGGTGCACCCCTGCCTGTATTTTCTTCATTGCTTAAAAATAAATGTGAATAAAATAAACACAAAGTGAAAGTAATTATGATCTCTAATAATCCAAGTTAATTTTAATTAAGTGAAAATCACTGCCTTCTTTAAATTAGTACACTTTAATATTCAAAGATTTATTATAACATGACATGAATATTGCATCCTCACTAATCCAGCTCAACATAATTCAATGCAGAGGAGACAAAAGACTTGCTATAGAAGAATTCATCATAGTGCAAGCTAGGATGAATCTCTCCAAATAAAGATGGGTTATATCTTGAATTAACACTCATGTATTTTATCAACAGAACCTTTTCAAAGTACCTCCAGCTAAGACCTTCTTACATTGACTTTGCAACATAAGCAAAAATAAAAAAGCTTCTGAACATTAAATTTATAAATATGAAAAATAAGGATTCTTATGTTTCTGTGGATGACAGGATTTGCGTTTGTTTTTTTTGTTTTTTTTTTCCTTTCTTTTAAGAAGATTCCTTTGCCAAATGTAGAAAGTACAACAAGAGCTTGCAATCTTGTTGTCCTCTTTCAAGGATACTGGTTCACCTTCATAACACAGCAAAGCAACCAAGTGAGATTTGGGGAAGTACATAACCCAAAATTAAAACGTAAATAGTTCACAAAAGCATGACTGATCTGATATTTAATACTGAGGGAAATGAGTATTCATAAAAAGAATATTCTTCTGTCACAATTCTAAGTACAAAATTAAATTTAAAATCAAGAGATATTATATGGAAATATACAAACATATTTGGGAATGTAGCTAAATATACACATACGTATTAGTAGAACATGATTTAGAAAAGAAGGAATATAATGACAGATTGAGAAACTTACATTTTTCTGTGATTGCAGTTCTTATATCTGAACTGGAAGTTTTATTTTTCAAATTCTGAGCCAAAGTGAAAACAGAATCCAGTTGGGGATGACGTTGCTCTAAGTCAGCCTTTGTAATCTAATGAAAAAAAAAATGTATTATATATTTTTTTTAATACAGAAAAGCTTTAGGGAATAATGGAGGGAAGGTTGACCTCAAAAGTCAGCAAGACATAAGTTCAAATTGCCTCTGACTCATCCTGGCTATATGATCCTAGGGAAATCAATTAGACACCCAGTAATCCAGGGGATTCTCTAGAGCTATAACTTATTGAGGGGCTAATATTCCACATCTGCAGGTAACAAGACATTCTAAAACAGCCCCTAACTCTATTCCTATTTATAATAATAAAACACAAAAGCTAGTTTAATGAAAATATTAATGAATCTAATGATTTTTTTACCAGAAAGAGATGACATCTACTTATCTTTATCCAGTTGTGTGTTTAAGATGAATCTCCCAATATTACCAAAGAAATAACAAAAAAACAAGGTTAACCAAGCATTATAAAGATGATTAAAGAATATAAGTATATAAATGAGCTTCTGAACTGCAGAATAATTACATCAATGATAAACCACTATTTCAGAAGCTTTTGTTCCATTTAATACTGATTAAGTGTCCTGATTTCCTATCATATAAAACTAATTAATACTTAAAAGAAGATGAAATCAGAGAACAATTTGTGTTTAAAGAAGAACGTTTTTTAAAATGGACTAGAGTAAAGTATAAAGTTTTATCAATAGTAAAGGGAAATGAGGCCGTGCCAGAGAAATAAAATGTACTACAAGACAGACTACTAAATTCAGTACAAAGAAAAAACTCCTATTTTTCAAATATCAGCCAACTGCAAAAGTATTAGACTTAAATTAAAGTAATTTAATCTTCAAAATTCAAACAAAGTTTTATGAAATAATAGGATAAAAATAGAATGACAGCATTCCATACATCCTTGGGTTCTTTTGGGTACTACAGATAGAAAAATATCCCATACTCAATTACTGTCTAATTCATTAGACACTAAACATTATATTTTAAAATCAAGGGTAATCATTTGTTTATATCTACAAGATACTTAGTGCCTTGAAAATAAGATATATGCTGGTTTTATCCTTAAATATATTAGCAGATTAATGAACAGGATGTATCTATGACCTAATTGGGTAAAGATGGATTTCATGAAATTCAATTGTTTGAAATGGTCAAGTTTTTGCTTACAGGTTCCAAAAATTTTCAAAACTCCAAATTCCCATAGTTAACACCAAAAATGAAAGGAAGATTGTTTTAGGACAATCTTGGCTGCTTTTATGATTCTAGGTTACAACTTCACACCACATACTTACTTTCATACGTTCAATTGTCTGTTTGATCTCGTCTGCATTCCCAACAGTAACAATGTTAGATTTGAGCATTTGGTCAATCAATACTAGCCAGTCAGCTAGTTCTGTGGTAGTTTTATCCAGATCAGCTGGTACAGAAAGTTCCAAAGATGGCTGTTTCTGAACAGGAATTTCTGAGGTAGATGAGACAAGCACCACCTTTTGGACTGCAGGGTGTTCTAGAAGCAAAAACAAATATATGAGAAGGAATTCTTGCATTTAACTTTTATATTTATCTCTCAAAAGAAATGCTGAGAATTTAATATAAGCAAATCTCCATTTTATATACCAGTCACATATTAATTCATATTGATTTTGTAATACACAGAAAGAATAGAAGAGATAAGGCTTCAGGAAACCTGAGTTCAAGTTCCAACACTGGTTACTAATGTTACAACTTCAGACAAATAATATTTGCTCATCTATAAAATAAGCATGCTTCTACGACTTACTGTGTAGGACTTGGGGAAGAAAGTATTTTGTAAATACTTAAATTCTAAGAAAAATCTAAGCTATTCTTAAGGAACAATATGATATACTAGACTTAGTGCTGGTGAGAAAATCAGATCTGAGTTGGAGTTTCAGTTCCAAAATATTTTTTTGCTCTACAGATATATTTATCATTATAAACATTTACAAATTACCCTACTCCAAAATCATTCCCTTATGAAAAAAATTTCTTTAAGTAAAATCAACAATATGACATCATTTGAAAGAGAATACATCATTCCACATCTGTAAAAGCACTATTCCAGCTCTCAATTGATAATTTTTTTTATTAGAACTCTTTTCTTCTCTCTCCCACCTTCCAAGACATTAAAAAGAAGAAAAAAAAAATTCCTTGTAAAAAAGGCATAATCAAGCATTGGATTATACAAAAATAAACTTATTAGCTCTCTCTCAGATGATGATATGTTATTGTTATACTGGAATCACAAAGGCCCACTATACTGATCATAGTTCTACAACTTTCAAAGTTGGTTGTGTTGACAGTGCTATTCTGATTGTTTCACTTGCCTTGGTTCTACTCATTTCAATTTTAATCAATTTACATTCTTCCAATTCCAGCTCATATAATGGTTAGTAATAAAGTTATGTATAAATATATAAAGTTTAGGAACCTCAAGTTTTTTCTTCTTAAAATTGTTTTAATAATAGAAGTGCCACATAGCTAGCAGAAAATTTTTAACAAAGTTTTTTATTACTGTCAAAACACTATGTAAATAAGAGTTAGATTTCCAATGGAATTTTTAAAATGTACTTTGCATCAATATTTTAAGTCAGGGTACGGTGTATAAAATATAACTGGCTAAAATCATTGAGAGTGAAAGACCACAAGAATGTTATTAGAGTTCTGTGTTTCATTCTATTAAAGGCAAACATCATTAAATTTTGCTTTTACAAAGATTTCTTTCAATTACCTACCATCTGTGAACCTAGGGGAAAAGATATATGTTTGGTCTTACACAGCCTATTTACTATAAACACCTGAAATATGAGAGATTCATTTCTGGAGTAAATCACTTAATGTGTCCCAAGTTCAGACTGATATGGGTTATTCAGAGATGTGTTTAAGTCATGTGTATTTCCAAAAACCTTTTAAAATACTCCTATAGAATCAAGAATGTTTCCAAAATAAAAGGAATCAACCCTAATCTACACATCTAAAGTGTATAATTTTGTATATTAAGGAACTATTTAAAGTAGGATGCACTTAATAATAATAAAGTAGGATACATTTAATAATGCAGTGTGTACATATATATAAAACACTATTTTATTTTCAGGAGCAGTTAGGTAGTGCAGTAGATAGAGCACCAGGACTGAATTCAAATCTAACCTCAGACACTTAACACTTCCTAGCTGTGTGACTATGGGCAAGTCGCTTAACCCCAATTGCCTCAGCCAAAAAAAAAAAAAAATTCATGCAAGAATTGCAAAATAATTAGACTCTGGTTGAATAACCACAGTATTTGATGGCCTAGTGGACAGAGCATTGAGCAGAATATTAGAAGGACTTGAATTCACTTCTAGTCAAGTGTACTTAATACCTGCATGACCCTGAACAAGTCAACTAACATCTGTCTGCCTCAACTGCCTTAACTATAAAAAGGTATTATACGAGAACCACCTCCCAGAATTGCCATGAGAATCAAATGAGATCAAATGAAATATCTGTGAAGCAATTAGCATAGTTTCTAGCATATAGGATGCACTTAATTAAAGTATAATCCCTTACCTATTCCATGAAAAGTGTTGCATTAAACACTATTAACAGATTCTACCTTTGATTATTTGAAATTACTAGGAAGATAAAAGCACATGAGAAATCTAATATTGCATAGTGAATCAAGGGGCCAGACTTAGATTCAGAATGAAAGTGAATTCAAGTGTTGGCACTGACACTAGTGAAAATAGACAAACTGTTTAACTTTTCAGTGACCAAGAACACAAAGACTCACTCTTATAGATAAGAGGTCCATCTTACTCACAGGATCATAGATCTATTTAAAAATGACCCTAATAGACATCTAATCCAAGATCCCAATTTTACTAATAAAAAAGAAAGCCTTAGGATGCTTAAGTGACAAAAAGGTCATCCAGCTAGCCAAGTGTCAGAAATGGAAACTGAATCCATCTGTTCTCACTTCAGAATGAGTATTCCTCCTACTCCACCATTCAGGTTCCAAAATAATAAAATCAGAGATGCAAATTCTAAATATAAGCTGGTCTTTTGACAACAAAAACACCTTTTGTGATACTAATAATTGAAGAAATGCACTAAAGCCCTGAAATCAGGCGAGTTCAAATCTGACCTCAGACACTTAACACTTCCTAACTGTGTGACCCTGGGAAAGTAACAACCCCAATCATGAAAGAAAGAAAGAAAAACTGTCCAAATTCAAGTCATTCATGCAGAAATTATGTCTTCCTCCCAAAAAAGTCTAACCTCTATGAGGGCATTCTTTCATATCTCCAACAATCATCAAAACAATCGTAATAAATAAAAGCAATGTGGTCTCTCTGAGGTAGTGTGTTGAGATAGAAAAGTAAAAGATTTTTTACCTAAGTTCAATATTGACAGCTATGTAATCATCACCAAATGATAGAGGCCAGCTTACATAAGACAGAAAATAGTCTGAGATGTAGTCTAGCTAAGAGAATACAGTGCTGGATTTGGAAATGGAAAGATTCACATTCAGCCTAGCTGTGTGACCAGGGCAAATCAACTAACCCCAATTGCCTCAGCAAAAAAAAATAAATAAATAAATAAAAAGATTCACATTCAAATCTGAACTCTAAAACTAATTAGTTGGTCTCGGTTGATTTAACTGTATAGTACTTGTATTACATATGCTTTACAAGATTCAAATGAGGTTATCTATGTATTTTTCAAATGCTAATGTGTTTTATAATTGTCGGTCACTACTACCACAAAATATTTCATATTTATATGTATGTGTGTGTGTGTGTACATATGTGTGTATGTATGTATGTATGTCCAAAACTAACCTGTTCACTGGTTGAGTGAAATACAATGTTAGATAAAACATCATAGGGAAAAAACTGAATAAAAGTAATGGTTTAATGGCTGATGCTCAAGAGAAGGGATACACTAGGGCAAAAGTACAAGCTTAGAGACAATAACATTCTCATTTCAGGGATCACCTGAATAATTTTCCAGTAAGAATCACTCATAATGAATTATGACAATATGTTGTTTGAAATAGTAACATGAAAATGCCAATCTGTAACATGAGAAGCTATTATCACAAATTCATTACAATAATCAAAATGGTAGTGTAAACTATTTTAATATTCTTAAGTCAACAGAAGAGATTTTTTAAAAAAGATTTGTTTGCTAAATTCCAAAAGAAAATAACAAACTGAATGTATTTTTTAACATGATTAAGAATAACTACCACAAAAGAATGAAATTATTAGAAAGATAAAAGTTTCATACAGAATCAAGAAAAATGAAGACATCAAGATTCTCCTTACTCACCAGAGAGCTTGGGTTGCATCACGGGATGGGGCCCTGAAACATCCAATTCTCTTTCCCTCAGGGTACTAGGTACTTCGTTGTACATCTATAATTTCATACACACAGAGAAAAAGAAAGGAAAGAGAAAATATTCACACATAATTTCACACATAATGAAGATTTTTAAGTCCAAACTATACTCAAACTGAACATTTTTCTATTATATTAACTAGTACATTAAAATTATATTTAAAATACATAAATAGAACTTAAAACCATCAGGAGACATTTAAAAATCAAATGGATCTATGACTTTGTTGAAGTGGGGTTTCACTCCATTAACACAGAAACAACTGCTTCATACTTCACTCTGTACATTCTGTACATTCATCCCTTCTCATTCTCCATTACAAAACTATTCTAATTCATTCAGTTAGCTAAATAGGGAAAGATGATCACATATTTTTAAAATATCTTACAAAATAAAATAATTCAAAATAAAAAGAAATCCTATTTCAAAAACGTACATCATTTCATTAAACTATATTATCAACAGCTAATAATGTCAATCTGTGCATAACTAAAATAAAAATCATTATACAGAAATAGGAGTGATAAAATATTGCCTTCTTCTAACTATGATGGAAAGAAATAAAAGATGGGAAAGGTTGGGTGTTTCTTGAGATTTTGCTGTACAATTTATGCTGGGTGATTTGTTTTAGGTTCTTTCAACTACTCCTTCAATTTGGAGGTAGTAACTAGCACTGCTATCCCACAGTTCAAATGAAATAACATATGTAATATAATCAAAACAAATTAGAATTGGTGTCATTATTACTGAGGAAAGTCTACCATGAGTATAAATAGCTGCATATTTTGGCTTTTTCCCTCACCCCATTTTTAAAAATTGGGTACTGGCAGTAAAGGCAAAAAGAATATTTATAGTAAAGAAATGGTGTCTGAAAAAGAAAAAAAAATGATAACCACATTAAGAGTAAGAAACATGTTATGAAAAAGCAAAAAATAAATATTAATAGAGACACTAAGAGGACATCATCAAGACCATAATAAAGAGAACAATAATCCCATCATAAAGACTACACATAGGGTTTTGAATTTAATTCTAGAAACTAGCTTTTAGAAAACATATTGATAAACAGGAACAGAAAATTATAAAATTAGAGCTGGTGGGTATCTTAAAACTCATTGATTTAATGACTCCCATTTTAAAGGTGAAGAAACTTCAACCTGCACAGTCAAAGTAGTTTTCACAAATTCATCTACAGGAAGGTAAGAAAGATGGCAAATATATGAAATTAGAGCTTATAAGAACCAAGTGAATGAAATCAATATTTAGCTTGGGATGAAAGAATATTTTTAACAGGTGGCAGAGGAAGGGAAGAGAGGGAGGGAAGGAGGGAGGGGAAGGGAGAGGGAGGAGTGGGGAGAGAAGGAAGGAGTAAGAAAGAGAGGAAGGGAAGAGAGATGGAAGAGAGGAAGGGAGGGAAAGAAGGAGGGGAAAAGGGAGGAAAGAAAGGAAGAGAAGGAGGAAGGGAAAAGAGAAAGGGAGGGAGGGAAGAAAGGGAGAGAGAGGAGAGGGAAGAGAGGGAGGGAGGCAGGGAGGAAGGAAAAGAAAGGAACGAAAGAGTTGGAAGATGGAAGGGCAAGAGGAAAAAAGAAGAGAAAGGAAAGAGGGAATGAAGAGAAGGGGAGAGACAAAAATGGAAAGGAAAATCAAGGGGAAAGGGAAGAGAGGGAAGAAACAAGCATTTATTAAATGCTTATTATGGGGCAGACACTTTGCTAAGCTTTTTACAAATATTACCTCATTTGAGCCTCCCAATACTCTGGAGATAAGTGTTATCATGATCTCCATTTTACAAATGAGAAAAATGAAACACACTTAAGTGACTTGCTCAGCATAACTCAGCTATTAAATGTCTGAGACCATATTTGAATACAAGTTGCACTGACTAACAGATTAACACGTACATTGCACCAACTAGCTGCCTCTTGATGACCACGTAATAATGGTATTAAATAGGATTAAATTTAAATGAATTAGATTTTCTTTTGCTTCTATTAAGAGGGCAGAATTAGAGTCAATGGTTAGAAGTTATAGAAGGAAAGACTGATTCAGAATAAGGAAAAACTTCATAATGATTGCACTGTACAAAATAAGAAGAGACTTCCTTGAGGGATGGTGCTACTGGAATTGTTAATTAGATATTAAAAAGAAATTTGCTAAACATTTTGTAGAGGGATTGGCTTTTATATTTTAAGATTTTTGTTTCTTACATAATATCTAAGTAGTTTATGCATGCAGTTATGTTTTTCTTAGTACAAAAGGATCTTTTCAAACAGATTTTGAGTTGTCTTGAGCAACATATAAGTATTGCTTATTTCATCTGCTTCGCAATATCTAAATCTATTAATCAAAACACCATTACATGAACATTTTTCTTTTGATATTTATCCCTATTTTTAAAATAGGCAAATAAAAGTTCTATTATGTTCCATTAAAATAAATGCACTAAAAAAAAAACATGAGGGGATGGTATCTTTAAAAAAAAAAAAAGATTAAATATAAAACTACAGGACATTCTTATCAACAACAAATATTCATTAGAAATTTTCAATGTGCAAATATTTCAGGCATACCTTATTCCACTTTATATTAAGAATTCTTAAACTTTCAGAAATGTGATCTCTTTCTTGTGAACTCAAGGTATTAACTGAAAGAATGTCAAGTTCACTTTTGTTCAGCCACTTAAGATTTTCTTCTTGCATTTCTATATCCTGGATTAAGTCCTAAAGGGGGCAGAAGAGAGCTTTGGTTAAAACCTAGCCCCACAAACATTAGTAGAATAACAGAAAACACCCTTGTCTTTAAACTTGGACTTGGTATTAAAATATTCGATAGGAAATAAATCCTAATAGTAAGTGATAGTAACAATTCCAGAAAATAATTTCTATTGGAATTAAATTCTTTATGAGAAATAATTTCTAAAACAAAAATACATCTAGTTAAATTCATATAAAAACACACTTAACAAATAGAATACAGAAAAATATACTTTTTTTTTATTCTGGTCTATACTTGTTTTGGAACTAATTTGTATCAATTCCAAAAGAGCAGCATTTAAAATTACAAGTATAATAATGCAATCAATGTAACCATGGTGTTAAGGCTAAAGACTTGCAGAAGTTACTAGTCTTATAATTCAATCATTTATAAGTTTCTCATACATCTCAATGAATAAAGTGCTCTTGGCAGTAGGATCGTAAAAACACAGAAAGACAATACCTGAGCTATAAGTTGCTACATGATAGAAAAATATCAGAAGTTTGCTTCAAATAATGAAATAGTACCATCTAAAGAATTTTTTCCTCAATGCACTTTTAGAGTTAAACTTATAAATACAATGTTATATTCTTTTAAAATGTACTGTAATATTCAAGTAGAAGATTTTTTCCTCCCTATTATCCTTCCACATTATTTCCATTCTAGTATCTAAATTCTATAGAAGTTCAAAAACAAAGGATATCATATAACTAGCCTTTAGTTCTTGGATACTATCTTCCTTCTCAGATGAAGGTGTCTTTTCCAAGGCACTTTCTGCCTTTGATAACCAGCAATTAATTTCGCCCAGTCTTTTTCTGAATTCCAATAGCTGTTCATTTTCTGCTTTCAATCTAGAAAAATTATTATTGAAAAATATTGAACAAATAGTTTGAAAGAATACTGTATGCAGGCCAAGTCAAAAGTATCAATTTGTTTCTATTAACAAGATTCATACAACATCATATAACAAATGGACTCAACATTAGTGATTTAGCACTTTAAAATACTGCATCATTCAGGATAATAGTACCCTTGATAATTTTCATATTTTTTCCCAAAGCTATTAAAAAGTTAAATAAGCCATGCAAAAGAAAAATTTACCTTTTTTTAATCCATAAAGTGAAATCAAAGTTGTAAATTATTTAACAATTAAGCAATATATATTATATACTCAATGATGTACATAATAATGAAGAATGGAATTTTTTAAATTTTAATTAAAAAGGAAAAAGCAACTAAAGCACAAAGAAGAGATAGTCATAAAGTCAATGTTTTGGTAGAGGAAGGCCTTGAATCAAGGTGTGAGTCTAAGTATGCTTTTTTAACATGTATGTATGTGTATATACGTATGTAAAAATAAAATTATATCCATAAATAATCCCTTTAATATTAAGAAATTAATTTTATTTATGTAATTAAAGTGTTTTAGTTTTTATGAAGTTTACATATAAAAGTTTACATTATGTACTTGAATTCCTAAAAAACTTCAAAGAAACTATTTCCTACTGTAAAAGAGGGATTTTTTTTGGCCATTTTATTATTCATTTTTAATGTACTTAGATTTCTATAAGACTTTATAAGACCGCTTTGAAATTTTCATTAACAAGCTGCCATAATATTTCCTGGGTTATGACATTATCACATAGGCATAAATAGTCACTGGGTATTTATTAATAAACTATTCATGTTATCTAATTTTATTTAGCATAGTTTATTTAGATATAGAATCATAAAAAATCAAAATGGCATTTAACTTTCATCATTTAATTCCAAGTCCTCAATAACAATTAATTATTGAATTAAAAACTAAATTGAATAAATTCCAAATAAATTAGTAGTGATACCAACCTATGATGATTAATATCCTGATTATTATGATATACAATTAAAAAGAAACTTAGCAAATCAAATACTTCATTTGTAAAAACAGATGAGAATATTTTAATTCATCGCCCTTGCATTATCATTTTTGAAATGCCAAAGAATGAGTAGTGCTACTTCAGTGATATCTACCATACAAAGATTTATCACTTTGAAATAAAATTTGGAGTATTTCTGCAACTAACTGTTAATAATCCTTCCAGCACAAAAAAAAAAAAAAAAAAAAAAAAAAAAAAAAAATTGTTTTGAGGATATAAGGGTAAGAAGAGGAAGCTGTTCAAAGAATTTCTGAGTTTTAGAGGAACATCTGGCTCGCAAGGTGGATAAGGTCAATGAAAATATTAGTTAAGATAGTTGCAACTAATGATGGGCTGAACATTAGGTACAACAACCTCCCACCATTTGAGTTCTATAAACTGACAATTTTGTATTACCTATGAATGATGTTATAAATATCCAAATGGCCCTTGGCAAAAGTTAATAAATGAAGAATCTGAACTAGATGAACTCTTAAATGTTTGTTTAATCTGAAGAGATAATCCTCTTAACAAATTTTATAAGAAATTAAACATACATCTAATTTTTCAAACAACAGAATATAACATTTGTCAAATAAATCCTAAAAGTCCACTTAGAATTAGTATTCTCATCTTCATGTACTTTGGAAAAAGTGACATGTTAATGATATTTCCATAATAAAAATTAAGACAACGGGAACAGCTGGACTTTCTTATACAATTTACCTTTTGCAGGTACAAATGAAAGGGAGGATTGATGATCATTAAGGTTAAAAAAAATAAAAATAAAAGCAAAAGCATCAACAACAGCAAAAAATTAATAGATCATGACACTGAGAGGTAAATGGAGTATAAGTTCATATACAACAAATATCCATTTTAACAATGGAGGACAAAAGTTTCAAACTCCTTCATTTATTTTCTGAAAGATTTTCTGTAGAATGTAATTTTGAAGAGCCTCCAGTTATGACTGATACCTTTGCTGTCTCTCCATCACTTCTGTCACATATGAGTTCCAGCGTTTGTTGAGCCCGGAAACCTTGTCTTGCAAGAACTTTTGATCTGAACTGGAGAGTTTCTGGATGATGGCTTCTCCAGTTTGATTTAGTGATGAAACACTAGGCTGGTGGCTGCTAATTATTTCTTCAAGTTCCTACCACAGATGCAAAAGCCAACATAATTTCTAAGGTTAGATTACTGCTTTAAAACTTTCAACACATTTAAGTATTATGGTGTTCATTTAAATGCTACAGAAGCCTAAAAATGAGAAGATTAACATAGAAACTACATCCTCATTACCTAGATCTTTCAAAGCAAATCAAGGAAATTTCAAAGAAAAGAATGTACTTTTAGACCTAATTCAGATTTATTCATTTTACTAGGTAAAAATAAAGCAAGGGAGGAAAATATTTTAATATAAAAGGAAGCATTTAGAAACAAAAGACTTCTCTCTATATTTGTCCAAACATGTTTGTTTTTCATAAGACTCTGTTATTAATTATCTTCTAATCACACTCAAACTTTAATACTTTGCTTATTTTGACACATCAACGAACTATAAATATTACAATGCAAAACATAGGAAACTGGTGGGAGGGGATTTAATTAATTCCAGGTTCAAATTTACTATTCATGAAAAAAAATTTCATAAGGGAGGGGGAAAAAGAGTAGGGAAAATATTGAAGAAACATAAATACTTTTAACTAAGCAAAAACATAGGTGAAGATAGCCCCAAAACAAAAAATATTTCTGTTATTTTCTCTCACTATCTTTAGAATTAAAAGTATATGCAAAAGTTTTAAGAAATTAAATTTTACTTTTAACAATAGTCTAAATTAAATTTTAATTTGTTAGCATTATTATAAAAGTCTGCCTCAACAAGAATGATTTTACTGATGTTACCATATAAATTATTAGGCCATGTACCAAGAGTACTTCCTTTTAATATAATACTTCTTTTTATAATTAGTGAAAATGCTAATGAACTTACAAATGAAGCACTCAAATGTGTCTTAAATGTGTAAGTCTATAAAAATACAAAGAAGTGAAATTTAATTAATTATTAAATAAAGTAACTTAACAAGCAAAATTTAGAGTTTAGGGACCTAATTTGGTAAACAAAAATGTATTAAATAAAAATGACTCTTGTAGAGACCATAAAAGCTCCCATTTTTATTAATATCACTATGCAGGGAAAATCCTTACTGAAATACCATTCCTTTCCCATCACCCCTATTCTATAAAAAAGAGCTCAAAAATATTCTGAGTTAAAATTGTAACCAACAAAGTAATTGCCAATTATTATCTATATGTGTTCAGGAATTTTTTTAATGAATAAAAGACCAAAACAAATTTGCATGCCACCAAAACCTCATTTTGAAGTTGTTGCATCAAAAGGTACTAAAAGCAAAGGAATTGACCAGCAAATCCTGTTCTGATAAAACAGTCCCTACCTGCTGATGTATCCTAGCCTTCTCTATATCCAAGCCGCCATCTGCAGTACGTGCCTCATCCAATAACAGTTCAGCTTCTGTCACCCACTGGGTGAGGTCATTCAAGTCATAATGGAAGTGTCTCCATTCTTCCACAGCTCGATCTAAACAACTTTTAGGGAATAAATCAAAAAAAGTGTTGTGTTTTTTCCTCACTGCAATGCACTGGAATATTTTGGTTTGCAGAACAAGTTGCCATGAATTGTTATTTTTTTTTTTTGTTATTTTTTTTTATTTAATAGCCTTTTATTTACAGGTTATATGTATGGGTAACTTTACAGCATTAATAAATGCCAAACCTCTTGTTCCAATTTTTCACCTCTTACCCCCCCATCCCCTCCCCCAGATGGCAGGATGACCAGTAGATGTCAAATATATTAAAATATAAGTTAGATACACAATAAGTATACATGACCAAACCGTTATGTTGCTGTAAAAAAGAATCAGACTCTGAAATATTGTACAATTAGCTTGTGAAGGAAAGCAAAAATGCAAGTGGGCATAAATATAGGGATTGGGAATTCAATGTAATGGTTTTTAGTCATCTCCCAGAGTTCTTTCTCTGGGCATAGCTGGTTCAGTTCATTATTGTTCCATTGGAAATGATTTGGTTGATCTCATTGCTGAGGATGGCCAGGTCCATCAGAACTGGTCATCATATAGTGTTGTTGAAGTATATAATGATCTCCTGGTCCTGCTCATATCACTCAGCATCAGTTCATGTAAGTCTCTCCAGGCCTTTCTGAAATCATCCTGTTGGTTATTTCTTACAGAACAATAATATTCCATAATTGAATTGTTATTTTTTGACTAGAAGCTTTACAAATATGTGAATTCCCTAATTAAAAATTTTAAAATTTCTGAGGATTCTGGACAAATACTTCATTCTGGAAAGAACTTCTCATATTTCGGGATACAAAGTCTACAACACCAATTAATTCTTTTATTGTTGATTAGGGAATTCAGATACTTCTAGTTTCTAGATGTTTCTAGTAAAAACTAACAATTCAAAAAATTTGTTCTATGAAAGAAAAATTTCCAGACTATGGCAACTGATAATTCCTTCAGAAAATCTGATCCAAAGCTACCATTTTTATGTAATATCCTCACACAACTTAAAATAGAAAAGAGCTCACGAGGGCATGATGATGTCAATTTTCCAAATTGCTTCTAGCCAGGAAAACAAGGTTGATTAATAGTAGTCAAACTGATCCATTGACCTTCAAACACTTTAAACTTTGAAACTGGGACTACTTTTGATGATAAACCCATCAATTGAAAATGTCAACCCATAAAACAATAATTGCAGGTTCATTTAAAAAAAAAATCAATTAACTGGGTTACAAAAATAAATAAGAACAAAACAATCTACATAGGAAGCAATACATTACAAGGAAATACTTCCCATCAATCCCAACCATGTTCCCTCCCCCATTTTGTTTTTTCATTTATTTTTGTAAAAAAAATCCACCATGTGCTAAAATGAAAAAAAAAAAAAAGGCTCATGAAATAAATTACTAGCGAGGGTAATGGCTGTTCTGTGGAAACATTCACCAAAATATATGAAAATGTTAATGGCCCCATCTGGCAGCAATAATGAAAATAAATAAGGTGATTTCTGTTTCAGAACTTTTTTCTGATGAAACCAACATTTATTTACTCTGCAGTTGTCTACTGAGTATTTTAAAACACTTTTTTTTAGAATCAAAAAGAAATGAAATCCTTTGTTGTTGAGTTGCATAATTAAAATGCTCAAATACCCAAATTCTACACTATTTTAAAAATGTCAACTATTCCCATACCTAAAAAGTTATTATTATAGCCATGAATCTGTTAAGGTTCATAGCATAGTAATAACAGGAATGTTATTTAGGTCATTACACAGAGAAAGGCATATTTAGTTTTAATTACCCTGCACAATAAAAGAGAGATTAGTAAAAATGCTAGCACTTTGGCATTTTCAGAGATCTTTAGCTATATATACACATGATGTAAAAAGCTTTAATGGACTAGAATTATAAAATTATATTGAGTTAGTTAACTAGCATATTATTAACCTGTCCTCTTAAAACATCCCATCACCAAGGCTAAAATGTACGTAAATACTCTTCCTCAATAAAAGGTTTCTAATAAATGCAAATTGTCACTAGATCATCTTAGCGTGGGTAGAACTAGAATAGCCATTATAAAACAACAATGAACTAAACTGGTCAAGAAGTGATAATGAAAAGAACCTGAGAGCATCATAATCATAAAAGTTGTCGTTTCTTCTTTGCTCTTGAAAAGGATCATGACATCAGGGAAGTGATATGACATGTAAGTAAATTGGATTTGGGTAAGAATAGGCTATGCAAAGTCACCAGTCTCGTTTACTCTTTCAGAACTATCTGGGTCCAGTGTCAAAATAGAGAATAGGATGAATGAAGATGATCAGTAAGGAAAACATATCTAAAATGTCAAATTCTGAAAAATAGGACTCTTCTTACTACAAGCTAAATATTCAGCCATTTTCTCATGTCACTGGATTCTTCTTTATTTAACATCTAGATAAACTAAAACTAGAAATCAACATACTATAAATGGGGTTCAACTGTGGGGACTTAGCATGGATCACAAGATAGTATTTTCACTTTTGTTGTTTCCTTGCATTTTGTTTTTCTGTTTTTTTTTTTTTCCTTTTTTTGCTCTGATTTTTCTTTTGTAGTATGGTGATTATGTAGGTATGTGTAGAGGAACTGCACATGTTTAATATATTTTGGATAGCCTGTCATCTAGGGAAAAGGATGGGAAGAAGAGGAGGGAAGAAAAAAATTATAGCATATGGTTGTGTAGGGGTAAATAATGAAGATTCTGCATGTGTTTTGAAAATAAAAAGCTATAATTTAAAAAATAAATAAATTTTAAAAAAAAAAAGGATCAACAGAAGCAATGAGGAAGTTGGAAAAAGAATAGAGGAAACAAAGAAAGAATAGAGGAAGAAAGGGAGCAAATTAAAGAAAAAAGAGGAAGGAAGGAAGGAGACAATTAAGGAAAAGAAAAGACAGTTTAGACAAGGTACAAAATAACGTTAGCTAATAAAAATATTCAAAATATTAAAATAATTTATTTTATATACCAGTTAAAAAAAATTATGCTCCAAGCAAGGCAAAAAGTACCAATATTTTCCCTTCATATTCAATGTTCTACTCCCATAAACGTGGTGTAAATTCACCTAAGAATTTTTTTTTCATAATGCTCACTAATAATAAACTGGCCAAATCCAATTAAATCCCTATTTTCTGGATTCACATTTACTAGTATCTTTTCTATCCAATGTAATGAGAGCTGATTTTGGAAATCAATTTATCCTATTTGATTCAACTCATGGGGGAATTTGTGAAATCTTTGAATTTCAAAATCACTTAATTACATAAAAAACAGGTAGAAAGTACAAATGAGATTATAGACCCAAAACAAAGATGACACATTAGAGGTCATTTAGTACAACCCTCTGTACCTGTGAAGACCATATGCCTCAAGAGAGTTGATGTAAATTGTTCAATGATCCCACAGCTAGTAAGTGGCAAAGTCTTTAATGAAAGTGTCTAATAATTCTATAATTTTCTTCTATTCTATC
Source organism: Sarcophilus harrisii (assembly GCF_902635505.1). Classification (NCBI taxonomy): domain Eukaryota; kingdom Metazoa; phylum Chordata; class Mammalia; order Dasyuromorphia; family Dasyuridae; genus Sarcophilus; species Sarcophilus harrisii. Next base: position 148,995,506 of record NC_045429.1, read on the forward strand.
CTTGAATAAAAAATTATTATTTTATTGAAAATTGTAATATGTATTATATATATATTCCACATTTTTAAAAATGTAGAATTAAAAAAATAAAGAGGAAACCTTAAGAGGTACGTAGGAGTTTTTTAGTTAGAGGAATAGGAGATTGGGTTTATCTGTTTAGTTGTTAGCCTAGACTTTTGGTAGTTTGAAACATTAAGATTTCTATAATTGCCCATGATTTCACAATCAGTATTCATACAGAGATGAAGCTTTAAACTTGGTCTCACTGAACTGAATCTAAGGTCTCAATCTCCCATGTAATACAATCTAAAAGTATGGTTATATAAAAAATATAAAATCTGAACACCTCTCTCTGAAAAATATTCTAAGAAAAACCTTTTTTCTCTCTCCCCAAAAGGCAATAATCTTAAATTTTGGAGAGACTCTCTAGACTACTGGCCATGAACTCAAGATAGCACTTTTAAAGGAAGCAATACTTTTCAATTTTTGCTATCAAGTGAAAAGATTTGTATTTTTTTTTCCTTTTCCACAAAAAAGGAAATAAAATTAGAAACAGTAGTTCTTTCAAATTTAAGTCTCAACTAGCCATGAAGAGGTTAATTTAAGCAAAGACCTCATGCCTAAATAAATACACAGGCCTAGATCTCAAGAAATTTACAGCCTAATAGAGAAGAAAAGCTGCCAAAGAACTATGTACAAAAAGGGATAGGCAAGTTAAAATGAAGATAATCAAAGTCATTAGAATTAAGAGGGATCAGGAAAGGAATTCTGTATAAGGTAGGGTTTTATGTGAATCTAAAGGAAATCAGAAAAGTCAGGAAGTTGGGATAAGGGAGGAGCAAATATCAAGCATGGGAAATTGCCTATAAAAACCTCAGAGCTAAGAAAGTTTCTTCTTCAAGGAGCATCAAAGAGATCAGTATCACTGGATCACAGAGTACATGGTGGGAGGAGATTATAAACTATAAGAAAACTGGAAAACTGGGCCAAGTTATGAAAGGTTTGAATGCCTACCAGAGGATTTTATATTTGAGACTGGAAATGATAGAAAGCCACTGAGTTTATTGAGAAGGGAGCTGGTGCCATGATCAGATTGCCATTAAGGAAGACTAATTCTAGCAGACTAGAGTAGAGTGGATTAGAGATCATCAAATGAGGTCTAAGGGACCTCAAAGTAAGGGAAATTTTAAGAGAGATGGAGGTTATATAAAAGAGATGTCACAAAGATAAAATCATATACACTTTGTAAACAGATGGGTTAGGACAGTAGGAAGATTAGAGAAGGTAAGAGGTCAAGAAGAGATACAACATTTCAAATGTCAGGGAATGAGGATGGTGGTACCCTGAACAATAATATAGAAAGGTAGGGATGGGAGATGTTGATTATAAGACATCTATAGGACACTTAGTTTGAAATGTCCAATAAGTAGCTAGAAATGACAATTTAGAGGTCAGCAGAGAAGTTAGGTTGTTAGTTGGATAAGTAGATTTGAGAAAAATAAGTGTAGATATGATAGTTAAATGAATAGGAAATGAGTATGGCAGAAATTAGGCATGGACCCACACTTAACACCGTATACCAAGATAAGAACAAAATGGGTCCATGATTTAGACATAAAGAACGAGATTATAAACAAATTGGAGGAACATAGGATAGTTTATCTCTCAGACTTGTGGAAGAGGAAGAAATTTGTGACTAAAGACGAACTAGAGACCATTATTGATCACAAAATAGAAAAATGAGATCATCAAATGAAATAGTACAGAAAGAGAAGAAAAGAAGGTTCAGAGCAGAGATCTTTCTAACATCCACACTTAAAAGTATGAGCTGAATGAAGCTCTCATAGAGGAAACTGAAAAAGAGTGATAAAACAAGAAGGAAATAACAGCATCGTGTAACTAAAGCAAGAAGAGGGTATCAAGGACAAAACAGTGGTAGTTTCAAAGCAGAAGAATATAGAGTGAGGAAAGAAAATAAGATTTGGCGATGAAGAAAGAGTAACAATGGAGAGAATTGTTTTTAGTGAATGATTAAGGTCAGAATTTGTTTTGTTTTGTTTTGTTTTGTTTGGGGGTAGGGGGACAGAGGTTTTAGAGAAAGAGAGGAAAAGAAGTAGGGGACAGCTAACAAAAACAACTTTCTCAAAAACAGACAGAAAAGGGAAGAAAGAAATAGGATAATGGCTAGTAAGGATAGATGGATCAAATAAGGATTTTCAGAGGGTTGGAGAGACATGTAAATATTAGTAAACAGTAGAAAAGCAGCAAATACACAGGAAGAGTTTGAAGTTAAATGAGAGAGTAAAAATGACAGAGGGTCAATGAAGAAAATAGACAGAATGGAATCACCATGGAGTGCAGGTTGCCTTTAGAAAAGAAAGGCCACCTTTTTATGTCACATGGGAGGAAAACAGAAAGGAAGGCAAAAGAGGAAGCTTTAAGGTAAGAAATATAGTACATATTTATAAATTATCAGTGAGAGTATTAAGGACCCAAAAAGTTTGGGTCTACTTCAAACTTCAAATGGGTGTGGATGAAGGGTTGAGCACGTAATTTGAGAAGGAGACTGAATGGAGCTCAAATTTAGGAGGTAAAAAAGTATAACTATTCAACTATAATGCAGATTATTTCAACACTTGTGTATGCTAAGTTATCATGTCAAAGTTATGTTTCTATCAATATTTAGATTGTCTCAGAAACTTACAAAGCTTATGTTAAAATAAAATGCTAACATTATGAACATTATGAAAAATAGAATGTCTCTTCTATGGCATTCTTATTTTCTTCCCCTATTTATCTTTACAAAGAGTAGGAATTAACAAATGAAAATGATTAATGTCCATTAACAGGGAAAGAATTTTAAAAGCAAACAAGGTAGGGCAGCTAGGTGGTGCAGTAGATAAAGCACCAGCCCTGAAGTCAGGAGGACACAAGTTCTAATCTGCTCTCAGACATTTAATATTTCCTAGCTGTGTGACCCTGGGCAAGTCACTTAACCCCAATTGCAACAGGGGAAAAAAAAAAGCAAACAAGGAATCTATTTGTTGTCAATACATCCAAAGGAATGGAAACAATCACCAATGCTACTATTAACAAGAGGAAATGACCCACAAGCATGAGAATATGTACCAATTTCACGCAATGATTTTATTTTCTGTATAAAGTCTTTCAACATATCAAAGACATACTTCATAAAAACATGGACAGACAAGATCATGTAGGTATTAAATACATTGCTGTAGGCAACCAACTATACCCCCAAATGTGAACCAACCAAACCAAATTAAAATAGATTTGGGAAATATTTCTTTAAAAATAATAACAATAAAACAAAAAAAATTTAATATGTAAATTTTTAAGTCAATATGGGATCCACAGGGATTCTTAAGGATATTTTAATGACCCCCATTTCTATTTGGGTTTGCCATCAATAATGTAAGCAATTTCTACAACAGTTGAAATCTTCACTAAGAACTAAGTAGAGTAAAATAGAGAAAATACAAGATCCTGACATTCTTACTTTTCAAAAAGGAAAATATAAAAAAAGAAAATGACTTGACTGAACAAAGCATATCATAGAAGGTTCTTCCCCATAAGATCACTCCCATGGAAATGTAAAGATTATTCAAAACGCCATGGATTGGTTAAACCATAAAGATAACTTGGTTCAATAATCTTTTAAGTATCATATATCAAACAAGACATAAAACAGATATTTATCAGTATGAAGATATTTCTCCACTGTCATGGAGCATGTGCAATACAAAATCCAAAAACCAAAAAGATTTCCTTAAGAGAATAAGCCAAAATTCCCTCAGGTTCTGTTGACATCATGCTGAAGGACCATCAGCAGACATCCCCCCCATCAGCAGACATTTGTAGTATCCCAGGATACTACAAAACCTCCTAAATATGATCCATTAACAAGCAGACAAAATCAATATATCAGTTGAAAAGGGGGGAGAGGGGGAAGAGGGTGTGTGCAGAATAATAAGATGAAGGATACACTATTTCCTATATTTTCACATATAATTGCATAGGCAAAACTTCTTACATAAATTCTATAGAAAGAAAATGAGATGTCATAGAAGAATGCTTGGGATAAGATACTGGGTTTAAACATTTTTGAAAAATATATTCAGTATTTTCAAAGATTGCTACTTGTTCCCTGCAACAAAAACTCTTTAAAAAATTAGTTATGCAATGAAACAAGGTAGCTAAAAATAATGGAACATCATGACCTTAGAAGCAGCAAAACTATGGTTGACGCAAAGCAAAACCTCAAAGTAGTTAAGTATTCTGCAGTGTACTCTACCAAAAATGAATTATGGCCAAGAAGTGACATAAAAGACAATATCAGGAAAAACAGCAATGTGAACATATAGTGAGAATGATAGATATTCTGATCATCACATCATTAAGCATGAAATATTCAACTATAGGAAGATCTTCAAGAATATTTGGTAGATTATCCTTGAAAAATTAATGAGAAGAAAAGGGTGAAAAGATATGAATGGATAGCAATTTGCATCAGTGAAGAAAAACCCATATAGAGAGGATTACAAGTTCACTGAAATACTCAGATATCATGATTTGAAGTTTTTGTTTTGTTTTGTTTAAAAAAAAAAAAAAAACCATAGGTTTATTTGCATTTTTTGTGCCCCAACATATAGTCAGTTTTTGTAAAAGTATGATATGGGGCTAAGAAATGTGTACACTGCTTTCTAATCTCATTTAGTAATTGCTGAAAAAGGTTTTAAAAAAAAAAATTCTAATTGGATCATCAATTTCTTTTTTATTTGTCTCATGCTAGATTTGTCTAAATATGGAAAGAGTGCCTGGAAGTCTCCCACATTTTAGCTTTATTCTTCTATGCTGGAGTCTAGCATAGGATTCAGTTTTTTCCTAAAATGCAATTCCTGTTTTTTTAAGTATTTAAAGTCTATGAAGCTACAGGCAGCTGGTAAAATAGTCAGTTGAGTGCTAGGCCTGGAATTTAGACTTAACTTTTAAGCAAGCATCCAGGCAATTACTGTTTAACCTTAGGAACATCACTTAACCAGTCTGCCTCAGTCTCTTTAACTGTAAAATAGGAATAATAATAGCATAAATATCAAAGAGTTATGTGAGACTGAAATGAGAGAATATGTATTAAAAAAAAAAAAAGTATTTAGACATAGTGCTTAGCACATAGCAGATGCTATGCAAATATTTATCCCTTCTATCCATCCCATTCCTCCCACATTGCTGAATATCTATTACATACTGATATTGATTTGTTTCCTATGGAGTCTTTAAACATCTCATACTTTTCAAGATCACCTATTTTTAATCACACAATTTATTTGATGTAGTCTTGCCTAAAATTCATGATTGCTACCCTGGATGTGATTTGTTTTTAAATTCACCTGAAAAATAATAAATTTTGTCCTGGCCACTTATTTTAAGTCTTTTTGGTTTTTCTATAAACAATATCTCGTTTGAGTTTGTTTTCTAATCTAATAAGTTATCTTCTTCTGTGTTGTGAGTTATGTTCATCCTGCTCATGCTAATATTTATGACTATAAATATATAATTTTCATCCTGTCTTATTGTACTTTGTATCACCTCTTTGGCTCTATCTTCCCATTTACAATAAAGATGGTAAAAGCAAAGGAGTTTGCTTAATATTTGTGATTTATAATGAAAAAAATTTCTTTTAATTCTATTTGCCTAACTACTCTTCAATGTCATACTCTCAACAACGTTTTTAGGATTTTTTCTTCCCTTTTAATCTCCCTTTCACATTTACCTCTCCAATGCTATATTATGTCTTACCTTTGACTGTTCCCTTTGCCTCTCCCCTCTTTGAACATCATCAACCATTTCCTTTTTGAATTAAATAAATTCAATGCCATCCTCTCTGTATATGTATGATCAACCTTCCTTCGTAACTCCCATTACCTTGACGACCTTTCTCCATAAATAAATATTACACCTCTCACGTGATCCATTTTGTGAAATACAGAGCTCCTTCCACTTTGTTCTTCAATACTTTCATAATGTAGTGCCCATTACTTTCCATTTTTTTTCTTCTAAATAACCATCAAAACAGAACAAAACCAACTTTAGAATCTCTCTCTTATTTGAACTTAAGATTCAGATTACAGTATGATTTTTTGAGCAAGGTCAATATTAGAATTTGTCTTGGATAATTTTATGTTAGAAGAGTTTTCTTTTTTTTCCCCTTGTTTTTCAATTTGAAGGGAAAAAATGCTTATTAATTGAAATAAGGTAGTTTTTAAAAAACTATTTTCAAAAACTCAACAGGCCTCAGACCTTTCAAGTCTTGTCAAAGGAAATGATATTTGACATTCTAAGCAGATTTGCTATATATAGATAGACCTTTCTCTTATAAACAGATGGTATTTAGCTAGCACACAGCTCATATAAAATAATACACCTTGGTTAAAGATTCGTTTATCAACTTGTTCTATGTGAACATGTTCTCATGAAATTCTAACATGATGCCAAATTAATTTTTTAAGAGAATAAAGTACTGTTATTGTTCCTGTTCAATCATTTCAATCATACCTGATTCTACGTGACCCCATTTGGGTTTTCTTGGTATAAAGACTGAAGTGATTTACAATTTCCTTTTCCAACTCATTTTACAAATAAGTCAAATAGTACTAAGAGGCTTGCCCAAGTCACTAAACTGTAGGTTTTTGAGGTTGGATTTTAACTCGGACCTTCCTGCCTCTAGGCCTGGTATTCTATTCGCTGTGCCATCTTGTTGTACCAATAAGACGCTGAGAGAACTTCCGCCCCCGCAAGAATTTTTAGGAATAAAGACAGGTCATAATTTACTTCAACTTCTCTTCTAAACTATTCATTTTATACAATAGATAACCAAAGCCCAAGGAGATGAAATTGTTTTGCTCATAGTCACACAGGTAATTGTTGAAAGGATTAAAATCTAGGTTCTCTTACTCCAGAGGCTTCCTCTCATGCAACATAGAAACGGATGATTAGTTTTTAAATAACAGGTGTTTAAGTAACCACATGCAATGAATTACAAAGATGACTACAAGATTATTGTACATTTATCCCATTTTAGGATTTAAATAACTGAAAGGGAAAAGATTATATGATCCCCATATGATTCCCAAATTTATATATCCAATATGCCTCTCTTCAGAGCTACTATTATTCAATAAGTAAGCATTTATTGTCTATGTCAGGCATTGCGCTTAATGCTGGGGATACAAAAGAAAGCAAAAGAGTTCCTTCCTTCAAAGAGTTCACAGTCTATGAGGGAAGATAACATGCAAACAAATATATTTTTAAAAATATGAAATAATTAATAAAAAGGCTCTGGAATTAAGAGGGTTTGGGGAAAGCTTTCTGCATAAAATGGAATTTTAGTTAGGACTTAAAAGAATTCAGGAGATCAGTAGCCATATCAGAGGAAGAAGAGAGTTTTAGGCATAAAGATCAGACAAAAAATATACAAAGCTAAGAGATGGATAGTCTTGTTTGTGGGATACCAGAAGGCCAGTGTCAAAGAGTATGGAAGGAAATTGGAAAGGAAGGAAAGTGACTAGATTATCAAAGGCTCTGAATGCCAAAGCATTTTTTATCCGCTCTCAGAAGGAATAGATGCCATCAGAATTTATTGAGCAGGGTAGAGGTGTCAACAAATTCAGACTCATACCTTAGAACAATCACTTTAGAAGGTCAAGTTGCACCTTGTGAACTTTACTTTCATCTGAACTGGAATTACAAAGGAATGTTGAACATACACATACAGAGAAGATGGCATAGAATTTATTCAACTCAAAAGGGAAATAACTGATGATGTTCAAAGAGAAAAGGGGCAGGTTAAAAGAATGGGTAAGAGAACAGTCATAGGAGACATAATAGAGCATTGGAGAGGTAACTACAAAAGGGAAATTAAAAGGGAAGAAAAAATTCTGATTGTGAGTAAAAATAGACAAGATTGGGGAGAGACTTGAGTCAGGCAGAGCTAGTAGAAGGCTACTGCAATAATTCAGGCAGACTATAATAGAAGCCTATATTAAAATGATGGCAGTGGCAGAGGAAAGAAGGGAGCATACTTTAGAAATAATAGGATTTGCTAACCGCAAGATAAGGGGGTGTGAGAGGTACTGAGAAATCCAGCATTAACTTCTAGAGTTCTGAGCTAAAGAGACTGAAAGGATGGCGATACCCCAAGGAAAGAGGGTTTAGGAGGGGAAAATAACGAGTTTCATTTTGGAACTTCTTCAATTAAATATAGAGTTTACAATATCTAATTAACATCTAGTTCAATATGTATTCAAGAAGGCAATTTTAGATGTATTACAACCTGTCATATGGCCATCTCAAACTGGATAAATGGATCTCAAACTCCACATGGCCCAAACAACTCATTACTTTTCTTTCCAAATCTTCTTGTTTTACAAAAATCCCCTCTTTTTTTCTTTACTGTCAAACCCATTAGACTGTGTTACTTAAGAGCAAAGACAGGGGTTTTGCCTTTCTTTGATTGCCCAGCCCTTACTAAAGCAGCTGGAAAACAATAAGTATGTTACAAATACTTATCAAAATAACTAATAGAAAAATGTAGTTATTACTTGGGGGGAATGGGGGCAAAAAAGACTTTTGTAATCTATTTAAGTAACACTAATTTATAAAAGTATTGCTTGTTCCAAGTTTTAATCTTGTCATTTGTTGATTAGCAAATGGTCAAAATTTTTTTGATATGTAGATTTATTTTGTCTCTTGCTTTGCTCTTCCTGCCATTTCCTGTATATCTCTGGACTTTTTCAGAACTTAACCACTCCAGCTAGTATTCCAGTAGTAGCATAGTACATATATGAGTAAAGGATATTCATATGCAGATATCTTTAACATTAGCTTCAGTTTGGTAAAGAGAAAGTTGAAAGCAAAAAAGTTTTCTAATTACAAATGAGGTTCTTTATACTAAGTATCTCATCCTTTTTAAATTTTTTTTCTGGCCAAAGAACAGAATAAAAATGGCAGTCTGTACATTAAAAAAATACCTTTAGACTTATTTTTTTTTAATCCAAAAACAGATAGAATTTTAACCATTGCTATATATATAGAAATATAAATATAGATAAGATATAGATATATAATGTCTTATATTTGCATAGCTCTTCAAATGCTTTACTAATAACAACAAGCCTGGAAGGTTAATATTATTATTATAGCCCCACTTTACACATGAAAAAAAAAAAAAAAAAGACGACAAAAGTTAAGTGACTTGTCTAGCATCATATACCTACTATGTGTCTCAGAGTAGATTTGAACTCAGTTCTTCCTTATTCATGGTTTACCATGCTCTCTATAGTACTACTTACAGAAAAGTTCTAGACATATTACTAGTATGAAATGCAATGAGCATCAAACCATGATATAAACATTAATAATATACAACCATGGCATAGTGAATGAAGAGATGGAGTTAAAGTCAAGAAAACTCAGGAGAAACATTCATCTCAAACACAAATAATGTGTCCATAGAAAAATCCCTTAACTTAATAATATCCTAGAAAACTCTCTAAGACTATAAATCACAAAATAGATACAAAACTGTACTGAGACAGAGTACTTCCATATAAAGGAGTTTCTTATACAAATAAAATAATAAGTCTAGATCGTTTGCTTCAAAAAAAAATACATAGAAATTTTTAAAATTCAGTAACTGGAAATTTAGAAAAACTTTTTTTCTTTTTAATTACTGGATCATTAGTTTCATGTATAACATTAATTTTCATTCTCCTTAATTTATTGCCATATTGGTCTTATTATAATCTTTCCAAAAATACTGGCCATAAAATTTTATGTACACACACAAAAAAATTATATGCTGAAAAATAACAGCAATTATAGAAACACTCATTTTCTATAAGGCAGATATAGGAAAAAAGGCAAAAAACTGAATCATTTGACTAATGTGGGAGGTACATGATTTTACTTTTTGTCATGGGAGGTACATGATTTTACTTCTTTTCAAGATCTTTGAGCCTACTCATATTTTTTTAAGTCCTTAATACTACATATAAACTAAAATAAACTTACCCTTTACGATCATTATATCTTCTATTCAGTCTGTCCCACTTTGCATTCAACTGGGTCAGTCTATCTCCAATCTGAATAGCTTCAGGTCCAGAGACTTCAAGTATAACATCGGGTTGTTTCTCATGAATAGCTGCAATCTGTTCCCCGAGTTTGTCCAGGAGATCTTTGATGTTCTATAAAGAAAATGTCAGACGAGACCTGGTTTTGGATACCATCTCCAACAATTATTACATTAGCTATATGACCTTGGATAAGTAATTTAACCTCTCAAATCTCAGGATCCTCAACTGTGAGATCAGAATAATAATAGCTGTAGCAGCTACTTCACAGAACTGCTGGAAGATCAATAATGTGTATAAAGTACATTGTAAGTTTTAAAATACTGTAGAAGTTTTGGCTATTATATTCTCTTTACTTCTAAAGATATGATAGAGACTTATTAAACAGTAAACTCACTAGGAACTATTTTATTTTTGTCTTTGCATCTTCTGGAGCTACCACAGCCCCTTGCACATCGTATATTCATAATAAATGTTGAACAGTAAGGATTTTGTATTAGAGTGGGCCACTTAAAGATAAAAGGCTCCAAAAAATTGTCCTGCATATATCACAACTATACATCATGAATATACCCAGCCCAATATGTGCTTTGTAAGTCCCATTTATATATAATTGTTTTCTTCAGTTTTTGTCCTTCTTTTCCAAGTTATGAATTGTCTCTTCCATATCTGTTATTTCTTTTCCCAATTTTTCCTCTACCTCTCTCATTTGACTTTTAAAATCCTTAATGAACCTTTCCAAGAAGGCTATTTTACTTAATTATTGGCCTGCTGTTTACCATATCAAACTATGAGATCCATTAGAAATTCTGTGTTTCATCATTCTTTTTACATATATATATATATATATATGTGTGTGTGTGTGTGTGTGTCTGTGTGTGTACACACACACACAGACACACATATATATGTATGTACATATGTGTGTATATGTATGTGTAAATATGGCCAAACTTTTTTTTAAAATGTCTAGAACATAGAAGCTATTAATGATTCTGACTGAAAACTGTGTCTAAAATAGACATGAGTTATATTCACTTCTGATAAATAATTTCTCACTCTTTGCGGGTTCTATCATTATCAGATTATTACCTACTGATGTTTTTGTTTTCATCTTAATTTTAGCATAACTCAAATAGATAAGATAAAATTCAAAACAAAATGGAAAAAGTAAAAACATACAATGGCAGAAATGAATGAAGATATGAACTCCAAAATATGGTATCAAGAAAGTAGTAGCAATTGGAACATATTGTGGCCACTGTATAAAATGATAAGTTTCATTCTTAGTGGAAATTGCATGTTATTATTAGAGTTTATGTTAAGGCTTTAGAAGATTGCATAAATTATTAGGTGAGTTTTGGTTAAGCACCTCCTTTAAAGGTGGGAAGAGGTGACAAACAAGTGAACTTCCAAAAGGAAAGGTGTTAAAGCCATAAGCTAATCCACATCAGGTGTCTGAAAGCACAACTTGGCAGAAAATGCAAGGAGAGGTCACTTCTAAAGGAATAAGAGAAAAGATATTGGTTTCAGATACTGCCAACGGACACATATTAAGCCAGACCCTTTCCAGAAGAATCAAGGCATTTAATGAGCTAGAGTGGTACTATTCAGACTGAAATGGGGAAAATGTTAACCTCTACAAATTATAAGGCTACTCAAATCTGGATATAGGCTATCAGAGAATAAATCTGAGCTCTGCCAGTTTATTGTTTTCTTTTGTTCTGAGTTGCAAATTCTTAAAAATAAAAATCCATTTCTCCTTGTCCTTCAGGTGCTAGTAAAATACTTTATTTAGAAACCCAATCTGCATCTTAGATCAACTAAGAAGAAAAAGGATTTGTCAAAATCTAGGTCAAGAAACCTGGCACAATTAAAAGTGTCACCAGAGGTCATGTTAGGACAGCTGGCAAAGGTAAAGGGATCATTATACCTATAGCTCAAGGACACTAACTTCAATTGTAAACATAAAAAAATATCAGATAAGGCAATCAGAAGTTCAGTTTTTCAGACATAATCCACTCCTGTTCTGTCTGGGGTTTTCACTACATTAGCCAAGATATCAATCATTAGGGTAACATGTTTCAAAACCAACTTAACTAGTACAATCTCCCTCACTACCCCCAAAATTAGCCATTAGTTCTGTTGGAGCATATGTGATTAACCATGTCTTATTTGAGCTATATAAGATGTAATTGTTTCTTGAATTAAGGTATAGGCAATGGGTAAACATCTGGCTAAATGAAGTTTTAGAAAATCAAAGACTCCTATTAAAATGAAATGGATATAAAAATAACCACTTTTAAATAGAAGAGTTAAATACAAGACTGGGATTGAGTCAGGCATGATGCAGGCATAAATGTAGAGATACATACAGAAGCAAGTCACAATCATTTGAGATTAGCTCTGAATCCTATTGCATTAAATAGAAAATGTGTCAAATGCACCAACAAAATCATAGCAATCAACACACTACTTCCAGAAGAGGGGAAAATAAGGCCTCCAATCACATATTTCTGCTTCAACTCTATGAAATCAGTTTTATATTATCTCTCTCCAAAAACTCAAGAACAATCAGTAAAATAAACAGGGGAAATATGAAACTGTGGCCTAAGTTTCAGAGGACAGAACCCAGGTTTTGGTTTTAGCTCACCAATTGATCCATTTTGTATTATAACCTATGTTACATTTAATTCCTCTTCCAAAAAAATAAAAAAAGCTGTACAGTCAGTGGCTTGAGCCTTATGACAATGTTGTCCTCAAGGGTATGCTTTAAAGATCATGTTACATTTGGGGACCATGCAATTGAGTTAAGAAGCCATTTCAGTTTAAAAACAAAATAAAAATTCCTTAGTTAAGCCATAGATCACTTCTCTTAGATTAAATTCTATATAATAAGGTTATAATCTAATTCAAATAAGCAAAAAGCATTCCAAAAAGTAGAAATTATTGGAAAATTAGTTCTGATACTATAAAGAGAAGCCTCATGACATAGTGGATAGTCTTATTGAGAGCTGATATCTGGATTCAAGTCTCACTTTGAATACAGATCAGCTGTATAAAACTGAAAATGTCACTTAAATCCCATGCCCTGGCAATCCCCTAAGACTTTAAGTTACACAATCAGTTATGATTTGCATTGCAGGGAGTTTCCTCAAGAGTCCCCATACCAATAAAATAGTCATTTTTCTCCCCTCCCCCCCACTCAATATAGTACAGATACCCACAGAAACAGTAGCAGGCAGAATTTAGAAAGAAGCAGCTGTGCTCAGTAACCTTAGAGGTCCATTGAAATGAATTACTACCATTTTTAAAAGAGGTCATAATATATAAAAAGCATAAAAGGAATGAAGGAATAAGAGGAATAAGAGGAAAATTAGTAAGAAAGCAAATTAGATGCTCATGCATGTGGAATCAAGCTTTTATATATGCATCTGTATGAAATCATTAATGTTAGTGTTTTTAAAGCATAGATTACTATTAGTGGGGTAGATAGGAGAAAAGCATAGTGAATATACCATTTTAAAACTGAGTAAAATCAAAAATACAACAAAATCATAAGTAAAAGAAACAGATGAAATGATCAATTATTGGTAAAGAATAATATTCAAAGAAATTAAAGTATATGTCCATATATACTTTTGCTATATATGGACATGCATATATGTGAGTATGCTATATACACACATATAAAATTGATTGAGCCAATAGTTAATATGCTCTCTTACCTCATCAAGGGGATGGTTCATATATCCAACCTGTGCAAAAATTTACTGACATTAAAATTTCTTTGCTCTGTAATTTAATACATTGAATTTTAAAAATTAGATTAAAAAATCTTCTTAATGGAAGAAAGGTTTAATTTGTGTAAATAATAATGTAATTATCTCTAGTAAGCCACATTGCTGGAAAGACTAGATTAGAAATTAAAAAGCATGGATTCCAGACCTAATTCTACCTCTGACTAGCTATGGGTTAAATAAACTCTAAGTTTCCTTTTATGCCTATAATTCCATGACTAAAAAACTTCCTGATGACCTTGCTTTGAATTTGTAGTTTTTCATATGATGTGCTACTGAATGCTAACAAGTATGAAAAACAATACATTTCACTCCAGTTCTTGCTGTTATTATAAATGAATTCTGTAGTCATTTCTTTACGATGCAGTTTGGACTATGATCACCATCTTTTATTTCTTCCCTGTAATCCCTCCAAGGAAAATATGAATTCCATTTCCAGGAGGCCCAGTTTTTATCTGATTTCGCCTAGAACATGATTTCCACATCTATTTCCAAACATCTCTTTCCAGGCTACTACATGTTCCTCACACAACATAGTCATGTTTTTTCTTCCTCTTTATGCGTTGCTTTCTCTTATTAGTCTTTACGTTACTTAAAGAAAGGGACGGTTCCATTTATTTTTAAGACATCCCAGCATTTAACACTGTGTCAAGGACGTAAAAATGTTTAATAAATGTCTTAATATTATTATAGTTTTAACTGTCTGTTGGTATCTATTTGACTTTTAATTCATCTCTTAGTTTCAGTTTGCTCATCTGTAAACAGGAATAGAATATCTCACAGGGTGACTATAGTAATACAATTGAATTACATATGTACATTTAACTCATTAAAATTTTAATCATTACCAATATATAATACTTTTTTGGAAAATTCATGAAAAATAGAGCAGAAATTTCAAGATACCATAAATTCATTAAATAAAGATTCTTAAAGAACTATTTTATATGTTAAAAAAAAAAAAAACCCTCAAAATGCTTCTAACATATCCATACAAAAATTTCCTTGTGGTGTTATCCAAATAACTGTCAACCCTGCAATTATGGTAGTTAATATTATATAGAACATTTATCTATTAACTGACTAGCAAATGAATTTGGCAGATAGTTTCATTCATTTGCAAAGTTTTGTAAAGTTCGTGTATCTAAATAATGTTTTATCTACAAAATTTTAAGAAGTATAACATTATTTACATAGAAGAGATAGGCAGGTTTATTATACCACTGATTTTTTGGATGCCATTTTACTATGCTGCAGATCAAATAATACATGACCACTTAAACAGACTGTCATCTTAATGAGTCATTTTATGGCTTCTCTTTAAATATAATGTTGAAATTTACCTTCAATGAATTTTCCTGCAAAGAAAATCGCTTATAAATGCCAGTGTTGAGATCTGGAGAATTGAATAACAGTTCAACATCCGCCATGGAAAGTAAAACTTTGTTAATTTCAGCAAGATAATCGAGAGGCAGAGGTGCTGATTTAATTCCAGATGGACAATGATCAACTGTTACCCTTTGCTGAACAGGACTTGCCTGCAGAAATAAAAAGAAATATATTAAATGCATACTAACCTAAGGGGAAAACATTGCATACATATGTTCTGAAAAACTAACAAAAAAAATCTGACTTTTAAGTTCCTACTATGTACTAGGCACTGTGCTAAGTGTACAAAATAAAACAAACCATATTCACAAGAAGTTTACATTCTATCAAACCAAAATGGTGGTATGCAAAACACATTAACAATTTAAAAAACAATATATTTAACAAAAAGCAAAATGTTAGAAATATAGACCTATTGATAAAACAACACTGCATATACAAATACCCTAATATTAAGTAACCTAGTATTAAAAATTTGCATTGTTGCAAATTCTATCTTATTTCAGTATTAATTTGAAATAGAGTACAAAAAAAAATCTAAATATTACTATAATGCCCACTCAAGTACATTTGAAAAGGAAAACTTGCTTCCATCATTCCTCATTTTTAATCCAAGTTAAAAAACTTCTCAAGCCCTTCAATAATACTTTGCCAAAATCTAATATACTTTAGTATGGCTTTAGAGAAATTCCTTAACTACATTTTTTTAGAAATTATTACTATAAAAGAGAAATTGAGAATGGTAAAACAGATTTTCAACTTTTCTAACAATTCCTCCCTCAAATAACCTTTCCTTTGATGTCAACATCACATAAATAAAATCAGGGTGGACAGATCATTGGGTTGGTTTTTCCTTCTTTTAATTAAAATGTTTTTCAACTAACAGAACACTCCCCTGTGCACTTCTCTGTTTTATCAAGAAACTCTAAGGTTGAATTCCTTTTTGTAGGTGTATCTGGTGGGGTCTCTAATACAAGGAAGGCCAACTAAGACTTACCAATGGATTCTGACAAATGCCTTTCCTTTTTCTTACATTTGGCTTTCCGTAATTTGAAAGGAAAGGACTGAAAGCAAACTTTGCCATCTGAACAACACTGAAAATTGTAATATAATATAGACTTATCAAAACTGAGTACTGGTTTAATTTAAATTGAAAATTTATTAATTCATATTGGCTCCAAAGGAAGTACAGTAGAGCAAGACAAAAGGATAAAGGTAAAATCAATTTTCTATCATCTTTCCAGTTATACCTACTCCTTTCCTAAACAACTTCTTAAAACTGGGAAAACTATGATCTGGAGGACAAATCCAGTCCATATTTTTATATGGCCTGTAAGTAAACCAAATGTTAGTGAAAAGACTCCACAAAAAGACCTAGCAGGAGGAATTGGGCCTTAAGGCAATAATAATTTGGGCACTCATAGCCAATATTCTACTAAAATACCATTCAAAATCATATTCCTATGCTTCTTCACTTCTATACCTTAACAATATAATCCCCTGATGTCAGGAAAGTCTTCACCAACACTTGTACCAGCTGAAAGTCTAATCTTACTTTAAAGCTATGAGCAAATTAATACTATCTTTTCATGAACTCTTCCCTAATCCCAGATGGAAATTGCTCCTTTAGGGAAAGTGCAGGACCAGAGAACACCCATAAAAACACCAATCACAAAAGAGGCGGGAAAAAAATGTAACAAAAAACAAACAAAAAGAAGAAATTAACTATAGAAAGTTACTATCAAAGTCAATGAGTAAGAAAATACAAAGAGAAACTCTGTTTAAAATAACTATAGACAATATAAAAATCTCCAGAGTTTACCTGCCAAGATAAAGTGAGGTACTTATATGAACATAACTATATTAAAATACTTTTCACACAAATAAACCTAGATCTAAACAATTAGATGTTAATTACTCATGGGTAGGCTGAGCCAACAGGCTGAGACAATTCCACCCAAATAATTTATTCAGTGACATCCATCCAACTACCAAAAAATATTTTATAAGGACAGAAGAAATAATAACAAAATTCATCTGGAAGAACAAAAACTCAAGAGAATCAATGAAAAATGTAGAGGGTGATTTAGTTGTAACAGATCTCAAATTGGATTATAAAGCTATAATTATCAAAACAATATGATACTGGTTAAGAAATAAACTGGTGGATAAATGAAATAGATCAGGTACAAATGGCATATAATAAATGACCATAACAATCCTACTATTTAATAAACTCAAAAGATCTTAGGTTCTAGAACAAAAATACATCATTTGACAAAAACTGTAGGGAACACTGGAAAACAGTATGGCAGAAATTAGGTATGGATCAGCATCTCACATCATGTACCAAGATAAAGTCAAAATGAGTATGATTTTCTACATAAAAAGTGATACCATAAGCAAATTAAGAGAGCATGGAATAATTTAATTGTCAGATCTATGGATAAAGGAAGAATTTAGCACCAAAGAAAATATAGAGAGCATTACAAAATATAAAATAGCTAATTTTAACCATTTTTGCATAAACAAAACCAATGCAACTAAAATTATAAGTAAAGCAGAAAATTGGGAGAAACTTTCACAAGTATCTTCGATAAAGGCCTCATTTTTCAAACATATAAACAACCGAGTTACAATTTTGTAAAGAGAGATGACTAGCAATTTATAAGAATACAAGTCATTCTTCAATGGATAAAATGGTTGAAGGATATGAACAGGCAGTTTCCAAAAGAAGAAATCAAAACTCTCTATAGACATGAAAAAATGCTCTAAATCACTACTGATAAGAAGAATGTTTAAATAGTTTTAAACAACTCTAAGATACCATATGTAACATCTATCATATTGGCTAATAAGAGAAAAACGGAAAATTATCTATACTGGAAGGTATGTGGGAAAATTGAGACAGTAATACACTGCAAGCAATGCACTGGAAAGCAATTTGAAACTATACCCAAAGGGCTATAAAATTATGCATATACTTTGAACCAGCAATACCACCACTAGAGGTGGTATTCCAAAGATAATCAAAAAAAGGGGGAAAGGACTTATTTGTACAAAAATATTTATAGCAGTTCTTTTTAAAGTGGCATTCTATTACTCCCCTATAGACAAAGTTGGTTGAACAAACTGAATAAAAATGTTGAACACGGAGGAATATCACTAGAGGCTTACAAAAAAGTAGGCTTACTTTTAACTGTGGTGAACAAATATTACCCTTCTTTTTCATTGACCCTTTTATGTTTTTGGTTTGTTTTTTAAGTGACTTTAAACTAGTAATCCTACTTCTGAGTATTGTTCAAAGCAGGTTAAGAAGAAAAAGGTCTCATATATATCCAAATATTTATAATAGCATTATTTTCTAGTAGGGGAAAAAAATAAAGTGGTTCTAGGAGAAAATGAGTGCTTTGGAACTTAGAAAAGACCCTACAACCTATGATATATAAATAGAATAGAAAACAACCATACTATATAGGAAGAAGTTAGAGAACTGATGCAAATTAAAATAAAAAGAACCAAAAAAATAATACAAGACTATAAAATGAATATGCTGAAACACTCTGATCAATTGTAATATTCAATCTTGATCCATGAAATCTATTTTCTTTCTCTACAAAAGAAATTGGAAACAATAGATACAAAACATGGTATGCTATCACACAGAATTATATTACAAAATGGAGAAATTGTACTGGGCAATGATTATGGTGTAAAAGTAAAAATTCCAAAAGTATTCGTATACTTATAGGCTTTAGTTAAGAATTAAAATATAAATAAATACCACCACCACCCTTAAAAATGATACATAGTTTCAATAACAGATGATTTAACATATCTATGTAATTCGGCATTCATTTAAATTCCCAAGACAAATAATCATAGGATAAGGTCAAAGATTTAGACCTAGAAGGGATCTTATATGTCATCTAGTTCAATTATCTCATTTTACAGATGAATAAATCAAGGCAGAGGGAGATAAAATTAGTTGATCAAAGTCATAGAGTTTTTTAGTAGAAAATACAGATTTTCAGTCCTAGACTAATTTTACTCTTAAAGACTAATTATACTCTTAAAAATATTCCCCCATCCGAAAGATATAAAAACTAACCAAGCTGAAGAGATTTCCCAAAGTTCCAAATGTAATACTCATATATATATGAGTGTGTGTGTGTGTGTGTGTGTGTTTGTATATATTTCAGTTCAGAAGTGGGTATGAGTATTAAAATTAAAAATATATTTCTTTCATTTATTCAGAAATTTGAACAAGATAAAAATCTTCATCACTGATGTAATAGTCCATAAGTTTAAAAGTACCTGCCAGAACATTTTAGCTTGAATATATTATAGATAGATAGATAGGTAGGTAGGTAGGTAGGTAGCTAGATTACAGTCAATTTTCTTTCTTTTAATTCCAAGGCAAAAGGGGAGATAAGAGTAATAACATAAGCAGTTGGGAGAATATATGATTTGAAGAAACAGAATCCATGGTCATAGCTTTTTTGAGTCACAAACTAGAATCACAGCTGGAAGAATCCAAAATAACCTAACCTTCAAAATAGTATAACCTCAACTTATATTTAAAGAAAATTGAGGCCCAAAGAGATTGAGTGATTTGACCCATCATCACAGAAAAAATAAATCAAAGAAAGAAGATTCAGTCAAGTTCATTGAATCTCAGTTCACTTTCATTTATCAAGTACTACATTGCTCCAGCCTTCAACTTTCTTTGAACAAGTTTTTTGGAAGTTCAAGTAATTCATTTGTAAAATAAGAGGGTTAGATCAAATTAGCACTAAAGTCTCAACTGGTTTTAGATCTCTAGTACTCTGAATAAGTTAAAGATACAGATTCTAACTTCTGCATTATTTTCACCTGGTAGAATACATTAATCATGACATCCCTAGCTAAGCCAGAAGGATAGTAAGCATAAGACTCAATATCTCCTACCATACATGTACTTGGAATGGAGTTAACTAACTGATTATTTCTTCTTCTACTGTGACTAATGGTGGCGGATTTATTTTCAAGGATAATTAAGAAAAAATTCTACACTAGTGTTTCAGGTAAGGACTGGTATTTTATGGAATGTATACAAAGGTTTATTTAAAATAAAGCTGAAACTCTAATCTCACTGTTCTACAGGATTTCATAATTTTGAGATACAAGTCCAAAGATGACATAATGGGGTCAATTTTTGCTACACAAATAAAGTTCCATATTAAACTTAAGTCAAATTTATTAAGTCTGCTACTGTTTCTATTCATACTTTAAAAACAATTTAGATGAGAAAATTTTTTCTTTAATATGTTGACAGAAGCAATGAGATACTTTAAGAGTAAAAATATGCTTTTTTTTTTTTTTTTTTTTTTTTTGCTCAAAATAGCTCTTTCTCCCAAAGAGTCATCAATCAAAACGTCCTCGAAGATCTTATCCAGCTATTACCTTCAGGTAGTTTATTTTTTAAGAAGATTCCTAATATAAAGGATCATAATATATTTTAGGTTTTATTATTTATATAAGGCAGTAAGAATTATATAATGGTTTTTGGATTAAGGAAATAATTCAGTGCATGTAAGAAAGGTGAAATAATTCTATACCTTAAAGGAACCCAAGTCAGAAAAAGTCAAAGGAAAATTTATAATGTCAGAGCATTTTAATAAATAGTACAAACATGATACATAACAGGTACTTTTAAATTGTTACTGATGGACTTAGGCAATGTCCTTTTTATGCAGCAGATGTTATATTAAAAGAGATTCAGAAAAGGAAAATTTGTGTCAATTAAGATAAACTTTAAATGCACTTCAGAAAATGAACAGTGGAAACTAATAATTAAAGCTAATAGAAAGCAAAAGTAGTAAAACTTTTATTTACTAATTTTTGTTTTTTGTTTGGATGTTGAAAGGGCCAGGATTCAAAGACCTGGAGCTGTAATACAATTCTACTTATTCTTAAAGTGACTTTAGGGGAAACTCATTTAACCTCTTTGGCAAATAAATGGTGACATGGGATTGGAGCTTAAGGGTAAGATTATGACTGGATATGTAAATCTCAGAATTATCTCCCAGAGCAGATAAGTTAAACTCATAAAATCTGAGGGATTTACAAAAAGAAAATATAGAGGGGGGAAAAAAAGCCTTGAACAGAATCACAGGGAACATTCACAGTTTGGGAATATATTAGGAATGAGGAGTCAGCAAAGGACACACACCAGTACATAGCAGTGTTACAAAAAAACTCAAAAAGGAACGAGAAACAACTGGAAATTAAGGAGATGTTTATCAAATAGAAAATGACTGAAACAAAATTAATATCTATATGAATAAAATAACATTGTATCATAAGAAATGATGAACTACATGACAAAAAAAACAATGTAGAGAGCACAGTGCATAAAAATATTTATATTGGGAGCAGTTAGATGACACAATAAATGGAGTACTGGTCTTGAAGTTGGGAGGCCCTGAGTTCAAATTTGACCTCAGACACTTAATGTTTGCTGGCTGTATGATCCTGGGCAAGTTACTTTACCTCAATTGCCTCACCAACAGAAATTTTTTTGTAATAAAAATATTGAACAACTTTAAAAAAAGATAAACCTGATGAATACAAATCCTGATAGGTGATA
Organism: Sarcophilus harrisii; assembly: GCF_902635505.1. Classification (NCBI taxonomy): domain Eukaryota; kingdom Metazoa; phylum Chordata; class Mammalia; order Dasyuromorphia; family Dasyuridae; genus Sarcophilus; species Sarcophilus harrisii. The sequence continues at coordinate 149,017,474 of NC_045429.1, forward strand.
CTCAGAATGCAAAATAAGACGCAATCTATGACACAATTTTTAGGAAGTTATCTTACTTGACTATACATATTTGTCATCAATGTTTTCTTTTTTCTCTTTCTTAATTTTAACTCAATGGTACAGGAAGGAAGAGGAAAAGAAAATTACTTTTGCCAAACATTTTAAAAAGAGATGACTAATAATTTTGAAGAGGATAGATCTAGTTGAGTCAAATTAAGTTTAAAGTCAGCAAGAATTGAACAGTAAGGAGGATATGGAAAGATGAATATAGACAACTTTTTAAAAGCAATTTGGCTAAGAAAGGAAAACAAAACAGAACAATACTTTAAGGGGATATATTCAATGATTTTTAAGAATTAGTGAGACAGGTTCATTTGAAAGTCGTAGGGAAAGAAATCATTGTAGAGAGCAGTTCAAAACTCAAAATTAGTTAAAATAAATAAGGATGTAATCTGCTAGAAATGATGTGAGGAAAAAGGATCAAATTCATATGCTTAAGTATTGGCTTTGAAAAAAAGGGTCATCTCTGTCAAAAAAACTAAGGGGAAAATGTCAAGGATTTCTGTGATGAAAATAGAAGAAGAAATTTAAGTCAAATGATCTCAATTTATTCAGTAAACTAAGTCAAGGTTTTCAGGTAAAGGCTGGGGAGGAGAAGACCATCTAAGATTTAAAAAGGAAGAGGTTAAGAAAATAAAAATATTGAACCATACATAATTACAGCTGTCTTTTTCAAAGAACTATTACCTATAATGTGAAACTATTCTCCACAAAGCATGCTCCAAACAAGGGAAGGAATAGTTTATAAATTCTTACACCACTCTGGTTCTCCTCATTTATTCATTTCCAGAATGATTTATATTTTTAGGTAGTCTATGTTACAAAAGCATTTTCTATAGTTATAATATTCACATCAAGTTTATATGGCTCTCAATCTTTTTATATAAATTCAAGTAAGTTAATATTAGTACAGACAGCAATGTCAAAACTATATCCCAATCTAGATAATTAATGTAAAATGGTATAAAATCCATGTATACAAAGGAAGTTAATACTACAGTCTGCAAACATATCTTAGTATACTGTAAGTATAATTATACAAATTGGAATGAGAGCTCTTTAGGGTTTAAAAAAAAAAAAAAAACCTCGCTTTTACTCAAATACTGTTTTAGTCTGAAACTCATACTATTGAAAATACTACCCTGAAAAATCAGTTGGGATTTGATGACTAATTTTACTCTTAAAAATATTCCCCCATCCGAAAGATATAAAAACTAACCAAGCTGAAGAGATTTCCCAAAGTTCCAACTGTAATAACTGACATTTGACTTTTTGTTACAATTTTGATCTACTCTGGAAGCCTATGACAAGAAAATTCAGATATGCTGGTATCATAAAGCTGGCCCAAAAGCATGAAAACTATTTTACTAAACCTCAGACTCTTAAAAGCTCATTAAGTATTACCATCGGGATAAAATATATAAGAAAATAAGTCAAGATACACACACACATATATTTACATATATACATACATTACACATATACACACTGGCTAGGAAAATAATGACGAGATGGAGAGAAGCCAAGAAGTTGCCAGAACTCTCTCCAGTTTCCCTCGGAGATATTAAATCAAACCTTTAAACAAATTTTGGAGTAAGAAAATCCACCAAAAGATGGGAGTAAAATAATTTTCCAGCCTAGAAAGATTTCAGGAAAGGTCTTTCTCACTTGATTAAAGAATAGTGCAGCCCAATATAGCCAGGGTGTGAGCAAGTCAGGGAGAGGCCCTTAGCCACACCACAGTTAAGCAACCAAGATGCCTCAATTCTGACTCAGCAGGCCAAGAACATAGCAGAACCAGCTATGAAGCCTTCAGCCCCAGAGCAGAAGGTAAATTGCCAGTCTCAGGACTCCAGCACAATAGCCACAATTAGGCTGGGGTCACCTGAGACCCTAGTGTAAAAACCGTGACTAGACCCTTGTGCCCTAGAAAAAGAAGCTTGGAACAGGGCTCCTATGCCCTGGAAGCAAAACTCAACTTTAAAAAATGAGCAAAAAGACAAGAAAGATATTATGGCAAGAGAGAAGGACATCAATAAGTACCATTCCTGACTACAGGAATGTGGACATCGTTCTACTATAAATGCAACTTTAGATTCCATAGCTTTTCATTCTTCCATGTCACATTGCTAAATCCATGGCAAAATTCAAGTTCCTATCTTCATTGGCAGTATTTCACTTAAGTATTTACCATAGCTAGTTGATAACCATAATGGACCAAACTATTTCTCAGTTATTTTCAATCAGCCATCATCATGTACTCCAGCCTCTACCTCAAACCACCAACTCAAACTTCTATCCTGGGATAGAAAATCAGTTGGGATTTGAAGGCTAATTATATACTTCTGAAAGCTAATCAATTATCAAAAATTGATGGAACTCAAATCCATGCTGTTATTTCATAGACCTCTTCAGGCCAAATGACACACAAGTAACTTTCCTCAACTTTGCAACTCTTAACTCCAAGAAAAATGATCAAATCAAAATTATCACTGCTGGAAAGGAGGGATTGTTCTATGATTATGTCACCATCTCAATGACTTTTCTGTACAAAATACTCCCCCATGGCAACTACTCAGCTATAAGAACTGCCTTCACATATCAGAATAGAAGCTGCTTGAATATATATAAAACACCAAAAACTATTATACTTTCTTGTTTTTATATTCCTCAACCTTAGCATAACACCTGGCTCACAGCACTAAATATTTTTGCATTCATTTCTTCATTGGATAATTAAAATTTTATATAGCACTTCAGAGTTTACAAAGCATTTTATATATCTCATTTGATACATAAAGTCCTCTAACACAGTTAGATTATTTCCCCACTAAGCTAGCTTTGGGTACCACTCTATATTTTTGCAAGTGTTTTCATTGAGCTAAGAATATGCCAAAATTTTAATTCATTGATGTTGTTGTCTTAAGCTGAGACATTTAAACAACTAGTGTCCCAGAATTTCTCCTATTAATCATAATTTTTATAATCACTAACAATATTTCAGCAAACCTATCAGCTAACTCTTCTAACACACTCAGGCATAGTTTATCGAGACCTAATTCCTTATACTAATTAAGGGCAATGTGATATAACATCACAATTTCTCCATTTACTCCGGTTTATAATTCCTAATTAACTATTTGGTCTCTACCTCATCAAGCACCATTCTTCATGACAGGGGAAAAAAAAAAAAAAGAAAAAAAAGGAGCAAAGTAAAATAAGATTTGCTTTCTCTCAAATCTGTATTATTATCCTATTTAGCCTGCCTTTCTTCCTTCCTATTTTTAATAAGAAATTTTATTTTAACCTAAAAGCCTGGATCCTTGAAAGCATCATTCTTGTACTAATTTCTCTCCTCTTATTACCTTAAGCTATGGGATTTTACCTATCTTTCTTTTAGAATCCCTACTACTAAATCCACAAGTACACAACATACACCATTTCCATAATTCCTTTCCTTCTGAATTAAAGAATGTTTAGTCAATTACTCCAAAAATGTATGTGATTTCTATTTGGGCAACAATATTCATTGGTCAGAATCAAAAATCAGATTCCTACTTTCTAAAAGCTGAAATTATTATCAAGCCAACATTCTATAACTATTCTACTTGTGCTATATATTGCCTTTGCTTTAAATATGAAAAAAGAACTTAAAAAATTACAAAAGAATATAATTTGACACTTGTTATGAAAAAATAGTTAATATTTATTTTGACAGCTATAAACTGTAATACAAATAAAATTGTAAATTATATCCTAATTATAATTACGAATGCTTTCTAAGTTTTAAAAGACCATGATAACCTATAATCAATGTTCTAAAAGAGCATGATTTAATAAAATTGTTACACAAAAAAGTATAGTTAATAATATTCATGCTGAAAAATATTGTTGTGGTACAAGTATTTTAATCACCTTTAAAAACCATAATCACCACTAAAAGGGAAATCTGGACAAATTATATTGGTGTAAGTTTGTTTTTTGTTTTTTTTTTTTTTTTGCCAAGCATTCAACATCAAAGTACTTCTTCACAATCATTGACTATTGAGGAATGGGACACAAATTAAATAGATAAAACAACAGTATTTAACACAAAGGGGAAATCTATTTAATAATACTAACAAATTGCTGATGTTCTTCCTCTTATTTAACACATTTCTAAAAGTAACTTGACTTATTACAATCTACAACAGAGTTCCAGAACAGTAGTAACTAAGTGAGGATCCTATAATGAGCTAGCATATAGAATACTTTCAAGTATGAATGGGGCGAATGTCAGATTTTCACCCCCACTAAAATTTCTCCCAATTAATCTTCCATATTAAATCAGTATTTTTACCAATTTCCTTTAAAACTGATTCAAAGTTTAGTACCATTTCTAGATTTGTTCATTTGTTTTTTTAACATGTCACTGATATCCTATGCTGACTTTCTATCTACAAAATGGTAAAGTCTTTGAGATTAAGAATCTCAGGAAACAAACTTTGTGCTTATAATTTAAAATGTCAAATAACTCTAGCACAAAAGAGATTTTAAAAGGAAAAGGGAAAATCTTATAATAATCATTGCTTAACATTTCCAGTAGTAATAGAAAAAATTAGTTATTTGTTATTTTGAATTAATTTCAAAAAAACTACTTCTCAAAGAAAATAACTAGATTAAATGCAGTTTTTTAGGGAAATTAATATATCTATTTATATGTTAGTTAATTTACCCAATTCAAATGAGGAAATTCCATCAATTACTGACCTTCCTAGTAGGCAAATTGCTCTATTGTATAATTTGGCAAAAGAAAAAAGATCAGAACTTTGAAGCCAGAAAAGGTCTTGGCAATGATTTCATCTTTCTGATAGAAAAACTAAAGCCTGAAATTCAATTCAATTCAACAAATTGATTGTGGATTCTTTTATTATATACACATCATTCCTCTAGGCATCAAGGGAAATTTTTTTAAAAAGTAATACTGAATTAATCATCTGTACCATTTGCCAAGACTTCATTTCATTGGGATTGGGAATTTGCCACATACAAAATTAATCACGTAAATAACCAGATCGATTAACAATTGTTCTGCAATTTTTAAACAAGCTAGGGGAAGTCAAAAATTTAAACTCTTAGCCAGTTATGTAATGGAAAGTCAGTATATGTAGATCTTCCTGAATATGAGGCCAAATTGCCTTTTGGTGAACTTTTGAAACTGAAATTTTTACAACCTGTTTTGAAGAAGGAAAACTTTTAAAATGTTTTCCTAAACAAGACATTGAATAGTAAATTGAAGTAACTATACATAAAGCTAAAAGAAATAACCATAAACCAGACTACTACAATTACACAAATGAATTATGCCCTTTTAAAGGTTGAATAAAATAATAAAGTAGCATAATAATCAATGAAGAGAATCAGATAGAATTGCAACAACCTTTTTAGTTTTACTTGTAAGCTGAGAAAACTCTACATTAACCTTCCCAGAGTACCAAAAAAAGGTAATTTATTGAATCTAACTAAGCAAGATTAAAATTATGAACCTGGAACAAACTGCCTGGTCCCAGATCTACAAAATGGTTAATTCAACACTTTTTCTATGTGACAAGACTTGGTGAGGAAAAAAAAAAAGGCTTGAAAATGAGTTTTATTTAATCAATCAAATATATATCATTATTAAACTCAGACGTTGTTAGATGCTAGAAATTCAAAAAGAAAAATAAAATTACAGGAGTATTAGCAAAAACCCTATTTAAAAGAGTTTTAATGTAAATTAGAAAGTACAGATATCCAAATCATGATTTGTAATAAATTGTGTATAAAAAACATTCAAGTAGCTTTTGCATCAAAAGTCTGGATTAAACAGAAAAGGCACTGAAATGAGATATCCTATCATTTTCTGCTTATTTTTATAAAAATATTTGATTGTTGATCATTTTAAGTAACTTTGCTTACTCAAAAAATTCTGAAACTTCCAATATATTAAAAAGCAATAAAGTAAGCTTTTATCAACCATTTCATAAACTTGCCTATACATACACAACTATTTATCTGTGTGTATGTATACTGAGGGATAAGATTTTCTCCCAGTTAATTTAAAATTTTTAAACTGTTTTTAATGCTATTTAAGAAAATGCTACTATTTTTCCTCTTTCTAAAGCTATTGATAACCCCCCCAAAAAAATTGGTCAAGGGAGGCAATCAGAATATTGTACCCAAATTAATACCAAAAGGTTCTCAGGGGTTCAGTTCTTAGATTTTGATTTCCAGTCAGAGGCTCATAAAAAGGTCAAAGGCCATCTAATTGAATTGTTTGTTTTAAGCAATTCAAATCAAATTAACAGGTGACATTTAAATAGATATCTTATTTTCATCAAAACAATTAACAGTTAAGACATTATGTCTTTACTCATAAAGGATATATCTTAGGCCTCTCATCATCCATGACTTCGTTTTGGCCTAAGTTTCAAGTGAAATATCCCCCATTTCCTTGATAAATATTTTATTTATGCTTCAAGGTCCAATCTGCATACCACTTTTAATACCTACCCATATCTAACCCATCCTAAAGTAAGCTCTACTGACATTATACTCATACAGCTCTTAATACTTATACTATTCACATGGTACTCATTATAAATTAAACTGTGTCCTAGTTGATTATAAAGATACTATAATCAATAATAGTTATAAACATCAAAACTTTCAGAAAGTTTATTTGTTTTGGGTCAGAACTCTGAACTTCTTACAAGGTATTAAATGGAATTGATGAGATAATGGTTATCTAGTTTAGCATGGAGCTTAATAGTTCTCTGAATTCAGTATGATTGAACTAATCTTGCAACAAATAATGGTTTCCTAGTGATGTAATGATTGGTTTATACTCAGTGTGAGCATATAAGCAGGGACAAAGAGCCACAGAAGATAAGAACCTAAAAGCTCTCAGAGCCAAGGAGACAGAAATTCATTTCATCTTCAGTGAGGCTCCTGGTGGCTGGCCTACATGCTGTACTTCCCCACTGAGACCAAGGCCTCTCTAAAAGGCTCTCCAGAAAACTGCCCAGCCCCAGGAAGGAGATAATAAAGAATCTGGACTTTAACACCTGGCTATCCTCATAGTGATTACTGAACTGAAACCAAACCAAAGAACACTACAGTTTATCTTATTTTATATTACCAAATAGTCTCTTTCCAATAAGTAAAAAGGAAAAAACACCCACTGAATGAATAAATCATAACGAGGATTTTTTTTTCCCTACAGCAATCGTTTTGTAATGTATTACTTTCGTGACCTTTTTTTCTATATTGGTCACTTAATTTACCTGTGCCTGACTCCAAAATCAAACAAAGCAAGGTATTATCCTCTTAAACAGAAAAAGAGCATAAAATAAGCACAAGCTCTAAAATTCAATGATTCTGATTCTGTGTATAAAAATGCTGCTATTTTAAAGATTAAAGATATAAAGTGGGCATCAAGAAAGTTATATAATGTCGATAAAAATGAAAGCACACGCATGCTCATGATTGTGTGTGTGTGTGTGTGTTAAAGAATAAGAGCCAGAAAGTTATCACTGTACTACAGTTTGTTGATATTTAAACATTAATTTTAAAAATTAATAAATTAGTGTTATTGAGCACAGAAGTATAGAAAACAAAAGCAAAAACTAATGGAGGAAATTATTTCTCAAACAAAACAGGGAGGAAATAGGATAGTTCATTCTAATGTTTTTAAAACTATGAGGACAAATGTCTCCCTTTGTATTACAATTAATTATTTTATATTGCTGGTTACTAATCACTTTCTCTATAAAAAGTTTAAGTTTATATTGAAAATAAATGAGAATTTTGTGAGATATAAAAAATTCATTTTATAACAAGTATGGAACTTGGTATGTGCTCAAAAAAAATCATAAAAACTTAATGCCTAATGATTCTCATTATAACAGCTTTACAATTCTGTAAGGTATTAAAATTCACAAAGAACCTCACAACTTGATGAAGTAGGCAGGACTAGTATTATCATTCCTATTATAAAGATGAAAAAACTGAGAATCAGAGTGAGTTTGTTCCTTTAAGATGACCTCCAATTCATGCTACAAATATATTATTTGTACATAGTTGTGTACCTGCTCTCTGTCCCATTAGAAGAAGAGCTTATGAACAGGGAATGTTTTTTTTTGTTGTTGTTGTTTGGTTCAGTTTTTGACTTTTTCATTGTATCTACAGAATTATCATGGTGCTTGGCAAATAGTAAAGACAAAAATGTTTGCTGACTTGATGTGACCCTCTGAAGTAGCTAGTCCCTTGAATCCTACTAATAAATAGAAATGGTGAGATTTGAAACCCTAGATTTTTAAAGTCCAAATATTTTTAAATCCAGTTCCTGAAAAAACAGAAATGGAAGAAAAAGGTTTAGCAAAATTAGCTGCAAATGGATATATGATTTAGATATAAAAAGTCATGTCATAAAGAAATTGAAGGAACAAGGAAGTAATCTCCAAACTGATCTATAGATAGATTTATTCATTGACTTTCCCTAATCCTTAGGATGTTTTCTCCTCATTTACTGTCCCTTTCTGAGTACTCTGGCTTCCTTTGAGACTCAAGCCCTCCCACTCAGAGTCCCTTTCTTCTGAGATTACCTTCCATTTACACAATCTACATATACACAAACAAAAACATACACATACACTGTATGTGTTTGGATATAGGAATAATTGTATTTACATATCTTATATGAATATGCTATTTGTATGTTGTCTCTTCCACTAAAACATGAACTCCTTAACGGCAGGGATGACGCTTCTATTTTCCTTTCTTTGTAAACCCAATGTTTAGTTCAGTGCCTAAGAAATAGTAAGTAATCAGTATATATTTGCTGATGACTGAAGAACTATCCTTATTATCTTTAATTCCTTAGTTCTATTTATACTACTCCATGAAGAATATCAAGAAATAATACATTTTGAATTTTGTAGTTCTGAGATTATTGAATAAAAAAAATTATTGTCATAAAAACCTTGAAAGATATTTTCTATTTTTGATTTTATTTTTTCCTTTGCCAACTTCCTCCTTAAATGTTCTCCAGATGACTGAGCTTAACTGGATCACCTGTCAAACTTTTTTTTATAAATTTCTTTTTCCTTCCATTAATCCCCAATGAAGTTATAGTAATAAAATTTAACCAAATAGACCTATGACTACGATCCTACCATTTTGAAAGGAAGATGAAAAGACTATTTCTAGATGATTTGTAAAGTTGATGATTTCTAAAAATATTTTGTCTCTTCCTTAAACAAACTAATTTGTAACTATTAAATGATAAGCAATAATGAATTTATTCCCATCTATAACATTACACATTTCTCATTTTATTCATTTATACCTTAGTAAAACAGTTTGAATCTATGTAGACTACACTATCCATGTTCCCATTTCTAAGCTTGTTTTGTTTTTGTACTGGCTCATATCTTTTCTCTAAAAAGCCAATGGCTTATCCATATGTGAAAAGCTAATTCAGAAACATCTCCCAAATTGGATAAGCAGTCATGTCCTGTCAACACAGGTAAATTTACTTTTAATTGATATTATTTGTTTCACTATATCCAGTACACCTGTACTGCCCAATGCTCTTCAGGAAAAAATTCATAATAAAATGCTATGTACATAAGATCATACATTACACATAACACATAATATGCAATATACATTTATAGGTATGTTTTACATGTGTGACACAACAGCATAATGCTATTTTGCTGTGTTGTATATATTATATAGGTAACATGTGTTACATCCTGTATATTACAATATAATTATGTAAAATATATCATACTATGTAATATATATGCTATGTGACACTATAAGTATATTTACTGATCATATTGTTAAACTATATGCATAAATTATAAATGTACATATATCTAGAGTACATCTTGTTTTGTATGTTATCTACAAATCATTGACTTGTTTTATCCTTTTATTACTCTTGAAAATAATTTCAAATGCTGTTTTCATTATTCTCTCTCGAAGGCCAAATTACATTTTAAGTATATGTGTGTGTGTATCCATGTGGCTGAATGTGTATATGTATGTACGTGTGTGTGTGTGTGCATGTGCATGTAAATTGGCATTTAATTTGGTAAATCTTCTTCAGACATTTGTAAAATGTTCTATCCTTTCTTCTGCCTTAGCAAATAAAATCTGTAAGCTATTCTTTCCTTTAGGAACAAGTTCCACATATTCTTAAGCTGTCAGTTATATTAAGATTGTAAAGTAGATATGATTCATTCCTTCAATACTATATTTACATCCATGACAAATATATCAAAATAAAACATTTTAAAAATTATATATGATGGCAATTATATCCCAAACAATAACAAAATTTCAGCTAACTACCCAAATTCTGATCTACAAGCTCCAGAAATCTATCTCGCCTATAGTCCATTACTTTCCTTGCAAACATTTGAAGTTCTCTGTCCCAGATTTTCCCAATTTTTGCTCAGAATGTTTTCCTTCAAATACTCTATGCTGAAGTCAAAATAGACAATCAAATAATCAATTCCATCCTACCATTTCTTCTTTCTGAAAACCTTCATAATTACATCAAGTACTACAAAATTATATATACATTTCTGATAATGAAAATTCTCTCCTTCCTCAAATTTTCTTATATCGCATTAGATCTTTCTTTTTTTTTTTTTTAATATAAGTTCCATAAACATGAGACAAATTTTCCAGTGATTGTACCTTTACATTGTTATGTCTTGTTCTTAAAAGTAGTAACTGTAATTGTAACTCTTCTCTCCTGCTATCCTCCATGGGGTGCTGTAACACCTGTTCTCCTCTCTGCAGAACTTCCTCAATCTGGGCTTTCTCCTCATCCAACTGAAAACATAAACAGAAAATTATGCAATAATTCACTTTGATATCTCTTCACCAATGTCTATTTCTCTACTAGGAGGAATATGTTCATCATGATGAATTGGTATAAATAAAGTAATATCCCATTAAAAATGTTAAATAGCTTTTTTATTTTTAAAAAATTATACAATTCCCTAAAACAAGTTCAGTTCTGTGGGATCTTTTAAAAATCATTCCTATGATTTCAATAGAGACTCTCCAGTGAGGAAATTATTTCTACCAATTCAGTTCACTACATCTCTGCAAAAGCTATCTGAAACAATGCAAGTGACTTTACCAATAAAAAATATCAAATTATACATCAGAGGCAGGAACAGGACGCCTAGGGCTTTCTAGGTTAGCTGCATACTTTATGCAAATTATATATCATATTATTTCTCTAAATTATATGTTAAAATATGTTAAGTTAAAAATATTAAAATAGCTTAAAATTTCAACCAAATTAATACTTAGCTAATTTTCTCTAATAAAAAAAAATTAACTCTCTTAGAAGCATTATAAATATCATTTGGCAATCGCTACATCTAAACCCAACATTGAAAATTCTCATCCTCAGAATTCTACACCACAAAGAGAAGGATATTTAAGGCAAATATTCAAAGGTGTATTATACCTTTTCATCTTCATCACTGTGTTTTTCCACAACCTTCAACATATTTTGTAAATCATGTTCTAATTTATCCAAGTCTGCTGAATGCACACCAGACTCTACAGGTTGTGATTTGGCCAAAATTTTCTTTGAAAAAAGTTCTTGGTTGATTAACATCTAGAGAAGAAAGCAAAAAAGAAAATAAGGTTAAGGATGGGTGATCCAACAGAAGAATGTTAATGAAAGACCACAGCTACATGGAACAAGGAAAGAAGGTTTTGATAGGCAAAAATAATAATAATAATACAATTGTAAAATAAGCAGAAATGAAACATGTAAAAAATGAATTTACAACCCAAGCAGAAATTGCTCATGATTTTCTTGTGTTTTGCATATTTGAAAATCCTTTAAATATATAACTTCAATTTTATTCATGGTTCATGGGAATAAGTATAAAAAGCTGACACAAAGACACGAATTCCTTGGTGTAAACTACTCTTGTGCCAGATATTAAAAATCAAATATATGTAACACTATATTTTAGTACCTAGTACAAGATCTTTAAAGTTGTAAAAATTCCTTTTAGTCTTCTTAAACTTGGAACTGGCTGAATTATTGCCCTAAAACACTAGTTCTAATTATGTAATAAAGTTACAGGATTCTTGAACAGAAAGAGAGAAAAGATGATGCCTGAAACTGGCATTTTATCTACAGTCTCCGGGAAGTTTACTTCAGATGAAGTTTTTATGTCTCAGAAAATTGTTTAAAATTATATTTATGTTCAATTGGAGGCTAAAGTATCATGTGAGAAGTGAGCACTAAGCATTCGGTCAATGAATAATTCTGTGATATGCAACATATCTTTTCTACTTTTCTCCAAACTAATCCTTTGCTTTTACTAGTAAGAAAAAAATAAATGAAAGAATAAATTTATGGGCATATATGCACATTCTTCATTATCCCTTTCTAATACTCTGTTGGCCTTTTTGTATCAAGGTCCTTAAAATAATAAACAGGATCCCCTTTATTCTATTTTAAACAGAAAAATAAAAGAAAATGTACATTACTGCTTTACACCTACCTGCACTATAAAGTTCATGAAAATTAAACAGATGCTTTTAGAGAAAGCAAGTACAGGAAAAAAAAAATGTATGTATCTATATATACAGAGCATATGGTGTCAAAATCATAAGATTAGTTCTTTGTGGTTATGAACCAGTATCTTACAATGCTTCAATTAATCAAATACAAAGAGGAAAAAAGGCATAGGAAACATGCAGAGCAGGAGTTCTTAACCATTTTTGTGCAATGGACCATTTCCAAATGCCTTTATGCATACATAAAGTAAAAAAAAAGAAAGAAAGAAATTTTATTGAAAAAATTATCAAAATACTAGCAAAACAGGGAGGATGTAGTAATGGAAAGTGAAAAGAGTGAAATAAGATGTTAGACAGTTAAGTTTTAATCCAGTGGTGAAGAGTTTAAAATATTAGGTTTAATGATTTTAAACTTATCTAGGAATCAAGGAAATTAATGAATATCTCTAAGCAATGGAGTTACATGATTAAGTCTATAAACTAACAAGGTTAATCTAATATATATGTTTCACTTAAACTAGAGAAAATAGATGCTAGAGAATGAAAGACCAGGCCTGAGAATAATGCAAGATTCAACCGAGGCAAAAAAATAACAGTGGTTAACAACTAAGGTGGTAAAGGCAGTAGAAACAGCAAATAAGGAACTGAGTTAAAAGACATTTATTACATGTGAAGAATACAACATGGCATGATGTGTTGTATATGACAACTTATATGATTTGATGGTTTATTTACATGGAAATACATGATGGGGTTTCAACAAATGTGAATAGTCATGAGATTGATAATTTGTAAGAAACAAAAATGGCACAGACAAAAAGGAGAAAATCAATAAGAGGAGCTGGTCAAAATGAAAGATTATACATTCAGTTTTAGATAAAATGATCTTAATACATTCAGATCCTATCCAGTAGGGAGCTAAAAAAGTGAGCCTTATTATAGAAGCATGTGAAGAATTCTTAAGTGCTACCAATTTGAAAGCTATCTATGTTAACATAATACTTGAAGTTATAAGAAATGATCTCAAGGAGCTAAAGGTAAAGAAAATATTGCCAACCAAAGCTCAAGCTACAAGGCAGCCCTACTATAAGAGATAAAGGAAGAAGTGGTAAAGAAACACAAAAAAATGGTTAGGGGATATTACATCTCTGTTTTATAATAAGCACTCACATTAGCACTTCTGATGTGTTGAGAAACCTTGTCAAAGTTTCTATTTAATTCAACTAACTTTGGTTCCACAAGCTCATTGCTTGCCAAGCCACGAGCATCCATCAGTATAACAGCCTGGTCACGAACATTTTCAACTTGTAGCTTTACATCATCCAGTTCAGATGTTAATCTCTAAGCATAAGAAAACACAAAATTTTGACAAGTGCAAGAAATAATGAAACATAATCCAATCAAAACAGAGATTTGATTCTATTCACAAGGTAAGATGACCTGAAAATGTTACATGCCTACATGGCATCATATTTATTGTAATTAATGAACCGGGAGGTGGGAGAATTAGGGATGTTACAGGTTGGGCTTTTCAAATCCTTCCAGGGTGACTCATTTTCTCTCTCTCCCCCTTTCCTTCCTTCCTTTTCTCCCCACCTCTCTTCCTCCCTCCCTCCAAAATGAAAAACAAAAGATGAGATAATACAATGCTTATAGACAGCAAGATTCTGAGCTCCAAGAAAATAGTATACATTAGAAATGTTATTGATAATCTTAGGCATATTTACTTTCACAATTTCTTCACTTTTATTCACAGGCTTCTTTTCAATCTCATCCAACAAAGCTTCAGCTTGGTAAAGCCATGTACTTATATGAGCAACATTTCCATCAAATATCTCCAGCTGGCTCTGATGGTTCTATTTAAAAAAAAAAATTAACCAGCCACATTAATGTTAAATGAGATACAGTTTGAAAAATATATATTTTTTTAAATCATGCAGTAACATAACTGAACCCAATGAGTATTTGCTATAGTTTGGAGGGTTTAAGGCTCTAGATAAGAGGAAAGCATCTAAAAATTGGAATTGTTTCAAAGATTACAATATTTCCCTCTTCTAAAATGTGTTCAAGCAATGTCCCTATGACCATTTGTAGGGAATGTTACAAAAAGAATTCTATCCATCTATATGATTAAATAAAAGGCTTCTAAAGTTTCCTCAAACTCTAAGATTAGTCCCATTATTCTGTTTGCTTCCATTTAAAGCATACCAAATTCTCAGAGAAGAAAAAGAATTTCTTTTTAAGTAATGAAACAGAAATAAAAGTATGTTGTCATAATAATAATAATAGCAATAATAAAATATTTGCATATGCACACACATATATAGATAAAATTATATATAACCCATTTTTCTACTCATTTCCAATTGCACATTTTTAATTTACACATGAGATCTCTATCAGGATATTCCACTGGCACTTCAAATTAAGAATATCCTGAACTAGATGAAGCAATGGATAGAGCACCAGCCCTGGAGTCAGGAGAAACTGAATGCAGACATTTAGGACTTATTATCTTTGTGAACAAGGTCACAACTCCAAATGCCTTGCAAAATATACATATACATATATATATATATATATACACACACACACACACACACACACACACACTTAAAATCTTCAACGAAATTCATTATCTGCTCTTTCCAATACTTTTCCTCTATCCCGATTTTCTTATTTCTTTTGCTAATTCACTATCCATCCTTCAAACCATAACCATCTGAGCTCATTCAAAATCAATTGTTTCTCCCTCCCTGCAACATCCAATAATTTTTCAAGTTTGGGGAATTTTACTCCTGATATTTCAGATATCCACTATTGTCAAGTTTTACCACCAATTACCTTGTTCAGATAAATGATTTAACTTATTACAACATTTACAAGATAGTCAAAAAAAATATGACCATATCGTAAGAAAATTAGAACATGAAAACTATTACTAATTAAACTTGTGGATAAGAAAAGAATTTATGAAGAAACAAGAGAGAGAAAACATTGTGAGATGTGAAATGGATAATTTTGATTAAATTAAATTACAAATAAAACCAATGTAGCTAAGTTTGAAGGAAGCAGAAATTGGAGAGGAAATTTTATAGAAAGTTTCTCGTATAAAGGTCTCATATCTCAAATATAAAGAGAACTTTGTTAAATTTTTTTTTAATATGAGTCATTTCTAATAAATGGTCAAAGAATATGAATATGCAGTCTTTCAATGAAGGAATCAAAACTATCTAAATCATTAATATCATCATACCCATCAGACTGATTGGACAGAAGAGGAAAATGACAAATGTTGGATGACGTGGAAAAACTGGAACACTAATAAACTGTGTTGGTAGAACTGTGAACTGATCAGACTATTTTGGAAAGCAATCTGGAATTACATCCAAAGAGTTATAAAAGTATATATATATATATATATATATATACCTTATGATCCAACAATACCATTAATAGGTCTATTTCCCAAGGTAATCGGAGAAAAAGGAAACATACCACTATGTTCTTAAATATTTATATCAGTTGTCTTTTTGGTGTAAAAGAACTAAAAATTAAAGGAATGCCCATCAACTAGGCTATGGCTAACCAAATTGTAGTATATGATAGTGATAAACTCTACTGTGCTATAAGAAATGATGGACTGAGTGAATTTTAGAAAAACATGAAAAGACTTGCATGAAATAATGAAAAGTGAAGTGAACAGAATCAAAAAAAAAAAATATTGTACATAGTAATAGCAATATTATTCAAAGAATAATTGTGAATAATCAACTTATTCTAAATACTATAAATACTCAAATCAACTATAAGGGACCTATGAAGAAAGATGTTATCCACCTCCAGAGAAAAAAATGAAAAATAGAAATATGGAAAGTATAATTTTACATATAGATATAAATCTGTATGAAATGTTGGCCTTCTCTAGTATGGAGTGGGAAGAAAACAATTTGAAAATTAAAATTCCATTCCCAAAATGTTTAATTTAAAAGAAAAAGCATTTGTTAAGTGCTACATGCAAAGTACTGTGGCAAAGATTGGGGATACAAATATTAAGAGTACAGTGGCCTCCGATTTCAAGTAAGTACCTTACAATCTAATAGAAGACTGAACACATACAGACGATTTGAGCTTCAAATCAGATGGAAAAAATCTCACAATCCTTATGATAGAAATTGTAAAGCAGTAAGCAAAACATATGATAATACTTTATGGCTATTTATTCTATTAAAACTCTATCCATTTCTGATATAAAACCAAAACATTACCAAGGATTTCAATGTCAAGAACTTTCTTTTCTGGATCAAAGAACTGTTTCTTGAGTTCCTGATTGACTCTTTACCTCTGTGAATTCAGATAGATCTTTACTGAAATCAAGAATATGCTATCTTTCTATTTTTAACCTGCTGAAATCTAATTTTTTTTTTAAACTCAAGATCTAGCTCAGAAACCAATTACTTTAAGAAACGTTCTCTAATCCTTTATCTATGTAATTGTGATCTCTCCCTATACATATGCTGCATAAGACTTTTCCCTAGACTTATCTCTTTTATCCTGATCACAGTCTATCTATAACATATTCTTTCATGACTATCTTGTTTCCCTTCTAATACAGTAAGTTCTGTGAAGGCATAAATCATTGTTTTTATCTTTGAATCTACCTAGGACCTTCACTACTTGCATTATCTTAATGCGTTTATTTCCATGTTTGTTGTAAGAATGAGTGAAGATATATTGAACTAATTCTATAATATTTTGTTTTGTTTTTTTAAAATCTAAGTATTCTTCAGACTCTATGTCTATCAGGTAAATTAAGTGATCAAACATACCCTCAACTTTCTATCAATTGTATGGCAATTTTTACTTTTGAAGCAAACATCAAGGAATCCTATAAAAGTTCTCTTCTTGGAAATGTCATATAAAGATTATTCAATTAAACAATACATTGGTTTTTTGAAAGAGATCATGCAACAGATCTGACTATTAAAAAAAGCAGAGTGGCAAACTTCAAAGTCAACAAATTAATAATGCATTTCAGGAAATATATAATAATTAAAAGTTCTAAATTATGACTCACATTAGAAAGATAAATTTAAAATAAAATATAATACAAAATTAAAACTAAACTATATATACACCATAAATGGATCAATTATAGTTTATACATGTCATGATCATTTTAATCTTTAGTAAAACAATGTTCTAAGAAAGTCTCTAGGCTTTTCTGAAAAACAGAATTTCTTACGTATATTACTATTTATAATTTGATGAGTAGTCAATATGAAAATCACTAATTCTGAGATCTTTTTTAACTGAACAAAAAAGAACTATAGAATTATAATACTTTATTTCCTTTAATTGTTTAATTCATTAATTATTATACTAAGAAAAATTTATATATTCCCTCCTATATCTTCAGAAATGAAAAAAAAAAATTATCTCCCATAAAAAATTAAGTATTGTCAATTGAAAGAAATTCCCATATTTAGAATCCATTTTGAGTGCAACTCACCAATAATGTGTTGAGCCAATCTTCAGTCCAAGTGCGAACTCTACTCCAACCAGCATTCAATACAGAGACTTTTTCCTCCAAAGTTGTCTCACTGCCCTCTACCAAACTCTGAAGGGCTGCTCTTATGTCAGTGATATTATTTAAATCAAATTTTCTCTTTTCCAAGTGTTTTAGCACATTCTAAAATAAAATTATATAAAATTGTGTGATCTTTTCAACAATAGGAATTTTGCAGATAACTTACATCGTTAATAATTCAGGTTACTATATCATGTATTATTTAACAATTTAACAATAAATTAAATACTTGAAAGGTGAGATATTTAGAACTGTGCTATAGGATTTTACTATACACAATTGCTCATGCATTGCTAGCTCAAAGTTTTAAAATTCCCAAAAACTACACAAGTTCTTATACTAAAACAATCTTCAAGCAAATATGAAAATGCCTTTTAAACATATATAGATATATTTAACCTTGTCAATTATTATAACCTTCTTCAATCACAACATATCTAAGCAGTTTTAAAATTTAGGTGAATTGCTTATAACTATTACATTGACATATTGTACTTTGGGGAACATAAATGTAAATCAGTTCAGATAAATATAAGCAAGATCTATATAATATCTGCTCATTTAATATTGCTTCATTACTCTTCCATAAGTATTAAAGCATTTCTTCTAAATATCACACCATAATACAACTGCCAGTAATCAGAAGAATGGAACCCACAACCACAGTTTGAAATCCTGAATTCTCCTTAGTGATTATTTACTGACTGCAAGCAGCAAGTCTTTACTGCAACCAATAAATATGTATAAGTAATTTTATTTAAACAAGAGAATAGAAAAAAGGGGCCTCATATTAAAGACACACAAAAAATAATTACTAGAAAAAAATCTCTGCATTGGGAATGATGTTTTTTTAAGGTCCAGAACACACTAAAAACAAACAAAAAACAGGTGCAAAACCATATTAGAACAAAATAAACAATCATGATTAAAATCACATTTGCTATTTGTGGATTTCCTAATGAATACTGTATTTTTCCATGTATTATAAGTTACAACAAAAACTATCTGAAATTCTTTTTCTTTTCTTATATTCTCTCTTTTACCTACACCTTTGTACTTCAAAAAATGAAATCATGCACAAGACTGCAGAGTGTGTGTAATGTCTGGGTTAGGTCTCTAGAGGGCCTCAGGATCAGTCAGAGTCCTTGGTCTTTAGGAGGAGAAGTGAAGGAGGCATGCAAGCTGCCACATGGCTTGTCAAAGATGGGTCCTGGGCTCTGGAGCCTGAAGTCTTCCCTGCTGTGTGAGCTGTGGCAGAGAGACTCTGACCCCCTCCCTCTGCCCTTAATTCCTTCCCTAAAATTACTTCACCACAATACATTCAGCAAACTCCAATCTAGAGGAGACCCATCACATCACCATATCATCTAAGTATGTTTATAAAACCATTATCTCACTTTGGGTAGGTATTTAGCCTTAAGTGCTCTGCTGTCTTAGATTTAAAGTACACCTTTTCAGAATTCCAGCCCTCTACATCTCCTGCTTTCTTTTGGTCACGCCCTCCCGACTTCTCAGAGAGGTGAGAACCCCAAAAAGGAGGTGATCATCCCCTTCCTGGGGTCCTGGAGCAGATCCCTACTTCCTATTTCCCTGAGTCAATCTACATTCTGATGGTTGCATTTTGGACATATGGTTTTGTGTTAGGATTCTTACAAGGTGTTAAGTCAGTTATCTAATTTAGCATGGTACTTAACAGTCTCTAGTTCACTAGTGTACTTGATACTTACTATAGTTCTACAAGATTCACACCTTTAAGAGAGCATATAAAAACTAGGAGCCTCAACAAGGATTCAGTTGGGGACATTCAGAAGTCATTCCTTCTTCCACCTTTGTGCTGGCTGGAGACATTTAGAGGGAGTTAGAGGCAGAAGCTGGCAGAGGCAAAGAACTAATGGCAGGAACCAAGGAGAGAGATAGGCCTCTAAGAAAGCTAACCGGCAAGGAAGTTGACAATACTTGAAAGAGAAAATAAAGGATTTGGACTTTAACTCCTGGCTCATATGGGGTGATTACACTGAACTGAAATGAAGGCTGCTCCCAGAAGCCCCCCAAGAAACCTGCTCCCAGAAAACAATACATTTTAGAGAAGAACATTACAGTTTTGGGTCTTATTCTCCTACCTGTCTTCTACGCCAACATTGAGCTTTCAGATGCCCTAAGTTACCACATTAAAAGCACTGACGAGTCTCTCTGGAAGTTCTTTGCTAAAAGGATCCCTGGCTTTCCATGTTGGGATCTTGGTAAGTCTGCATCAAAGCCTGGGTATTAAAAGTATTTGTGCCCATTATGGCACAGCGTCTTATGATCTCATCTAAAGGAGCATCCTTGTGTAATTTATTACACAAGTATAGTTGTGTAATATAGTATACATTATATTCTAGTATAATTATTCTACAAATCTCATTAGCATCTTCTTTAGCAAGTTGTGTCATCATAATTTCTATTGCTGCATTTTCACCAATAATAGTTCATATGACAGCTATCTGCAGACACCCCATGAAATCAGCAAAGGGTTCATTTGACTCTTGTGCTATTTTTGTGAAGGCTTCCCCTCTCTTGTTTTCTCGGGAGAGAGACCCATGCTTTGATAGCAGCAGTAGCAATTTGCTCATATGCTGTCAAAGTGTAATTAATTTGTAGTAAAGTGTCTGCATAAAGACCTACACCAGTTAGTTGGTCAGAGATGACAGATATATTAACTCTGGGTTGCCTATTTCTTTGGGGTTGTATGCCACAGAATTCACTATACTCAGAAAGCCACAAGTTTTGTCCAGGTTCTAAACATGTCCTTGCTATAGATTTCCAATCACTAGGGGTTAAAATTTCATAAGCCAAATTCTCTAATATCATCTTAAACATAAATGACATAGACCCAAAAAGACTCCAAGTCTTTTTCAGATCATTGATAATTTCTAGATTAAAAGGAATGTATCTTCTTTTTTCTTCACCTGAAGAAAATGCATTTTCTTCACCACTTTGACTAATAGGTGAAGGTTTTCTTCACCTAAACTCTTGAATCACAGGATACGATTGTATTCTCAAATATGCTTTCTTCACATTTCCCCTGGGGCAGAGATTCTTTTCTTGGTATTTGCCCCATTTCAGCGATGGCATCAATCGAGCTGCATGCAGGTCCTTAGTTCATGTTGGGCACCAATATGTAATGTCTAGGCTAGCTCTCTGGAGAGCCTCGGGATCAATTAGAGTCATTGCTCTTTAGGAGAAGTGAAGGAGGCAGGCAAGTTGCCATGTGGCTAGTCAAAGATGGGTCCTGGACTCTGGAGTCTGGAGCCTGAAGTCTTCCCTGCTGAGGGAGCTGTGGCAAAAAGGCTCTGACTCTTCCCTAGAATTACCTCACACAACACATTCAGCAGAAGCCAATCTTGAGGAGAGCCATCATATCACCCTATCATCTAAGTATTATGTTTATAGAACCATTATCTCACTGAGTAGGTACTTAGTTTTAAGTACTCTGCTGTTCTAGATTCAAGTACACCTTTTCAGAGTTCCAGTCCTCTTCAAGTGTGGAATGTCAATTTAAAATCCCCTTCTGGTTTTCCTTTACCCTTTGAAAATGCCTTAAATATCCCTATTATCAGCAGTCCTGTTCATTTTGATAAAGGCAAGAATACAAATCCTACACATAACATGGTTCTCTAGCCTATAACAATAATTCAAACTTTAATCTAAATGTTTATGCAGGCGAATTAATTAAAGTTAGTCAGAAAGACCCATTCAAATCTGTAAGTATGAATGTAGGAAGGCATTTAAGCTTAAAGGTCCTCAAACAACTCTCAAAGACAATAAGCTGCAGAAGAACTGCCAAGAGAGTTTTCTTTTCAGGACTTCTGCAAAACAAAGAAATGAAGTCCAAAAGTCAAAGTCTAAATTGTCCAAAACAACACTCCATTGTATTCCAATGCACAATCCACCTCCCTCCCAAATTCTATCAAAGTGAGCATATTTAATTTTCAATTTTTTTTAAGTTCTGTGGTCTTTGAGGAGTTAGGTAATATTGTATAAAAGACTAATTCAGCATTCAGAAGATCTAAATTCAAATCCAGTCTCAGACATCAATTAGCTGTGTGACCCTGGGCAAGTCACTCAATTCTCTTTGCCTTAGTTCCCTATGAAAATGGTAAACCAATTTAGTATCTTTGCCAAGAAAATCTGAAATAAGATTATGAAAAACTGGACATGACTGAAATGACTGAACAAACAGGAAATGTCTTTTTCAATAAATTTATTTGTGAATTTGGAGACTAAGGATTATATAAGCCTAAAAATAAAGCACTGTTGTCCATTAAAACTATCTGCTTATGTAAAAAGGAAGATCTGGGAAATCAATTTCAAGTTTTTTATCTGATTTCATTCATCTTTCAGAAACATATGGGTCTTCTTTCATAAATCACCTTATTCATCAGAAAAACAAAATCAACTGTCATATCTGCTCACTAACTGACAGTGATCAACACAGAACAAACACCAATGTGGTACTGAAAAAAAATCATATTTTTATTAAAAATAACAAAATAAATTTTTCTAATATAATGATAGCATACTCCTCTCATTTTTTAAAACGTAAAGGCTTTTTGATAAGTACATAAAATTTATCATTTTGGTAATCAATGTAGCAAAAAGACCTCATGAAAATGGAAAAGATTTCTTGTTGCTTGGGAAGACATAATCAAGTGGAAAAATCACTGAGCACGATGAATGCTTAGCTAAGCATAATTTAACATGAAAGGGTGGGAAAGGTCTTCAGTGCAACAGCCACCAACATCACTAATGTAACAGTAGCAATTAAATTAGAATTATAACTTACTTTGGCCCAGGCAATCTCAGTATCCAGGTCAGAAAGTAAACTTTCAGAAGCTGACTTCTGCACTAACTCAGCTTCAGTGAGAGAAAGCCATTCTGAAAGCAAAGCTGTCTCCTTCCTCATTTTTCGAGCTAGCTGGGAAGCTCTTTCCAGATCCTGCTTTCCTTCAGTAACCTGTATAAAAGAAGTAAAATCAAGAGTACTTCCACCATCTTTCAAATTGCTTCATACTCATTTCTCAAGTATGTTAAGCTTATATGTACAAATGCTTTACGTACATAACATGTAACACTTGGATTCAACTTTTTCAGGTACAGAAAGGGGTGAACTGCATCAAACAAAGGGAAACCTATAAATGCTCTTCAATTTACTCAGATATAATAAAATGTCTCAGAACTTCATCTCTTGCATATTGTCGCTATAAAAAAAATTACATAAAGTGGCTCGTCCTTCTATTGCATAAAACAGCATAAGGACTGATTTAGACAATCATGAGATAAACTGATTAACCATGTAAAAAGCCTTTTGAAATTCTTGCACTACATAAATCTATGTGTTTATCAATGTGAAGATAAGCTTATAGGAGAAGTAAAATCATTTGCATAATGGCATAATTACTAACACTTTTCATGTAAAAATAGATTATCTTCAAAAGCAATTCTGGATAACTTAAAAGAAATTAGATATATAGCATTTAAATAAAGATGTTTATGATTTCATAAATATGGATATACATCATCTGATATTTGTATGTGCGATGTACGTAATATAAAAAATACATGAAATACAAATATTACAAATCATACAAAGCAGATTTAAGCATATAATCAATGAACAATCAATAAACATTGACTATACTTTGTGAGTTGTATCAAATATTTCTGGCCAGTACAAAAGCATTTAATCAAAATGACTTCTGTAGAATAAAAGACAAAGTCTGGTCTAAAAGGGAGCTAATTATTTCTACTCAGAAGAATCAGGTCAAGTGCTTCAATGAATTTATGCTTTTGGCAAAATCAAGGGAAAATATATGAATTACCATTAAAAAAGAAAATATCTGAATTGTATCTACTTTGACTAATAGATACCTAGAAGTAACATTGTCACAATAAAATTTATTTTGCCAAAAAAAGTTAGGAACCACAATAAAACCAATACCAATCAGACCTTGCAATAAATTGTACCTGGGTATTCACATTTTCTTCCAATTGAAAATTTTTTAAAGTGCTTTAGATGGAATTAGGCACTCTATACTTTTAAATCATTTTATGAAACAACTCTAAGTATCATCATCACAATAAAAGGTTTTGGTCTAGTTGACAGTAATGACATAGCCATCTATAAAATGTGCATAAAATGAATGATCATATTGGATTTTTATATGTACTTGCAACTGTATAATGATGAGATGATCCTCCAGATTGCATATTTCTGATTACACTGTCATTAAAATTATTTGGACCCAGACCTACAGTTTCTTCTCAGTACAGAGAGGCTGTAATTGAAAATTCAATGGAATGGAGTCTAATTGTTAAACTAAACTAAAATGAGAATGAAAACAACATTTTAATCACTTTCCTCTGGGCTAACAGGGAGATTTTCATCATTTCATTTGAGTATATTTAATATTCAATGTCTTCAGCATGATCCAAAACAACATCTATAACTAAGCCACATTTCAACTTCACAGTTCTTATTTTGTTCTTAGTTTGAAGGAAGAGATTCTAAAATAAGTGAAATCATTAAATATTGCCAGTGCCTCAATGCAAAAGATCCAACAGCTTCTCTCTCCCTGTGATTCCTCCAAAATGACCAAATTATGCATGCATCTTAGAAGGATTTAAAACAACTGGCATATTAATATGAATTGCCTATGATTCAATGTTTGGGTTGAAGCATGGCTTTTAGAAATGATATTGGAAACATGGAGGCCGGAAAAGGCAGCACAAAATAGAAGAGTGGACCTGGAATTCAGAAGACTTGGGCTTACACTGCATGACCTTGAGCAAATGAGTCAAAATCTTAGTGCCCGCTAGAAGCTTTTTTAATTTGCAGAGTAATTCCAAAATTAGACTGGCAGAGGTTTCGTTTCACCCCTCTATGTGAAGAGGCCAGGGAAGAAGGGAAAGAAGAGACACAGAGGAGACAAAAATGAAGATTAAAGTTTTAAAGAACCAACATGGGGGGGAAGGAGGAGAGTAGAAGAAGAAGGCAACTAAGTGGCAAAGTGGATAGAACACTGTATCTGGACACAGGAAGCCTGAGCTTAAATCTGACCTCAGACACTTACTAGCTGTGTGCCTGGGCAAGTCACTTAACCCTGTTTGTCTCAGTTTCCTCATAGTATAAAACAAGCTCCAAAGGAAATGGCAAACCACACCAATATCTTTGCCAAGAAAACACCAAATGGGGTCACAATTGACACAATAGAAACAATTGACAAAACATTTTTAAAAAGCTAATTTTGGGTTTTTTCAAATAGACAATAGAAGGATTAAAAACAAACCAACTGGCACTGGCAAAACTAATAAATCTTGTATTAAACGAAAAGACAAAATATAGTTTCTATATCCTGTGTAAATACAATAGAGAATATACATTAAAATTTTCAAAATCTTCTGCTCAAAATTTCAAAATATAATAAACATTAGGGGGGAAAAAAATCTCATGAAATCACATGTATGCAATACATCAATCAGCCTAGGAGTGAACTATTTTTTAAAAGACACATTTTCCTAACAAAATGGTTGAGTCTTCTTACCTGTGCACCCAAGTCATTATAAAGAAACTTCAATGAAGTTAATTGTTCATCCATCCCTTTTGGATTGTCTGTCTGCTGCTTTTGTACGATCTGTCTTCCAGTTTTGATTACAGTCTCTACTTCAAGCTTTACTTCACTCAAAGTTTTGTAGAGTTTCTTTAAGTAAAAACAGACAAAAATTATGTAAAAATTACTAATCTCTGATAATTTGATCAACAGCATATACACATTTAAGAATAAAATATTTTAAAGTATTTTTTTTCCTTTACATTTAAATCAGGAGTAAAATCAAGTCAAGGTGATAAGTTTATTGCTTAAAAGTCAAATAACTTTCACAATAAAAAATTGCAGATTTACCTTAGAAAATGGAAAGACATCAAGTGTCATACTAGGTATCTGAAGAAAATGATTTTACAAATAAATGACATTGTGAAAAAAAATTTATGGAATATTTCCACAATCTATTCTTCATGTTTTGTGGATCATGAGTAGGAATTGATTATTGGTGTAGAGAGACCAAAATTAATGAGTAATCTGACCAAATGGGAGAAATTTTGTTTTTAGTTGGCACAACTATCTCTAATTTTCAACCCTTTTCCTCATCACTTGCTTTTCATGATCAATGATGTTTCTAAAAACTAAACATATGCTAGATATATGGGCTACAATTTCGAAAGCCTAAGATCTATTATCACCTCTATTCTACCCATGTACAACAATCAGTGTTCAGAGGATTTAAGAGAGACATACGTTACTAGAGATGGGAGCTTTGGAAAGAACAGACACCATTATTCAAGGACAAACAAATACAAAGTCATAGGAATAAAGTCAAGGATAGAAACTTTAGCTTTAATAATTTTCACATGTGAGACATATCATTTCTAAGCTCCCAGAAGCTCCATGAGAAAAACCGTTTCATTCTCTATTCCTATATCCCCAATGCTAGGCATAGAATAAGCATTTATTGTTTCACTTGCTAACAGAGTTCAATACTAAAATAACAGTAAGATATTACATATAATATTTTAAAATGGCAGGGGAAGCTAAGGATAATAAAGTGTTTTTGTTTTTTAAACTACATTAAGAGAAATGGGATGATCAAAAAAAAGCATAAGAATTGTTGTTTCGTGCTATTGGCAGAAAGGAGGCAAAGATGCTCAATTTTTCTATTCTGTTTCTATTGAGGGTTTTTTCTGCCAAAGACAATGATATTTGCATCAGAAATAACAAGAAAAAAAAAATAACAGAGTTGACAACTAAGATAAATGAGATAAAACTATAAAACCTAGATGCCTTTGATGAAGTTGAACCACTGAATCAGAATAAATTACATCTCTGCTACTTAAAGAACTGGAAAAGAGAATTACTGTCAGTAATATCTGAAAGAACATGAAAAAATTAAATATATTAATACATGGGGGAGGGGGAGAGAGAGAGAGAAAGAGAGAACGAGAACGAACAGTAAATCTTCCTCCAATTTTGAAGGGGGTGGTTGTGGTAAGAATCTGAATACTATAACAACTGACTTTGGTGTCTGGAAAAATTCTATAACATGCAGCCCTACTATAAAGACTCACACATTACAAATAAACTTGACTTTTAAGTAGTATATTTTGCCTTTTAAAAAAATGATAAATTTACAAATACACACACACACACACACACACACACACACTCTCCTTCCTTCCAACAGTGACATTGCCTTACCATGCATTTGTCCAAATGATTCTGAATTACATCTGGATCTACATCTTTTACATCCAAAACATGAAGATCAGCCTTTACACCATCTAGAACCCGTTTGCAATCAAGCATACGCTGCTCAAAATTAGCAGGCTTCTGAAAGAGTTGATACTTTGTGGATACTTCTCGAAGTTTCCGCTGAACATGATGATAAGAATGATAAGAATGATGTTAACAATAAAATTAAATGTTTCATGTAGGAACAAATTTCATACCTGAGTATTTTATCATCAATTTAATTGCTGAAGTTCTATCATTCTTAGTAGCATAAAAATTATTGCAGAATAAATCAAATTATTTTAGTGAATCAAGTGTAAATCTATTGTGAGCCTTAGGAATCTACAGGATCAAATAATTTCCTGAGTTAATTACACCCAAGTGTCATCTTGTCAGATTATTTTATCTTGGAAAAATGAAAGATAAAATGGATTTCAAAGAAATGCAAACTACATCATTCTTAGAAGTTTTAAAAGCATCATTTATTCCATTTTTTTTAGTACCTTAAAAATAGGATAAATATCTATAATATAAGTACCCAAATCTGGTGAATGCTTTTATTTGTGAATGCCTCTCTAAAATCAGGATTGTTTTCCTTACCCTTAAATAAAATGAAAGTGCTACAACAGAATACAAAGAAGTTTTTTTTTTTTTCAACTAACATGTTACCATACCAAGCTCATTAAACCCATTACCATCTAAGGAATTCAAAATCTTTCCTTAAACTTGCTTCTCCTGCTCCTTCTTTGCAGTTCCTTTACAATTTGGTACATTGAAAAGG
The DNA here is from genome assembly GCF_902635505.1 of Sarcophilus harrisii. Lineage (NCBI taxonomy): Eukaryota > Metazoa > Chordata > Mammalia > Dasyuromorphia > Dasyuridae > Sarcophilus > Sarcophilus harrisii. The sequence goes on from NC_045429.1 coordinate 149,045,822, forward strand.
GTCTCAGAAGTGGGCTCAGTTCCTAGTTTTACTACTATCTATGTAACCTTGGCTCAATCTCTTAATCACTTGGGACATCAATTTCCTTAACTGAATCACAATGGAGTTAGACTAGTTGATCTCTCAGATGTTTTCCAGTTCTATCAGTCTATGATTAAATCCATTAACAATTAACAAATGATCCTTTAATTCTGTGTATCCACCAATTTTGAAAGGTAGAAGAAAATTCTTCTGCTCCTTTACCTGAAGAATATCCATCTGACTTCCTCCTCGAAGGGTCCTGCCTTCTGGAGAGGTGGGTGGTTGAGTTCGTGTACTTCTTCTCAGCTCTTCCAATGTCAATTCATGCGCTGAGATTTCCGCATGAATTTTCTGTCAAAGGAAATTTGTGAAGAAGATTAAAGGGGGAGATAAGACTTTTAAAACAGACTGTGGAAAAGAAAATGTATAAAGAGAAATAACAGAAACATTATGGGAGAATTTCCAAATTTCAAAAGGTTACTAGCTAGATGTGAAATCATGAGATTTCAATTCAAATCTCAGTTCTGGCACATGTTACCTGAAGCAAAGTACTAGGTCGTTCTTTGGTCTTCAGTTTTCTCATCTATAAAATGAGGAAAATCATTCTAATTGACCTGAAAATCTCTTACCTTAAAATTCCATGTTTCTTATATCTGCTTTATAAACCTTAAAGTACCTTATAAATGTGAGTGGCTATGATTATTATTTTCCACATGTTCTTAATAGAAGAGGGAACTAAAACAAGCTCTATAGAGCTGCCCACCTGTTAGGTATAAAGTCTCTTGGACCATAACAATAGCAAAAAATGAAAATACAACATTGCTGCATTTGAATAAACTGTATTACCTCTAGGAATTGGCAGAAACCACTCATTGCACCATCATTTAAAAGTGCAAAAAAAAATTATATAATTGAGAATTACCTGAGCTTCCTGTGGAACCTGGAAGGCATCTATTCTATCTGTCAAGTACGTGGTGAGTTGTTTATCCAGCTCAGTTAAGCTTTCTTGCAAGACTTGCATCATGTGGTCAGTTTCCCTCATAGTCTGTAGTTGCTTTTCCAGTGAAATCTGTCTGGATTCTGCCTAAAGAGGAGAAAAAATTAATATTAAAAAGCTCAGTATCCACTCAGTTAGATATAGTGAACAGAATTCAAGAGCATCCATACATTCCAGGTCATGAAAAGAAGAAACAGATGGAAAAAACATCACCAATTTAGGAAGCTATAACTTACTTGATTTAAACAAGTAATTAAGATCTAAGAACACTCACTGAGAAGATGTTATTGAGTTGTAACAAAAAGGGATATTTATATTTTTCTCTTACAAAACTAAAAAATGCCACACTTTGCAAAATTAGATTTCTTATATAAACAAAATTAAACAACAACAAAGCTTAATAGAAAAATCACAAAACATGGAGTCAGAAGAACTGGCTTCAAACCCTGGTTATGTTAAAGGAAACAATGACTTTGTTGTTATTTTTCTGTACTTCAAATTATACCTCAAAAGGCAACAGAAATACAAGTTAGTTTGCTTATTGATTTGTTATCAGAAAATACTTGGAAAGAATGACAGAACTGAACTTTAGGAATATTTATTTAAATTCTTTTGATTATCATTTGTTTTAACATCACTTAGATTTCTCCCCATATGCTTTCCTTTCCTTTCCTCTTACAGTGGCATCTCATGTAACAAAGAATGTGTTGCTGCTATTGTTGTTTTTAAATAAAATTAAGAGGAACAATAATTTTACAAAATCATTGATATATTTTTAAGAAGTGACATCACAGAAAACAATTCAAACTCATGGGCTTATCCATCTCTCTCTCTCTTTTTTTTTTTTTAAGGCAGATTGGTTCTTTATAATTTTGCAAAAGGCAAAATTTTGTGATTACTGTTCTTTCCATTTGTTTTGATGAACTCATTATAAAATTTTGTTTTTCTAGTTCTATTTATTTCATATCAATACATATACATACAAGTCTTTGAATACTTCTCTGTTATTCATCATGGTAATCATTACCTTCATAAAATTAAGCATTTCCACAAATAAAGAGGCATCTACTTGGTTACTTTGTTCCCAGTTCCTTACAACTACTAATATTACTAAAACCAACACACACACACACACACACACACACACAATTATTTTCATATGTACTGAACTTTTCTTTTTGCCTTTTGAGAACTGTAATTTCTGCATCAAAGGGTAAACACATTATAGTTATTTCATTTGCATTACAACAAATTGCTTTCCAAAATGATTTTACTAATTGACATCTACAACAAAAATTATTGGGCTTATCATTTCAAAAGTTCTGCAAGACAGCTATTTCTCATTTTTCATAATTTTCATCAATTTTTCCAGATGTATGAGATGAAATTTCAGTTATTTTTACTTTCATTTTTTTTATCATTAAGTTAAAGCATTTATATAGTTATTAAAATTAACAATTTAGCTATTAAGTTTTAAATTTTTTTCTTAAAAGACTCATCTTTATCTATCTATAAGTGTGTGGGTGTGGTTGTATGTGTATGTGTATGTAGTTAAGGGAAGACTTTTGGCCTTATATATTTCTACTTATCATATATCTTGGATCTCAAACCTCTGTCAATGACATCTGAGTAAAAAAAAAAAAAAAAAAAAAGATCCTAGTAAACTGCTTCCATTTCTTATCCTGGATGCATTACAAATATTTGTGCAAAAGCTTTTCAATTTCATGTAATCAAACTACTCATTTTATTACATTTAGTTCCATCTATTCCTTAAGTTGTCATTTCTTGAAGAAATATTTTTACTCAAGCCTACGTAAATATTGTATGTTTTGGTGGAATAGCTTCAATATATATATATATATATATAAGTTAATTTGAAATTTCCTTTCTATTACTGTCTTTTGGATTTTTAATTATATAGAAATATTGTTGATTTTGTGGGTTCATTGTGAAACCTGGAAATTCACTGAAGCTTCAGAGTATCTCAATTACTTTCCTTGCTAATGTCCTAGGATATTAAAAATAAAACATCATATCAACTACTAAAGAAAGTCTTGTTTCTTCTTTGCCTCACTTTATGAATTTAATTTCTTTCTCTAGTCTTATTACTATCACCAACATTTCTAGAACTGTACTGAAAAACAGTTGGTAAAGTATATAATCTTTATTCTTGAGTTGCTCAGTGATAATTTCTACTGTATCTCTAATGCATATTATTACTGCTTTTAGATAGATCTTTTCCAAATAGAATAATTTTCTCAATATAAGAACAAATTATCATTGTTTACAAAATAATCATGATTGGAAAAAAACTATATAACTTAAGTCTATGTAGCTTGTTAACATGTTGCAAGTAAGCACATATAATTCTAATATCTTATACACACACACACACACAAAACACTGCTATGTAGATGTCCCATGTACAAAGTTTACTTTAGATCAATGAAATTCATATCCTATTCTTTTCACTGGATTTTGCATATTATTACTAACACTTGCTCTAAAGATTTAACTGCTCTTATGACTTTACAGTGAAAGATCTTTTCTATTACCATATTTTCTATTCTACCAATATTTTCTATTCCCATACCATTTGAACATATATGTCCAAAAACATATAATGAAATTTATCTGTATGCTTGATAGATAAGACACTCAATAACATATTCAGATATATCACTGATCAAGTTGGAATGAAGTTTTCTTTTTAAAAGACAGAATACTATTTAACCTCAATAGATGAATATAAAAATACATGTGATCCAGTTAAGACTATAAAGTTCCAGATTAATAAGGAGAATTCCTGGTAAAAATAATATCAAAGACATTTTTGTTGATGCAAAAACAAGTAAGGTCTACTTTAATATTTTGCTTGACTTTAGCCTGACCATTATCTACAGAGTAAAATTCTATTTTCCTTAATCATGCTTCCTTTAAACTATACTTTTTGTCCCACTTTTTTCAAGTCAATTGGGGTTGTGATTTGTCTAAGACTCCATGGTAAATTTGCCTGAGGCCAAATTTGAACTCAGGTCCTCTTGACTTCAGAGCCCATGTTCTAACAACTGTGCCATCTAGCTACCCCCCACCCCCACCTTTCTTTAAATGAGAACAATTAATCATCATTTGTGAGTACTTACCAAGTGACTCAATTCCTCATATCGGCTATTGAAGTTCTCTAACTTCTCACTGATTATATCATCAAGAATACCACCGTCAATTAGAGTCTGACCAAGTTCACGGATCTGAGTACGATTATCTGCTGGGTGGCGTAAAACTGACTCTAAAGACTAAACAGGACAAAATAAAACAAAACAAATTTAATATCTGAGGAGTTATTTCATCAAGGCTATAAAATTCAGTCTTAATACATTCCAGTTCCTATACTTCATTTTGTCACATTTTAATTTACTATTGATGGGTAATCTGTCTTACAAACTACCACCAATTTGGAGATGTTCTCTTTAATTTAGCTCTGACATCCTCATTGTCACACACCACTATTCCAATTTAGAACATTTTCATTAATTGCCTGCATTACAATTTTCTCCTCCTTATACACTCTTGCCAATAGCATGGACAACCCCATCCTCAAATAGTTAAAGAATAAAATAAATTGGTTGGCTGCAGCCTCATAACACAAACAAATACATAAATAGATCCCATCCCCATCCTCACCCAACCCCTGAACAAGCAAACTAAATTTCATCAGTACAGAGAACTCCTAGGGAAAATATTGCTGTCTCAATATAGATCAGCACTCTTTCTCCCATTCTTAGAATCAGAAAGTTGAAAGGGGCATTGAGAAATCAAGTGACTAATGAGGTTCTTACACTCAGCAGGTATTATGAGTAGGACTTGAAACCAAATTTTCATAAGACCAGGTGTCTAACTACTATTCGATACTGTTTCTCATAGTTCTATTAAAAATAATAAAAACTGTAGAATGAAAAGGAAAAGTCATTTAGACAAGTGAAATTTATCCCAGACTTTTTAGCTTCTAATAAGATTGGTAGCTTCTAATAAATTAATTCTTGACTATTTCTTGACTTTTGATTCACAACCTCTCAAATGTGAGTATATGAATTGCTACCTGCCTTTCACTCAAGGATCCTAAGATGATAAGGGGATCAAGAGTTCTTTTCACACATGCAAGAACTGCTACATCCTTCAGCAATAATAAAAGCTGGTTATTATGCTCATTAGAATTGAAACATTTCAAGTACCAAAATAATCCTATAAGAAATTGTCTTCTTTATTTTAGCCCAGGAGTGACAAGTGAAAATTATCATGCATTTAAAAAAAAAAAAAAAAAAAAAAAGGATCAATAAGTACCTCAAGGGCTTCATTGAGAACATCTGCTTTCTCAGGTAGGGATTCAGTACTTTGTACTCTTTCTTCCAAAGTATTTAGCCAAGTTGTCTCCAGTTCTAAATAATGAAGTAGTTCAATCCAGCATGACCAGACTTCCTAAAAAGAGCACAAATCAATTTAATCTGGAGAGCAATGAACACATAATTATATCTCCACATATCTACACGTTCTGCTTAATCAAGGATAATTTCATTCAACAAGCATAGTTCCAAGAATTAGTTATGACATCATCTACTACAATATAGGAAAAAAAAACATTACGAAGTAATCTAATTATCTGATCAAGAGGTAATGAAAATTTAGGAAGATCAAAAGAAAACAGAAGAATTCATAAATATCCAGCAAATTTTTTGTTCAAAACTAAGGAAGCATTTATTAAATAAAAACTACTCTATCATTAAGCTGGTAAGATATTTCTATGTCGTTTCATCTTCAATCATTAGAAGAGAAATGGATATTTTAAAAATATATAGAAATAATTGTATTTTAATTTAGTTGATTTCCTTTGTTATACTTGTACTACTTTATACAATCAAAAACATCATTCTGAGAAAGAATTTAGGTTTTACCAGACAGCCAAAAGGGTTCTAAAACAAAAAAAGTTAGGAAATTTTGCTTCTGGAGGAAAACAGAAGGCATAGCTTAGGCAGGAAAAATTTTTTTCTTTAGGTACATTATTTTATAAAAAACTAGACAATAACACACATAAAGAAAAGCAGAAAAAGATAATTATCCATGAAAATGCAGACCACTGCCTATGCAAATTGTTTTTACTTCTAAACATATAAAACATTTAACTTGTAGTTTTCAAAACTATCCTACTAAATTGTGCTTCTGATCTTCCTTCTTTTCTTTTCCAGGCAGCATTTTTTTAAAGATGCTTTTCATTACCAATTTTATTTTTTTTATTTTTTTAAATGATTTTATCTACCCTATGGATATTATCCTTTACTCCCTTCCCCTTCCCTTGCCCAATTTTCTACAGTCTTCCATCAGTGAAAAGGCTACAACTGAATACACATACAACTGGCTGTTTATATAAACTTCACTTCTCCTCCTAAAGAAATCTTTTGAGTTTCTCTTATTTCACTTCTTAATGTCATTGACCACTGCATACATTCATTCCTCTTACCTTTCTATTATTTGGGGATATTCAAGAAGTAAATGATCTCTTCAGGTCTGGGTTGTTTTTTTTTTTTTTTTCCATTTATGATGAAGCTTTTATTTGTAAAGCAAGTCATAGGCTATTATCATGAGCTGAATTGCTTTTATAAAACATTACTCCAAACCATATTACATTTTTTTATGAATATGGATTACTCATTTAAGTTTTCTTTCTTTTTTTGAAGATCTTTCTCCTCATTGCTTGCAGAATTTTGTTGTTTCCCAAAAAAGTTCTTAAACACAACTACTAAGTACCTTTGAGTCTGTAACCTTGAATTTTCTTGGAAAGCAAGTTCTGTATTTTTTAATCATTGTTTTCTGGTTCAAAAGCTACAGGCAATTTTCTAATATCATTTCTTATGTTATGATATCCAGTAATTTTGACCTGTTATATCCTGCTGGAACCCTTTAGTTCTCAGGGCATGTGTATTTGAGATCATTATGTTTTGCTTGCAGAGAGAACACACTTTCTTTTATTGTTAGTTTTTTGCTTCTGAAGCCAATACAAATCTGACTTTTCTTGGAAATGGTTTTATAATGTTTTATGGTTTGGTATTTTTTTTATTTTTTGGCCAAAAGCTACTTTCTGACAACTGCTTAAATTCTGGGAATCTCTTATGCCTAGTTTATCTTAACTTCAAGATACATAGCCAGTCCGTCTTCCTAAAAATCTCTAAATTTTCCTTCTCTATGAATGAGAGGAAAGAGTTGTATTGGACATCTCCTTCTCTTGCTCCCACTCTACTTCTGTTTTTCCCATGAAAGCTTAGTTTCCATCCCTATTAAGATGTTTCTTTCATACTTTACAAATTCTGTCTATTCCTGGTTTTGAGTTCTAAAACAAAGAATATTTTTTATTTCTTTAAATAAAGAAAGTTTCTTTCATGTAAAATATAGGTAACACTGTGACTGCTTGATGATGACATTCCCTAATTTAAAGTATTAAGTGATAATATTTTAGTAATTAAATATTAGCATTGATCATAAAGGTGTTCCACCCAATAAATAGAATGTTGTGAAATCTTAATTACAATTTTTAATCAAAAGAATGAAATAGAGTATATCTTCTTCAAGACAAAATACTGAATAAAATTACAAGACTATTACAATTACATGCCATAAAGTTTAAAGCTATGATACAATTTACGTCATCATTACATAGTTAAAATATAAAAATATGAGGCAAGTGGATAACTGTTATATAATCTAGTTCTAAGAATGTTTTCTTTAATTCCTCTTATTGATTCCTACTTATAAAAATAATAGTTGACAATTATGCTCCATTATTAAAGATTTCAAAGTTTCTTAATTATACTCTATCTAGCTGGCAGTACAAGTTTTCCTACTTGCATTCTACAGGTGATGAATCTGAGGCTCAGAGATTTAAGGAATTTGAACATGGTCTGAGAGAGAATCTGATGAGAAATAAGATTTAAAACTGATTCTCTTCTGGCTCCAAGGACAGCACTCTCAGAACAACAGTAAAGCATACTGTGTTTAATAATTTAGAGTAATAATAATGAATTCCCTTAAAAATATTGCACCATTCATTTTAAAAATATCTAATCCAAGACACTCAATTTTACAGATGAAAAAGCCTTAAAGCCAAAAAGCTAAAAACTTACCTACAGTTACATTGATGGTTACTTGTAGAATTTAGATTAGAATCCAAAGCACTTGACAACTAGTTTAACCTCATTTCCTTTAAGTAAGCTATGTAAAATACTGGTGCTAACAAATTAATCCATAAAAAGCCTATAATATACTAGGCACAATATTAGATCACAGAAGACAAAAATAAACACAATGAAAAAACTCCTATCAATATATGTAAAAATGAAACAGTTTTAGAGAGAAGATTGGGATTATTAAGTTTCCCCTAATTTCTCTGAAGAAAACCAGCCCATTCTCCTCTTATTTAATTCCAATTCCAATCGATCTGTGAAGCATTTGGTAAAGGTATTAAAATTGATGAACTAGCTCTTTGTGTTGTCCACCCAATTGCAGACAACAGGGAGTCTTGATCCATTTGGTTTGTATTACATAAAGAATTAGACAGAATTATTGGGTGATAATGGATTTCATTTTAGAGATTCTGCATCATCAGGGGATTAATTAAATTAGCAATAGAACTACCTAGCTCAAAACCAAGAAGCAAAATAGTTTCAGAAGAAATAAGATTACAGAACACCCAGAAGGCCAAAGAGAAACACATGAGGGACAAGAGTGAAATACTGGATGCTACCAATGGAAAAGAGACATAAAGTGATATTTTATAAATATGAAACTTGGTGGGTTTTATTGATTTTACTTTTAATTTATGGAGAAAAAATAAGCATTTCCAAAACTGAGCATAATTAAAAAAAAAAAAAAAAGACTATACATGAAACTGAAAATCTATTCTGTACAACATGCTGTATTCCTTTTAAATGTCTGATAAAGTTATCTTGTAAATAGGTTTTCTTTTATTTTTCTCCCCTCCCCGATGTGCTGCTTGGTTTCTCTGAAATGCATTCCCCTCCCTCTTTCTTTTTTATTATTTATTGGAAGGGTAACTCACTCAATAAAAGGTGAGAAGGGATATAATAAAAAATGAAGGTCAGATCAAAAATAAGACAGAAATAAAAATTTTTAAAAAGAAAAATGTACAAAATTGGAAAAATGATTGAAACACACTTAGAGAAGAAACACACATAGCCTATATGCCTCATTGGTATTCATGCAATGCCAAGAGAATCCTGGGATTACCTCCTACAGAGATGTCAGAAAGACATGAATAACGCCAAAGGTTCAGGAGGAATACCTGGCTTATAGTATGAGACACTGGGAATAGTATTCATATCAATATGATCAAAGATCCACTAAGTATTGATATTAAAGTAAATATAGGTAGTAAAGACAAGTAAACTATTAGACAATTTCATTCCTAAATTGCATAAATGGTGACAAATTGCAGGTGTATTTTCATGAAAGGGGGAGACAAAAAGGGAAAAAGCAAACCTCTAATGTATGGCATTTTCCACGAATTCGATTACAAAGAAGCTGATAGTTTTCCAATACAACATTCAACTCAGATGTTAATTCTTCACCACCAGATGGCACTTTTGCAGCTAATAACTTGATACTGTCTTTCAAAATCTTCACTCGCACCTCCTTCTGCAACACATCCTCTTTTGCCCTCTGTGGAAAGAGAGGTTTAAATATTGAGGGAAAAAATAGGGTAAAACCACTCCTCCTTTCCACAACTTTTTTATAAAGTTTTTTTTTTCTTTCTAAACTTTAATTAGAATATTAATATTTTAAAATTATCATAATTGACTACATTTAAGGCATTTTTTAAAGAAATACAAAGACAGAAACAGTAAAGAAAGAACTGTAAAATCTGGTATTCAAAGAGTATGTTCTCCTACAAGAATGAATAAATATAAATCTGAATATAAATCCATTCCTCTCAAAATAATAATAACAGAATACAGAAGTTTTTGCCATAACATTTTTCTTCATTCAATGGACTTTTAAATTTCAAAAACATTCCCTAAAAACATTTTAAATGTAAATACTAAATTTTTAGTACTTAGTATTCTGAAGTAGACAAATGTACAGTTTTCTTCACAAGAACTAAGTATGTTTTAATCAGTTGGTCCCCTAGGGATCACAATAACCTATCAGCAGAGGTACTGACCACCAAAGTCATATTAAAAGGCTTCAGAAACACCGTAGCATTCATTTAATCCAATGCCATAGTTCGATGTTTAAGGAAAGTTAAGCTAAGAAATTGAAGGTCAGAAAGTTCATAAGGTTAAGAATCACAGTCAGTATTGACCCATATCCTCTAATTTTCCATTAGACCATGTTAATACTAAAGATAAGAAAAAAATTAAATGCAATTAATCTTAAATGAAAACAAAGTCTTCACATAAAATTGTCATTAATGGAAAACATTAACTCCAAAAAAATACAAAATACCAAATAATCCCCCAAATCAATATATCTGATTTATAATTTCCTTCTATTTACATCTGAATATTGATTGATGATACGCAATAAGAACTTCTAACATTTCACACAAAACTATAAAAGACATACAGTAAAAAACTGATAGAACAGGAAGTCAAAGGTTATACTTTTTTTCCCACTTATCTCTCTTTACCCTAAATTCTTCCCCCCTTCTGGAAAAGAATGATGTCTCATGACATCTCTGAATATTGAAAAATGGTATCTTTTTTTGAAAATATCTATAATCTAGTTGCACTTTAACTTCCCATTTTCATTGGAAAGAATTAAATATGCCAAAAGAATAAAAAAGAATAAGAAAATTAAATGATGTCCACTCATCTGGTCAATTAATTTCAATAATTTAAAAGCTAACAGCACAATGCCAGTAAACCAGCAGAAGCAAGCAAGAATTGACTCCTCTTAAAATTTAAGATTCTTGATGATTCAAAATTCCTTACATTCCTTTTATAAAAAGTAAGTGCTTCCCAAGGGCACTTATATCAATAAGCACTTGTTCCAACAAAAACACTAAGACTCTAAGCAACAAAACTAATTCTACAGACAATGCTATTTTCAGCAAAGGTACTGGGTGGACGTTTTCTTCACCTTGCACATTCAGGCAGATTAAATTTTGGCTAAAAAGAGTCACTACTTGTTCTCAAGTGTATCAAAATGCCCTTTAAAGTCATAGTTTCTGTGTCAGCTAAAACACTCAAGGACAACTGAAGCAATACTTGAAAGCTGGGCATCTTGCCCAGAGTATTTTTTTTTAAGTGCACTGAACAATTTACATAGTACAAACTTGAGGAAAATAAATACTGGACGCTTTCTCGATGTCAAAATAGTGGTGATAGGTTCTCTTGCCTTACCAAATGACACAGAGTATATCACTTTAAACTACCTTGAGGTGTCCCGGGCATTAAAAAAAAAAAAAAAAAGAATGAAAATAAACAGAAAAGGCAAATTGTTTCAGATATAAAGGAAAAAAAGAAAGATTCATTAGATTAAAAAACTAGAGCTGGATTCTAGAACACAAACTCTTGTTTCCGGAAACAAGTTACTGTCATCCCCAAACTGAAAAACGTGGCCTAATTCCAATTTTATTATTATTATATTCCTACCTTCATTTCTTCAACAGCACTTTCTAGTTCTTCTGGTGATTTGTATTCAAAATCCTTTTCTAAATACTCTTCTTCAGCCTGAGTCATCCATTCCTGCATCTCGGCCAAATCTTTCTTCAGATTCATAGCTTTTTCCTGACTTTCAGATAACTTATTTTTCTGAATAGCAATCTAGAAGAAAGTTGTTACAAAAAGATTTTTTGTAATTTAAAAAAAATTATCTTAAAACATTACATTAAAAATCACACCATAAAAAATGCACAGACTATCCATTACTCTGTAGCAATGACAAAATATAATTTCTTTAAGGATACAACACAAGGCATTATATTCCCAAAGGACAGTCTAGTGATAAAATTCCTGTATTGGCAACTAACAACTCTAATACTGTAGTAAACTATTACGCAGTGAAAAAATGTCCTGAAGATAGTTGGGAAAAGTGGGGATAGCTTGAACAACCTTTCTCCTCCTGGCATTTTTTTCATGATTGTATATAGCTTAGATAGAATGTTCAAGTATAGAAGTATTATTGATTTTTTTAACTGTATTTTTTTTTATGTTGGGACTTTGCTGGAATGTTTGATGTAGAAAGGGAAATGATCAAAATGAAATCTCTCTAAATAATTACTCATCCCAATTTCTCTCCCTTTCCCAGACAACAATTTAAATAGTATAAAATTAAGAAACAAACACATGAATGTCTGACTTTGTCCAAAGTCCTTTGGAAAACACAAGGTGCTAAGAATTCACTTTATGGAAACTAATATGTAAGTACTTAATCTGTCCTAGATATTAGGGATGGTAAGACAGAATTAACTATATTACAACTTACAAAATGATTACGTATATAACAAAGAAGAAATTGAGGGTCCAGAGAGGAACAAATATGAGAGAATTCTTAACTAGTAGAATAGAGAAAAAAAATCACAGAGGAAATAGCACCTGAGGTAAGCTATGAAAGAAAGATAAGCTTTCAAAAGGTAATGAGAAGTTTCATGTGCATGCATGGGTGGGTGTATGTTCCTAATTTGTTAAGGTATAGAATAAGGAAAAAACATGAATATTTTTAGGAAATTTTAATATGAAGATATTTGTTCATTACAAATATCATTTTGACAAATATTCATACGTTACAAAGGAGAATTGTTTGATGAAAGAAAATTAGTTTAGAAGTGTATTGTAATATTACAGCATAAAAATAATAAAGGTTTGAATTAAGATAACAAAAGCAGAAATGAAAAGGAAGGGAAAGTTTTGGGGCTTTGTTTTTATTTTTCAGTAGGCAGATTCCAATGTTTTTGCAAATGACTACATGTGAAGATAATGAATAAGATAAATGACTAAATAAAAGATGGCAGGATTTGAGCACATAAATGGCATGGTATTGTCATCAACTTTAAAAATTACATTAGAATGAAAGATAGATTTAATAGAAGAGATGATGAATTTGAGACCTTATAAGTTTGAAGTATCAGCAAAACATCAAAGTGTATTTGAAAAGTAGTAGGTAAAGGTGAGTACATAGACTTGAGAATCAAATTTTAAAAGTCAATCAGAAGAGAAATCATAAAATCCAAAAGGGAAAATTGCAACCTCAAAAAAAATCAAATTTTCAGTATATTATGAAAAAAGCTAGAAGAAACAGAAAAAAATTATACATTCAAAGTAACTATAGAAGCAAAAAATATCTAAAAGTCATATATAAATAGGAATTATGACTTCAGCCATAAAATACTCTTTACTACTCTTCACTTTTTAATTTAAAAAAAGATAAATGATAAATACTTTGTAAGATATTGTTCATAATCAAGATGGGCCAATAAAGTATAATGATACTATCTAAATTAACTTATTTATATGGTGTCATACCATTTAAACTACCCAGGATTACATTAAAGAAGTAGGGGAAAAAAAGTCTTCTGAAAGAAGAAAACATCAAGAATCCAAAGGTAAATTTTGGTAAAAAGTAGAAAGGAAAGGTTTTAGTAATGTTGATCTCAGATTTTCCAGCAAATTAATAATCATCAAGATAATAATATTGGTTAAAAGATAGACACATTTAGCAATGGAACAGATTAAGTATACAAAATCAAGAAATAATCAAATAAAACAGCAGTAAAACACAAGGATACTAACTACTTGAGTAAGAATTAACTATTTAAACAAAAACTGTGGGAAAGTAAAATTAGGCTTACAACTCCCTCCACATCACATATCACAATAAGCTCTAAAAGGATATTTATTTAGAAATAAAAAGTCATAGCATAAATCAGATGATAAAAGAAAGTGATATGTTTGACAATAGCAGGTAGGCAAAGAATCTATTACCATACAAGAGACATATAAAACTGATAATCTTGATTATATAAAAATATAGACTGAAGGTACAGAAAAAAAAAACTCACTTTTGTAAAGAAAATCAATGTGTGAGTTTGCTTAGCTTGACTATGCTGCTTTATTCTAAGAAAGAGGTTGGAGGGAAGGGGGTTGTAGTTTGAAGGAAGGAAGGGAAGAAAGTGAAAGTTTAAAATGTAAAGAAATATTGGATTGGAAATAGAATTTCCAAAGCAATTTTTTTAAAAAAGAGGACTCATTTATATAAAAAAAAAAAATTACTAATAAAAAACATTTGTGATGTTATAGATCTGGAACTAAGAAGTTGTTCAGAAACTGAAGAAGGGCTAAATAAATTATGCTATAAATGAGGCCATAAGAAATGACAAAAAAGAATATCTTTCAGAAAATGGGGACATTGATAAGAACTAATGCAGAAGTTCTGATAAAGTTAAGATGGAAAATGCCATCCGCATCTAGAGAGAGAACTATGAAGATTGAATGTGGATCAAAGGATAAAAAAACAATTTTTAAAAAGGTGAAAACACCTTCTCATGGTTTTTTCCCCTTTCATTCTGATTTTTCTTGCACAACATGACAAATATGGAAATATGTTTAAAAGGATCACGCAAATTTAACTTATATCATAATGCTTGCTTTTTACAAGAAGGGGAAGTAAGGAAAGGAGGAAGAAAAATTTGGAAAACAAGGTCTTTCAAAAATGAATGTTAAAACCTATCTTCACATGTATTTGGAAAAATAAAAAATTATTGGGGGGGGGGGGCAGGGAGGGAAAAACTAATGCAGTGTTTTAAAGGATGCCTTGGCATTTTGTATAGAGAATTAGACTTCAAATCAAAATTACCTAGTTTTTAAGTCCTCTCCATGATCTATACGATCTGAAGGATGACCTATCACTCATACTTCATTGCTTCAAACAATTCTCAGAAATCAAAGAGCAACTTATACAGTAATAATAACTCTAATAAATGCAACAATGATCCAGAATTCTACAAAACAGTTGAGAAGGAGAGAATGGGAGAGAAGGGGGGGGGGGGGGGAAAGGGATAATAGTTATTGACTGAAAAAACAAAAATTGTTTAAAAAAAAAAAGAAGCATGCTAAAATCCTGTCAAATGCTAAGTAAGAATGTACAATTATGATTACAAAACTTACCTGCTTGCTTAGTTTCTCCCACTGTGTCTGATAGTTCACAAGCATACTCTGCATCCAAGTTTTAACTCCAGCAACTGGATGGCTTTTTAGAGCAGACTCTATTTCCTTCAATTCTTTGAGGGATGAATCAATTGTTTCCATTTCATTAACAAATGCCTATGAACACAAGAAAAACACTTGTTTATGAAAATAAAATCAAAAGTAAAAAAAAAAAAAAAGAACTTCAATAAGAATTTGAAAGGCTACACAAAGTACAAATAGGCTTGTCTTTTTATTTTATGTCAATTGATTCCTACTTTGTTAAATACTGAGTGTTCATTAAAATTCTGTTCCTTATTTTGTAGGCATAATTATTTCAATAAATGACAAAATTTATAACACTTTCTTTGAAACCATAGGACTGTATTTTTGGAGGACATTTCATAATGAGAAATTCCTCATAACCATACCACTGGAAAGGGATTAAACACACTCTTGTCTTCCCAGACTATGGATTTATTGGTGACATATAGTACTAATGGAACTATAGCTGTCTAAATGGAATGTAAATAATTCTCCCTTACCATAGAATTGTGAAGCAAAATGATTAAATAATATATAGTAATTTAAGAAAAAGTTCACATTTATGCGTTAGTCTTACAAATCTAAACTGAAAATGTTTTACAAAAAATCCAATTAATATGCTATGAAATATCAAAATAAAAAATTAATTTTGTTATCATAAAAGTGACATGGTTTGAAAAGTAATTTGTACTTTTAATTATAATTTGGTCATCTTCATAAGCCAGTGAAGTAGGTACTATTATTATTCCCATTTTACAGATATGAAAAAGAGAACTTAAGCAGTTCGCCAGAGTCCCAAAGCTGGTAATTGTCTGAGGCAAGATTCAATCTCAATTCTTTCCCATTTCAAGTTTAGGATTCCAAGTCCATCTAAAAAGCCAAAATAAACTTCCTCATCTATAACATGAAAAGGTTGCATCAGATGACCTTTAAATTCCCTTCAAGCTATAATTCTTATAAACTGTTAATATAATTATAAAATCTAAAACAAAATTTAGATGTCTTTAAAGATGCTTTCAAAATACAACATTCCTCATATTTGATGAAGGTGATTCAAATTCATAATTTCATTATGAATCCTAATTTCATTAGGATAAAGAAAAATTTATTTGCAGACTCCCATTAATAACACACACCTGCAATCTATATTCTTAAGAGAGTTGTTTGAAACAATGAAGGGTGATAAGTTATACAAAAAGTATGGATCACAGAGAGGACTTAAAACTAAGTAACTCTTACTTGAAATCTAATTCTCTATGCAAAATGCCAAGGCATTCCTCAAACACAAATGTTATGATTAAAATGAAAATGTGAAAACTGCCCGTCTTTTTTTTTTAAACTATAAAGCCATACATTAGAAGCAAATTGTAAGGAAGATATTATTATACTAGTCTCCGAAGATCAACAAAACTCACATTGCATTGATCAAGCTGTCTCTGAAGCCCTTCAGAATCTCCTTGGATGATCTGTTCTTTCATTAAAAAGTCTTTCACACCATCCATCCACTTCTCAATGACATTAGAATCAGCCTAAATCAAACACAGTAAGGAAAGGGGTTATCAGTCAATGTTAAACAAACTCCTACATCTCATGACCAATTGCTATTGAACAGATCAACTTTGGACAACTTTAATACTATTATTTCCATTTATTCCTGATTCCTTTTGTAAATTATCCACAGCAGAATTATTTTCTTCATTCATAAAAAAGACCTTTTCATGTCCAAATAAATAGTTAACAGAAATAATGTATTTTGTTCCCCAAATTACATCCTATCAGCTGAATATATTAATAAAATTAAAAGTTATATTATTAAAAACTTTAAATTAAAAATATAAGCTATTATGTACTTATAAAATTTATGAATGTCCCAGGCTTTTTTTTTTTTTTAAATATGGCATCCTTGGTTAATGGCAGTTAATTTTTTTCATGCTGATATTTGAGGCAAATTATTATAAAGATATTTTTACCTTTTTTCCACAAATTATCCACACCAAGGGATGAAATAAATAATGAATGTATATAATAATAAATACCGCTTGGCACCTTTTTTTGGTTGTTGGCACTGAATAAGCCCACTCCAAGGTTAGCAAAAATGAAAATATCAATTTGTTAATAAATCAGTCAACAAATACATAAAACATATCAGGCACTGTGCTAGCCACTTAGGATACAAGAACAAAGACAAAAGCAATCCCTCCTCTCAAGGAGCTTACATTCTGATAGAGAAGAGAACAAGTACATATCATAATTTAAAGTTAATAAATACTCTAAGATACTCCCAATGGGAGTAGATTCTCTCAGAAAAGTTAGTCAAACAGATAAAATGCAAGATTTGGAATTTTAATTTAAATTAAATTTTGTTATTTTAAGTCCCAGCATCTTTAACAATAATTATCCTGACTCCCCTCTAGAAGATATTCCTGGAATTTAAATATACATGATTAACAACCTAATCCATACATGATTAAAACACACATACACACGGAAGATTTTGGAGCAATTAAACCATCCTCTAACACAGTACCATAAATTCTTTCTATACCATCAATGATATGTGATCATACAGTTTTGACTCTAATTTTCCATTGGCAAATAGTTTGTCACAAAATAACTTGTATTTTGTTGGATAAATCTAATGCTTTAAAATATTGTTCTTACATTGTTAGGAAATGTATTTTCCTTAAGTTCTGCTCATTAATTACATATATATTTTAAACATTATTGAAGTGTCCTGTATATACAATTATAGATTATTATCATTTTATGAGCGGTACCTTGTAAACAAAGTAAAACAAGTAAATGCATAATAAAATGACCTTGTGAAAGTGGATGCAATATTTCACATCTATTTTAATGTATTTTTTCTCCCACTCCTCAACACCATTAAAAAAAAGAATAGGAAACAAATTTCTTGTAACATAATCAAGTAAAACATATTCCTTCAGTGATCAGACAGGGAGAAAAACAATGCTATCAGTTGTGAAGTTTTTCTTTGTTTTTGGTTTGACTAGGTAGATTTCAGTTTCACAGATTGAATCACAGTTAAGGCATAGCTAGAAATAATACCATGAAGATTTTCATGTTTCCTCATGTTCCTCAACAGGCTGACTATGACTCTGAAGAACATAAAGTATTATTCCGCCAGAGTCACACAGAACTGGTATTTCTAAACTTTGTACTGCTCTCTAACAAATCCGTTACTTAATCCAGAAGTAAAACCTAGTATCTCATATTTAGTATGTAGTTGGCCAATCCTTTTAAAGGGAATTCAAAATTAAAGCAAATCTTAGTAGCCTTCAAAGACAAAGGAATTGAGTAGGAAACATGAAAAAAACTAAGTAAATGTTAATGGAGGTTTTCTTAATTATTTTTTAAAATATTCATATAAATATAAACTATATCTAGGCCAATTACTTTAGTCATCTCCAAAAAAAAAAGTCTATTAAATTACTACACAAAAAAGAATAATGTGGTACTGAAGATGAATAAAATCATAGGTTCAGAAGAAATTATATAAGAAAGAAGGAAATGTGAGAAGGAAGGACTTTTTAAATGCCTACTGAGTGCAATGTGTCAGCAATTGTGCTAAACATTTACAAATATTATCTCATGATCCTCATGACAATCAAGGAGTTAGTTGCTATTATTATAACTATTTAATGGCTGAGGAAACTAAGGCAGACAAAGATTCTATTATTTACCTAGGGTTAAAAAGCTAATAAATGTTTGCAGTCAAATTTCACTTCCAAACATCCTGACTTTCAGTCCAATGTCTTATTTTCTGTATATTTTAATTGCTTCTAGGTCATTAATGTCTAGCACTGTCATTACAAATGCTGTTTTAAATCAAGATGTGCTCTGAACCAAATTGACTTTAACTCATCGATTTATGTTGGAGAAACAAGGATGATATTACCTTTCAGATTTAATATTAGAGGAAAAACTAGAAACTTAAAGGAATGCCCAACAACTGAAGGTTAGATAAACACATTATGGGATATGATTGTAATAAGAATATACTGTGTTAAAAAAAATGACAAAAAGGACCATTTCATTATATTTTCAAATATAGGATCAGGAAAATAATCTATATGACATCATTGCAAAGACAAAAACTTTTAATGACTAAAGAACTGACAGAACAGACATGAACCTAGAGTACCAATAATGAAGAATGCTACCTACATCTCTGTTTTAATATAGATGATAATGTAATATTGCACACTGGGTCATAATTATTGGATGTGATCATCATGGATTATTTTTTACTGTTTTTCTATGAACAATTTCTAGAAATTTTGTTTTTCTTTTAAAAATGAAGGAATCAATCCCTACCCCACAAAGGAAGAGGAAAGAAACTAAATGCTGATTAATTGAAATTACACACACACACACACACACACACACACACACACACATACTAAACACATCTAATTTTAAATAAAAAACTCAAAAAAGGCCTTTTACTATAGAGGTAACAGTGATACATGCTAAGTAATCAAATAAAAAAATTGTCAAAATTCTTAACATAGTGTTCATCCTAAGTAACAGTTTCTAAACTTTTTTTGAGTTAGCAGACCCCATTGATCTTGTTTATGTCAATTATAATAATGTCTCTGAAATGATTTAGAACATGGTTGAATATAAGTAAGCTGGAATATCACTATGCCACAAGAAACAATGAATTCAGAAAGTTCAGAGAAGTATGAAATAATCTATATTAACTGATATAAAGTGGAGGAAAAAAAAATCAGAAAAAAACCTTACCTAAAATGACTATAGCAATATAAATATAAAGAATCAACCAAACAAACAAAAATTTTAAAGGTCAGATAATTATCATCTTCAAATGTGGCCTAAAAGAAGTGGAAAAAAAATGTACCTCCATCCCATCTTTACAGAAGTAAGGTACTAAGGAGACGGAACACCACTTATAGCATCAGATACAATTACTGTCTGGAATGACTGTTCAACTACATGTTTTTCTCTTTTCTTTTAATCTTTGTTATAATGGATAGTAGATTGGTCAAGGAAAAGGGCTTAATATATATAAATGTTTAAACCAAAATACATGGGTGTAGTCTTTAAAAAAAAAAAAAAAATGCTGTACCTAAAACTGATAAGATCCTGAATGGTGTGTTGGACAGAGAGAAACTAAATTGATACCCCAAGCAAGCAGGGAAAAGGCACTAATAGAGATCAATTTAGCTACATCAATTGTAGGGAGTGGAAGAGGGAAGGGGTCATCTAGTCAGAAATATAAGTTATGTCAAACCCACCCTCTGTAAAGATTTCAAGAAGTCTCACCTTGCCACACCCTGTCAGAAATCCCAGTCTTGTCCGTGAGGTTAAATTTTCCCTATGAAATCTACTTATGGGCCATCCCATGATGGCTAAATTCTTTTGGGTCAGCCTGCCACAGCACTCTTCCTTGTGGTGTGTTTCTCCTTCCCCCATGCCACATGGTATCTCTCCTAACTCCACTACGCTTCTCGACTTATCACAACTCAACTCCTTACATTTAACTAACTCTTTTAGGGTGCTAAGTCCTTCCAGGAACTTGTCTTTCATATATTCTCCCACTCTATTTCATATTGAACCATTCCTACTGTCTATTGTATCCTTCATTTTGTCTGTAACCTATTCCCCTAAACAAATCTACCTTTGGCCAAAGAGAATGACCATGTGAATTCTTCACATTACCAAGTCCTAACTTTTGGTACCTACTATTGTCTTATGTCTCCATCACCCACATCAAAACCCATAGTAATCTGAACAAAAGAAATCCTTTAAAATAGAGAAGGCCTTGGAGCTCAGAACTTAAAAGAATAAACGATAACAATAAGGATTTCAAGGGTTAGGTACTCTTTGTCCCTTAGAGAATTCTAATGACTTCTTCAAATATTCAGCAGAGGGATCCAATATTATACTGTCAAACCAGTTTTGTCATCTACAGAGAACACGATTCAGAAGTCCAAATAAAGTAGTACTTATTTTGATCTGACTCCCTCCCTAGAATAATTTGAGGTTAAATTCCTGGCATTTCTTTTGCTCCTCCTCCATCTGTTGGAATTCTTATAAATTGTGATTCTGGTTTATGCTGCCAATTGCTAAACCAGGACCCTAGTGGATCTGACAAGTGAAACCACAGTTAGGGGCCTTTAAAGTGGTGGTAGAAGTGATCATTGTTTTTCTACATTATTTTAGAGTATTCATTGAATACAAAAATGCTGAAAAGAAACATCCATATTAACAAAGAAGAGCTAAGAACAATAAACTTTCTATTCTGCTGTGGCAACATCGATCCGCTAAAATGTACTTAAAAATAAGACTTAGGGCATACTTGGATTTCAATAAAACATGTTCATTACTTTTAAAAAATGCATGAAAACTAGTACATAACAAGGATATAATCACAAATGATATATTTATTTTGTCTTAAAAACTGACTGACTCTTCAACATAATTCCTGCTTAGATGTTGGTATAACATCCTTGGCTAAGTTTCTTCATTTAAGGAATTAAATACTATCCAATAGTATCAAATCTAAATTACAAAGTACTACACAATTCAATTACCTAGACCTGAAAGAATCTGGGAAAAGAGGGTGCAGGGTAAATAAGTCAAATCCATAACTGAATATTTTTAGCAGTGGAATTACAGAGGATTTCTACTGATAATGTTTTTCAATAACATTTTAGAGATGTTCCAAAAAATAAAAGAGGAATAACCCCTTTAAAGTGTAAAAAAAAAAAAAAAAACAAGAGAGAAGAAGCACTATCCCATTAGGAAAATGTAGTCTCTGCCTAAAATGAAAAGATATGATTTTATCATTCAGAAGCAGTTACATGATCTGACATCATTAAAAAAATATGCATTTATTAAAGTCAAACAGGCAAATGATATACCCCTCCATGCTAAATAAATAAATGTACAATATGATGAATGAATCCAAATGTCCAATCACATTTTACAATGGTTATTCTACAAGGCTGAAATAATACTAGTATCTGGCACTAAGGTTGGTGCGATGAACAAAGAGCTCTGAGCCTAGAGTCAGGAATAACTAGCCTAAAACATTTATTAGCTATGTGACCTTGAACAAGTCATGTAATTTCCATTTGCCTGTTTCTCCATCTGTAAAATGGGAATGAAAACAGCACTTTTCTCCCAGGGTCATTATGAAATGAATCAAATTAAATCATAATTGTAAAACTAAAAGTTTAGCTCACTGCCTGGCACATAGTAAGTGCTATGTAAATGTTATTTATTATAATGATTATCTACTTATTTAGAATGGCTCCTGCATTCACTAGATTAGAGACAATGCACATCCACACCAACCAATGATCAATCTCAATATTGCTGATTTATCGGATATTCAGTTGAGATTTGTACAGAGTGGTCTTTAAAACCATAATTTACAGTGCTGATCTAAAGTGAATATCTTTCCTTTTTTTATTAAAGCTTTTTATTTTCCAAACATATGCATGGATAATTTTTCAATATTAACTCTTGCAAAAGCTTGTGTTCCAATTTTCCCCCTTTTCCCCACCCA
Organism: Sarcophilus harrisii; assembly: GCF_902635505.1. Lineage (NCBI taxonomy): Eukaryota > Metazoa > Chordata > Mammalia > Dasyuromorphia > Dasyuridae > Sarcophilus > Sarcophilus harrisii. Next base: position 149,068,632 of record NC_045429.1, read on the forward strand.
TGATGGCAAGTAATCCAAAATATGTTAAACATGATAAAAATATATGTTAAATCCAATATAGTCATACATATTTATACAATTATCTTGCTTTACAAGAAAAATAATATCAAAAAGGAAAAAAAGAGAAAGAAAATAAAATGCAAGCAAACAACAACAAAAAGAGTGAAAATGCTGTATTTTGATCCACACTTAGTTCCCACAGCCCTCTCTCTGGGTGTAGATGGCTCTCATCACAAGATCACTGCAATTAGCCTGAATCATCTCATTGTTGAAAAGAGCCATGATGTCCATCAGAGTTGATCATCATATAATCTTCTTGTTGCTGTGTACAATGATCTCCTGGTTCTGACCTTTTCACTTAGCATCAGCTCATATAAGTCTCTCCAAGCCTCTCTGAAATCATCCTGCTGATCATTTCTTTCAGAACAATAATATTCTATCACACGATCACATCTTTTTAACTGTCAAAGGTGCCCACTGGATAAGCTACATTTATCTAGTTCCCCATATATTTCTCTTCTTGAACTGACCAGATCTCAACTTTAAGAAGTGTAACCATCAGAAAGCAATGACCATTTTAAATGCCACCTCAATCACATATAGGCACTTTATAATGTTTCCTGATAGATTGCTCACTTCTCATTCTAACACCATGCAAACCTCCACCAACTAAGCTATTATTTCTCTTATTCTAGTTAAGCTAAACTCTTTCCTGTTCTCTTTATTCACTACTTAGCTGATCTTGAGCTCTTTCACACAGTCCTTCATCTCAGCCAGCCACTATCTATTCTTGCTCAAAATCTCTAATGTGCATCTCAAAGCTCACCTCCTCTATAAAATCTTTCCAAGAAGGCAAAAAGAAAAAGAAAGAAGAAAGAGGAGAAGGAAAAAGGAGGAGAGATGAAGGAAAAGAAAGCAGAAGAAAGGCTGGAGGAGAAAGGGGGGAGGAGAAAGGAGAAAAAAGAAAGGAGGGAGGAGGAAGGAGAAGAAAGGAGGGAGGAGAAAAAACAAAGGAGGAGTAAGGAAAAGAGAGGAGAGAGGAGAAAGGAGAATGAAGGGAGAAGAAAAGAAGAGGAAGAAGAAAAGAAGAGAAGAGGGAGGAAAAAGTAGGGGAGAGGAAGTAGAAGGAAGGAGAAGAAAGGGGGAAGGAGGAGAAAAAAGGAGAGAGGAGAAGAGGGGAAGAAGGAGAAAGGAGAAGAGAGGAGGGAGAAGAGGAGGAGAAGCAGAGAGGAGAGGAGGAAGAGAAGGAGAGAGGAGGAAGAGAAAGAGAAGAACAAGAAGCAGCAGCAGAAGTACTTTTTGCTGAGTAAATGACATGCATTTTGCAAGCAAGTTGTGAATCCAGTTTTAAGCACATAATTAAGATGGGGACAGGAACTAATGCCAAGAACTTAAAAGTAAAAGCTTTACACATTTTAATTGCTATTTTACAGTATGACTGAGCTTAAATGCCTAACAAAGTTGATATTTACCTCAAACACTTTCAGTTTTGGAATAATTTCTTCTAACAGATGAATGTCTTTGGAGACCCTGGCCTTTAGTCCATTCCACTTTTCTTGAACATTCTCAAACTCTTGCTGATATTTATTTTTTATATCATGGGGTGCACATTGCTCTAGATTCTTTGTGTCTTCTGCAAGTTTATCCAGTGAAGGTTTCTGATTTGCAAATATTTCTTCAAGAGTCTGAAAAAAAGAAAAGATTACGATTATCTGTAGCTCTCTGTTTTTATACATGTACTATTATTTAACAAGAATAGGGATTTTCTATAGATATTTTGTCCAAAAATGACACACTAATAAAATAAATATGATTAAAACAAAATATTGTGTTCAAAGTGCAGTGTTAGATGCTAAAGCTCAAAAAGTAATAATAACAATCCCTACGAAACTTCCGCAGAAAGCATGTAGATAAGGAATTTTAATAGGGAAATCAATTAAGGGAATCAACAGGGACAGGCTTTGCATAGGAAAGGACATCAAAGCTGAATCTTAAAGAAAACTATTGATTATAAGATGGAAAAAATAAATATGGGAATGAATTAAAGAGATGCGGGAGAGTCACTGTTGAGGTATTACATGCTGCATAGTGTTTTAAATACCAAGTTAAGTTTTTATTTTCTCCAAGAGGGAACCACTAAATATTTTTTACAAAGAGGAGTGATATGATCAAACCTGTGTTTCAGGAATATTAATTTAGTGGATGTGTGGAAAAAAAAGAGTGGCAAGTAGGAAGGTAGGAGAACCAAAAGGAGGTCACTGAAAGATTGCAAGAAAGCAGAGAAGAAGGTTTAAACCAGAAGAGCAGCTCTAAAAGTTGAGAGAAATTTGAGAAGAGTAAAGGGATAAGTTATGATAAAAGAACAGATTAACTATGTAAGGGAGAAAGAGGATTCAAAGAAAACTCATTTATAAAAGAGGGCAATTTTAAGGATTATGAAACTATCATCGTGGTTTAGTAAAAAGATGATTCATTATGTTTTCTTTGAGTTGATTCTTGAGGAAGAACACATTTAAAGGGTAAGAGGAGTTAATTATTCAGAAAAGGCAGACTAAAACAAGAACAATGTCAAAGTAAGAGCCAATGAAGCCTTGGAAAAAAGGGGGGGGGGGCACATTTTTAAATCAAAAGTCCAGGATTCAAATGCCAGTTTTTCCAATTAAGCATCTCTATGACTTTAAAAAATTGCTTCAGGTCTTGACGTTATTCATTTATAATATAAAAGGCTGAAATAGATAACTTCTAGGGTCCCTTTCAGTTTTTTTTTCCCCTGAGGCAATTGGCATTAAGTGACTTGCCCAGGGACACACAGCCAGGAAGTATTAAGTGTTTGAGGCCAGATTTGATCAGGTTCTGCTGATTTCAGGGCTGGTGCTCTATCCACTGCACCACCAAGCTGCCCCAGGTCCCTTTCAGTTCTAAGTCACTATTCTATGGATATCAAGGAGGAAAAATTATCTTGGGCAAAAGGGAATGGTCGATGGTATCCAAAGTTACCAGGAAGACACTGATACATTGTTGGTGGAATAGTGAATGCATCCAGCCATTCTGGAGAGCAATTTGGAACTATGCTCAAAAAGCTATCAAATTGTGTATACCCTTTGACCCAGCAGTGTTACTACTGGGCTTATACCCCAAAGAGATCTTAAAGAAGGGAAAGGGATCCACATGTACAAAAATGTTTGTGGTAGCCCTGATTGTAGTGGCTAGAAACTGTAAACTGAGTGGATGCCCATCAATTGGAGAATGACTCAATAAATTGTGGTATATGAATATTATGCAATATAATTGTTCAGTAAGAAATGAACAACAAGATGATTTCAGAAAGGCCTGTAGAGACTTACATGAACTGAGGCTGAGTGAAATGAGCAGGACCAGGAGATCATAATATACTTCAACAACAATACTACATGATGATCAATTCTGATGGACGTGGCCCTCTTCAACAATGAAGACGAACCAAATCAGTTCCAATAGAGCAGTAATGAATTGAACTAGCTACACCCAGCGAAAGAACTCTGGGAGATGAGTATGAACCACTTCATAGAATTCCCAATTCCTCTATTTCTGTCCGCCTGCATTTTTGAATTCCTTCATAGTCTAATTGTACACTATTTTAAAGTCCTACTTTATACAGCAAATTAACTGTTTGGACATGTATACATATATTGTATTTAACTTATACTTTAACATATTTAACATATATTGGTCAACCTGCCATCTGGGGGAAAAGGTGGGGGGAAGGAAGGCAAAAGTTGGAACAAAAGGATTTGCAACTGTCAATGCTGAAAAATTACCCATGCATATATCTTGTAAATAAAAAGCTATAAAAAAAAAAAAAAAAAGTTACCAGGAAGACAAATTTAGAATAAAGAAAAAGCCCCCAGAGTGAAAAAAATTTAAAGATCACTGGCAACCTTAGAGCAGTTGCAACTGAGTGGTGTTATCTGGAAACAAAAATGGAGCAAAAAGTCAGTGCAATATGATGCATTAAACAAATAAAATATAAAATGACCACTGCAACAGCAGGCTATATAAGGGAAAAGAAACAGAGAGTAACCTAAAAGTCTGTGTGCTTTTAAGCTGTAGAAACTTGAGAAGCAAAACTATTACAAACTGATCTTTAAAAATAATTGAAAGACTATTTTAAACAGTTGAAATTTTAAATTAAAATTCAATATAACTTCCACCTTTTTCTGTATTGTTTATTGGTCCTGTTATTGTTCAGTTGTGCCTGACTCTTTGTAATCTTGTGGACCTATTGTCCATGTTTTCTTGGCAAAGAAACTGGAATGAAATGTCGCTTCCAGTTTTATGTAGGCAAATGTTAAGTTACTTACCCAAGATCACACAGCTATCTTGTGTTGTGTCTTTACACTCACACAAAGACACAGACACACATACATACTACCATAGTAAATTTCTGAATTTTGTAAAAATAATAATAATAATTTAATTAATTTTAATTAATTAATTTAAGGATTAAAGGATTTTAAAATTTAAATCCTTTAAATTTAAAGGATTCTATTTGTAATTGATTATAGCATTAAATTCATCCAAACAACAAAGTTCTCAGGCATACATAATAGTTTCGAAATGAACTGAAAAGAAAAAAAATCTAATGGAGATAGATCAGTTGACCAAGGTAGCCAAGCAAGAGGACCTCCTCCTTTGAACCATCAGTCTGAATGTCACTTAGAAAATTAAGTTAAAATTTTAAAATTCACAAAACAAAATAAATATAAATGAAATCCCATCATTAAACTTTGCAATCTTTTCTGTAAGTCTGCATAAAATTTATACTTCTGAAATACAGCTTAAACTGTACTAAGCCTGGTGATATTTATATAAAGTCTAATATTAATTTAACAATTTAAACACTCATTATTGGTTGTGGGCATTTGAGCCTCAACAATTTTACAAAGAAAACACTACAAGAAATATTGTTCCTAACTTACATATGAGTTAACTAAAGTATAAGAGGGGTTACGTGATGGCCCATGTTCACAAAACTAGTAGTGACAATGATGACAGAGCTCAAACCTAGATCTATGTTAATACTAATTCTGGCATTCTTTCCATTACACTTAATGAGTTCCTTTTTTGAAAGACAATTCTGAAAAGAGTGCTAATAGTTTGAAAAAAAATAAATATTAGTAACAAAAAACAAATGTTGACTATAAAAAATATATAAATTATACTTCTATTTGTGACTAAGGTCCTATCCTTCAGTAAATAACTACAAAACACAAAGACCCAAAGATCAAGAGAAAAAAACAAAGCATTAAAAATATATTTCAAATTATTTCATAATTTAAGATACTAAAAATGGATTCAGGTTTTAAAGATCTAAGAAGTCTTACCATTTTCTCCTGTAGAGCTTTTTCAACTTCTGAAAGGTCATTTAAAGTATTGAGAGAAATGTGAGCCTTATTTTCTGATTCATTTAATACATCCTTCACTGTCTTCAATGTCTGTAAGTAGTCATCTCCAGGTTGGCTCTTCTGATCTGTGTATTTTAGAAAAACTTAATTTAAATACATATTATAAAGTTAGTATTCTTTCACACATTTCATTCATTTAGTGTTGTGCCTAGTTGTGACTAGGCAGATATTCACTACCTATGTGAACAATTTAATTAATACAAGCACAGTGTGTAAGTTTGAATTATGCATATTGCTTTAAGTCTAACATAATTTCAGGTACCCAATACTGAGATCTCAATAATGATGAACTTGCCTAAACTTTTTTTCCTTTAACTTAAGACTTCCCTTTTCTCTTCCCTTTCTCTTATAATAAAGCTACAACTTTTAAAACACAAAAAAAAGAAGCATAAATATCCACTAAAATTGTAATTGATCTCAGTCATGTAGACAAAATATCACCTACAAAGTAACATGAACCATTCTCAAATTCCTTATTCCTGGTGACTACAAGTCAATTCTAAGATATATGGGGAATGATGTATAATGATTTTTTTTTTTTTAATGAACCAACAATTTGAGTGCAAAGGAACTTTCTTTTAAAACATAAGAGGCAGCCAATAGGAACTATAGGTTAAGAAACTAAAGACTGACCCTTGCCCACTTGTCCATAACAGGTACCAAAGTTTACTTTGCAAGAGTCAGCTAAGAACTAAGAGCTGTCTGCCCATCACTTCTCATGCTTGGCCATTTAAGTTCACTGAAGAAAGAGATCTGACCTACAACTACAAAACCTTGTCCCTAAAATAGGAAATATAATCCATTTGCCAAACACAAACAGAACCATTCACTTCATCACAGATCCATCATCACTGCAAATAAACTACATTAAAAAAAAAAAAAAAACTAGCACTGCAATACTAATACACAGGCCAAATCAAGACCTGCAAGAACTGGTGAAAGCTTATGAGACACCTGCATGTTTATATTAGAAACAATTAGGAAAAGCACATTCTCCTTCAAGGATATTTTTCTACAATTTGCATACTTCAATGGATGTTTAAACTCTTTTACATAGGTAACCCTCTAAAAGCCAACATTAATTGATGAAGTCTTAAAGAAACAATATTGAATATTTTTAGTATCCCTCAAATATAAATATATCCAATTTTTTTTCAATGAAAACAAAATTCATAGGAAACCCAAGAAAAAGGAGATTAAGTACAGTAAACTTGACTATAATGGCTGGAAGCAACAGACAAGTAACATGTCATTAGCAAACTGTATAGCCATGTACAGCAGAGTATGCATGTACAGCAGAGTATGTGAGAATGGGTTTCAGACTTTCCTTTTCCTAAACACACACACACACACACACACACACACACACACCCATGACCAATCTCAGTCTTCTTTCTACTACTCTTGTTAGAGGATAAAACCACATGGGAAAATGGCAAATATTCTTCCACAGGAAGGCAACTGTGAGAGAAGTGTGCCCTAATACCAACAATTAGATGTCCCAACATACGGGGAGTAAAAAGACATAACCTGAGGACGAGACCTCATGGAGATTCCTTCCTCACCAGTAGATTCCTCAAGATCCCACCAGGATTAACAAGGGCTCGATTGTACAGCTCCAAACAATCAATAGATTAATAATAAATAATAACACCATTTATATAAAGCCTTTTATGCGCCAGAAACTACTAAGTGGTCTATAAATATTAACTCAATTTATGTCCAAAACAACTCTTGGAAGCAAGAGCTATTATTTGCATTTTAAAGATCAGTCCAAGAGGACATATCTAGTGGGTCTGAGGCCTTATTTTGAACACAGATCTTGCTAACTTCAGGTGCTGTGTTTTATCTACTACACCATCTAATTGCCCCAATCCCCTTAATTCTAGTACCTTCCTCCTATTGAAGAAAATGACTGGAAGGGGTATAAAAAAACAACAACAAAAGGCAGCTTATACCCTTCTTAAACATACCACCAGGGCTCAGACTGATGGCCTTACAACTTTTCCCTGCCCTAGTTAGGCAGTTCCAGGGAGGGTACAATATTTGCTCATGCTTCATATTTCCCCCTTAAAATTTGAAAATGATTATATATGCTCCATTTAAAAGCATATTAGTCTGGAACCAGAGTTAATACCTTGGCTCTGACATTTGCTACCTGTATGTGGTCTAAGTTTCCTCATTTTTCAGGTATTGGACTACATGACTTTGAAAGTTCCTTCCATTTCAAAGAGTATGATCATAAATGAAGTACAATAGCTATTTATAATTTTATGTACTGCTTCATTATGTGTTCAATGTTTTTGTGTTAAAACTTTAGAATAAACTGAATATATCTGAGTAAAATACAAACCAAGAATAAGACTCCTTTCCCCACTGTATTTTTTGTGAGATTTTTGGTATAAAAGGAATAACACAAAGTTGGGGGAGAAACTGCCTTAAAGTGTGGGATTTTCTTTGTAAAAATATATTTCATCTTAAAGTTGAGGTCTTTGTTCTGACAAGGACTATATCTCCTTTAAAGTGTCTGGGTTTATTCTAATTCTTTCCTTTTTTTTTTTTCTCAATTGTACTTTATTTTTCCAAATATATGTATGAAGGCAGTTTTCAACATTCATTTTTATAAGATTTTGTGTTACAATTTTTTTCTCCCTCTCTCCTTTATCTAAATCCTTCCCCAAGATAGTAAGTAATTTGATACAAATTATACATATACAATACTTTTAAACATATTTCCATGTTTGTCATGTTGTGCAAGAAAACTCAGACTGAAAGGGAAAAGAAAAAGCAAATAAACAAAAAAAGAGGTGAAAACACTATGCTTTGATCGACATTCAGTCTCCAGTAGTTTTCTCTTTGGATGCAAATGACATATTTCATCTCAAGTCTATTGGAATTGTCTTGGATCACTGCAGTTCTAATTATTTCCTAGCTAATTATCCTACATTAAGCATAGCTGATTGATTCAGAGTGCCCAGATTTTCTAGACTACACTTTGGACTTGACCTTAAAAAGCTAGGCTATAGAATTCTAGAGCTCTAAACCCCTAATAATTAGTGATTATATTTTTAATATATAATTAATTATAGTAATATTAAAATAACTATGAGATGCCTATCAGATTTGCTAATACAGTGGAAAAGCAAAATGACTTATGTTGGAGGAAATGTGAAGAAATAGGTATACTAATGTACTCCTGGTAGAGGTGTGAACTATCCTGAAGAACAATTTGGAACAAAAGGTTAAAAAAAAACTATGCATGCCCTTTGATCCAAGCAACTGCTCTACCAGATCTGCATCCCAAACAGATAAAAGAAAAAGGGGAAATTACTTGTAATAGCTCTTTTTATGGTGGCAAGGAATCAGAAAATAAGGAGAGATTCCTATCCACTGAGAAATAATTGAAGTTTTAGCATATGATTGTGATGGAATATTATTAAGCTGTGAAAAATAACAAGTACGGGGTTTTAGAAAAACCTGGTAAAACTTATGTGAACTGATGCAAAATGAAGTGAGCAGAACTAAAACAATATTATAAAGGAATACCGTATCAATAATTGACTACAAAGGACTTTAGCTAACTTAATCTATACAACAATCTATGCCAATTATAAAGGATTCTTGAAGAAAAATGCTATGTACCTTCACAGAGAGATCTGATGAACTCTGAGTGCAATTTAAAATATATTTTCTTTCACTTTATTTTTCTTGCTTTTTTGTAAGTTAATGTGGAAATATGTTTTGTACGACTTCATATATATCACAGATTTGTATTTCTTGCCTTCTTAATGGCTGTCAAGAGTGGAAAGGAGGGAAAGAATTCAGAACTGAAATTAATCTTTTAAAGGAGAGAGACAGACACAGAGATGGGGGAAGGAAGGAAAATGGAGAAAGAGGGAGGGAAAGAGAAAAAGGAAGGGAGGGAGAGAGGGAGAAGAGAGAGAGAGAGAAAGGTGGGGAGGGAGGAGAGGTTAGAGAGAGGGAAGGAGTTAAGAGATAGAACAACAGAATTAGAGAAACAAGAGGATACAACTTAGTTTTCTGTGCTAGAGCAATTTTAACACCAAACGAAGTATGGAAGGAATATATAGGTTCTTTTGGGTTGTGGGTCTTAATAGATGAGTCATTTCTGCCTCCCAGTTTCCCTGGCCTTCTTGAAGTTCCAACTAAATACCACCTTCTAAAAGAAACCTTTTCCAATATTCCCCAATTCTAATGTTTACCTTCTGCTCATTTTCTACAATTTATCTAGCATGTGGCATGTTTGACAACTCTCTTTGGACTAAGAGCTCCTTGATAGTAGAGACTGATTTTTGTTTTTCTTTGTATCTCTAGCAGTGCGTAGCACACAACAGATACTTAATAACTGTTTACTGACTGAGGAAAGAAAAAAATATCTTCACTATTTAAGGGCTTGGGTACAAGCCTTTGCATTTGCTCTCGAAATAAATAAAACTTAACCTATTTTCTGAGTTGTGTTTGCTTCCTGACATACCTGCATAGGAGTTGATGGCTTGTTGCTTTTTTGAAAGGAGAAATAAATAAGATCTAGTCCCAAGTCAAACCTCAAGTTTGCATTTCAACCAAACAGTAGGAGCAATAAGATGCCTCTAAACCCAAAGTTTAGATGCTGATTGTTGAGATACAAATTGAAAGTTTTAAGAAACTAAAAAAGGATCAATGTTTATACACAAAAAAGTATCACTAGTAAAAAAAAAAAAATAAAATTCCATCTATATCTATCTATCTATATCTATATATAAACATAAATATATAGATATAGATATAGATATAGATATAAAGACAAGTGTAAGATACCAAATGGTCAAAATTCCCTTAAACTTAAATTGACTAGCAATTATTTGGGTAATGTAATCAAGTCCAAGATCCTTTGTCAACAAAGATAAAAGATTTTTGAATTCCTAATAAACTATTATCAAAACTTCATTTTCACATAGAATTATGTGAATTACCCCAATTCCTAAATCAAAGAATAATAGTAAAATCAACAGCATTGATTAGCACAAAGAAACATACTTTGAGGGGACTGGAAAAGAGGAAGCTTTCCTGGAAATATGACATATTATACATGGAAGGGAAGCCCAAACTATGATCAATAAAAAGAGCAAAATCAAAAACCCAAAGACTGTTAAACCATGAAAGGACATTATAGATAAAAAAAATGAAAAAGGACAGAATATGAAATAATTCACCTTTCTCCAAATGTTGCTGATATTCCTCCAAATTCTGTTGCAGAGATTTGTAGCGATCTATAAAACTCTCCAGACTCTTCTGAATGAAACTTGGAGCAGAAGGTCGAGACATAAGATCCATACAGCTGGAACTCATGATTTCAATTTGAGGGCCAAGACTAAGCAGATGGGTTAGTTCCCACTATAGAATGGAAACATAGACATATAATGGAAAAAAGAGATAAAAGAACTTACACACAAAAATATTACTTGTACCAGTATTAATTATAAATTCAGTAAAAATTTGGACTGAAGAACACATCTATGAGACAAGAAGCTTAATTACCCACCTGGCATGAATCCTTCAAACCTGGACCAAACTGCTGAGTAGTATCAGAAATGGAAAAGTTTTTCACCCATTCCTCCTTTTCCTTGACAGCTTTTTCAAGCTCATCCAAATCTTTAAAGTATCCATTTATATCATCTTGAAGTTGAATTTTTCTTGAAACATCTTCCAAATTCCATGTCACATCTTTCCATTCTGATAAAACCTTCTCTAAGACAGTTTTTACATCATCTGAAGAGAGTCCTTCTGTAACAATTTTGAAAACAATCAAGTGTAGTCTTAATTCATCACCAAACTTTTCTTAAAATGTTTTTTAAAAGTTTAACAAAATGAAAATCAGGACGAAAAGGTGATCTTAACATCAAGGGTATAGGTGAATTGATTTTTGTTTTAAAAAACAATACGGGGGGGAAGGGGGGGAGAGAGACAGGGGGCAGCTAGGTAGCACAGTAAACAGGACCTAAGTTCAAATTTGGTCTCAGACACTTAATACTTCCTAGTTGTGTGACCCTGGGCAAGTCACTTAGCCCCAATTGCCCTAGCAAAACAAATAATACTGTAAGTTAGAATATTTAAAGAACATTTTAAAATCTCTTTTTAAAATATTAAACATTTTTTTAAAACCTCATGTTGGCTGTCTACTGAATTGGGTACTATAAGGTTCAAGCATATATCCATATAGCCATATATCTATATATATATATTCACACACACATATACATATATATAATATATTTTTTAGGTGAAACATGATCAAACATTAATATTATATATATTACTATTTTTTAAATTATCCACAGAACTATCTCCCACCTCTACTTTCTAATTCTATCACAAAGTAATTAAATCAATACCATATTCCTGAACACAAATGTCAATTTCCCCACAATACTACCATCCCTATGACTTTCTCAACCAAACAATAACAACAACAAACAGCTCTCCTCAGCATATCCGTATATGATTTTTCTTTTCCTATTAGTCTATAGGCTCTTTATGAGCAGGAAGTATCTTACTTTGTGGTATTTGTAGCTTCAGTGCTTAACACTCTGTCTATGAGAATTTAACACCCTGTCTATGAGAATTTATTAAATTCCTTGTCATTCATTCATCATATAATCAAGAAATCTGAAAGTGAGAAGGGACCATAAAGGTCATTCAGTCAAGGTAATTCACTATACAGAGAAGTGATTTTATGTAGGAGGAAAAAGAGGAGGAGGTGGAAGTAGAAGAGAAAGAAGAAGAGAAATAAGCAACAGCAGCAACAACAATAGTAGTAATGGTAGCTTTCATTTATATAGCATCTATTATGTTCCAGATACTGTGCTAAACACTTCAAAAAATATCTCATTTAATGCACACAACAACCCTGAGAGGCAGGACCTATTATTCTGCCCATTTTAAATATGAGGAAATTAAGACAAACGGAGATTGAGAGACATGCCCATTAGACAGGTAGTAAGCTAGTAATGTCAGAAGCTATATTCGAACTCAGGTCCTCCTGAATGGAGCCTAATGCTCCATCCACTCTGTCACTCTGTCAACTAGCTATCCTCAAGGTAATAGAGCTAATCAGAAATTAAGATTTATAAAACATTTTAATTGTGTTATTTAATTTGATCTTCACAGTAGACTGGGGAAGCAAGGTTATTCCTATCCTCATTTTACAGACTAATGTTCAGAGATAATAAAGTAACTTATCTAGAGCCATATAGAAAATAAGTGTTATAGGAGAGATCTGAAGCTGGGTCAGCTTGCTTCAAAGACCAGCAGTCTACTCATTCTACCATTTTAACTCTATAGTAACTACACTAGGATTGACATTCTGGCCTACTAATTTCAAGCCCAATTAGACTTTTTAATTTTAGTACCTTCCTTCTATTAATTATTTCTTATGTGTCTTTTTAATAATTTAATATCCTCAATGCTTACCATATTGATTGGCACATAATAGGTGGTTAATTGTTGCTTACTAAGTCATCACCATCATCATCATCAGAATATTTAGGACATCCCATTAAGAAAATGTGATGACCGCACTAGCACCCAGGATACCTTAGAATCAGCCAAAATCAGGATAAGCAAAAGTCCTTAGTCTTTCTTCTTGGTCTTCAGGGGTAGAAGTGAAGGGATGGATGGAAGTAGGATCTCCGCAACTGCCTTCTTCCTTGTCCACCGCAAAAGTGATCCTGGCTAGTCTTACTCCACCCCCTAGTCCCTCCTACAATTCTCTGTATACACCAATTATCGAGCCTGCACAGGATAATGGGAAGAGCCATTTTCCAAGCATATGTCCCTAGAGTATTGTCCAATTGATAGCCTCAAGTGCTCGGCTGTCCTGACTTCAGTGCATTGTCTTAAGAGTTTCAGCCCTCTACAAGAAAAGATATCCCAAATTTATAGGCTAACTGGAAATATTATTTTATACATTATATATTTCTAAAAAAAAAATAAATCACTGAGCACTGAAATTTATTTCATTATGATTTTCAAGATGGAGATATTTTCAAAAATTATTACTAAAAGTACATATAAAGAATTAGAAAGAAATTTATGTTCTAAGCACATCAAGTATTTTCAGAGGAGTGGTATTAACTGTGTACTATTTGTTTAAGTGGGTGGATGAACAATTCTGCATTGTACACTCATGAATAAATACCAAGAAGGAAAATCAGAGTTATTTAAAAAAAAAAAAAAGTTAATATGCCCAACAAAAAGTCACTGATGCACTTTAGAATGTGTATTTTCCTTGCTATATAAGACTGTACCCACTGAATAACTGAAATAACACATCATATAAAGGCATGTAATCTGCCAAGTACTATAGATTTAACATGCCTTATTATTTATGTCCTACATTATATATACACACACATAAATATAAATGAGACTTAAGAAGATCATGATTATGCACTTCAAATATCTACAATAAAGTTCACATCTGTACTAAGGTGATCTGTTATGGGCCAGAACTTGAAACAAGGTACTAAGTGAAATTGAGGAGATAATGGTTAAATCTAGTTCAGCACTGATTTAATCCTACAACAAATAATGGTTTCCTACTGATATAATGATTGGTGTACACTCAGTGTGGGGCATATAAGGAGGACCTTTCAGGGCCAGAAAGGACAAGTGTACTAGAAGCTCTCGGAGCCTGAGACAGATTCATTCCATTGTCTACCTTTGTGGTGGCCAGAGGCTGAAGCACAACCTTTGGAGTTGGAGAGATTCAGAGGGCAAAGAAGGAGGCAGGAGCTCAAGCTCTCAGAACCAAGGAGAGATATAGGCCTCTAAGAAAACTAACCGGTCCCCAGGAAAGGAGACAAGACTTTGAAGGAGACAATAAAGGATTTGGACTTTTAACACCTGGTTGCACTTCTAGTGATTACTGAACTGAAACAAAGGCTGCTCCTAGAGACCTCAAGAAAACCCAACAAAAGAACATTACATTTTAGAGAAAACATTACAATTATCAAAAAAGATTTACAAAGTCAAATAAACTACAGACTTTGGGAATAGCTTCCACCAAACTTCTACCACCAGCATTTTATTACAACAGAGAAATAACCCAATGGACATTGGTGACACTTTTAGTTTCATCTCCATTTTTGGAGTTATGTATAAAGGTAATGCCAGTATATACTTATATCACTTTTATTTCTGGCATACTCACAAACAGAAACTGAACCAGTAACGTGTAATGTCATTGATGTATATATTTTATTCAATGATGCAAATCACAGCCTATCTTAACTAGGGGGAACTAAGTGGAAGAATGGATAAAAGTGCTGGCCTTGGAGTCAGGAAGACCTGAGTTCAAATTTAGCCCCATAGCATTAAATGTATGATCTTCAAGTCACTTAATCTGTTTACCTAGATTTCCTCAATTTTGAAAACCACCCAGAGTTGTTGGTGAAGATTAATCAAATCAGAGATAATAAAGTAACTTATCTACAGCCATATAGAAAATAAGTGTTATAGGAGAGATCTGAAGCTTACAATAATAATTGTAAAATGCTTGGTAAAGTACCTGGCATATAGCTTTGCTGATGTTCAGTCATTTTTCAGTCTCATCTAACTCTTTAGGGTTTCCTTGGCAAAGACACTGAAGTAATTTTAACATTTTCTTCTCTAACTTAACAGATGAGAAAACTAAGGCAAACAGGGTTAAGTGAATAGGTCAGGATAAATTGGCTAGTAAGTGTCTCTGGCCAGATTTCAACTCACGAAGATGATTCTTCTGGATTTCAAGCACTCTCCCACTGTGCACCTAAATGGTATATCGTTAGGACTATATAAGTGTTAGTTATCATCATCATCTAACTAATGTCAATCTCCACTCATAAGTAGCTAAAAGAGAGTCCCCACAATGAGCTATAATATCAACATTTTGTTGGCAAATCATCACATAATATAATAACAGCAATATTTATGACAAATGGTTCACATTTCTAGTGTACTTTAAGGTTTTCTCATCACAACTCTATCATATATGCGGTATAAGTATTATGATCCCATTTCATGAATGATAAAACTAAGGTTCACATAATAAATTACTTGCCTAGGGGCACACAACAAGCAAGTGTAGACCTAGTTTTGAATCTGGGTATCTACTTGCTCCGTGTTCATAATTCTTTCCATGCTGCCATCAACTACATATATTACTACAAGGAGAGTGGACTAACTACATTTTTTTTTCAAAGTAATCAGCCTGGTGAAAGGAATTAGTATTAAGGGGAAATTGAAGGAATACTGTTTTACTTAATCTCTAATACAGTGTCCATACAACCTCCAAAATATTCCTGAAATATAGATCTAACAATATTCTCTTACTTAAAAGTCTCACATGACTCTTCTACTGCACCTCTAGAATAAAATATAGAATTCTTATCCCAGCATTTAATGATTTTCATAGTATAACCACCACCTATCTTTCCAATCCTATTCAAAACACTTTATGTTCATAAACTATTTCTTTAAAACTAGATGTTTACTGTTCCAGTACACAAAATCCTAACCTACACATTGTTTTGTTTTTCAATTGATTTATCATATCTAAAATACAATTACACCTCACTTCTCATTTCTATCTTATAGAATAACTAGGATCAAAGCACAGCTTAGATAAAACCTCTTATACAACATTTTTCCTGATTACTTCCAGTCGTAAATGCTCTCAGCTCCTTGAACTGAATTCATTTTTTATTGTTTTATAACAACTTTGTACTAATTAATCTCTGTGCATGTTACATACCATCAAGAGAAAGTTCTTTGAAAGTAAGAGGCTGTTTTGTTTTTTATTTCATATTTTATCTCATTTTCATTTATATCCCTCCAAATTAAGTACTATATACCTTTAAGTCAGACATGATTGCTACTGAAGTGTTTGTTTAAATGAACTGAAGATTCAGCAAAGGAGACATTATAATGTATACAAACGCAGCTAAAATGGCCATTTTCTCCAAATTACTATCCAAAGGGGGCAAATTTACCTTCATTTTAGGTTTCCTATTTTGATAGCCACATTTCCTTCACTTAACCTTCCCATACATATCAATATATGATATAAATGACTTTCAAAGGAGAACAAATAATTAATAAACAAAGTTACACATAGCTCTTTGTTATTAATTTAGTAGAGTTTTGTTTATTTTTTTTAACTCAATGTGATATAAGAAATCATGAGTTTCTTATAACAATTTTCAGGTTCACATAACAATTCACTATATGAAGGTTATCAATAAAACTAAAATAATTGTACAAAAATAAAATCACTAATTGCCCAAATAATTACCTATATTATAAAACAAAAACACCCTGAATATTGAATGACCTTTACATTGGTATGATATCTTTATGAGATATATGTAAAATATTTTAAAAATATGAAATATAAAATATTTTTAAATTTTTAAAAATATTTAAAAATTTTTAAAATAATATATATAATATTTTAAATAAAATTGTTAAATAAAAATTTTAGAAAATAAAATTAAATTAAAATGAAATTCAAATTTCATAGCGTAATAAAAAATATCCCCAAAGAGACTACTACATAAAACCCATGACATTTGCCAGCTATAATGAGCTTCAGTTTTTAAAAGTAAAATTGTATGGCTGCTTA
This sequence comes from Sarcophilus harrisii, assembly GCF_902635505.1. NCBI lineage: Eukaryota > Metazoa > Chordata > Mammalia > Dasyuromorphia > Dasyuridae > Sarcophilus > Sarcophilus harrisii. Next base: position 149,085,738 of record NC_045429.1, read on the forward strand.
ACATCTAATTACAGGAGACTCATACATGGGTGTCTTGGAGAAAAAAATTGCCCTCATCAACCAAACCAACCAGTTTCCTCCAATACTTCTATATGAACAAAGCAGCAGAGACCACTGAGTCCTTAATGATTCTAATACATTAAGCAGAAAATTCCTCTCAGTCTAAGCTACAGTAAAATTTAAAATGGATCCAGTTTAAGAATACTAAAGCATATGACCATCTTTTTTACTAAAAAATTGAATATGCTTTTCTTAACTGATTTTCATCATTCTCGTCTGCATCATTAACTAACTTGACTTTGACCAAACTAAAGCTAAGCTTTATCTACCTTTACAATAATTACCAATGTGCCAAAAATAGCATTCACCAAAATGAGAGCCTTACTTAGGTTCTATTTTTTACTTTTATACCAGAAGAAGTAAAATCCCTACTGATGCTAGAGATTTAGATGATACAATCATAGGTTTAGAAAGAAAGTGACCTTGTTTGCTTTCTTTTCTGAAAATGCCCTTCCTTTTCATGATGGTTATAAGCATCTGAATTTTTAGAATAGTTCTCACTACACACACACACACACACACACACACATTCAAAAACTGCTAACATAGTCTAGCTATAAAAAAATAAATATTAAAACTTGGAAAATACAGGTGCCTAAGGAATAATAGGTATATTGTACATTAATGCTTTACAGCAAGTTACTAGAGTTTGTACTAAAGGAACATCTGAGGAACATAAACAAATATAGTAGAGCTGACCTTTTCCTATTTGCTCCAAAAGATTTTGTGCATTGTGGTTTAATTCATTTAATTTGGGACTTCTTTCCATTTGCTCCTTTTCTAGGACCTAAAAATAGAATCACAAAAAATGAATACATATAGTCTCTTCTGTATTGTTAATGGTATTTTTTATTTTTCCAATTACATATAAAGATAGTCTTCAACATTCATTTTAATAAGATTTTGAATCCCAAAACTTTTTCTCCTTTCTGCCCTTCCTGTCCCCTCCAACACAGCAATCTAATAAGGATTATGCATATAAAATCACATTTTAAATATAGTAAAAGAAAAATCAAAACAAAAGGAAAAAAAACAAGAAAAAGCAAATTTTTAAAAAGGATGAAAATGCTATGCTTCTATCCACATTCAGTCTTCATTATTCTTTCTGAGTGTAGATGGCAAGTGTAGTGCTTTACCCAGTATAACATTCTACCTCTCAAATGTACCTACATACAATTCCTGAGATTACCATGTACTATTAAATATTTATTTCCTATGGATATTCTATAACCACATTAAACGCAGCATTCAGAAGGCAGAATTTATTCATCTTTCATATAAAATCCTTCCTAACAAAAGCATCATTATTCAAAAGTCTGGAATCATTTTCAACTCCATGTTGCCTTCTCCCCTTAGTTTGGGAGCATCTTGAGAGCAGCCATATTGGTCTGTTTTATGTTCCAATGCTTAGAACACTGTCAAGTACACAGTAGGAATTTAAATAGCACTGATTGATAGAATGTGACAAGTAATGACTGAAGAAAGCACAGGGGATGAAAATGTTATACTGAAGCTAATTAAACAAATCAGCAACAAAAACAGGCAAATGATAAGTCTTTGACTGCCAGTTCTGGATTGGTCAAATAAAGATGGCAGTTCTAGCTACTACCCTTTAGCATCACCAAGAAGCTTGAGGGTGTAAGCCCGTTCAGAGTACCGATTGTTCTCTCCTGTCTTCTCTGGTTTGAGAAGTTAAAGAAGAAAGAACTACTTCTGATTTTTTCTTGAAATCTTTATCAATTAAAGAAGGCCATTTTTTTGTACAACTAAAAAAGGTTAGAAACCCTCAAAATTTCTACTCAAAGAGATGATTCCTTGATTTTGGCCTGCCTCACTCCTTAAACAGTAACAATGGCCCAGCCTTCACTTCACAAATTACTCAAGCTGTACCAGAGGCACCTAAAATTACTTATTACCTCCACTATGCCCATAACCTCAGTCCTCTGGGAAAGTGGTGGCACTATATGGACCCCTTAGTTGCTTTCCTTTTTTATTCCATCCTAATTCTCTCCTCATTATTTTCTTCCTTTTAATATTCAGCCTTTGCCTATTGAATCTCTTAACCAATTTGTTTCTATCAGACTAGCATCTGTTAATTTCCAGATGACCTAACAGAATGACCCTTAGACCCCCAGGTAAGGCAGTATATCCCTTCTATGCAGTTTGAGTACAACTCACATTCACATCCACCCTCTCATGACTAAGCCCTTAGGCAGGGTCAATTTTATGCCCTTTATCAGCCTAAAGCCCTTTATCCCTAGACTCAAATGAATTAAAAAAAGTCCCAGTTTTATAAGGAAAGAATGATGGAATCTTAGATGCTGCTCCAGCCCCAGTAGACTGGCTCTACAAAAAGACCTTTTACACCTTGCATGTGCAGCTATTTTATCCTGACTCGCTCTGACTCTATCACTCTATCCTGACACTCCTATCTAATCACAGGGATTTTTCCCATGCTCATCATCAAATGTAATTGAGATTGGCCAAAACTTCCTACTTTGACAAATTCTCCTGTTGTTTCTTACTCGTACTGTCCGTTCTCTATATAATCCCTCACATAACTGCTGGATGGCTCTTCCCCCTTAAGGAGGGGAGCTGAGGAGTATGTCACCCTTTAACCTAATTACATGTGGGAAGGAGGAAAGGAGGGAGGGAGGAAGAGAGGGAAGGAGGAAGAGAAGAAGAGAGGGAAGGAAGAAGGGAGAGAGAGAGAGAGGAAGAGAAGGAATGTGGAAAAGAGGGAGGGAGGAGGATAAGGAGTATGAGACACCATCGTTTAAGGGTATACTCAAACAAGGTTTATATGTGTAACCTTGGACAATTTAACAACCTACCATGGCATCAGTTTCCTCCCCTTTAAAATTAGGGATGAGACTAAATGAAAGTATGAGTTCTACTATAACATTGGGCACTAATTCAAAAGACTCCTTATTAAAGCTGCAAGGTGTAAGCTAAAATTTCACAGCTTATTGTAACATCTAAATTTTACAACTATGACAATTTCCTTAATTTGAGTCACTGAGAATTTTCTTGTTAGAAAAGAGAATCTGCTCTAAAAGCACCTCTTCATAAAGAATAAGTACAAAACTAATCATGGCTTTATCACCTTATAAAGTGTTTTTTTTTTGTTTTTTTTTTTGGTCCAACTCAGAATTCTATTCTTTCTACCATGGATTTTAAGCCAAATATAACAATATCCAATTTGAGATTTAAATACAGCACTCTAAATCTTCCTCATTAGTCCATTATGCTATCATAAGTTTGCATTTCCCATCATTTCCCTCTATGTGAACAGCAGACCTAACATGAGAAAATATTTTATTCAAAAGAAATCATTTACCTTCAGTTTGTTCTTCATATCCAAGGTTTCTCTCATCTTCTTATACTCTTTGATATCTATGGTGTGAATGGCACTGTTTGTTTTTGAAATCCAGTTCAATAATTCAGAGCTTACAGCATCAAACCTAGTTTTAAGAGATCAGATGTCATTAGTTTTTTTCAATTCTCTCCTCAGCAACTTGGAGGCATTAAATATAAAAATGGTTCCTGTGCTATGTGACATTTATCCAATGTATACACAGAAAATAAACTCACACAATGCTTAATTAATCAAAATGACTTGGTATTTTACTATTTGTCAAACCTGTTTCGATTATTTTAATGTGAGTTAACTACACCGAATCACACAAAACCCACAAATTAACTCTAAAGAACTTCTCAAAATATAATACATGAATGTAATTATGCCATAAGAAATGAAGAATAAGAATGCAAAAAAGGTAGGGAGATTTCTATGAAATGATGGTGAAACAAATAAAATTGAACAGAAAGAATACATTATGTATTGGTTAGAATGATTATATGCTGAAATTGTCTAATATTTGCTTTTGTGTGCCTATGGTATAAAAGTAATCACTCCAGAAATCATTGAAGAGGAAAAAGTACTTATCCTTCTGAAGCCGTAATTACCTGAGAAAAGATACAATAAAGCCAAAAGAATAATATAGAACCTTTCAAATCATAAGTCTCAAGGAGGAGGTTGTAGAAAGAGCTAAAAACTGGGTGATCTGACAAAATACCAGTCAAAAGAAACATTTTGAATGGAACATCTTTTTATTAAAAGAATGCTTTAAATTTGAGGCTCAAAACAGTGAGATAACCAATCAGTCTTCAAAAAATGCCACAAAGCTACAGAAATCTTGGAATTCAACTTTGGGCACACAAGACAGTAAAATTTTCATTATAGTCTTCAAAATTTCAGGGTTCTCACAGAGGTAACCCAGAACCTCTTTGTTCTATAAATTCCCAGCAGGATTCTTTTCAAGTAACAGAATTCAGTAGATTTTCATAGATTTAAAACCAGGCACATTTCTCTACCTTACAGATTGAATCTTTTTCAGACATTGCTTTCCAAAAAGGATCCAATGCATCATCATTAAATGCTAGATAAACAGTATAGATTGAGTCTTTAATTATAGCAGAAAATTTCTCAAAAAAATTATTGGATCCTTTTTTTTTTAAATCAGTACAAGTAGTATCACCCCCTCAATCTCACATTATGTAAGTTTGTTCTAGGTTTAAACCTGTTACATGAAACAAATGCTTCAAAACTTCTAGCACTTTATTTTGGTTCTGTCAAATTCTCATTAAATAGTATACTACAAGAAAGATACAGTACTAAGATATAATAATGATACACGTATAAAACATGACACTAATCCGGTCTTCAAAAAGTTTTTACTTTATCAGAAGGGGGAAAAAAAGAATATATTCAAAAATGACAATAACACATAACTGAAAATAAGAAGTGAAAAATGAAGTGTGAGTTTAGAGAGAGAGGGAAGAACATTTGTAGGAGGGAAGTATCAGCAAAGGTTTTAAGAAACATGTGGCATATATAATTTATTTTCAAAGATGAATAGGATTTCAGCAGGAAGAAAACATAAAAAAGGTATTCTAGGAAAAAAAAAAAAGGAAATTGCATGAGCAAAAGCATGTATGTGGGAAAATGAGATATATACAGAAGACAAGTAGTTCAGTTTGGAGGAGAAAGTGAGCAAGGGAAAAGTGCTATAAAAATACAGTAGAGGGTTAGTCCTTGTATCAATGAAAAGAATCTGGATTATATTTATTAAATAATTAGGAACCATTAAATTGTTGAGCAAAGAGTGACAATATCAGGGTTGTGCATTAAGAAAATTATTTTAACAATGAATGATAAATAGAAAGAATCATGGGAGACAGCCATTGCAAGCAGGAAAACTAAGCTACTGAACAAGGCAAAAGACAATAAGGGCCATAAATAGGTTGGTGATAGTGACAGTGGAAAGGTGGGGTTTTAGGAATAAAAGAGATATTTGAGGGATTTAGCAAATGACTTGCTATAAGGGACAAAGGAAAGAGAAATGTCAAAGATGACTGAGATTACATGTCTGGCAGATTAGAATAATAGTTCTATCATGAATAGGAAGAGAGGAGTGGGGACAGCTAGGTGGCACAGTGGAGAGAGTACCAGCCCTGAAGTCAGGAAGACCCGAGTTCAAATATGACCTCAGACATTTAACACTTCCTAGTTGTGTGACCCTGGGCAAGTTACTTGACTCCAATTGCCAGCAAGGGGGAGGGGAAGGTGGAAGAGAGAAGTAAAGAAAGGCACAGATTTGGAGAGAATTACAAATAGTTTTATATCATTTATGTGTATAAATTATGTATTATATATAACTTATTTATATATAAATATATATAATATAGTATATAGAATGTCAATAATAAAATTACATAATACAAATATGTATTATCTGACATTTATATGCACATATGTATATACATAATTTGGCATGATGACAAGGCATCCAAGTGAAGATAATTCTGAGGAAGTTGAAAATTGGTTCTGAAATTCAAAAAAAGTACAGGCTGAAAATAATGCGAAATTAATCTACAGAAAGAACAGTAGTTGAACTTAAAGGTATATACAGTCCACGTATATACAGAGAGAAAACAAATAGGTTGAAGACAAAGAAATGCTTGAGATTAAAAGAATAAGAGGAGAAAGAAATATTATTTGGGGAAAACAAAGAAGGAAGAAAGGCAGAAAAAGAATCAAAAGAATTCAGTACTATATAAAGAGGAAAGGAAGCATTAGAAAACAGGGCTAAAAATTATAAAGAAAGCAGAAGATAAAGGAGTGAGTTTATCAGTTAGGAAGTGACTCACATTTGAAAGGAACAGCATCAGATGAGTAATACAAACAGAAGCATTATTACAAAGCATTGTGGAAAAGAAGGAAGAAGAGGTATGGAACATAAATTATAGATGGATAGAGATTAGAATGATGAAAAGAAAGAAGGCAATGGAGTAAGAGCCAGTGGGAATGGATAGAAGATGTAATAAGAAGGATATTAAAAGAAGGGCATGTTTCTGGAGAGAATAAAATGAGAGAGAAAACTAAAATTTTTGAGAAGGAAAATTAAAGGATCTCTTACCAAAGGACTTCAAAATTGCTTGGAAAATAGTGAGAAATATGATCTCAAATAAAGCGAAGTATGATAGATGACACTATAGTCATTGAATAAACACCTAAGTCACAATCACTAAGTCCATGACCAGTTTATTGCTCAATTATTATGAACCATGTAGGATATGATCTTAATCTGAGTGCAGGAGAAAAGAAAGCACCTTCATTTAAGGATGTTCATTATTTTAATAGAAGTGTCTTCCTTAAACAATAATAATAATAGCTAACATTTATATGGCACTTACCATGTATAAGTGCAAAGCACTTAAAAATTACATTCTTACTTGTTCTTTAAAACAAACTCTTGGGAGTTAAGAGCTATTATTATCATCAACTCCATTTTACAGATGAGGAAACTGAGGCAAACAGAAGCTAAGTGACTTGAGTAAGGTAAGAGTTGGTAAGTATCTGTAGTAGAATTTGAACCCAGGTCTTTCTGGATACAAACCTAGCAGTGCATCTACTGTACCATTTACTTGCCCTTTAATGACATTCAATAGAATTTCAATTTATACAATATATAAAAATATATAATTTATAAGAAAATCAATATGCTCATTTTTACTTTTTCTTAGCTTCAAGGTCCACATGTACTTGTCTCTTCTTTGGTGGAGGAGGAGGAGGCAATTCTTGTTTGGATTTCTTAACAGTGACTTTTTCTCTAATGCCAACAGTTTCCAAAAGAAGTTTCTGAGGCACCTGGGACATTCCTAGCTTTGCTACTGCTTGAGTCACCTATTTAAAAAACAAGCAAACAAACAAACTAATTAATTAATTGGAGGGAGGGGGGAGATCCAAAGACCTAGACCTTGATCTGACAGTAAAACATTATTGCATCTTTTATTGTTGATAATGTTATTGTTTTATTGTATTTAAACAAAAACTATTCAGATGTTATTAAATAATGAGGTACAAATATGTTCCTAATCTTTTTTTTTAATTTCCATACTGGAATAACGGAAAAGTTTCAAAAGTCAGAAATTTTTTAAATGCTCAGCCTCATATTCAGAACTAAATATTGACACTTTTTAAGTTTAATAAATTATTTACTTCAAAAAGAGATACCAAAACATATTTTAAACAAAGCATTACCTGGTTAGAGTAGTCTTCTAGCCTCTGAACCAAGCTATCCCACCTCTGAGTCAGTTCTTCTGAATCACTACTGATCTTCTTAGAAATCCGGGGATTATTAAAGAGCTGACTTACATCATGGCCAGCCTCACTTAGTTGGTCCAGGGTCTGACGTTTCATTTCCATGTCTTCCTTCAAAATCTAATATTTAATTAAAAATCTTTGTTAGATGATTCTGTCCTAATAAGAATTTGTTTTCCTATTCCCTTAATTTAGAGTCAACACAGACACAATATAATAAATGGTAAATGATATGATAGCAGGTAAAAAGAAATGACTTTTGATACTAGACAGATTCTAGATTACATAATTAGCATAGGCTAAAAAATACTAAAAGAGAAGAAAAAAAATTATAGGCCATCCAAGGTAGTAACATAAAAGGGAATGCTGGCAAAGAAAGTACTCACTGCCAATCTCCGAACACTGACACTCAGCTCCTTTTGGTCTTTGAAGTTGCTTGTCTGCACTTTATTTAAAGCCTCTTCTTTTTCAGTTAGCCAAGCTTTCAGCAAACACTATAGATGAAGATGACAATACCAAATGAATAATAAAATTAGAGAGCAATTCTCAAATCAAAATCATCAGGTATTTAAAAACTATCAAGTGCTATTTCACTAGAAGCCCCTTCTAAAACAGAGAGTCTTCAACAAACACAATAGTTTAAGACATACATAAAAACCAATTAAAAATGAAAATAACATGCCAAGAATACTAATGAAATAAACAAGATCATGACAATGAACATTTAACCAAAGAAAAAGGAAAACATTCAATACAATTATATCATATCTTTGAAAATTATGCACTTTGTATTTTAAACACATTTACCCAGAATTAAATAAGTGCTTGAGTAAATAAAAATCATTTTCAAGTAGGCAAGATATAGCTGAGACATGAAGGTGAAGCTCATTTTTAAGCAAGATTAAGAAACTAGAACTTACAGATTCAATGTCCAAAGTTACCAGGTCAATAGATCTGTAGATAGCTTCAGAAGCACACAAAGACAACTCCGAAATCATCCACCTTAAACTTTTATGGTCTTAATCTCTTTCAAATAAGTTGATATTGAGCAATGTATATTTATGAGTTAAGCAGGAATAAGACTAGGAAATCTTCCAAGATCCTTTTATGATTTGATTCAATGATATAAGAACATATGGGAGAGATAGAGCCCTAAAAACTCTAGTCTGGACCTTCTTGCTAAATCAAATCTATTAATCTGGTCTCTATACAAGTATTTGCATCTAAGATAAATGTGAATAGAAAGAACTACAACCTGGTCCATATCAATATTACCCACCCAACCATGTAATTTATGAAAAGATGATTAATTTGGAAAGAAGAGTGAAGGAAGAATACATCAATTATTTTTATTATGCCTGGACTGTATCTACTTCTTTAACAAAAAAAAAATTTCTTCTGTTTTTGTTGACAGAATTATTCACAAATATCTATTTATATTTTCATTTATTGGGCTGTCAGAAAAGTTCAAGAGATTTACCTTTGCTTTAGCATTTGATAAATGTTTTGGATGGAAATGACAGCAGATAGAGTTAAAATATTTTGCAGTTTCCTAAAAACATTTTGCTGAAGTTGGAACTAATTCCCTGAACCCATTTTCAATTATCTTGAAGTTGCTGTACCTGGGTGAACAATAATCCCTTGACAGATTATTTAATCGAATACAGTATGGGACTTGGATTTAGCTCATGCATCTACAAGAGATCAATATATAAAGCAAAAATGATGGCTTCAATTTTCCCAAGAGAGTTTCATTACTAGAGCATTTCTGCCACATCTGAACAAGACTAACTTCTTCCTACATTACCTAGTGGCAGTACATTAGGTTGTGTTGAAAAAATCTCAAAAGAAATAGAAGGCTTAGATGCTTGTAAATTTGGAAAATCTCATGAAATTGTTTCTTCTTTACTTGAGATCACAAATTACACAGTTTACATGACACGGTTCAGGAATATGGTTTGGAACAATCTAAAAGGCACAGTCTAATAACCACCTGTTTTTTCCTATTATAAGGGTAGAATGTAAATTTTAGACTTCAATATATGGTTTTTAGCCCATTTTCAACAGAAGCTATAATAGTTAAGCAGTCAGAATTATTCTCATTAATGCTGAAAACTAAATTTGGCATTCCTGCTCCTTCTTTTGACTTCATGATTCACATTAACATAAATGGCAGTCTCTTAGTCAATGAGGCGCAACATTTCAGTCATCTTTAAACTTCTGAATCTAATTGAAAATGCATATTAGTGTTATGATGAATGTGGGCAAAGACAAGAAACTACAACAATTTACTGACCCATACATGTCTTTCATGAGACATCTCTAAACAGGAGATGTACAAATTTAGAGACATCTCTACTACAAATGTTTATATTACAGACTATTTGTGCCCAACTTGTGGTACAGCTTTCCAAATTCTTATTAGTCTGATCAGGCACAGTGGGACACACTATTATCCTTGAACCCAAAATAGTGATGTAATTCAGGTCCTCTTCAAGAACAAAGGCTAACAGCCTGCCAGCCATACATATGTCTTTCCTCAATCACTTTTAATCACTCATTATAATCACTCATCTACTTATCTAATCCTCAAGGTTACATTTCAAGCAACTTGAGGGCAGGACTCAACTGAATCAACTGCTTCAGGACTTAGGACACAATGCCTCATATTCAGGAGATACTCAGTAACTATTTGATAAATGTCTAATGACTAACCATAACCAAAGAAATTAACAAAATAAACCAGCCAGCTTCTTTTGAGTTATTTTCATCCAACTGTTCTCAAGCATTACATGTTTGCCTTTCTACTAAACTATCTGTAAAACATAGATATTTCTCTTTAAAAAGAATAAGCACTGATGTTAGTGGAAAAACACAACTTCTAAAAATATTAAGTTGAATAACTGAATAAGTATTCTGAAAACAAAGCTGGAACATGTCTTTAATTTGTTATTTCCGAATATAGCAATGTGAAAGGAAAATAAAAATGATTCACATACTAAAGTAATATTTAGACATAATAGAGGAATCCATTATCAAAACAAGGACTAGACCAAATTATTTGGTTAAACCCAATAAATATTTCATGCAAATGATATCAACATAAGGGATAATGCAACTTGGATCAAATGATAGTTAACTTCATTAATCTCTGATAATCAACAAAGAATTTATTCAGAAATGAAATTATCATGCTATGTGTGAGGCATTTCTTTGGAGGTAGGAGAGTTACAAATATTTGATATCAACTGCTAGGGAATGATCTACAAATTCTACTGCCACCAATGCAAACTGACAACTCAAGAATAGCTCATAGCTTAGGAGGTTTCCTGGGCACTTGAGGTTTCAGTGTGTTTATATGTTATTCCTGAATGTGTAGCCCTCCCTATTTATGCCAAAACACTGTTTTTCCAATGCAACAAAAAAGATGACTGTATCCTTACTCTAATATAACATATGTAGCATACAATCTAATAAGTAAGGTAAAGTGTACCCAACCCAGTACAACTTATAATATATACAATTTTGCAAAGGACTGTCATAATTTGGAAGAGGGAGATCAAATTGTTATTAATTTAGTTACAAATTGATTATAAAAATTATAGCTACTAATTACCTGTCATAAATTAAACCAAGAAAACTTCATGAAGTGCTCTATATACTAGCTGGTTTAACAAATGTTCATTTATGGTTTCTACATTTTATACAAAAGTAGTGATCGAAGCGTTAGGGTTCTATAACATTGTCACTGAACTGTAGATGAAATCAAAAACTGTTATTAAGATAAGGCATAATGAACTAGATATACCCTCTGACTTTCAATGACAAAATGGAGAAAGGGAAGAATTATAAAGAAAGCTAACTGGAACAGCCATTAATTTGAAGGAGCTAAAATTATAAAGACTTGAAAGCTTATCTTGAAAAGAGAATAAATAAGCCTTTAAAATGTAATTAGGTATTATTTATCTCATAGAATATCGGAAAGCACCAAGTGTTTTTGAAACTATTTCTTCATTTAGTGATAAATATTTGAAATACTAGACAAAAGATTCATATGGTTAAACTTTTTGAAATTTGTTGTAATTGAACAAAGTTTTCATATTTTAAAATTTTCTGCTTTTGGTACTTAAGGTAATTGTTTCTTACCTGTTCTTCCAACAGTTCCTGCCACAATATATTAATCCTGTGCAATGTATTCCCACGTTCCTCAGTCCAACGGCAAACAGCTGTCCATCGTTCACCAAGTTTCTGAAAAAGATAGGAAATTTTCCTTCGTTTAATCTAAATTTGCAGATGTAATGTTACCTTCTCAAAAACAGCTTCAAGAAACCTATTTTAATTGTTTATCTAAGAAGCAACTAAATAAGTGATTAAGTTATAAGGAATTTTATATCCCTATGAAACTGACATTTTCATAATGAAAATTTCAAAGAATTCTATTTATAATCAAATTACAATAAATGTTATTGAAATGCCTACCACTATCCAAACATTCCTCTAAATTATTATATTCATATCTTTTTTCCAACATCACCTTCATTTTCTATTATGTCCCTTCTCTTCCCCTCCCCCCAAATAACCATAGCTCAACTCAAAGAACAAAGGAATAAAAAAATAAATTCAGTAAAACTAGGCAACATTAAAATAAAATCAGATAGCATATTTAGTCTTCCATATCCATGATGTCCTCTACCCCGGGAAAAAAAAAAAAAAAAAACACTTATACATGTTGTTCTTCAGAGATAAATTAGGTCATTGTATTATATAACATACAGTTTTTATTATGTTATTGTTCTGCCCATGCACATTGGTATGGTAATTAAATATATTGTTTACCCCAGTTGTCGTCACTTCACTTTGGTCTTACTTAACCATTCTCCCTGAACACTTCATTTCCATCATCTCTAACAGTGTGAGAATGATTAATCATATTCATACATCATAATTGGTTTAAACATTCCCCAATTGATGTGTATCTAATTTATTACCAATTCCTTGCTATTATAGACTTATAAAAATTTCAGTATAAATATTAGAATTTTATTTTAATTTTGGCCCATTGTGGTATAGTGTGAGGCCACAGAGCAAGATAGAAAAAAATCCTAGACTTGATTTGTCCGAGGTTTATTTCAACTCCTAACACGTATTTTGTGACCATAGGGAATTTATCAAATTTCTCTAGCGCTCAATTTCCTCATCTAGCATCTGCACATAAAAATAACTGAGACTATCCTCATAGGACAATTGGGATGACCAAATGTCTTGGACAGTTCTCTAATTTTTCCAATTTTAATTAACATATTTTCTACCTTATGCAAAACAAGACATGGCTGCAAGATGTTGCCTACATTTGTATTTACATGCAACAATATAAAATTATGTAAAAGACTGCCATCTTAAATTTACTAAAACATTATTTAGAATCATAAGTGCATAAGAATTAAACCTAAAAAAGCAAAGTGAGAGCATCTGGTCTAAGCCTTCCAAACCTTTTTTTTATGTTACAGATCATTTTGGCAGCTTAATAAACATAAACTACATTTCAAAATAATCTTTTTTAAATGCAGGCAATGAAACAATTAGGATTACAAAAAATTATAATGAAATACTGAAATTATGTTAAAATAGTTATCAAAAAATATGAAATTTTATAAACCCAACTACATAGATTACAAGTTAAAAAATCCCTAATTTGGTAGAACATTTGGCAAACTCAAAGTTGAGAGAACATAGATTCCCCCAAAATTACTCAAGCAAAGATTTTTTAATTAGCAGAAGTCAAATTCAAATTTAGGTCTTCTGACTACAAATAAAGTACTCTTCTAGTATAGTCATTTATGATAATCAAAGTACTAACTATATTTCACATTTCAACATGAGGAGGAAAAAAAACCCACCTTTGCCATAAGATATTTTCTCCCATTTTTAACTAGTATTCAACAAAAGTTAATATTTCTATTCATTTTTATATTGCTTCAAAAAATATCTCCAATATGGGGCAGCTAGTTGGTAAAGTGGATAGAGCACAACCCTGAAGTCAGGAGGACTTGAGTTCAAATCTGGCCTTAGTCACTTAACACTTCCTTGGCTGTGCAACTTTGGTCATTTAACCCCAAATGCCTCAGCCACATATACATACATATATATATATATATATATCCCCAATAATTCAATCATTATTCTTTCATGCTTGTTCAGTTAAGTTAAAAAGGAGAAATGTGATTTTATAAAAAGATTAATACTGGAATGTCCACTTAACTATATTTATTGAAAAGAGATTTTTTGAGGGTTTTAACTGCATAAGGAAAAAACAGGCTTTTCTACTGTGAAATGCATTGAGAATTAAGGCAGTAAAACATATGCTTGGCAGAACTAGTCCACTTAATTGATACCCAAAAAAGGATTCTAAAAGTTGAATTTATGGTATGCTAACAGTAGAGAAGTGGATGAACATTTCAATCAATTTTAATCAACTTATCAAATGTTTCAGAAGGGCAAATACATGGCTGATTGATACAAGTAAAATATACAATAATTGGAAATGTACAAAAGAAAAATGGGCTGCTCTTTGAGGGACTGAATGGAGATCAACAGAAGACTGTTTGACAGGAATACCAACATCTTCCTAATTGTTGGGGAGTAGAGGAGCAGTTTAAAGTGATCCTTTCCAACTCTAAGATTCTAATATCATCACACAGGAAATGTAATATCAATCAGGAAATCCACAAGTCACCAAAAACAAACCTCTCAAGTTTTCGAAAAAGTCATCTACACCTTGGCTTTGCAAATGAAGAAAACATCACATTCAAAGAGTAGGTATTGAAGCTTGTCTATGGCCCGAGACAAGAACATATATATAAAACCTTGAATTGGCTAAGAAAGCAGAGGGAAACCTGACAGAGACTTACATAAGCTCCAACAAGTATAGGGTCATAATTCACATGTTTTATGTGTTCAACTATTTACCTGCAATTGATCTTCCAAGACAGCCGTAGCACTTTCTCCACTGTTCTCATCAACAATCACAACCATATGAGTTAATGAATTCACTTTCACCTGCTCTGTCTCAAGATCATTTTGCAATTCCTAGGGGAAGAAAAAAAAGGCCAACTATTATACCCACTCTTGCATATTTTCCCATTTAAAAATCCACTAAGTTTTCATTAGTAATTAAAAACACTTAATGGGGCAGTGTATTTAAATTTCCAACCATTAACTTAACGGTTTTTACTAATGGAACCAATAGTCTACACATCTCTAGATTCCAAGGCAAATCAAGGCAATTTGAAAATTTAATAAATGTCATGTACATTTCCATAAATAAGTTAACATTCTTCTGGAGGGACCTAACTAAAGGTACAAAGAGGTCCAGTATAGAAGGTTCAGTAGAAGAAGTCCAATATAATGATGAGTTGCACACTAGAAATATAAGTAGAGATATAGTTCTTCCTAACTTTCCTATTTCTATTGAGAATACCACAATCTTTTTAATCACCCAGATTTACAAACTTGAGTCATTCTTGATGCTTCACTCATATCAAATAATCACCAAATTTTGCCAATTCTAAGACTAAAACATTTCTCACATCTACCCATAGAAAATGTCACAGTTTTGAGTCTTTACTATTTCTTCTTTGTCCTTTACAATCGCTACAGTTACTGAACTATAAAATAATAAATAAAGTAAAACCTAAAATATAGATCTGCTCAGTGCTCCCTACAGCCTCAAGGACAAAATACACAGTTTTCTCTTTGGCCTTTAGATCCCTTCACAATCTGCATACAATCAAACTTTAATGGTTAATTTCATATCAATTCCCCCTAACCCACTATGCATTCCAATCCAACTAGTCTGCTTGCTGTTTCCCATGACATTCTATCATCCATCTCTGTACCATTGTACAGGATGTTGCCCACAACTTGAATGCTCTTCCTGATTTCTGAGTTTTAGAGACTCTAGTCAAAACCCATCAAAAGCACAACTTCTAAAAAATAGTCATTTCTGATCTCAGTTTTTGCTGCTCATTTCCACCCAAAAATACTTTGTATCTAAATTGTAAAAATGCAGTATTGTCCTTTTTATACATATGTCCTCCCACAGTAAAATCTAAGTTCTTTAGTGGTTTCTTTAGAAAGAGACTCTTTCATTCCTCATTCCTAGCATAATGCTAGATAAGCAATAAATATCTGATGACTGATATTTGACTGAATGATTAAGTGGAGAATCTAAGAAGTACTGAGCTTGATTACATAAGTATATAGAATCAGGGTTCATACAATTTAATGAAATTACAAGTTAGTTATCACAAAAAAGTCCAAAGCTATGTCATAAATGGGGAGCTACAGAGACAGTAAAATGTCTAGTAGACTTGGAGATTCAGAAGCAGAGTGCAAAGAAGAGAACTGGAAAGAACTTAACTTCTTTCAGATTCTTTCACCACTCCTCAAAAAATTGGGGTAAGAAGAAAATTTATCCTGTTATGTCCTCAATCCACGTGATTCATTTAAGTGAAAGGTGAAAAATCTCTACTTTAACTTACTTATTTTGCAGATATTCTTGAACAATAAAACAGAAAAGGACTGAATAGAAGATAATGAAATAATGAAATACCTCCTACAAAGCAATTTGTAACAGACACCTTAAATTTTCCTTTTTCAATAAAAACTAAATGATCAACAAATAAAAGACTGGAACTCAATTATCAATTCATAAAATGTGAATCAACTTTTCATAAGAATAGTGCATATTTATGTGACAAAATTTTCCATTCCATGAATATAGCCCATTATCTCCTCAATATTATTACCTTCACTCACTAGCAAAGTCATGGTTCCTGGCATTAATGAGAATTTACTGCCAGACATTTCCAGCAGAAGAGATAAAACATTAATCTGAATTTAAAATACTCAGTCTACAATTGAGTATTGCTTTTTTACTCCTCACAGCCCATTCCTTCCTCTCCTTAGGACATATGAAAAGACTAAGAAATTAAAGTATATTTTCCAGGAAACTTGCCCTCAGTTTCTAAAAGCAAGAGCTCATTCTAAGGACTTTCTGCTTTCTGCACTTACAATTGTAAAAGTCAGTGAATTTTTAGAATAATGAATGCTACTTTTCATATTAAATATAATATACAAGAAATATTAGACAGATTTACTTTATGTTCTTCCAAATATTTCTTTAAGGACTGTAAATCATCATCCAAGGGGCAAGCTTCCATCTTCTGAATGCGTTCTTCTGTGAGAGTCAGCCAATCAGAGAGTTGCTGCAACTGCTTCTTCTGCAACTCCATGAGTACATCATGTAGCCTAACCATCAAAGAACATAACACAAACTTAGTAACACAAGCTTTCATTGTCAGATGAAAAGTAAAAATCCAAGCACCAGAAAAGAACAAAATAACATAACCAATTCTGACCATCTGAAGTACCATTGAGGATTAAACTTTTGTTCTCTCCATAAACTGAAGTCAATGAAATACATGCCAAGAACTAAAATGAACACCACCCTCAATTCATAACAGAATAATTGTTTCATGAATCAGGAATTCCTGTTTACTAAATTGGTGGAAGATGCTATGAAATGAAGTATTACCCTTACTCTATCATACATGGGCTAAAACGAATACACCAAAAAATGCTTTAGAACAAATAAAAATTTATGAATTTGACAACAAATGTATATACTTTCATAATGCATTATTTCTGTAGCTACCAGTACTCTATTTTACTCCAAATTGGTTTCTAATTAGAACTTTTAACTCAAGTTTTGTCAAGTGATCAGAAAAAAAAAATGAAGAACTAAGAAAATTTAATTATGCTTTTCAACAGAGAATATTTAATGACATTTATTTTTCAATAATACCATGTAAACTACTTTATTCAAGTTAGTAGTCCAAGGAACAAAATCAGAGCGTTCCTAGTTATAACTTACCGGGACTGCCTGTCCATACTTTCTACTCTGAGAGCTTCCCAGCGAGAATTCAGTAGTGTCATTTGTTCCTGAATCTCAAATTCTTCTTCATCCGATAAAGTGCCCTGTGTTATCAGTTGATTTCCAGCCTGCAGGACACTACCAACACTGCTCTGATGTGCTGTCAATTCCATCATAAAGTCCTAGAAAGATACATGACTATACTTTGTGGGCTGTTCCTTCTGAGTAATCTTAATAAATTGTTAATGTTTAGATATTAGTGCTGCAGAATAATACAGTGTCCTCAAATGCAGCAGGGTTTATCTTCTTTATTTCTAGATATTAAGTCTCTGAAAATGGATATTAAAACATTTTGTAAGATCAAAAGTTTAAGTAGGCATTTTTCACTGGTAATGTTAAGGAACAATAAGAAATAGCTCTGTGTTGAAGTTTAACACAGAATGTACAATAACCTAATGAAGTTGGTATTATATATATAGCCACCCCCAGTTTCACAAATCAGGAAACTGGGACAATTATGCAATTAAATAATGTTCCTTAAGTCACATTGTTTCAAAATGATAGAGCAATTAAATGAACCTAGTTTTTGTAAGTACAAGTCCTGGACTCTCACCACATTACACTAAAGGAATTCATAATATGAGAAAGAATGCATGAAAACAGTAGTGTTTCATGTACTTTCATATTCAAAAGACAAGCAGTGAAGTCAATTGTCAAAAGTCCATCACACACACACACACACACACAAAACTACTATGCAGTCATAAAAAATTTTATATCTAACACACACACACAAAACTACTATGCAGTCATAAAAAAAATTTATATCTAACACACACACACACACACACACACACACACACACAAATAAAATGGAAACTCTTTGAGGGCAGAATTCTTTCACTTTTGTTTTTATACTCCCAGTGCTTAATATTTGTTGGATTAAATTACTTTTAGTTCAATTCAGTGTTTATCAAGCAAATTATTATTGCAAAACAATTATTAACTGGGTGAAATTAAGATGTAAGAAAAAAATGAATGTGGTGCTACCTAAACAAATAAGGAACTGAGTCAAAGAACAAAAAAACAATGTTTTAAAGCTTCTTTCTTTTAAAGAACATCATACTTTCAGATCAAAAAAAAAAAAAACCTGTTGATTTTCGGTCTTACAGCAACCTATATATATTTATAACATTAAAATCCTAAATCTAATTCCAATCTTCAGTTGATCATCTGCCTAGAATTTCACAACAAACTAGTTTAAATATCACAAGCCTGAAAATATGCCATGAACTTTCCAAAGAACATAATTTAGGAAAAATAACAAACACTATTGAAGTGCCTCTGTAATAAAGTAATGAACACTGTACTTGATAATTCCTCATAGTAAAATACAGGTATTTACTTCATGAGTAGCAAACTGTTCTTTGACTTCCTCAACATCATCAGAAATGTCATCTTGGTCTTGAAAAGTGTCTTCAGCTGAAAGTAGCCATGTCAGAACTTCTTCCAAAGCTACTTGGTAACTATCTAGGTCCATATCCATTTCTGTGACTGTACTGGGAGTTTCAGCTCTAGAACCTTCATGTTCTTCCTCTTCTGTTGCTGCAGTCTACAAACACAAATACAATTTTTGTAATAAATAGAAGAAGTTTCCTATTACTAAAGATCAAACCCTTCAATCAACCAACCAATATTTAGGAAACATTAACTAAACCTGGAGCTCCATACTCTCTGTCTTTTGACGTAGAGAGGAATGATTAAACCAACAGAAACATTCAAAACAAGAAATAATAAAAGGCTTATTTATTACAAAATACAATACAGAGAAGAAAGGTGATAAGTAATGTTGAGAATAATCAGAAAAACACTCCAAAAAGAGGTACTGTGACAAGAATTCTCATAAAAGAAATATAGGAATTGTGGTCTTTCACAGTCCTTCCTCACTCAAATTCAATTCACTTGTATGGCACAGCATCAGCTCCCTGATGTCATGGTTGTCCTTGAGAATGAAGGACAAACAACAAGAACTGGAGATGTGAGAAACAACTGATACAGACTGATGAAATTAATTTAGTTGTTGTGTTGTAGAAATTAAAATTAAGTGGTGCACAGTATTATGCTTTAAGTACAACACAGGCTTAGTTTCTGATGAAAATGAATTAAACTTAGATAGTATGGAACCAGATTATAGAATCAAGCAAAGAAATTTAAACATCAGGTAACAGGCCACAGAGAAGCATTAGAAGTTTGACAACAAAAGGGTCACATAACTCAAATTCTATTTTTAAAAGAGCATAGAGAACACATAGGAAAATAAAATCTAATAATAATAATAATAAAAGCTGAATACTATTTCTTATGCACAGAACTCCATTTCCCATCTCTTTGCTTTGGCTTTTATGGTCCCCTGTTCTTAAAATGTACACCCCATTTTCTTGCTTGTGCCTCTTAAAGGCTCATTATCTTCTTATTAGTCCTTCATTCAGGAAGAGGATCATGAGATCAGAGAGGTGATGCCATGACATGCAAGTGAATTGGATTGAGTGAGGGAAGACTGGGCAAGGTCACTAGAGGTGGCCCTGGATACAATAGGAGATGCAATGCTAAGCTCAAGATCCATGATCATCTCCATAAAGGCATTGCATATCACTTAAAGCAGTAGCGCCTTGACTCCTAAATTATCTTGTATCTATCATCTATTTGGTATATACCTATATAAGTGCATTTGACTCATAGCTTGATAGTAAGTTTCTTGAGAGTAAGGACTATTTTCTGTTTGGCTTGTTGTATTCCCAGAATCAGGTACACAGAAAGTACTCGCCAAAATGTTCCTTGTTTACAATAAATGGAAGTACCCAAGAAGAAAGTAGATAAGAGTAAAGCTTGAATAGGCACAAACTAAAGCTGAAGGGCACATAATCAAAGAGAAATAAATCAGAAAGAGCAGCATAAGATTTTAAGAATGAAGGAAAGGCTAAATTCCATAATTAATTGAAACTTGACCAGAAAAATATCAAAAGATTAAGAAAGGAATATTTTCAACTTATGTTTAGAGAAACAAATAAATGGGCAATTAAGTATTTAGCAAGCCCTCACCATATGCCTACCATTGTGCTTGGAAGCAAACACCCATTAAAAAAAAATTGCAATAGGAATTAGAAATTCTACTAGGTCTGCCAATAATTAGATTTGTTACCTTACTCCAGTTAACTATCTCTCTGGGATTTAGTCTTCTCACCTATAAAATGAGAAGGTGGGACTAGATGGCTTTTCAACTTCTCTCCACCTCTAAATCTGAGCACCCATGATAAAACTAGGGAATAGGTTTTTCTGGGGGAAAATAATGTAAGAATTCTATACAGAAAACAGTGATGATCATAAGCCAAAATGGGTTTGCTACATGCAGATAAAAAAACTAATGTGTACCTTATTTACATTTCTGTTAACATTCCTAGACAGATAGCAGTGCAATATAACAGATACAGCTTAGCTTAATATATTCAAGTCTTTGATAAAAAAGGCTCATAATATCTATACAAACACCATGGATTTAAAAAGTACTAAATAATAGTACAATGCAACGAATTAATAATTGGATGCTCAACCAAACTCAAAAAATATTGATTAACTGGTTCATGTCAAGAGATTTCAAAAGGTTACTACAACAATCCTGTACTTGGCCCATTCTAGTGTCAAACTTAAATATCTGAAGAATAGATGACAAGCATGCAATTCAAACTGCCAAGTAAAATAAAGTCAAAAGTAATAGTAAATACTGTTTCATACAAACTCAGAATTTTCAAGGATTCTGATAAGGTAAGATGGGCAGTAATTAATCTGGCATAATTTATCAAAGGTAAAGATAAAATCCTGTACATGAGGTTTTTAAAAATCAACTAGAAGAATACATGATGGAAAACAATAACTCCAAAATTCACATTTAAAAAAAAAAAAGGAATATTAAGTACTTCAAGATACCTTAAGCCAACATTATGCAGTGCCTTAGACCCACACCATAAGAAGGATAGAAAAAGTATCCATAAGATCACAAAGGGACTGAAAATTATGTCAATATAAGATTTAAGAGATTGTCAAGGATTAACCTGGAAAAGAGAAAATTTGGAGGGATATGATTTTATTTGAAGATGATGGAAGGTTTTCATGAAGAAAAGGAAATAGATTAAGTCTATCAATTAGAAAAAAAATAGGTGCAAAAGAAAAAAAAAGTTATAACAAGGTAGACCTTAGTTTAGTATATGTAAAAATTTCAAATGATTAAAAACATTTAATAAATGGGAATCCCTGTGAATTTTCAAAACTCAAATTATTCAAGAAAAGAACAGATGACAACCTGCCAAAATTCTTCAGTATATAGACTAAAGTCATCTCTAAAAAAATATTTCCCACCAAGATTCTATTAATTAAATAACTGCTCAGTCAAAAAATAGGATAAATTCTATATGGATAAATTCACAGCAAAATAACTAAAAAGAAGGGAGGTGGGGGGAATCTTCATAAATTCTATTTGTTTCTCATTAAAAATATTCAATTGAAAATAAGTAAGTGAAACTTGTAGGACAGGGAAATAACAGGAATCTTTGGGTTTATTCCTTCTAATGAAAGAAAAGTTTCTGATCCTTCAAAATGCCTTTTGATTTCAAAGACCTTGCAAGATCGAAGAAAAAAACTATTTGGCTAGGGAAAGAAGTGAAAGAGTAAACTGAGATAAGAGACTGACTGGGTCTTTGCCATATAATAAAATGCTGTAATCCTAAGAAGAATATTTTGCCTCATTTTTAATTAGAATTTATAAACTTCTGCCTTGTTAGAATAAGAACTTAGATAACCCTGGAACAGGAGGGGGGAGAAGGGGAAGAAAGAGGTGGGGGCACGATATTATCAAAGTGGACTACTCTCAAAGTGAGCACCTGACTAGTTCCTGGATTTTCTCTCCTCCTAGATTCCTTTGTTCAAATGAAAATGGAAGGGAAAGAATCAGATCACACCACTCTACTTAAAAGCTCAATGGCAAAAGGAAACTCAATACCTGAAAATGAGCATCACTTCAGACAAAATACACTAGCCTTTTTTAGCAGTTCATGCAAGGAAACTGTTTTAAAACATACCAAAATACGAGCAGCCAGATAGAATGGAAACAACATAGGACAGTGAAAAGTGTAATAGGCTAGAAATCAAGAGACCAGGGTTTAAGGCTTGCTTCTTCCTTCTTGCAACTTTAGATAAATTACTCAGTCTCTTTCTATATCATTTGCTCCAATGCATTTCTCTCTCACAACAGAGAAAAAGTAAAAAAAATCCTGTAACATGCTAACATTTTGAATTTCTTGGAGAACAACAACAACAACAGGTCAGGGCAAGCAAAATATTTTATTAAACTTATTTGAAAATATTGGCCAATTGAATGATTCCCTGTGAGGAAACTGATGCTAAAAAGTAGGAGATGGTAGTGGAAATAGTGATAGTGGCCAATAATAATAGCCACAATATCAGCAGCTGAAATTTATATACTGCCTTAAGTTTTTCAAAGCACTTCATATTTATTATTTTATTTTAGCCTTACTACTGGACTAAAGACATTATTATTCCATTTTTCAAATAAGCAGATAAAGCTCAAAGGAGTAACTTATTCTCATAACAAATACTGTTAAATTGAATTTTCTCTAGTTCACATTTAGAAGATTTTCTACTAGATATGAGATCTAGTCTTCCAGACAAGAGATGGAGTCCTCTATCTATTTAAAAATATGTCCTAGAAATACAGTTATACTGCATTCCTTTCCAAACAGAGATGAGAAAATTATAGTAATTTTAGAGAAAATCAATCAGATAATATTTATTAAAGGCTTACTATGCAGCTGTTAGGAAGTAAGAATATACATACAAAGAACAAAACAATCCCTATTCACAATGAGTTTATAATGTAATGAAGGAGATGAGTATAAAATAAATATATATGTGTATACACACACACACATATAATGTAAAAATGTTGAACATAATTATCAAATTAATAATAATAATATGCAATTTAATTGACTCTGAAGTAATCTGGAAGAGATCACTGCCAACTGAGAGAATTGGGAATGGCTTCCAAGAAAGAAAGATTCAGCTTGAACTAAATGTTAGAAAGGAACTCTAGGAGGTTAAGAGGATGCTGCTGAAGATCTTCCAAAGAAAGAGATGGAAGATGGTCCTGAGTGAGAAATACATAGAGAAGTCCAATTTGATTAGGCAGTTGAAGTCAGAAGTCTGGAAAGACAAACTAGGACAACACTGAATAGGGCTTTAAAAGCTGAAAAGAGGAGTTTATATTTTACCCTAGAGGCAATAGGAAGCCCCTGAAAATGATTGAGTAGAAAAGTGGAATGGGTAGAATAGCACTTAAGGAAAACTACTTCAGCAGCAATAAATTTCTCTATTAGAATAGTGAGAAACTGGAAAGAAGGAGACCAATTGAGAGACCACAGCAATAATTGAAAGGAAAGATGATGAGAGCTTGAACTAAGGTATATAAGTTGAAATCTAGGGTAGCTAGCATTCTAGTACTTAAAAAAAAAAAAAAAAAAAAAAAAACAAGTAATATTATAATAACAGAATGTACCAGTGTAAAAGCAAAGGAGTCTTTATCACTTCTTAATGGCATACTTTGTTTTATTTTGTTTTTAATTCTATTACTTTGGGAGGAAAGATTAGAAAAATATTAAGAAAGAAGACAAACACCAAAGACGACCCAGATGGTAGTATGAAAAAAGATTCAGCTAGGAATCTTAGAAAATAGCTCTGAAATTTACTAGGTATGTGGATAATATTTTTTAATGATAATAATAAGACTGAGTGTGATGGTGATAATAATGGCTTAGCAGTGTCTACAATGTGCCAGGCACAGTGCTAAATGCCTTACCAATTTCATCCTCAAAACAACTCTGGTAGATAGGTGTTATTAATTTTTTTTATATTTGAGAAAACTGAGACAGAGGTTTAATGATTTGTTCAGGTAAATGTCTAAGATTGCATTTGAATTCAGATTTTGTTGAATGCTCATCTATCCACGGTTCCACCTAATTGTCTCAAACGGAGACAACATCTTCATTTGACAACTCCAAGACTTGACATTCTGTTATGTATAATGAATGACCTTTCAAATGACTTCCAGATAGAAGAATTCTCTTACACTTACTTGAACAGTAAATTCCCCTTCTTCACATTCTTTCTTATATCTCCTTGGAAGAGTTTCAACTTCCCGAATGTCTTCCATGGTGACTTGCTGAGGAAGCACCTCAAACAAAGATGTTAAATACATAATTATGGATTTCTTGTCAGGAAGCTGAACAGCAACATCTATAAATGGAAGGAAATAAAAAATAGCTTAAATTTCTCATGTAAAATATGTGAAAAGAACATATTAGAGTAATGACTCAAAAGTCATAATCCCCCAACTTGCACATGAACAATAACTAGTCAAGAGCATATCAAGTTAATAAATTTTTTTTTGAAATACCATAATTCACTAAATTGCTATTCTGTATGATATGCGAGGCATAAAAATATTTAATTTTATATATTCCCTACCCACAAAGTTAGGCAAAAATACTCCAAATTCATGTGTGCAGATGATATAGCTACATTCCCAAAAGCCATATTAGCTATCAAACTTTGGTACTTTTAACAAAACTTTTTGGCAGTAGTAAAGAAAATTTAAAAATTATTTGTCACTACATATCATACAATTAAAAAAGTAGTGAATTACGGTATTCCAAAGAAATTCTCTTTTACAATTTCATACTCTATATAGTATTTACAAATGGTAGTTTACACACACACACACACATACACACACACACTTCAACTCTAAAATTTGTATTGAAAAGAAACAGTGAATAACATCTTCATTTATGATAAATAAACTGAAAAAAATATCAACACTAACCCATTTACTGTTTGAAATTGGTGTGTCACAGGTAAAAATCAGGAATATTTTAAGTAAAATATTTTAATATTTTAGTATTTTATATATGTACAATATAATTTAATATTTAATGAAAAATATTTTAAGTAAAAAAAAAATCTGTGGAAATGCATGGCCTTACATTTTAAATTAAACAAATGTAACATATTTGTTGCAACCTGTTCAAGGGTCCTTATACTAGCTAAAAAGAAATATTTTAGAACATTTCTTTTCAAATTCAAGGAACTATGTGTGTTTACTGCCAAAGTACAGTCAAAAATTGATATATAGTCAAATACATAATGCCTCTTAAGACAACGGCAATTGTGCCCAATTTTTTGAATTGCAAAATACCTTAAAATACTTAAAAATTAGAAATGAAAATCTTGTACAGTACCTTCAGGATCTAATAGCTTTTCAATTCCCAGATGTTTTTGAGCATTGTTAAAAGCATGTTCCAGTCTCTCAATTGGGGACATTTTAGTAACTCTATCCCAGTTAAAGAGATCGGGTCTGAAAAAATAAGATCAACAAAGTCAACATAAAAAGACAATGTAATTATTATGATAGTCTAATATAAAGTTTGTTTTGGGTCTTGTAAATAAAAATAATGATTTGCTGTCTACATCACTATTATTATCTGTAATCCAAATATCATAAAACATATTACAAATCTTGAATGAGCTATGTGTATAACCAATATACCAATAAGAGCTACATATATAATTAATAATCAAACATAATTTGTAAAAAGAAATAGAACAGAAAATTTGATTTACTCAACATTTACTGGGCACTCAAACTCTAAGGGAAAAAGTATGGTCATATCCCTATTGAGTGAATTGCCATTTTCCTTAGAATCCTATTTATGATTCTTCATTTCTCTTAAAGGACTAATTTTCTGCAATAATCAACTGTTCCTCCTTCTAATTTCTGTTAGCTAAACTACTATTTGCCTGTTTTATCATGTTCAGAACTTCAGTACCAACTTTGACTGTTCTATATGATTTTTCACACACAATCTATGGCCAAACTATGAATTTGACTTCTCTCATTTTTTCAAGGCTACCGGTTCCTTTCTATTGCCACTACTAAAAGATTCATATTAAATTCCAACAACATCGATTTGGACTATTGAATACATATCTACATATCTTCTCAGATCTACTCTCTATCTCCAATTACTCCATCACAGTGTGGTCACACTAAATTTCTTTTATCGATCAATCCCCATCATTCTTTAGGTTAAATCGCTTTGTTGGCTTTACTCCCTATCATGTAAAACTCAAGTATCTTTGCACAACATTCAAGACTTTCTACAATTTGCTATTCTCTTTCCATCTTCTTCTCTAGTTAACTATTCCCCATAAAAATCACCATACTTTCTCAAATTCATTCGTTTGATCATGCTGATCAAACCAGAAATAATCTTCCTTTAACAAAACACTCTCCTTGCTTGCTCAATCACTATTCATGTTTTACAAACAAACTCATAATACTACCCTCCTCCAAAAAAAAAAAAAAAAATCTTTGACATTTTAGCAAGGACTGCTAAAATGCACTTTGCTTTTGTATATCTTATGCATTTAGTCTTCTTCTTAGGGTTATTTAAGAACATTATACCTCCTTTCTAATCTTTAATTTTAATTGGAGGCCATGTATTTCTGAACTTTTATCTCACCCAGCACTTCACAAAGCTCACTCTACAGAAAGTTGAAGTGATTTTGCTTATATGCCTTTTCCACCCCCACCTACAAGGACTACAAGGTCTTATTAAATATTTTAATCACTATTTTCCCCATATTTTTGCTTTCCCTATGATCACTAATATCACAATAACTGAAGCCCACTGTGCACTGAAATTGTATTTTCATTATGTACTATAAGACAAAAATAGCTCACTTAGAAAAAAGATTAAAATTCTTCATAGATATGCAATTACATTTGCTAGATTTAAGTACATGAAATACAATAGAAATAGACAAAATAATTCAAAGCTATAATATTTATATAACAATAAGTCTACTTTCCTTATATAATTTATAAACTCATTCTTCCTTCAATAATACTTTATGAGTATGTGTATACGTAGACACAAAAACAATGGTTCATTTTTACTGTCACTACACAAAAACATCTTGAAACCACTGATTATTTTTACAATTTAAAACATCAAAAATGTGCTGGTTTTCAAAAACTTGAAATATGCACTAAAAATTACTTAGTATTTCAGGAGAAAATACAGATACATACATGAAAACAAATGTCTGAGCCTACATGCTACTTGATTATCTATGAAAAAAAATTCTTTGAATACACTGAAATCCTTCTTTTCCCCCTCAAATGGCTTTAAAAAAAAGTCTTGGCAATAAGAATACTTGAAACTAACAAACACTATTGTTTATGCATAAGATTGGCTGGTCTTTAAAGAGTGGGATTAAAGCATGCCAAACATTTTAACTTTTTTTGTTTAAATTAGAAAGTAGGTAGAAGAAATCACGGAAGCTCCATTGGAGCCTGAGCATTTCTCATGCAAAAAAAGTCTTCACTGATAGTTTTCTTAGCCACCATTATTTCAACAAAACAATATATTATTTGGTTAAGTGGGCAAATAGAATTAGGAGATGTTATTCATAATTACAGAAGAAAAATGCATGCTTTCCTATAGATTTGGCCTATACGATCTCTTAAGTCTCCTTCAAATTAATCTATAACATTATAGTTCTATGATCTAAAACTGTATAAAATTTCTCACTTGTGTCGATGGAGAACAGCATTAAAGGCCAATCCATCAGCCCAACTTGTAGTGAAATTGAGAACGTTGACCTGACTATAAGGCCTTGTCGACTGCCGAACCCAGCTCAGAAGAATCTTTTCACTGTTTGTTTGTTGTAGATCTGACATGATATCTTTCATGACATCTTTTACCTATTTAATTAGTAAAGCACATTTGACAAGTCAATTAGAAAAATTCTTTGAATGAAACATGTTACATCTATAAACAGAACTATGCAAACTCTTTTACAAAAACATGTTCTTTTTAAAACCACAGATATAACAAAATATATTTTTTTAAATAATATTAGTTTTTTGAAGGAAAGGAGATAGAGAGGGAGGGAGGGAAGGAGGAAGAAAAGGAAGGAGGGAGGAAAGTTAAGAACCTCTGATGTAAAATATTGATATATTTATAAAATGGTGCCACTTTTTACATTTTATTCTCACATAAAATCACAAAAATGTACTCTCTCTCTCCTTTTCCCTTTCCCTCTTCCTCTCTTCCTAACCCTGACCCTCTCCTCCAACCCCTCTGCTCACCTTAGCATCACAATGGACCTAAGAATCCCAACCCACTGTAACCAGGAGGAGTAAGAAGAATTTTTAACAATATGCCAATCTCTTGCAAGACAATGGTGCACCTGCCACAGCCTGAGAATATTTTTTAAAACTTTCTTTAAAAAAAAAAAAGCAAACTTTTTTTTTAATTATTTAAAACTTAAAACACTTTTTAAAAATAGAATATGAAACAAGAAAACATAGCTTTGGAAACTTTTTATATTCTGAAAGATATCTATTGTGGATGGGGGAGAGAAATAGAACAAAATTTCCCCACCTGCCAGTGCAAGATGATACTCCAAAGTAAACCCAGTGTCAATTTGTGATTTCCATCCACTATATCAGTTCCTCCTATGTTTACCAACTCTACCTGTGAAAAAAGTAAATGACCTTGAATCAATTATATCAAATCATTTCCCTCAAGTATTCTCTTTTTTAAATAAATGCTTTCTTGTTGTTTTAAAAGAAAAACAATTTTTGATAGCATCTTCTCAATGATTCCATCCATTCCTCCCCACACCCAGTAAATTATAGCAAAGATGCACATTTAAACAAAATAATAAACACATTACAGGTCTTTACTTTTTCATGAACAAAAGTGCAGTCTCTGGACTCAGTATATTGTGAGACAAAACTAGAAGTCAATAATATTATTGTTGAAATACATTCTCACCTCAAAGGTACTATGGGATATTTAACTTCAATCTATAGTTGATTATTAGTTTTCAAAGACTCCCTATGCTCAGGACAAGACCTGACAGGTCCTTCCCTCCCCTCAAATTGAAAAGGCTAAAAATACACCTCAACAGTGGACCGTGTGCTTTTATTCTAAGGACTAACTTAGGAAAAAAATTTTAAAAACCTTATCATCAAAGAGTTAACTTCCAGGGTTGAATTTTTAAAAGTCACAAAAATTCATTAAGCTGTTTATAAAAGGTCAGAGCAGTAACATCAGCATCCATGGTAGCAGTGCCCCCACCAAGAGAAACTATCACTCTTTTTACTATTATCAATCAAATCATATATATTTTGAAATATTTCAACAATAGTAAAGCAACTTTCTTCTTATTTATTGGAATAAATGACTACATGAGAAATCATACAAAATAAGCCTAATTTGCTCATAACTAACAAACACAAAATAATGTGCTTTAAAAAACAAACAAAACAAAACAAAACATGATAATTATACTTGCAGAGGTGCAGCAAATTTTTGGTTTTCACAAAACTAAGAGATGCTTTCCTATATGTCAGGGCCATGAAGAGTCAAACGCTGACAAACCTTGGCTAACACTATAATTATTTAAGAATATCAGTGATTCATCACATGCTATTACATATAAAAGTCAACAACACCTTTTAAGGACAGTGATGGTCTAATAAGAGTTCAATTAAGAAATTTTATATTTATTTCCCTTTACCCCCCAAATTGCTTAATGATAATCTTCATTTGAATTTTTTCATGTACATACATATATACATATACATGTATGCAAATGCTCATAGAGACTTATAAAGTATCTCCTAAGAAGCAGAACTACAAATGTTACTAGCTTAAGTATACTTATTTAAAAATTGATACTCTTGCATATCAGATAAATTTCTTTTGAAATTTTATTTTTTAAAACTTTTTATATCTTTATGTGCTGTATGAGATATAGGATACGTTTATCTTACCAAACTAAAAAAGACTTCATAGAATCTCTGCTATACCACATATGCATTTAACACATAGAACAAATCACTTAGAGAGGGAATTTAAAGTTCTATTCCACACTTACATTATTCTGATGTAAAACCTGTAGAACTCTGTTGACATTATTTAAAGCATGTACCCTTGTGGAACCACGTTCCTTAGGCTAGAAAATAGAAATAGAAACAAAAATTATGGTGTGTTTTCTTTTCACATAAGGAATTTTTAAAAAAAGAATTAAATAGAATTTTAGAAAGATACTTTTATTAAAGTAATTGGTTAGGTATTGGTCTAAATACATATCATTATGCAATGTATGTACGTTTACTACAATAACATTCAATAAATCCTTTGGGAATAAAGTTCCTTCTTAAAGAAGACAGACCAGTACAAAATGTGCATAGGAGGAAATTTTGGCTTTCTCAGAGCTAAGTACCTGGCAATAGTACTTGAGATGGAAACAGTGCCACAACTAGGAATTCTTGTGCTAAGGCAAGCAAGACAACCAACACCCAAAGGATGAAGGATGCTCTCAGTTAAAATGGAGGACAAGGGAAATAGAATACTGGCCTACTAGAGAGTTAACAGGGGCTTTGAGACACTTAACAAGCCCACATCTGATGAGGCTACCACCAGGGAAGAGAGACTGCCATTTCATATTAATAATTACTTGATATGTAGTAATATAATAATTAATAATAAGTAAATAAAATCAACTTTAAAATCCTAATTACAAGAATCCAAAAATGAAATGAAATTTCTCAGGAAATAGGGGGTTTCTCTTATTGTAAGTGTCAGTATAAAAACCAGGATGACACCTTTTCAGCTGTGCTACATATGGGATTTTTTTTAACAGTGCTTAGACAAAATGATCTCTAAAGTCTCTTCTTCTTCCAAAATTATGTGAGGGAAATGCTGAATGTTGTTCTTTCTTTGTTGTTGAAGGAATGTAAGTCTTATAAGCCTTTTCCCTTCTCTCCCACCATGGTGTGCCTCTTAAACTTAGGAACTCTTTCTAGTTCTAAAAAGGACATTGTGATAAAGATTCATGTAGAAAGGCCTCTGTACAAAAGGCCAGCATCCATGATCAAGTCTGGGTGACAATATAGCCACAATCTTAGGATTTAAATAGTAAAGAAAGTTTCAAATGGTGAAGTTACAAAGGCTGTATAGTGCTGTATAGACTCTGAGTTGATGGGTGAGGGAAATCCTTATTTATAAAGAGTTCTTTTTCTGTTCCCCATATCTACAACAAGGAATCAGGAGTCACAGACCATGTGGCCTAGAAGGAGAGGAGGCAGAAGTAAACAGGGTAAACAATGTTAAGACACAGGGAAAAAAAAAATCCACAACATGGAATTCCAACAAAGCATACTATGCTTTTTTTCAAACCTTATAACAAAGTTTCAGACATTCAAATGTGCCTATAGAACATAATCCCTTTTACCTGAAAGAAGTAGTATCATGTAAATATGCATTAAGTGACACAAAGGAATTTTATTAATGTTTTCATAAAATGATGATTTTATAACTCAGAAAGAAAAATTTTAATAGTCATAGAATTATGAATACACCTCTTAAATTATATCTAAAATGTGCATACATTCTATGTATACTGAAACCATCCTATCTTATCTATCCTCTATAATTCTAAACCTTAGCCATTTCCATGTCCTTATTTAAGTCTTAAGGCCCTCCCTAAGTAGTTACATTACCATGATTGTTTTCATTCTCTATATCCATGATATTACATTATTAATACCTTTACAACCATTTATCAGTGGAAAAAGTAAAGTTTTCAAGATGATAGAATGAGTGCTACTCTTATCAAATAATTTGGGGAAAGATCACTAAAAATACTTATGTTTATGTCTAAAATAATTTGGCAACTATACTCACTGCCCTCATATAATGCTTGAAACAATCTATTGCTTAATTTTTAAAATGCAACTTTTCTTACCAGTGAAGTTCCTGTGAGCCCCTCTAGAAGGTCCAAAAGTTTCCTTCCATCTTTGAGATCTGTAAACATATCTTTGATTGGTGGCTTTCCACTCTATAAAAATAAAATAAAAACTTACTTAAAAGCTGACAATTCCTAATACATCTAGTAAGTAAACTTAATTATATGTATGTATGTATGTGTGTATATAAGTATATTGCATGTTTATGAGTGTGCATATTGTATGTCATGAGTATATTAATGAGCACATGTGTATATTGCATATGTGCATGTGTGCTTATATGTGTATATTGATATGTATATATTCACATGTTCAATTACACTGTCTACTATTAAAATTATTATTAAAAGTTCTAGTCATGTAACCTATTTTAAAAGCCATAATACCCTGGTTTCACTTAATTCATCTGTGAAAGAAAGGAAAGGAGTAGATAGCTCTACCTAGGGAACTCACCAGCTTACTAAAAGGATAAAAATGAAGGAACATATGAATTCACCTTGAATACTATAATTTCCAAAACTTATGAGAAATACTATGACAATACTACTACAATGTTGTTATAGTCACTGTTTTTAGTTACATCAGTCTCTTATGATTATTATTGAAATAGGAATAAATTGAAGCCAACAAGAAATCTTGAAATGACTTACTCAGGTATATAAATTCAAACATTCATCTTTTTTAGAAGAAATGTTAATTGAAGGGAAATAAAACCTCCAAATGAACAGAACTCTAAATTATGAAAGTTGCAACTACATTCCAATGAAAACTTAGAAGAAATATTTTTTTTAAATTATCCTGAATTATCTGCTAGAACAAGAGGAGAAAGTAGAAATAGATAAAAATCCATCAATCCCCACCTGAAAGAGATCTTACATGGAAAACCTACAGGAATTTCATAGTCAAATTCTAAAACCCCCAGACCAAGGAGAAAATATCATGAGAAATAAGAAAAAAATTCAAATATGGCAAAGCTGCAATTATAACCATGCAAGATCCAGCAGCAGTGAGACTGAAAGATCTCAGGTCTTTGTAGCACAATATAACAAAGAACTAAAGAACGAGGGTTGCAATCAAAAATATCATACCCAACAAATTGAAGCATAATCCTGAATGGGGGGCGGGAGAGAAAGAATATTCAATGCATTGCCAGACTTTAAGGATTTTGTTGCAAAAGGACCCAAACTCAATAGAAAATTTAATATATAAGATCTCAGAGGCAGACTAATTAGAAGGGACTCAATAAAGACAAATGGTTTACTTTTTATACATGGAAGTATAAGCCCTGTGTCTAAGATTGTCATTAGTAATGGAGTAGTTTGAAAGAAAGATTTTATACACATACATTTTTGTATGTATGTATGTATGTATGTATGTATGTATGTATAAAAGTCTTCTAAATTCAGAAAGAAATAAAGAGAATAAGGAAATAGGAAGAGAAGATAAGGGATGGATTTTAGAGAGGATACCCTACTCACAGAGAGTGGGGTATAGGAAGATAGGTATATTAATGGGAATGGGATAAGGGTGGGGTAGAGAATAAGGGAGTGATCCTTGAAAGAGAGGAGTAAGGTAAGTTAATTAATAGTAGGGCAAGGTAGTAAGTAGAAATAAAGCAGAGGAGATAGAAAGAATAGGAAATAAGAGATACATACAACCATAATAATAAAGATCAGCAATAGAATTTATTAAGCTTAAAAAAAAAAAGTATAGGTAGTAATCATGATTTCAGACAAGATAAAGCTAAAATAAATTTAATCAAAAGCTAAAATAAATTTAACCAAAAGAAAAAAAGAGATACTACATATAGTGTACATATAGTATGTAGTATCTCTTTTTTTCTTTTGGTTAAATTTATTTTAGCTTTACACTATATGTAAGCCATATTAATATGATTTTAGACTATTTAAAGCAACTAGATAATATAAGATTTGAATATTGCTCTGTTGTAGGAAATGATAAATTCGTGGATTAAAAAAAAAATCTAGTATTCATTTCCTGGCAACATCTCTAGTTGTATTCGTATCTTTCTTTACTTTTCCAATTTCCCCTGCCTCCCTTACTAGGATTTCCCTGGCCCCCTCTTGCCACTCACTACCTTTTATTAAATGCCTTCTCTTGCCAGGATGATAGGAACAATCCAATATATAATATATAGAATTCAGCTTGACTGATCTAATTTTTCTGTGAAGCCCCTTTAAAGCTAACCAATGACAACACAACAAGCACCTATTTTATGGATGAGGAAACTATGCCTCATAATAGTTAATTGACTTGTCCAAGGTAATTATTTCAAGTCAAAAAGGTCATAATTCATTTCAAATGTAAACCTCAGAAGTCATCATGTCTAAACACTACTGGAAGCAAACATGTTCTCTCTACTGCTAAGAGTTTTTTCTGTTCTATGAATAATTCTATGAAAAAAAAAAAACTAGTGTGTATAGAAGTTCATGTGCAATATTTTTTTTTGTTCTTTGCAAACTGCAAAGTTTGTTCATAATTAAGTTCACAATTTTTTAAACTTAAAGTCAATTCCAGATCAGAAAAGTATATATCTTTCAAATTCAACAAATATCTATCCACTGGATATTGTAAGCTGAGTTAGACACTAATTAGAATGTAAGCTGCTTGAGGAGAGAAAATGTCTTTTTTTTGGGGGGGGGGGGGGGGGGGGCTTATACTTCTATTCTCAGGGCTTAGTTCAGTGCCTAGTCACATACTAAGCAATTAGTGAATGCTTAAGGATTTAATAAATATTTATTGACCTGCTTCCTGGCTTCACAGGATTTGTAAACTGAGAAAGGATACACAATACACACAATACTAAAATACCAATCAGGGTAGCCTGATATAGTGGAAAGACTAATTAAAAGGCCTAGGTTTGCGGCTTAATGTTTACTGAGTGTTCTCTTGAGTATCTCTCAGTGTCTGACAGAGGCCACTTAATTTCCATCTATTTTTCAACCATAAAGTGAAAATAACAATATTTCTATTAACTACATTACAAATTATACTAAAAAAAAATGCTTTACAGGAAGCTAGGTGGTCCACTCTGAGTGGATTTCTACATATCTATATCTAAATCATTCTATAGCCAGATACACACATATATGTTAACTATTATTATTTAAAAAATAGTATTAAATAAATATAGGCTGGCAGCAGGAGAAAAAGGAGGAGGAAGAGAAAGAAAAGGAGAAGGAAGATGGGTGGATGGATTGATGGATGGAAATTCCTGTGCTAAGACTCTGTTTAATCTTTTTTAGAAAATGAAAAAGTCTTTTATGATAAGAAAATTACTTTAAATGTATATGGTTTTTAAGTTTGTGTTTTTAACTTATTTTTAAGTTTCATGTCTGTTTTTTCATAAAATAAGATGTATCTAAAATTAATGTTCATTAAAGGGTTTGGTGAAGGCATTCTGATGCTCCCCACAATGGTTCTCAGTTCAAATTCCATCTATCATAAAAAGCTTAGTTTCATCATCCCAGGTGTTTCTTCTCTCCTACCTCCCCAATTACTTTGCTTAGTCTGTATTTTTGTTTTGACTCAACTATTTGTAGACAGTTTCCTCTAAAGAGAATGAAAACCAAAAGAGTGAAATTCGAATCAAGATTATCTGAATTCAAAATCAGCTTCATACTGGAGAAGTCAACCTTTTTGTCTCAGTTTTTTCATCTGTAAAATGTTAAATCAACAAGTATTTATAAAACACTTAACTATATCTATGTGCCAAGCACTGTACAAATGCAAAAAGAAAGTAAATCCCTGATATCATAGGATTTGCATTTTAATGGAAAAGACAACATGTAAAAAGAGGAGTTGAAAAGGGACATAGTGAGAAAAAAAACCCATAGAATCAAAAATAGATCCTAAAAAGGAATGAATACAAGGCCAGTTTGAGTATTTTCCTTTAAATTGAGGTTCTAAGAGAAAACAGTGAAATGAGAAGAAAGGACTGAAGAGGCCAGGGGTTCCATACTTCGAATCAAGGAGTTGGGTGAACTTCTGATCAAGAAGGTTTTTGTCGTATTTTAATAGCCAATATTTATATAGTATTTACTATATGTCAGATGTTATGCTATATTCTACAATTGTTATCTCATTAGATTTTCATAACAACCTTGTTATGCTATTATACTCCCCTATATAATATGCTATTATAATCCCCATTTCCTCTCCCAGCCAACAGATGAAAAAACTGAGGCAAAAAGAAGTTAAGTTACTTATCCAGGATAATATGTGCCATGAACTGTGCTAAGTGCTTCATGTTTATTATCTCAGAATCCTCACAACAACCCTGGGAGTTAATACAATTCTCATTTTACAAAGGAGGAAACTGAGGCAAACAGCAATTAACTAACTTGCTGGGAATGCCACAGTAAGTGTCTGAGGCAAGATTTAAATTTGTGCTTTCCAGATCTGCTTCTCTATCTACTAGACCACTTACTTGCCCCTCAGAAATTCTAAATAAAATGTTTGATAGAAAAAAATCTTGATAAAATTAGGGCAATAATAGGGAATGTGTTTTGCAAAGTTCTATGACAATACTATTTTTGTTATATTGGGTGGGCTTGTTGTTAACCTCAAGGAACTTTATAATACAATTCCTTTCAGAGATTCAAGACAGTATATTGCAGGTCAGCATAACCAAAAGGACTTTCTTCACTTGGATTTGGGAAGTTCCCAAGAGAAATGGAGACCCTTCAAATTTTCTTCCCTCACCTCTCATCTTGCAATACCAAAAAAATCCCAGCACCTAACACAAGTGTCAGTATATAGTACTCATGTAATACAAATGCCTTCTTAATTAAAAATTTGGGGATGGGAGTTATTTCTCAAAGAGCTTAGTAGAACAAATTCCATATGTAGATCAATTTAATACTCATCACAGCATATGAAAGTAAATATAATCTATTTAGTCAAGCACATGTCTCCTGTTTTCACAATACAATTTTAATACATAGGAATTTGATCTGGGAAAAAGTTCAAAAATGTCAGAAGTCATCTTCTTAAAAAAAAATACAGATAATGCATTGTGCCAGTTTGAGGCTTGGTTAAGATTTTTTTCTTTTAAAAAAAAAATGATGTCATGACTTCTTAAAAATATAAGAAACCTAGTTTTTCAATTCAATTAATATTTACTAAATCATCCTATACTTTTAGAATAATAACAAGAGAGTGTATCCTCTCTAGTCCTGGCAGAGAGGTTCTGAAATAGCTCACTAAAACAGTTTCACAAAATTGTAAATCATGAATGAAAGCAGGAAGGATAGGGCCCTTTCCTAGTTTTATTCCATCAAATAAAATAATGTAAGACCTCAATGGAAAAACTACAGTTCTATAATGAATGAGATTATCCAGCTCTCTGCCCTGTTCTCTTGTTTCTCAAGTTATATGACTTTCAACCCAATATGTAACCTGCCCCCAAAATCAATGCCATTTCCTTCTTAAGCTAAGTACTTCTTCTCATACTACTTATCTTTCCATTAGAAAGACTTGCTCCTACATTTTTTTTAGGACTCTTGAATGGGGATAGGGAAGTGGGGAGATTTTCTGTGAGTCATTGAGAAACAAATCATTAATTTTTTAAGTATGGAGGAAATGGAGTTCTTTGCCCTTTGAATACCACAAAAATTTAAAACCAAAAACTAAAATGATGAGGGCCCAATTGTTTGTCTAAGAGAACTTTTCCCAATCTTCAGAGCCAATTAAGTAATTTTCCAAATGAACTATTTTGTTCCATCAAGTAATTTACTCTAAAATTGTAAGTTAAGCTCCTTTGGAAGTTGCAAAATCATCTTTATTTACAGGTAATAAAAACTTAAGTCCAAAGTAAAATAGAATTCAAGTACATCCACAGGAAAATGGAACCCAAAAAGTCCTATCAAAGAATAAAAAATTAGCAACAGGAATATCTTGAAAACTGATGGCAGAGAAGAAACTTAACATTCAAAATTCAGACTAGCTTTGTTTCACATAGTTTTTACTGAGTGGTATTTTTAGGAGGCTATAATTTGAGGTGTGCTATATAAAGCTAGTTATAAGTGGTCAAGTTATAACTAGGTTTTACTGCACAAGGGAAATGTAAAAACAAAGCTATTTGTTCATGGGGAAGGATGAGGTTTCTAGATTTGTAGGCATTCAATATAAACTTTTATATCTGCCTATGATAGGACTGGACTTAGCAAAATCATGACACCAAAATACCTGAAGAGATATCCAATAATATTATTGACTATTAAAAAAAAGAAATGCTGGACCAACAGGATGGAAGAATCTAGCTCTAGGGATGAAAGGAAGCTTAACAGGCCATTCAAGATCCTAATTTTATGCTGTGGAAATTGATCCTGGACAAGTCACTTAATCTCTGTTTGCTCAGTTTCCACATTTGTTGAAAGAGAATAAAAAGAACACTTACTTCTCAGGATGGCTATGAGAATCAAAGGAGATAATAATTGTAAAGCATTTAGCACAGTTCCTAGCACATTGGGGTAGTTTTCTTGTTAAAGACGATGGAGTGGTTTGCCATTTCCTTCTCCAGTTCATTTACAGATGAGGAAACTGAGATACATAAGGTTACATGACTTGCCTAGAGTCACACAGCTAGTTAAGTGTCTGCCAAGAGATCTGAACTTTGACAGATGAGTCTTCCTGTTTCTGGATCCCAGCATTATATCTACTACACCACCTAGGGATTCAGGTCTGGTACAGAGTAAGCACTATATAAATGGAAGCCATCACCACCTCTACCAACCCCACCATCTTTCTAGCACAAGTTTATAGATTTACTAATAAACATTCTTTGGCGAGACTGTAAAGAGTAATTTGCCATTTTAACAGATGAATTTTTAACTTTCTGGGAATATGAAAATCGTATTTTGTATTGTGTTTTCCTTCACCAGAATCTCAGGTTTTGATGCTGGGTTAGGACAAGCAAAAATTAGACATGTCTTTTGTGATCTCTAGAGAGACCACTAGAACCCTGTGATTACAAGGAATCAAACTGGAAAATCATTGCTCTAATATATGTGGGATGAAATGAAAAGCTTATGAGGATTTTGGCCTTGTCTGAATAGCCAGCAGCTTTAAGGCATAAAGGAGTTAATTTGATTGCCATGATCTACTTTTCAGCAGGTGATCCACATTCATTATTTTCTAGTATTTTTTTTCCCATTTCTAGGTGGTTATAAATAGAATCCTTTTTGTCCCAGAATTGACAAAACACCTTTGTTGTGGTTATGATCATTCTCATTATTAATCAATATGTAATGTGACATTCTTGAATCAATCATTGCATTTACTTTGTTTTGGGGTCTAGGATAGTAGTGTGCTACAGAGGACAGAGCATTAAACTTGGAGCCAGAAGAACTGACTCTTCTACTTAAGATTTATGTATTCATGGGCAAATGACTTGGATATTCTCTGAGATCCCTTTCACTTCAAATATTCTCTGATGTTGTGGTTCCTTCCTCAAATGCCAGATTTTAAAGATGGCCAGAGTTTACAATTCAGAATGTATTATAACTCACGGTACCCAGATGATCTTTATTGCTGACTCTTATTTCAGTTGTACCCTTCAGAAGAAAGGTATTCTTTGTGCTGTACTAGTACCAATTATTTTCTACTTTTCTATATTCATGTTATTTGGTTTTTCTCTTCCCCTCCCCCTTTTAAATTATACTTGGCACTACTGAATTTCATATACCCAGTGGTCACTCCCAAATGAAGAGGATAATAATGGCAGTGATAATAAGTATGCCCTACCCCCTTATTTACATAATGCTTTATGGTTTGCAAAGTGCTTT
The DNA here is from genome assembly GCF_902635505.1 of Sarcophilus harrisii. NCBI lineage: Eukaryota > Metazoa > Chordata > Mammalia > Dasyuromorphia > Dasyuridae > Sarcophilus > Sarcophilus harrisii. Next base: position 149,126,162 of record NC_045429.1, read on the forward strand.
TCTCAGAACTACTCTCTGGCAAAGGTATTAAAAATATTATAATCTTCATTTTATAGTTGAGCAAACTGAGAGACACTGGTCCCTCAAAGTATTAAATGATATTTAAGAAAAGCCTAAAAAGGTAATGAAATAGAACAGGAACTTTAATGAACCCTTCCTGTCTCTATTATAAGGAAAGATGGGTCCCCATTATTACATACAAAGGTAGACAGAACTCCTAAGACTATCTTGTTAGCACATCTAAAAGCATACTCAACTCTTCTAGTCTTTTCCTAAATTTGCACACATAAACATAAAGCACATGGGAGTTTATTTTGGAATAGGATCCATTCTAACTCCTCCCAAACTCCCTAGATTCCACACTTACCTTCAAAAGCTCCCTTCATCCATAGCCTGTTGCTAAAATCATATTTGATTTTACCCATAAGCCTTTTCATGTCAATAAATGGCCTTTATGACTATGATAACTCCTGATGTGAATTCTCCACATTCTGAACCACTCTCCCACAACCTGTTTATTATCAAAAGATCCTGTGGAACTCAGCAGGATTGGGGAGTAAGCCAGGAACAAACTGCCACTGCCCACTACTTCCCTTGCAAGCCAATCCAGGAATAGGGTTACAACCAATACTTTTTTAGAGTGAGAGGAATCCTTTATTCAGGGATACTCATGAGCAAAAGATGTGCTCATGGGCAAGACACAATGAATACATAAGCAGGAGCAAGCTTTAATACTGTAAGTTTGGTTCCTTACCTCTTCCTTCAAGGTTCACATTAGTCAGATTTACAATCAGAGTTAGTTACAATTGGTCATATTTACAATCAGGTACAATTGGTGGGATTTACAGTTCTCTTTATTCATCCATTCTATGTGTCAAGAGGCTTGTGTCTTGTCATTGACTCTAGCTGATTTGGTACAGTTTAGACTTGGCCCCTTTGTCAAGAACTTTGCTAAACAACCAGTTTCTTGAATCATACAATCCCTAAATGGATTGGTTAGAAATATCTTTAACAAGATATTTCATGCTTCCCTTCATCCTGTTTTGGCAATATCTACGGAAACCTAACTTTTCATACTCCTCATATGTTCCTTTTCAGTATGATGGAATCTGATTTAAAAGGCTTTTAAAAGCCAAACCGGGTTGTATTTTGATCCTAATCATACAAAGATACTCTCAAGAGCTCTAAGAACTTTGGAATCAATTGTATGACATGGAAGATACTGGCAAAGGACTGCCCAGCATGTCATGCCCACCTCAAAAAAGGTTCTGTGCTGGAAGAGCCAAAGCAGAATTGAAGTAACTCAAAAGAAATGTGGGATACACAAATTTAGAGACATTTCCACTCCAAATGTTCATGTGACTAATTGTGCCCTCTCTGCAGTAGAGCATTCTAAACTCACATTGATCTGTTCAGATACAATCAGACATTCTGTACCTTGACTCCTTCAACATAACGATGCCATTTTGGTCCTTTTCAAAAAACAAGGAACAACAACTAAGATGGAACCACTGGAGTTTATAAATAAGGAAGGGATGTTGTCACACTCCCACTTTTGGGAGATCATTTTGATTCCTGAGTGAAGGATGGCCTGGAGTAAGGAGAGGCTTGTGTCAAGAATGTCAACCAGATTTTAGGTGAAGGCCTGGACCAAGAAGGTGGCAATGTCAGAAATTCAAAGAAAAATTTTTTTCTACCCAATCCAGTGTTTTGCAAGTGAGAAGAATCTAATCCTCTCCTTCATATTAAAACCCTTCAAATTTGTCAGTCTTAAATAAACTAATCTACTTATGTTTTCAGAATTACATAAAAGATATGCAAAAAAGAAAGGCTTTTTAAGAGATAAAATTAACCTCCAACTTGGAATGTAAGCTCTTAGGCCTTATATATAATGAGAGCTCATAGCTTTAAAGTTTACAAAGTACTATTATCCCAATTTCATAAATGAGAAAATCTGGGGTCAGAAAGGTTAAATAATTTGGATCATACACCTCCTAAAACTACAGAAAGTGAGCTCCAAGTTTCCTAATAATAAGTCTCTCATTTTTAAAGATTGGCACACTGAATTTTCCTGTGCCCCACAGAACATTGTGAAACAGTCTCTTTACATAGATAAAATATATGCTGAATACATGCTGGTTTAAGCAATGAATGCATGAATTTCCTCCAAACAAAATTGTCCTTTTTAGCAGCCAAGGACCTTCTATGAATTTGGGGAAAATGTCAAAATCAATGGAGATCCATAAATCCATTTGAGGATCTGAATTGCTATATATAAAGGATTATTTTGAGTATGGTATTAAATAGCTAAGGTCCACAGAGAAATGAAAACTACATATAGAGAGTTTGATTTGCATATGGAAAAATCTAAATATCTGGTAAATAGATTACCAAATGATGCTATAAATTTTCTATCATGAAAAATCTCTTAACAGAAAGACATCTTTTTGCTACTTTGGGCAGTCACTTTCCTAGAGGTGGGTCATAAGATTTTTAGGTTCCTAATAAAACTCAATTGGATAGATGTAAAGGCAGTACATAGAAGTTCCAACAAAGCTTCACCTGATTTGCATCCCGAAATTCTTACCACTTGGAACAATGGAAGAAAGATGAACCACAGAAGAAAGGGAATCCATGTCATGTAGATCACACCTGTCCCTTGGTATAAGTCAGACTATGTAGAACATATGGGTTTGGTCTATGGAATACTTAATCAGAAATCTTGTTTCAAACTTGGGCCTTTGAAACCTGAGGGGACAGGTTGGAGTACCACAAATTTTCAGATCTTGCAATAACATTCTTGAAGTTTCACAGTCAGAATATAACTATCTTGTTTGTCACCACAAATGAGAAATGAAGAAACATAACCTTTCTAAATAAGACACAAAGTAAATGCTTGTATCCAGTTCCAGTTTTACCAGGAGGCTGGCCATTTATAACCAGACACTGATTCGTAGCAATAGTAAGAATAAGATCATCACACAACAATACTATAGGGGGCAGTTAGATGGTGCAGTCAATACAGCACCAGCCCTGAAATCGGGAGGTCCTGAGTTCAAATTTGATCTCAGCCCCTTAATGCTTCCTAGCGATGTGACTTTGGGAAAATCACTTAAACCCATTTGCCTCAGTAAAACAAACAAACAAAGAAACAAAGATACTACAGCTAAGAATAGGAAAGAAAACCCCAATAGTTTTGGGGTTTTTTTTCTGTTTTAAGATTGGAGTAAACATTAATGAAAAGTTACTATTTGTGAAACATATGGCTAATGTTGTGATAATGTATGTTACTTTCCCACTGATTAACTACTTTTCTATATTAAAGACCATGACTGTGGTGATTCAAAGAGATTCAGTTGCTTGTTAGACTATAAGCTAGTGGAGGTCAAGGGTTGTTTTTGTCTTTCTTCATATTCTCAGGTTTTGGCACAAAGCCTGAAACATATTAAGCCCATAATGAATGCTTTGATTGACTTGCTCTTGGCATGGATAATAGAAATGGAATGGGAATAAACTGAGACCTGTGCTGAATAATTTGATTGGTAAGTACATTTGTACTTTTGTGTACATTTTGTGTACATTGTGTACATTTGTACACAAATACATCCTTATACTCAGAGTAGAATAAGAGGAGTTAAGAACAATTGTGAATAAAACTGCCCTGGAATTCTGAACAAGAATCCAACAACGTTGTGAATATAGTACCCCCTGGTGTTTGGTGACATTTTCACATAATTAAAATGGCACACTACTATCTGTGACGAAAATTTAAAAAAAAAATTTCATGTTAATTATCAAGCATTAAGCTGGGAAATAATCAATAGATCTCAATTCTTTATTGATCTCACTAGCATACAAATTCCTTTCCACACTAAAGGTTATAACCCATGCATAAATTTTTATACTATGATTGTCTATGATTTTCCATACATCCACCATTAAAATCTCTCCAAATACTAAAGTCCTTCCCTTTGGTCTTTTCATGCATACCACTGAAGTCATAGGGGAGTCTTCATTCTGATAAAAAGAAAGCTCCACTTCCTTTTTGGTCAGAGGTATCATACCAAATTCAAATAGGAAAAAGATCCTGGCTGGTGACATACTGCCTTAGAAAAACACAGGTTAACATTATGTGTATATCATTGTATTTTCATTTATTTTGTTAAATATTTCCCAATTAAATTTTAATCTGGCTCAGCCACTCTGGAGATTTACAGGCTTGAGGTTGACACATGCCTTACATGATGTTTTTTACACCACTTACTATTCATAAGCAATCTTTGTGAAGACTACACTACAGCCTAGTTATGATGAGGCAAATTTTCAATGACTTGAAGATCACTTGAAATTGTGACTCTTCTAAGAGTATGGTGTTCCATGATTCATAGCTACAGAGCATCACAAAAAATAACATTGTTTTGAAGAAAAAAATAAATTGATGGCAGGAAACACCTTAGAATCATTAAAAGGATGATGTCATTTCCAAAATGTGAACAGATTGTTTTACAATTCCTGTTGATTCTTGTCCAGATTTACTATCTACATCCAGTGTGTTTTCAAGACATATGTAGTAAAAGAGCAACTTGGCTCTTTAACTGCATGCTAAAACCCAAACAACATATAATCTTCATCAATTTTTTTTTTTAACTACATGGGCTTCCTGATGGAAAAAAAAGAAAAGGAAAAGGAAAAGGAAAAAGATGAGGAGGACTTCCCAAACTTTACTGGACATAAACAAAATCTCTTTCAAAACATATGCATCTCACTTTTGAAGTAATGATTCATCAATAACAAATCCAGGATATTGTTATCCTGGATTTGTTATTGATGACCCCATTTGGGGTTTTCTTGGCAAAGATACTGGAAAGGTTTGCCATTTTTGTGTCCAGCTTATTTTACAGATTATGAAACAGAGACAGTTAAGTGACTTACCTAGGGTCACACAGCTAAAAATAATTTGAAACCAGATTTGAACTTAGGTTCTCCTGACTCCCAGGCCTTATACTCTATTCACTATACACTATTCACTAGCTGCCCAATTATCCCAAATAGAGAAAAGGAAAAATGCCTATTTTTCAAAGATAGAGTGATATGCTTACTTTTAAAAGTTCTTGGCAATTATAAATCACTCTGAAGCGTAAAGAAATGTTCCACTGAATGGATTATGATTGCTTAAAGCAAATAGTTGTTTAAAGTTAAACACAGACAAGAACTATTAATAGGTCCACTAGAACTCTGGAAGTTCTACACTATAGTATAAACATTAGATTGAGTTAGCTTATAATAAATGAATACATTAACAAGAAAAGACTCATAGGTACTTTGGTTCTATTCATTCTATACATGCCTCTATATACCTCAATCACAAACATTCAAAGTTACCTACCATAGGTCTTATTCTTGCAGAGTCCCTTTTCCTCTACTAATGTTCAATATTTTTCTTTTTAGTCAGCTTTTAAAACTATTCCACCAAAAATGCTTCATGTTTCCAAACTGGGGGCATATTATTAATCTAAGTGCCAGCATCTGAGACAGTAGACATCATTTAAGCAATATTAAGAGCATCAAGTACACTCCACTTCAACATATAATATAAAACTACAAAAAACTTGAATAAAAGATATCAGGTGTGTGTGTGTGTGTGTGTGTGTGTGTGTGTGTGTGTGTAAGTAAAGAAAATAGGCCAGTCATATAGTAAGAATGGAAGATAATCAGTGAACATCCCACATGCTCACTTGGCATCCTCATGAAGTAAAAAAAAAAATTGATATCCCAAGAAGATCCCCGGCACATTTAAAGAAACTTACAAAGTAAATTTATAGGAGAACATGAAAAAGAATCACACACACACACACACACACACACAACATACAATAAAAAAGCATGAATTGACTAAGATCTGCATCATTAAAAGAAATCAACAGGATTCATCAACGGGGAATTACAGATTCATTTGAGTACTGAGAATCTTAAAAGGTAATTGTTTGCTTTTCTGTTTGTGTGTACCCAAAACATTCAATAAATATTAGTTACCCTCTTTTTAAAAAAATCTACTTCAACTATGTCCAAATGGCTATGAAACTGTGCATACCCTTTGATCCAGCAGCAATCAGGTGTAAATGATTTGCCCAGGGTCATACAGCTAGCAAGTATCTTAGATCATATTTGAATTCAGGCCTCCGCACATTGTATTCTTAAAATTCTCTTAAGATGACCATGCTACAAAATATAGTGTGGGCAATACAGCACTACAGCAATACCTTTCTGTTAAACACATTTAAATCATAGCTCACACATGATTATTTATGGCAACAAAAGACAATGAGAAAACAAACTGCTAAAAATCCAATGATAACCTGAAAAACACTTTACCCAATTATTTTAAACTTTTCTACCTAATATTTTATTAGCACTGCTAATAAAAATTTAGTTGCTTTTACTTTTATCTTCCCTTTCTTCAATTAGTCAACAAATATTCTTTAAATGTTCACTATGTGCCAAAAATACTAAATGTTGCAGGCACAAATAAAGGCATAAACATGGCTCTAAACCTCAAGAAGCATTTATGTTTATAGAAAAATAATATGCAAAAAATTATAAAAACAAGATATTTATTGAGGTATGTCAAAAATGTTTGAGTACAAAGGTATGAGTCTCAGTGACATCACTGAAAGCACTCAGGCTCAAATCGTTTCCAAATCAATGAAGGACATATATTTAGGCATTTGTTTAGGATAAGGGGTCATGCATCCTGAGGGCCTCCTTCTTAGGAAGAGGGGTACCCCAAAAGAATAAGCTGAAAGATTACATAGAGAACAAAGAGTAAGAATGAGCAGGATAGATAATTAAGCAAAGCAGAGAAATTATGCAATCTCAGCTCCATTGGAGAACCTCAGCTAAGATGAACAAGGGGAAAATTCCTGTGATTAGATATATGTCAGATAGGATGTGCATGAAAAAAGTTCTTTACTTCTAAAGCTTGTGTAGGTAACCTTTTTTCTGTCAAGGGTCCTTTAGATATTTATAGCATCATTCATGAGCCAGATAAAATTATAAATTTATGGAACTCAAGTAGCAGGAGGTTGTGGTACCAAGGCTTCATGATCATTTTTGATTATCTTGGCATAGCCAAACCAAATGATTTCTAGGCCTTACATGGCCTAGAGATTAGATGTTCTCTACTCCTGTTCTGGAGAAAAATAATCAGGATATGGTAAGTAACCAGATCTGCAAGGTAAAAAGTCCCTGTGTGGAGTCAAGATATTGGGGCTGGAGCAAACTGGAAATGCATAGGAAAAGATCATGAAAAAAAAAAAAAAAAAAAGTTCCTTTTGTAGAGTCCAGATATTGGGACTGGTGTAAGCTAAGATTCCATAAAAATATATAGTATAAATGGAAGGTCAACTCAAAGACAAGGCAATAATAGTGAAAGAGACAAGCACAGATCTTCTAAAATAGGTGGGAGTTGAGCTAAGGCTTGAAAGAAACTAGGGAAGCATGGAGGCAGAGGTAAGAAAAAGGATGGAGGGCAGCCAATCAATAAATATATATCATATCATGTTGCCAGTACAAAGGCAGAGAAGACAGAGTGTTATATTTAAATAATAGCATATAAGTCAGTGCTATTGGTCCATGGAGTATATGAGGAGTAGTAAGTTATAATAAGACTGGAAAGGCAAGAAGAACCTGTGTAATAGAAGGCTTTAAATGCCAAAGGGTTTTATATTTGATCCTACAGGTAATATTGAGTCACTGAGTTCATTGAAGAATGCCTGGCATAAAACCCATGCTTAAGAAAAATCATTCTTGCAAGTGAGTTAGGAAAAACTTGATAGGAAAAGCAGTAATAAGGCTGTTGTTAACTCTAGTTGTAGTTGTACGAGTGGAGAGATATCATGAAGGTAAAAATGAAGATATCTGACAATGAATAACAAATGCAGGGGGAAAGAAAAAGGGCGGAAGAAGAACAACATGAAGATGAAAATGAGGTTGGAAGCCTAGATAACCAGAAGGATCATGATATCCTCAAAAGGAATAAGAAAATTCAGACGAGAGTACAGTTTAGAGGAAAAGCTAATGAATTCTTTACTTTCGTCCTAACTCTGATGTAATTAAGTGGCAAATAGCAAAAGTGTTGTTAATAAGTAGCAGAATAATCCAGAGTTTCATATACTCGTTCTGGTCAAATAGAATATAATAGACATCTTAATAAAAATCAATCAACAGGATTTTTTGTGGCATTTTAAAAATTTTTGTAAATAAGAACAAAATTGTACAATTCTGACCTAAGGAAAAGATATTGTCATGGCCCAGACGCAAAATATTTGAAGCTAATGTTCATTCATTTTCCAGATACTAAGTTTTCTTCCCTATAATAAAGTAATCTATCATGGAGTAGCCTCCATTTATTCAAAAAGGTCAAGTCTTCCATAAAACTTTTCTTTACTAATTAAAAAGCAATGAATTTTCTGTTCTTACATAATTGTAAACACTCTAGCTTTCTCTAGGAAATGCTGAAGCTTATATACCAACAAAAAACATTTCTTTTAAGATGCCATCATTTCTTTAATTTTTGTTTAATCCTATATTTGTGTCAGTGTCATCCAGTTTAAAAATAGAAGATCCTAAATGCTACATGTTGTGTTTTTTGTTTGTTTGTTTGTTTTTTTATTTTTTCAGTTTGTACAGAGGTTTAGGACAGTACTGTGGGCACATGCTTCTTTAATTATTAATACCAGAAATTTGATAAAAAAAATTTATCCAATTCCATGGCCTGGCTAATAAGTATACAAACACAATTTCTTCTTTTCTCCTAGAAAAATATAACATAAAAAAATATCACTGCCTTAAGGAAGGCAGAGAGGTCTCATTTTAGCAGACCAAGAGAGTAATAATTTTTACTTTATCCCTTAAAACATCCAGTGTGCCAACAAAGTGAAACACACTTCTCATAAAGAAAAGAGCTGACAACTAGCAATGGCTACCCTTGACATAATGTAAATAATATAAGAAAATAATGTAAATAATTATACCCATGGAACAAGTTTTCAGTGACCCTCTCAATTGCTACCGTTGGAACAACACAGATTTTAATGAAAAAAGGAAACCTAATGGCGTTTCATACACTGTCTTGTCATTTGACTTTTAAACTTCTTTATTTCTCCATAAGTTCTTTCACAGAGCGGGGCAGCCAGCACAAGCAATGGAGCACAAACACCACTGCAGACAGTGCCAGAGTCCCAGGATGGTGCAGACTCAACGTGGGGGAGATTCTACGGGGAGGAATCTATAGCAAAAATGTTGGCTACTCTGCCTTGGCTGCAAGCTAGTAGATCAGCTGAGAAGTTGGAAAATACAAACACAAAAGTTAATAGTGAACCCAAACACCAAAATATAATAGGACTTGACCACTGACCCAGTGAAGCCACAGCCACTTAGAGAGTAAGCTGCTACTTGTAGAAGAAGCTTGGAAACCTTCCCCTGCCCTAAAAGCAGACCTTAACTTAAAAAAAAGAAAGAGTAATTTTTCAAAAATAAGTAAAAAAGATGATACACAGCTTCTATGGTGAAAGAGAAGAATAGATATCAAACCCTGAGGAAACTAAAGGCATACTGTCTCCAAATGAAGCCCCAAACGATGATGTAACCTGGTCCCATTAGATAAAGCTCTCATAGAAGAAATTTAAAAAGGATCTTAAAAGAGGCCTAGAAGAACAATAGAGAAAGGAATTGAAAACTTTTTAAGAGGGTTTGGAAAAGGCATGTAACTCATTAAAAGACAGATTTGATAAAATGGAAAAAAGAAAGCAACTGCCAGAAAAACAGAAAAAAGAAAATAATTCCTTAAAAAACAGAACTTGTGAAATGGAAAAAAATTTCATAGAACAAAATAACTTATTTAAAAATTCAATTGGATGAATACAAAAAAAAGTAAATGAAGAAAATAATTCATTAAAATTCAGACAACAAATGGAACAAATGGAAATGAATGACTCAATGAAACAACAAGAATCAGTCAAGCAAAACAAAAAAAAAAAAAAAAAAGTAAAAAATAGAAAAAAAAAAAGTAAAACACTTAATTGGGAAAACAACTGACCTGGAAAATAGATCTAAAACAGATAATATAAGGATTATTGGACTCCTTGAAAACCATGATGAAAAAAAGAGCCTACACAGGCTCTTTTCAGGAAATCTTCAAAGAGAACTGCCCAGATGTCATAAAATCAAAAGGTAAAATGACCAGTGAAAGAATTCACCGAACACCTCCTGAGACCCCAAAATTAAAACCCCAAGGAATATCATGGCTAAATTTCAGATCTATCGGACTAAGGAAAAAATATTACAAGCAGCCAGAAAAAAACAATTCAAATACCTAGGAACCACAATAAGGATTACTCAGGACTTAGCAGCTTTCACTTTAAAGATCGAAGGGCCTGGAATCTGACATTCCATAAAGGTGAAGAAACTTGGAATACAGCCAAGAATAAATTACTCTGCTAAAGTGGGCATTACTTTCAGGAAAGAAGATGGTCATTCAATGAAACTGGCGAATTCCATTTATTATTTATGCAAAGACCAGAGCTAAACAAAAAAAAAAAAAAAAAAAACTGACCTCCAAATATAGAACACAAGAGCACAAGAGAAACATAAAAAAGAAAAAAAAAAAAAAAACCCACCTCTTGAGAACTATTCCTGTTATGGGTATACATAGAGAATACATGTATAATCTGATCTTACTGTTATAATATAAAAAGGAAACTAGAGGTGAAAAGCGGATTGCAACAGTAAAAAGAAAAAAAAGGTGGGGGGGAGCAGGAAGTGAAGGTAAAATGGAGGAAATTACATCTCAGGAAGAGGAAAAGAAAACTATTGTAATTGAGGGAAAGGAGAGAGAGTGATGAATATTGTGTGAATCTTATTCTCATCAGATTTGGCTGACATATTTGGTTTCACCAAGAAATTCCCTCACCTTATAGAAAAGTGGGAGGGCAAATGAAAAAAAGGAAGGAGTAGGCTAGATAGAAGGAAAAACAGAAATTGTAGGGGAAAGGTATAAGAAAGGGAAAGGTTCCCTAAAAAGGGAGGAATGCTTAAGGCAATTAGTGCTCATAAGTTAAATACTGGGGAGGTGGGAAAAGGAAAAAGGAAAGAGAAAAGTATAATTTGGGGTTAATAAGATGGAAGGAAATACAGAATTAGTGGTTTTTAACTCTAAATGTGAATGGGGTGAACTCTCCCATAAAATATAAGTGGATAGCAAACTGGATTAAAAGCAAGAATCCTGCAATATGTTATTTACAAGAAAGACATTTAAAGCAGAGCGATACATATAGAGTTTACACTTCATTCAGGTTAAGTGTTAAAAAAAAAAAAAAAAAGCAGGAGTAGCCATCCTGATCTCAGATCAAGCAAGTGAAATGGAGGAAATACCTACAAAAATATAGATTACCCAGATTAACAGAAGAGGAAATAAATTACTTAAATAATCTCATTTTAGAAAAAAGAAATAGAACAAGCTATTAATCAACTCCCTAAGAAAAAATGCCCAGGATAAGATGGATTTACATGTGAATTCTACCAAATATTTAAAGAACAATTAACTATAATATTATATAAACTATTTGAAAAAATCAGGTATGAAGAACTCCTATCAAATTCTTTTTATGACACAGACATGGTACTGATACTTAAACTAGGTAGGATGAAAACAGAGAAAGAAAACTATAGACCAATCTGCCTAATAAATATTGATGCAAAAATCTTAAATAAAATATTAGCAAAGAGATTACAGAAAATCATACCCCGGAAAATATACCATGACCAAGGAGGATTTATACCAGGAATGCAGGGCAGGTTCAATATTAGGAAAACTATTAGCATAATTGACTGTATCAATAACCAATTTAACAAAAACCATACGATCATCTCAATACCTGCAGAAAAAGCATTTGATAAAATCCAGCATCCATTCCTAATAAAAACACTGGAGAGTAGAGGAATAAATGGACCTTTCCTTAAACAGTCAGTAGCATTTATTTAAAATCATCAGCAAGCATAATATGTAATGAGGATAAAGTAGAACCATTTCCAATAAGATCAGAGGTGAAACAAGGTTGCCCACTATCACCATTGCTATTCAATATTGTATTAGAAATGCTGGCTTTGGCAATAAAAAAAGAGAGTAAAAGAATTAGAGTAGGTAATGAGGAAACCAAATTATCACTCTTTGCAGATGATATGATGGTATCCTTAGAGAACAATAGAAAATCAACTAAAAAACTATTAGAAATAATTCACTACTTTAGCAAAATTGCAGGATTTTCCACATAATGCAAGATAAATCCACATAAATCATCAGCATTTTTATATATCACTAACAAAATCTGATAGCAAGAGATAAAAAGACAAATTCCCTTCAAAATAACTGTCAATTGTACAAAATATTTGGGAATCTACCTGCTGAGGGAAAGTCAAGAACTATATGAGGAAAACTACAAAACACTTTCCACACAAATAAAGTCATATCTAAGACATTGGAAAAATATCAAGTGCTCTTGGAGAGGTCAAGTGAATATAATAAAGATGACAATACTCCCTAAACTAATCTATTTATTAGTGCTATACCAATCAAATTCCCAAGAAACTATTTTACTGAACTAGAAAAAATAACAACAAAATTCTTCTGGAAGAACAAAAGATCAAGAATTTCAAAGGAATTAATGAAGAGAAAAGCAAATAAAGGTGGTCTAGCTGTACCTGATCTAAAACTATATTATAAAGTAGTGGTCATCAAAACCATATGGTACTGGCTAAGAAATAGAGAAGTTGATCAGTAGAATAATATTAGATTCATACAAAACAGTCAATGACTATAACAATCTAGTATTCTACAAAGCTAAAGGTCCCACCTTTTGGGACAAGAATTCATTATTTAACAAAAACTGGTGGAAAAATTGGAAACTAATATGGCAGAAAGTAGGCACAGACCCACACCTAACACTGTATATGAAGATAAGGTCAAAATGGCTTCATGATATAAAGAATGATATTATAAACAAATTAGAAGAATATAGGATAGTTTACCTATCAGATTTGTGGATGAGGGGGGAATTTGTGACCAAAGAACTAGAGATCATTATTGATCACAAAATAGAATGACTTGTGCAGTGATGAAGAGAGATATCTGCACCCAGAGAAAGAACTGTGAGAACAGAGTGTGGAACACAACATAGTATTCTCACTTTCTTTGTTGTTATTTGCTTGCATTTTGTTTTCTTTCTCAGTTTTTCTTTTCCTTCTTTCTTGATCTGATTTTTCTTGTACAACAAGATACCAGTATAAATATATATATACATATATAGGATTTAACATGTATTTCAACACATTTTACATGTACTAGACTACCTGCCAGGTAGGGGAGGAAGAGGGAGGGGAGGGGAAAATTTGGAATGAAAAGTTTTTCAAGGATCAATGTTGGAAAAATTACCCATGCATATGCTTTGTAAACAAAAAAAAAAAAAAAATTAAAATTTTTTGGTTCTCGCCCTAATTCCTACCCACAATTAAGAAACCACATATGAAGTTATGCAAATCATTTCCATAAAAGTCATGCTGTAAAAGAAAACATAGATCTCCTACCTTAATGAAAATAAAAATCTTCAAGATAATAAACTTTTTTTTTTTTAAGAGATACAGAGGGAGAAGAGAGAATGTTTCAATCTGTATTCAGACACAATCAGTTTCTTCTCTGAGGCAGGAACTTTTCATTATATGTCATTCAGAGTAGTCATGGATCATCGTACTGCTGAGAATAGCAAAATCGTTTACATCTAGTCATCCCAGAACATTGCTATTACTTTGTATATAGTACATTTCACTTTGCTTAAGTTCATGGAGGCCTTTCCAGGATATATTTTATTTTTCTGAGAGCATTTGCTCATCATTTCTCATAAAACAATAATTTTCCATCATAAATGCATACCACACTTTATTGAGCCATTCCCCAATTGGTGGGCATCCCTCAATTTCCAATTATTTTGCCCTAATAAAAGAGTTGCTATAAATATTTTTTATACATAAAGGTCTTTTTACTTTTTAAAAAAAATCTCTTTTGGTATTCATGCCTAGTAGTGGTGTTAAATCAAAGGATATGCATGAATTTATAGACCTTTGAGCATAGAACATATCTTTTTATCAATTGGGGCATGGCTCATGTATTTATAAATTTGATTCACTTCCCTCTATGTTTGAGAAATGAAACCTTATCAAAGAAACTTGCTTCAAAATTATTTTTACAATTACTATTGCTAACTGTATTTTCCCCCATTTTTTTCTCTCTTTTCATTCTGTCTCTTCTCAAGTGTTTTACTATTGACCACTCCTTCACCCAATATGTCCTCTTTTATGACCATTCCCCATTCTTACACCATTCCATAAAGTCCCATAAATTCTTAGTGATGCACCTATAAATTTTTAGATTAATAATTTGATAGTTATTTCAATATAAATGGCTTCCTTTGTAAACGTATATATTTTATTTTATACATTTAAATATATTACTCAGAGAAGGGCATTCACAAACTTTAACAGTCTACCAAAGTAATTGATGAAAGAAAAAGATAAAGAGCCCCTGTGAGTATAAACTAGGGCAAATTTTCTTCTAATTCACCCTCCTCTACTCCAAGGTGGATTTTAAATGTCTAATTTTTTTTTTCTAGGATAACAGTCCCTTTTTCAGATAAATCTAAAGAAACGCTGATATTATCTTTTTTTAAAAGTTATGAATGTATAACAGTGTGGTTTTTTTTTTTTAAAAGAAAAAAAAATGAAAATGATCTGGTCCTCTCTCTAGTCTTCTTACATAAATTTTCAGTTTTTCAAGGTAAAGAATTTCACATTGTTCATGAGGTAGTGTTTTCTTCCTTTTGTTGAAAGGTTATCTGTCTTTCATTTTTATTAAGTGAATTTTTTTTTTGTACTTTTGGATGTCGTTTTGTTTGCTTGGCTTTCGGGTGTTTTACGGTTGTATTTTTGTTTTATTTTAAAGAAATGACTGAATAGTGACAAATCAAACTTAAAGGAAAATGTCATGCCAAAATTCAGGCATGCTGCCCAAATACTCAACAGACCCTGGGATCTATCAGAAAGAAAAGGATTAAAGGTGAAATAAGACTATTAAAAATATTTCATTTTTCACAACACCTCTCCAAACTCAACACTGAAACCTATTACCAAAATGCTCTGGAATTTCTTTCCCTTGCTAAAGAAAAAATAAAGGTATCTACAGGTAAAAGTAAGCTAGAAGTTGGGATAATATTCATTGCCTAACACAAAGGAAATCACAGTGTTAGTGGTATAAAATCCACGATAATGTAGCACAATTACTAGCATGTGGCAAGCACTCAATAAATGCTTCATCTCTATAATATAATTTTATAATTTGTAATTTGTAAGTTCTACTTTTATCTTTTATTGTATGTTATATTTCATGTTATATTTTACTTTATATTTTATTATATTATACTTTTTCCTTGTGTGCCATGTGTTACTTTTCTTTAATTTTTCCTATTTAACATTTTTATATTACATCTACTATAATTTGCTCTACTGATACCTAGAATACTATATTCAATTATAAGTGCTAAGTTTTAAAAATAAAGCAAATAAAATGAAGAATACTCAGAAGATAGTGACTTTCTAGATCAAGTGGAATGTGGGTTGAAATCATTTCCACACCCCCAGACATACTAAGCTTTCATAAATATAAGTGTTCTGAAAATAAGGATCATCCATCATCCTAAGACAAAGGCAAAGTAATAAGGAAGTACATCCCAAGGGACAGTACTGTTTATGACTTCTAAATTTCTTGCCCTAGGCAAAGCCCCAGGTGTCCTGTTCTAGTTATGTCTCTGGTGCAAGGACTGCAAAATGGGGTAGTAAGGTGAAGGAATGGAGAAAGTGTATACTAGAGAGCAAAAAAGAAATAAGATAAATGGTCTCCAAGGTTATAAATAGATATAAGAAAAAAGATATATAAAACTATTTATTCTTTGCCCAAGAGACCCAAATTAGGACCAATATGCATAAGTTGCCCCCCCCCAAAAAAAAAAAAGAATTAGACATAAAGGAAGATAAAATTTCCTAACAATTACAACTGGAATAAATGGAATAAGAGACTCCTAGAGGTAGGAGATCCAATCTGTACCCTTTCTCCCCTTAGAATTTTATACTCAAGTCTGGTTGACCCATACTGGATGAGTACATTGCCAAACGAGATAATTGAGCAGTTCTAGTGAACTTGAAGCCTTACAAGACTTGCCACTTCATAAATTTTATCATAATTTAGTCAAAAAACATATATTAAGTAAGTTACTCCTATAAACAAGACTTTATGCTAAGCTCTAGGGAAAGAAAGGCAACAGACAGTCCCTCCCTTTAAGAAGCTCTCCAACAGGGAAGGCAACATATATACAACTAGAACTCACAAAGTGAGCAACTGGAATTAGAAAGATGATGGTATCCTCAACAATAATGGGGAACTTTAGATAGGGTAGGGGGTTGGCAGAGAATGATGAGTAGTTCAGTTTGGGACAATTTAAGATGACTACAGTACATCCAGTTCGAGATAAAACATCTTAACCTAATTCTTAACATATTTGCTATATAATAAATAATAAAAGTCTGTTCTTTCAGCTTATCTTCAAAATGAGGGAAATCCTTTTCAATGATTCAATTAAATCCCTAGAAAATAAACTCTTTAGCTGACTTTTTGTAAATAAAAGAGCAATCCTGCCTGAGCAAATCTCCCATGCAAATGGACAGCTATTTATCTATCTATATTTATCATGACTAAGTCAAAAAAACAAACCAAAAAAAAAAAAAGCAAAAAAAACAATGGCTAGATCTAGAAGATCCAATACAAAAGAACTCCTATAAAAATTAACTTTTCCTTGCCATAATACTTGTAACAACAGTCCACTTAAGTAAATGTTACCTACATTCTTCATCCTTTACTCAGAGGTAGTTTTCAAATCCTTTTTCTCTAAAGATAAGACAAAACATCTATACTCTACTAAATTTAAATTTGTGCTAAGGGAATTTGTAAAATATTAAAAATCAAACATTAGCTGTGAATCCTGTCGATTGAGAATCAATTCTAAATACTGTACTATTATTTTTAAAAATCTAATACAGACCAATTTTTTCCTAAAAATATTAAAAAAGAAACCATAATACCTTTTGTTAATTCATTATTCCATGTTGGGGGCAGAGGGACACACAGGCAATGAGATGATTGATTGGATAAATACAGGGAGCTCCCAATGAGGAAACTCCAACTACCAAAAAGGATAGGCAACTGTTCTTGGAGAGTTGCTTGGGGCACTGAAAGTAAACACCATCCAAAGTTACAAAGCCAATATAGGACAAACAGAATCTAAAGATATATTGTTGTCTCAGAACCTAAACTAATACCTCAGGACACAAATCACCTTACCTTTTATTTTCTTAAACAGAGAGGCCTAAAAGACATTCCATTTAAATTATTCCTTTACTTTTTAATGCAGACCAGACCACCCTAGGACTCTATAGATCCCAGCCTTCACCACCAAGCAGGACCTAGAACTTTCCTCTGAAACTCAGTCCTCATTCATCCCACTTTTTCCCTTTTATCAAAGATTAATAAGCAAATCAATATTAAATTTTCTTCAGTAAAGGACAAAATGATGTGAATATTATAGGGCCTCTGTAAAAATTTCAATGATTCTGAAATTTAAGCAAACTAAAAGAACTTACATTTAACCTCTACTTATTCCCTTCATGTTACTGTCATTCCTATAATTCAATAGCCCTCCTCTCTTCCACTATGTCCTCTAAAATCCCCCCATTCTATTGGTTATAACTGCCCTTCATATTATATCTATAGCTTCTGGCGTATACCACCTCCCATCATTACCATTGACAAAAAAAAAAAAAAAAATTTAAAGTAAAGCTGCCATTTTGCCCCAGAGAGCACTTCACATAACTGGATGAAGTCTTCTGAATTTAGTTGACACAACTAACTTTAGATTTGTTGTTCTGTGGTCAGGTCCTGTGATCTGTTTGCAAAATTCCAACTCAAGAATTTACTGACATGTAGATTTTTCCACTTCTGCTATCTTTAATGTGTAAATCTTTACCTTTCTCTTCACCCACAGTAAAAATTCCAATTGCATTCATCTGGTCTTATCCCTATTTAAAATATTTGAAAAAGTTATTTGTGGTCCATTGTTTTAATGTACTTGGGACTGTATTCCAAACATATATTAAACCAGTAATAAAACGTCTCTGAAGTTAACAATTATGATTGGCAGCAGTACTTATCCAAAAAAAAAAAAATCCCTAATATTTTTATATCACCTTGCACATACATTTATTCTTATTCTCCCATTTCTTCCAACAGAAGATAGCACCTTGAAAATAGGTTTTTTTGTTTTGTCTTTGCATCTCCACCACCTAGCACAATGGCTGGTACACAGCAGTCAATTGATAAAATTTTGCTGAATTGATTTGAAAAATTCAATTTATCTAAAGATAATCAAGGGCGAAAGTGTCATGCTGTCCTAGTGTTGATGAATCAAAACACTAGTCTCAGCAAAAAATAGACTTGGAATAGATTTTGAACATGTTTGGTTTTTTTAACCCAATTTTCAGTCTGCTATCATTTCATAAAAACAAAATTTAAAACTTTGGCTAAGGGACTCATTATATAAGCTCCTCGATGATTGGAGGATAGAGTACAAATTCCTCCCAATCTCTTCCTTTAGAGAGGGCAGAAACTGGATTTTTGGACTCACTTCACTCTACATCTGTTGCTTTGCCTTGCTTCAACTCCACACAAGATGCTCAGATATTAAGAATTTCTTAATGTTCTCCCCCCTCCCCTTTTTAATATGTTCTTTTGTATATTGGTTGTTTTTAAGGGCAAAGACTGTATTCTTTATTAATTGTAACTTCAGCACTTGGCACAGTATCTAGCACAAAGTAAGTGCTTAATAAATGTTTACTGCATTGAACTGAATGTTGTAGGCAATGAGAAATACTGGAAAATGCCAGAACTAAAGAGAAAAATTCCCCCCCCAAAAAAAAGAAACCCACATAACACATTATTTTTCTTATACACAAAGTTAGAATCAAATCCATTAATTATGGTTGGACAGGATAGAAAAAGTACCCTCATAAGAGTTTTATCATTTTAAGTGGGCAAAGCTGAAATAATACTATTCTAGTTAAGTGCTCAAAGAGTCATTTTCCAATTACAGGATGTTTCATAAATGCCCTGAGAATTCAGAGTCAAAAAGAACAATTAGCTGATTGCACTTAGCTATGCAGAAAACACTGAAATAAATAGAATCATGACAACTAAGAGCTCTTGAATTTTCATTTACCATTTCCCTTTTAAAGGATGTTAACAAAGATTATAGACTGCCAACTTCTGCCTAAACTTTATTTTTAAAATTTCATTATGAGCTACATATATACATTCTACTATGATGACTTATTCCACTAAATAAAGCATGTTTATGAAGTACTCTGTGTAACATAATTTCATGTTTCATACTATACTTTCTTGCCATCATGGAATTTCTCAAAAGTGATTGTTACCTTTGAAAATCGAGAATTTATCCATTTGGTAAAAGTTTTCTTCTGAACATCATTGTGCTCATCTGGAGGAGGAAAAAAAAAGAGAAAAAGGATAAGAACTTGTGCCATTGGTTAAGTGTACTAAACAAGATTACTTCTATTCTGGGGAGTTTTAAATTGTCCTATTAGCAAAGCTCATGAAGCATAATGATCCAAGCCTAATGAACAGTGTGATAGCTAAAAAGTTAATCATTTATGGAGTCCAATTTTACTAGAATATCTCATAGAGTAACATTCACCTCTCTTCAGGGATGAGTCTTAAGCTTGTGAGTAACTGGACCTAGGAACTGTGCTCTTTAATATAGGTATTCTCTACAAATGATTGAAAAATGAAAACAATCTGGTTCTCTGGATTGGTACCAATACTACATGCAGAAAATAAAGTTTCAATAAAATAAAAGATCTTCTTTTGTCCCATCATTCCATAAATAAGTTTTAAAAGTTAAATTCAAATGTTTGCCTTCCTTTATGAAGGAACTCCATCTGAAATGGAAATGAAATGGAAAAAAAGCAATGCAGAATTTACAAATTCTACAACACATTCACCCACCCCTGATCAAAATAATCTACAGCATTTTATAAGAAGAAACTGAATGCCTTCTCCTCCCCCTCCCAAAAAAAAAAAAAAAAGAGTAGAAAGAACAGATTTTCTTTTTTAACAACAAACTATTTTCTAAGCTAGATGAAGAAATATTTGTTCTGAACTTTGTGGGTCATCTTATTGACTTTGGCATTCTTCCAACTAAAAGATATGAACATCTCTGTGTCCTGGTAGGGAAACATAACTTAATGGATTGAGCTCTAAACTGTTTACATGGAAAACTTGAGTTCTTATCTTGATTCTGCTACCAGCTATCTAAGTAGCCTAGAACAAATCATTTAGCTATTTTCTATCCCTAGTGAACTTTAAAAGATCATATGTACACATTTCTAACAACTTTACTTTTAAAATACTAAATGATAAGGTACCCTTAGAGATCAGAGGATATTAAAAATAGGAAGAACTTTTTTAAAATAATCTAATCCAATGCACATTAGCCTCATTTTACATGAAGAAATGAGTCTCACATTTTAAATCTGCCTCACCTGTTCCTTACATCTCTTTAGGAAATAGAACAACTCACCATATAAGAAATGACTGGGAATAAAACTCTAAACATTCCTCTCTTCCTAACTGTTTACTCAAGCTAGGCAAGATAATTACTTATCTGTTAAAGTCAGCTCAGTTGCAAACAATTCCAATTGGGAGGGGAATGGGAGTGGGGGGATGTTTGAAATTTTCTAGGAAATTGTAATGAGTAAGGGCCATCTCACCAAAATATTAAAGAATAACCACAGAGTCTACATATCATATATATTGCCACATATACTTGAGCTTCGTTCATTTATTTATCCAACATTCAACATATTAAACAAAGCACTAAGTTAAGTTCAGAGGGAGAACAAAAATAAGACATTCACTAGCTTCAAAGAATTAACAATCCAAACAAATGCTAACCAGTCAAGTAGCACAGAAAGATGAACCACACTGCTCGTGATATTCCCTCACACTAGGAACCAGATGAAAATATAACTGGAAAATAGTTAACAAAAATAAATAAAAAGACAGCAAAGTATAGAATAATACTATGTTTTTTTAAAAATTAAGTTCATATTGAGTCAGCAAGGATCATTAAGTACAGAACAATGGCCTCCATTTGTTTGGTTTTCTGATATAGTGCAACTGCTGCATAACCATTGTATATGTAAATTCAAGAGCAATTTTTTATAAAGGACACATAAGAAAACATAAACAAGAGTCTGGATGGATGGATGGATGGATGGTGTCCCTCTTCCCCACTTTTCTGCTTCCTTTCCTCCATTAGAATATATGTTCCTTGAGGACAGAGACTATATTCTTATTAATTATATCCCCAATAATTAGTTACTACAGTGCTTGGCACATAGTAATAAATGATTGATTAGGCAAGCATGGATGAGATTCAATCTACATTTTTGGAAGGAAATTGCAAAACAATGAGATCTCCCAATCATTTTTAATATTTGAACATAGGCAATGCTTCTTGCACATAGTAGGTTAGTTTGTTGAAAGAAACTGAATAGAAACTCATATGGAAAGGGCAGGAAGGTGAAGATCCAACAAAGGAGATAGGAAAGGTGGTGTCAAAGAGATAGAACCATGAAGAAAAGCTTCACTGAAATCAACAAAGGAACAGGCACCACAAAACAGAGTTACATAGAGCCCCTGAGATCAAGGAGGATGAAAAGGCCCGTGAACAGAACTGACAGCCTGTGTTTTGCCTTGCCATATTATACTGCTTAGCAGTTTAACAAGCCAGAAAAAGAATTACCTCCCTCCTCTGTATAAAACTCAAAGAGGCTTCCATTTTTATAGAAACCCTCTTTACACATTCAGACTCATAATTACTTAGAAACCTCTAATGACATATTCAGCGAGCCATCTATGATTTCACAAAATCTGTTTCATTCTAACTCCTTTTTCCACCTTCTGGAAGGTGAATTGGAAATTAAAAGGTCATGGTATAAATATAGCAACTTCATCGAATCAGGTCTTTTACAAATCTATAAAGGTAATTGGAAACTGACTCCTCCAAGACACAAAGGAAGTAACTGGTACCCAAAACAAAAATGCCCTCTAAAAACCTCCTTAATATTAATGATACTGAAAAGCTGACCTTCCTAAACCAGGAGGACACTGCTAAAAGCACCAGTTCTGGTTTCAGATTTCCTACTGTTGCTTAATATAAGAAGTAGGTAGTTGATAAACCATGACTGCTTCTATGCTACATAAAGCATTTTCTAATAATTTTGTCAGATAGAATCTAAACTAGGAATCTTTACCAACTGAGGCTATCCCAGTGTAAGGCAGCTCCTTTTCACAGGGAACATTCTTTCCACTTCTATATCATGGATTCAGAGCACATGAAAGTTCCAAACTACTATTATTCTCTTTAAAAGTATCAAATATTTGACATTAATTCTAAGCTATTATGCTTAACTCATATAGAACATTACTGAAAAATTTAACTTCAAGACATGTATATTGTCAGAAGTAGTTCTTAATCAAATTCCAATTTGCTAAATGTTTTTACTTTCCTATGTTTTATGAAAGTAACAGATAGAAGGGTGCTTGCAGCAATAAAGAAGGTTGTACTCAAAGTGTTTTTGTTATCTGAGCCTCTACAGTCCATTTGGTTAAAGTAATCCTTACTTTATTCCTTTACTGGGACTGTATATGTTAATTTTCCTTTTCCCAAAATTACTACAATAATACATCCATTCAACAAGCATTTATCAAGGTATTACTATTAAACTAGCAGAGGGAGACAAAACCTGCCTTGCTCTCCATAAGCTTATATTCCATTATTGGGAAAATATGTACATATGTGTGTGTATGTGTGTAACGCTTATATATGTACATACATATATACATGTGTGTCTGAAATTTAAAAAAAAAAAAAAAAGAGTACTTCAAAAATACCCTGAAATAACTCAATTCTTTCTTGCATTACAGGTCCTAATACTACTAAAGAAAAGACTGAGGTTGTTTTAGAAAGTTCTTCAGTAAGGAGACCAATCATCTACATGACTATTTTCTTTTTATTATTATTATTATAGCTTTTCGTTGACAAAACATATACATAGGTAATTTTTCAACATAATTATTTTCAGTAACAGATGAACTTAAGAAAAATGGAATTAACCTAAAATTTTCCAATTATAAGATTAAGAACACAACAAATTTCTTCCAGTCAGTGAATTAGAAAATAATCTATATCACTATCTCCACCTCAGAAATATCTGAGAGGTGACAATCTGTTAGCAATTAAGTACTGTATTAAGAATGCTAAAAATATAAATCTTGTTATTTTGGAACTAAAGGACTACCAAGTTACCACACACACACACATAGAACTTCACATTATTCTAGATTTTGAATTGCAAGAGTCTACATCATGTTGGAAACTCCTTGATTTACATAAGAGGAAAATGAGGTCCAGAAAGATTAAATGACTGGCCAAAAGTTATATATACATAAAATAAGTGGCAGAGACAAGATTAGAATACCAGCCCTCTTTATTCCAGCACTACTCTTCCACTGTACCAGTTTTGAAAGAGCTAAAATTATTGTTAAAAATTATTTCAAAGGTCAATAGACAAGACTGCTTAATTTCTCCAAGTTAATGTGCACAGGTTTACCACATATGTTTATTTCTCCTTCCCTCTCTCTCTTTCTCTCTCTCTTTCTCTCTCTCTCTCCCTCCCTCCCTCCTTCCCTCCCTCCACACGCACGCACACACACACACACACAGTTTATTTATTTATTTATACACACACACACACACACACACATGTAAATCCATACCTTACATAATTAGCATCTTAAATTCTAAGATGAGAATTCAAAACACCTAGTTTAACATTTAAACATGAAGTTTTGACTATTTCTTTAGACTTCAGATTTCTGAAAATGAGCGCGTTTAATAAAAGTTATTCATCAAACAATTCTTATAATTAGAGACAAACACAAAATGGGGGAAACTATGTTCAGTTACTTAACGGTTGATTATTTTGAAATCATTCCTGAAAATATTTTGTGTTTCTATGGCATGTTCACACAAAGCCAGGTGTTTCACATTGTTGCCTAACTTTGAATTTTATTTCTAGAACAAGTAATTTTTTTTTTTGTAAGGCAGGAAGAAACAACAAAGCCACTGGCTAAAACTTTTAAGAAAAGTGGTTTGAAATTGTTCCCAAATCCCTGGTTTGATGAAAATGAACAATACATTTGGCAGGGCAACAAATTTTTGTTTAAATCCAAAATTTGAAACCTGGCAAACAAATTGAGTTTATTGATTGAGTTGAGAAAGATTTTGTGTGTGTGTGTGTGTGTGTGTGTGTGTGTGTGTGTGTGTACACACTCAGATAAATGTAGATGTCTGAGACACATATACCACTATTAAAAACTATGATATTATTAGAGACATGCTTGGAAACAGTTCTCTAATATATCTCGGCATAGCAATTTGAAAGTACCCAACTGGCGCTAAGTTAATATGAGTTCCATAAAATGCAGATGTCCTGGATAGAAATTTCTACACTTTAAAAGCCAAGGAGACATGTCTTCTTGGATGATTTGAAAGTAGTGTTGCATTGATTATAGACTGAGCCACAAATACAAAATTTGATCCACCCCTAGAAAGCAGACATCTTCTTAGCAAAAGAGATCATTTTAAAAGTTGAGAAGGCAATTCAGACCACACTCAATTATTCGTGTTTTAAAAACTATGTTTAAGTTGCCCCAAAATAAAACTAGTACAAACAACTATGACTTAGTCTTGGCATCTTTTCCTTCCTTTGCTTCTCCTAGCCCTATCTGCTGGTCTCTGATGGATGACGAGATCACCTTTCAAGAAAACTCTTCTATAATCTGTGAGAGAGAGGAGAGGGGAAAAGGGAAAGGGGAGAGGGAAGAGAGAGAGAGAGAGGGAAGAGAGAGAAGAGAGAAGAGAGAAGAGAGAAGAGAGAAGAGAGAGAGAGAGAATTTCATAATACATAATTGTACATTTGCAGCACAATACATTAACTGGAACTTATCAGTAATTTGAGGGTAGAAACATTAAGAAACTTTGGTTTAGAGAAATGTATTTTTATGGCTTAATATGGGTAAAGAAATGTTGTTTCCTTTTTATACCCCCAAAGCAAAAAGTATTGAACAATACCATGCATTTCATTTTAAAATATGGATCCTTCAGAAATCAAAGGTAGTGAATAAAGAATTTTTTGTTAACAAAATATTTTTAAGAACAAATTGAGTAGAGAAATAGAATTTTAGATTTTAATCAAGAAAAACACCTACTCATCCCCCCAAAAAATGAAACAGCATTCTGAATGATCACCAAGAAACTAATATTCTGCTAAAAGCTTCTTATATAGATCTGGCAGGAATAACAAATTCCAAGTCTAACTTGGTCAGTAAGAGAAAAATTAATAAAGTGAATAAAAAGTTTCAAAGCCACATGCCTAATGAGGAGGAAATTATACCTAATTTTACCTTTAAAAGGTTTGCAAAACATTCATGTTTTTACAGTGGCAATAGTCTTCTATATCATTTTTCAATCCAAGGCTGGTAAAGTTTAGACACTTAAAATTAAGAAGTTGCTAATATATTTATAGCTAAAAATAAAATAAAAAGCCAAAAAGTAAGACAATGCTATCATGCTCCTTGCTAGTTCTCAAACTAGCCTACCTTCCAAAACTCAATAATAATCTGTTTCTGAAGATGAGAGAGACAGACACAGAGATATTAGGGAAGAGGAAGAAGAAGAGAAGAAAAAAAATTCAAATAATGGGAAATTTTAATAATGTTTTGATTTAATTTAAATGTTTTGATTAAGTTTGACTGCTTTAAATAACATCAGCAATTAAGAACAAGCAATTTTAAAAATAATATATTAAGACTGTTTTTAAAAATCACAAAATTCAAATCTGAAAGATACTAAGATATTGTAGGGTCCTGGAGAATTCCTATAGAATCCCCTTCACAACATCAATTAATCAATATGTATGTATTAAGCTCCTATTTTGTACAAAGCATTGGAATTGATGAGTAGGAATACAATGAAAGAAACAGTCACTACACACAAAAGAAGCTTACATTCTAATCAGGAGGACAACAAATATCCTACACTCAGAAAAAATATATATAAAAAAAAAGAATATTAGCAAAGAAAAACAAAGTGGGAAGGAGATGAGAGGCATGCACAACTAGTAACCAAGTAACCAAGAGTAACAGGAAAGGATTGAACTTGAGTTGTTTTTGTAATTGGTTAGAGGAGAGATGATAACGTTTATACTATAAGGGGCAGTCAGGTGGCACAATGGATAAAGCACAGCCCCTGCAGTCAAAAAGGATGGATGACTAAGTTCAAATTCAGCCTCAGACACTTACTTACTAATTGTGCTACCCAAGGCAAGGCACTAAACTCATTTGTCTTGCCTTCTCCTTCATTCAAATGAGTTGTACAAGAAAATAGCAAACCTCTCCAGTATCTTTGCCAAGAAAACCTCAAATGGGGTCATGAAGAGTTAGAACTTATTGACTAAATTGATGATAGTAAGGGAGAGGATGATCAAGGCCACAACTCTGAGGGGTTATCCTTCCCCAAGGAAAAGCTATCTCATTGTCAGAGACTGGGGGAAAAGAGGAGCGAGGAATGATATCAAGGGGGTCTGGTATAAAGAGAAGAATAATGGCTTTATTTTTCTCAGTAAAATAAAAAGCAGGTCCCTATCAAGTATCTAGGGATGAGAAACTCAGTATTACTTTAAGTAAGCTGTTCCATTTCTGGACACTTCTAATAGCTGAATTTTTTTCCTTACATGGAGCTAAACTGTCTCCTAATAAATTCCATTTCCCACCCTTCAGGGGCCAGAGAGATCAATTTTAATACTTTTCCATGTAATAGCCCATCATATAGTATCATGTTCTTCTCAACTCCCCCTTATGTATTTTCTTCTCCAGAGTAAACATCCCCAGTTCCTTCAATAGATAGCCAGTTTGTCTTTATGCTATATGTGGTGAAAGGGAAAATGATATATTTGGAAAGAAGAGTGAATTTGGAGTTTCATTGATTGGGAATGATTAGCTCTGCCCTTTACTACTTATTTGACAATAGGCAAGTCATTTAAACTCTCTATGCCACAATCCTAATCTATAAAATAAAGATGTCAGCTGGGGTGGGGAGGGGTGAGGAGAGATCCTCTAAGGTCCCTTCTGGCTTCTAAATCAATGGTCCCCGGTTACTCTCCTCTGAATGTACTGTTTTTTTTTCCAATAGTCCTTTCAAACCATATCACCCCCAATTCTACACAATATTCTAACTATACTTACAGCAAATGGCAAGTCGACAAGAATTTGTGCCAGGCACTGTATTAATCACTAGGGAAAGGTATTATCATCATTATCATCATTGTCACTGATTTCAATTTCTTAATCTAAAGACAGAAATAGAATGTAAAATAAGAAGATAGGTAGATGGGTAGATATGATATGATATGTAATATAAATATAATAAACTGGAAATAATACAGAGAAGGCACTAGCATTAATGGAGATCCCAAAAGGTTTCTTAAAAAGAAGGTTTCTCATAAGGTAGGATTTCAGCTGAGATTTCAAAGAAGCCAGGAAAGCCAGGAGACTGAGATAAGAAGGGTGAGAATTTCAGGCATGGGAGAGAGCCAGTGGAAAGGCAATAAATCAGAAAGTGGATGACTAAAGTCACTACCACTCTCACCCTACAATTCCATTAGTGAAACCTAATATTAAATTATCTTTTTTTATGTCACATCATAGTCCTGACAAATACTTAAGACAGAGTCCATGAAAACATCTTATTCTATTTCTAAGAAAGTGTTATCTATCCATGTCCCCCATATCTTGTACTTTTGCAGTTAATTTTCTTATGACAAAGTAGAAGATATCACTTTTGACCCTATCAAAATTTATCTTATTAAAGAGAATCATAGCATAGAAAAAAATCTCAGAGACCATCTAACCCACTCTATACCCAAAAAGAAATTATTTGTGCCATATTCATTAATAAGTGGTCACATACATATTAACTGATTAAAATGATTGTATAACTCAAAAATACGTATTTAGCATTTACTGTGCAAAGTGCTATGCTAGGCATGGTAAGAGAAAAAGGATAGAAAGACAGTCATGTAGGTTAGTCTAATAGGATAATATGAAACATACAAGAGAATATAAAAAAGCTGCTTAAGGGAATAAGGATTTAATTTTTTTCCCCTCTTCCTCCCTAATTCATCCCAGCACTAGTCATATTTCCAGGCATTCATATAGTATATACTTTAGTAAGTGTTCATTGGTTAACAGGTACAAAAAATAACAGCAGAATAATAAATATGTGATAATTGCATCAAATAGGTATCTATTCTCCAAATTTCCCTATTCCTGTTTAGGTCACTATCACTCTTTCTCCAAATCACCAAGGAATGTCACCTCAGAATTATCCTTACTCTTTCCCTCTATCTCACATTCAATCAAGAGTCAAATCTTCTCAATTCTGCCCTATAACAAATCTGTAAGCTCATATTCCTTTTCTTACACTTAACCCATATTCACATGGCGTATTTTAATATCCTCCTTATTGTTAATCCTTTTTTTCCGGTCTTTGCTTCAAACAAATAGTCCTTAATACAGTTACCAAAGACATTTTCCTAGAGTAGAAGTCTCATGATGTCACTACCCACTCAAAAGCTTTCAATGGCTTCAAAAACTTTCAATAGCTTTCTACTGTCTCTAGGAGAAAGCTAAAACTTCTCAACCTGGTATTTAATACTCTGCCTCTACAGCCTGGCTACAACCCATTTTCCAAGCCTTATTTCTCATTAGTAATCTTTATATACTCTACATTCCAGCCAAATGACTCTAATTTCAGCATTTTATCTTATGCCATGAATTTTCCCAAGGTGAACTTCATTTCCTGAAAAAGCATTCTCTTCTCATCTCTTTTTAAAAAAATTCTCCCTTTTCAATGCTTTAGTGCTGTTTCTTCCACTAATCCTTCCCTTGAAACTTCATTTCTTAATGCTCTCTCTCTCTACTATCTTGTATTATGTAACTTTGTACATGTTGAACTCCCCTTCTCCTCTATGAAGCTAGAAGACAAAATAAAACTTTAAGGGTAGACATTTTGATTACTGTCATTGTAGCCCTACTGCCTATAACAGTGAATGGGATTGTTTGGATGAAGTTTTCTCAGTTTGAGACTAAATCATATGATCCCTATTCTGGGATCAACTGGAAGATGAGACTTTGAACCCTGGGTTGCAGGGAATCACAATCTCTAAAGGTCAGACTCTCAAGAAGTTACAGGAAGTGACATGACCCACAGGGAGCAGACAACAATGATGACCATTGGTCAAGGATGGCTATGTCCCCTTTTAGTCTATCCAGTGAAAAGGGTCAGGTCCTTTACTATTTAAACCCCAAGAAGCCAGAAGTTGATCAAGTTCCAGGAGCACATGGCAGAAGCTGGGATGGCTCCCAGGTGTGTCTGGGGCTATCCCTGCAGGGACTAAATAAATGCTTTATCTTTGTACCTGAAGATGTCTTTGATTAGTTAATTTGGGAAAGGGGGTCTAGCATTGGTCCCACAAAAGTGTCCTGCACATAGTAGACTAGAAGATCAATAAATGTTAAATTAAACAGAATCCCAACATGGAGGGATCTGACCTCAAGAAATTGTCATAGCTAGACAAATAGCCTTTGTGCAATGACATTATAAATAATAGCACCTTTAAAAGACCTGAGAATTCTGACCAATCCAATGATCAACTACAGCTCCATGAAATTTAACTGAGAAGTGAGAAACTCAAGATGGATATAGGCTAGCCAGAGCTTGTTTTTAATGGTCTTTCCACAATGCATGGATTTTCTTTTTTCTGTTGTTCTTATTGATGTTCATTTGGAGGGGGCAGGGGAAGGGAATTAATGTTTGTAAGTTGAAATTTTCAATTTTTTATAAGGTGAGCAGATTAACAAGCCATTGGTGAAGTTATTATATGAAGTAATTTGGAATTATACTCAAAAGGTCATCAAAGTTGTGACTTTCTCTTGAACCAGCTACCAGGCTATTAAATCTATACTGAGAAGGAGGAATAAATCCACACATACAAAAATATTATAGGAGATCTTGTACTGGGTGCAAAAAAAGGTGGGAGGAGGTTCCCATTAATTAAGAAGTAACTGAACAAATTATAGCAATATAAATGTGATGGAATAATAAGTAGATAAGACTTAGTAATAGATAAGCTTTCCTGATGTTAGAGAAATGACACCAAAATTTGTGTTCACCTCTTCTGAACTTTGAGTTTTCCTAAAGGATGGGAACAACAGGGACTCTGGGCAAGCTAGAAGTTAAGAGGAGTAGTACAAGCAAGTGGGAAGCAATCTAGTAATACTGTATCATAAGAATTTTTTTTTCCCTCTCCATTATTATATTGAAGGCTGTATCCTAGGGCTACCTTGCCAATCAGAAGTATAAATGTGATTGAATAAGACATGACCACACCTGAATTCATCTTAATGCTACTTGGCATTGGAGGCACTTACATAATGGAATTCAAAGAGAACTGGATATGGGAATCAGGAAAACCTCAGTTTGAATTGTGGCTCATATGGTTACTAGCTATATGAGCCTGGGCTAATCATTTAACCACTCTCATCCTGAGTTCCCCACCTGTAAATGAATCTAATAAAAACACCTCATAGGATTATTGCAGATAGCCCTTTTCGTAGTGGCTAAAAACTGGAAACTGAATGGATGTCCATCAGTTGGAGAATGGCTGAACAAATTGTGGTATATGAATATTATGGAATATTACTGTTCTGTAAGAAATGACCAACAGGATAATTTCAGAAAGGCCTGGAGAGACTTACACGAAGTGATGCTGAGTGAAATGAGCAGGACCAGGAGATCATTATATACTTCAACAACAATACTATATGATGACCAGTTCTGATGGACCAGGCCATCCTCAGCAACGATATCAACCAAATCATTTCTAATGGAGCAGTAATGAACTGAACTAGCTATGCCCAGAAAAAGAACTCTGGGAGATGACTAAAAACCATTACATTGAATTCCCAATCCCTATATTTATGCACACCTGCATTTTTGATTTCCTTCACAAGCTAATTGTACAATATTTCAGAGTCTGATTCTTTTTGTACAGCAAAATAACGTTTTGGTCATGTATACTTATTGTGTATCTAATTTATATTTTAATATATTTAATATCTACTGGTCATCCTGCCATCTAGGGGAGGGGGTGGGGGGGTAAGAGGTGAAAAATTGGAACAAGAGGTTTGGCAATTGTTAATGCTGTAAAGTTACCCATGTATATATCCTGTAAATAAAAGGCTATTAAATTTAAAAAAAAAAAAAAAAAAGGATTATTGCAGATCAAATGAGATTATATGTGTGTGCTTGTATGTCCAGATGTATGTCTGTGTGTGCATATGGCTGTGCACATGTATTCTTGACAAACTTACAAATCTTAACAAATCTTTAAAAAAAAAAAAAATCTTAATCCTGCCATTCTAGCCCTATAGCTATTTCCCTTCCAACTGGGAGGGGAAATACATTGAACATGGAGGACTTCAGAGAGTTTTAAAAGAGATTTAAATGGCTTTAATTGGTTTTCTAAGGATTCTCTTTTGGTGGATCTTTTGAGGAAGTTTTCCTTCTTTAATACAAGTTGACACTGATGAGATGGGAAGAGTGCTGTTCAGCATATTGTGAGTAATATGCCTACATTACAAGGATTCCAGGGTGAAGAGCCTTTCCTACCCCTTCTTAATTCCAATGCCTTTTCTCTATTAATTTTTTTCCTATTTATCCTGCATATAGCTTGTTTTTATATATATTGTTTACATGTTGTCTCTCCCTTTAGATCATAAGCTCTTTGAGGACAGAATCCTTTGCCTTTTTTTGCATCCTGAATACTGAACAGTGCCTAGAACATAGTATACACTTAATAAATATTTACTTATTGGTTGATTAACTGAGAATCACAAACCAAAAAAGTTTTTAAGATTCCACAGAAAACTGCAGCCCTTCATATAATAAAAATCTTTAACGTAAGGGCCATTTAACAAACTCACAGGTGGGTATGGAACAAATAAACATGATAATAATTAACATTTCTACAGCACATCAGAGCTTCCAAAGTCATTTCCTCATAATAAACCCATGAAGTAAAATAGATGAAATGTAATCATGTGGGAAATTATAACATGCTCCATAAATGTCCACTATTTAGCTACTATTACAGTCTTAATTTTAAAATCAAATGCAATAATATTTCTTTTTAAAAACACATACTTCAAACCTTCAAAAAATAAATGATTTCATAAGCTAGAAGAATTACAGAATTCACGTTTGGAAGAACCTCAGCAGACATTTATTCCAGTCCATACCCCATTCCCACAAGAAACCCCCACTAACATAAACTGAAAAGTATGCTATTCTGTCACTGATTTCATCAGTTGCTACTCCCTCCACCAAAACATCCTGCAACCCTCTTCCATGTCTTTGTAACAAGTCTTCATAAAAAGACCATAAGAAAGTGGTCATTAAAATTCATCATGAGACAGCCAACTCCCACAAGCACAGTCAGTTACTGCAGTCAAGTCTACTGGAGTTTCTACTCTATTAGAAATCTTTAAGGACACCAAGTTACATACATGCTCAGTTTTATCTTTCCTCAGGAAATATTACAAGTATAAATGCCCTGATTTTATACTTGAGGAAACTAAAACTCACAATTAAATGATTCATCCAATGTCACAAAACTAGTAAGGAACAGAGTCAAATCTTAAACTTATGTTTATTGACTCCAAATTTCAAGTCTTTTAATATACTAATCAAATAAATTCATGTGCTATTTCCTTGTCTTTGTCCCTTCAAGCATCACTAAGCCATTCTAAGGGTGTCAGGAAGACTCAGTTGGGAGAAGGGGAGCAGGGAGAAGAGGACACGACTTCTTATCCTAAATGAAGGACCAGATGAAACCTAACAGTTCTAACAAGATACGTTGCTGGAACTCAAAGACTTTTGCAAGAAAATGTACATATAGTCAATACTAAAAGCAATAGCAATTTCCACTGGAAGTATTTAATGGAAGATCCAAAAGGAAGAACATAATACTTCCTGGAGACACTCAAGAGGGAAAATGAGGGAAAGAAACTTGTTTAGTTGATTAGTCACATCTGACTTTTCATGACCCCATTTGACATTTTCTTGGCAAAGATAATGGAGTGATTTGTCATTTCCTTTTCTACATCATTTTGCACACAGGGTATTATAATAAACAGAGTTAAGTGATTCACCTAGGGTCACATAGCTAAATAAGTGTCCAAAGTCAGATTTGGACTCAGATGAGTCTTTCTGATTTTTACCCACTATGCCAAATAGCTACCCCAGAAAGGAACCAGGGTTGTATAATAAGTTTTCCTCACAGACTCCAAGATTGACACCTCCAGATTAGGGCAGGCCATCAACCCCTTCACATTGGGAAATGAAACTAACACTTCCAAAATACAGTAGCCGCCAGTTTCCCTCACATGAAGACCAAAATTAATATTTCCACAGCAAAAGTAGGAAAGTGCAAGAAAGTTTGATTTGTAATCAAGAGTAAAAAAGTGCTATTAAAGGTTAGCTATTGTTATCATCATTATTATTTATTAATTTTTGCTAATGCAAAAAAAGCCAATGAAGAGACTATTCCAGTCATTTCAGAGGTAGAATAAACTATTGGGTGATGAAACTCCTTTAAGAATATATATCACATTGGCTAAGATGACAGGAAAAAATAATGATGATTGTTGGAGGGGATGCGGTAAAACTGGGACATTGATGCATTGTTGGTGGAGTTGTTAACGAATCCAACTATTCTGGAGAGTAGTTTGGAACTATGCTCAAAAAGTTATCAAACTGTGCATACCCTTTGATCCAGCAGTGTTACTACTGGGCTTATATCCCAAAGGGATCATAAAGAAGGGAAAGGGACCTGTATGTGCACGAATGTTTGTGGCAGCCCTTTTTGTAGTGGCCAGAAACTGGAAACTGAATGGATGTCCATCAGTTGGAGAATGGCTGAATAAATTGTGGTATATGAATATTATGGAATATTACTGTTCTGTAAGAAATGACCAACAGGATGATTTCAGAAAGGCCTGGAGAGACTTACATGAACTGATGCTGAGTGAAATGAGCAGGACCAGGAGATCATTATATACTTCAACAACAATACTAGATGATGACCAGTTCTGATGGATCAGGCCATCCTCAGCAACGAGATCAACCAAATCATTTCTAATGGAGCAGTAATGAACTGAACTAGCTATCCAGAGAAAGAACTCTGGGAGATGACTAAAAACCATTACATTGAATTCCCAATCCCTATATTCATGCCCACCTGCATTTTTGATTTCCTTCACAAACTAATTGTACAACATTTCAGAGTCTGATTCTTTTTGTACAGCAAAATAACGGTTTGGCCATGTATACTTATTGTGTATCTAATTTATATTTTAATGTATTTAACATCTACTGGTCATCCTGCCATCTGGGGGAGGGGGTGGAGGGTAAGAGGTGAAAAATTGGAACAAGAGGTTTGGCAATTGTTAATGCTGTAAAGTTACCCATACATATAACCTGTAAATAAAAGGCTATTAAATAAAAAATAAAAAAATAAAAAAAGATTTTTAAAAAAAGAATATATATCATTTTTCTGCAGCTTACAATCTTGGTGAGCTGTCTAGAGCACTAAAAGGTTAAGTAATTTTCTCATAATCATATAGAACGTGTGTTTCCAAGTCAGGGACTGAATTCAAGATTTCCTGCTTCAAGACTGTCTCTCCTCATACCACATCACACTGTCTCTTGATTATAAGTCAAACTTTTTTTTGTCTCTCATAAATATGGACTATAAGATAAAAAAAAAGTAATAAAATGTGATATAAAATTACACAAGAAAAATTTCTCTTTTTTCAGGTAGAAAAAAAAGGGTACAGGGAACAAAAGAAAAGCAGAGATACAGATGTCTTCATTTCTATCACAGCATTCTGAACAAAACAAAAATATATCATTTTTAAAAGCAGCATGGAAAGTTTTGGGGTTGTTATCATTAGGGTTTTTTGTTTTGTTTTGTTTTTGACGTTGGGCCATGACAGGTCAAAACCAAATTGAAGCTCATGAGACAACTACCAATGAGATCGTGAAAAGGAAGAAGGAAATAAGAGGCAATACTTAATAATTAAAATACCAAAAAGTCAAGTCCATTAAAATTTAACCTTTTTGTCCAAGATAAATATTCATGCTGAGCAAGAACAACAGAATGGAAAAGAACATCCTGTCTTCACTGTAAAATACAGAGGTAAAAACTTCTTCACAAGGACCTCAAAACTCAAAAATAATGATGTTAAAAGGCATAAAATTTTGCTTATGTTCCTATAGATCATATGTTAAATGGTATTTTATAAATGGCCTTAAAAATTTTTTGCAAGAAATTGAAATATTTATGGAGTATTCCATTTGAAATGAAATACTTCCTCATGTTATTATAAATCTGGACTATATAAGTCCAAGAGGAGAGCAGAGAGAAAAGGGGTAATGTGTAGGGAACAGCTAGATGATGCAGTGGATAGAAGGCTGGGCTAGGGATCAGAAAGAAATGTGTTCATATACACTGTGATACTTAACCTTTATTAGCTTTGGTTTCCTTATCTGTGAACTGAAAATAATATTTGCACTGACCTATCAGGATGAGTGTTAGGATCAAATAAGATAACTAAGGTAAAGTGATTAATACAAAAGCAGCACTATATAAATGGAAGCCATTATTAATGATGATGATGGTGATAATTATTCGTGGGTTCCAGAATTTTGATATTGCTAGGAACAACAAGGGAAGAAACATGAACTGATTAGATCTGAATCCATGCAACCACAGAGTTTTGATTTTAGGCCACATATATAGGCTATATATATATATATATATATATATATATATATATATATATATAAAATCAGAAATGATCATGACCTACCAACAAAATTTTTATAAATTACTAGATAATCTCATTATGTTATTTTATCTTAAGATAGTTCATTTGATATTTACAAAAGAAATAAAACACAATAATCAATGTAAAAATAATTTCCATCCTGTCTGATCCTTTGCCCATTTAACTCAAATTTCTCTAAAAGTGACAAGAAGACATGTGACTATCTTTAGTGACATCAAACTTTAAATTTTAGGAAGCAACCTCAAAGATCACTATCACTAATGATAATATTTCACATTATAATGATGAAATAAACAATAGCTTATTATATTTGGCAATTGAATTCCCTAAAACCCTTTTTGTACCAATTATATTTTCAGCGAATATCACTTTTAAGGCAGCAAATTCCATTAACTATTGATTATATGAAATGATGCCGGCATTGTATTTATCCTAATGTTATTTCATTAGTAGATCAAAAATATGGAGGGAAATGACCTCTCAGTTTGTGGAAACAGCTATTTTAAAATATAACTGATGTATTTTATTTTTATACCACTCACCTTCCCCCTCCATCTTTCCCAGTAAGGAGAAAAAAGTTAAAGCAAAGATAATCAATATCTAGTGCACTTTATGCTTAACAGATTCAAAATTTCATATCCTCTGACCACACTGTCAACACAAAAGGAAGGAGGTACATTTTCTCATCTTTTCAATGAAGCCAGAATTGGTCATTATTATAAGCACAGAGTGTGTATTCAGGCTTTTCCTTAGTGTTACAGTTGTATTTATTGTTTTCTGAGTTTTAATCACTTCAGAAAACAAGTTTTCTTACATTTCTCTGAATTCCCCCCTTTTTTCCCCCATTTCTTACACCACAATAATATTTGATTACATTGACGAATCACAATTTATTTACTTCTTCAAAGAAAATATATTACTGCAAATGTTTTAGTATATATGGGACTTTTCTGTCTTTGACCTATTTGGTCATTTGTCCTTCAAAGGAGAGAGACATTTCAATCATTTTTTCCACATAATTCCAAACTGTTTTTCAGAATAGTAGAATCAATTTACAGATTATCAATACTGTAATAATATGTATGCCCTCCTATAGTCCCATTTTAAAAATTATTTCCTTCTATCAATTCTGTCAGTTTGTTTTATGTAAAATGAAATATCCACGTAGATTTGTTTGTGTGTTCTTTTGATAACTATTTCTCCCTATCCTTGATCTACTAGGTTCTTGATTTTACATTTTTATGTTAATTCTCAATATATTTGGATATCATATCCTTAACAGAGATATTTGATGGAAAAAAATTTTCTTTTGGTAATAGCTTCCCTTTAAATCACATCTGAACTAATTTTTCCTGTGGCATAATAGATAGAACATTATATCTAGAGTCATAGTTTTCTTTGCCAAATTGCTTTCCAGTTTTCCCAGCAATTCTTTTTGGACAGGGAATCCTTTTTCCAAGTACATTATATTCTTGGGAACCTCAAACAAGGGGCTACTGAGCTAAGCTGTTTGTGATTACTTATCTGTCTGTGCTTCTAATCTATGGATCTATTTTCTTTTTTTTTTTTTTTAACATATTTTTTTTTAATAGCCTTTTATTTACAGGATATATGCATGGGTAACTTTACAGCATTAACAATTGCCAAACCTCTTGTTCCAATTTTTCACCTCTTACCCCCCCACCTCCTCCCCTAGATGGCAGGATGACCAGTAGATGTTAAATATATTAAAATATAAACTAGATACACAATAAGTATACATGACCAAAACATTATTTTGCTGTACAAAAAGAATCAGACTCTGAAATATTGTACAATTAGCTTGTGAAGGAAATCAAAAATGCAGGTGTGCATAAATATAGGGATTGTATCCCAAATTTTTTTAAAAGCATATAGACTCTGATCATATTCTCCCTGGACCTCCATATATTCTTTTTCATACTGAAGACTAATCATTTGGGGATTTTTTTTCCTCATAACAAAATTTTTCATCTTTTCAATCACTTTTTTCCAATTCCGTAACTTGCTTTATTTATTTGTTTGTTTGTTTGTTTTATTATTTATTTGTGTTTTTGTCTATTTACTTAGTAGACACTAGATTGGTTTGCCATTTCCTTTCTAGCTCATTTCAGAGTTGAAGAAATGAGGTTATTTGCCTCATTTGTCAGGGTTATACAGCCAGAAAGTTCTTGAAGTTCGATTTTAACTCACAAAGAAGGGCTTCCTGACTCCGGGCCCAGCAATCTACTCTGCCACTTACCGATCTGCCCTGTAGCAAAGATTTCAAACAGAATAGATCATTTTCTCAAAATGTTTCATGTATGCATGGGCCATCTCAAATGAAGGGAATAGGGTTCAAAGGATTGCAAAGTTAGAGGTAGAAGGGCCAGAGTAGGTCATCTAGTACAAATTCCTCATTTTACAAATAAGGAAACTGAGGCTAACAGAGATAAAATACTTTCCCCAAGATCACATGGGTAGTAAATTACAGAGGAAATATCTGAAACCATTTCCACTGAATCCAACACCAATGCTTTTTTCCACTAGATCACAACAGTTACTTGCTAAAAAGAAAATTAAACTAAGATATTTTTCTGAGGTGTTTTTCCAAAGGATATGAAACAAATCATTTTTCAGATCACATGGCAGAAAGGTACTCTACTGGAAAGTGATACTAAAAAGAAATTGACACTAGATATAACTATCATTAGATATAGACACAGATAGGGTATCTGCAGGAACTGATAGGACAGCAATCTCTGTTTTTGACCCTTTTATCCTTGCACCATCTACTCTAATAAATTCACTCAAGGACTCCAACATAATCTTCCTCAGAGAGCTCATCTAGTCCACCCACCTCATCTTACAGTCTTAGAGACATCTGGTCTAATCTAATCACCTTACTTTACATATGATGAAACTAAGACCCAGAGAAGAGAAGTGATTGGCTTATGTGTCAGAGGCAGTGTTGGAATCCAACATCTTTCTGATTCCCCACAATGCCTCCATATGTTCAAATCCAAAGTCAGATAATTACTAGCTGGGTAGCTCTGAGCAAGTCACTTGATTGATTTTCCAGAATGGTTCTGATGATCAAATGATATAATGCTTGTAAAGTGCTTAGCACAGAACCTGGAACTTGGCATGAACCTGATAAATGGTTGTTCTTTTTTCCTTCCTTCTTATTCATTTAATACTTTCAAATCATGACTCTACTCATTTATTAATTTTTTCAAGGCTGAAGGCCATATCTTCTAGAGATGGTATCCCCTCTCTGCCTTTGCCCTATGCTATCCTATCCTCCAGAAAACTCTTATACCTTTAATGCTAAATATTAACACTTAATTTACAATTTCTACCCCACCAGATGACCTACAAACATCCTGAGCGACTTTATATTGGCAGAGGTCAAACTATCAAACATGTTGCACCTGACAATTTCTTGACTTCCTCAACTCCAGTAATTTTAACTACCATGACATGTACTTACTACTATGACCACGACTTGCCTTTAACATCACCTGGTACATGTAAGATTTCTCTACATACACCACCTATCCTTTGTACATAACAGATCTTCAACAAATATTCATA
The DNA here is from genome assembly GCF_902635505.1 of Sarcophilus harrisii. Lineage (NCBI taxonomy): Eukaryota > Metazoa > Chordata > Mammalia > Dasyuromorphia > Dasyuridae > Sarcophilus > Sarcophilus harrisii. Next base: position 149,166,078 of record NC_045429.1, read on the forward strand.
TATTTATTGAAATAAGTTAGTCACTTAATTATACTATATTAATCAGGCATTATTTACCTTTACATAAATCATGCTGTCTTTCTTCCAAAATGTCATGCTGAATTAGCTGGTCTATCATATTGCCCTTTATTTAAAAACTTAACTGGTTTTACAACTCTAACTCACAGTTCTATAGCTCTCATGGTCCTCTGGGAACCATTGTAATGGAGATTATATCCCTTACCATATTCTGTCCATCCTTTAGAATTGTGGCTACAATCATTCTGCAATTTCATCCTTGACTTTCCTCCAAACTCTCCAGTGGTTTTAAGTCATTTATCTACATATAGTTTGTTAATTAGCCCTGCACATTGGGTATATTTATCATCATTTGAATTATCCATCTCTCTATTAGGGAAAGTGGTATAGTACAGAGAAAGTACTCAACTTGAAGTTGGGGGGCATGGGTTAAAATCCTAATTGTCATTTACTAGCTGTGGAGCCTTGATCATGTATCTTCACCTCTTAAAGACTCAGTCTCTCCATTAACTCAATAATCTATTTTGACATTCAATTTCAGAACGAAAACCTTCTAAAAATCACAAGATCACTTAATCTTTTCATTATTTTGCCAGCTTTTTACAACATGATCTTCAAATTGTCCCACTAACTCTTAGCTGGACTTCTTATTTAAAAACCTCTTACTACTAGGAGGAAATTTAAAAAAAAAAAAAAAAAAAAAAGAATAAGATAGGCACCTTTATTCTAAAAGAAAAGACTTCTTAAAAGTTCAAAAAAGATGCAAAATTATACAGTTTAAAAAGATAAAATGCCCACTGATTCATTCAAGTAGGAATTTATAATCTTGTATGAGTTTTTATGAACAATTGTTTTTCTTTCCACATAATCTTGGGTGACTTACAAATCCGACACAATTCTGTTGTTGTCTTTTTAGTTGTTGCAGAAATCAAATAAATCCACTGCTGGGAAAAAACCACCATGAGAAATACTTATAAGGACATTCTAAAACATAACTCCAAGCTACAAGGAATAGCTCCTCAGTTCTGGGAAACAACACACTGGCATGAAACCAAAGATTGGGTGGATCAGAGACTGAGGTTAGGAGGCAAAGCAACACCCACTAACAGTCCTACGATAATGCCTGTAGCTCCTGACCAAAGAAGAAATTAGATACACTTTCACTATGGAAAGAAATGCAGATTACGCATCAATATTTCCAACCACACAGATAATAAATTGGCCAGCAGCAACATTTTCAAGAACGATAGATATATATATATATATATGTCTCTCTCTATGTGTATATGCCCACACTGATGTAAAAATATAAAATTACAAGTGTGGGGATAGAGGTGTATATATATATATATATATATATATATATATATATATATATATCTCCATACATATACATATAGTCATGTATATAGGTATACTGTGTGTGTGTGTGTGTGTGTGTGTGTATCATCCATGTATATGAAGAGAAGAGATAGAGGATAAGACTGAGAGGGAGAAGGGAAAAAGGCTCCAGAGCAAACTTCAGAAAGTAAAGCTAAGCAGTTATCTGCTTGAATTCATTCTGTGGGCATGAGATGTCTATTTCATCATATACATGGTAAATGTGAATGGACAGAAATCTTTTCAAATGGCAGGATGACCAGTAGATGTTAAATATATTAAAATATAACTTAGATACACAATAAGTATACATGACCAAAACATTATTTTTAATGCATTAATTTGTATATAAAATATTATGACAGTATGCTATCATATTACAGTATATAAAATATATGCATATTTTTCTTTTTGGTGGTTAAGAACTTTGGTTTAGATTGCAATGAAGTAGGGATTTCCTTCTGAGGAAAAGAAAAATAATTCTACAGCTTATAGCATGAGTTGCCAAGAAATTAAATGATTCTTTTGCCCAAAATAATAAAACTAATAGGTGTCAGAAAAGTTCTGAATCTAGGTCTTCCGAACTTTTAGACCGACTCTCTGTCCACAATGCCAATATCATGTAATATTGACAGTTTAGAGTGATCAAGAGCTATGGTACTTGGTTCATTTGGGGAAGCAAAGTATCAAATCATTGTAAACATTTAGGAGACTATTGAGATTCTAGGTGTTAACAGACTTCAAATCAAATACTAACAAACATATTATAAATGTATTCAGTATGCCTGATGGGTATGTATGTGTGTGCATGCATATGTTCACATACACACATACTACCAATACCATCTTGTTAAATTACACATAAAACATGCACTACACAGATACTGTTAAATTACTGAATAATTGTTTAAAAAAATTTTTTTGAACCAGAACTATGATTTTATTGCTATAACCATATAAGAAAACTCCCTCTACCAACATATATACCACCTGCCCCAAAATTTATAACTTCAGGGAGCTGCCTGTAGGACCAAGGCTTTCCTGATTTGAATCTTAATTTTCTTTCAGCTACTCTTCCCTGAAGCTCTAATTACAAAGATTTTCATTTTAAAAAACAGCAATAATAAAAAAAATTTAAGTATAAATATTTCAGATGATTAATGGTAGTAAAACATAAAAATATTAACCATATACAATTTATTTTGTGTATATATTATGAGGCAGCAAGAGTATAGCAGCAGATACCAGAAGGTCAGGCTGGCCTTGGTGTCAGGAAGACCTGGGGTTTTGAGTTCTTTTTTCTGACAAAAACTAGTTGTATGACAAGAGAAAAGTCACAAACTTCTCAGTGCCTCAGGCAACTGTCAGAAACTGATTTATAGAATTGTAGATTTCCACCCCAGCAGGGTTTTCCCCAGACTATCAGTAGAGAATGAGTACCACTCTGCAAAGGAAGATCAGGAATAAGTCACTATGGGCAATAATGAGACATTAAAAAGGAACCTCAGGTCAGTTAAGATATCAGAGGACAAGGCAAGCAAGAGTATGCAACCAAGGAAGCAGGCTAAATCCCAGAATATTAGGGATTAATATAGAGCCAAGAAAATAATCTACAGGCCAAATGTTTCACTAGAGGTCAAGACAGAAAAGCAGGAGCAAACATACTTGTCAGAAGTCAAAGCAAAACAGATCAAGGAGCCAGGCAAATAAGGAGATTAAGAAGTATGCAATTTCTGTCAATCAAGGCATAGTATTCTTAAGGATCAAGGTTAAAAAACAAAAAACAACAAAAAAATCCTGGTAAATAAATGAGAATCTCAGCAAAGAGGACTATGAATAATAAGTACAATAAAGGTTTACCCGATACAAAAAAAGTTTACAAAATGCTTCTATCATAACCACATGGAATAGAGAATATAACTATTACTTTACCCATTTTATTGATGGATAAGAAACCCAATAAGGTTAAGCAGCTTTTCCAAGGGCATGTGAATAATAAGCAAGCAGAACTAGGACTCAGCAGGTCCTTTGATACTACAGGTAATTAATCCATTTTCTAAAGATAACATGCTTCCTTCCCAATATAACGACAATGCCTTGAAAATGATTAAAAAAACAACAATGTATATTGTACACATGTAAAAGAGGCATGTCAACTAAAATGGTAGAGAAATTCATGATCGCAAGGAATAGTTTTTTGACTCTAACTAAATTTTTTGAATCACTGTGTGAACTTTACCTTGAACCACTAATAAATCTTATTAATAATTTCTAAATGGCATTCAAATCATTTCTATTGTTATACTGTAAAGTAAGGGAAATTAATAATAGAAAAGACAAAACAAAACAAAATAAAACACTTTAATTGTGAAGAGGCAGAAATTAAAGGAGATTTCACCATTCCTAATGGGACTTTCTTAGGCTAGAGCAAAGGGATTATAGAGAGCTACTTTCTCATGGATTGAAAGAGCAAAATGATACAGGACACCAAGCACAGTTTCAAATAAGAGAATGCTAATCTATTTACCCTCGTTATTCCTTTTTGCTTCTATTTAATGCTCAACATCAGTCATTAAAGCCCATATCTATAAATAATTAAGATGCGCTTATGGAAAATATTCTGATATTAAATAAAAGTGACTAAAATATGTAGAAGTATTTACAGAAAAGATATAAATCAAAGATGGAGAGCTAAAAGGGAAAAAAAATCTATAAACGCCCAAAGGCCTGCCAAGAAACAATATATTTTATGTTGCAGAATATGCAAAGAAAGCAAAAAGAGGGGGAAAATAAAACACTTGGAAGGCCTTATATCACTGTACACATCTGGAGATGTAGATCTTTAAATGTTTTCCAAATGCTGAGAAGTTGCTGTGATAGGTATAATTTCACAAACCCTAATTCTACATGCCATGGTCAATCTTTTTATCTGCCTGAGACCACAACCAAGTTAGGTACTGCAGAAATAGGAAGTAAATAAATAACAGAGCAGAGTTTTAAAACTCACCAGCTCATAGCAATGATACTAAAATGGGAAACAGAAATGCACCCTTAGAGTCTCTTGTTTTTTTGGGCTTTTTTAACCAGACTGCCTAACTACTCTGTTTATGTACTTAAGGAAAAGTAACTTAAAATATAAAACACACATGGCCTTAAAAGGCAAAATTCATCTCTACAAAAATCTGCCCTTTTTGACAATAGAAAATCAAAATGCTTCCTAAGTGAAGGAATTATGAATAAAAAAATGGAATCTGAGCTAGGTTTCAAGCAATGTGAACAGTATGTCATTATCAAATGGATTATCACCCCTTGAGATACTGTCACCAATATCTCTCATATGATCCTCATTCATTGCCCAATGCTCACCCCCCTTTTGCCTCCTCAAAACACTGGGCAGTTGGGACCCTCAGAGAGTAAGACAGGGCAAAAGCACTGAATGGGAAGTCAGTCCTATCTAGGTGAAATTGCACAATTGCAATAGCCTCACTGGTTGGCTTTTCTGCCTCAAAAGTCTCTTTCCCTACTCTTGTCCATCCTTAACTCAGTTGTCAAAGTGACTGTACTAAAGAACAGATCTGACTCTCACACAAACTGTTAAGGACTGTTAAGACTTGTCTTTTGAGCTATAATATTTTCCAGAAACAATGGATCAAGAGCATGAAAGAAGCCCTGAATGTGCCAAGGACAAGGCTCAACTTGAGCTGACATGCTTTTTTGTTGCACCCCAAGTTAGACTCCCTGTGTACACATCGGGGGCAAGACAGATGTGAGCTAATCTGTGCCCTGATTGGGATAATGCTTGTGTAGCTGGGGTCCTTTGCTGATAAGCAGACCTTCCTATCTTCATACTAGTAGTTTTCAAGGGGAAAGAATGAGCCTTTTGCCTTCCCTTGTTCTACCATGTGGTCTTTTCCTCCTTAGCTACAAAGCTCTCCCTCTCATATCACACCCATTTCTGGTATCCCCTTCTCCCTTTATTCTGTTTAATAAAAATGTAAATTTCTGTAAAGACTGGAACCCTTTGGGTACATATTCATTTCTCTTACATTAAGCCAGACTTTCACATTAATCTCATGACATTGTGACTGCCTGTTGACAATACTCCCATTCCTTGTTACTTCTAGGATCAAATTATCTCTTTGCATTTTAAATCATTCAAGATAGCGCCCCCCCCCCCAAATCTTTCTAGTCTGCTTCACAACCTACAATCCCCACACCATACACTGATACTGGATTCTTTGCTTTTCCTCCAGTAAGACACCTCATTTACTAAATCCTGGCTGTTGCCTGTGTATAGAATAATTCCTTTCTTCTATCTCAGCCTCCTGGCTTTCTTCAAATCCTAACTTCTACAAAAAGCCTTTCCAGATAACCCTTGGTACTAGTGCTTTCTCTCTGCTGATTAGTGTGTTCTCTGTCTCTGTCTCTCTATCTCATTGTCTCTGTCGCTATCTGTCTCTGGGTATGTATCTCAATTGTACATAACTGTTCACATGTGATCTCATCACATTAGTCTGTGAGTTCCTTGAGATCAGAGACTAATTTTTGTTCTGTTTTGATGCTAGTCTTTCTTTTTCTCCCCAGAGCCTGACATAAAGCAGATGCTTAATAAATGTTAGTTAACTTTGAAGAAACCTCAAAGGTTATCTAATTCTTACTCCCACCACCTCCATTTTAAAAATGAGGAACCTGAGATCTTTTAAAGAAAGGAAAAAACTTGCCCAAGATGCCCTGAGTAATAATTAACTGATCTGAGATTCTAACACAGGTCTTCCAACTCCAAATCCAGCATCTATTCCTCAGTTCATCATCGCCTTATTCCTTGCATTTACCCTCCCCTCCCTTCCCACTTTTAAGATGCTGCCATATTTTATGTTAATTACCATTTATATAAAATTAAGTTAGACATGTGAAAAATGGTTTAATTCTGAGTCATGGTGGTTCCAAACTAAGGAAGTATTGATGATATATGAGCCAGTTGTCCTCCTGGAATAGTGGAGAGAATCTGGGTTCAAATACTGAATTTGACACATTATGTGGGGTTCCCTAAGTCTTATTTTCTCATCTATAAAAAAGAAAGTGCTAAACTACATCGCTTCTTAGATCCTCTGCAGCTCTAGACCCTGAACCTACAAATGATACTCAGGTTTTAGTTCTATACTGGCTAAAGATAGCATATTCACAACAACTTTTCTAAAATGTTATAAATAACTTGACTAAACTAGTATACAACCATATTGAGGTATCAACAGCCTACACAGACAAACTAATGCTCATTTTTAGAATCCTTCTAAAATAGAAGTGAAGGCTGCTGCTGGACTGATTCTACTGACCTCCTAGACAGTGGAAACAAATGACCCTTATTAATTTGCCATTTCCATTACAGAAGTACATATCCATATTTGGAGAGAGCATTTCAAGTGCCTGATTGTTTTGTAATCCTAAAGTCTTATTTATCAAGAATCCTCAGGCAGGAAACACAAAGCTAGTTTTTTAAATATTTTACTGATTCTTTTTGTTTTTATATTACAATCATTTCAGAGTATAGCACAAAGCAGACTTTCCCAGTAGCACCTCTTCCCATATTACCTAAAGAAAAAAGTTTAAGTAAAATCACTCCAACAGAGGCCATATTTAATATCATATGCAGCAGTTGACAACTAAGTATTTTTAAGCGTATGCCCAGAAGTGAAGTCACTGGGACAGAGCACAATTTAATGACTTTTCTCCCATTATTCCACATTGTTTTGCCGAGTAGCCAGACTAGTTACTTTTTGAAGGGAAGTCTTCCAAAGTTATCTTGTCCCATAATGGATCATTGTCTACTTATCTACAAGCAAAAACAAGATTAGCATCATAATTTTCACAAACAACCAAAAAAGTCACATGATACTTTACACCAAAAGTCAATGGACATTTTTGTTGTTGTTCAGCCATTTTTTAGCTGTGTCCAACTCTTCATGATCCCATTGGGGGTTTTCTTGGCAAAATATTTGCCATTTGCTTCTATGAGAAACTGAGGCAAACAGGGTTTTAAGTAACTTGGACAGGGTCACACAACCAGTAAGTGTCTGAGGTAGTATTTGAACTCAAGAAGAGGCCTGGCATTTTATCCATTATGCTTTCTAGTTGCCTTTTTGAGTATGAGTGGATAGTAAAAAGTAACAAACAATACTAATTATTAATAATAGGTAGCATTAATAGAATGCTCTAAACAAAGCTTTTAAGTATTATCCCATTTGATCATCACAACAACTCTGGAATATAGGGGTTATTACTATTCCTATTTTGCAGATGAAGAAATTGATGCTGGGAGAAGTTAAATATTTTGCCCAGTGTCTTATATAGCTAATAGGTGTTCCAACTCAGGATTTACTAACTTTAAATCCAACATGATGTCTCCTAGATCACCTAACAACTGATGGAATTGAAAGACTAATTTATCTCCTTCAAATCATATAAAGAAGACTTCCTCCCACTTCCCCAAAACCCTTCCTCCTTCAAAAGATAAGTAACATCAACAAATCCAACTTTGGAATTCTTGCACATATTTATTTGCAAGCACCCCACCCTGCTATAATATTCATCCTATCATTTTTGGTTTTATAATTTACACTATTTTTTGGTCAAGGGCTTTTTTTTTTTTTAATTCCTAAGGTAGAAGGGGAACAAAAAAAAAAACACCAGCTGATAAATTAACTCAATGAAACTTCCTAAACTTGACTGACATTTTCAATAAGCCACTTAGATTTTTCTAATTAATCAGTTCATGTCATTCTAGTTCATATGCTATGCCAAGTTTTGTCAGTATTTCATCCCCATATTACTAGCAAAAAACTGAAGGGATGATCTGGTAAAAAGAAACTCAGGCCCATTGACTTCTAGACCCTGGGAGAGGGGGTGGGGGGGGAGATCATCTTGCTTTGTAGAAAAATGAACAAAAATAAACTGCTACCCATTTCCTATCTATATATGTACCCTACCCATAAACCTTACTAGTTACTAATCATGGCAGCCAGCTTGAATATCATCATCTCAAGATGCTCCAGCTATTAAGTAGTACATTCACTTCAGAGCTGTTAGGGGATTACTTTTTTACAAAGTCTGGGCCCACAATGGCAAGGAAGAGTAGCAGGTAGATAGCTTCTCACTGCAATTGTCAGTATAGATATATCTATAATAGCTGGAAAGAGTCATTGGTAACACTCTCTGCTTGTGACAGAGGCTGGTACTGACATAACCAAACTTGCTCACTCCTGTGCTAAAACTGATTAGAAGTCAGCAAACAAAATATCCTCACCACCCTAGGAATAATTCCAATTTTTTTTCTCTGAAAAACAAGTAAGGGGTTCAATGTGGAAGGGCCAGTGTAAAAGAAATAGTAGCAAAATAAACAATTTTTTACCTATAGCAGTTTCTAACAAATAAGAAAATTCCCCCATCATTCTATAGGGTTGGGAATATTTTATGAATCCAACAACTAGAATACCTGAGTGATGAAATACTGTAATGCTATGAAAAAATAGCTCTCCAAATACCTCATTTCAACTTACTCACTTATATGCTGAGAATTCTATTCAGAATAAATGCAAAATGTCATAAATTCACTCAGTAAAGGTTAAAGTAAAGGGACAAAGTCCCTGAATGTTGTGCTTAGAAAGAACCCTCTGATTTTACTAATGAGAAAAAACTTAGATCAAGAAAGGGGGGGATGTCCTCCCTTTTTTCTCCTTCACATTACAAATTACCTTCTTCTGTTTCTTTCAATAATTTGTATTAGGCTAGTAAAGAAAACATGATTATTACCTTACTTAAACAAGCTGTGCAGTGCATATGACTGGGAAACAGGAATATCCATATCCTCCAGAAATCAATTTATATTTAAAATTAATGAAGGATAAGTATACTATTCCTGAAATTTGAATTTACATCACAGAATGAAGGATCATATGTATAGTCTTTTACTTACTAAGTCATTGACAGGAAACTTTGTAAAATCTGGACCTAAATAACATTAATAGTAGATACTGATATGCCAATTTAAGACCTACAAAGTATTTGAAATATATTACCTTATTTAATGCTCAAAATAATACTGGTATACAGATAATAAAACTGATAACCCCATCCTGTATGAGGAAACTGAGGTTCAGGGAGGACAAATTACTTGCCCATGCTCATAATGCTAGTTAAATTTCTAGTAAATATCACAGACAGGATCCAAACTCAGGCTTCCCCTAATTCCAACCCTCTTTCTACTATGACACATTATGCTGAAAAAGAAAATAAATAAATTGACAAGGCAAGAAAAACCAATACAATGACATTAACCAAATAAATCTTTCTTTTCCGGAAATAAATCTGCAATATCTAAATTTTCCATTCCAGAAGACCCAATTACAGCTTTCAAAATGCAAAAGAACCAAGAATCTTTCATTCCAGTGTGAATGACATTCCAAATTCTTTATGACTATCACTAACTAAGGCTGATTCAGGGGGAAAAAAGAAATAATCAATTATCTACATATGTACTCCCATGAGTTCTCTGAATTAGATAAAGTTTGGCCTATTTGAAAATCATTTCTATGTTCTACGGATGAAATAATCTTGATTTTCTAAAAATCAGTCTAGAAAAGAGGTTGAAGAAGAGGATGAAGAATAAATGATAAGTATAAAAACAAAATAGCATTATAGAATTAACAGCAAGGAAAAAATAGATTAATTCACTATTTTTTGTAATGAATTTTCTTTCACTAAGAAGATAGTATGCTAATGTTTTAGTCTTGGAATCAGGAAGTCTTGTTTCAAATACTGTCTCTAATACTTATAAGTTGGGAACCTTGGCAAGTGGTTTATCCTGCTAGTTTCAGTTTGCTGACCTCTAAAACTGGAATAAAAATATCACTGGTTATCTCCTTCACTGTGTGGCTGTGAAGCTCAAAAGAGCTGATGTCTACAGATTCATGAATTTTGCTACTTCTACTATATTTCTTATCTAAAGTAATAATGATACTTACCAAGTTATTAGATGAGAAATAATGAGCAAAACATATACAATTCATAATAGTTCCTGCATCATGAAAACCAAGTTTTATCAAAAAACTTCTAAGTATCAAAATATAATTTCAAAAGCCCCCAATGAACGTCTGTAGTCAATTCAACTGCTAGAAACTAAAGTAGCATGACTCACTTTTATAAATGAACTTTGAACATTCTTTTTATAAAGCCTGAGACAGTTATACTTCAGATTTAATTTAAGTAGGCAGCAATATTCCACAAACTACATAGAAAGCTATGTTGGAATTGTTTCCTTACCAGCATCCCATCAAATGACATAATGAGAAAATGTGATTAAATGAGTGTTTCTCAAACTGCAGTCTGTGTAATGTGAACAGACGTTTTGCATATGATTTTAAATACTATCAATATTTTGCCTTTGAATATATTAAATATAAACCTGCATCTCAAAAACAAAATTTCCTTGTAGCATTCTTTTCTTATGAAAATAAACTTAGTTACTTCTATTTTTCTACAAAATGTCCTCAGTCCCCATACCCCTTCATTCCAAGAGTAAAGAATGCCCTTCAACTTCCTAGACCACTGTTTTAAGTGTTCTCTCAATGGATTTCAAATCGTAAGGTATTCTGAAGCCAATATGCATTGGAAAATGCTGCATTAAACCATTTAACTAATTAAAACATTTTATTAACTGAAACAGATGTCACTGAGCCATTCTGTTTCAGAATGAATTATTAAGTAGGGGTTTCTGTATGGCATGGCCCTAGCATCCCAAGTATTTAATATACCCTTCCACGATTACTACCAAAAAAATTCAAGTATATTCAAGGAAAGAAAAACTTTTAATATAAGCCGATATTTTAATATAAGCAAATGCAAAAGCAAAAGTAATTTCTTTGCATAAGAAATCTATAAATGAAACATATTCCATATCAACTCTGGAATTATACATTACTTGGTTAACATAGGATATCTGGGATAATCTTAAGGCCACATTTGATTCAAGTTTCTGTCCCGTAACACACTTGGAATGTCTGAAGCTGAACTCAGCTTTAGTATCAATTAAAATAAAGCTCCTCTAACAGACCAAGTGAAGGAGGACAAATCAAATAGCACATCACAGATTCAAGACTAAATTGCAAAATTGCTAACAGGCTACAAATATGGAGTATCCCAAGCCCTATTAAAAAATGAGCTGAATGTCCTACTGACTCGAATACTAAAGAAAATCGGTTTAGACTACAATGAAATCAATCTTGAATCACAGGTGGAAACCTTCAGTGGTTCTCATGTATTTATATACCTTTCCATTTAAGGTAGCTGACATGAGTCTGTTGAAGCAGACTCAAAGCAATTCACAAGGACTTCTTTCTTTAGTAACAGGAGGATTCTGTTGGGAACCCTGGGTTCACACATACCATAAACTTTTTACTTGTGCCAACCACAGCCTCACAAGTTCTTACTCCTTCCTGTCCAGACAACAAGTAATCTGTCTAGTTTATAAAATTTTCACTTCTCAGAAGATTCTCTCACCAACCAGGTAAGTGGTACCATGAAGACCTAAGTTCAAAATCAGCCTCAGACACTTACTAGTTATGTAACCTTGAACAAGCCACTTAAACCTTTATTTACCTCAGTTTTCTCATCTGCAAAATGGGGAAATTAATAGTACCTTCTTCAAAGACTTGTCATAAAGATCAAATGACAGAATATTTATAAAGTGCTTAGCAAAATTCTTAATAAAGCCTGTTTCCTTCCTTCTTTCATACATCTGAATGTTTATCTCAGGATGCAGCAGCTTTGTGCCCTGACAAACTATCTCTATAAAAGTGAACTTAGAGAAATATCTTCCAATGACTCATGTTCTCTGGATGCAAATATCATGCTAAGGGAAGTCCTCTTTGGCCATACCCATTGCGCATCTTATATATTCCAGAGACAAAATGATATTATTTGGGCATTATCTATTACTATGAATTTTAGCCATACTGTTGTCTATTAGTGTAGGAAGTCACTGCAATATTTTCATTATCAATGAATATCAAATTATTGATTTGATTTTTAATTAATCTATAATATTTTCATTATCACTGAATATCAAAGATACAAAGAGGGAGAGGGAAGAGGGAAGAGGGAAGAGGGAAGAGGGAAGAGGGAAGAGGGAAGAGGGAAGAGGGAAGAGGGAAGAGGGAAGAGGGAAGAGGGAAGAGGGAAGAGGGAAGAGGGAAGAGGGAAGAGGGAAGAGGAGAGAAGAAAGCAGGCATACCTAGTCTTCAAGAGAACCAGTACAGTACCTATAGAAGTTGATCCTTTGAACAGGCTAGTTACTGGATGGCACCAAGCCAGCAAAGAAGACTAAAGAAGAGGTATTCCTACTCATCAAAAGAAGAAAAAATTCAAAGGCACAATGAGATGAAATCTGAACTAAGAGCTCTTTACTTCATCAATTGAGAAAGAGCCACAACAGGAAGGCAGTACTGCCCTGAGGAACACTTAAAGAAGCATTCTGATTGGGAGTGCAAAGCAGGTCACAGTAGAAACAAGTTCAACGGGTACCAACTGCAGTCTTAATCCAAAAAACAACTATTTTAAATGTAATCAGTGTGAAGGAATGGGTGGTTTTATTACTTATATGTTTATTACTTATAGCCAAAACCTCCAAAAGCTAAAGAAGGGAGTTTTTTTCTTGCCACCAATAAAATCCACACCTAAATTCAATTAAAATAGAAAAACCCAAATTTACTTTTGATGACATTCAGGAACATTACACAAGTGGGTCATATTAAGAGACATTCAGTTAAACGGGGAAATCTTTTTAAATTAGTAATACATGGAAGTTTAATTTTTTAAATCTCAATTTTAAAGACAAAGAAAATTGTTATTACTTCTACGCAATAATTATTGACATCATTAATTCTTTAAAAACAAAACTAATATTTACATTGTTCTTTAAAGAATTCCGTGTTTTACATATACTTACTTCTCACAATAGATCCAAAAGTATGATACAGGCATTAACCAAATTTTGTTGTTATTGTTTAGCTGTTCAGTCATGTCTGACTCTTCTTGACTCCATTTGAGGTTTTGTTGGGAAAGATACTAGATACAAAGATAATAAAGTGGTTTGCTTCTCCAGCTCATTTTACAGGCAAACAGGGTTATATGACTTGCCCAGGGTCACATAGTTAGTACACATCTGAGCTAGGATTTGACCCTGAAGATAGGTTTTCCTGCCTCCATGCTCAGTACTCTAATTACTGTGCCATCCAGCTGGCATAATACTATAGGTCACTAGAAAGAATGTGTCAATCATAAGCTTGCTTAATACAACAGTAGAACCAAATTCAAAGAGTCTAAAAAAGTTTAAAAGATATGAAAAGTTTAGCAAATAACTGTCCATGATGTTGTAGAGGATTTGTGAAATACTCCATAAGCAGAAAAGCATTTTGATCTTAAAACCAACAATTTGATTCTGTCATCAAAATCATTATATTCCAGCTCAAAGTTGAATTATAATAGATAGAATGATAGAAGACCTATATAGATTATAGATCTTGTTGGGGAACTCAGAAGCCACAGGGAGGGCCAACCTCCCTATGAGAAAACTGAAAGTAAGTTGCCCAAAGTCACACAAATATTAAGATTAGATGTGATCTGAACGTATGTCCTTTGGCTCCAGAACAAGTATTCTTTCCATTGCACCATGTCAAACTAAAGTAATGAGATACAGCTTAAGAGTAACTATGCTATCCAAACAACTATAAAATTCAGATCTGAATGTATAATATTTATTTTAAAAATATATTGAAATATATTTAAATTTAAATATAAATAAAATGTATAATATATTATAATAATATAAATATAAATAAATTTAAATTTAAAACATACAGTAAAATATAAAATATACTTTGAAGGAACCATGATTCTGAGATGGGAAGCCCTCTGTGACTTAATAAACTATTTGTAACTCAAAGATCCATCCATTTTCTTATCACCTAGTGCTGAGCTTCTCTGACTTTAGTTAGGCTGGACCTCAAATAATTATTAACTGTGTCACCCTGGGCAAGTCATTTAACCTTATTTGCCTTGGTTTCCTCATTTGTAAAAAAAAAAAAAAAAAAAAAAAAAGAGCTGGAAAAAGAAATGACAAACCACTCTGGTAGCTTTGCCCAAAAATCCCAAATGAAGTCACAAAAAGTCAGACATGACTAAAATGACTCGACAAGAACAGGTGGAGCAATGGATAGAGAAGTGGACTAGGGCTCTAAGAGTCCTGAGTTCAAATTTCATCTTTGGTTACCATTCTGCTATAGGCTTTCAGAAACCAAGACTCCTAACACCACATGATGAAATATCAGAATAGGACTTCAAGAAACCATCCACTGTACATTTTAAATAATAAAAATAAATTTTGTATCTGTATGGAATTTTCAAAGTGATAGTTTCTATCTGTATTTTCCAAGCATATATTTTATAAACAGTATGTCTAGGTAAATAATTACAAGGAATTTTTTGAATAAATACATATAATTAGGAGTAGTTGTTTTTGCACTACTGAGGTCAAGAAGCTAGAATACTTGATGAAGTCTCTAAGTCAGTTGGATAATTTCATTCTATTTTGATCATTATTAAATCATGCAGGTCAATGAAAGAGAGAATACAAAAATAAATAAATAGAATTTTTTAGAAGGATACAAAGTTTCTAAATAAATAAACATGGAAATTAAGAGACATACATATTTTGATGCAGCTCAAAACTTTTTTTTAAATTTTTACAAGTGTCTATCATCTTTCCTTCCCATCCTCTCAACCACCACTGCAAGTAAACTATTTTTTAAAAAGCCTTATTTAAAAAAATAGCATAGTTCAGTAAAAACAAATTTTCACACTGGACTTATCCAAAATGTATATCTCATTCTGAATTTTAAGTTCTTCATTTCTCTGGAGGAGGTGGATATTGTCTTTCCTCTTTAGTCCTCTGGACTTACGATTTAACATTGCAATGATTCAGATCAGCATTTCAACATTGTTATTCTTTATACTATTGTTGTCATATATACATAAAGTATATACTATATTTTTGCTGCTCACTTTCCTCTAGATTATTTCACAGACCTTTCCAGTTAGCTCTAAAACTGTTCACTTTGATGTTTCTTATGATGCAACAGTCTTCCATTTCATTAATATTTTGAGGTATTTTTTTCCCCAGCTATTTCCCAACACATGGGCATTCCCTTTATTTCCTATTCTTTTCTACTACAAAAAGATCAGTTATAAATATTTTGTACATGTGGATCCTTTCCTTCTATCTTTGATCTACTACTGATATAGTTCAGTCAAAGGGCATACAGAGTTTGGCAATTTTCTGGGCCTATTTCCAAAGTGAAAATAGGTTTACAATTCCATAAGTAGACTGTCATTGTCCCTGTTTACCTACAGTCCTTCAACAACTGTCATTTTCTTTTGCCACCTGATACATTAAGGTACACAACTTCAGAATTGCTTTAGATGACATTTCTCTAATAATTAATGATCTATTCCAAATACTTTGAAATTTTACTTGAATTCATACTTTGGATGAATTTAACATGGATTATCACTATTACAAAATTATTCAGAAACAAGTAATTTACATGTATTAATCCATTTAAATGGATACATATTTTCACTCAATATAATCTGAAAGAACTAATATTGTCAAGTAGTCAAATACAATAATTCATTGCAATGTGGTGAAATGGGAAACTAAGAGTTAAGAGACCCAAGTTCTGGCTCTGATTAGGTAGTTGTATGACACTGAAACAAAAATTTTAATTCTATACTCCTCATTTTCTTCATATATCAAAGTGAGGAACTTGACTAAATGATGTCTCATGTTTCTTTCCAGCTCTGAAATTATTGGTTGTAACTTCTTATAGAAACCAAAACACAGAGATTCTAATTCTCATGGGACTGGTCTCATAAAATATGGTGGAATGAACAATGATATGACAACAAGAAAAAGGGGGGTGGGGACAAATGGTCCTACCCTGTCCACAGAAATTATGTAGTTTTGGATGTGGCCACCAAACCAGAATATATACTTCTAAGAGAGCATAGCCTAAAATAACATAGGATCATAATATAAATCACAGAATAGATTAAGAGCTGGAAAGAACCTTGAAAATCACTGAGTCTCATTTTACAAATAAGGTAATAGAGGACAAAAAAGCTATGTCTTGGCCAAGGTCACAAAGCCAGTAAATAGCAAAAGCCCAAAATTTGAAAAAAAAAAAATCAAACAAACAATAATAAGCAATATAGCAATTATAATAACAACAAGCAGTTATTAAGCTCTTACTATATGCAAAGCATTATACTTAAGATTGGGGATATAAAACCAAAAGTGAAACAGTCCCTACTCTCTAATAGAAAAACAACATATAAACATATCAGAGAGAGATACAAAGAGACAGAGAGGGAGACACAGAAAAAGACAGAGACAGAGACACAGAAAGACAAAAACAGACAAATAAATACACACAGAGAGATAGAGGCAGACAGAAAGGGACAGAGAGATGACAGAAAGAGACAGAGAAAAAAAGACTGAGAAGGACAGAAACAGAAGCAGAGAAAGACAGAGAGTTCAAGTATAAAGGGGATAAAAGGAATTGAGTTTGTAATTTCATCATATAAGAAATTTCCAAGTGAGATAGCACCCTATCAAATGAGTAACACCAATATATCTGCAATTTATAGTCCCAGAGAATTGAATAGAACAGTAACAGCTTAAGTTGACTTGCCCAGAGTCATACAGCCAGAATATGACCAAAGCAAGATTTGAGCCCAGGCCTTTCTGAATGTTTCAACAGCAAAAACAATTAAAAACAACCAAAAACAACTCATTTGTTTATAGTGTGGTAGACTTGAACCTAGGTCTTGCTGACAAGACCAATAGCAAACATTTATAGCTTACCATGTGTCGTGCACTCTGCAAAGAGCTGTGACTACCAAAAAAAAAAAAGGCAAAAATATACTCTCTGCCCTCAAGAAGCTCAAAGTCTACCTTGATAGAAAATTATGTATAATCTCTCAACTGACAGAGATACAAAAAGATTCCATTTCAAACTAAGCTAGTAGTAAGCAGGTGTCCCCAGAAATATAAAATGTTGTTTTACACTTGTTTACAGAGGCTCTTTGTTCTAACTATACAAGACTTAGCTAATAACAAAAATGTGAAATAGTTCCAGCAAGTAACAACAGCTGTACCTACTTGGGTGTTCCTTTCCTTTGAAAGGAACATTTCTCCATCCTTTTAAATAGCTATAAATTGTTCTACACTGATAACATTTTTCACATCTGTATAGATATGCCCAAAAAAAACCTGCGCGAAAATTATTCATTAAAGGAGAAATGTCTCTTGTGGTCTTCTTCCTTGAAACTAAACATATTTCGGAGTCAAATTCAGTGTCTGTAGATTTTTTAAAAACCTTCACACTATCCACTATTCCACAATGTTTCTCACCTCACTATACATACACAGTTAATGCAAAATGAATACAAGGTAGCTTGAGATGGAAAAATGGAATAGGAGTGCTAGCAACTAGAGGGAACTAGAAAGACTACATGAAAAGCCAGGCATGCTGGGAGGGAATTCCAAGCATAAAGGATAATCAGTGCAAAGGGACAGAAGATGGAATATCTGTGTGAAGAACAATAAACAGGCCATCCTGGTTAGAGCAGAGAGTAGGAAGGAGAAGCGCAAAAAAGGAGAAGATTGGAAAGATAGGAAGGGGCTGGTTTTCTGAAGAGCTTTGAGTGCCAAATAGAGGAATTTATGTTCATTGCTACAGGCAATTAAGAGTCACTAAAGTTTGTTGAGAGTAGGGATGAGACATGTTCAGACCTACATTTTAGGAAAATCAATTTGGAACCCCTGACATAGTGGGATATATTGGAGTAAGGAGAGGTATAGAAAAAGAGAAACTTGCAATAATCCAGGGGGAGAACTGAAGGGATCCTAATCTAGGCTGGTGGTGGTAGCAATGATAAGAATGGAATATATAAAAGAGATGTTCCATATTATTGTTCTATAGGAAATGACAAGCAAGCTGATTTCAGAAAAGCCTGGAGACACTTCAACATGAACTGATACTAAGTGAAATGAGTAGAACCAAGAGAACAATATACATAATAGAATATTATACATAGTAACAAGATTATGTGATGATCAATTCTGATGGGCAATTCTTTTCAACAATGAGGTGATTCAGGCCAATTCCAAGAGATTTGTGATAGGAAGAGATATCCACATCTAAAGGGAGAACCATGGAGATTAAATGTGGATCAAAGCACAGAATTGTCACCTTTTGTTGTATTATTGTTTGTTTGCTTATTTTTTTTCCTTTCTTGTGTTTTTCCCCCTTTGATCTGATTTTTCGTGTGCAACATGAAAAATGTGGAAATATGTTTAGAAGAATTACACTTAACTTATATTGTATTACTTGCTGTCTAAGGGAGGTGGGAAGAAGGAAGAGAAGGAAAAAACCCAAGGTTTTGTAAGGGTGAATGTTGAAATCTATCTTCTCATGTATTTTGAAAAATAAAAAAAAAAACTTTTATTTAAAAAGAGAAAGAGAGAGAAAGGTGTTCCAAAAAGTTAAATAAGTATTCCAAGATTCTTTCCACTGTTTCGAGAAAAGGCCTACCATAATTCTCAGGAATAGGCACAATACTCTATGAGAATGGTTAGATATATTAATTTTTAAAGGCAGAACCTTTATTAATCACCATGCAACCAAAGTTCAATTATCATTAAGAGGTGCGATATTTTCCTGATTTGCCAGATGGTAAAAGATAATAGACAGGAAGAAATTCCTTTGCTTTTGTAATTACTCAGAAGACAAAATATTAATTCCCTCCTCATTATAGATAAATCATTTCAATTCACTGGTTTCTTGGATTATAATGTCAATAATGTTTCCATTTATTTTGTGGTGAGGTAAAATTACATCACTTCAATTCACTGATTTCTTGGTCTAAAATATCAACAATGTTTCCATTTATTTTGTTGTGAGGATTAGAGATACCTCATAGGTAATTACTTCAAAGGTAAAGATGCCAAATACCAAATATGATTCAAGATCAACGGGCTCCCAGAACAAGAACTGGAAGGTATCTCAGAAGATATCTAGCCCAACTTGCTCAACTTTACAAATGAGGTAACCAGGTTACAGATTACAAATTAACAAATCAAATATGAAATTTTAAAAAAAAATTGACCTTTGAAACAAAAGCTCTCAAAAACAAATTCTTTGCTTTTTCTTCCCTGCACAACACAGAGACAACTACATGACAGTGACGAGAGCTAGGAAGCAATATGAGTTCAAATCCTGCCTCAGCACTTACTACCTGTGTGAGCCTGAGAATGTCACTTTAACCTCTGCTTAGCTGTTTCCCTAACTCTATAACAGGAATACAGGGTTGTTGCGAAGATTAAATGAGATAAGATTTGTAAAGTTCTTTTTAGCCCAATGCCTGAACATAGTAAGTACTTACTTAATAAATGCTTGTTATTGTTTTTAATGCTAAATTAAAAAAAAAAAAAAACACATTTCAATTTAGTTCAAAGGATATTTTAAGAACCTACTACGTTCAAGGCATGGTGCTGGGCACTGAAGATATAAATAATAATAACAAACACAAATTTTGCTCTCATGAACCATATATTCTATCGGGAACAATCAGAAATAAATAATTACATTACATTGTATTAAATGATTTTTGCTAGTAATTTAATAAGAACTGAAATCAATTTATATACCAGGAGAAAATAGTTTTAGGGTTTTGTTGGCATTTTTTTCCCTGCTTCTTGCATGTATTAACCTTCTTAGGCAATGAAATCATGTTGCTTTACACCTAAATTACAACAGTTATTAATCGCATACAGAGGGAAAAAAAATTAAAATAAGGTGGGGAGGGGCGAGGCCAGGAAGGAGAAAGAAAAGGTCATCTGAAAAAAAGTAAAACCTGTGCACCAAACTCAATGTTCACTTTCCAGATATTGAGTTGCATTTTTTCCATAACCAGCATTAACAATGTAATGGCTATTTTAAAAATAACAACTAGATAAATATATAGGGGTGTGTGTGTGTGTGTGTGTGTGTGTGTGTGTGTGTGTGTTTTAGAAAACAGAACTCCACAATCAAATAGAAAATTATTTAGTCCTTAAGATGCAGGTACAGAAAATCTTATTCTACATGAAAATATTTACTATTGAAATATGAAATCAAAATTGGAAGAAAATTAACATTGGCCTAATCTTTCTTAGTTTTAAATGATAACATTTCTTCTTTAATAGAAAGCAAATGTTAAATGCTAAAACAGTTAATTTCAATATGTCAAAACTTTCACAATGAGAATTTTCACCAACTCAAATAACAACCTATCCACAATTTAACAAATAAGCTTAGATTCTACCTGAGAAAACCGCAGTGACTTGCCCCTGTTCACATCAGTGTTAGGGAGAGATGAAAGGCATAGAGTATGGGAGGTGAAGAAAGCATTTACACAACCTCTATTCTGTGTCAGGCATCATATATTATTTCATCCTTTATAACAATTCTGGGAGGTAAGTGTTGTTAATATTCATATTTTAAGTTAAGAAAACTGAAGTATACAAGAACGAGCAATGTGCCCGGGTCACAAAGAAACCCTAGTAAGTCTCTAAGGTAGGATTCTCACTCAGGTCTTACTGACAACAGACCTGGTACTCTAACCACTATACCACCTATTCCACCCAGATGTATTAGAAATGGCTTTTGAACTCTGGTCTTCCTAACTAGTCCAATACACTACACAACATGCTGGGCTGTATTAATAGAGTAAGAAACATAACAGGACGAATGTCCATAATACATTCTAGATAAAAGTGTTTCATTCTTGGTACTTGCATCCCTAGAGTTTAGCAGAGTACCTGGAACATGGTAAGTACTTAATAAATGCTTGTTAATCAATTGATCTAAAAAGGAAAAAAAACGACTAGCATTTTAAAAGTTTCACAGAACAGGCAAAGCTAAATGGTTTTTCTACCATAAGCAAGACTGCCATACCATCCCACCTTTTAGTAAATACACCATTTAATCTACAGAGGGGAGATAGAGGTTAAAGAGCAAGTTATTTTGACTTATTTTCAAAACTAATAAACAAGTGTAGGGAAAAAATAAAATTATAAGTTCTAAGGAATTTAGGAGATAATGAATTGATGCTCAAAATATTCATGTCTCTGAAGTCTGGGACAGAGTGACTTTGAACAACAGTTCTGTCCTACCAGTCATGCATGTTTATTATATGGAATACAAAGCAAATGGACCCTGTTGGTAGTTTACTTGTTTTGTTAGAATAAATAACAGCAAAAAGCATTTTAAAAAAAGCACCTTTTCAATTTAAAAATCTATAATAATAAACAAGCATTTTTTACCCAAAATCTTTATTTTTCAAGTGGGGGGGGGGGGGTTGGAGGGAGGGAAAGACTATCAGGAGTGGGGGGGACAGTTTCCACAGGAAATGTTGAATGACTTTTAATGCTGTGGACTTTTCAGTGGATTCTCATATCTTCATGGGTTCTTCTGTTGGATGTTTTAAAATGACATAATGTTACTATGTAAATGGATACTTTAGGCACCTAAGCACTATCTGCTAAAACCAATTTTAGCATTTGTTTCTGGAGAAAGTAAGATGAATAGAAAAGAAGGTTAAACAGTAACAACTCTGTATGCATTACACTGCTATAAATGTTTCTAGTACAGTCCCATACATTCATGTGTAGGCTAAAAATAGATGATGAGACTGATGAAGAAAATGCTATGCTTTCAAAGATCGTTGAGGCATGGATTAGCCTTAAAAATAATAATAACATGAATTATACTTCAAAAAACATATCATGGGAAAATGATTGGAATTTGGCATGAATAAAAATATAGGTTCTCTCTTGTACTAAGAAGCTATAATCCGCAAGAGGTCGAGGAAAAAAATGTTCAGAGCAACTCTTTCTCCAGCAATTCTAAAAGTTTCTGCTCTCTAAGCAATTTCAAATTTCAGGAGGTTGAAATGACACTTGGAAATAATGAATGGAACAAAAAGAATCATCTGGCTAAAAAAAAAATATATGATTTCACCTTGATCTAGAAAAATGCATCTAATTAAACACTGGTGAAATAGATAAATTGATAAACTGTTCCAAAAAAGAAAAAAGTTGGAATTATCTGGAGAAAGAGATTCAACTGTTAGCTTAATTTATTAATTTAATCCAGCCACGACTA
Organism: Sarcophilus harrisii; assembly: GCF_902635505.1. NCBI lineage: Eukaryota > Metazoa > Chordata > Mammalia > Dasyuromorphia > Dasyuridae > Sarcophilus > Sarcophilus harrisii. The sequence goes on from NC_045429.1 coordinate 149,188,796, forward strand.
GTTGCACAAATCAAGAAAAACCAAGACGAAACAAATATACACCAAAATATTCATTTCATGGTAGCAAAGAAGTGGAAACAATATGAATGCCTATTAACTAGAGGATAGTTAAACAATGTGACATACATTAAGGAACAATGAACGTGAACAATTCTGAGAAATATAGGAATTTTTATATAAACTGACCCAGAGGGAAATAAGTAAAGTCAGAATAATATACATAATGGTTACAATATAAATGAAAAGATGTCCCTAAGGAAGCTAACTCTACCTATCTATAATAGTCAAAACACAACTTAATCTAGTCAGCAGAGAAGTAATGCGCAACTTTGGAAAGCATGTTTTATATATTGTGAAATATGATCACTGCACAACTTATTGTTGCTTTTTTTTTTCTCTATTACTAAGGGAAAGTTCAGTTAGGGAAGGGCACTGGAGACAGAATGGAATATGCAAACACTAACTTGATATGAAAACAAAAGATATCAAAATATTTTTCAATATACTTTGTATGTAGATTATATACTTTGTTATGGATACGCTATCTCCTCCAAAAGAGTATAAGTTCCTTGGAAGTCAAACTGTTGTTTGATTTTTTTTTCTTTGTATACCTAACTCTCAATATAGTATTTGAACTTCAGACCCAAATTTCCAAAATTATGTTGAATTAAAAAACAAAACAAAACAAACAAAAAAAAAACACCTATACTCCATGGTTTTTGTTTGTGTTTTTTTATGGTAGTAAATAATGGAAGACAACCATCTCAGAGAGTTAAACATGAAAAGTACACAAACTGTAGCACAACTACAAAGAACAAAGAGTGAATGATGTCATTAAAAAAAAGTATGACAAGTCTAGTTACATGACAGATAAGCAAAAAACAACCCAAGTGTTTTTCTTTTATTTTTTAATGTTAAGTGTAATTACAGTACAGAAGGAATTTTACAATATTGGGTGGATGGGGAGGCAAACTTATTGGAGAATAGGGAAAAGAATTCTTGAGATGGGCAAGCAAGTCACAATTTAGATCATTGGAAGTATTGGGGAGAAGGGATTTCCACTCGTTATCTACTCCTTAAAATTAATTATTCTTGGTAAGTAAACTGATTGAACTGATCAATCAAAACAAAATGTGAATAGGATCTGTACACCTCCTTAAATCAAATAGGAGATTTGATCATGCCTTAAGAAATATGCATAAAAGTGAGGAACTATAAACCCAGGGCTGACCCAGGACTTAAGGACCAATTTGAAAAAAAAAAAAAAAAAAAAAACTACTGTTTCCCTATTTTCTCCTCCCCATATTTGTCTATCTACAATACTATAAACACACCCTACTATTTTATTACCCAAACATTTCTAATATCCTGACTTCTGCCTCAGCCAAAAAAGAGGCCAAAAATTAGAGATAAGAATAAATACAAATTTAGGCAAAGAGGAAGATCCCTAGGCTTGAAATGAGCTAATCAGTGTAACAAGTTAGAAAGGAAAATCCACAATGACAAAATCATATTTGATTGTTGAACATCTCCATCTGGAAATGTTTCCAGCACATGAAATTCAACTCAATGTCTTCTGTTCAAAACCTATTTTTCCTTTTTTTTTTTTTTTTTTTTTTTATTTAATAGCCTTTTATTTACAGGATTTATACATGGGTAACTTTACAGCATTAACAATTGCCAAACCTCTTGTTCCAATTTTTCACCTCTTACCCCCTCCCCTAGATGGCAGGATGACCAGTAGATGTTAAATATATTAAAATATAACTTAGATACACAATAAGTATACATGACCAAAACATTATTTTGCTGTACAAAAAGAATCAGACTCTGAATTATTGTACAATTAGCTTGTGAAGGAAATCAAAAATGCATGTGTGCATAAATATAGGGATTAGGGATTTAATGTAATGGTTTTTAGTCATCTCCCAGAGTTATTTTTCTGGGCATAGCTAGCTCAGTTCATTACTGCTCCATTAGAAATGATTTGGTTGATCTCGTTGCTGAGGATGGCCTGATCCATCAGAACTGGTCATCATCTAGTATTGTTGTTGAAGTATATAATGATCCCCTGGGTCCTGCTCATTTCACTCAGCATCAGTTCGTGTAAGTCTCTCCAGGCCTTTCTGAAATCATCCTGTTGGTCATTTCTTACAGAACAGTAATATTCCATAATTTTCATATACCACAATTTATTCAGCCATTCTCCAACTTGGACATCCATTCAGTTTCCAGTTTCTAGCCACTACAAAAAGGGCTGCCACAAACATTCGTGCACATACAGGTCCCTTTCCCTTCTTTATAATCTCTTTGGGATATAATCCCAGTAGCAAAACCTATTTTTCCATCTGGCTTCCTCTATCTTAGCTAATAACATCAACTATCCTTCATTATATTATATGAAAATATCTTCCTTCAAGTTTGGATCTGCTTTGCTTTTTGTTGAAGAGAGTTGAATTATACCTCTGATTTCACTGACATAGAAAAACTCTCAATACAGAAACTCCTTTTCCAATTCATACCTGCTCTGTAACTAAAAGAGAGATCCTTCCTGGTTAAAAGGTTAAATGTTCTTATTCAGGTTCACATAGCCAAGGATATATCAAAGGCAAAACTGGAACACAGTTCTTTCAGACTCCAAATTCAGATAAGTATTCAATAAGTATCTGCTGAATAAATGAATTCCTGGCCCTTCTAAAATAATAATTTTACAAATATTCAAAGACTAGTATACTTGGGTAAAACATAAGATGAATTTCCTCACAGGAAATACAAATATCCCATTAAACTTAACTTTTTTTTTCCTCCCCAGATTTTCATATATCAAGTTTGTTTATAGAGTAGAATATAAGCAGTGTCATAAAAAATAATTCCAGAGTTGTGATGAATCATAAAATCCAATAGAAGTCAACCTGCTAGTAAATAATTATTTTTCAGGAAGGCTGGACTATATCAGAAGACATATGTTAAGTGGTGAATATACTGTAAGTATATATAACTGTAAATTTAAAAAAAAAAAAACTTTTAAAGCAATTTTTCAGCTATCCCTGAAAAAATCTGCCTACTATTCAAATATCATATACTAAGCCCATTTATAAAGATTGGCCTGCATAGATTGCAAGATTAGAACTTATTTAAATAAGGAACAAATAAAATGATTTCCTGAGCAATGTAAAGAATGACTGCTAAAGAGATGAATTCCAGCCACTGTCCCATGTCCAAAAATCTGCCAACTACATTTAAAAGATTAAACAGATGCCAGATGTTTAGGAATTAAGCAATTATCTACATAAAGAATATAAATAAAAACTAATGGAAGAAGAAAAGATACAACATTAATTACTGGCATTACATGGTGCTAATTAATTTTATTGTGATTAAATATATATTTTATTATAAACAAACAACCCCACCACCACCACCCAAAAAAAAAAAAAAAGCTGGAAGTCCACTGCAGCCAGAGACTGAGCTTTGTATTTCTCATTCATGTCGTATTAGAGATTGTTTGCCTACTAGATTTTATCTCATAGAGCATGAAATATTGAACATCTTCAATACACACTGAGTTATAGCAGCTGCAGGCTAATTCAGGAGAATTAAGAGTTAAATCAGAAATTCAGGTCACCTATAAACTTTGGCACCTTTCTTCTTGGTATGAGCTCATGATCCTCTCAGCAGGAAGAGTTTCCTAAGAGGTCCAGCTCAAGGCCACCTTCCTAGCAATGGCTAAGCAATTAGCAATAGAGCTCCCTGCTCACATCAATAGCTTACTGTCCTGCAGACATATGTAGTTTTAATTGCTTCTCTTTTTTTTTCTTTTATCCACTTAGTAAAGCTCCCTTTGTTTCTGCGATTATATTTTACATTTAATTGTCCATCTACACCCATGACATATAGATCACAAATAAAATTGGGCTCCCACAAGAAAAAGAAATGTTTCCCATTCCCCTCAACCAATTACAATCTCAAAACATAAATCTAGAAAAATAGAAGAATAAATCAACCAACAAATAAATAATTAACAAGCACTTCCTTATATTCCAGGGATTTTGCAAGATACAAATTAGACAAAAATCAAAACATAACAGTGTTCAAGAAGTGTACATTTTATGAGGGAAACAACAAGTTTATATCTAGTTATATACAAAAAAAAAAAAAAAATACAAGGAAACAGAAGACAAACCATTTGAAGTGTATAGTCTATGGGGGAGGCAACAAGTTTACATCTAACTATATACAAAAGATACAAGGTAACAGGAGAGGCACCATTTGAATCTAGAAGAAAATGCTTCATGAAAATAGAAGCATTTGAGTTAAATATTGAAAAAATAGAAATTATAAGAGGTAGAAATTAAGAAGGAATGGATTCAAGTGGGGGACAATCAGTAGAAAGATGCTGATATGGGAAACAGATAACACCTTCCTGCCCCACCCCTATATTAATCACTATCCTGAACAAGCAGAACAGGAAGAATAAGCATTTATTAAGCATCAACTATGTAACAAGTACTGTGCTGAGAGCTTTATATTGCCTCATTTAATCCTCATCACACACTTGTGAGGTAGATATTATTATTCCCACATTACATTTGAAAAAACTGAGGCAGCAAAGCTTAAGTGACATATATACAGAGCAAGAATGTATCTAAAGCAGAATTTGATCTTAGCTTTTTAACACCACACTCAGTACTCTACCCACTGTCATGTAACTATTCCTGAAAAGTAAGGGGATGCTAGTCAAAAATCAAAAATGGAGTCTTTCACATACAAAAGAAAAGTTGAGGTGCCATCTTTGGAGCAGCCAAACCACTATCCCAATTGACATATACATTTGGAGGGCTGAGGTATCCTCTACCATTTTCTGGTAAAGAATATTCTTCAGTCCATCTCATTTGAGTACATTAAGGCTTGTATACCATCTTTCTTGTACAAATATTAGTTGATCATAAAAATCACTCAGAGGGACCTTTTTTCCAAATGTAGGAGTTGATTTGTTGAGAAATAGTAAACTCTCCTCATTTGAAAATGCCTAGAACTTAGTCAAATAGCCCTCATTCAAACTGCTACAACAAATGACCCATAAAAGAATTTTAATCTGTAGATCTTGGCTGCCAGAAAAATATAAGTAGAAGCTTAAGTGGGAAATAAATATTAAGTCCATGTATACAAAAACACACACACACACACACACACAAAATGGAGACAACAGTTAGTGCTGAGTTGGGAGTAAGGGCATGTAAAATATGGAGGTTGAATTAAATGACCATTTAGTCATCTGGTCCTATCTGGACCTATATAATCTCCAAAAAAAGATTTGCCCAAGGTAAAACAGTTACTAAGTGACAAAAGTGGAATTCAACCAACCTAAATTTTCTAATTGTAAATTCAGGATTTCTTATTACACCAGTAGTGTTAAATTCAAAGAGAAAAGGGGCTACTAAACCATATAAGTATTCTTGCAAGCACATGTTGAATTAGAAAAATCATACCAATAGTATATATGTTCAAGTATATTTTATTTGTTTTGTTAAATATTTATCAATTATATTTTAATCTGATTCAAATATGTGTGGGTACATTCTGGCAAGCCTCATATTTGAGACCTCTATACTATACCACACTGATTTTCCAGGTATAAAAGATCAAAAAAAGCCCAGCCCCCTACATATTTCAAAAAGAATAACAAAAAATAATATTAAAGAATGAGGAAAAATCTAAAAGTAATTTTAAAACAAGCAAAATAATAAATGAAAAATAAAACTACTGACAAATTTTAATATAAAACAATTGAATCAGCTAAAGATAGCTAACACTTATAAATGGCTCTAAAATTTTCAACTTTCTTTTTTATATACATACTTTCACTTGCTCCTAACAAAAACCTTGGAGAAGTAGATTTAAATATAATTATAATCATTTCAGGGAGAATTTGTTCAAGGTTAAACAAATTGCCAAAGGGCTTATAGCCAGTATTAGGCTAAGAGCTCAAATCATGTTTGCCTCTCCACTATATCATCACATAAAAAAAGATTCTTGTTTAATCTAACATATTAGACTATGTCACAGTTTAATATCACTAATAATGATTATGTGATACTTTAAGATAAGACAGCTAAGTGGCACAATAGATAAAGCAGATCTGAGTTAAAATCCAGCCTCAGACACTTATTGCGTGACCTTGGAAAAATCCCTTAACCCTGTTTGCCCCAGTTTCCTAATTTGAAAAATGACCCACAGAAGAAAATGGCAAACCACTCCAATATCTTTGCCAAGAAAACCCCAAATGGTGTCACAGAAGAGTCAGCAACAAGTTTAATATAATTAATAACTAGAATATATTAACTGAAATATATTCCTTAATTACAACTGTCTTATTTCTCAAGCATTTAAATCAACTGATTAAAATCTTTTGATTCTGATCTCAATAAGTGAAAAATTAATCTGTCTTCTTTTCGTTCATTTATCTACATTATCTATTATTCATTGTCAAAACAGTGTTTAGGTTTAGAACCATAAAGATACCATACTGGCTAATGGATTTTTAAGTAATTCCCATGAGTTAATACCTCTCAAAATAAAATAAATCTTGTTTCCATTTTATAAATACTGTCTAAACTAAAGAGTATACTAAAGGAATATCACTTCAGAAATGTTATTTCCCCAAAAAGGGGGGGGGGGGGGGGGCTGTATATTCATAGCCTAGAAATTACTTCCAGACCTTTGAATTTACTATCACCATATAGTCCTCAGGATATAGGCAACAAGGCATGAAATAAATGATAACCTAAATATAAACAATGGAAACAGGAAAGAAATGAGGACAGGGAAATGTCATGTTAGTTGTATGACAGAAGTATCAATGCCATAATTAGAATGACACAAGATTTTTCTTTTCTCTAAGAAAACAAAGGAAAGCTGGTAATTTTTAAATAGCCTTAAAGAACAAATCTGTAAAGACCATTTCTTCATTTTACTCCCCACAAAGAGCAATGTGGATCAACAGAATGAGTAGAAGATTCAAAGTCCCACTATACCACTTACTACCTAATCACCCATATAACTTAACCAAGCTGGACCTGTTTTCTCAGCTATTTAAAAACAAAATGGGGTGAGACCAGATGACCTATAAGATCCATTACTTTACTAAATCTATAATCATATAACTAAAGTTCAAATCTTGGCAGAGGTATTTACCACCTGTGTGACCTTGTGCATTCATTTGATCTCTCTGGGCTCAGTTTCTTCCTCTCTAAAATGAAGGTATTAGACTCAATGATTTCTAAGATCTCATTTAGGTTGAAAGCTATAATCACTTTTGCATATGTATCTTTCTGAAGTTAATATGTCAAAGTAAATGCATTTCATTATCAAGTACTATTGGTTATTTGGAAGAAAATAACCCATGAATAATGAACATGATTGAGATTTTCTAACATCAATGTCAAATGAACACTTTTCAGCACAAGGCATTTCCATTAATCTCTGACGCATATATAAAACTGGTAATCTTTGGTATTTTCCCATTTTTATCCTAGAAAATCCAGTGTTAACAGTGCAAACTGTTAATATTTATTCATTTCAACAAGAATCAAGCTCCTGCTATGTGTCAGGAATACAGAGGGAAAAAAACAAGAGACTCTGGTCCTCGGGGAACTAACATTCTACTTAATTTCATCCTGTAATTCTGGGAAAACAATAAAAACAGTTCTAGCTTATAAATTCCCATAATCGATGTTAGGTATTTCCTAGCTCCTAAAAAAAATAAACCTTCAGAATGCCTGTAACTGTTTTGAAACAGAAAAACATATGAGATATCATACTATATGTGTCCTGACAGGAGATAGATTTCCAGGATAGAGTTAGACAAATGTCTTTGGAAATGACAAATTTGTGGAATTTGTTTTGCTAGATTGCTTTATTGTTTAAAAAAAAAAAAACACTACATTTTTCTTTTTTTTTGGGGGGGGGGGCAAGATTTGAAGAGGTGAGGAATACTGGTAATAAAGTTGTACCTAAAAAAAAAAAAAAAAAGAATCAATGAAGTATCCTTTTAAATTCACAGAAGGAAGTTCAAAAAGAAATACAAACAGGACAGCTTTATAAGTAGCATGTTGTATATATAGGCTTTTTTAGAAAAGCAAGTTATATATGATAGATTCATGTTTTCACACATAGTGCTCTTATGTTTTACTTTACTTTGTATGTAAAAATATTTTTCAGTTCATTAAATTCAGAATAAGATTTGTTTTTAAAAATACATTAACCCTTCTTATTTACTCTCTAATCCTTTAGAAACTCAGAAGCTGCAATTAATTTAGTCATTAATTTAGCAAAGATGAGGTTAATCATTATTGGAGGGATTATAAAATGGCAGACATATTAAAGTAATGCTACTATGAATTACTAAAGCTATTCCAAAAATCAAGTTGGAATCATGCAAACAAAGTAGCTTTAATGTTCCACTTTTAAACATATATCCCAAGGTAGTCACTGACAGAAAGAATCACAATATTTGTAGTGGTACTTTTTGTGGCAGCAAAAAACTGGTAACAAAGTCAATGCCAATCAACTGAGCAATGGCTAAACAAACAGTACGTGAATGTAATGGAATCATACTGTGCTATAAGGAACAGGAGTAGAGAAAAGCATGTAAACTTTAAAAAGAACTGATGAAAGTGAAGTAATCTGAAGCAAAAAAAAAAAAAAAAAAAAAACTATACACATAACTACAACAATATAAAGGAAAATATAACCATAAATCAACTGAAAATGTATGTGCAAAGTTACAAAGATCTAATCTGGACCCAAAGTAGTGAATAGAGAACTAGGTCTGGAGTCAGGAAAGGTCATCTTCCCGAGTTCAAATCTGGCTTTAGCAACTAACTGTGTTGACCCTGGGTAAATTACTTAATCCTGTTTGCCTCAGTTTTCTCATCTGTAAAATTAGCTGGAGAAGGAAATGGCAAACATTCTAGTACCTTGTATCTTTACCTAAACAAAACAAAACAAATCTTTAAATCTGAGTATCAAATTTGTTCGGGCCTCAGAACAAATCACTTGATAATCAATACTTATTCCTAGAATGAGAAATTGATTCAATTCCCATCTTCTTTTTGACCCTTGACCTCACTGGTCCTTTTCAACACCCACTGTTCCCCATTATCCTCATACCATATATTATTAAAGAACTATCTTCTTTCCTTTTCACAATTGGAGCTTCTACTCAAGAAAATAGTAACTTAACTAAGATATTTCGTATATAATGTATATACTTTATGCAACACTATTGATTTTCTCTTTACTTTCCTGTAATTCTGTACAAACAGAAAGTACCTTTCATTCCTTTTTAACAGAATTTAAATTTTTATTTACAAAATTTAAATAGTAATACTATTTGAGAAAATCAAGTTTTAATTAGAAGAGATAGAAATAAATGTTGCAAGTAAAAGCTATGCATAATTAAATATGACAGGTAGCATGAAGGGAAAGGGTAGAGTGCTGGGCTTAGAGAGATTGGAGTTCAAATACCACCATGACACTCATCAGCTATACGACCATAGGAAAGTCACTTAATCTCTCAGTGGTCACTCTTTTAAGACTATGAATAGCTGATTTGGAGAGAAAGGAAAGAAAAAAAGCAGGAAGGACATTTACACACCAGGAACTCTCTACTCTGAAGAAATCACACAAGTTCATAGACGTAAAAGCTGAAAAGCGGGGAGGAAGGCGCTAGGTGGTACACTGGATAGAGAGGACCTGAGTTCAAATCTGTCCTCAGACACTTAACATTTCCTAGCTGTGTGAGCCTTCCTGAGCAAGTCACTTAATCCCTAATTGCCTCAGCAAAAAGAAAGAAAAAAAGCTGAAAAGAAACAAAATTCTGTGAATCTTGATATCAAGCACTAAGGAGACAACATGGGAGAGCATAAAGAGGACCAGCTCTGGAGTTTAAGAATGTAGGTTCCAGAGAACATTGTATATAGTAACAAGAAAATTATGTAATGATTAGCTATGATGGAGTTGGCTCTTTTCAACAATGTCATGATTCAAGACAATTCCAATACACTTGGATAGAAAGCTATCCACAACCAGAGACTGAACTATGAAGACTGACTGTGGATTAAAGCTCAGTATTTTCACCTTTTTTTTGTTGTTGTTGTTGTTGTTTGCATTTTTTCCTTTCTTTTCTCATTTTTTTCCCATTTGATCTGACTTTTCTTATTCAGCATGACCAGAATGGAAATATGTTTAGAAGAATTGCACATGTTTAACCTATATCAGATTGCTTGCTGTCTTGAGAATGGGAAAAGAGGAGAAGAGGAAGCAAAGTTTGAAAAGAGAAGAGGAAGTAAAGTTGGAAACACAAGGTTTTGCAAAGGTGAATGTTGAAAATTATATTTGCATGTATTTGGAAAAATAGAATACTATTAAAATAAATATTAAAAAATAAAGGATTCCACTTCTTGCTCTGTTACTTACTGTGTAAACTCCAAAATTTAGCAGTTTTCTTATAGTTAAAATAAGGAGATTGGAGTACACAAATACTAGGATCCCTTCTTTCTCAAAGCCCAAGGATAAGTGAATGAGAAGATCATAAATATGTCTAATGTACAATCCTAATGCAATTTTAGGCACAAGATGCTGGAAGAACATAGAGTGAGAGGAAGGAGAAAAATGGAATAACAAGATTAAAGGACCTCAGAGGAAATTTGGTTCTCTAGATAGAATGGAAAGATGAGGAGTTAGAGTAAATGATTTATCTAAAATCACAAAGAGTTCAAAGGGAATTCCAATTTTTTTAATATGAGGCAGGATGGGGAGAGGATGTTTCTATGAACATAACCAAAGAAATTGTAGACATATCACACAACAGAGGATATGAAAAGCTAACTGTACCTTTTGTCTCTGCTTGCTTTACTTGATGACTATAAGTGAACAATGAAAATGAACTCTAAAGCCAGCCAAAGATGTTGGCATCTTGCCACAAAGATATCCTCCCAGCAACAGCAAGCTATTTTTTATCCTAAATAACAGTATGCTTCCTGCCAATTGCTGGCACTAAAACTAAATGGGTTCTGCATAGAATCATGGGCTTAATAATTTGATGTGAAAAATCACACTGTTCAACAAACTGAACTCCGAAGCTAAAACAAACCCATTGTACAACCAATCTGGTACCATGTTTTGTTTTATTTTTAATAAACAAACTGAATTTTCATGAAAACTAATTACCTCAACCTCTCAAAAATGTACTTACTCCTTTTTAAGCTGATTTAATTACTAACATTGTGGAAACACAAGAAGATCGATGAATCATAAAACTGGGACTACGGCTAAGAACCTCAGAAATCGAACTGCTACAACCTCCTGATTTTATCGATAAGAAAACTGAGGTTGAAAGAGGTTAAGTAATTTGCCCCATATTACATAGATAGATACACAGCAACAGGATTAAGATTTAAACTCTGTCTTCTGGCTCCAAATGCTTGTGAGTTGTTCTCAAATATCTCTCTCATACAGGACCTACAAGAAATCAGAGGCCTCCCTCTCCCCACAGTACACAAATCTTGCCTAAAATAATCAAACTTGTTCCCAGACTCTGTTTGACTCCTTGGCTCTAGCTCCCTAGTTATCACTTCCTGGATCTCCCTCATGGGAAAACTCAGCTCTCTTCCTTTGCTTTCCCTTCTTTCCCTCCCCCAATCTTCTTGCTTCCATCAAGGCACCTGCTCAGTTTCAGGCTGTGACCTGACTGTTCACAGTCACAAACTTTGGCCTAAAACATTAAGACTTCCCAACTCTATGAAATTGTAGGTAAATGATTTAATTAAAAAATGCTTTCAGGAATTGTGAATAACCCAAATTTTCAATCCAGTTCAAAGTTTGCAACAAAGTAAAACTGAAATACTTTTTAGGATCTATTTTTTTTAATAATTTATCAAAATTGTCTCCCCAAGCCTCAGAAAAAAATAAGATTTACATAAGACAAAAATTAACACATTTAAAACTCTCAGAAGCAATGCAATTATATGTAGTCAATTTAAATCCAACATTGATTAGATCTATATTTTAAAATACTGAATATCAAAAAAAAAAAAGAGTTCTGTGTCTAATATTATATAAGAATTAAAAATTTTAATTTGAGAAGTACTCTGCAAAAATTGTTTGCAGCAATCCCTAGCTAGCTAATCTGTTATTTAAGCAGAAACTGCAAGTCACATTTCTAACATCTTATATGTTGTTGTTCAGTCATATCAAATTCATCATGAGCCCATTTGGGGTTTTCTTGACAAAGATCACGGAATGGTCTGCCATTTCCTTCTCCACCTCATTTACAGATGAGGAAATTGAGAGAAACATGGTTAATTGACTTGCCCACAATCCTAGTAATTATATGAAGTCAGATGTGAATTCAGGAAGATGAATCTCTATGACTATATGCCAGAATTCTATCTACTGCACCCAGATGTCCCTTATTTTTATATAGATTTTTTTAATGTTATTTTAGCACATCACAAGGCATTGAGATTTGATCTATCTTCTTTTTCATTGCAACAAAAGTTTCAGTAAACAAGATTAAAATGTGCAATTAATCATCCAAGCAGCTAGAAAGATCAGTGGATAAGAAGATCTAACTTCAAATCCAGCCTCAGACACTTACTATGCATGTGACTTTTAACAAGTTGCTTAACCTTTCTTTTGCTTCAGATTCCTCAACTATAAAAGGAGGAAAGTAACAGCATTCACCTGGTGGTGAGGATAAAATGAGAATAAAGTTGTGGTTTTTTTTGTTTTGGGGGGTTTTGGTTTGCTTTAGTTTTTTGCAAAACTTGAAGTGCTTATATGAACAGCTAGACATTATTGTTCATTATTCAAATCATTTAGGTAGTTTCACAAAATGATTCCACCAAAATAAATCCAACAGATGCAGCAGATCACTTGAATTGTACTTGAGCCAGATCCTGTACTTGAAAGTGGATAGAATAGGAAGCACCTGGTGTCCTACCATAGGGTCAGAGAATTCAAGTGAAAGCATGAACCTAATCCAGCACTAAATATGGCAGTCCTCTTATGCGGTCCTAATAAAGGTCAAAAAAACTTAGGGGAAGGAGCTATATTAAATTGCAACTTCGATATTTTGTGGAGATAAAGTAAGAGTAGCAGGATAACATAATCAATTTCTGAACAGGATCAAACATTTAGAACTGGAAGGAAATCAGATCATTAAGACCAATAACCAGATTTTAAAGATGAGGAAACCAAGTCATATATTACAAAGGTCATACAGCTAGTATCTCAGATGTAATTTGAATCCCAGTCATTCTGTTATCTCAATCTGGAGCCATAGCCACCGTCATATTAGTGGTTCTCAAAGTGTGGTCCAGGGACCTTTTAAGGTCCCCAAGAACATTTATTTGCCAAATCAAAACTATTTTTGTAATACCAAAATATTTTAATTTTTAGTATGGTAAATACTGTTAAGTACAATCCACATAAACAAAAGCTTGGAGAGGATGGGTCTTTGATAATTTTAAGGATATAATGGAGATCTGAGATCAAAAGATTTGAGAAATACTGCACTATTAGAGGTAATTTTTAATCTATTCTTTATCAACTATCAGGAAAGGATCTTTCTACTCTTTAATCTTAGTCCTTTCAAGCCCCTGAACCCCAGCCAAATTTGTCTACTTGCTATCCCACACGCCCACTTCATTAAATCATACCTACTATCCTCAGTTCCATTCATCTCAACTGAAATAACCTCTCACATTACAATAAATATCATATCCTTCAAGAAGAAGCAGCTAAACCCTCACCAAACTCCCAGGCTACCTTTTTCCAAAATCCTTCCCAGCCAAAAGTCTTTTCATCCAGTCCCATTAACTTTCCCTAACATTTCACAGCTACAGAACAGTGTATAAACCTAAAACAATAAACAGAGTTAATACTTACAAACACCTCTCAAATGATGGAAGAGAGGAACTGTTTTGCAAATCTGGAAGACTGTCTCAAAAGCCCACATTTCAATTCCCCAACAAAAAGAATGGATATGTATTATGAGTAGGTTTTTCTTAAATGATAGGTGTGTGTGAATGAAAGACTGTGTATGGTATTTATGCTTTTTTAGACCAGACTTTCTACTTCATTACTTCATCATTATTTTGTGTGTGTGTGTGTGTGTGTGTGTGTGTGAGAGAGAGAGAGAGAGAGAGAGAGAGAGGGGAGAGAGAAACATCAGATAAAACTTGATAATTTTTTTGAAGAAACTATTTTCTAAAATAGCATTTTATAGAGTATTATGTCCAAAAAGTATAATTAATTACACAAACTGACCAGACAAATATTAAGTAGAATAGAATACTGTGGAGTTAACATCAAAGCAGAAATGAAGAATAACAGCCCTAGAAAATGGTTAATATTTTGTCCATAAGAACCAAAGTACATACACAAAGTCTTATTCCAATTACTCATCTTGACAGTTACCCTGTGTAGTAATCAAGGACAAGGCTTTTATAAAATCTAGTTTAGCTTCAGTGTTCTACAAAATCTTCCATAAAGATCAAGTAAAATCCACACTTTTCTTTTCTTTTGTGTATTTTCTTCTCCCAGCTAAAAATCTAAATTACTTGAAGACAAGGACTGTCTCTTTTCATATTTGTATCCCCAATGTTTAACAGTGCCTAGCACAAAGAAGGTATTTAATATGCATTTACTAACCCTTGACTATTGACTAAATTAGTAATAGGCCTATTCAGTGGATAAAATGACAGGATTGTTGTTAGGAAGACCCGAGTTCAAATTTGGTTTTGAAATACATAATCACTGTATGAAACTAGGCAATCACATGACCTCTGTTTGCCTCACTTTCTTCAACTACAAAATGGAAATAAAGAGATGAGGATAAGGAGTTGACTTTACTAAGGAGAAGAGTTTTTCCTGGGACAGAAAGGAATGATTTCAGAGGGGTGTGGGATAAGGAAGGGGAAAGGAGTTCTTGGTGAATGGTGAGTGGCCTCAAATACTGACAATGCTAAATAAATGTGTTGCTTCCTTTAGAGGAAATGAGAAAAGGAAACTACATTCAGACAAAGTTTACTGAATATATACTTACTTCCTTACTTCGTGACATTTTTATTTCTAACAGGTAGTAAGTTTCTTCTCTACTCTAAACAAAGTTTTATCCTGTCTTTATAGAGTAACTATTTGACTTTTTTTTTTAAATCAGTGGTTTTTTACCTGCTTTACTATTTAACCAGTCATCTCTAGAACAATTTGGATTCTCCTTGACAGTTTTCTTTTTAATAAAATCACACATTTTAAATATCTGCAAAATGATCCAAACTGAAAAATGATCCAATTTTTTTTTCTAAGAAAGACCTACTTTTCATTTCCCTAAAAGAAAAGAAAAACTTGGTCACTCTCAACAATCTCAAGCAAGAAGGAAGAAGCATATTGCCTAGCAGCAATCTCCTCTGTCTGCTGATTATCACAACAAAACACAGAGACAAATGGAAATTTGAATATTTTTTAGCAAGAAACTCTTAATTTTGTAGATGAGGATGATAAAGCTACATTAAAGTTATCAAGTAAGCTTCACAGATTAAACCACATATCCTAACAAATTGTTAGTGTTGCTATTTCTGCACTTAAAAGTTATATTTTTATATTATTTTTTACTGTATGTTTTTTTTAATGAAATCCTAATAATCACATTGATCTCTTCAAACTAGGTGCAATAAGGAACAGGGAGAAGGAATGGGAAGAGAGCAAGAAGAGTGAAGAGCAAAAGAAATACCAACAGAAAAGTTTGACAGGTCGCACCTTGATGAATGATGGCCTGGCACATGGGCTCTTAACAATGAATAATATTTTAATTCTCTATTTAGAGTCTGCAAAAAAGGGAAAATGGGGGTGAGCAGTGACTTAGAATACAGTAATTTTGCTCAGAAAGATACAGCTCTACTAAGAATCACATTAGTTTGGACTTGTTTAACTTCTATAAAATTTCCTGAATTCACATATCCAATAAAGTCAAATCAACAAGAATTTACAGTATTGAGCTCCTAGCATATGCCAAGCAAAGACCTAATCTTGAAGGATGGGAAGAAAAACAAAATGGGCTCTCACAAAAGT
Organism: Sarcophilus harrisii; assembly: GCF_902635505.1. NCBI lineage: Eukaryota > Metazoa > Chordata > Mammalia > Dasyuromorphia > Dasyuridae > Sarcophilus > Sarcophilus harrisii. Next base: position 149,204,930 of record NC_045429.1, read on the forward strand.
CGATCTGATGGGAAAATGCATATGTTGTTAGAATATATAAAATTAGAATTATATTAGAATTATATAATTAGAATTAATTATATATATTTAGAATTATATTATTTGAATTAGAATTCTTAGAATTATATAGAATTAGAATATATGAATTATTAGAATATATTTATTAGAATATATCAAATTAGAATATGTAAATTAGAATTAGAATTACATAAAAGAAAATTTGACATTAATCTCAAGAAAGAAACAAAAGAAAAAGACCTAGCCAAAATGATTCTAAAGAAAATCCCAACATTCTAACAAGCCTAGGATTTTTCACAAGAACATCAAAAAAGCAAACAAATAGTCTGTGAAAGGACAGGAAGACTTTTTAAACTTACCGTTCAGTTCTTAGGTAATCCCAACATTGTAACAAGCCTAGGATTTTTCACAAGAACATCAAAAAATCAAACAAATAGTTTATATACAGCAAGTCACTGTGGACAGGAAGACTTTTTAAACTTATCATTCAGTTCTTAGGAACTGATGAGAGAAAACTGTAACAGCCTCTACTCTATGAACATTTGATGTGTTTGTCCTATAACAGAAGCCATATCATGAAGAAGAAAACAGAATGAACCTTTTTACTGGTCCCTGAAGTGGCCTCAGAAGGTAATGAAATGCAAAATTGGCTTCCTGAGTTTACAAAAATGGCCACATGATTGGGAGTCAATGTGCACTAGCATTATATATGTAGACTGCCATAATGGCCAGCAATCGGGCACTTACCTAATGAACGATCACTAGCCTTGGTAGCAGAATCATTCAGCAAAGCAAAATTATACTTTTTCCATCGAAATGCAATAGCTGCCTGTATACTCATCACTTAAGATACTTTTCAGTGGAGAAGGTAAAAGATATACAGGAAGCAGATAACAAAAGCAGCATTCGAATTGCATACTGGGATGTCCTGTTTTTTGCTTTGGGCTTAGGTTTGGAGGTTTTTTTGTGTGTAACATTTATTTTTCCCATGAGAGGATTGACTAGACTGAACCACCCTTCTCACAAACCAGACAGGAAGTTATGTATCACAATTAAAGCAATCTCCTCAGGCAGGGTTTTTTTTTTTTCTTGGTTCTTCATTTTTATTATTTTTATATCTAATTACATTTATTTAGAACACAGCTAGCAAACTGGAAATGAAGAATTACAACAAATAAACAATTACAACATTTTTGGTTATTGGAAAATATGATAGTTGTAAAGCACTTTACAAACATTAAAGTGTCATATAAATGCTTGCTATTAATTTGTTAATAATTATTATTTTGTATGTATTATATTTTGTTTGTTATATTTATTATTAAAGAATAAATCTTTGCCTAGCTCTTTACTCACATATTGAGTGGATTATTCTGTGAGCATGAAAATCTTTAATAAATTAACTAGATATCAAAAATTAATTGCATTTTTTTTTATTTCACAAGCACTGATATAAAGGAATAAAACTTCAAATGGCTTTTATAATAGGCCCTAAGATGTGGTATTAAGCAGAAGGCATCTGTTATAAGTAGCTAGATTACTCTGTTTATATTTACTATCTATAAATACTTTTTTTCTTTTACCACACAAGTGAACTTAGGAATGAAAGCAGAATAAAACATTTCCCTCCATAATCTCTAATATTCTTTATGCTTTCCACACTTCTCTTCCACATCTGCCTCAAATGTTCCCTACTTTCCCCATTTGTCCATTAGCTTCCTATTTATCCTTCTAAAGACATTTCAAAGGAAATGCTCCTTCATCAGACCCAGTTTCCTAGTTATCCTCAACTACTTTTTCATTCATTCAATAAACATTTATTGAATGCATTTAATGTATAAATAATGCAATAAATTAAGCACCAGGAATAAGAAAAAGATGGTGAACACAACAACAAGAATTCTTATTGTACAATGATTATTTACTTCATTTTGTGAAGTACAAGTAGGTTCAATTAAACTAATATTTATTTATGGAACTTTTTCCTACTTTGTGCAAAGTTGCAAGGCTCTATGTCCATGTTATTGGGGAGTGACAAGGGAATAGAGAAAGGGAAAGGGAAGTGAATATAAAAATAACTGAAATTTAATTCAAAATAGAATAAGAGATGTAGAGGAAAAGTACATTGCAGAGGGAAATAAGAGCCACTTTCAAAAAAGGTGACAACTGAATTAGGTCTTAAAGAATGGGGGACTTAAAGAATGACAAGGAATATTATGAAAAATATGGGTCATCTTTGGGGCATAGCATATAGTCAATTCTGGCTTAAGTAAAACTACATTATGGGAAGATATTAAAGAGAGCAGATAAATTGGTCCTAGAAGAGAGAACAAAGACAACTTATTTAAAAGACAATGCAATAGTAGAAAGGGTAGGGGGGGCATTCAGATAGAGATATCCAGTAAGTTGTTTGAAAAAGCCATATAGATATCAAACTGTGTCTCTCCTTTGACTAGCAATACCCCTACTAGATAAATGGTTCAAAGAGGTCAAAGAAATGAAAGAGACCCATTTGAGCAAAAATACCTATAGCAGCTCTTTTTCTAGTGATGTAGAACTGAAAACTGAGGGAGGAGGTATGTTAATTCAACAATTTAAAGTAGGTAAATAATTTGTATTATATAAATATGATGGAATACTATTGGGCTGTAAAAAAATTATAAAGGCCATGGTATCAGAAAAATTTGGGAAGATTTGTATGAAATGATATAGAGTGAACTAAGGAGAATCAGGAGAATGATTTATACAATAACCTCAATATTTTTAATAAAAATAACTTTGAAAAACTTAGGAACGGTTCCCTTTTTTTTTTTTAACCTGCCCCTATATCTGACAAATATAAGCAGGCTTAATTAAGGCACTCTTTTGTAAGCAGCAAAGAATTGCTAAAGAAAGAAATATTAAGCAGCCTAGAGTCCAATCAACTTTACCACTGATTGCTATGTAATTTGGAATGAGTCACTGTTCTTTCTTAAATGGGAGTAAGAATCCAAAAGATTTATTATGAAACTTGTCAAGGACATATCTAGATCAGGAACCAGATGCTCACTTAATTATTTCTCCCTCAATTTTAGAATTAAAACAATCAGAAAGTACACAATTATGCAAGTAGTATAACACATAGATCCAAAGGTACCAAAATTGTCTCTTTCCCTAGAAATTATAGGATTTCACACAAAAAATCTCTATTTTATTCTGCCTAAAATGTGAAAATTACAAAATGATTTTTAAAGTGTCTCATCTTTACCATGACTCATTTTCCCATTTCAAAATGAAATCTGAATCCCAAAACTTAATTAAAAAGAAAAAATAACACATAATTACAAGAAGCATAACAAAGAAAGAAATATATAAATACTATTAACTAAAAAGAATAAGCTTTCCTTGGAATCTGAGATTCAATTCAACTCAATTCACAAATGTTCATGGGATCCTCCTCTCTTCAAAGTCTCATGAGGTTATCAGATGCCTTCAATCAAGTAGGAAAGACAAGGCAAGTGTACAAATAACTAGAATAAAAGATGTTAAGTGTAATATTTTTTTTTAAACAAACAAAACACAAAATACAATGAGAGTACAAAAGAAGACAGATCTCTTTGGGAAGAAGTGTCCCTGAGAAAGCTTCCTTTTACTCTTTCAATTCATTTCCTTTTACCATAACACATAAGGCACTACCACATATAACATTTCATTCAATAAATCCAGTGCTTATTTTTGTGAAACAACTGTGTAATTCAATGCTATTACATTTCTTGGCATGATAGAATAGAATGTGGACATGTCCACTGAGTTTACAGGTGTTAACTAGAACTTTCCATTGTAAAAAGCTTTGAAACTATCATTCATACTAAAACAAACACCATCCTCCACCAACAGTCAACATTATCTACACAGCCCAAGAAGATTATTCTATATTTATACTATATAGAAAAGGTAGATAAACAATTTTAAAAGTATAATCTAATGTGAATGAAAGTCACAGCTAACATTAAAGGGCAAAAAAGATATAATTTTTTTTTTACAGAAATAAGTCTAAACACTTCATGAAAATCAGTGTAAATGTATAGAAAGCTGTGAGAACTGGTTATCAAAAGATGCCAGATTCCCAAAAGGTAACAATATCACCATATTTTTTTTAAAAACTCCTTCATGTCATATACTTACTCTTTATCCATTGAGCATTTCATTCATCAGAGAATATGATGGCCTCATTCCGACTATTCCTGAGTTCAACAGACCATTTATTTTACAAGTATCTGTCTGGGACATGCATTTTTTTAAATTCAATCTGGTGTTGACAGCAGTAATCAAATTTTGTACATACCACTGGCTCTATTGTAGCTCAATAGTTATTGGCTGCCTGCCTAGTTCTCTTATCAGGAAAGGGGGGGAGAGGGGGAGATGGGGAAGAGGGAAGAACTTACAAAACAAACCAATTACAGGAGGTGATGTAGAAAAGAGAGAATGAAGCATTACTGTATAAAGCAAATCTTCCAATCAATATGTGCCATTTTACATAAAGCTAAGCCCAACAGAGCAGACTTTGGCTATTATGTATAGATTATCTTCATTCTTTCCATCATCTAAAAATGCACACATAGCTTGAAACTTTTACCTTTATCTGTCAATCCAAACTAGTAAACACAAAACCTGACCTTGTATAAGAGAAAGACTAAAGCAATGTAATGAGAACTGCCTTCCTTTCCTTCCCCTCCACATATGCACATCATGGTACCCATCATAATAAAATATGGGATTTATTACACTTCTTGAAAAGTTTAAAACACCAGCCTTTGGATTCAGAAGATAAATCTGCTTGCGAATAAATAGGTTGAAGTAAAAAAAAAAAAAAAAAAAAAAAAAAAGTCAATCTTTTAGCCATAAACACACAATGAGAAGATAATCCAAAATAGTATAACTGAAAATTTTTTTCTCAGTATGAAAAATGAATTGGAAAGGAACTCTTACTTTAGAAATTTATGACTTCAGTTGAGGGGTGAGGGGAGCGCCACCATGGTTGTTTTTTTTGTTTTGTTTTGTTTTTTAAGAATTCAAAAGTACTCTCATAAACCTAAGTTCTTCCTAAAAGGTAGACTTTCATCAATAACAAGATGAAATAAATATTCAGTATATTAAGTGAACAATTGTCTTTTTTTCATTTCAAGTGTCTTTTCATTAAAACAAAGATTCTTTACAATAAATTATTCCATTTTCGTAAATTAGTGAACATTCCCTATTACTTAACAAAAAATATATAATTGTCTTTCATATTAAAGTAAGGGAAGGGGGAAAGAGAAAAGAATTTCATGTCAGTTCAAAACTTTAGTCCCTCTGATCACCACAGACATGGTTATCCCCTCACTTAAAAGAAATTCACTTCACAGAAAATATAATTTCAGGGATGTCTGCAAGCCACAGTCTACAATTTTTCTTCCAATATTTTGTAGGGGGGGGTGGATGAAAGGGGAATGGAAGAAGTTACTATTGAACTGGAAAGTAGCTAATGTCCAACAATGATCAGCATTTTGTCTCCTTAACAGCTCAAGATATTAAACATTCTTAAATAAGGGTACCAGGGGCAGCTACATGGCACAGTGAATAGGATGCCAGTTCTGGACTTAAGAAGACTCATCTTCCTGAGTTCAAATCTGGCCTCAGACACTTACTAAGTGCATGACCATGGTCAAGTTATTCAATCCTGACTGGCTCAGTTTCTGTATCTGTCAAAATGATCTAAAGAAAGAAATGTCAAATCACTCCACTATCTTTCCCAAGAAAACTCGAAACGGGGTTATAAAGAGTTAGAATATGACCAAAACAAAAGAATAACAACAGTGAAAACCAGCTACCAGTGGTTTACTCTTAGTAAGCAAATTACTAGGCAAAGAACAGAATGATTAACATATGCACAATCAACTAATAGGCATTCTTTCTCAGATCACAACAGATACTGAACATCTTCATATTTCAAAAATACAAGGAAATGAGTTTCTATTTAAAAAAAAAAAAAAAACAAAACCTGAACAATTTCAGTTCTTTTATGGACCATTATTGCCGTTTATAAAATGCTCTAATTACATAGATGTTACTGGTGCAAAGATGGTAAAAAGATCAGTAATTTCAAGTGAGCAACATGCAAATATAAAATTGAAATACTCACTGAGGGGTAATTTCAACTGTTAAGGCAATCTGAAATTTGGGAAATGGAAAATTTTGCTAAATTGTTATGGGGGTTATTCTTTTTTGAAGGAAAAAAAAAAGATCTGATTCAAAAACATTGCCATAGATGCTCAAATACATTATTTTACATTCGTTATACTAGTATGGTGAGACAACTAGAAATGGTGCCATTTAAAGATCAATTAAAGGAATTGTAGACATTTATCTCAGAGGGAAGAAAACTTGAGGATGATGGAAGAAAATTATAGCTGCCTTGAAGTCATTAAAGATTATTTTACAGAAGAAAGATTAGACTTGTTCTACATAGTCCCAAAAAAGTTTAAAGGCAAGTTTGAGCACAGTATAATGAAAAACTTTCCAAACAATTAAAGTCATCTAGAAAATGGAATGTGCTGCCCTAGTTGCATCATTAGTTCATCAACACTAGAGGTCCTCAAACATAGGCTAGTTGACCATTTATCAGAGATTTTATTCAGGGTGTTTCTAATCAAATATGGCTTTAGCTAGATGACATCTGAGATCCCTTCCAGCTATGAAAATGTTGTGATGCAAAGAAGATACTCATTTCTCCTCAGGATTCCAATTGGTCAAGTTCTTGGAATCATATTATGCTACAAAAATTTTAGAATTACTATTAGTGTTTCATAAGAAATATATTTTATTTTCAAATTAGGTGATTTTCAGAGATTATATTGGGAGAATAGAGAATATATTGGAAGAACAACATTTTTTCCCAAATACTGTCTAATTCTAAAACCAAATGAACAGGGAAAATGAGATTCATTTGGAAATTTTCATCCATTTTGTTAAATTTTATGGGAACACATCCTTCCCATCAAACAAATGATATCCACATCAAGATTCTTTTTCCCATCAATATCTTCTAGATTTAATTATTATCTTTGGTTTTTGGTCACATTAAACTGTTGCCAACAAAATATCCTGTACTACTTTTACAAGTTTTCAACATCAAACATATAAAGCAATCCTAATGATTCAAGTTGAAGTAACTAAAATAAAAGCAAAATCTTGAGTTATTTAACTGACTGAACTATTTCTCATGAGATTATTTTTCCCATGCACAAAATAGAAATAAAACCTTAAGTTAAGTTTACTTAAATTCTCATTGTAGGACAGAAGAAAATGATTGACATCATTGTTGCTATGTTTATTAAATGCTTTGGGGGGGGGAGGAATAAAAGTTTGAGACAACATACTGGGCTGAACACTATTTTTTGCCTATTCTTTTTACCTTCTAAAAAAGTATTTTGGTTTTATATCATAAACATTTACAGTTAAGATCTCCCCCCAGTCTGTGAAAGGTCTCTCATAACAAAGAAAAACAATTAAGATAAGCTAATCATAAAATAACCTCATCTGAAAGGTCATAAAAATTCTACCACTGTAGCACACTTCTCCCAACTCTATTTTTTTTTAATTTTTTAAATCTATTTACTCTCACACTCTCACCTTGGTTGGGAGGGAAGAGGGAGAAACAAAAAGGAAATTCATTTTAACAAATATTCATAGTTAATAAAAATATTCATTTTTGTTAAATGACCCTAAACCCATCACCTTCCTGTCATGGAGAGCATCTTTATTTGATCATCAATCCTTTGGAATCGTAAGTGGTGATTGTATTAATCACTTTTTTTACAGATCTCTTACATTAGAGTCTACAATCCAACATAAATAGTACAAATTTGGTAATAATAATAAAGGCAAAGATAAATGAACCAATTCATAATTTAAATCAACAGTATTTAATCATGTGCAGAAAGTCCAGGGCATCTAATGGGCATGATAAATTAATAGAAAAGGAATCTTGGGAGTTGCACACCAGGGGCAAATTACAACCTTTCTTCCAGTTAAATAGAGAAAGCTTCATAAGGAGTAAGATTAATAGCAAACAATAACTGCTAAAACCTAAACACATAGGTGTTTGCAGAGCATCTCCTACTGAGAAAGGACTGCCAGTCATCAGCTGTTATTTTTTCCCTCAATAGGATTTTCTAGCAGAGCCCATAAGTACAGAATTTTCAAGATGAAAGGGACACTGAGGCTTTCTTGTTCATTTGAAGAAATTCTCAATTACACATACCCAATGAATAGTTATCCAGCTTTTACTGAAGAATGTGGTCAACAGAACATATTTCTGCAGAAAATATTTGCAAAATTGGTACAATTCTTCCATCTTACCAAAACTGATAGGAGCATGGGGTAGTATTCCCTGCACCTAAACAAAAATGAAGGTAATGCCTTAGTCAAAATAGTCACGTATCCCGCTTTTCTAATACAGAAATAATAGTAGCTACCAGTTCCTAATTTTAAATTACAGAACTTCACATACTAAGATAACTCCATTAGTTCCTTTTTGCTTTGATTTCTAGTTTCCCAGAAAAAAATAATAAAAAATTAATACTCCAACTTCCTTACCCCATTCTTATCCCTTCCCCACTACACACACAAAAAAATATTTCAGGCCTGTGCATCATGGCTTTCTCCAGGCAGAAAAAGTCAAGAGTCTTCCAAGGAGTCCCTGTTACCATCCAGAAATGGCAGCAAAGTCTCAAAGTCTATAGTGATTAATGACATCCCTCTGCCAAAAGAAGTCAGCAGCATGAGTGCCAGTCATTGGCAGGAAGGAGTACTACTGGCAAGGAATCTAGGATCTGAGCTAAGTTGAATTCACAGGGGAAGGTCTCCAACAGCTGCTGGGATGCTACTTGAGCCAGATTCCTCTATCATGACCAATTCACCAGCAAGACTCATTAATGAGGGAGAAACATAAGCGGTCCAATCAGTCAGTCAACAAGTGTATATTGAGCATTTACTATGCACCAATCAGTTTTTTCAAGGGGCTTAATAGTAGCTCTTTGTGGATACTCAGTCTTTTCCCTACCCCAAAACAAATTTACTTTAATCTAAAAATACATATACATAATCAGTGTCTAATATAAGTATGGAAAAAGTGGGCAACAAAGGACTCTAATTTGAATGAACCATAATTTCAAATATTTGCCATCATGGCCCAAGGGGAGGTTAGTGCAGCCTACCTGGTGGGTTTGCTTAAGCACACCAACCTGTTGTCAAGATATTAGGAGATACCCTATTTTCCAGAGCTAAGGCACAGCAAGCAAGCTGTGCCTTCAACATGACATAACAACAATCCTTTGTGCTAACCCTCTGGGAAAATCCCACACCTGCACCAGGTATTCCCTGAGCTCTGAATCAAATTTGTCACATGTATCAGACTTTGTGAACCCATTGGTATTAAGTATTGAGATTTGGCCACACTAAAGCAAGTGTCCCCACTAGGAGCGAGGTCCTAGTACATGTTTCTAAATTCCCTCTTTGATTGCAAGCTGTTTCCTTCATTTTAAACTTCTTATTGATTCCTGACTGTCTCTAGTCTGCTTTGTTCAGCTCCGGTCATCCATATTAGAGGCCAGTTTGGTCCTGTTGCCATTGTAGACCACCCGGACCAAGCACATGATCACCAGATGGCCCTTTGCACACAGAACAAGAGGTCTTAATTAAATGATGCTAATAGGTTCAGCTCTCCAATGCACACTTCCTAGGGTCCAGATGCCACTTCTTCTAGAAAGCTTCTAACTCCCTGCCCCATACCTCAGATACTGTTGATAGTGTCTTTCATTTCTTAAGTATTTCCAAACCACTCTATGTAAATATCTTGTTTGCCCCCTTCAATCTCTAGCAATCAATCAAGTATTTAACAAGTATCTACTATTTGTCCAGCATTATGTTAATCTGTTTGGATACAAAGACAAAGATGTAGTAACTTAAGTAGCATGTTTTACAGCATACACAGACAGAATAAATACAGTTGTGAAGCAAGGATCAGAAAAGCACACACCCTGCTTACGTAGCAAATCCCCACACATACACACATACTCCATTCTTTCAGTTTTTTGTAAATGGACACTTTTTTTCCCCAGAACCTAGCGTAAGTGAACTGACATAGGTGTAAATGCTACATAGCTAGGAAAAAAAGTTCTGTATAAATATGTATGTTTATGTCACTTACACAAGAACTGAAATTAACATTCTCCAGATTCCCATATAAATATGAAGAAGACTGGAAAGAGTTTTTTAGGAGACCACACAGCCTGAAGGAGGTGGGCTAACAAGCCATTTTTGAAATATATTCTATGAGGGCACAGAAATATGAGAGGAAATGTAAGGCTTCTGCTCTGGAAATTTGGGTTCAAGCGCCATTAAGAAGAACCAGATGTGAAAGAAAAAGAAATGAAAAACCAAGTCTGAGTCATGAGGCAGTATGGTAAAAGAACTCTAAAGTACAGCAGTGGCTTTTCAATCCTAGCTATCCCACTCATTCACTCGCTGTTTAACCCATGAGCATGTTGGCTCAAGTTTCTGATCTTAGCTTTCCCACCTTTAAAATGAAGAAATTGGACTACATGTTCCCCAAGCTGTCTTTCAACTCCAAAATTCTAAGTCTATCCCAAGTGCTGAGTTTACTTTCTAATGACAAATGAGTTTCCTTCACAGACAGACATGTCAAGTCTGAGAATGGACTAGATGTCTAAATCTAAAATTCTGTAGGAATATCTTCAAGGCTCAATTGGTTCTTTTAGGTCACATAAATACATGGTATCTTACAACTAAGTATCAGCTGACAAATTGCTGAATTTTCAGTGTGTTTACACCTCAGAAATTGACAAACACTAAGAATAAGGGATTGATTTATTGTTTTATTGATTGCCTTATTAATAAGACAGATTAAACTTAAAAGAGCAAAGTGTATTGTGTGTGTGTATGTATGCATACAATATATATTATCTTTTTTTTCTAGCAAGGTGGTTGTCACATATTTATTAACATCCCTGAATATATGCTATTGCAGGTGATGTAGGGTTAACCCAGGTCTCAAAGTACATAACTGATCTCCAGACTTTAATAGCTACAAGAATAGTAAAATTTTAAAAGTATTAATAATGCCAAATACTAATAGTACCCTTTATATAACTTAAAGTGTTTTCACATTTATTATCTCATTTGAGCCTTGGAATATTCCCATAAGTGAGTAGAACAAATTACAAACTTTATTTGACAGGGTAGCAATTAGAAGCAAGAAAGGATGTGATTTAATTCTTCTGACCACCTCCTCCCTCAACCCAGCCCAATGTTCTTTCCATTGGACCACTATAGCTGTTTTATAATATATTGTTCATTAGAATACCTTAGAAAGTTTTACACATCAATAGAATCATAAACTATAAATTCATTAAAAGGTAAGATTAATAACAAAGAATTACAATACAAAAACCCAAAATACAAATGGCTTTTCCTTCCACTAAGCGAGAAAGCCTTCCAAGAGCCAGTTATAAGCTGGTGCTTTTTTTCTGAGTAAGATTTTATTCAGAATGACTGAACCTCAAGAAGTGAAAAGTTAATAGAGTTGAACCTAGGAGATTATTGTCAAAACCATATTTGAACAGATTTCTTCCCTAAATTCATCCTTACAACAAAGTCAACAAGTAATCCATCTAACCTTGGTTTGAAGAATTCTTGAGCTGGAGGTAGCTTTGTAATCAAATCCAACCCCTCCATTTGTACAGATAAGAAATTGAGGGTTGGAGATTTAAAGTGTGAATGACTTCTCCAAGACCATTCAGGTACCAAATAACAGAGATCAAACTCAGGTCCGATGAATCCAAATTCAGTGCTCATGCCACTATTCTACTGCCTTCCTACTGCTACTTTAAACAGAGCAAAAACCTAAGGACCACAACAAGTTTTGCAGAGCCATAAGTTGGAAGCAAGTATCCCAAGTCCTAACATTAAATTACTTGTACTAAAAGGAAGTCCCAAGAAATTAAGACCTTTTTCTAAAAGTAAACTATATTATGTAACATTTCCTCCTTCCTTCTAACCCCTCTCTTTCTCTCACAGGAGTACTCAATGTCCAAATGCAAAAGAGAGGAAATGCATGTTCCTCAATAGCAATGCTGTTTCAGATATCAGGTAGCAACAGCTGTTGAATCCCACCCCTCCCAACCCCCCTTCTGGCAGAGACATACAATCAAACTGCCAATTCAAGTCTTGGCCTCTTAAATGAACTTTGACTAGTTTCCCAGCAACAGCACATTAAGTGATCTAGGACTGACTTGTCCTCTCAGACCTCTAAAATCATGATCCTCAATGAAGTTGCCCTTTCTTTTGAGTTATTAATCTGCTCATCCTTTACACCGGAAAGAGTAAAAGTACGGAGGAGGAAAAGGAAGTGAACAGGAGTTATTTGGGCTATGGATTTCATACAGCAAGAACAGCCCACAACAGGTGCAGCATTCAAATGAAATTAAGAGTCTCAAAATAAAGTCATTAACATTAAGCCTCAGCACACAAAGAAATAGTAAGCCAGACATCATTAGACAATGATGCAAGAGCTGGCTGGTATTATTATACTCTTCACCAGCAGCAGCTTCAGTTTTCCAAAACATTTAACAAAATGTCACTGGGCTCATACTTCTTTTCTATTCTCCACTCGCAAAACAGGAGTAAAAAACAAAATACTGGATCACACTTGATATTTGTTTTTGTTGGTGGTGGTTATCTGTCATCATTTCCCTGGTCTATTCTAATAGACAGATACTGTCTCTATTAATATAGATCATGAAATCTCCACATAATCTTCATTTTGAAATACTTGCCCATAATCCTTTGATCAAAGAGCTAACCAGAATACCAGAGGCTTTCCTCGTCTTCTGTATCCCAGATTGCCCATCCAGTCACCAATCTAGCAGTTTCCTAATCATCCATTTTCTTTCATTCTTCCTATGTGGCCAATACTAAATATCTAAGATTTACCATACATATTACACCGGGGTGATCAACAAGGGAATTGAAGGAGTGAGGAGAAGACATGGGAAAAAAACTGGCATTAAAGAAATGAATGAGTTTTAGACTCAATAAACAACTTGAAATTATTGAAAGCATGGTACCATTTTTCTAAATGCATTGGAGCATAATCTACTCACTCTTTAATTTTGAAGGCATTTCAAGGTTTGCTTAGAATATTCATCCAAAATAAGTACTTTGACAACTCAAGTTGTCTGGGTGCCCATGCAATAGTAGGTCACAATGGGAGCAATACATTGGTCTTCTTTGTTGCCCTCCCCACCTCCAGGGTAGACCCGTAGACAGGAACACCCAGGGAGAGATCCGTGGACTCTCAATGCTGAAGAATTCACTAGGGAAAAAGTAAAATTCTGCCTATAACATATACTTTGTCATTTTTGCATAAAAGCATCTGGAAAACCTCAGTATCAAAAAAAAAAAAAAAAAAAAAAAAAAGATTGTTGTTGTTTAGACTCTGTATGTAGGATATCTCCTAAGATATTGCTAAATACCTATTATGACAATATGACCCATTGTTTTATGCCTCAAGTTTAGGGATCTTGCTTTAAGTTATTTACATGGTCATATCACTTATAACTTTAACAGATGCATTTTTTCATGGGAACATTTTGTTCTACTGAATCATTTTACTTAAAAAATAAAATATATAGCATTTTTGATGCATACTAGAGGTATCAATGACATATCTGTAAAAATATAGCCTGCTATAGGAAATTATTAATAAAAACCTTTCATTTTATCACCAGATTGCCACCAGAGACATCTTAATGCATGCATAGACCATTGTCTTAAAAAAAAAAAAAATTAAGAAAATGAAAAAGCAGCTAGTCTATGGAATTTTTTCACATTTTAAAATTTTTTTTAAATTATGATGCATTTTTTTCCTAGACTTTTGGAATATTCACCTCTTTACTATGCAACAATAGTGATTCTACTATTGAAACCTTTGACAATAAATCATTTTATAGAAAGTGGCAGCTCTGTTCCATTTTATGTCAATTTGTTATTCTCCTTTTAGTTATATCTACAAATGTTCATACGATGGTTTCATGCCATAACTAATTTTTCTTTTTGCTGTTTTGTGAAATTATATTCCTCAAAGTTTTCCATTTTCTTTCTACTTAATCTTTTTTGTTAATGTTTTTTCTTTAATGTTTCTTCTTTTCTTACAATACTTTAATTTCTGAATTTATTTTTCCTACATATCAGATTATCCCAGATTACCCAAAAAATGTTTTTGAAGATTGTGGGGCAGATAAAGCAATTCAGGAAAACCAATCAATACATCAGTGATATCTGATAATATATTCAATAGTCCTTCATCTCTACAAAGAAGCCTGCCATCAGATTTTTCAAAGGATTACATTCTAAGTAAACACTGCCATTGCCACTAGGTAACTAGCTAGGCCCTTTGGACCTCTTCACTCGGGTAACTATTTTACCTCCAAGAAACTTTTCTAAGAAAGTAATACAGATAATCTTTGCTTGTATCAATTTCCTTTTATTCTCCAAAAAGCAAATATTGTACAAAAACAGCTCAAAAAAAAAAAAAAGGAAAAAAAACTACAAACAATGTTTGTACACGCTAACTGGAAGATGAAAAATAACCCATGCTATATAAATGAATTAGAATATTCTTAGTACATATATAGCAGCTCCCTTTTTCATAGCAAAGAACTGGAAAGATAGCATCCCACCAATTGAGAAATGGTTAAAGAAATTATGATATATGTATATATGTACATGTGTATATGATTATTACAAAATGATAAAATGTATAGTTTAAGAGAAATCAGGAATGAATTGTATTGAACCAATTTTAAGCAAAACAAAAACTGTTGCTACAATAATAACACCATAAAACTTTAGAAATATGATCAATGCTATAATCAACAACTACTCCAAATGACTCCTGAAGAAGCATGCTATCACTTTCCTGACAGAGAAGTAATGGACTCAAAATGCAGAATGAGACATAAATTTTTAGACATAATAGTTCTGTATATTTATTTTCCTTGACTATACTTATCTGTGACAAATATGTTTGATTTTCTTTCTTTGGAGGAGTGGGGAAATTTAGTGGGGAACTAGTAAAAATAAAATAGAGATTTTTTAACTATATACAGAAAAACAGCAGGGATTTCAAAACAAAACAAAGACAAGACAAATAATTTTGAAAGCAGCATGTTAACAAAGTTATATACTTGGTTTTAAATGCAAAATGTATTCACATAGATATGCATTTTCACATATAATCTCTTTTCTGTTCAACTTTGAATGCAGAAATGTTTTTTTTATTAAATTCTGAATAAAAATAAAATAAAATTTTCTAAAAAGTATTATTAGACCGTAAGAAATGATGAGGAATTCAGAGACACATTAAAAATCTGTAGGAACTGGTACAAAATTTAAAAGAAAAGAGAGAGAGAGAAAATCAAGAGAATTTTATATACAATGATTACTGTGGAACAACCTTTTAAATTTTTTGCTTATTCCATGGGCCTCTGTGGCCCATAAAAAATAAAAATAAAAAAATTTAAATTATTTATTGACAACCAATATTGGGTGATAAGTCTATCTGTAAATAATAGGCTTAGAAAGAACTCTGGGAAATGAGTATGAACCACTCCGTAGAATTCCCAATCCCTCTACTTTTGCCGGCCTGCATTTTTGATTTCCTTCACAGGCTAATTGTACACTATTTCAAAGTCCAATTCTTTTTGTACAGCAAAATAACTGTATGGACATGTATACATATATTGTATAAGTCCATATACATGTCCATATATTGTACTTAGCTTATACTTTAACATATTTAACATGTATTGGTCAAGCTGCTATCTGGGGGAGGGACTGGGGGGAAGGAGGGGAAAAGTTGGAACAAAAGGTTTTGCAACTGTCAATGCTGAAAAATTACCTATGCATGTATCTTGTAAATAAAAATCTATTTTAAAAAATAACTAGGCTTATCCTCAGCAGATATTTAATCTATCTATGAGATTCTGCTGTGGAAGCATTTATAACTTGATAGATTTGGAAAAGCTACTTCACTAGAAAACCTTTTAAGAATCCATAGTCATCTCAATGTCATAAAGGGGCATTAGAATAAGACTTCTGTGAAAGGATTATCAATGTAAAGAAGTATCACAAAGCTAAGATAAGATCAATAAACCTGGAAACTTTTTCCAGGAGAATAACTAAGAAACAATCTTGCCTAATTACATTTTAGGTTATAAAATGAGGCTAAGTTATAAACTTACTTTCTTTAAATTTTTCCACACAGAATAAAAAGTATAAAATGTAAACTAGCTAAGTAAGTTTCACACATAACCCACTTTTTTTTTTTTTTTTTGGGGGGGGGAGTTTGATGATCACTCAATTTCATACAGGATATTCTGGAAATAAATAAGAGTATCAATTAGTTCAAGCCCTCATCTTAAGATCAACTAGAAATTTCTTAAAACCACCTCAACTCCACTGATAAAAAGCTTACAGACTGAGATGAATGAAATTGCTAAGAGACAGTTTCTGGGTAATTAATAATCAATTTATTAATTAGGCTATACAGCAATCAATAAGTTGATGGTCAGTATTTTTTCTCAGTAACCAAAAATGCAATGGAAGACCCTAAGGAGACTTAAATACTTTTTGAAAAAAAATTCCCCTGACACATAAAAATCAAACTTGATAGCTGGACATTTATCAAAGAGTCAGGCTGTCTTCAGCTCCTTCTGCTGAGAATTTGGCTAGAAGCTGGGACTCAGCAGCCTCAGAAATCTGGACAGGGAAAGCTATTTCCACCCAGATCTAACTGCTTTCATATTCATCAATTGGGTCACCCTAAATGCCTTTTTTTTTCTTTTGTGAGACAAATGAGGTTAAACGACTTGCCCAGGGTCACACAGTTAGGAAGTGTTAAAGTGTCCGAAGCCTCCTGACTCCAGGGCTGGTGCTCTAGCCATTAGCTGCTTCCTAAATTCTAATGCAGGGGACCAAGGGTAGAAGTTTCTTTCTCTGGGGGTAAGGACTCAACCAGATTGAATTCTGTTTATAATATTAACAAAAATTAGGATTCCTGAATAGGTAAAGTCTCATATGTTCCTTGAAGGCTAAAAACAATCTCATCAATCAAACGTCCTTCAGAGACTGACTGAACTTGACAAGAATTGGGTCTTTACAGAAAATGAAGGTAAAATGATGGATCGCAATGAATTATTAATATCATAATATAACTTTAATTCTCTGAAAACTATATAGTTGACAAATAAAACATTTCATTGGGAATAACACAATCAACAAAGGAATGGCATAAATACTGTTTGCAGATACTCAGGGTACTCAAGTCTCTCGCCAAATGAATAATGGGGCAAAACTTAAGTCCATGAGGAATAAATTTTACCAGTCAAGATAGGGGGTCACATATGTCTCATATTCTTCAGTTTATTCTCAACAGCTAGAAAACAAACTTCATGGATAAGTGCTCCCTGATCCTGAAACTTTGGGTGCCATGAATACAACTAGATTCCAAGTATGAATGATAAAGGGGTCCCACATAACATGTAAAATATGGTAACTGGTTCCAACCCAAAGAAAATATGAAATACAAATTCAAATAATTTGGCCATTTTAGGTGACTTCTCATTGGCACTAGTCAAACTGAAATGAGCTGCTCCATAACTCTCCCATTGCCAGAAGTCTCTCATTCTATAATCAATATTTATACTCCTAATGTAATCCTATTATATCCATGTTCTCAGTCCCATGGGAAAAACTGAAATCCTGGGAGCATCTTCTAATGAACAGTTACTCTCAATGCTCAAGCATCAAGAAAAATATAAAAAGGCAGATGTCTCTATTACATCATAAATTCATTCATGATAGAAAAGGAGATCACATGCTGATTGCAAAAAGGTGTTCTCACTCTGTTGTTTCTTTCTTATTTGGAAGAAAAACAAATACAAGACTGAGGGGGGGAAATTAGCATTTAACTTGCTCTACTGGTGTGGATAGAATGCTGTGTTGGGACATGGAGGAAGTTTGATAATCACAGACAAATTGTGTAATTTCTAGAGTCTTTCATAACAGCTAATTTTATTATGATTGCTTTATGATAAAGCTAACATTCAATTTTATTGAAATAAAGTAATAAATTGTATTGTGATAATACACAAAGCACAAAATAAGTCTATAATATAGTTTATAATATAAAGTCATTTTGTTGAATCTAGAGAGCAGTTTATTGAGAAATGAAAGTAAACTACAGCTCTAAATGGAAAAAAAAAAATCCCTTACAAGAAGAGTGAATAGGCAGACTGATACCAGAGCTAAAATGCCTATAATCTATAGTTATATGAATGGGGGTTTAATTCTAAATATTTAAAAAAAAAAGTATACATATTAAGAATGTTTTTACAAATTTACTTCTAACCCTAATGCCGATTTTTTTTAAATTTAGGAATTGGATAAAGATTAGATCTATAATTTCATCAAAGTAGGAAGTGCCCTGATGAGGAAACTCTCCCTACCAATAGAAGTAGGTATATTTTCTGCAAAATTTGGTTTAACTTTAGAAAGTTAACTCAAGAACTCGGGCGTTAAAAAACTTGCCAGGATCATATATAGCCAGAATATGTCCTAGAGTTAAGATCTGACAAAACAATTTAAGAGTTGAAGCCAGATCTCTCAATATATTGTGGAACTATTCCATTCAAAGAAAGTACTTGATATCTGAGACAGAATCTGAATCCCAGTCTTCCTGCTTCCACAGCGTGGTGCTCACTCTAGTCACTGCACCATCTCATTTGTAGCCCTCTCAACCATTGAGAAATTAAATTTCATTCCTTAGGTCAAGGTACTTTTCTGAAGTTCCAATCTAGATCTCATCCATGCACTGACCCTTGATTCACATTTCTTTTAATTCACAGCCAAGAAGGAAAAGATTGAGCACAACTGTATAAAGCAAAAGATACTAAAAGCAAGGCAGCAATCCCATGGGAGGTGCTGAATGAATACAGATTCTAAAAACCAGATATCCTCTTAGGAAATTCTGATGTGAACTGCATTCTTCCCTACTAACCAACTTCTTTTTCAAATGAATTTAAAACTAGCTAGTCTTAACTGAAATTGCAAAAGCAGATTCCTGACTTCTTGGTTAGAAGAATGTGCTTTTATTAAACTAAGGGAAAAACTGGTTTCCTGTGCTAAGAAGAGGAAAGCATATAGATGAGTCTTTCCCAAACCTTCCCTGACCAGAAGGATTGCATTCCTTCTCTCCTCAGTACACAGCCTCACACTGTACTACTCTGTCAAAGTGGCTGCCAGACACTAAACCTATCACTTTAAAAATTGGACTAGTGACAAAGTACTTACTTGGCCCGGAGGTGGGGTGGGGGTGGGGAGATGTGGTTCTACTAGTTAATATTCAAGTTCCTTATATACTGAAAAAAGCAACTCCTCTCACCTTCTTCTAAATTCCTTGCCACCTATCTTTTGTCTCTTTTTCCCTGTTGCTGTCTCTCTCTCTGTGTCTCTGTATTTGTATCTCTGTCTCTCTGCCTCTGTGTGTGTATCCCTCTCTATTTCTGTCTTTCTGTCTGTCTCTCTGTCTCTCTCCCTGAGTTTCTCTCTGTTTCTCTGTAGCTGTCTCCTTGTCTCTATCTCTCTGTATCAGTCTCCTAGTCTCTATCTCTCTGTATCTGTCTCCTTGTCTCTCTCTGGGTACACGTGTCTCTGTCCCCATTTCTCTCTATCTTTACCCCTCCCTCTCTGTCTGTCTTTCTCTCTCTTTCTCCAGTCTTTCTGTCTCTTTCTTCCCCCTCCCCCCCCCCCATCTCCCTTTTTTGTGGGGAAGGGAATGGAGAAGATTAGGAATTGATTGGTATTAACTTCAGGCCAGGAGACTCCCTCAATCAATGCAGATCTTGGAATTCATCTATAACTCAAGAGTCTTAAACCTGCAGCCAGTAAAGGTTCACTAATTTGCCCAGGATCATATTAAGTTTCCCAAACAACTTCCAATTCAAACCCTCTAACCATTATTCTAATTCAACCCCTATTTTAAAATCTAATTTTTTTTAAAGAACCAAGTCAAAGAAAATGTCTGGTAAAGGAGAGTGAAATATTAGGAAGGGCATATGGAATTTTTGTTTTGCTTTGAATTTCTACTTTTTACATCAGGTATCTTAAAATTAAAAAGACAAGCGGTTTTTTTAATTGTTTTTAAAATCCAAATAAAATAGCTATAACATGAATTTTCCATCTTTTTCTTCCAACATAGGCTCTTTAATTTAAAAACACTGAAATATTGTAGAGGGATGTGATGCTTAAATGTAAAGAAAATCCCTGTTTCTTCAACCAGCATAATAATATTTATATAAGAATATATATAGTATGTGGCTATTTTTCTCATTCTTTTAAATTACTGACAATGTTACAACTATTCATTCTGAAATGAAAACAACATTTTTTTTGGTATTTTCATCTTAACACATAAAAAAGGTTACTTTAGAGACAATTAAACCAAGTTTTTCTAGATACAAAAGAATTCTATACACATTTTAAGGGAGGGGATAGGGAAATCTTACATAGATTTCCTGGTACTTTGAGGAAGATCTGGGATTGTAACTGGCATATAGATTG
Organism: Sarcophilus harrisii; assembly: GCF_902635505.1. Classification (NCBI taxonomy): domain Eukaryota; kingdom Metazoa; phylum Chordata; class Mammalia; order Dasyuromorphia; family Dasyuridae; genus Sarcophilus; species Sarcophilus harrisii. The sequence continues at coordinate 149,225,669 of NC_045429.1, forward strand.
TAAATTCCTTTCTACAACTTAGTCAATAGTCTTTTAGAGCAATAGCCAAAAAGTTGTTGTTATGATTGTAGTTGTTGTTTATATAAATACTTTATGTAATCACCCATCTTGGTCCAAGGTTGATTATTATTTTAGTCCCAAACCAAAACATGTGTCTCTCCACCAAATATCTCAAGAAAATTTACCAGTCTATACTATAACCACCAATTTATCAGTTCAACTACAGGATAGCCTCCCCATTCACAATATTCCTAATGCAATTGTGTTAACAACACGTATTCTCCCCTACAAGTATATGTCAGATAATGAGATAAACATCCTTCTTTTCAGAAGAAGGATTAGGAGACTGAGTACAGTATGTTATACATACTTAAAGATATATCCGTGCTACTTACTAATCAATCTTTACTTAACTCTTTCTTTGGAAGGGTTTTATAATAACAAATTATAATAACAACACTACTTAAAAAGGCATCAATAATTTTCAAAGAACCTATCACTGAGACATACTTAAAGCACTTCCATTGCAGTGATAAAACTTGACAGAACTTATGTTGCACTGGCAAAAACAAAATTTCTGAAATACCACAATAAGGAATCAGAGTAGGATTTTACTGGCAGAGTTCTATTAGTTCAATTACATAATATCTCAGTCAATTAAAACATAATCCACAAATCTATTTTCTCATTCATTTTGACCCCAGACCAAAACACTCCTCTCCCCTTCAAATCTCTCAAGAAATCTTGCCAGGCTATTATAACCACCCATTATATCAGTTCAACTAATTATATACTCTTCTGATTCACAACAATATTCCTAGTGCAGTTGTGTTAACAATCTATATTCTCTCCCCAAAGCTTTGTTTGATGGGGGAAAGGAGAACCAATACAAATAACGGAATGCATTTTATACTCTGGAGCCACCAAAATGTTTTCCCCTGCATTCCATCATGCCAGAATGATGTTGTGAATATACACCTGGCCAAAATATGGGTTCAAGTGCCCCTTCTGACAAGTTTGATCCTGAACAACAACAGCAACAACAACAACAACAAAACAAAAAAAAAAAAAAAAAAAAACAAACACTAAGTTATTGCCTCTCATTTTTCAGGCCAAGGGTAAGAATCTTTTATTCTGCCAAGGGCCAATTGGATATTTATAACATAATTCATGGTCCATACAAAATTATCAATTTATAGAACTCAAGAATGAAAGGCTATTATACCCAGCCTTCAGCTCATCATGAGTTAATATTCTATTCACTGTGCTACCTAGCTGCCTTCTACTTTTCCACTTTAGAAAGAACAATAACTAGAGTTGGATCTAGGTTCAAATCTGATATTTACTATGTGACCTTAAGCAAATCCCTTCAGTTAAATTTCCTCATCTGTAATTATGGAGAGAGGGAGGTTAGATGGAATCTGAAATCCTCATCTAGCTCTAGTTCTATGATCCTATTAATCTTTTGATTTTTTTTAGATATAAATATCCTTAGGAGGGTTAAAAGTCCTGGCCATTCAAACCTTAGTATGAATTATTTTAATCAGACAATCCAAATCCAGACTACCACCACAAAAAACAAGCTTTTATAGAAAGGAAAGGTGAGTGGAGTAGAGGAACTCAATGAGGAGTGGGAAGGCAATAGGGATAGGGCAAAAGGACCTTAAAAAGGAGGTAGAAGGGTGCCAAAAACAAACTTCAGTTTTGTTTAGGATATAATAATAAGGACATCTAGATTAGTTAGCTGCTAACCTCAATCTTATCTAATTCATCTATTACCCATTGGTATAATTGAAGGAAAGAGAAAAAAGAGAATTCAATTTGATATGGATGTAGTAAGTCCACATTACATATCAGGTATTTTGCTAAGACTTCAGAGAAAACCAACAACAACAACAACAACAACAACAAAAAAAAAAAAAAAAAAAAAAAAGGCAGTGGCTTTTACTTATATAGCTATTATCTGTTAATTGATGCTTAGTAATTTTTTGATGATTTGATTTAAAAAAAAAAAAAAAAAGACTTCAGGGAATACAAATACAAGAAAAGATGGATCTTGCCTGCCAAGGGGTTTCAATCTCCTGGGAAAAACAACATTGACACAGAAAAGTAAATGCAAACACATTAAAAAATAAATACCCAATAGAGGTGGACACCAATAACTATGGGGGAAATCAGGAAAAGTGTCTTGCAAAAAGCGGCAACAGAAACGAAATTGAAGAAAGCAATTACCAAAAGTGGAGGGTAAGGAAAGAATTCCAAGCAAGGAGCAACATGCAAAGATACAGATATGAGAGATGGAATATTATTAACAAAGAAGCTATTTTGACAAGAACACAAAAGTGAATGACAGGAAGTAATGTATAATCTGCCTAGACAGATCAAATGGAACCAGGCTGGAATTCATATTTTATCTTGAAGATAATATCAATCTTGCATCTTGCACAGGGGAATGACTTGGTCAGATTTGGGCTTTGGGATTATTAATATAGCAGCTATGTAATCTAGAGACTGAATACAAGGAATGCAATTATTGCAGTAATAAAGGCAAGATGTGGTGAAGGCATGAATTAGATGTTAGGAAATGGACACAGGAAATGTTGTAGAGGTAAAAAATCTTAAGACAGCAACTAATGAGATACAGTGAAGGATAAAGAAAGAAGAGTTAAGATGGCTCTGAGGTCACAAACCCGGGAGACTGAAAGGATGAAAGACACTTGACTTTTTGTCACTCAGTCACCTCCAGAAAAAAAAAAAAAAGCCAGGCATAAAGTCCATATTGTTCTTAGGAAAACAAGGTCCAAAGAAAACCTGGTTGTCTTTGGTTCTCCACTTCTCACTTCTCAATAGAGATCAAAAGAAGAAACTTTCTGGAACAAATACCAAAAATCCTTAGTCATTATCTCAATGAGAGGAATGGTGTTTTTAATTGGATTATTTATTTCAGTATTTGCTTCAACTGGCCACATTCCTGGATTCTTCATATTGGGATTGATTTTTCTTTGCATTGGCCATTCTGTCATAACTCTTGAAGCTATGCTAATGGAGTAGTTGAGACCTTTAAGAGTTGGTCAAAATATTGTCCTTTCTGCCATAACTCTTGGAGTTATACCAATGATTCTCATAGAAGAAATGGAGTGGTTGAAACCTTTAAGAGTTGGTCAAAATACCACTCAACCCATGTTGCAGGATAAAGACCAAATCTCCACTAGACCACTGAGTGCAAGCACAGGCTCTAGCTAGATTTTTAAAAATTTTGTATTGGAATTTAAGCCCTCCACAGAAGTAGGGAAGTTAGAAAGAAAAATAAGTTTAATGAAAATGAGTAAAAGATAGTTTCAGACATATTGAATTTGAAATGCCCATGGTATATCAGAGTAGACATTAAGCAGGAAGTTGGCAATGCAAAACTGAAGCTCAAAAGAAACAAGTGAGCTGGATATAGATATAGATATAGATATAGAATTTCTCTTGAGAGAATTTTATCTAGAGATGATAGCTGAATCCACGGAAACTGATAAGGGCACAAGAGAATGTAGAGAAAGAAAAGAGGAGTCAACAGCAGCATAATGTAGTCCCATTTCCAGTGGGCAACAATGAAGATGTTGCACAAATCTTTGGGGGGTTTTGTTTATTGGTTCGTTTGTTTTAAAGCTTTCATTTTCAAAAAAACATACATGGATAATTTTCAGCATTCACCCTTGCAAAATCTTGTTGCACAAATCTTTGAAAAGTATAAAGGTATATATCTTGAAAAGATATAAAGAAGGTTAAGAAAAAAAATCAGTCGAACACATAAAGTAATCAGGAAAGAGCAATTTAACCAAAAATTCAAGGAAGAGAAAGTATCTAGAAAAGAGAAGGGGTAGGGATAATGGCCAATCTGGTCAGGTGTTGCAGAGAGGTCAGTAAGGATGAAAGGTATGAAAAGGTCATTGGATTTAGCAATTAAGAGGTTAAAAATCTTAGAGAAAGAAGTTTAATTCCAGTGGGATCAGAAGCCAGATCACAAAAATTTGAAAAGTAAGTAGGAGGGGTTGTGAAGCAATGAATCTAAAACAAATTTTATACAAGTTTGTCTCTAAGAAACGGGATATGGGGCAGATTTTTCTTTTGAAAAATATTTATTTTTAAAAAATGGAAAATAAAGATATAATTCTGTACTTTATGGTTTGCTCAAGGGATTTTCAAGAATAATTTTAAGTAAATGCAATTTTTACTTTATGCATACTTTACATACATACAATACTATCTATTGTATTCCATGAGGGGAATTCCAGAATAGTAGGTGCAAGATTACTGTACTAGAAATGTAAACAAAGTATCTCTTTTGGAAATCTAAAAACTCCCTCCATAATTTATTTTAATGGGATTCAAAATTGAAGCACTGGAATTTTTTAAATTATTAATTTGGTATATAATTTTAAGAAAAAACTTTAAATTCTATTATATCAGATATTGCAATAATTGTTTCAGAATATAAGAACTAGTGAAGCAGCAAGATATAATAGAAATTGTACTAGACTTAACAAAAACTAAAAGAAGTGAGTTCCAAATCTAGTTCCTATTCTAGACCACTTACATGACTTTAGGTAAATCAGAACCCCTCTGGCTTTAGTTCCTCCCTCATTGGACTTGAAGACCTGAACTAGATTCCTAAGGACTTATCAAGATGCTCAATTCTATGAAATTTTATACTACTAAAATCATTCTCCTGAACTGTTTACTAGGAAAAGTCTGAACTTTGTTATTTACTATTTGGATGATCTTGAGCAAGTCAAGTGATGCCTAGAAATGTGAATTTATGTTTCAGCAAAATGAAAGTGCTGGTCTAGATAATTTCTGTAAAGAGAGAGAGGAGATAGAAAAAAAAAAAAATAAATAACAAGCATTTATTAAACATCTACTGCTGAACCTGGAGTCAGGAAATCTAATATTCTTGATTTCTAATATGGCTTCAGACACTTACTAGCTATGTGACCCAGGCCAAGTCATTTAACCCTGTTTGCCTCAGTTTCCTCATCTGTAAAATGAGCTGGAAAAGGACCAAACCACTCTAGCATCTTTTCCAAGAAAAGACCAAATGGGGTCACAAAGAGTCTAAAATATCTTAACTAATGCACTACATGCCAGGCACTATGCTAAGTGATTTACAAATAGTATCTCTTTTAATCCTCATAATAATCCTGGTAAGTAGGTGCTACTACCCCATTTATAGTTAATGAAAGTGAGAGAGACAGAAATTAAGTAACTTGTTCAGGATCACAGAGTTAGGAGGATATCTGAGGCTGGATTTGAACTCATTTCTTTCTGATTACAGCTCCAGTGCTCTATTCATTATGTCACTTTTCTACCTCCATAAGAAAAAAATAAAAGCGAATATTTGCTATCAAGTTTGTTATTTGGAATTCAGAAAAGAGTAATAAATGTTGTTAAGTGTTTAGGTTTCCAAGGCTAGTTAAGCCATAATGTAATTTAACTACCATAACTAATAGTATGAGCCAGAATTATATGAATAGACTCTTAAGCCTAGAGGTTATTTCAAGCCCAGACCAAATGAAGGAATCCCAGCTACAGTACTGCAGACAGATGATTATCAAGACTCTGCTTGAATATTTCCAGCAAAGAGAAAATTAATTATCTCACAAGAAATCTCATGCCATTTTTTTGACAGCCAGCTCTAAGTTTAGAAGTTTTTCTTTGTACTGATTCAAGAATCTCTTTCTAATTGCTTCTTTCTGTTCTCTCTAGATGCAAATAACTCAAGTCTAATACATTTTCTTTATGACAATCTTACAAGTATTTAAAGATAGCTATCACATCCTTTATAATCTTCTTCAGGATAAATATCTCCAGTTCCTTAAGATGATCCTCCTATAACAAGATTGTAGGGTGCCTCACCATCCTAGGCATTCTCTTCTCATGATGCTAAGATTGATAATAGCCTACTGAAATTGTAGTACCCCAAACTGAACAAAATACTTCAGGTATGATTAAACCAAAACAAAATATACTGATTACACATTGTAGTATTCTCTCCTTTTTTTTAATAGATACCATATTTTCTTTTCTTGATCAATCCAAAATCAAGTTACAATTTGTACTTTTTTATTTTTTTGAAAGACAAAATTCACCAATAGAAACCTATATACTTTATATCACTTTAAATTCCCAATTTTTTTTTTGCATGAAATACTGTACAATTCTCCTATATTTTATCTGTAATTGATTTTAAGTACAGGAATTTACATTTATCCCTAATTAATATCATCATTAGACTAAGCCCTGCCTGAAATGCTTTTTTGAATGCTAATTCGGTCATTCTACTTTCAGCTATTTCTCACAGCCCCTCGACATCTGGAATCTAATAATCATTCCATCAGTATTTATATCCGATTTATTGATTTATGAAAAAAAAATTTGAGCAGAACAAAGTTCAGAATAATACCTTGCAGCATTCCAATAAAGATTGTTTAGGTTGATATCTTTCCATTAATCAATACTCTTTCAGTCACCAAATCAATTGGAAATCCACCTAAGTACATCTTTATTCCTCCCCATGTTATTCTACTTTATCTACAGAATTATCATGAAGAACTTTGTCAAATTCTTTACTAAAATCCAATACCATTCATATATTAATTTCCTAATCAATCTAGTAACTGACATGCCTATCCAAAAAGCAATAAACTTAGTACAGTCTAAAGTTTGGGAAAATTCTTTTTTTTTTTTGGAGGGGGGAGAGAGGGTAGAGGGAATTGAACCCATAACTTTATTGATATAAAGAAAAATTGGAGATTTCTTCAATGGCACCTGCTTTAGAACTCAATAGTCTTAAGAGTTGCCTGAGACACTGAAAACCAAGTGATTTGCCAGGGTTATACATAGAGCCATATGTCAAAGGCAAAATCTGAATCCATGTCCCCATAACTCAAAGGTTAGTTCTTTAATGTGTTGCCCCACCCAGCCCTTTATCTCACTTTCTAAAAATTTCTCAGGAATATTGTCAAGTTCTATTCAACCCTAGGAAACAAAGCATGAATTAGATGGTGGAACTATAAAACCAAATGTGAGATTATTCTTCCTTCAAGGCACTGAGGCAGGGGAGGGGGAGACAGATACCACAGGGATAGTACAGTTTCTAATTTTATTTGAAAAATGGTATATACATGCACATACATACATATACATATAAAATCGTTCTTTCCATATCCCTTTCTGCATATCCTCATGCCTCTCTCTAAAGGAACAGAAATATACACATCCTGTATCATTCTAAGCCCCATTTCATCAAAACCACTGAGCACAACAGCAGCCCTTCCTTCATAAAGCAAAAGAAAAGTTGTATGTGACCAGAACATCCCCCTAGCAATTCCCTTTCTCTGTACCACTCAGTGTTATTTTGACCAAACTGATCATTGGTCCCCATGAGTCCCCCTCAGTTCTTCCTTTGGATATGTCCTTCCAGCGGAATTAACTATCTTCCCCAGAACATGCAGTATTCCTGAAGCTTTTTACATAAAATACTACAATACCCTACTCAGACCTGCTCAATCTTCAATGTCCTATGAGCAAAAAATTACCTATTGCTTCTTCTCCCAAAGAAAACACTAGCAAATAAACTCAATTATGTGTGGACAAGATCATAATTAGTGTTGAACTAATTGATCCTTCTATAAACCTATGATAATCAAGTTTTTAAAAAGCCAATTGTTAATCCACATAAACCTCTAATTGGTACTATTTCTGGTATTGCTGACACAGTGAAATTAAAACACTGGTGAAAGGGTGATGTTGGGGGGCAGGTTGCCAAACACAATTTAGTTCACAATTTACATTGGGTTACTCTTCCCAGATGCTCTCTCCCAATTCTGAAACCACAGGTTCTCTAAAACTTTCCGGTTTGGAAAAAGGGTAGTGAAGGCCCTATTTAAAAAAAAAAAAAAAAAAAAATGTCATGTGTCAATCAACCTGGCAACAAATAGGGGGTTTGTATGTTGGATATTTAATATTTTTGGTCTACTTCTATAGATTTTAATATTTAGTTTGACCATCTATTCATTTTTAACTTGGTGCACCCAGAGAATCCTTAATTCTTTGCATTTGTATTTCATTACTCATGTACCAAATATAGTGCACATTTCAAAATATCTAACAGAAAACATTCACATGAATACTAGCAATATGGAAAATGTTTGGTTTTAATATGAAGAGGAAGAAAACTGTCTTAAAATAGTTTGTTTATTTACAATTCACATGCACAATGAGCTGATTTCCAAAGTCAGACAGCTTGTTCAGGGTAGCAAAAGTAAGAAATTATTATGCTGTCTAGCCTTGATAGCAGTAAGAAATCGACAATTTCAAAGAACATTGAAAAAAAATTAAAAGTTGACAAAAGACTCACTCAGGAATTTATTTTTAAGTTGATTTTAAAAAAATACTCTGGATACTAAAGGATGTGCAGACCAAAAAAAGAATCCTGATCCAATCAAAGACAGAAAACATTTTGACGTCTTTCATGGCCTAGATTTAAGATACTTGAGTTGGTTTGTTGATTTTTCAAGTTTCACTAAAACAGTTCTATCAGATTAAAGTTCTCTCATTACATTAGCACTTTGCTAAACCACATCCAGTTACAATCTTGGAACAAAGGTTTAAACTCATTTAAGTGAAGAAATCTGATTCCCAATCTGTAAGATTATTCTTAAGTAAATAAGGATATTAAAACTTAAATCACAAGTGAATCTCTTTCTTCAATACTTTATTACAAAAATCAGAAATTTATGTTACTAACCAAACATTAACAAATATTAATACCTGGATAATTAATTTACATCTCATTACAAATTGATTTTATCATTTGGAAAATGTTACACAATGATTATAGTATTCATTCTAAATTTAATGAAAACTACTGAAAAACAAAATGAAAATGAAATTGGCATGGAATTATATTACTTCATTTTAGAACTTGGGAATTCCCTTTTCATTAGTAGACTAAAAAGTCTTAGATTATAGAAAATTGTATGTGTAATTTTTGGACTATAATGTAGAAATATAAAAATATTTCCATAAAAGTTCCATAAAGTACTACTTTGGCTAGAATTTCAAATAATTTTTATCCTTAGCAGGGGAAAATTATTTCCACAAAAACTTAATGTTAACATATCTGTGTGTATGTGTGTGTGTGTGTACTCCATTTCCTCCCTCCCTAACTTTGCATAGTCCTCCCTATCCAGAATTCTTTCTTTCCACACATTTCCCCAGTTGGAATTCATAGTTTCCTTCAACAACTGAAATGAATTGTACAATAGGTCTTTTTTCCTAGTTGTTAGTGCCAATTAAATTGTGTATATACTTTATATCAACTTATCAATGTATACATTGTCTTCCTCCAGTACAAATATAAGCTACTTATGGTTAGAAACTTTCATTTCTGTTTGACTTCCCAGCTCCTAGAACAGTACCTATACATTTAATAAATTCCTAATGAACAGAATCTTTTTTTTTACTTTTTTTCTTATTTTTTTTCACTTCACAATATTTTATTTTTTCCAATTACATAGTTTTCAACATTCATTTTTGTAATATTGAGTTCCAAATTTTTTCTCTTCCCTCCCTCCTTCATAAGACAGAAGTAATCTGATATAGCTTATACATATATACTCATTTTAAACATATTTCCATGTTATTTTGTCATGAAAAAAAAAGAACAAAAGGGAAAAACCACAACAAAGAAAAAAGTGAAAATAGTATGCTTCAATATGCATTCAGTCTCCATATTTCTTTTTCTGGATGCGGATAGCATTTTTCATTCCTAGGCTACTGAAATAGTCTTGAATCACTGTATCACTAAGACCTAAGTCTATCATAGCTGATCATCACACAATATTTGTTGTGTAAAATACTGCCCTGGTTCTGCTCACTTCACTTAGTATCATAAACTATATCTTAAAGAGGAAGATCATGTATATTATTTAACAAAGCAATGAGAGCTGATAGAGGGAAAATAAGTTTAAGAAAACTTAGCAAAAAAACTAATATAATATTATAAACCATATGATCTAGAGGATATTTAGACATGAAATTGCAGGGCAAGAAACAATAGATGGAAACAATTTTTCAAAATTTCTATGACAAACTACTATCTCCATGATAGGGCCACCAAATGTGTACTCTAAATCATCAATGTGGCTTATGAGAAAAGTAGAAGTGGCAAAAAGCAGATCTACTTCAGTTGTTCGTCTCAAATATATAAAGATCTATGCTCAAGACCACGTACTTCAGAAAGTATAAGTGAACTGGTTCTCAAAATATCTGGCTGAAAGGTTACCAAATAATCAGGAAAAGTTATTACTGCAACAAAAAAAAAATTAAGAAATTACCAATCTACTGACCCAGATGCTTATTTTTTCATCTTTTCATTATATAGTTCCTATTATAATAATCTATATAAGTATCAAAAAAATTCTGGAGAAATATATGAAAAAGAAATTAGCAGGCTTCCAAAAGTGGTATTCTCTAGCATGCAAAATCTTAAGAGTAACAACTTAATGGTGATTTCAAAAAATACAAGCTCCAACTATAATGTTTATTAAATATAAAAAAGCACTTGATTCAATGAAGCAAAATGTAACTAACCTTTATTAAGTTTCTCCTCCAAAACTGTGTTTTCCATATATGTGCTTTAATGATTCAAGGACAAAGAAAATTTTCTTTGATGACTCTTTGATTATTAGAATCAAGTGAAGCATAGAGAAGCAAAAAAATAAAAAATAAAAAAATAAAGGTGTTTACTCCTATCCAAATGGAAGAAGAATTTCCTATAATGAGTGAAAGCCAACAAATGCTCCAGAATGTGGGTGACATTATGCTAATTACATGAAGTCCTGAAGTAATAAAGAGCTTCCTAAATGAAATCCATAATCATTCACGATTTCTTGCAAATTATTCTCACAAGAAAAACAAAATTAATAAAAAATATCTCTTGTTGCACATCCCCCTCCAAGCAACTTTAAAATAATGCCTCAAACCAAATTTTGGATCAGCAGAAACAACAAAAGATCACTGTGAGACATTTTTTTCTGGTCTAAGAAAATGTATTAGATTGCCAGAAGTCTGTGAAACTGTAAATGTAAATGAGATAAGCTCACCTATAAAACTGAAGCAGACAGCAAAATGAATTAGAAATCAAAATCCAATAACATGTTGTTTACAAAAGACGTGCTTGAAACAAAAAACCATAAACAGAGTTAAAGGACTAGAGCAGTATTTAATATGCTTCAGCTGAATTTTTTTAAAAGGCAGAGGTAGTAATCATGATCTCAAACAAAGAAAAAGCAAAAATAGATCTAGTTAAAAATGACAAGAGAAGTTCCTTTCACCAAAAAGTATCATGGATAAAACATTGAAATACTTTTAAAAATTACAACAAGTTTATCTGATAAAGGCTTCATTTCTCAAATATATACAGAGCATAGAACTAAGTCAAATACATAAAAGCCATTCCTCAACTGATAAAAAGGCCAAAGGATATTCGAAAATGGGCAATTTTCAGAAGAAAAAGTCAAAGCTATCTAAAATCACATGAGAAAATGCTCTCAATTGGCATCTACCAGAAACAACAAATACTAAAAGGGATGAAGGAAAAACAGGCACACTAGTGAATTGTTGGTGGAGTAGTGAACCAGTCCAAGTTCTGGGGAACAATTTGCAACTATGGCCAAAGAGCTATAAAACTTTGCATCCTCTGACCCAGCAATAACTCTAGTAGATCTGTATCCCTATTTGTACACCTATATGTACAAAAATATTTATAGCAACTCTTTTTTTGTGGTGGCCAAGAATTGAAAGTTGAGGGGATGGTCATCAATTGGGGAATGGTTGAATAAACTGTGGATTATGACTGTGATAGAATTCTATTTTGCTACAAAAAGTGACAAAGGTGGAAGAGGATAGTTTCAAAACAAAAAAAAAAAAAAATGGCAAGATCTGTATGAACTGATACAAAACAAAATGAGGAGAATCAGGAGATCATTGTGCATAGTAACAGCAATGTGGTAATGATGATCAGATGGGAAAAAATTGGCTAATCTGCTCAATACAATGATCCAAGACAATTTCAAAGAACTAACAAAATGCTGCTTTAAAAAAAAGTCATACTTCCAGAGAGAAATGATGAGCTCTTAAGTCCAAAATTTAAGTATCATCTCACTTTCTTTATTTTACTTGCTGTTATGGAAATGTTTCCTGTGGTTTCACATATATAATTGATAAAATATTGCTTGCTTTCTCACTGTTAATGTTTATCAATAATGATAATATTTTTTCCATTTCCCAAACATTTTTTGCTAGTAGACTAAACTCTTATCAACATTTTTCCAATTATAATAGTTGTAATCAAGAGGGGAAAAAAAACTCAATTAAGTTTAAAAAAAAAAAAAGTATCTCTTCTCTAGTTAATCATAAGGATGGGAGCAGGGTACATAAAAAAAATCAGGGAATTTGGAGCCAGAAACCTGTGTTCAAGTCCTAACTCCATTTATCTAAAGCATCATGTAGTCAATTCATTTAATATTTATCCTCTTGTTTTTCCATCTGAAAAAAGAGAGGATTGAACTAATCATCTTTAAAGTTCCTTAAACCTTATATCTTAAAATATAAGCTTACATCTTAAGACACTATCAATAAACTATCAATAGGCATGGGTCAAGGATGAAATAGTAAAAAAGAACAGACCAAAATGCATCTGGAAAATCTGCAGTGCTTTCAATAAATCCAGAATTGTGATTCCTGAAACAAAGGCCTATTTTATTCAAATTAATATTTTTCTAATGATACTTCATGACTAAAAATCATAGAATAAAACAGATTCTTCAGAATTCATGTTGTAGCTCTAATGGACATGGCCATCTCCAGCAATGAGATGAACCCAATCAGTTCCAATAGAGCAGTAATGAATTGAACCTGCTACACCCAGCAAAAGAATTCTGGGAGATGACTATGAACCATTACATAGAATTCCCAATCCCTATATTTTTGTCCACCTGCATTTTTTACTTCCTTCACAGGCTGAGTACACTATTTCAAAGTCTGATTCTTTTTATACAGCAAAATAATTATTTGGACATGTATACTTATATTGTATTTAATTTATACTTTAACATATTTAACATGTATTGGGTCAACCTGCCATCTGGGGGAGGGGATGGGGGGAAAGAGGGGAAAAATTGGAACAAAAAGTTTGGCAACTGTCAATGCTGTAAAATTACCCATGCATATAACTTGTAAATAAAAAGCTATAATAAAAATTAAAAATTAAAAAAGAATTCAAGTTGTAGGTAAACCCAAAGGTAATGCAGAGATGCATGATGGGCAAAAACAGGCTGCCACGTGTTATTAATAAAGAAAAATTGGGCTTCAAAATAGAATGAAATATATTATTAAGGAGATATATGATCAGACAATGAACTGGCTTGATCATCAGATGAGAGTAAGGAAAGGACAGTCTTTCTGCTCCAATGGTACCCAGGTAATATCAAAGAGGAACACAGAAAAGCACAGGAGCATATGGGTATGAGTCTCCCAAAGTCATATACAAATTACTTTCTGAAACACCAAACTTCTGACATTGTGACAGGATTCATATCACAACAATCACAGTTCTACAAAGCATTTCTTCTTAATCCAATATTCCTGTATTGCCTTAAAATTTTAAGAATTTATAATTTAATCAATGCTATACATATATATGGATATGTGTATGTTTATATATATGCAAGATATAAATGAATAAATGAACAATATCAAATAACATTCCAGAAGTGCCCCAAATTGGCTATCTATCCTCCTTGCTTATTTTTTCAGTCCTTTCTCTTCTACCAAAAAAAAAAAAAAAGATGCAAGCAAGCCCCATAAGTCACAAAAGAAAAAAAAAAAAACAGAAAAAAGCAATTTCTATCTTGGGCTTCAATGGAACACATATATTTCTGATAGTAACATACTGAAGTACAAACAGATTGTTCTTAAAGCTGTCGATATACCAAAAGGAATGTCACAATTCTATGCCAGTTTACCCCACAAATCCAGGGAGCCCATTTGTGGTTTCCCAAGAAGGGTGGAGACTTTTCATATTAATACACAAATGTAAGATTTTTCAGAACATTCACAAAGTTACACACTTTGCACCATTTGTTCAGTTAAGAAGTTCACTCAAAGCTAATTTCATTAACTGAATGAAAGAATTATACAAAGAAAATCATTTTGACAACTCAGATAAAGCAAAGATTTTAAAGTAAAACAAAACCAAGCAATAGGAGTATAACTTTGGATCAACCTCATTTTAGATAAGGAAATGCAGGTCCGGAGATGAAGTGGCTTGTCCAAGGTCCCAAAAGTTAGTAAGTGCAAAGCTCACATTTCAACTCAAAATCATGTTCAGGAGTCTTTCAATTGGTTAAGTGACTGAGAAGGCAAAAAGACAAAAAATCTATTGGGTCCAACTCAAGATCTTTATAACGATGTCATTTTTATATTTAGGTCTTGAATATTCTGAAATAGTAAGAAAATGAAAAACTGGAATTTAATAAATGTCTCAAAATATTTTAGAGAAAAAGAAGGGTTAGACTTGTGATTTTGTTGGTACAGGGACTCCCTTTTCCAATGTAGACTGGCACATTTTCTACAACTTGTAGAGGTGTCTAGAGCACTGAACACCCAAGGAACCTTCCCATAATCACACAACTATTATGAATCAGAAGTAGAACTTCAATCCAGATCATCCTCAAGTCAAGTTGCCTTTCTTTTAGAGAAAGAGAAATATTAATTAGTATGGTCCAACAATAGTCTTATCTGCCAAGTATTAGTAATTCTGTAAGTAAAATGTATTCATTCTTTTATATTTGCCTCATTGTGTCTTATAGAAGAATTATTCAGGGTCATGTGGGTAATAAATCAAGGACAAAGGAAAAATTGCTTTGGTTATACTTAAAAATGTACAGAGAATGGCAAATATCACAAAAATGAAATAAGACATGGAAGATGCTAAGAATATTCCCAGATTTTAAACCACAATTCACTTCACAGTACCGACAATTTCTGACATTTTAAAATATTATCACAAATGTAATCATAAATTTTTACTAATTTACTAATAATAAACACTTAGATCTTCCTTTTCAACAGCAACAACGACATAAGACATGCTTAGAACTATAACGTCATATCATAATTTTCCAGGAAAATCAGTATGACTGCATAAAATGCTAACACTCTTCTATATTTAAACCAGACATTCTCCAAGAAAATTAAAGGCATTCTCTTATTACTTCTTGAGCATTTCTGTGACAGAAACAGCTTTGTCATCTTCTCTACTTTATTGCCAAGCACTACATGCCTTCAACTTAACCTGAATGGGCTGCCAGGCATAAATGGCATTTTAGTCTCAAAGTTTATGTGATTCCAAGTCTCTACTAACAAGCAGATCTATGAGTGATGAGTCAATGAGGTGAATTTTGTGATGAGAATAAAGGACTTATCTCCTAAGTAAACACATCAAGCCTTTTTTTTTCCACAGAGGCCAGACAGAGAAATACCATTCACCAGTCACAATTTAACTACTTGATGTATGCCTCAATGATTCAGAGATGAGAAATTATCTTTAAGTTCGGCAATCCCTGCAAACAGCAAAATGAAAAGCTGCAAAGATTCTAAAACCTGTTCAGAAGCTGCACCAAAGCCAAAAAAAATTTTTTTTAATTTTTTAAACTTCATAGAAAAATACTTCCAAATTCCACAAAGCCTACTTATCTCAAGCCAGATTCAATATGACAAAATTCCAATAAGCTAAAGGATTTGTGAGTCCTTTAAAATGTAACTAATTTGCACAAAACAAGTTCCACAACTTTTGAGAGATCAAAATATTAACCAAAGATTAATTATTAAAGCTATCATTAACGAGATATTTTTTAAAATTATATAGGCCACTAGTAAGTTTACCCTGTGTTCTCTTTAATAAAAGAAAACTTCCTTTAACATAGTGTAATATGGGCTAATTCAAGCTGAAACTACTACTAATTTGAAGTCTAAATCAGAAAGAATTTTAACATGTCTCTGCTAAGTTAGGTCAAACAAGGTTATTTCCATTTGTCTTTCTGGTTTGCTGAAAGTTGATTATACCACTGAAGGATCATCAAATTCCTTAGCATTCCCCCACAAAAATTACCAACCTCAAAACCTCAGAATCATCCTCTGGTCTTCCTTCTTACTAACCTAGTCAATTAATTATGAAATCTCCTCACATCCCTTCCCTCTTCTTCACAGGAATGCCAAAAATTTTGTTCAACTCATCTTTCCCAGTATTTTATTAGACTCCCTAACTACTTTCACTCTTCAATTCATCCTCACACAACTATATTCTTAATACTCACAGCTAAGTCACTCAGAAAACTTCAGTAGTTCCTCATAGCCTAGAGTTAAAATACTCTGACCTAGATAACAGTACAAAGCTCTTCAAAATCTTAATTCAAACTGACCTTTCCTCACAGTTTTTTCTGCCGTAAGATACACCTTCACACATTTTCTGTTTCAATTAAAATCAGACAAGCAACTGTTCCCTCTACCTTTTACTATTTTTTCCCATCTCTATTCAGATCCAGGCTATCCAGAATGAATGGAATGCAATCCTTCCTCATCTTGATCTACTGAAATCTTCTTTCAGGAGACTTCTCCAGAAAGCTATTTTTGATGCCTCCAACAAAAAGTAATCTTTCCAGGTGTTCCAAATCATTATTGATCAGAGAAATGCAAATTAAGACAACTCTGAGATACCACTACACACCTGTCAGATTGGCTAAAATGACAGGAAAAGATAATGATGAATGTTGGAGGGGATGTGGGAAAACTGGGACACTGATGCATTGTTGGTGGAATTGTGAATGGATCCAACCATTCTGGAGAGCAATTTAGAACTATGTTCAAAAAGTTATCAAACTGTTCATACTCTGATTCAGCAGTGTTACTACTGGGCTTATATCCCAAAGAGATCTTAAAGAAGAAAAAGGGACCCATATGTGCAAAAATGTTTGTGGCAGCCCTTTTCATAGTGGCTAGAAACTGGAAATTGAATGGATGCCCATAATTGGAGAATGGCTGGGTAAATTATGGTATATGTTATGGAATGTTCTTGTTCTATAAGAAATGACCATCAGGATGAATACAGAGAGGCTTGAAGAGACTTACATGAATTGATGTTAAGTGAAATGATCAGAACCAGGAGATCATTATACACTTCAACAACACTATATGATGAACTTGAAATTCTTAAAATAAAAGTAAAGATCAATAAAACTGAAAGTAAAAAAACTATTGAATTAATTAATAAAACTAAGAGTTGGTTCTTTGAAAAAACCAACAAAATAGACAAACCCTTAGTAAATCTGAATAAAAAAAGGAAAGAGGAAAATCAAATTGTTAGTCTTAAAAATGAAAAGGGAGAACTCGCCACTAACGAAGAGGAAATTAGAGCAATAATTAGGAATTATTTTGCCCAACTTTAAGCCAATAAATTTGACAACTTAAATGAAATGGAAGAATACCTTCAAAAATATAGCTTGCCCAGATTAACAGAGGAAGAAGTAAATATCCTAAACAGTCCCATCTTAGAAAAAGAAATAGAACAAGCCAACAACCCTCTATGACGATCAATTCTGATGGAAATGGTTATCTTTAACAATGAGAGAATCCAAATCAGTCCCAACTGATCTGTAATGAACAGAACCAGCTACACCCAGAGAAAGAACACTGGGAAATGAGCATGGACTACAACATAACATTTCCACTCTTTCTGTTATTGTTTCCTTGCATTTTTGTTTCTTCTCAGGTTATTTTTACCTTCTTTCTAAATCCGAGCTTCCTTGTACAGCAAGATAACTGTATAGATATGTATACATATATTGTATTTAACAATATACTTTAACATATTTAACATGTATGGGACTACCTGCCATCTAGGAAAGGGGTGGAGGGAAGGAGGGGAAAAGTTGAAACAGAAGTTTTTGCAAGGGTCAATGTTCAAAAATTACCCATGCATGTATTTTGTATATAAAGAGCTATAATAAAAAAAAGAAAGAAAAAGTCATTTTTCCCTCCTCGAATTTTCTTACGATATTTTGTCTGGATCTCTCCTTAGCTCTCAACATAATCTAGTTTATATTATGCTATTTTATTGACCATAGTCCATGCTTCCTAGCTGTAAGTTCCTTAAGATGGGGAAATTATGTCATTTTTCATCATTGTATCTAGTAAAATACCCCAATGTCTAGCCCAATACTTTACTGTTACAAGTGCTTCCTTAATGTCTCTAAAAGTAAAATGTTACAATTTATAAACAAATTAAGTGTTAAATTTCTCCACAAATTCCAGTTTCAATACTTCATTGTACTGTAGAGCTGACTCCAAGTTCCAAAGTCTATGCCAATGGAGTCAATATCCTGTGATTCTACTATGCCACAAAGGATTTGAGAAAAAATCTGGCAACAGAAAGTACCCGTGCTATGTGGGACATGACCAGCTACACACAAAGAGGCAATCACAACAACAAAAGTGTCAAAAGAACCTAGAAGCTACTTCAGTCAATAAACATTTGATCTCTTTGCCAAAAGGAGATATAAAAGTGAAGGTCATATCAGCTTAGAATACAAATACATTTGCAAAATCTATTAGAGGGTAGTAGTTTATAAGCATCATCACCTCTTTTTAAAAAAAAACAGTAAAAGGAAAAATAAGTTTGTATAAAGCTAGATTAAATCTTCTTAGGTGAAATTAAAAATCAAACTGAAAAAACAAGAAACAGCCTCCCCCAAAAAGGAAAATATCAAGATGTTTATAAGAAATTCTTTTCTCCCTCAAAAAGGGAAAAGAAAGAGAATAAGTATTTAGATAAGCACTTAATAAGTACTAGGCACTATGTTAAGCATTTTTTTTTTTACAAAAACAGTAGAATCATTTAATTTAGACTCTGATATAATATTTCCCAATGTGCTACATAGTCAATAAGCATTTACAAAGTATCTACAATGTGCCAGGCATTGTGCAACCGTCTAAAGAAACCACCATCATTTAAGAGAGTTTATCCTAACAATCCACACTGGAATGAAGCAAAGGAATATGATATAGGTGAATGGGCAATGCAATGGACTTGTTGTAAGGAAGACCTATATTCAAATCTCACCTTAGTATCTTACTATAAATTAGACCTAGGACAAGTCACTTTACTACTTTGTGCTTTGGTTTGCTCATCCGTTAAATGAAAGGAATGAACCTTTAAGTCACCCTTCTCATTCTGAATCTTATGATCCTAAGATTATTGTATTCAAAAAAATGACACATATTGATGGAACTAATCCATCAAGATATATTGAGTGAATATTTTAGATAGAGAATTAACTGGGCTCAGAATTTAAAAGAAGGTAAGATCACATGTGGATAATCGTACATATTTTCAATGACCCCAAGTTTCTTTCTAAAACCAAAAAATAAAAAATAAAAAAATCTTTTTTTTATTTTTCTAGTGGCACTATATAATTGGAAACCATGAAATATAACAACATCTGAAGAAACAACATTTTAAAATACCTAAAGGGTAATGGAGAGCTACATGGTGATATAAATAGGCTGTCAGTCATTAACAATGATGAATTGCAAGCAAATAGCATAAAAAAAATCATAAAACAGACACATAATCAGAAAAAGATGGATGTCTGTCATAGTCTGAACATACGATTATAATTCATCAAAAAATTGCACTGGTTCCCTACTAATGTTAAAAGATATAGAAGAGAAAAGTCTCTACAATTCAGGTGGAACGGCTAAGAAGGTTCTGAAGGAGGAAAGGTAAGCCCTATAGTAGAGGAAGGCATAGGTGAACTGAGATCTACAGTATTAAAAGAAAGTATGTATATCAATGAGATCTCAGAGTCTCTGAAGTTCTACCTCATCTTTCACTAGGACAAAGAAGTCAAAAACAAAGTTAAGAAAAGATTTGTCAGGCCACAGTCCTTAGAAAACATATTTAAAATCCCAGAAATTCTGTATCAGGAAATAGTGCCTAAATTATTCAAGTATTAAAATTAGGTCTCTGCTATTCCATCACTAGTCTAAATAATAGTTTACTTAGCTTAGTTATGGTGTATAGTATATAGAGCAGAAAGAAGGAGAATGATTTTCTTTTAGATGGCTTTTAAATGTGCTCATCTTCTTCTGGAAAAGGGGCTACTCCTCTAGGTTACTTTTTCTATCTTCCCTGCCAGATTTCAAAGGATCATAAACTTAAAGCTGGGAAAAAATGTTGAGGTCCTATTATCTAATCCTCTAATTTCACAGATGAGAAAAACTAGGAAAATTAAATATAAAGATTTCATTTTTATTATAAAAATGAGATAACTATAGCAATGATGATTTTTTTAACCCAGTCAATGCAGCAAAATCACAAAATTTGACCCAGAGGTTCTATTAGTGAGCTAATACACTAAAGAGGTTGGTTAAAAAAAAAAAAAAAAGTCCTCATATTCATCAAAATATTCATTGAAACACTTTTTTGTGATAGCACCAAAAAATGAAAACAAAAGTGGATGCCCATGAATTGGGGAATGGTTAAATAAATTGTGGAACATGAATGTAAGGGAATATTACTGTGCTATAAGAAATGATTAATGTAATGACTACAGAAAAGCACTGAAAGATCTACATGAAATGTTGCAATGAAATGAGCAGAGCCAAAAAAACAATCTATTCAATGACTATAACAACATAAATAGAGAGAACAACCATGCACACAAAATCAAAAATAAATGTTGCATAATTATAAGCAACAAGCATAAGCCATTCCCCAACTGATAAATGGTCAAATGATATGAGCAGGCAGTCTTTAGAGGAAAAAAATCAAAGATATCAATAGAGATATGAAAATGGATTCTAAATTACTAATAATTGTTGTTGTTCAGTCATTTCAGTTATGTCTGACTTCTCATGGTACCATTTGGCAAAGATACTGGACTAGTTTGCAATTTCTTTCTCTAGCTCAGTTTTCTCAGATGAGGAAAGTGCCTGAGATTAGATTTTGAACTCAGTAAGGTGAGCCTTCCTCATTCCAGGACTGGTACTGTATCCACTGTATCATCTAGGTGCCCTTTACTAATATTTGGGAAAATGCAAATTAAAATGACTCAGAGATACCACCTCATCACCCATCAGATTAGGTAACATTATAGAAAAGGAAAAAAACAAATTCTGGAAACAATATGAAAAATAAGTACATTAATGCATTGTTGATAGAGTTGTGAACTATTCCAACATTCTGGAGGTCTTCCTAATTCCGGGTCCTGCACTTTATCCACTCTTGTCATATGGACAAGATCACTTCCACCAGAAATTAAAAAAGAGTCCTTATCCTTAAAGGGCCTGGACCTAGTGATTGATATAGATTATGCAAGGAAGCAATAGAAACTGTGTGCAACTCAGCATATGGGTATACATACATACACACATATATACACATCTATGTGTCCATATACTGTGTTTATTATATATACATGTAGTATGTGTGTACTGTGTGTTTTAAGCCTGACAACAACCCTACAAGATGAGTACTACAAATATTATCATCTTGTTTTACAGAAGAGGAAAGTGAAGATCAGAGGTTAAACAGCTTACCATGATAATATAGCTAAATGGTGTTAGGGTTAAGATTTGAACCAAGTCTTCCAGATTCAAAATGCAGCACTTTGTCCTATCACAGAGGTGGAAGACCAGGGATTCAAATCCAATTAGTCCAACTCCAAATCTAATATTTTATTTCATTTTGTTTTGTTCCCACTGCAATAGCATACCTTCTCTCCTTTTTTCTCCTACACCTTATGGTTACCCACATAAGCCTATCCTTCCACCACTCCATAGTGAGTATATTCTAAGAGAAGGGCACTATACATGACCTACTAACAAAAAACTAAAGCCAAAGTTTCAGATCTGGGTGATGATCAAAACAGGCAGGTAGAAAAACCAGCCAGGTCTGAATTCACAAGATGCGAGACCTGAGGTTAGGACTAAGGAATAAGGATTATGTTTCCATGAGCAGCTTCATGGAGTCCTAAATAATAAGTATTTATCACAAAATTGGAAGTAGTGAAAGAAAGAAAAAAGGAAAAAAAGAGAAAATCATCACAAGGAACATGAAGGAATTACAACATTCCCTTTTTTTTCCTCCCTATCTACTGCCCCAAGCTTAGAATATATTTTCAAATCTTCATTAAATCACATCCTGAGAACTAGACATAATGACACATGAATAAAGTAGCTCAAACAAATATTAAGAAAAAATGAAACGGCTTTGGAATAACATATTAATACCTCTCATTTACAAAGGTAACCATGCAAAACCACAGAGCAGAATATGTATATATATATAAAATCAATCAAATTATTCTTTAAAAATACACCTAAATAAATAGCACTTAGTAAAATTCTTAGGAAATAAATACCTTCAAATATATTTAGTCAGCAAATTGGCAAGTGTCAAAATCCTTGGTGAAATTAGGAAACTTCTGTCATTCCAAAATAAAAGGTCACCCACAAAAATAAATACCATCACAACTTAGTCACCCCAAGGGA
The DNA here is from genome assembly GCF_902635505.1 of Sarcophilus harrisii. NCBI lineage: Eukaryota > Metazoa > Chordata > Mammalia > Dasyuromorphia > Dasyuridae > Sarcophilus > Sarcophilus harrisii. The sequence continues at coordinate 149,248,331 of NC_045429.1, forward strand.
AGTCAAAGTAGCATTAAGCAGCTACTTAAAGAAAATGAAATCCAAATGGCATAATTTTCACAATTGTGAGAACTATACATTTTCACAAGTACTACATGTAAAGAAATGAACCATCCTGTTATAACTTCAAAATGTAACTTCTTTTTTTAAAAAAAGATGAAAATTAGGCTAATTTATAGAAACTTGAGAAACTTAGCAAACTGCAAACTATTATATAAACAGGAGCTATTACAATTATTAATAGATTTGTTATTTATAACTAAATGGATATTAAGTATTTTTGAGCTGCATATTACAAAAAAGGAAAACACAAGTTTGAAGCTTAATCATTTCACCTAAGTTTCCATGTCTATGCCAAAAATGAAGGCTGGAATGATGAAAGAAGTAAAAAAAAGATAATAAGAAATAAGAACTTGAATTCTGAAGGGGGAAAAAAACCTTATCACATCTCCCCATTCTTATTTTTAATTTGTAAAAAGGAACAGGAGAATAAAGTCCTGAAGAAATTATGTTCAAAAACAAGATTACAGATATGATGTAAATGGTAATTTATACACAATGATGGAAAGGATGTCAATGAAGTTTACTCAGATGCCAAGATACTCCTTGTCCAAAAAAAAAAGTTTAGGAACCACTAAATAAATAAATAGTCAATGAAAAGAACTATAAGCACATAAAATAACATCTCGTGCTTATTTCATTTGGGAACTTGTCAAGAAACTTGCCCAACTAATAGATCAAATGGTTTTAGGGAGCACTTGCTCAATCCCAAGTCAATTTCCCTCTTGTTCTAAATTTACCATACACTGAGTTCATACATTGCTAGTTCTTATGGAATAACTAATCGGATGCCACTTGAAAAAAGTTAATGTATATCAAGAAACTTCCCATAAACCACTCTGACCTCTGCCAACACTTATTACTAAGAGGTTCTTGGTAACCATACATTATGTGAAGTAAAAATTTAACAGATCATGTTTAATTTTATTCTACTCCTGGTTAATAATGAAAATACTAACAGAGGCCTTGATGTCCTAAAAACTCATTACCAGGAGTTTCTAATCTCCCAAAGTTACACTTTAGATAAAACTGCATTTTCCTAAACAAGTCTAAGTATACCTTAGAAAGTTCAATATTTACAATCATTGAGAACTGGTGAGTCAACTCCACTTTGCAGGTAAGGTGGGTAAGGAAGGCTGCCATGCACCCAGCTAAGTAAAAGCTAATACAATACTTTAACATATTTAATATGTATCAGTCAACCTGCCATTTGGGGGAAGAGATGGGGGAAAGGAGGGGAAAAGTTGGAACAAAAGGTTTTGCAATTGTCAATGCTGAAAAATTACCCATGCATATATCTTGTAAATAAAAAGCTATTTAAAAAAAAAAAAAAAAAAAAAAAAAAAAGCTAATACAAGCTATCCCATATGCTTTTGAATCAGGAACACAAATGAAGGAGGATAGAAACTACAAAAAGGCCAGAAGTAAAAATGTGTTCCCAAGTCATTAAAAAAAAGAAATTAGTTATAGCCATGATTGTTTCAAGTAAACCAGCATCAATAAAAAATCACTTAGACTTGATATCAATATACCCAGATTACATCTGGAATTATGCCCAAAAAGTTATCAAACTGTGCATACCCTTTGATCCAGCAGTGTTTCTACTGGGCTTATACCCCAAGGAGATACTAAAGAAGGGAAAGGGACCTGTATGTGCCAAAATGTTTGTGACAGCCCTGTTTGTAGTGGCTAGAAGCTGGAAACTGAGTGGATGCCCATCAATTGGAGAATGGTTGGGTAAATTGTGGTATATGAATGTTATGGAATATTATTGTTCTGTAAGAAATGACCAGCAGGATGAATACAGAGAGGCTTGGAGAGAATTACATGAACTGATGCTAAGTGAGCAGAACCAAGAGATCATTATATACGTCAACAACGATACTGTATGAAGATGCATTCTGATGGAAGTGGATTTCTTTGACAAAGAGACCTAATTCAGTTTCAATTGATCGATGATGGACAGAAGCAGCTACACCCAAAGAAAAAACACTGGGAAATAAATGTAAACTGTTTGCATTTTTGTTTTTCTTCCTGGGTTATTTTTACCTTCTGAATCCAATTCTCCCTGTGCAACAAGAAAACTGTTTGGATCTGCACACATACATTGTATCTAGGATATACTAGGACATATTCAACATATATAGGACTGCTTGCCATCTAGGGGAGGGGGTGGAGGGTGGGAGGGAAAAATCAGAACAGAAGTGAGTGCAAGGGATAATGTTGTAAAAAAAATTACCCTGGCATGGATTCCGTCAATAAAAAGTTACTATAATAATTTATATATATATATATATATATATACCCAGATTACAGTCTTGCAGTATTTGCTCTAGCTGACCTAAGGCAAGATACCTATCTTCTCCAGATAAAAGTAATATATTCATCTCCACTACTGATAGACTCCAAGATTCTCTTATCTGCATAAACTTGGACAAGTTACAACCTTTCTTTACCAAATTTAGAGTCAAAAGACAGTTACTATATTACACTCAATCATTCTGAACACCAGCCTGGGTGCTGAGCTTTATCATGAACTCTCATGATTCCTTCCATTTACAAGCTCTAGAATTCAGGGTTAGTATCCTACTGTGTGCTGTGATGCAATGAAATAAAAGAACAAGTGGGGAGAGAGAATACAAAAACCTACAAAGTGACACTGGTTATCAAAGCCCTCAAGCTAGTAACTACATTCTTCCAAGGACTACAGTCACTACTCCTTTAGATTTCTGAAACATTCTTCAAAGTGAATGCAGTTCTTAGTACCAAACTCTGGCTCCCTTCAGTCTGGGCAAGTTGCCACTGAATCACAAGGGATATACTAAATAAAACGTCAACTTGAAAAGATTAAGTGAATATTCCTCAATGTGCCACTGCTGTCAACAATTACAATGGCAGTCACTATTGCAATGCAGAAGGTATTTTTCCACACAGAAACTGTGTGTGTAGAGATGGGTTGTTATATGGATAATTCTCATATAGTCTATTTACATCTCTATTTTCTCCTCCTCATCATCTCCAAGACCAGCATTCTGGCCACCTCCACTGAAATGCACATAAACAAACATACGCATCTTCCTACCACTAAACCCATACTCCAAAGTTTCAATGTGATATAGAAGTAACTCTAGGTTCTTAAATGTAATATCAAGCAGATTCTAAAATTTCAAAGGTTACCTAGTCCAACCTGCACATAAATAAGAAATCTCTTTTACAACAACCCCAATACTGTCATTCAGTACAAAATACTTTATTTCTGCAAAAGAAAAACTGAAGATATTGATTGGTGACTTTTTCTTTACATATGATATGCATAACTGGTAGAAATATAGTGTGTTCCTAACAACCAAATGAAATACTAAGTCAAATAACCTTCTTATATTCCCCTTCTGGTATAAAAACTAGGAACTGCTCATTCCTGGTTTCTCAAAGTCTGACAGATCCCTACTAAACAAAATTAGTTTTGCATACTGAACTATGAGTTATTTGTAGTATACTATATTATATCTCTTTCTCCCTTCACCAGTGATCTTCACCTAAATGTTCCCTATTAGGATCCTGGCTGGGTTTCCTCAAAATTGCCTTAAAGGTATTACTCTTACTTCCATCCCTCCCTCCCACCTACACACACATATATATACATACATACATACATTCACTCACATACACACTTTTACATGTGTTGTGGCCATTTAAATAAGTTTAACTTTTCTAAAAGTTAAATTTATTCATGGCTCCCACCAAGACTCACATGATATCTGAGGTGAAACTTGCCCTATTCATAAGTAGCAATCTAAGTTTCACTTTTCTAGTTTATTACCGATATTTTTATTTGTTTGTAAAAATATGAGTCCAGTTTTGTTTTTTGGTTTGGGGTTTTTATTATTATTGTTATTGTTTTATTTTATTTGGGGGAAAGGGAAGTTGCTGGCTTCTTTCTTAGATTTTGTTTCATGTGAATCCCCACATTCTCCTTACATTGCAGCTTCTGCCTGTATAATCTAGTTTGGTGGATTTCCTCCCGCTGTGTTATTTTTCAGTTTAAAGGTACTGCTGCCATTCTCTAAACCTCACATAGCAGAATTTCTGAACAAGTTAAAGGACACCTACTTGTTCTTCTAGGGACCAGTGTTGTACATTATACAACAAATGTTCTCTACTTTTCAATATATGAGCACATTTCCTTGTCTAGTCATGTAGCTTCAATGATGTTTTTATTCCATTTTTTACAGACAATCCAGGATACATGCTTACATCTACCATACATCTACTTCCCTTAGTTCACTTTTGGTTTTGTTCTTTGAAACTAGTGGGTCTTACCCAAAGGAGATAATAAATGTATGAATTGAAATGAAATCATTGTGGTCCATCATTAACATTCCTATGATATTATTGAGGAAAGACAGGTTTTTGTATCAGTGAACATTTTGTGTTCATTGAAAACACTGAGCTGTTTCCCAAATCCAATATGGCCCCCATCTCCTCCTAGTACTACTAAATTCTGCATCAGCTCATTATCCATCTGCCACAATTGCCCAAGATGCACACATCAATAGACTGATTTGACAAGTCACTCATCCAGCTGCAAATTATAATATGGCTTATATACATGTTTTATCTATTTTGTTTTTCCATGATGGATAGAAGACTAATCTCTTTTGCATGATAATATACTTTGTAATGAGTCAACTCCAATTTAAGTCAACATATACTTTGAATCTCATCAACTTCTACTTCAAAATGCAAACATTGGAAAGCAATAAAAATTGTTAGAAAATATGTTTGGGCTCAAGAAATGAAAGAAGCCTGTCATATCACTCTCAAAAGATTTACACCTTTAAAAGAAAATAAGTGAGAAGGTATTGGATGTCACAAATGCCAAATGAATACAATGAAAAAAAAAAAATAAGTGGTTATATCACAACAGACAAGAAATAACTGTACCTACACAAGTCATTTCAAAATCTCCATCTGTTTGGAACACTTATTCCATTGTGAATAGTTCATGATTTATCTCATTACTCAACATTTTGATGATTAGGTTACTCCAAATTAGGCTGAGTTTGACTTTGGGCAAAACATTGTGAAGTAAAATTACAAGATCACAGTGTAGTATCACTTTGGTTTATTTAAAAAAAAAAAAAAAAAAAAGGTACTTCCTCTTTTGGTCCAGACCTATGATTTCATCTATGTGGAAATCATCCTTTCCCCCATGCAAATCTATAACTCTTCTGTCACTCCTTAAATTTAAGAATCACCTGAATTGCTCAGGACCACAAAACCAACACAAATCAGAAGACGAACTTGAATTTAGGTTGTCCTGATTCCAAAATTGCTAGTTATTCTGTATGGACCTGATGATGCTTCCTTCTACATTGGCTTTCCTGATTTAACAAAATTTTTCTTGAGAAACCATCAGTGTGCACATCAAGAACACACAGTTAAAACAACTTTCACTAAACACTTTATAGAACCAAAATTGTCTCTCTGTTGTTAGACAGAGCCATAGAAAACTGTTGGCAGAAACATAGAAAACTTCTACTAGATGTACAGATTTGACCAAAGCATTCAACTCAATGTCATCCTGACAAAGTAGGGAAAGCACCAGATTTGATGTTACTTCATTGTCCTTATATTAAAAGTAAATTAGACTCTATGTTCTCTTCCAGCTCTAAATCAATGACCAATAAAGTAAAATAAAGTAGAACAAAATTCAGCTCAAAGGCTCTCCTCAATCTGTCCACAAAACTTTGGTTTTGCTTTGGGTTTGGTTTTTCTAACCATGCCTTCACATTCATTTCCCAGTCATTTCTAAACCATGTCACTTAGATTCAGATGATCCTTCCTCACTCATCCCCATCCCTCTGACTCCTGGCCTTTACCCTAAGAATATGGGCTCTCATATGGGAGCTTTCAATTTCTCTTGCCCTCAATAAGACCTCCAAATCTCTTCTTGCAAGCAAGGACTATCTAGCCCATAAGCATTTATATCCTCAGTGAGCACAGAGGCTGGCATATAGTAAGTACTTAATAAATATTTTTCATAACTTTATTTTGCTCAATGATCTTTTAACACTGACATCAAGAGAAATGGTACTACATATTTGTCAAAAGTATTTATCACAGTCAAGGAAAGTGACTTATGTTAAGATGTAAAGCAAGGGTTCTTAACCTGGGATCTGTGAACTTGCTTTATTTAATATTTTCATGATAATATTTCAATGTCACTAGTTTCCTGTATAAGTCTAAGTATTTTATTTTATGCATTTAAAAGACATTATTCTCAGAAGACAACCAGAAACTTCACATACCAAAAGGGACTGGGGAGGGGGGGAGAGGGGGAAAAGGAGAGGGGGAAAGGGAGAGAGGAAGGTTGAGATTTGCTATTGATGGTGAAGTTCTCCAAATTCGCTATCTGAAAATGAATAACTGTCCCCAAACAAAGCATGACCTAAAAAATTCATAAAGTGCAGTAGTACACTCTTCCTGAAATTTGTTAACCAATAAATACTACATTCTGTTAATGATATGATAATTAGTCAAATATTCAGTGGCATTAGTCTAGATTTTTCAAATGTATTATCTTCATAGGTAACTAGGTAGAAAACATCTAGGAACAATAATGAGTATTCCCTCCTACTTTGGGAACCAAGGGTAAATCACAACAATTTTGCTTTGCAAATAATGAAGGCAAGAAAATCATTCCTATTTTCTGGCATGATATGCACAAGATCAACTCTAAATGAATTATACAAAGAGGAAGATAAAAAGATAGATGAAAATTGAATATGTAAATAAGTTCCACATTAGCTCTCTTAGCTGATAAAAATAAAATCACCCAATTAGTCCCATAGATATAATAATTATCTGGGAAAAATAAAAAAAGTTTCTATGACTAACTAGATTTTAACTTAAGCTTGCTTTAGACACCAAAAAGGCTATTTATAACATCAAGGCTGTGTTTAGAGCTGATAAAGAGCGTGATAAACACGCTTAGGACACAAGCGTGTTTAGTACAATTTTTAGGGACTATATAATCTATTGGAGGGCAGGGATTAGGTTCCATTTGATCTCTGTAACCCAACAATCAATGTTTATTAAAATAAATTGAAAAAGATGCAAAGCTAGAATAAGTACCAATACTCCCCATTTAAAAAGTTTTGTCACTACTGACATGCTTAAAAACTATCACTGTCTCAACTTTTCATTCTTAGATTTCTGTTTTATAGAAAAAATTGCTTATGAAGATTTCATTCACCCTGGATGGCCTTCAATATATATTGAAGAATTGGGAATAGAAAGCATTACCCACCAAATAGTTCATAAATACAAGCCAAATCTTCAAGAACTGGACTCACTTCCATACAGCTAATATTTTCCATTTTGAAATTTACAGAATATTATTACTCTGAACCTTACTATATACTTTGTCTCTAAACTTTAGGTAACATATAGATATATATACATCCTCTCTCTTTTCCTCTCCCCATTAGAAAACAAGTTCCCAAAACTTAACATAATACATGGCACACAGTAAACAATTAGTAAATGCTCCTTTCTTCCTTCATTCATTCCTTTATTCCTTCTTTTCCTTTTTAAGAAAATAAACCCAATCCATTGCATGAGGTCATTATCTTGGGGAGAAGAAAGGGATACATATGAATGTGATATCTTTTCCCCAGTTATTATTATATATATACTCCCTTTAATCTCCATCTCTCTAAATAAAGTGACAAGATCAGACCTGACCTGTTTCTGCCCTATTTTTTCTCTCTATCTCACACTTTCAAATTCTAAAAATCCCATAGATATAGGAAAACCTAGGAAAAATTCCACTTCCTTAGTGCCAACCCAGCAGTCAAAGTTTAATGACCACAGGGAAGTCCCAGATCCATCCATTCCTTCATTTCAACCATCATGTCTAGACATCCTTTTGCTGAAAGATAGTGGAACTGAGAAAGCTATTCTTATAGCTCCTTTATAGATTGGGAAAGGGATAGAACAGTGGAAAGAGTGGAAAGGTTATATAAGACAGTGGAAAATGTTTATTGACTGATCCAGCAATCAATGAACTAGAGACAGCAATGATATGAAATAGAAACATCAAGGATATGAAATAGAGATGTCAGTGATTATATTAGGCTGAAAAGATTTTTCAAAGTTGTTATGATGCTTACAAGAGTTAACAATCATTACAGGATCAAGTCTAGTTAAATCACTCTACTGGATGTCAGAAGAAATCTCAGATCTTCCAAGTTCTACCTGTTCATCCTTGAACAAATCACTTTACCTCTAACTCCTGGGTCTCAGTTTTCTTAACACCCACAAAATGAATCCACTGAATTAGTGGATCTCTAAGCTCCTTTCCATATCTAAATCTTATGCTCTATTAAAAGAAAGCTGAGTAAAAATTATATTCTCAGTATATTTGTGCATAAAGATAGGAATCAAATTCAAAATATTTTAGATGTTAATGCATTAATTTCAACTCATTCCTTTCTGTAAGTTTTTTAAGTAAGTTTTTCATACAGTTCACAATTACTTTTTTGCAGAGGAAAAAAAGCAAAGATCTTTAAGTTTTCATGAGAATTATGTAAACTGAATTAGATGGTAAGCTTCTTGAGGGTAGGGACTGGTTTTGGTCTTTCTTTCCCTAGGGTTAAGCTCAGTGTCTGGCATATAGTAGGTGCTTAATAAATGTTTATTGACTGACTGACTAAATTATCATTGATGCCTAAATACAGGGATCAACAGTAAATGTGAAATAGAGCCATTAGTGATTATGTTAAGCTGAAAGGACTTTTCAAAGTTGTTATGCTGCTGGTATATCAAGAGTAATCTATAATTACAGGATCAAGCCTAGTTAAATTATTGTAAAAATAAAAACCTCTTTGCCTTGTTTAACTACAATACTTTCCACAATAAATTCAAGTACTTATTTTGGAATCAGATTTACTTCTTTTCCTCTCTCTTATTATCAACAAAGACTCAAAAGACACATTTCAACCAGCAGTTTGTTGATCAATTAATATTTATTAGACACATACTGTGCAGGAGCTATACTAGAGGATTGGGAAAACTGAGACAATATCTACTATCAAGTTTTGGGGAATGGAAATATAGTATGTAAGATAAGCAAATATAGGATACATACAGCATAAATACAAAGTGGTATGGATGGGCAGGGCTCCAACAACTGCAGGGAAGCAGAAGAGGCAATTTTTAAAAGACAATGCTTGAACTGATATTTTAATAAAACTATCAGTCATAGAAGACTCAGGCCTTAGATGTCCAAAGTGGATGGGGAGAGGTGGGATCTTTGAAAAACTATCTAACATTTTCATTCTGGCATTTAGGTGGCTTACAACCTAGCTTCTTAAACTGTGGTTCACCACCTTTTGTGAGGTCTCCTAACTAAATGTGGGAGTTGAAAAATTATGATTTATTATTAGTAACTTTGATTTAGACTTATTTTATATATCTATATACCCAAGGTCATATAAAAATTTTTTGAGTTAAAAGAGATAGTGACTGGAAAAAATTTTAGAAGTCTTGGCATAAAGAACAGACTGCCAGACTTGTAATTAAGAAAAACTAAGTTCACATCCTGTTTCAAACCTATGCAATCCTAGGCAAGTCATTTAATGAGTCTGCTTTCAAACTCACTTCTTTTACTTCAAGGTATTGTTACGAAGGTAAAATAAGTAAAATGTTTTGCAAATCTAAAAGTACTATATAAAGGCTAGGATATCACAAATAGTTAAAGGATATAAACAACTCTTGAAAGAACTGCAAACTGATAACAGTCACATAAAAATATGTTCCAAATCACAAACATTAAAAAAAAAAAAAATACATCCTACCTCACACCCAGAAAATTGAGAAGGATGAAAAAAGACAGAAATAGTACTGGATGGTTTTGGAAAGACTAATATATATGACTAGTGGAACTGTGAATTTATACAACTACATCAAGTCAAGGATTCCACTGCCAAGCGCAAATATACCCCATGGAGATCACTGATTAAAGGAAAGACCACTAATTTGGTATATGACTTGCCATATACCAAAATATTTATAAGAGCACTCTAAATGACAGTAAAAAACTGAAAACAAAATAGGGGTCCAATAATTGGAAATATAGTTAAAGAAATTGCAATCCATGACTGTAATTGAATATTAAATCAGTGGGGTTTTTTTCCATTGTGTTCAATTTTTCATGACCCACTTTTGGGATTTTCTTGGCAGACACCTAGAGTGTATCTGTCATTTCCTTTCCATTCCAATTTACAGATGTGGAAACTGAGCCAAACAGGGTTAAGTGGCTTGCCCAGGTTCACATAGGTAATAAGTGACTGAGAAAAAATTTTAAATCAGGAAGATGAGTCTTCTTGACTCCAGATCCAGTACTCTATCCAGTCACCCAATGGAATATTACTATGCTGTGTTTATACACACACACACACACACACACACAAATATACACACCCACATCCAGATATATATAAAAAAGTATGAAAAGACTTACATGAACTGATGCAAAATTAACACAGCCAAGAAAATAATTATATACAGTTGACTTCAACAACATCAATTAAAAGGACATAAACAAATAAAGGAAAGATGAATGGATGGATAAATATTGCAAAATTACAAGAGCAAACTTAGTAAAGATAAAAACAAAAGACAATATTTTTTGTGAAATGATACTATTATTATTACTATTTAACAGATGAAGAAATGAAGACCCCAAGAAATTAAGTAGTTTTGACCAAGGTCACACAGCTAAACAGTGACAAAGCTATTATAGTAAGACAGCAAGCATTTAAGAGCCCTATATTCACTGTGCTTAGCAGTCATAATATAAAGAAATAGAAAAACAGTCCCTAACATTAAGCTCACTATTTAATGGAGAAGAGCATATATAAGTAACTACATACAAACAAGATATGTGATATATGTAGACATTTTATATTTGATATTAGAAAGAATAAGGAATTACTGAAGTTTAATGAAAGGGAAACCGCAGTAAAGTGACATGTCTGATCAGATCTGCACTTTAGGAAGATCTTTGTGACAGCTAAGCTGAAGGACAACTGACAGACACACTTGAGGCAGACAGGCTATCCAGAAAGTTACTACAATAATGCAGATATAAGATGATGGGGGGGTCTGCATGAGAATAGTGACAGCATCCCAGTTTTCTTATCTTCCAGTCCAATATTCTTTTGTCTACATGCCATTAAGGACATAATGAGATAAATTCTGTCAGTGAATAAACTAGGCATAAAACAGGCCCTTTAGAGAAATTCTTTCAAAGCTTTGTGTTCACTTGAACATTAAAATAACAAATGTCCTCAACAATAACTTGATAAATAGCCAAAAATTAATATAATTCTAAACTTTCAGACAGTATGCAGATAGAAAATTTATTTTGATCAATGTTGCCATGGGTGGAATCATTTTCTTCTGCAAAAACTACCATGTTTAAAAAAAAAAAAAAAAAAAAAAAGAATAGGTCAGAATTGCTTTACTTCAAAAAAAAAAAATGCTGCTGGAAAGGTATAATTAAGCAGGCGGGCAAATGGAAGGAGGAGGGATAAGAAAACTATACTTGGGTGGTATTCAAATATTTAAAAAATAGCAACAATTCCACATTGAGGCTGGTTGGCAACTGAATCCACTAGTAAGAATCAAAGCCTCTTAGAATAAATTGATTGGTGATATCTATCTCCTATGATGGGTCTTTTTTTTTACTAAGGAATTTTGAAACAAAATGAGAAAACTAAATTCTTCTTTTGTCATGTCATCCCACCTATACCCAATATGTTTCCTTGATTTAAACTGTTTTAATGAAAGAATGCTAATAAATTCTCCTCCAAAATTGTATAATCCTATAAATCTTTTAACAAACATCTACTGTCAATGATGCCTAATACACTGAAAACAAATAAGGTTTCTGAAGTCTGAAGTCAGAAGCCACTCATTACTAGAGAAGGCAATTAGGGAGGGAGGGCAAGGGAGTGGATGGAATCACAGTCATGAAAATCTATCAATTCAATTTCCCCCCATTGCTATATCTCTAGGAATACATGATGTGTATTTGTGACAGCTAAGCTGAAGGACAGACTGACAGACACACTTGAGGCAGACAGGCTACCCAGAAAGTTACTACAATAGTGCAGATATGAGGTGATGGGGGCCTGCATGAGGATAGTGACAGCAGCATTCTTGAGATTAGTGAAGAGTTGTATGAAAATGGCATTTAACTGGCTTTTTATAAGGGTCCAGCTCTCTCTTCTTTACTAAAAGTTTCTGATTAAGTATTCTTTTTTCAAAAGGGATATTTTCTCCTACCTAGCAAATATTAGGCACATAAATCTTCTCCACTCATTCCCAATCAATTTGTTAGTCTTAGAAAAGGATCATAAGATTTTTCAGAAAAGAAAGACTGAAAAAATCAGGTATCTGGGTACGTTCAACTCCACACTTAGTCAATGACAAATTTAATTCAATCTGTCTTTATTTCTAGTATTTTTTTTTTTGGTCCAGTATTAATGCAACAAACACATAGTAAAACTTATGTAAAAGGACAAAACTAAAACAGTCCTTGCTCTCAAGCAGCTTACATTCCATTAGGGTCTTCATCCTGTGACATTGGTAATCCCAGGTTTCAACCCTGAATCATTTTGCTTGAGACTCTCTAAACTGGTAGAGAGAAGGATGGGAGAATCTTTGATACTGTCTGGGCATAAGTGATGAGCACTGATTTCAGGAGAGAATTGCATGAAATGATGCTAAGTGAAGTGAGTGGAAGCAAGAGATCACCGTACACAACAACAGCAAGATTGTGTGTTGAGCAACTGGGATGGACGTGGTTCTTTTTAACAATGAGGTGATTCAGGCCAATTCCAATAGAATTGTAATAGAGAAAGGCCAACTGCATCTAGAAAGAAAACTATGAGAACTGAATGTGTATAATAACATGGTATTTTTGCCTTTTTTGTTGTTTTTTTTTCCTTTCTCAGTTTTTTTCCTTTTTGATTTGATTTTTCTTGTGTAGTACGATAAATGTAGAAATAAATATAGAGGAATTGCACATATTTAACTATATTGGATTACTTGCTATCTAGCTAAGAGGAGTGAGGGGAAGAGAAGGAAAAAATTTGGAACACAAGATTTTGCAAGAGTAAATGTTGAAAATTATCTTTGTATGTATTTTGAAAATAAAAAGCTATTATTAAAAAAAAATTTAAAGCATCACAAATAATGATTAATGAGTAAACTCATTTGTTCAAAAGAGGCTTAGACAAATGAATTTACTCTTATAACACCTCAAATAACAAATGTGATGCTCTTTTGTTGTAAGCACCATTTGGTGAGAGAGTAATTCCTTTGGCACATCTTCCCCCTTGAACAAACAGGTGTCAGGAAAGGTAATGGTTTTGTTACTGTTAACCTTAAAAAAATCATGTTTGTAGATCAGCAGTATTCAGGGGAACAAGTGGATATAATTCTAATACTATACCCTTCTCTCTCAAGAAGGGAAACAAAGCCGTCAGCCATATGCTGACTAGTTCAGTTTAGTACAGGGGTCACAGTCTCCCTAGAAGGGCAATTATATCAAGGCTTCCCTCTAGTAGCCTGTATGTTTAAAGAGTGTACATGAATATAGACTTCTTATATATCCAGCATAAACCTGACATATCCAATCAGTTTTTTAAATCCTTACCTCATTCTATGATTTAACTGTATCATGAACTTCTTCTTAAAGGGTCACTAGAGATTTCTTTTATTTAAATCTCTTTTGGGGTTTCTATTGTCAGCTAAGAGCAAATTATTATGTACCTATTCAATCAGAAGCTCAAGTGAAAAATGAATAACACTGTGAGGGACTTTTTCAGTGGCATTTTATTCATAGCCAATGAAAACAAGGTTTAATGTGTTTCCAGGTCTTCTCTGACAACTCATTCATACACACCATTAATTCCATCTGAGGACAAAGAATGAGGTGGCCATGAGCAGTCATAAATAAATTTTTCATTCAGAATATAGAAGTTCAAGAAATCACAGAGATCAACTTATACACTGAAACAATTTAACAAATAGAAAACTTAGGGTCAAACTTCCCCTCAGTCATACAGCTAGTTAGAAGGAATACAAGCTTTTCTACTCTTCTCTAAAATTCAATGTTCTGGAAGTTGATCCTAATACATACAGAAGGAGAAGATCTAGGGACTCTACCCATAATCCCCCAGAGATATTTTCTTATTAAAACTTTTTCAGAGGAGATATTATCCTAAGACTCCTGATTCTGCCACTTTTTCCATGAGTAGATAGAAGGGGAGTATAGACATATGACTTCACTGGTTTCATCACAAGATCACTGGACCTGGTCTCCATCATCTCATTGTTGAAAAGAATTCATCAGAATTGATCGTCGTATAATATTGATGTTGCTGTGTTCAATGGCTTCCTGGTTCTGCTCATTTCACTTAGCATCAGTTCATGTAAGTCTCTCTAGGCCTTTCTGAAATCATCCTCCTGATCATTTCTTATAGAACAATAATATTCCATCACATTCATATATCATAACTTATTTAGCCATTCTCCAATTGATGGGCATCCACTCAGTTTCCAGTTTCTTGCCATTATAAAAAGGGCTGCCACAAACATTTTTGCACATGTGGGTCCCTTTCCTTCCTTTAAGATCTCTTTGGGATATAAGCCCAATAGAAACACTATTGGGTCACAGAGTATGCACAATTTGATAGTCCTTTGGCCATAGTTCCAAATTGCTCTCCAGAATGGTTGAATCAGTTCACAACTCCATCAACAATGTATTAATGTCCAGTTTTCCCACATCCCCTCCAACATTCATCATTATCTTTTTTTGTCATCTTAGTCAATCTGAGAGGTGTGTAGTAGTATCTCAGAGTTGTCTTAATTTGCATTTCTCATCTTCTCATATGAATAGAAATAATTTTAATTTCTTCATCTGAAGAATGTCTGTTCATATCTTTTGACCATTTATCAATTGGAGAATGGGCTGAATTCTTATAAATTTGAGTCAATTCTCTACAATTTTTTAAATTTTTAAATTTTTAAAATGAGGTCTTTATCAGAACTCTTAAATGTAAAAATGATTTCCCAATTTATTGCTTCCCTTCTGATCTTGTCTGCATTAGTTTTGTTTATACAAAAACTTTTTAATTTAATATAATCAAGATTATCCATCTGGTGTTGAATTATAAGTTCCAGTTCTTCTTGGACACAAATTCCTTCCTTCTCCACAGATCTGAGAGACAATCTATCCTATGTTCTTCTCATTTGTTTATAATGTCACTCTTTATGTCTAAATCATGAACCCATTTAGGGTTTATCGTGGTATATAGTGTTAGGTGTGGGTCAAGCCCTAATTTCTTCCAAACCAGTTTCTAATTTTCCCAGCAGTTTTTGTCAAATAGTTTGTTCTTATCTCAAAAGTTGGGGTCTTTGGGTTTGTCAGACAGTAGATTGCTATGCCACTTAAAGTCTTTAGGAGTTGAATGGAATAGCAATTCTCAAATACAGGGGATCTCAGTGTATGATGGCACTTAGATGGAATGAATGGTATAAAAGATTCTACACTCTTTAAAAAGTCCCTAAAAGATCTTTTCTTCATAGAGATTATATTTATCCTTACTACATTAGAAACTAAAACATCTTAATATAATTAAAACAGCTTTGACCTCATGATCCCCTATGAAGAGATGTCAGGAATCCCTGAGATTCTCCACCAAGCCACACTAGTGGCCTAGAGATGAAATGACTTGCCTAGGATCAGTATGTCATTGGGAGACTAGCTTTATCTATTATGTTCTTCAATAATGTTCATTCAATGCAGTGACTTAAGTTTAACCATTAAATCCTCTTGTGGCTATTTATCTCCCTCAAGAAAAGAAATAAAAGTGCTTGTGCTCTTATCAAATAAACACAGGCACACTCCTTGTAATCCTTTCTAGAAAGAAGCAAAACAAGAAGAAAAAATGTTAACTCACATTTCACCAAATATCATTAATATATGATCCCAAGAAATGAACTGGTATGGGAGACTTATACTGACCAGCTCTTCAGAAGACAAGGAAATCAGAAACTTTGAATTAACAGCAGGTATCTTTGTATGAGGAAAATTAAAATCTTTTATATCATTCACTCCACCTTAATGCCATCACACAGAAGCTCCATTTAAAAGGAAAAAAAAAAAAAAAAAAAACACCTGAACAAGCTTCTCTGTTAATGAGTAATTTATGTATGATTATTTTCTACTTTTGGCAACAAAATGGAAAGATTCATCAACAAATAAAAATTCATTGTATGCAAAAACTAGGTCAAACATTATCAGAAGAAATTTTGCCCTTCAAACTTTGCAATAGACTAATTCCGGTAATACCAGCTTTTATTTTCATTCACCATCAGAGGGAAACTATCTATTGCTGTGTTTGCCACAACTCCACAACCAAAAGGAACAGCACTGGCATTTATTAGGAGATGTAGCTGAAGTAAATCCTACTTCTTGGGAACTTCGTTCACACGAGTGACCTTGAAGAACAAGTTACAACCTCTATAACCCTCAATTAGCTCCTCAGAAAAAATGAAGGAGCTGGATTAAATCTCAGGCAATACTAATATTCTATGATCTTATAAAAACATTTGTATATGTATATTTTTTCGGAATATTATCTTTTAGCACATAATACCCACAAAGAGCCTTCATCATAGCAGCTAAGTGGCGCAATGGGTAGAGTTACCAGTCCTGGAATTAGGAAAACCTGAGTTCAAAAATGGCCTCAGACACTTACTGTATGATCTGGTCATACAACTAACATATCTCAGTTTCCTCATTTATTAAATGGCAATAATAATAGCACCAACCTCCCATTTGATTGGACAATCAAATGCGATAATAAATGTAAAGTGTTTAACACAATGCTTAGCATAAAGTGCAATAGAAGTACTAGTTATTATTATTATTATTATTATTATTACTGACAGAAAGCCATCCTCAGTGCTAGGAAGACTCAAGTTCAAATCTTGCCTTTGATACATACAGCCTAGGAAAATCAGGAAAAATTCCATTGTCTCTCTGTGCTCCAGGCAATTTACAAATTGCAAAGCGTTAATCTATTTTAGCAGGAAGAGTGCTCTATATACCAGGATGTATATATACAAATGTTTTTCTAAGATCATAGAATATTAGTATTGCCTGAGATTTAATCCAGCCCCCTCATTTTTCTGAGGAGCTAATTGAGGGCTATAGAGGTTGCAACTTGTTCTTCAAGGTCTCTCATGTAAACGAAGTTCCGAAGAACTAGGATTTACTTCAGCTAATCTCCTAATTTTTCTGCCAGTACTGTTCCGTTTGGTTGTAATCCAAACCTATAAAATAGGTATACAAATCAAACATTTACTTATTAAAAATCCTTTGGTATGCATATAATTTTACCATTTATTAATGACAAAAGCCAATTTGCATTTAGTTAGATGGATGGTCTTATTTATTTTTACATAAAAAAATTAAATCTTGGCAGAATATTTGATAACTTTACTGTTGGCAAAATTTTTACAACCCCTACATTCAGTTCCCAATTCACAGTTGAAAAAGCCTGACCTTATACTAAAGACATCAGTCTGGATTTCTGGATTTCTAAAGAAAACAGGTCTGGATTAAAATGCACCCCATACATAGGGATGATTATTTAACAGCAAAAGTTTATTTCTAAATATGATCCTAATGGAATTTCACAGTGCTACAAGCAATAGACTAAGAGAAATACAGTAAGATAATAATGAAGTAAACAGAGCCACAACAATCCATCTACAAAATGACTATCCAAATGTAAATGATAAAAATACAGTAAAACAAGCTAACTTGGATCTACTCTAGGGAGTCTCTGGCCTGGAGAATAGATAAGAAAAATACCCTCAGTATAAGTTCTTCCCAATAGAGAGATGCAGGAATGTCTTATGTATGTTTAAATGCTTTCTCTGCTTTACAAGGAAGATTGTGGGTAGGAGGAGGGGAAGGGAAATGGTTAGTGTAAAAACAAAAGGCTACAAAAACTTTTTTAAAGTTATTTAACAATAAAGGGAAAACAAAGAACACAAAGCCCCACCAGTTTGTCACAGATAAAAATTTAGAACAATAAATTCCTAAATTCCACCTAACCAGTGACTTAGTGCTAAAAGTGGGTCAGAATACAAAGAAATGCACTCCTTAGCCCTTATCTCATTCTGCCTTGTCCTCCATCCATTCTTGCCGATTCTGTGTGGCTGCTTCTTGATCCATTTATAAGAAACTAAAACTATCCTTTTTTCTTTAACTTCACAAATTAGTTTCAGTGGTCATTGGTCTAGTGCAGTAATCTAATTATTCCCTCCACATCCAGTCTCTTCCTTCTCTAATCCATCCTTTACAGCACTGCCAATATTCCTAAAACATATCATTATATGTTCAAGAAGCACCACTGTCTGCAAAATAAAATAAAACTCACTTAACACATAAAACCCATCCCAATCTGCTGCTAACTTGTCTTAATCCAAACTTACTCCTCCTAGTGCTTCAGCCAAAATAGATTATTTGCTGTCTTTGGAAGAGGATTCCATCCCCACCCTAATGTCCTTGCAAAGGTTACTCTCCTGTATCTGGAATGATCATCTTCTATATCTCCAGAGTCTGGTAGTTTGGAGCCTAGAAACACACCTGAGATTGAATTAGATCTAACTGGATGACTCTGAGGAAATTATTTAGGCTCTATTTGCTTTAGTTTCTTCAACTCTAAAATTATAACAATAGCACCCATATGCCCAAGTTGTCATGAGGATCAATGAGATAGTATTTGTAAAAGGTACTTACTACAGTGCCCAAGACATAGTAGGTGCTAAATGTACATTTTTTCCCTTCTCTTTCAGCTCTCAAAATTCCCTGAAACCTTTCAAAGCTCAACTCCAATGTCCCTTCCCCCAAAAAACCTTTTCTACTTCGCCAGGCTATTAGTATCTCTAATCAATTACAAAATATTTGTTTTGCATAGATCCATATCTCCCCAAAACTCCTTGAAGACAAACTGCCTCACTTTTGTCTTTACATGACCAAAAATTAGTATAGTGTCTTGCACATGACATGGACTTAGTAAATGCTTGACTGGTCACTGGCCAAATAATTGGTCAAAACTCTCAAATGCATCCAAATCTCAGAAAATCCAATTCTCATTAATATGAGTAACACAAAACCCTTTATGACAATTACATAACACATATAATATGAAATGTTCAGAGGAACAAAGAGCAACCAATTATGTTAAGATTTAAGATTTAGGTTCCAAACCACAAGTTGACACTACAAAACAGCATGAAGTCTTAAAAAAAGCTAGATTTATAGCCAGTTTTCCCTAAATTGAAAGGGGCAAACATGGGTATAAATAAACACTCAACTTTACATTTCGAAGGAGGCAAATGGCTAAATTCACTTTACAAAGAGTCAGGGAAAAGGTCTCATGGAAAGTGGAAATTTTTCATTGAGGGCTAAGACTATACCTTAACCACCAGGATGAAATAATTCATAAAATTGCATCTTTAGTGGAAAACAAAAAGAAAAAGACAATAATCTATTTTTTTCCTCCACACAAGAAAACCTCACATTTAGAAAGCATCTGTTGCCTGAATATTTATGATATCTGAAAATCCTAACTTCACTGACTAAACCTGGCCTTTCTACTACTTAATTATTCCCCAAGTGAGCACTGTTGCTCAACATCTGCTCTTAATTTGCTTTTAATTTCCATTTATTCTGCTTACCTGTATGAAGCTGAAATAAGTAATGTAGGCTGACATTATCTTCCCTACGTCACATTAAGCATTCTGTACTTCAATTAGAATGCCTCTCTGCAATGGTTTTTTCCAGGCTTTGTTCGAATATAAATATTGTTGACCTGTCCAAAGTATTTAATTTCACATTTAGATCTGGAATTTTTATTATCTTTCATTTTTAACTTTTCAAACTGTCTGCATTTTAAGAGTTTCAACACTTCAGTTTTTCTTCATTTTAACTTTCACATTTTTATTTCCTTAAAACATTACCAGGAAATGTTTAGAATTGCACGAGTTTAATCTATATCTGATTGCTTGTCCTCTAAAGGAGAAGGGGAGAGGGAAAGGGAGGGGAGGAAAAATTTGGAACACAAGGTTTTTTGCAAAGGTGAATGTTGAAAGCTATGTTTAGATGTATTTGGAAAAGTAAAAAGCCATCAAAGGATATGAACAGACAATTTTCAAGTGGATAAATTAAAGCTATCTATAGTCATTTCAAAATGCTCTAAATCATTGACTAGAGAAATGCAAACTAAAAAAACTCTGAGTTGCCACCTTATACCTCTCAGATTGATTTGAAACAATGTTGAGAAAGGGTTATAAAATCATGCATATCTTTGATCCAGTAGTGCTACAGTACTTGGTCTGAATCCCAAAGAAATCATAAAGGAGGAAAAAGGACCCATATGTACAAAAACGTTTGTAGCAGCTCTTTTTGTGATAGCAAAAAAAAATTGGAAAATGAATACATCCTCATCAACTAGGGAATGGCTGAATAAGTTATGTTATATGAAAGTAATGAAATATTATTATTCCATAAAAAAAAAAGTTATGAACAAGCTGATTTTAGAAAGGCTTGTTAAGATTTACACGAACTGATGCTGAGTGAAACAAGCAGAACCAGGAATACATTGTACGAAGTAGAAGCAAGATTGTTCAATGAACAACTATGAAAACCTTGGTTCTTCTCAGTGGTTCAGTGATCCAAGGCAATCCCAATAAACTTTGGATGTAAAACACCATCTGCATCCAGGAAGAGAACTATGGAGATTGGGTATAAATCCACACATGCTATGTTCACTTTTTTTTTTCTTTTTCTTCTGCTTTTTTTTCTCTCATGGTTTTTCTTTTTTGTTCTGATTTTTCTCTCCCAATATGATTCACAAGGAAATGTATTTTTTTAAATGAATGTACATGTATAAACAGAAAAAAAAAAAAGAAAAAATTTTAAAGAAAAAAAAGGCATAAAATAAAATTAGAAAGATAATTTAAAAAAAAAACATTACTGACTTCCAGTCACCTTTATGTAAAAAGGTACTTTTCAAATTCAATCTATTTCAAATGGCTCAAATTTTTAATATAACTAAAAAAAATTTTAAAAACCTTCAAAAATAATAATAACAGGCAGCTTGCCATAGCCAGGGGCAAAAAAACACTGCCTGGAAAACAGGAGTCTGGGGTTCAAGGACCAATTCTGCCAATGACCCTGGAAAAGTTATTTTACCTCTAAGACTCAGTTTCCTTTTCTATCAAACAGACGGGTAATGACCTCCAAGGTCCCACTCTTTGAAAACATTAATAGTCAAACTACATAAAGGGTAAAAATAATCTAAATATGTAAGCTTTTTAGTAAACCAATGAAGAATAAATTTCAGCATCAATGCTAAATCAATGACAATGCCCTGATCTCTATTTACAAGGTGTTTTTCTAGGCTATCCCTTTAGACCAAAGAGAAAAGCAGTCTCATAAAGGGCAATATGCATTTTTACAAATTGGAGAGAGGTATTTAAAACCATTCTAAAAAACTTAAGCTGCTATAAACAAACATTTATGGAGTTCCTGCTGCATGTAAGGTATTGTCCTTGCAATCTAATCGAATAGAGATACATGTACCTATTAAGAAAAAATAACAATAGACTTATCTGTGCTAATGGTTGGAATTGATTCATAATAACAATTTAAAATAGTGATTGTTCTAAAAACTCATCCTTTGTCTTTGGAAAGCATGAAGTGATTTATATTTAATCCAAATGAATATATTATATGAATAAATTTAGTCCAAATGAAAAAGACAAAAAAAAAATTTAATTGAATCAAGTTGAATATGAATCAACTTCAAAATGACATAGCTTTACAAAAAGCAAAGGCAATCCTGGCTGCAACAGGAGAAATAACAGTGTCTAATATAAGGGAAATAAAAACCCTCACTATACCACTCCACATCCAAAAATATTCCTGTTCAATTTTGTAAATTACATTTTGAGAAAGGCAGTGACAAACTAGAATACATCCACAGGAGAGTAATCAGCAATGTAAGAATCCAGGGGAGCTGGTTAAAGGAACGGAACATGTCTTACCCACTGAACGATTTGGGAGGCTATGAACAAATTAATAATCTGTAAAACTGGGATAATAACAGCAACTACCTCATAGGATTTTTGTGAGAATTAAATGAAATAATACATGTGAACAGCTCTGCAAACTTCAAAGCTCTATTAAAAACTATTATTATAGTGAAGGCAGCTTGGTGATAGCAGATAAGAGTACCAGACCTAGAGTAACTTGAAGACTCATCTTCCGCAGTTCAAATCCAGTTTTAGACAATTAATAGCTATGTAACTCTGGGCTAGTCACTTAACCCTGTATGCCTCAGTTTCCTCATCTGTAAAATAAGTTGGAAAAGGAAACAGCAAATCACTCCAGTATTTCTCCCATAGGACAAGTTAGTTGGGGTCATGAGAAGCTAAATATGACTGAACAACAACTGAATAATATTATTATAGTGAAGATAAGATTTAGGAGAGATGACATCACCCAAATATAAATATTTGCAAGAGTGTGTGGAATGAGAATTGGTCTTATTTTTTTGGTGGTTGTTGTTGTTTTGTCCTTCGTTCTCAGAGAGAACCATGACATCAGGGAGCTGATGCATGACATACAAGTGAATTGAATATAAGTGAGGAAGGGCTGTGTAAGGTCACCTGCCTCACTTTCCCCTCCAGAGCATCTGGGTCCAATGGCCAGATATAGATCAGAAGGACTGGAGATGTCCCTGGGTGCAATGGGAGACCTTGACCTTTTTAAGCTAAGGTCTTTAACAGGTCTCAGTCTGACTAAGGCTGTACCCATTCTTGATTAAGGCTAGGTAGCAACTGAAGCAAAGAATGCTCATTCATTCATTTATTTATTTATTTATTTAGAAGGTCTTACTGTATCTAGCTAACAAAGGAAAGAACTAAGAATCAAGTTTGGAAGTTAGAGACAAAATATTTTTTCTTAATGTAAGGAAGAAATAAAATTTTAACAATTATAACTATAAAAAAGGGAATGAATTGTATTGTGAGGTAGTGAGTTTTCCATCACTGGAAGTGTTCAAGAGCCTCATTGATAATACAAAACAGACTTCTTAACTGTATGAAAAGCTTTGAATAAAGTAAACTCTAAAGGTCTTTTTCAGTCCTAAAAGCTTATACCTCCTTGAGCTAAAATGAAAAAGAGAAGACTTTTTGGAGGTGATTGTTAAAACAAGAGCAAAGTAGAGAACAAAAAAGATACAGAAGTATAATTTGGTCCCAAAGTAGAATGCATGTACAGGAAAACTAGACTAGACTAGAAAAGTAGGTTGGGGCTCATTTATTTGTTTAATTTAGACAAATATGAGAGTTCAGTTCAAAATTTCTAAACAAACATCATGTATAATTGACATCGGTGCCAAGTCATCTGGATTAAGATGTTTTGCCGACAAAGTGCTACACAGGACTAGACTGAGTGAAGACTTGAAAGGACAACAAGGAGACTAATCTCTCATCAAAAAATATTCAGTATTTCAACTTACATTGGGATGCACACCTGCACATTTACAGGCTTCAAATCAAACCTAACTACTCCATAGAAACAATGTGATAATATACCTTCCTGACCACAGGCCTGATGCCCATCATTTTATAGAATTATGGTCATAAATGCCATTTTTAGTCAATTATAAATAAGGAGCAGCTAGATAGCACAGTGAATAAAGCACCAGACCTTAAGTCAGGAGGATCTCAGTTCAAATTCAGATTCAAATACTTTACACTTATTAGCTGTGTGGCCCTGGGTAAATCACCTAAATGACCAAAGGGAAAAAAAAAATTTATAAATCATATACCTTTCTGCATATGATAAAAGAAATCAATAATATACGTTAATAATTTCAACAATAAATAATAAATCACTTAAAGAGGATTATTAAAATAATTGCATAACTTTAATTTTATTAGCTTTCCAAACTGCTGGGAAGGGAAGCTCTGAGATGCATAAGAAATGACATAAGGAAAAGAGACTTTGTCTGAGGCTATGAGGCACAATACAAAATAGACATTGTCTTACTGCTACTTTGTGCTTTATTTCAATGCTTTCATTTTTATTTTGTACATGATACTACAACTGTCAACTGCTAATTGCAGTTTTAACCATTAACCCCTTAGCTTTGAACTACCTCTCTATTTCATACTTTGTTCAAATATAAATATTAGGCAACAATGAAGTCTTGATGTGCCAAATCTTTATTCTCTCATCTCAAAACTGAAAGATGAACCTTTAGTAAATTCTGAAAGGTTGTCTTAAATTCTACACAATACCATATGGAGAGGCAATTATGCATCATAAACTATCTTGGCAGCTTTTAAGCAGAAAAGGGCAAAGAGGATCCTTTCCTTTTATCTTCCTGAAGTTTAAAGATTTGGTCTCAAAAACATAAGATCTAAGGATTCTCAAAAGGATAATACATTTGCTTTCCTAATGGGAGGGACAACTCAGCAAGACCTCTAAGTTTTAATTATAGCTCTATGGATGACTTGCCTCCATTAGTTACTTAAACTCTAAGTTTTCCTTCCACATGAAAAACATTATTTTTTCTCTGTGGGAAAGTAGGTACTACTTCTCTTCCCCCTATTCAAGATCTCAAAAGAACTATGCCAAGCCAAAATAATTTTATATCAATAAGATGAACTTAAATACAATTATCTATTATACATAAATAATCTATTTAGAAGAATTAAAAACAAAAAGATATTCCCAAGTAGGCATATTAAATGTACTGGTTTAATCAGGTTGAATGATACCTTTTCCTATGACTATATGAGGGAACAGAATTCAAAAAAACATAAAAGAATTCATGTGAGTTCTTTCCAATCATAACAAAACAATTGTGATTTTACACTATTAGTATCTTCAAAAAAAATTTATAAAGAGATTTTTAGCTAGTATCTTCAAGAAAAAATTATATAAAGAGATTAAACAACTACTTTTAAACTTTACCTAAAGAAAAGTCAAAGATAGGGAGAAAAATTTATTGATTTGGAAATATTTTAAATCAAGCAGGAGGGAAAACATAATCATTATAGCTGTCATTTATTTAATATTTCAAGGTGGGCAAAGTGTTCATTTGATTCTCACAACCACTCTGTGATTTGTTACTATATTTGATAATGAGACTTTCACATACATTTTCACTTTAATATTTATGTCCTGAAACCTGACTTAGTTATCTAAGACAATTCATTGTCTGTGTAGATAACTAAGTCAGGTTTCAGGACATAAATGAATTGTCTATACATGAAGATGGCACATAGTAGATAGAGGGTTCTAAGTTCAAATTCAGCTGCAGATACTAGCTATGTGACCTGGAAAAAATCATTTAATGTCTTTCAGTCTCGTTTTGTTGATCTTCAAAATAGGAGAAAAAATAGGACATACCCCCAGCAGATTATTGTGAGAATCAAATAGATTAACATAGTCAAATCACTTTTCCAATCTTAAAATACTATATAAATACAATCATTACATATAGTAAACTAAAAGAACCACGTTCAAGGTGAAAATAGGAAAAGTTATATTTTCATTCATGTTATAATTAATGACCTGTTCAGTAAAGCAAGAGAATTAATCAATTACTGTCAATATCAAATGTTACTTTCTTCATCTCTTTACTGGCATACATATTATGCCCTCAAAAATATATATTTGAAGGAAAAAGTTAATAAGCTATATAATAAATGCTTAAGTTATTAAAATTTCCACAAAAATAGGACATAGAACAAAGTAATCTTTCTTCACAGTCAGAATAAGCTCCTAAAGAGCAAAGATTTTGTTTTTCTCCAATTATCCCTAGCAAGTAGCATAATATCCTGCATGTAGTATGCCCTTAAAGCAATACAGAGTGTAGGAGATAGAGTACTGGACTTGAAGTCAAGAACTGAATTTGAATTCTGCCTCAAAAAACTTCCTAGTTGTATGACCCTAGGCAGGTCACTTAATTATTAGCCTGAGTTTCTTCATGCATAATATGGGGACAATAATAGCACCAATCTAGAGTAGTTGTGCAGATAAAATAAGGTAATGAATATAAAGTGAACTACAAACTATAAAGCACTAAAATGTTACTTATAGTTTTCAAATTAAACTGAAAATATAGTGCCAACATGTACTCCTCAATCAATACACAAAATATTTAATTGCAACTATATGAAAACATTTCTCATAAAAGAATCACCAATGGTTAATAGAAAAATAAATTCAAATTAAAATTCAAGTATCTCAACTTAAATTGAGCAAATTAACAAATGCAATCAATAAAATCAGATTGTGAAACAACATAAAAGGGCTATAAAAACACAGAGCTACTAAGTAAATACATTGCTGGTAGAAGTGTGAAGTGAGTCAACCATTCTGAATATCAATTTGAAATTATGCAAAAAAAGTCAAAATACTGTCCATATCCATTGGCCCCAACTCTTTGTGTGTGTGTGTGTGTGTGTGTGTGTGTGTGTGTGGTGGGGAGGAGATGAATGGGAGGGGAGGTGTAGGTGTGGGTGTGTACACAGACATACACACACATTTATATAATCATATATATCTCATAGTAAATGAAAGAATACATACCAGAATATTCATAGTTAACACTCTATGTGGACACTAAGAACTGAAAAAAAAAAATACTCTACAATTAAGAAATGGTTGGGAGAAGGAAAAAAAAATAACTGAGAATATATATGAATATTTAATTTTTTAAAATGTTGACTTGGTACAAAATGGCAAATAAAAGCATTTTAGAGAAACATGGGAAGATTTGTTTGAATTACTGAGAGCAACATAATTCAGAACAAAAGAATAACATGCATAATGATGACTACAAGACAAATAAAAAGATCACTAAATGGAATTCTAACTCTGAGTTACCAGAAAAGCACTAACATTAATAAAGGTTGCAGAGAACAGATAATTCAGAGTACAGTATAAAATTTAGATGCAGTCATTTATATCACTGTATAAGATGTTTTTGCTTAATTGTTTTTCTTTGTCACAAGGGAAAGATTCCATATATAATAGGAAAAAGATTTTGTTTGTTCCTACTTCCCAGCCCTAATAATTATGTTGTAAAGACAAAAGGCATTCACAATTAATGGGTACATTAAATTGAAAGTGTTGACGCTAAAAGACAAAATCTATCAGCACATTTCTTGCTTATATTTTTAACTCATCAGAAAATGTCATTAAGAAATCAGTGGGTCTTTCTCTTTCTATTTGAAAAATACTAGGAAGCTCTATTGAAGAACTATCATTAAAATTAATACATAATTGTAATTTTTTTAAATAATCAAAACATGGATAAGTAACAACATAATTTATCCAACACAAGAGTAATTACATTAGAAGATTTAGCTGACTTCTTAAAAATTGAATTAACCAACACTATATGGAATGCACTTTAATTTGGGTTGCCAAAGATTTCATACCAATAGTCTCCTTCTTAATACTACCAACTAAGCCTGCGTAACTGGCTTCTGCCAGAGAAGCCCCAGAGGACTGAAGTCTCAGACATTTGGTCATTCAAAAGTAAAAGTGAGAAGATGAGAGAACCACAGGGGAGATGAAAAATTTAACCATCCCCAGGGAGCAATGATTACTTAATTCTAAGTACACTGGGAAACAGAGGAATATTATGGATCCAATTTAGTTTCATTTTTCATTCAACAAATATTTACTGAAAGCCTATTCCCTAAGTATTACTTAAGCAGGGTATTATTTCTTAAACATAAAGGTTTTTACTGATTCTACAGCTTCACACATTTTCACTAATATTTTCTCCTTTGCAAGAAAATGACACAGTACAAAATAGCAGTTTCAATTTCTGTGTTGAAATAAAATGTAGAAAAAAACTTTCCAAGCCTCTCTCTGTATAATGAATTCCTTTGCTTGACAAATTTTCAGCAATTTTTATTCAAATTTTACAACTCTTACCAGATTTCTGAAAGTTTGGAAATAGCAATAGCTCAATGGAATTACATTACTATATGTGTGACAGCATTTCTTCATGGTAATGAAGAAATAAAACTGGGAACTATTTTCATACAAGGGGCAAGAGTTACTGATTTTTCTGCTTTAGCTAAATTTCCATGATGTCCACTACAACAAATCTATCTTATACATGGAAAAAGCAAAATCCATTCTGGGACTGATGCATAACTACTAAATAAAGCAATTCAAACAATTTACAGCTCCTCAAGAGCTTTAAAAAAAGTCACTTCATAGAACTTGCTGTGAGTGGAGGAATTAGGAGAAGATGGGTAGCTACCAAAAATAAAATTTAAGTAGCCACTGTCTACTATTTCCCAAGAGAAAATAAGAGAAAGATAAATTGATGTACTTTATTCTAAGCATAGCATTGAAGGTCTTTTTTTAGGAGCCTTGCTATAAATGGAATCAAGCATAATTTTCCACATTAGCTGGTTAACTTTATTCTCATTTTCTCTCTCTCACTCTCTCACTCTCTCTTGCTCTCTCTTGCTCTCTCGCTCTCGTGTGTGTGTGTGTGTGTGTGTGTGTGTGTGTGTGTGTGTGTGGCTCTGTCTCTCTTTTTCTTTTGATTTCTCTATTCCTGAGAGTACTATATTAAAGTTCTGAACCAGGGTGCCAAATTTAATGCATGAAATACAAAATTTACCTATTAAAGAGAAAGGAAGAGCTATGAAAGTAATCCCAGGAAGAAATGGAAGAATAGGGATCTGGGGAGAAAGTAATCATTTACGGAAGAGATTCTAATATTCTCCATCCTAGGCAACATCAGATTTCTTGGCTACTTCTCAGAGAAGAAGAGATAAGAGCCAAGGGCAAGGAAGGAGTTTTGAACAGCTGAGAATACAAGCAACACGTTAAATCTCTTGATTAGAGTTCAGCTTCCTTGGAAATAACCAATATTTTAAAGCTGCCTTTAAGACCAAGTACCTTTGACTTTGTTCTGGTTGGTCCAATAATCCCTATTGTACAAAGCGGAGAGTAAATAAACCATTGGTATGTGAGGAAGCATGAATAAAATTTCTAAAAATTAAAGTTTTCCAAAAATGCAACAGGCTGCAGCTAGGTAGTATAGGGAAGAGAATTGGGAGTAGAGCAAAGAAAATCTATGTTCAAATTCTGCTTTAGACACCTTTTAGCTGTATTTTCCTAATTTCTTCATGCTTCAGTTTCCTCATCTATAAATGAAGGAATTAGACTCACTGGCCTCCAAGATCACTTCCAGGT
Source organism: Sarcophilus harrisii (assembly GCF_902635505.1). Lineage (NCBI taxonomy): Eukaryota > Metazoa > Chordata > Mammalia > Dasyuromorphia > Dasyuridae > Sarcophilus > Sarcophilus harrisii. Next base: position 149,277,801 of record NC_045429.1, read on the forward strand.
CTAAATCTATAATGCTTCAAACCCATGAAGGCTTGCTTGAATTCTCATAGGAAGAATCAAAGGATTTAGAACTCAATAAAACTTTTGGAGAGCATTTAATGCAAGAGTTCTTAAGTGTGTGTGTGTCATGGACCCCTTTGGCAGTTCTATGGGTGCCTTTTCAGAACAATGTTTTTTTCTTAATTCACAACATAAAATTCATCAGAAACCCACCACACTGAGATGGTTACAATCTCAATCTCAATCTCTCTCTCTCTCTCTTCATTCCTCCTTTCCCCCCTCCCTCTCTCCCCACTCCCTTCTCTCTCTTTCTCATTTATAGTTGACAGATCCAGGTTAAGAAACCCTGATTAATCTGACTCCTTCATTTAACAGGCAAATGATCAAAGCCCTGAGAAAGGAAATGATTTGCTAAAGGTCACACAAGTCAAAAGCTGTAGTGTGCTTTCTAGAGCCCCCAAATTGAGGTTGCCAAAATATAATATGCTTTCTAGAGCCTTCACCCTGAGGTGCCAAAATATACCGTCCAGACTAGCTCTCTGGAGGATCTCAGGACCAGCCCAAGTCCTTGGTCTTAGTGGAGGAATGATGAAGGCAGGAGACCCACCAGGATGGCCAAAGATGGAGTCCTTTTATTTCCAGTCCTCTCAGCTCCTAAATACCTTAATATGACTACATCATTACAGCACTGAGCATGTGTCAAATATAGAACCATTACATCACCACAGCACGCAGTGCAAATGTTAACTATAAGCACCCTGCTGTTGATATGTAAATGCCTCTTACTATAAGTATCCCTTGCTTCAAGTAAAACAGAAGTGGTCACTCCCTCCTTGATTTCTCAGTAAAGATAAGAACACCAAAAGGAAGTAGTCACCCCCTCCCTGACTTCTCAGAAAAAGTGAGAGCACCAAAGGGAGATGGGAAGCCAAACCAGACATTGTCAGCAGGTTCCCTCTGGGCTGAAGGGTTTTATACCTTACCCAGAGTTCATCCACTATCTGCAGCCCTCTACAACAAGCAAGACAACCAATTTTCAAATTTAGGTCTTCTAAAATCTCCAGGACCAGATGGATTTGCAAGTGAATTCTACCAAGTATTTAAAGAACAATTAATTCCAATACTCTACAAACTATTCAGAAAAATAGGGAAAGAAGTATTCTACCAAATTCCTTTTATATGACAGATATAATGCAGATACCTAAACCAAGTAGGATCAAAACAGAGAAAGAAAATTATACACTAAACTCAGGCCTTTTGATTCCACAGTCAACATATTTTCCACTATACCACTCTACTAAGAATTCAAGCAAAGTTTGGATGACTCTTGGAGACACAGAAAAAAGATGTGAGGCTGCACTGGGTCAGAATTTAATTAATCTCTATTGTCCCTTCCAACTAATTAAGGTGAAGAAAAAAGAAAAGAATAAAGAGGACAACAAAGGAGTCTAACATTCAGTCTTCTTGTTTCTTTACATTCATTGCCATATTTGATTTTCTGGATTTAGGCTGGTCCTGTGGTTTCACTGATATAAGAATCTTCTAATGGTGACTCAATAATAATGCAAACAAAGATTGACATCTGCTCTAAGTTTAATAATCTTAGAAATTTTCCAGTCTAGGGGAGAGGGTGGGAGGAAGGGAGAAAAATTTGCAACACAAGGTTTTGTAAGGGTGAATGTTGAAAACTATCTTTGCACATATTTTGAAAATAAAAGGCTATTTTAAAAAAAAAAAAATTTTTTTCCAGAGGCATTGAGGTAGGGCAATTTTCTCAGAATCACCCAGAAAATTATGTGCCAGAAGTGGGATCTGAGTGAGTGTCCTCCTAACTCCCTAGAAGCTCTCTCTCCACTGCCCCAAAGTGTTCCCATATTAGAAAACTATTCATTTGAAGATCATGTGAGAGCCATTCATCTAAAAATGATATTGTGGAACACCTATTTTCCTATGGACCTAGCATGATGCAAATAAATTTGTATACAATCAATGCCAGAAGTAGTGGGAGACAAAATTGTAATGAGTCTGAGCAAAATCAGCTCCTCCATCCCTGCTATAGATACCCTAAACACCTCCTTCTCTGCTTCAAACTATTCCCTCTCATCCCACAGATCCTGATACAAACCTGTTATAAACCAGCTTTTTATATTCTGAAAGAAGATCAAGAACGAGTTACATAAAATGATATGCATCCAAGTCCAAGTGGATGATGTTTTTGGAAATCTAAGAATGGATTGGTCCCATCCCTAATAGGATGGTCCCTTAATGCCATTTCCTTCATACTGAACCTCTGTTTACAGCAAGTATTTATGTTATGTGCCAGCATTTTATAAATTCATCTAAATATCCAAAACATTTTTACCTCTATATAAAAAATACAATGTGTAATTACTAAATCAGGAATTTTTAAGCTCCATAGCTGGCCAAGAATGGAGATGACTCCAAGACTCACCACTCCAAGAAACAGAGGATCATAGCTCAAGAGACAGAAATGTTTTCTGATTCTTAATCAAGTTTTCTTTCCATTCCATCACATTGTCTATGGTTCAACTAGACCTGGAATTGGTGGTGTGTATGAACAATGTACCTGCCCTCTGAAAGAATTCTCCAGAAGATACTGAGGTTTTCAAAGGAGCAAGGGAAAGCATAATCCTACTTAAACATTTTAACCACATATTTTAATTCTCTACCTTCCTCACTATAATCTCTTCCAGAACTAAGCTTACCTCCCAATTTCTACAACAGAGCTTCTGAGATCCTTGCTTTCTTTGCTAGTACCTTTCCTGAGATTAACTGCATTTCACTATATAGATCTCATCACAGTTTTTTGCACATTAGAATGTAAGCTCCTTAAAAGCAAGAAATGTTTTTACTTTTGTATGCTCAATGCTTAGAATAATCTGACACATAGTAAACCCTTACTAAATATTTCCTTACTGGTAATTAATAATAAAAATATTAACAGCTAGACATAGTACCTATTATATGCCAAATACTGTGCAGATATTATCTGATTTGATCCCCATGACTAACCTAGGAGGTAAGTGGTATTATTAATATCCTCATTTACAGAGAAGGAAACTGAAGCATACAGGGGTTTACTGAAAGTATCTGAGGTTGGATTTGGACTGAGATATTTTTTTCCTTGATTCCTCGTCTAGAAGAAAGTGAAAAATTATTTTCTTCAAAGCAACCAGATGTGGAAAATATAAATGCAAATTTCAGAAAACAGGATTAAGAAGCTCAGACTAATTTAAGTAAATATTATGGCAGAGTAGAAAGAATGCTACACCTAAGTTCTGGTCCCATCTTTGCCACTAACTAGCTGTGTGCCCTTGAGCAATCAAAGTCTCAGCTTCTTCAATCTGTTAAATGACTGAGTTTTATTTATTTTCTTCCTCATCTAAAAATGCTATGATTCCATATCTATACCAACAAGAATATAAATTGCTTGTGATAATTATAAGAACAATTAGTGATCTTTCTGGAAGCATGCTTTAAAAAATACATAAATCCATTTTTATTTTCAGCATCATAAAAAAAGTGACTCAAGACCCAGCTCAGTTCCATTGAATGTACTTTCCTTGATTTCATACCCCAATCACTGCTTAAAGTGACTCTTGCTCCTGAAATTTTTATATAACTTTCTATAGATCTCTCCCTTATGATATTCTATTTCATATAATACTTATTTATGTGCATAGCTTTATCTCTTCCCTCCTCTTATGTTACACTGCAAACTTCTTGATTGAAAGGACAAAATCATTTCTCTTCTTTGTGTTCCTGGGGCCTAGCAAATTTATAGCATTTATAGAACCCAGGCATTTTGATTCAATGCCCAATACTGTTTCCTTTTTTGTTTGTTTGTTTTGTTTTTTGTTTAGGCAAGTAGGTTAAGTGATTTGCCCAGAGTCACACAGCTAGTAATTATTGAATGTCTGAGGTCTGATTCGAACTCGGGTTCTCTTGATTCCACAGTAGGTGTTCTATCCACTGAACCATCTATCTGCCCTTCCCAATACTATTTCCAGTGTACCACAACTGCCTCCCTAAAGAAGAGAGGTCATTCCACTTTAAGAATTTAATTCATTCATATCTATCTTTGTACCATATTTTATTGAACAATTAAAGCCAAATTAATCTTTCTCCTTAATATGATGGTGCAGTCAACCATAGCACCAAATTATAAACTTAGAATAAAATAAACAAATAATACAATATATTGGTCCAATATGGAAGCAGATCCTCCTATCAGAGTGATGGATATATCCTCTAGGGTTCTGACAGACACAAGACTCACACTCCAAGAAAAAAATTGACTTCACTTACATTAAAAAGCAATCTCCTTGAAAACAAGAAAAAAATGAAATCTATTAAGATACTCAAGTCCAATCACAAAGTTCCTTTCCAAAATAAAACATTCCTGAACAAAGATAACATACTCCAAAATTGTTTCCTACAGTTGCTGTGTCCAAGAGCAATCTTTAAAATCACATCTTAATCAAGAGAATATTTACACAGCAACAAGAAGGTTATGTGAGGATCAATTTTTATGGGGTTGGCCCTTTTCAACAATGAGGTGATTCAGGCCAATTCCAATAGACTTGTAATACAGAGAGCCATCTGCATTCAGAAAGAGGACTATGGGGACTGAATTTGGATGATAATATAGTATTTTCATCTTTTTTATTGTCTTTTTATTTTCTTTATCATTTTTTTTCCTTTTTGATCTGATTTTTCTTATGCAGCATGATAAATGTAGAAATATGTATAGAGGAACTGCACATGTTTAACATATATTGGATTACCTGCTCTAGGGGAGAATGGGGAGAAGAGAGGGAGAAAAATTTCGAACACAAGGTTTTGCAAGGGTGAGTAATGAAAACTATCTTTGCACATATTTTGAAAATAAAAAGCTATTTTTTAAAAATCACATCTTATTTTTCATCAATGCTACCCTCAAGTTTCTTTTAAAGCAGAGTTTTTGGGTGCAATATCATTCAAGTTCTATACTCTGCCTTAAAGAATCAAGCCAATTAGCAGTAGACAAAATGAAGTTATAAATGCCAATATGAAGTGCCTGCCCTTCTCTCCTCCATTCAGACCTATATTTATCCTAACCGACTTCATGCACTAGACCACAGGCACTAGGCAGCTGCTCAGCAATATGATTCATGTCTCAGACACGCAATGGTTATAGTTTCAAGACGCTCTGGAGTAGGTGCTAGTGAAACAAGATTAAAGTCATAACTTTAATATTAAAGTTTCTAAGCTATTAAAGGCTCTTTAATTGATAAATGTAAAGATCAGTTTGAAAGTTATACAATACTAACATGTTTTTTTATAGTACTCATAAAATTATATAATTTTTTTATAGCTAAGTACTTATTATAATTATCACAATTTCTTAAATCAATAGAAACTGAGTCAGGAAACCAGTAAGACTACTCTGGTTTCCTAAAAGCATAGAAAATAGACAGTACATACTTTTCTCTGTCAGATTTTCCACTGTGTTATGCTTCACTTGGATATTCATTGAGGATGAAAACAATGATAACACCCTACACTTATATGAAGTACTCAAACATTTAAAGTCATACCATGAATTTCAAGGGATTAAAATATACTCATGGAACACTTAATTTTAGAAGTATTAGAGTATTAAGCTTTACCCCTCCAAAAGATTTTTATATTAAGTAAAATGACACTGAAATTAAATACTAATTACTGTTTATTTAAGGCCACATCCCTACTAAACATCTTCACTATCCCTGGAGAGAGTCGTGTGTTTAAATAAGCATAGTTAAATAAACTATAATGTAGTCTAATAGGGGAAGAAATGGTAAGGAGCTGGGTCAGAAAGACCTGGTGCCTCAAGCCCTTTTTCTAATATATATTAGGTGTATAATCACAGTCAAGTCACTAAACCTTTCTAACTCTCTCAGCCCTCATCTATAAAATTAGAATATTAATTACTACTTAACCTCACAAGGATGTTGTGATAGATAATGTACATAAAGAACTTGCGAGCTTTAAACAATTTAATGTCAGTTATCAAAAAAAGGAAACAAAGAAAGTAGTTCCCTTCATTTGTGATATCACAGGTCTGAAGGGAGAGAGAAGGTCCTTATATGACTGGGGACCGAGTTATTTATTTTCAAACACATAAAAAAATTTCTGAAGTCATGTGACAGTAAAGAATGGGATATTTCTTTAGTAAAAATAAAACTGGAAAACATAACCATACCTTTCAAAAACTTTCAAAAACATTTAGTATAGTATTGACAGGCCAAAATGAGGCATTGATTGATTAAATGAGTCTTCAAAAGCCCTAACTGCCTCTTCCCAATTCTGCCTTTTAAGCTTACTAAAATATGTATGTTTTGGGAGACTGAAGAAGGATGGAGAGGAAAGGAAGTATGGAAGAAATATTTTAAACCAAGCATGAATTTTTTTATAAAGATTTCCAATAACTGAATATACCATTGGAGCTATAAATGGAACAAAAAAAAAAAAAAAAAAAAAGAGCAAAGCACTGTCTACAGAAATCCAAGTCACAATGTTTGCATTTAAATTATTGATCACTATTAATTTTTCAGATTATCTAGTTGACAGTTGCATAATGCCGAGGTAAAATATTTTTTTAAAAAATGCTAGGGTAAAACAGACAAAGGAATATGGCAACTATGTGCCTAGGGCAGAGACTCAACTTGTTTTGTTTTGTTTTTAGGCTGGGGAGGGGGAAGAGGGGACCTAGTGTCTTTGGTAGTTTTATGAAGCATATGGGCCTCCTTTTCAGAATAATGTTTAGTTGCCTATAATCATAATTGCTAAATTATGCTAAATTTCACTTAGAGGTTAAAAGTTTAGCCTTGAATTTTAACCTCTAATTGAAATTAAGCATAATTTTGCATTATGAATATTGGCAACCAACAACATGAAAATAAAGACTTCCACCTTTATTTTTTTCCACCTAAGCTCTCTGATCCACAGAAATCTATTCACAAATCCAGGAAAAATAATAACCCCTAGACCAGAGGATAGGGTTAGTTGCAACAAATCCAGAATGAAGATAAACAGCCACAGCCTGGGGCAATTCAAGTACCTAAATTTTATATATAATCTTTTCCATTTGAGAAATCATCCTCCAAATTGCACCTTTATATCTGAATGTAACACGAAATATTTTTACAAATGGAAGCCAAGCAAATTACAGGCTACTATTTAAGCAATACAGAAATTAAGATGGAACACTTGTAAAATATATCCTTTCTCTTTCAAAAACATAACTAATATGCTGTAAACAGAAGTTAAAAAGATCATTTCATTAACTTCACAGGAACAAAATAAAATGAAGCCCCACAATTAAAGGATACCTATTCTCCTTGCAAATATGATAATCCACAAATGCCTTGACAAAGGAGACTTGGAAGAGGAGGAAAAGAGAAAGGAAGCAAGTTGTCTATCACCTACCTGATCTGGACTTAATGATGTCACTGAATTCATTCTGTCCCTCAGTTGGTCTATTCTCTTGCTCTCCATATTTGGCCATCTTTGCAGAAATTCAACTCAGTATTAAAAAACTCTGCAAAATATTCTTATGGATTGTGTCTTTCTTTACAAAGTTGATTTGGCATTAAGACCTGAAAACAAAGGGGAAAATATTAATTGATATACACTACCTTTATCTGTATACAAAAATATGCACGTACACACACAAGCAGATAAAACACATTCTAAGAAATACAACTTTATTTAAGGATCAAACAGGTGGTGTTCAATTAACAGAACTCAGTCCACAAGCATTTATTAAGCTCTTATTATGTACCAGACACTATGCTAAGCACCTTAAGAAAGTCACGAATTGTCTGTCTCATTCTTAAGAAAAGCATTTCTAGTATCTGAGGAATTCAGGGTTTTATCTTTCATTCACTAGCCTTTACATATACCACCTGTCAATAACTCCAGCTCCTGGCTTATTCTAATGTGTTATAATAGGCCTGGGGCATACCATCCCAGCACCCAAAGAGCATCAAGATTTTTCCCTAGCTTCAACAATACCCAGAAGGAAGATACCAACTTTCAGTTAAATTAACTAACCATTAGTTTGAAAATATAACTGCCAATTTATATGTGATATACTAATTTGCTTTTGTTGGACTTACATGAGAATGCAGACATTAAGGTTATTCCCCTCCTGGGCAAAGAATGCATGTTTTAGTCCTTCTGCTTATCTCCCACTATCTTGTAATATTGTGACTAATTAGACATATCAATAGATGAAGATGTGTGGAAAGAGAACTTTGTTCCAGTAATGGAAAATTACCAAAAAAAATTTTTTTTTAATTTCTTGTATATAAAGTTATTTGATATTAGCTTTCTGCATACCACTTGTCCAGAAGACAGCAAAGACAAAAGTGATCCTACTGTTAGTTTGAGTTCCTTTTATTTTTAACTTAGCAACTTACTTTCAATATGGCAACTGTTACTGTTAACAACTTATACTCTTTTATAAGAAAGTTATTTTTTTCTATAAATGAGTGATCTCAAAAAAATTTACCATGTGTTTATGTGTGATTTTGTTAGAACTCTTGCTTTTTTTTTTTTTTAAACAGTGTGATATAATTAAACTTGGAAATTCTTAAGTCTATCTCATTGAGAGAAATACTCATGGTAGGCTCCAGGAAGATATTCCCAAGTGATATTATGCACCGTAAGAGACAAAATTAATGAAAAAAATGTATTAAAGGCTAGTCACTAGTTAGGAACAGGGCTCAACTAGGAATACAAATACAAGTAAAATAATAGGTGGCCTTTAAAAGTTTACATTCTAAAGGGAATGGGAAGGACAACATACAAAATGAGTCCTAAATAGAAAGAGTTTTGTTTTGTTTTTCTTTTGGATTTTGTTTTGTTTTTTTGGACAGGGATAGTAGAGAATAGTGATTGAAATAATAGCATTATTAAACAAGACGTTACAGATTATATATATGCATATTATATATATATATATATACACACACACAGTACTATGTGTATGTGTGTTTGTGTATACATATATATAAATGTGTATATATATATATATATATGACTTTAAGGTTTTCAAAATATCCTTATAACAACACTGATAAAGTCAACATTAAATATTACTATTATTAACACTTTTCTAGATGAAAAAAAATTGAGTCTAACAGATTTCCCTCCCAAAGATTCCAGAGCTCAGAATGGTTAAAGCCTGGGATTTAGGTCTCCTGACTTCAAGTCCATCTTGTCATTTCCATATTATCTACTACACTGCCTCTATTTGGAGAGCATAATGGCAAAGGGCCATATCCCCAACCTTGAAGAAGCTAATAAACTTACCAAAATTACTATCTTTAGGTTCCATTCTGAAATTTTTGTTCTTCAAATTTGACCTACCAAAAGTTTCACTATCATGAATCTACTCAACTGGTTCTTTACCTCATCCTTTCTTACACATACTGGATATGGAGTCAGAACTCTCCAATCTGAATACTAACTGATCCTTTTTTTAAATTTCCTCTCCTTAAGCAGGTCACTTAACATCTCAAAAGCAAATGACAGTTTTATTAGATTATCTCAGAAGAGGAATATTCTAAATGCAGAGCTATTTAGAGCTGGAAAGAACCTATGGTTATCTAGTACAACCCTCTCAGGGCACAGATGAGAAACCTGAAGCTTAGAGGTTAAACGGCTTGCCCATTCGTAGTCACAAAGCTAGAGTCAAAAAGGGTGGATTTAAACCGGAACTTTTTCCACCTCCAAATCCAGCACTCTAAGGTACCAAGTCATGCTGCCTTCAAAATCCAGTTCTAAATTTTCTGCATTTAGTGTCAAATCACCGTGTCAAGGAATAAGAGAAAAGAGAAAGAAGCAAAAGATGATTGGAGAGTGGAGAGGAATGGAGAGTTAAGAAATATTATATAAAATTTCCCTGGGAATAATTTGCAGTTACCTAGGAATACCAAAATTAGTATAAACAAAGAAGAATATGAGTAGTACTTGAGAAAAAAGTTCATTCCCAGGAGAGACCACTACCTTAAATTAATAGATATTGAAAGAGGAAGAGTGAAGTGGGAAGGAGGGTACTTTCAAATAATTATCGTACTTTTTTTAAAAAGCTTAGAAAACTCCTAAATGTCCACACATAACGAAGAGAATTACACGCATACAGTGCAGCCCCTAGGGAAAGTTTATATCAGTCATTATTGCTCTTAACAACTCGGGCAATAACTTTTATGTAAACACTCTGGGACAATTAAAGCTCTGTCTCACCAGCCACATAAAACCCTTCCAAAAGGGAGGAGGTGAAAGCAGGAGGGGGGAGGGGAGAACTGCTCCACTTAAACTTCAGCTCTAGCCTACCCACCGGTACTCGGAACCCTCAGTTTTGCCAAACTCCAGCTCCAGCCTCCAGCCCGGCCTAAGTTGCCGAGGTTTGGGGCTCCACCGCTTTCCGCGCCCACCAAACTGAAACCAACTGGGAGGGGCTAGGCGAACTTCCTCCTGCGTGTGCAAGTTACAAAGGAATTGTGCCTACAGGCAGTCCGGCTGCCTGGGGAGGCAAGAGGAAGAAGCAGCGGATTCCGGGGCTTTCAGGGAGCCGTCAACTCAGTGCGCTCCTTCTTTTAAGATCCCAAAGCAACCTAGTCCCATTTTTTACTGAAGAACTTTGCGAAGCTTATGATTGTGTTGGTACCATACCCTGTTTCTCCCTTCTTTCATCAATGAAGATGAATAAATAAAAAAGGCCAAAATAAATAAAAGTTTGAGGATTCCATCTCTGATAGCCACCTGCAGGGTTAAAGAAAGGATCCCCTGTAGCTGGAATTTCTATTAAAGGAAAGGTTGTGAAATTACTTGGGAGGGGGAGGGAAGAAATAGCCTGTGCTCTATAAAGTTCAGATTGAGGAAACAGCCATTTCCAAAGAATTGCAAAAAGAGATGCCGGTCTATCAGTTAATAAGCATTTATTGTGTATTTACTATATGCCAGGCGCAGTGCTAAGGTCTGGGAAAGTGGCCTTAAATAACACTGCTGAGGTTTTACACGCCCGCGCGCGCGTACGCACACACACACACACACACACACCCCAAAGTAAACCATAACATAGTTACCGGACAAGTTTCAAAAGACAATACTTACACCAGAATGCCATTAGCGCACAAATCCGGGATTCCTCACCCACGTAAAGAGCTAACCCCTTCCCAATCGCCCAGTGAAGGAGATACTAGTGGCTTTAAGCCAAAATAATAATACTCTCTCCAAAGCCCCACCCTTTAGATCTGTTACAGCTCTGAAGTCAAGCACGCTTTCTCCCAAGCCACCGAACTGAAACGCCCTCCACCTCCTTCTTTTCCTCCTTGCCTGGCAACCACTACTCCTTCCCTCCCTTCCTTCTTCCCTCTCTCTCACCGCTCCCTCACTCTCATACTCACTGCTCCTCCCAAGTCCCAGTCCTTACCGGTCTCAGGGATCGGGCTACGCACCTGCAGGTCAAAATGACCCAATAGCTTGTTGATGGTCTCTTCCCTGACCTGAAATCTATCCTCCGGTCTCCCCCCAGTCCAGAGAACAGAAAACTAATCCAGCTGCCAAGCACCTTTAAGAATCCTTGGGCGCTGACTCACATCTGTCTTGAGAGTGTAAAAGGGGGGGATGGGAAGAGAGACCATAGATTTCCCATTAGCGAGGAGGCATTTTAAGGGTCCCTCCCTTAAAGAGAAGGGTCCTTCTCCGCCCTTTTCCACATCTCTGACGTCCTTTCTCCCGCCCAAGTCAAGCAGCCGCAACTTCTTGGGAAAGTGTGTATAAAACTTAAGATCCAGGCTGAGTAAGTCAAGAAAGCAATGGTGAGCGCAAAAGCTCTGCCTGGCAGCCAACGAGCCCAGCCTACTACTCAACTTTCCCCTCCCTCCCCTCCTCTTTACCCCTCCCCCCTTTTCCCAGCTCAGGTGCGGTAGTCACATTACTGTCTCCGGGATATCAATAATGCATCAGCTTACCTGCTTCCGTGACTCTCCGGCCCACTTCTCTCCCTGACCCGGTCCCAGCTCAGTTCCAAGTTTTTGCTGGATTTATACAGGATTTATTTCCTTTTTCCCCCTTCTTTTATTAAAATTGGGACACCAAATAAATATGCCCTAAGACAAAAAAAAAAAAATCTTTTTGACAACCAACTGAATAACGCCCCAGACTTATGCAATCTTCCTGCTCTCCAGTTCCGCCAAAAAAACATATATTTTTTTAAATTCAATAGCAAACCAAACCTGGAATAGGAGCTCACACCCCAAGTTTGCCAAATACTAAAGTGTTTTCCTTCAGCAGAAAGGACCAAAAAAGGGGGGTGGGATGAGGGAACTTCTCCTTGCTATTCCCCCAATCGCCTGCCAATTGCTGGCTAGTTGCTCCTCCTTTTTGGTGGAATGAAGCTTCTCCAGAGGCTGCAGCTGCTCCCTTACTCTTAGGAAAGGCGGACTCCAGAACTTTGCGTACAAAAGCCGCTCCACTTCTTCCCGGCTTCTCCTGCTTTTCCTCCTCTCCCCTAGGTTTCCCCCTTTGTTGGAGAGTACTGAAAGGGGTGAGGCAGCTGGACAAGGAGTCCCTCTGCGTCCGCTGGGAAGCTGAGGCTGCGGTCTGAGCAGCCACCTCAGACGGCTAGCATGGAAGAGTAAGGAATAAGGGCAGCAATGCCCAGTCCGCTGGTCGGCGCAAGTGCCAGCCCTTCGCTTTGCTCCGGTTTCTCCGCCCGCCTCTGAACTTTGTCCCGAAGCTCAGCTCCAGTCCCTCCGAGGTCCCCGGCTTAAGTCACCGCTGCAGCCCGAGCTGCCTGCGGCTGCTGGGGTTTCAGCGCCGGGAACGTGGCGCGACTGAGTCACCTGACCGCGCGCTCAGTCAATCATCCCGGCTGGAACCCGGGAGCTCCCCTCCCCTGCGCCCTCCTGGACAGCTCAGCGTTTACCGACGTGCTTTGGTTGCCCCAACTCAAGCTAGATATTTTGGAGGAAGCTCCCTCCCCCCTGCAGGGAAATTAACCTTTTGGTGCTTTGGTCTGGGTGTGTGTGCGGTAGAGGGGAAGAATGGATGTCTCATCGAAACACGATCCCATTTATTTAGATTATTTTAAAATATGAGATCCGCCCCTCCAACAACTTGGCCCTTAGTTGCTAGTGATTTTCCTCTTTTCTTTAAGGGAAGAAATCTTTCTGTTTCAGCTCCCCAGTTAGAGCCTCACTCCACTTCCTTTAAGATTGCGACACGATCTCCCCCCCACCCCCAATTTCAAGATATATTTACAATATTTTTTTTTAATTTCACAACTGAAATACACGTGTGTTCAAAATTGCACAGGTGTAAATTTTTAGTCCCTTAAGTGTTTTCAAAGTGCTAAGGATATATGTACTTAAAAAACAGAAATGTTAGAGCACAGATACGGGATCAGGAAAGATCAACCTCAGTCGAAATCCAGCCTCATTCATTAGCTGTGTGAGCCTGGGCAAGTCACTTAACTTCTGGTTGCCTCAATTTCCTCTTGTGTAAAATGAATAATATAATAGCATCCACTTCCAGGGTTGTTAAAATGATCTAATAATTGTAAAATGTAGAACGATTAACATGTAGAAATCGCAGGGTAAATGTTAGGTATTTGCTGTTATTGGTCAAAATAAACTTGAAAAAATAAAAGAATTTGTGTACTATGTACATTCATGAAATGAACCCATTTTTCTAAATCTGATTTATTTAACTAAGAATTCTCTTCTTAATCTTTTTTACATAGTGTTCATTACCACTATGATTCACTTAAGAATTTCAGATGAATATTAAAAGAAATTCTGATTATGTAAAAAATAAAAAGCATAAGTAAAATTTACTTTTAAAATTACAAGAATAAAAAAGAATATTTCACCATTATAAGAGATCATATTAAAGGACTCCAATAAGCTATAAGGATTATACTCCTTTATGTCTTAATCTTCATAAATTGCTAGAACAACAACAAAATCATCATTTGCTTTTCAGCCCTCATATCTAACCCACCCCCCAATCCCAAGAACCTCTCCAATTTTATTAAAGCTTGTTCTAGGGTGAGACTCCTTCTGGGGAGTCCTATCCCAGCCTGTACAATTTGATAGACCCTGTCAGAGTTTCCACTCCATTGGCATAGATGTAAAAAGTCCAAACAGCCATATACCAAAATAAGGCATTGAATAGAACTTTCTTGAACTGAGTAAAGGAATTAGGGAAAGGGTGGGAGATAGAACCCATAAAGAAATTTCAAGTTAAATTGCTAATTGATAATAACAGAGATGTGTCAAGAAAAAATAGGGACAATATTTTATAAAGATCTAAGTACAGTCTATAGTCTGCTGAATTTAAGACCCAAGTTCAAAATCCACTCAGGAATTTACCAGCTGTGTGATTCTTGTCAATTTTTGTTACTGTCTTTCAGTCCTGTAAGACTCTTCAAGACCTAATTTATACTTTGCTTAGCAGAGATACTGTAATTTCCTTCTCCAGCATTTTACAGACTAGGAAATTGAGGCAAATAGGGTTAAATGGCTTCTCCAGGTTTACACATCTAGTAAGAATTTGAGTTAGGATTTGAACTCTTCCTGACTCCCTGTGCTCTACCCACTGTGCTAAGGAAAATACAAATGCTAAGAAAGGATTCCTTTGTTCATGGATCTTGCAGTCTAGTAAGGGAATAAGACCTCAATACTAATAGTTACAATTTATAACATTACAAGTTAATTGTATTATAAGGTTGCAAAATAAAATGCAACGTATCGGTAACATGGTCAGTCAATCAATCAATATTTATTAGTTCAGTACAGATACAAAAAGATACCAGGTATCAAGTAATATAAATGTTGAATTAGATGGGGAGGAATTCAAAGAATAAGAAAAGAGAGGATAATTCAGACATAGGAAATATGAGCAAAAGCACAGAAACCTGAGAGTGAGATCACCTATTCAGAGGGCAGAGAGAAGTCCCTTTTGCCTGGAGCATGGATTGAACCATGCTCAGCCAATAAAGTGATTTTCCTATAGTACAAGTTTGATCATGTACTTGTGTGTCCCCCACATAAGAATCTCCAATGATTCTCTATTATCTCCAGAGTCAATACAAAATGCTCTATTTGGCATTCAAAACCCTTTATGACCTAGCCTCCTCCTACCTCTCCAATATTCTTCCCTATCCATACTGTTCAATTTAATAACTCCTTGTGATACCATGAACAAGTTTATTCATCTCTTGTTTCCAAGCATTCTCTCTGGTTGTGCTCCATGCTTGGAATCTCTTTCTCCTCTCCTCCCACTAAGAAACTCTCTGGCTTCCTCTAAGTCACAACTATAATCCCACCTTTTACAAGAAGCTTTCCATGACCCCTCTTAATTTCACCCTTCCTTCTATTAATTATTTCCTATTTATCTTGTATGTAACTGGCTTTTTAAATATTTGTTTGCATGTTGTCTCCCTGGCTAGATTGTAAGCTCATTGAGTGCAGCAAGTCTTTTCCCTCCTTTTTATCCCCAGCTTTTAGTACAGTGCCTGGCACATAATAAGCACATAATAATTGTTGTTGTAGAGTATTGTATAGTATAGATTGTATTGTATTAGTTGATTGAGTGTTTAGTATAAAACATAGCTGAGGAAAATGAAGGGGTGCCCCCCAATCAATTGGGGAATGGCTGAACTTTTGTGTTATTTGATTGAAATGAAATGAAATGTTGCTGTACTATTAGAAATGATGAGCTGATTTCAGGAAAACCTGGAAAGACTTATGTGAACTGATGATGCAAAGGGAAGTAAGCAGAACCAAGTCATAGTAATAGCAATGCTATACAATGATCAACTATGCATATACAATGATCAATTTAGCTATTCTCAGCAATACAATGATCCAAGATAATTCCAAAGGATTCATAATGAAAAAAAATGTTCTCCACCTCCAGAGAAACAATT
The DNA here is from genome assembly GCF_902635505.1 of Sarcophilus harrisii. Classification (NCBI taxonomy): domain Eukaryota; kingdom Metazoa; phylum Chordata; class Mammalia; order Dasyuromorphia; family Dasyuridae; genus Sarcophilus; species Sarcophilus harrisii. The sequence continues at coordinate 149,293,789 of NC_045429.1, forward strand.
GATGGAGTCTGATTCAGATTTAAGTATACCAATTTTGACTTTCTTTTTGTATGTTTTTTTTTCCCCCTTTGGGTCTATGTCTTCTTTCACAATATGGCTAAAATGGTAATATACTGCATGACTGAACATGAATAGCATAACAAATTGCTTAGTGTATCAGGGAGGTGAGAAAAAGAGAAAATTTGAAAATGAAAAATTGTCTTTACATGTTACTAGGGAGAAAATATTTTTTAAAAACACAGATGAAGAGGAAATGGCACTATATTTAGGAGGGTCTTGAATAGAAGGATAAGAAATTTCATATCAATTAAATAGGTAATAGGAAACTTTGAAGAAATGTGAAGGACAAAAACTGATCTATGCCATGAGGATTATTCTGATGGAGGAAGGATTTGGAGGAGAAAGCAAAGTCAGAAAGATGTGTCAGAAGGCTCTTGAAATACTTCGGGGGAGTGGAGATGAGAATGTATGTTATGATGGTGGAAGTGAGAATAGAAAGAAAGCAACTGATTGACCTTAGTAAGAATAGAAAAGAGTCAAAGGAAATTTAGGGTTATGGAAAACCAGATGAATCAGAGTTTCCTGGCACACTGCTGTTGTCATTGTTGTTGTTTGATAGTTTCAGTCATAACCAACTCTTCGTGACATCACTTGGGGTTTTCTTGGCAGGGATGCTGGAGTAGTTTACCATTTCCTTCTCCTGCTCAGGGTCAGTGCTTAATGAGTACTTATTGACTGCCTGCTGATCAAATGAAATCTGTTTGGATTTATTGTGAAGTAAGTGTGACATCAAGTTGGAGGTACCCTGTTCGGCAATTGGACACATGGGTCCACAACTCAGAAGAGAGGTATGAACTGAAAATATACATCTTAGCTATGCAGTATCTAGAGTACTCGACATGAGTTCAAATCCAGCCTCAGATACTAGCTGAGTGATTCTTAGCAAATCATCTTTCTCAGCTAGTTAGTACACTGGGTAGAGTAGAATTAGAAAGACCTAAGTTCAAACCCAAATCAAATACTTAATAATTCTGTGATCCTAGACAAGTCACTTAATCTTTCTCCACCTCAGTTTCCTCATCTGTAAAATGAAGATAATAACAATCTATATCTTACAGGGTTATTGTAAGAATCAAATGAAGTAATCATTGTAAAGTACTTAGCAACCAAAAGAACAAAATAAATTATTATTATCTGTGTAATACCTGAAGTTATTTAGAATAAATAAGAGAGTTAGTTCACAATAGTGGGAAAAGCAATGGTTATAGAGTTAGAGGATCTGTGATAATTCTTCAATTCTTGCAACCTATGTAAGCTTGGCCAAGGCATTTTATCTCCTTGATCCTGTTTCTTCATTTGAAAAAAGAGGGGGTTGAACTAGATGCCTCTGTGGTCTCTTTCAAGTTCAATATCTATGATACTATAAGATTGCCAAGGAAAAATGCAGAGGGAAAAGAAATATGGGACAAAGACCTGTCTATGAGGGAATTCATAGTTTAGGGTATGGGAAAGAAAAAAAAAAAAGGAGGCAGGGGAGGGGTGCTTAGGAAACTTGGAGTATGACATGTCTCTTGAAGCCAAAAGAAAGGAAAAAGGAAAACAGAAATGTTCAAAACTTTGAGAAGCCAAGAAGGAGAACTTCAAAAAGGCCTTAGTAACATAATAGCCAATATTTATATAATGCCTACTAGGTGCCAGGCATTGTACTAAATGTTTTATAGATATTATCTCATTTGATCCTCTTTTGATCACCTTGGGAGGAAGGTGCTATTAATACCCTCTTTTTGTAATTGAAGACCTAAAGGCAAATAGAAGTTGTAAGAAATAAGACCCCATACTCAATTTTAAAGCCTAGGATGTTTTATTAGAGAGGGAGTGAAGGATGTGACCTTCTTTTCTCCAGAGAAGTGGGCAGACCTCCCTTTAGGGAGATTGTCCCAAATACAGAAATAAGAGCAAGTTTTATGCTGTTAATCTGACACAGTTCCTTTCATCAAAGCTCAGATTGGTCTGAGCTCTTCTGGATCAGTCTTCCTTATTCATCCCTTACATGTTATTCCTTGATATGTTCCCTCTCTATGGCTCTACTCAAAGATGGCGACTAATCTCACCTTAGTTAATATGTAAAGGGTTTACAGGCATGTGTGTCTGGATTTAAACTCAGATCTTATTGATTCTACCTTGTATTGAATCTAGACTGTCCCACCTAGCAGCCCTTGTATTTTATTTGTTTTCTAAAAAGTTGTTATTAGTAACCTTTGGGTCTGTATCCCAAGGAAATCATAAAAGAGAGAAAAGGACCCTCGTGTGCAAAAATGTTTCTAGCAGCTCTTTTTGTGGTAGCAAAGAATTGGAAAATGAGTAGATGCCCATCAACTGGGGAATGGCTGAATAAGTTGTGGTATGTGAAGGTAATGCAATATTATTGTTTTATAAAAAATGATAAACAAACTGATTTTAGGAAGGCCTGGAAAGGTTTACACAAACTGATGCTGAGTGAAACAAGCAAAACCAGGAATACATTGTGCACAATAACAACAAGAATGTTTGATGATCAACTTTGAAAGATTTGGTTCTTCTCTGTGGTTCAGTGATACAAAGAAATCCCCATAGACTAGACAAAAAATGCCACCTGCATCCAGAAAAAGAACTAAGGAAACTGAATGTAAACCTATTCTATGTTCACTTCTTTCTTCTGTGTTTTTTTTTTAAATCTCTTCCATGGTTTTTCCTTTTGGATGTTTTTCTCTTCCATCCTGAATCATAAAACAATGTGTGTTTAAAAAAAAAAAAAGTTCAGTCCAGAAAACAGATTACTAGGGATTAAGGAAAACTGAATTCATTCAATTTATTCAAGAAGTTTAGCAGTGAGAAGGGGACTTCTGAGACAGAAAAAGAATCCTTTTTCCTCATTGGCCTCAAAAGCTGCTGACTTTTGATTTTCTAGCCTTGAGTAATCCTCATTATTTTGGTGCTGTCCAGTTATTTTTTAGTCACTTTAGATTTTTCCTGAGCCCATTTGGGCAAAGATACTGGATTAGTTTGCAATTTCTCCAGTTTATTTCACAGGTGAGGAAACTGAGGCAAACAGGGTAAAATTACTTCACACAGCTAGCAAGTTTCTGAAGCCAGATTTGAACCCAGGAAGAATCTTCTTTGATTCCAAGTACAATGTTTTTCCACTCCCCCCACCCCCCAGCTACTTTCTCTCCAGAACTTTCCATGAAGAAAGTCCTGAAAATCAACTGATTGCATGCAATTGAGATTCATCATATATAAACTTCTGCTAGTTATTTATACTCAACAATCTTTCTAGTTTGTTTTTATCAATTCAATCTCATTTGGCAATGACAATTCCAAAACTTATTTGATTTGCCACATGGCAATTATAACCCAACTTCTGGACAGCCACAACAGCAGCTGGTCAGGTACTAATTGACTAGTCAGTACTCATTTATAAAGTGCTTAATGGGAGAGACAACATGCAAACAACTAGGTACAAACGAGTTCTATGTAGAACAACTTGAAGATAATCAATAGAGGAAAGATACCAGCATTAAAAGAGATGAGCAAAGTCTGTTTATAGAAGATTAAGTTTAAAGGGTTATTTAAAGAAGCCAGGAAAAGCAAGAAGCATAGAGGAAGGGAATAAGCATTTGTACAGTTACTATTATGTGCCCTTCTGGGGCAGCTTGATAGTCCAGTGGTGTCAGGAAAATTTGAGTTCAAAATTCAGCCTCAGACACTTAGTAGCTGGGTGATCCCAAGCAAGTCACTTAACCCCTATTGACCCTAGTTTCTTATTTGTAAAATAGAAATACATTGGAGAAAGAAATGGCAAACCATGCCAATGTCTTTGTCAAGAAACCCCATGGACCTGGTCACAAAGATTCTGGCAGAAATGAACAACAGTGTGCAAGGCATTATTTCATGAGTGCTAAATGTCTTACAAATATTATCTCATTTGAGCAAAGATAAGGAAGGCAGGGGCAACAGTCAGTCAAAATATCTGAAACCTGGGGATGAAATATCTTGCCATTCAATTGTTAATGCTGTAAAGTTACCCATGCATATAACCTGTAAATAAAAGGCTATTAAATAAAAAAAGAAAAAGAAAAAAGAAAAAAAAAGAAATATCTTGCCATTGAGAAAATCTATCTCTGATTTTTTTTACCCATCCCAACAGGAAAAAAAAACAAACTATCCTTGGGATACATAATCAAAAAAGTTTGGAGGCCACTGATCTAATGCATTGTAGGTTGAGCTATGAATTGATTCATTTATCTTGGAAAGAAAGTAATTTGGAATAGTACTATAAAGTGGTTAAAAAGTCTATGCCTTTTGAGAAAGGCATCACTGAGTCTTCCAAGTTGATAACCTTGGTGTTATCTGAGACTGATTCTTCAGTTTATCTCGCACTTCTAATTCTGTCAATTCCATCTCCAACTCTTTAGAATCTGTCCAGTCCTCTCCATTCCTACCCTACTACGGAATCCTCATTACCTAGACTATTTCAGTAACTTCCAAACAGTTCTTAGGTCTTTTACTCTCTCCCCCATTCCTCCCATTTTTAATCTTTCTAATGCAAATGTAAGGATGAGCTCAGAGTCTTTTCAAGCTTCACTGGCTGTATCTACATAAGAAAAGCTAGGAATGTGACTAGGCAGGTAGAAGAATCAAGGGCATGACCTCTTAGGTCTTTTGTGCCCTTTTCTTCATCTCACCTACATAGTAGAACAAAGTGTTTTAGAGGTGAAAAATTGGAGAACTTGAAATACCAGAACTTCCACAGATTAAAATTGGGAAGTTTATAGAGAACTTTTCTAGAACTAAAGGAGCATTAGAAAATAGATTTGAGCCAGAGGGCAATAGATACTTAGTAACAGTGCTTCCACTCTTGGTTCTAAAGAGCTTAGTGCAAGACGGAGAATTCCTGCTTGAGAAGTGAGAGGTCTAAGAGGCAATACTAAAAAGGATATATAAAGCTGATAACTCTAAAAGGGGAAGGTGTACATCTAAAGCTACTTGTTGGTCCATGGATAAGGCTGGTCCTTTGATTAAAAAAAAAAAAAAAAAAAAAAAGCTGTTTTTAAGTTTCTGATTTAAAATAAATGTGTATGTGGAAGAAATGGCTAAGGACAAGCTGAAGTTTAGAAAGTGGTGGTTGTTCAGTCGTTTTCAGTCACATTCAACTCCATAACCCCATTTAGGGTTTTCTTGGCAAAAATACTAGAGTAGTTTGCCATTTCTTTCTCCAGCTCATTTTGCAGATGAGGAAACTGAGGCAAATGTATTAAGTGATTTTGTTGAGGAAAAAGGAACCCCAACAAGATTAGGCTCCTCCTGGTCAGTGTTGTGGGTTTGGTGAAAGAATTTGTATACACCATCTCCAAATTAAGGGACAAAGGTTTACTATGCTGCTTAATAGCAGGCTAATTTCCAAAGGACTTTAACAAAGAGGTGGAAACAAAAAGAAATCTTTGCTGGACAGCAGGTTAATTCCCTGGGAATCGGCTAGAGTCAGAATCAAGGAGTTAATTTTGTAGGAAAGAGATACAAAAATTAAATTGATATGCTTTTGGTTTAGAGGAAGGGTAGGGGTGGAGTGTGTCTGGTTCTACAGATTATTGTCCAATTCAATCAGTATTGAATTACTATTATTGGCCAGTGTTGTTTGTGGCACTTCCAAGGCTGAGTTCTCAGGAATAGCCTTAGGGTTTCTCCCAGAACTGCTACCTTCTCACACCTCTTCAACTTGACCAAGATCACACAGCTAATATCTGAGTTCAGATTTGAATTCTGGAAGATGTTTTCCTGACTTCAGCCCCAGTACTCTATTCACTGAACCATGTCAATTAAATATTATGGATTTGATATAACTACTAGTAAAGAAGCTAGATTCATCTTTTGAGACTTTTTTCTTCTCTAGGCCTTCAGACTGTTACATAATTTATAAGTAGCTAAAGCTGATATAATTTAGGAGAGCAATTCCTAGTCCCAGATGATATATTTGGTATTTAGTAGCAAATGAGATAGATGTAGGCATCAAATGTTGGGGTTCAGTCATGTGAAGAATTCACAGTGGCCATTGGCTTTGGAAAAAGATAAGTTTATTTAGAAGAAAAGGTTACAGACAAAATGAAGAGATAAACTACACATCATGAAATAGATTTGGGAGAGTATATTGCTAACAAGGAAAGGGATTTTATTTTATTTTAATTTTAATTTTATTAAAATGTTTTATTTACAAAACTTTTGCATGGATAATTTTTCAGCATTGATCCTTGCAAAACCTTCTGTTCCAAATTTTCCCCTCCCTCCCTCCACCCCCCTCCCCTAGATGTCAGGTAGTCTAATGCATGTTAAATATGTTAAAATATATATTAAATCCCACATATATATATACAGTTATACAGTTATCTTGTTGAACAAGAAAAATTGGATCTAGAAAGAAAAAAAACAAACAAACCTGAGAAGGAAAACAAAAATGCAAGCAAACAATAACAGAAAAGAGTGAAAGTGCTATGTTGTTGTCTACATTCAGTTCCCATAGTCCTCTCTCTGGGTGTAGATGGCTCTCTTCGTTACTGGATAATTGGAACTGGTTTGAATCAACTCATTGTTGAAGAGAGACATGTCCATCAGAATTGATCATTGTATAATCTTCTTGTTGCCATGTATAATAATCTCCTTGTTCTGCTCATTTTATTTAGCATCAGTTCATGTAAGTCTCTCCAGGCCTCTCTGAAGTCATTCTGCTAGTCGTTTCTTACAGAAAAATAATATTCCACTATTCATATGCCATAATTTATTCAGTCATTCTCCAATTGATGGCCATCCATTCAGTTTCTAGTTTTTTGCCACTATAAAAAGGGCTGCCACAAACTTTTTTTGCACTTGTGAGTCCCAAGGAAAGGGATTTTATCAATTAATGATGGAAAAGAAAATTTCCCTAGTAAAAGTCACAATTAACCAGGAAAAAGAGAAAACCCCTTGAGGCTGGAGTATGCCCTAACTTACTGACTAAATCTATAGATGTGTTAGCACTTTCAAAGAGTTAGTTAGCAATAAGAAGGAGAAAGAATAGAGGCATGATGGGGGATAAAAGGAGAGACACCACTGAACAAGGGGGAGGGAAAAGGAGAAAGACATCATGAGGAAGAATGTGGTGGAAGGCATAATGCAAAGAGATTCAGCAAAAATGTTGTGAGACATAGACAGACTTATGGTGGACATTTAACGTCAGGGGTTGGACATAATTTGAATTTTTGATCAGACTTGGCAAAGAGGGACTACCCATGATCTCCACAGAGGGTAAGACTATGAGACTAAACTGATTCCCATTAGGGCCCTTCTCTACTTGCCTCAGGAAGCAGTTCCATCAATACTTCAGTCTTTCTTTGCCAAACACACCTGCTTACTCAGGTGACCCCATCAAAGCCATTGGCAGGGGAATTATAAAACTAAGCACTTTTTAAAGAAATTGGCTTCCCCCGGGCCACCTGGAATTCAGCAGTATCTTATTTGTGGAAACATGCCCTTTTGGCTTCTTTCTATTCTCCCACTGATGCACAGAATCATCCAGTACAAAGAGTAGTGGGAGGAAGAAAGAAGAGCATATCTCAGACTTCCACCCTCATTTCTTAACAGTTTAGGAATCTCCAGGATTGAAGAAATCCCAGTTAGGATTGCCTTTCTCTGATTTCAATTACTAGTGATGTGATTTAAGGACCAGAAATTGAAGTTCAGTCATGTGAAGAATTCACAATGGCCATTCTCCTTGGCAAAAGGTAGATTTATTTAGTGGAAGGAGTTTCAGACAAAATGAAGAGATACAATAGACACCAGGAATAGCAAATATAAATAGAGGGGGAGAGCATATGAAAGACAAGTTCCTCATTGGAACTCACAAAATACCAGTTAGAAAGGGAGCCCCTTATGAGGTTGGGACATGCCCTTAGTAGCACCTAAAAGAGTTAGCTGTAAGGAGGAGAATTGGGGTTGCATAGTGGAGTTAAAAGAGGTACCACATGGCATGGAGGAAAGGGAAGGGGTAAGACACCATAAGGCAGAGTACCATGGCTGACTGACCCAAAAGAAAGTAGCAGCTATGGGATGGCTCACAACTAGATTTTATAGGGAAAATTTAACTTCAGGGATATCCCTGGGATTTCTTCAGAAGGTGGGTCTCAAGAGTTTGATATAACTTGGATTTCAGACGGGACCACCTCTTCACAGGGTAGCACATGGAGCTAAACTGACCTCTATCAGAGCCTTCTGCTTGCTTGCCCAGGGAGCAATTCTTCTACTAACCCCAGCTAACACTGAAGACTTCAACATTCCCCACTCTTTTAATTTGTTAAAAAATCTTTTGAAAAGTGGGTTAGGGATCCCTAAATAGAAGGGGGTTTATCAGACCAATGGTAAAATTTTAGGGGCCAAATCCTGGGACACTTGTTAAGTAGCACCCAGAAACTAAGACTGAAATACTTAGTGTATGGTGTATGGGGTTGGAGTGTTACAGAAATGAACTGAAGTCAAAGTTTGAAGACATCATAGGGGTACAGAATTAGTTACCAGGGCACAATAGCAAAGATTAGTACAAAGTCAGTTTGTGCCTTCCTGGGGGCCCACTCAGATACTGGGTAGCATTTTGCTGGGTCTATTCACCCCAATAATCAATTTCCCTTCAAACAACTGGGGTCTAAAGTCCTTTGGGATATGGTGCTATCATCTCATCTTCTGAAACTACTTCCTGCTGGCATGAATGTAGAGCTGATTTGGAAGGGTGCACCAAGAGATGATTGAAGTGAGCTTTGCAGTGAATTCCGAGCCAGATCCCTGAAGTTGATCAATACAGTTGTCTAGTACTGGTCATTTGAAGGTGAATTAACCCTAGAGGAAAGCTGTTAAGGACCAGGCCTAGGTGAAGGGGCAGGTCAATTCTCTGGGAGCCTCCAGCTGTGAATCATAACACTTGAAGGAGTTACAAAGCAGCCTTCACAGATGTTCCTTGTGGATTGGGAATGAAATTAAATTGGAGGCAAGAGGGAAGAAGAGAGAAGTCAGACAACACAAATGCCTCTCAGTGGAGAGGTCAGAAAATGCAACTGCCTCTCAGTCTCCTTGTATCATCACCATCCTCTCACATGAAGAGATCCATTCCACAGATCTGAGTTAGATTTCCAGCAGACACTGGCAGGTGGCACCCGTATCACAACAGAAAATAAACCTGAAAGGCAAAGGTTAGGGACAGTAGCAGTGCAAACAGCAAAGGAGTTGCTTGGGTGGCCAAGAACATATATGCCAAAGAGTTTAAAAACTGACCTAAAATACTCTGTCTTACTGCATGAGAATAACAGCAGGGTCTCACAAAGGACAACGTCAGTAGCTAAATGTTAATAAGATATATTTCTAGTAACAGACAGATGACTATGCCAAATATTCACCTAATCAATGATGGAAAACAGTCATTATCTAAAGACTACACATTTTCAGATAGAAAACAGGAAGATTTTATACTTGCATCTTGTTAGTGGCCTCTAATGATCACGGTCATTTTAGAGTTTAAAGTTCACTTGTTCAGAATATAGAGATTAGCTATAAGAATAAAAAGGAAGACAGGACAAAACATCCTTAGCTGTTTGACTTCAAGTATGAAAAGCATGGATGAATTCTACCCCCTTGCCAGACTCAGAAATAGGTGGGAATAACTCCTATAGAAAGAAACATAATTTTAGGAATCAAGTTAGAAGGGTCTAACCTCAAGTAGAACTCAAAAAGTCATCCTTTAACCTCCTTTTACCCAGGTGAACAAATATATCCATCTTCTGAGGTTCTGTGGCATTTCTCTGGAATGGTGGGTTTTCTGATTTATTGGTCCTTATCCATACCTGGATTCAAACTCGAGAAATAATATTAGTTATAGTTCCTCAAAATTTTCTCCCAAAGAGTCCAATCCCATATCAAAGGCTTTAGATCTAAAAAAGAAAAAATCTTATAAATCATTATGTCTAAAACTATCTCAGTGCTGATATGGTGGGAGGCAGTAAACAATGAGACCATGATGCACTTAATAAAATATTAGATAATTTGCTGAATGGGTTTTGAAATAATCATTTTTCAGAGAATTTGCAGCTAACCAGAAATCTAACAAATTTCTCTTAGATGTTTCTTACATTACTAAATAGTAGAACTTTGATACAGCATCTTATCTAAGCCATCTTTAGCATTACAGAAATAATTTTGCTCTTAAAAGTCACCACAGACTTGAAAAATAAAAACAAATATTCAGTTATTAACACTTTGTGTTTATGTTTATAAACTGAAAAGGGTCCTTGGCACAAGGAATCTATTTCCCAGGTGAGCAGCTGTTTGGTGTAGGACTACTACTAATTTCCATATAATGGACTGAGGAATGAGCAGCTGTCTTATTGGGGAAATGTTTCAAGAGATTTCATCTAACTAGTAGGGCAGGGCCCAAAGACTGGCTGAGGGAAGAATCCCACCTCCCCTAGTAATCAGTGACGTGAAAGGACTAAGGTCAGGCGGGGAGCAGCCACACCCAGTGAGAGAAGGGTGGACCATGCCCTCATTTATAATTATGCCAACTGATCTAAAATAAAACTTTGATATAATTTTCAATCCTAAATTTCAGATTACACCTGTATTTTCTTTTTCATATAGGAATTTCACATTCCCTCCCAAACTCATTTCCTAAGGTTTATGACCTTGCTAGACATTAGAAAAAATTTGCTAACAAATCCAAGAATAAAATCCATCTAGAATAAAGTCTTCATTGCATCCTTCCATCCTAGGAACCAATTTTAGGTTTTAAAAATCATCAATTTCAAATAACTCAAGAGAATAATTTGTTCCAGTAATACAAACTCAGAAAGAACCCACAAACTCAGTTAATATCTATTGAGAGAAGCTTCAGCTAATAGTTTTTGTTGAAGAAACAAGACAATTATAAAATTCAGAACATGTGATAACTCAGTAATTTTGAACAAAAAATCCATAAAATAAAGTAAGCTTATGTCCAACAGGGCTGATAGAATTTTAAAACATAGCTCATAATTTTTTACAATTGCACAGAATATAATTTAGAAAGTAACATAACACCCTAAATACATGTCATCCAATTAGGAAATACAAACATGTAACTCAGTTTTTGCTTACAATAAAATCAAATACAGATTTAAATTTCCAGTAGTAATACTTCAATATTTGCACATGAATTTCCAAGATCTTATACCAGAATCAACAAGTTCACAGTTTTAGCAACCACTAGTTAATAGAAATAATCTCATACAATTTCAGAATCAGAGTTCCAATTTAAACACACACAGCCTCAAAATTTAAGGTAGAAGAAAATTGTCCTTTCAGTTTCAATTCAATTCAATTCAACCCTTCTGTAGTTAAGATTGAAGGAAAAGAAGGTGCAGCTTGGCTAAGCTGATAAGCCATGTCCTTTTACCTGATACACACACACACACACACACACACACACACACAGGAGGGGAGCATGTAGAATCCCCATTTCCTTTGCAAAGGCTGTAAGAAGAGTTTTAAGAAATTTGTGCATTTTAGGACCCTGGGGAAGAGGATCAAAGAATTTTGGAGCCTGGTGTCGGGATAGGAGTTTGTGCCTTAGTGATTAGCCTACCTTCCATGCCAGAATGCTAAGGAGTTATATCAAGGATGTGAGGGTACCAGCACAGATTCCCAAAGGATGTGGGCTAGCCAGGACAGATTTCACAAGCCTCTCTAAGGGAGAGAAGCACAGAAAATCCCTGAGAGAGGGGGCTTTTTCTTTCTGCAAGACTTTCAGGCCAGTAGAAGGCTTTTAGGTACAAGCCAAATCTCAGTTTTTTAATTCTAGAAATAACCATTATTTATCGATTAGTACTTAGCAAATGGATTTCCTTTTTGAGTCAATTTAGAAGAAACAAATCAATTAGTGCCCAATAATTTAATGATTGGTTTCAAGAACCCTGGAATCTGTTTTAGCAGTTCCATAACTTTAATTAACTATTTCTGTAGACCCAAAGTGGCCAGTTCTAGGCCATATTTTACAGAAATATGTCAGGTTTTTCTTTTTGATGTGACAATTTAAAACTTTTCCCTATCTCAGAACTAATCCTTAAGGTCTAGGAGGCTGTCTGGGATGAGGGAGGGTCTCAAAAAAAAGTCATTCAAAGTCATTACCTCTCTTTTGATTGAAAGAGCTAGCTAAAAGCTATTTGCATAAGTAATTTTAAAGAAATCCAAATCCACAAAAGGGGACCTCTCCAGGTCAAAGAGATTCTCTTAACTAAGAGAGTCTATCTCAGATAAAATGAGATGTTCTCTTTGCCAAAAGACACCTTTGATGAGAAGGTCCCAGTGCCAGTTCTCAATAGATAATTTCCACAGTCTCAGAGTCCCAGAAAATGTGGAGTCTGTGAAAAATGAAATGATCTGAGGCATCCCCTAATAAATACGATCAATAGCACCCTAGTTCAGATAAAGATGTTCTTTATAATAAATAAGCACTCAATAAATGTCCTATGAACTTAAATTCCTTGAAGACTGTGGATGATGCATTTTTATCTTTGCATCCCCAGTTCTCTGCAAAAAGTAGACCTTTAATAAATGCTTGTTAGTTAATTAAAAGTATAACTATGGGTTGTACTTTAATTATATATTGTTCCGTCATGTAGGATTCTTTATGACTTCATTTGGGGTTTTCTTATCAAAGATATTGGAATGATTTCCCATTTTCTTCTCCAGATCATTTTTCAGATGAGAAAACTGAGGCAAACAGCTGGTTAGTATCTGAGGCCAGACTGAAACTCAAGTCCTTTTGACTCCAGGGTTGGCATTCTATCCCCTAAGTAACCTAGGTGCCCCCATTATTGCATAAAGAAATAGAAGTTCAAGTTTAAACATCCAATAAATCAGGACTTAGCCCAGCCACGTATTCTGATTTTAAGTCTAATACCTTGATCACTATATACACCTCACCTCATCG